>NC_142461.1:107620000-108870000 GCF_049115385.1 Moschus berezovskii | reverse complement strand
TTTCTTATCTAAATAGTGGCGCTACTGGTTGACGAAAGTGCACGTTCTCTTATCTTTAAATGTTTCACCTTCATATTTCTTGTTGTTGACAGTTAGGATCTATATGATCTAGGTGTTCCTCTCATGTGCTGAAGCTGGGTGTAGGAAGGATCCACACGTTTCCTTTGAAGCCAAGAGGTAGAGCAGAACTTCCAAACTCATCGGAATTTTTTCAGTTCTCATGAAAGAGAGCTTGTATTATGACAGTCATACTAGAAGATTGCTTCTCTCATCTCCCCTGATGATGACTTTCTCTTTTATCATGAGACTTTGGATTTTATGAATAGAAAATTTGTAAAGGGGATATCACTGAACAGGGGTGAGGATTTTAAAATGTTTTGGTGGTGGGACTTCCCAGATGGTCCAGTGGTTAAGGATCCACCTTGCCGTGCAGGGGACGCTGGTTCAATTCCTGGTTGGAGAACTGAGATTCCACATACTGCCGAGCCGGTGAGCCCACCTGCCATAACTAGAGCATCTGCACTGCAATAAAAGATACTGTATGATGCACAGAGATCCCACAGGCCACAACTAAGATGCAAATCAGCCAAACAAATTTTTTTTAATGCTGTGGTGGCAAAAGAGCACTTTGGTTGTAAGAAACGGTTAATCAAGTGTATCCTAGATAGCCAGAGTTGTCTGTTGCCTTGTTTGTTGTTTTCAGATGTTGTTGTTATTTAGTTGCTAAGTCGTGTCTCACTCTTTTGAGACCCCATGGACTCTGTCCATGGGATTTTCCAGAAAGAATACTGGAGTGGGTTGCCATTTCCTTCTCTAGGGGATCTTCCTGACCAAGGAATCTAACCCACATCTCATTGGCACGCAGGTTCTTTACCACTGAGATACCTGGGAAGCTATCAGGTGTTTAGATGTCAGTAAAATGAGAATTTTGGAGTCAGATTTCTTTTATCACAGTGTTATCCTACAGTTCCTAAAGTAATACAGAAATTGAAACAGAGCCTTTTGTAACCTAACTGTATCATCATGCAGATATATAATAAAGCCTTAATTTAACAACTTAGAAGATATTTGACATGCTTAACACTACCGAGTGAGTGAAACTGCCCTTGTAGTGTTGTGCAAAGTCGCTTCAGTCGTGTCTGACTCTTTGCTACCCTATGGACTGTAGTCTGCTAGGCTCCTCTCTTCATAGGGCTTTCCAGGCAAAAATACGGTAGTGGGTTTGTCATTTCTTTCTCCAGTGGATCTTCCCGACCCAGACCTTATTCTAAAAGAAAACACACATGAATCCCTTATAGATGAATTTTTTAGCCTACTTAGTCATAATGATCTCAAGTGTAATTAGGGCTCAGACATTGTGACTCCAGTCAAGTTCTGTGTTTATAAATTGTAAGCTTGTTCCTTACCCAAGAGGGCACATTTATAAAAATTACCTCCCAAGTATAATAACTTAAAAATTGATCAGCATTTCTAATGGATCTCATATTTATTAAATCTATGCTATCTTTACTGTGTAAAACATTTTTATGTATTAATTATAGCCCATTTTAATTAAAGTAGTTCAGTTTTGTAAATCTATTATTGCAGGTACATTCTAAATAATAACAGTGTATTTACCTGATAAAACTACTGAGACATTGTTAATGTTGCATAATATTAGTATAATTTTACACCTGTGATATCTTCTTGTTTTAAATGAACTACTGATCTTGGAATTGCTTTAGATTTATGGAAAAATTTTACATATAGTACAGAGTTCCCATGTAAACCATACTCAGTTTACTATTTTAATAATAATTTAATCGCTTCTCAGCCTTTTGGCTAAGATCAAGTGTAATAACAATTTACATTGCTATGGTATATTTGTTGCAATTAATGAAACCATAATGATACATTATTATTATTAAAGAGTGCCATTACTGTACTTAGATTGCCCTAGGTTTTCCACACTGTCTTTTTTCTCATCCAAGATCCTGCCCACATTACCAGTAATACATTTAACCATCATGTCTCCTTAAGCATCTGCAAGCCATGGCAGTTCTTCAGGCTTTCTTTGTTCTTGATGACTTTGATGATTTGAAAGAATACTGGTCAGGCATTTGGTAAAATGTCCCTGACTTGAGAGTTTCTGGTGTTTTTCTCATGATTTAGATCAAAGTTTTGGGGAGGAAGACTATGCAAGTAAAGTACCATTATCATCATAAATCAAGTGAGCATATTATCAGCATGTTATCACTGTTGATGTGAGGAATGATTTGTCTTAAATTGCTCTTTAAAGTGCTTATGTATGGATTCCATGGTGCCTCAGAAAGCTTTAAAAATAATTGGTACTCTGGCTAAAATCTTACCTGTGGGAAAATATCACTACTTGTTTCTGGACAAGTGGCAGTTACAAAGCAGTTTTTCACTTGACAACAGTAAGCATCAATACAACATTCTATTTTACTTACTTTTACATTTGTCCACTGTCTGAAATAGTTTAGATTTGACTGAAGTTGATTCAGATTTTGACAGATCTTCAAAATGATTTATTGAACCTATTTTTAGATAAATTTAAGTTAGCTATAGATAAGGACTCAGTGAGGAAATATAAAACAGAATCTCAGATTATGAAAGAATTTTGAGCATATAATTATTCTCCTACTCCTTGAAATGAGTAAGTATATCTTTAATTGTCTAATCACAGTGAAAGAAACAGGAAGTTCAAATAGTGGTTTCTTTCTACAAGAAATATTGAAAGCTGTCAAATGAAACTAACTGCTAAATGATTTCCATAGGAAATATTTTAAGAGAATAATTCTATTTTTAAATCTATATTACATGTGTAAGAGAAAATATGCTGATATCATTACAAAAGCCCGACTCTCATTAGAAAATTATATGGACAAAATATATACATCTGCTACACAGTAGATTAGATACTGTCATTAATAAACCAACTGGGAACTGCTGTCTAGAGTCCCAGTATTAGGCACCTGCCATGGTACTAAGGAAACAGGCCGCTGAGACCTTTGTCAGCATAAGATAATAGGCACAGACATTTTCCCTTTTCAGTCATTTAAGTAAGAACTGGTTTGGGGGTTTACTTCAGTGATTTCTGTGAGAGTCCCTGTTTGGATTGTAAATATCTATGGGAACCCATGCCCTTCTTACTCTCAGAGGTTATTTCTATCCCAAGGGCTTCATAGGACTCTAAAGATTAAAGGAATCTCCCCAAACAGCTTCCTGATAGCTGCGGCTAATATATGACGACAAAAATCCAGTTTTGAACCAGTATGTTCAGAGCCATAGAAAGTACCTATAGTCCCTAAAACTCTCTAGAGACTGTCATATATCTTTGCTTGAAGGAAGGGATCATTCTTGTTCTCTGTTCAGAGACTCTATCGATGATACTTAAATGTTTCTTAGAAGGTGAACCAAGTGGTAGAATTAATTTCCTTTCGAGTCTGTTCACAAATACAAATTTAAGTTAAAAAAGAAAAAATCTAAATGATAGTTCTTGAACCACCTAACTTTGTCTAAATAAAAAATATCTTGCAAATCTTCATATAAAGTTCAGGGGAAAATAATGGGGTTTTACTTAAATGAAACTCAGTAGCAATCTAAATCTCTGAGTAATCAAATGCCTCCTAGGGATATTTGTACTGTTTAGCATTATGTTTTATGAAGTAACTGGTTCTTTTATAAATAAATGCTTTGCCATCTTTGAACTCAGAGAGGTTTCATAACTTTAATATACAAGATCACATACCTAGTTACTGGAAAACCAAGGATTCAAACCCTAGGACTTTTAGCTCCTGAACTTGCACTTGAATCACTTCTCTAAATCAAATCTCTGCTTATGTTATACACATATATGAGCTATGTTTCATGCTTAAAAAGCTAATCATTTCAGTTCAGTCGTGTCTGACTCTTTGCGACCCCATAGACTACAGCACACCAGGCTTCCCTGTCCATCACCAACTCCTGGAGCTTACTTAAACATCATCGAGTCGGTGATGCCATCCAACCATCTCATCCTCTGTCGTCCCCTTCTCCTCCCACCTTCAATCTTTCCCAGCATCAGGGTCTTTTCCAATGAGTCTGTTCTTTGCATCAGGTGGCCAAAGTATTACAGGCTAATATGTTTCTATAAACTGAAATGTCCTCAAGTTGATCATGATTAATAGATCTTAGTTACAATGTATGATGAAGTTGACCCCAGCAAGAAATTTAAATGAAAGAATGAGACAAGTTAATAATATTAATGTCACCATTTATGGTTACTATATGAAAAACTCTCTCCTATGCTCTTTATATACACTTAACCATCCCAATCCTAACCACTCTTTGAGGCAGTGATTATTAACCCCATTTTCAAACTAGGAACCTGAGGCTCAGAGAAGTTAAGTCATAAGTACGGAGTCAATAGCTGTAAAACATAGAATGTGGATTGTGATAGGAAAGGTCAAGATGATGAAATGGTCTGTGAGCTACTGAAACCAGTTCAGATTTTCCTGTATTGAGTGCAAGTACACCTCATGAAAACTTTTGTCCATTTTATATTTTACATTTTGGAAATGGAGCCATACTTTCAATGTCTTACAGAAACTCAGATTTGAAAAGAAACTGGAGAAACTTATATAAAGTGAAAAATTATTTTTTTTAAAGTGTTCACATTCCTAAATAGAATTCGTAAATTACCATGTACTTTTAGTTTTAAGGGCTTCCCTGGTGGCTCAGATGGTAGAGAATGTGCCTGCAGTGCAGGAGACCTGCCTGGGTTTGATCCCTGGGTCGGGAAAATCTCCTGGAAAAGGGAGTGACTACCCACTCCAGTATTCTTGCCTGGAGAATTCCGTGGAAGAGGAGTCTGGCAGACTACAGTTCCATGGAGTCACAAAGAGTCGGACATGACTGAGCAACTAGCACTTTAGTTCTTAAGCTGATAAACATGCTTCTTTTAATATCTTCTCTTTTTTTTTTTTGCTGTGTTGTCATTTATTCCTGAAAGTTGAAGATCAGCTTTTTTTTTTAACTGAAGAATAATTGGCATATAACATTGTAATTAGTTTCAGATATACAGCATAATAATTTGATATTTCTATGCATTGTGAAATGATCGCCACAGTAAGTCTAGATACCATCTGTCATACATAGGTAATTTTTTTTTTCTTGTGATGAAGACTTTTAAAATTTACTTTCTCAGCAACTTTCAAACCTGTACTACAGTATTATTAACTATAGTCACCATGGAAGAACAGCTTTTTAAAAGACATACTTGGAAAGGCTAAAGGTAACTCTTGGTATTTTTTATTTAGCATTAATAGCTATTCCTCTCCATGCTTATTGCTTAGCAAACATTATCTGAGCTCTCGTGCGAGACCACAGATTTGAAGGATGAGTGAATGTAGGGGACACTCCCAGGAGGAGCATTGCTTACCTCAAATGAAAATGGAGAGAATAAAGGATACAAAACTAGAATTTCCAGGCTTAATAGTGATGAAGCGATATGAGTAATACAATGTGTGGTTTAATTGCCAAGTCGTGTCCGACTGTGATCCCTTGGGCTGCAACCTGTCAGGTTTCTCTGGCCATGGGATTTCCTAGGCAAGAATACTAGAGTGGGTTTCCATTTCCTTCTCCAGGGACTCTTCCTGACCCAGGGATTGAACCCACATCTCCTGAATTGCTGGTGAATTCTTTACCAACTGAGCTACAGGGAATATAGCATGAGTGATGCTTAAAATGTTGAGAATTAAAAATAAAAATTAATATGGCAAAGAACTTGCTTTGCTTTTTTATTATCTTGCACTTTGTAGCTAGAAGGGAGCTAAGGGATTTAGGGTACTTTTGTTAGTCTTTCTCCTTTTTCCCCTATTACACTCTCCTTTCCTGTTTGGTTTGTTTATTATCTTCCTTCTCTTGCTCAACCTCTTTCATTTCCTCCTTTCCCCATCTCATTCCAAAGTCTTCTTTCTTTAACTGAGCATGATAGAGATTCAGAGTTCAAAAATGTGTTGTTTTTATTGAATGGAATTTATGTTTATCCTTTCAGTTTTAACATGGAGACTTTAAAATTTCATGTTTTACTTCCTACTGCCTACTGTTCAAATAAAGCAGAACCCCAAAAATTTTGTGTGGTTTTAATTGCATTTGTTTTCTCTATTAAATAATGAATCCTGGTCATTAATTTATGGTGTTCATCTGATTTTTTATAACAATTTATGTAATTTTGGCTGTGCTGGATATTTGTTGCTGTGTGGGTTTTCTCTAGTTGTGATGAGCAGGGGCTACTCTCCAGCTGCAGTGTGCAGGCTTCTTGTTCTGGTGGCTTCTTGTTGCAGAGCGCAGGCTCTGGGGTGCACAGGCTTCACTAGTTGCAGCAGGTGGGCTCAGTAGTTGTGGCTTCTGGGCGCTAGAGCACAGGCTCAGTAGTTGCAGCACACAGGCTTAGTTGCTCTGCAACATGTGGGATCTTCCTGGACCAGGGATTGAACCAGTGTTTCCTGTGTTAGCAGGTGGATTCTTTACACTGAGCTACCAGGGAAGCCCCAGTCTGATGTTTTGATTTAGTGCATTTGTTGCTTTAAAAAAAATTGTTCTTAAAAGAAGTCACATCAATATTCTATGATTTTTTAAAAGTAGATAAGCTTAAACCCTCCCTGAAAAATTTTATTTCAGCATTATTTGGATAAACCCTGACAGTTGTATTTTTTAAATTATACACATGATACTTTTATATACCTACATTGAGAATGGAGTATACCTTCATTCTGACATAAATATTTTTTGGTAGCTATAGGAAAAGTACTTAATATTTTGAAATAGTAGTATTTAAGAAAATGATAGGGGAGAAGGGGATGACAGAGAATGAGATGGCTGGATGGCATCACCGACTCTGTGGACATGAGTTTGAGTGAACTCCGGGAGTTGGTGATGGACAGGGAGGCCTGGCGTGCGGTGATTCATGGGGTCGCGGAGAGTCGGACATGACTGAGGGACTGAACTGAACTGAACTGAAGACTCAATTAATTTCAAATTATGGATTCTTGATATTGTTCTCTATCCTCTCAAATTTCTCTGGAAATGCTAATTTTAAACCCTTAATATTCCCAACAACATTACAACCTTTTATTTATAAGCTAAGCTAAGCTAAGTCACTTCAGTTGTGTCCGACTCTGTGTGACCCCATAGATGGCAGCCCACCAGGCTCCCCTGTCCCTGGGATTTTCCAGACAAGAACACTGGAGTGGGTTGCCATTTCCTTCTACAATGCATGCAAGTGAAAAGTGAAAGTGAAGTCACTCGGTCGTGTCTGACTCTTAGCGACCCCATGGACTGCAGCCTACCAGCCTCCTCCATCCATGGGATTTTCCAGCCAAGAGTACTGGAGTGGGGTGCTATTGCCTTCTCCGTATTTATAACTACTAATAGATAACTAAGGGTAAATTGGTAATCAAAACTACCAAACATGAAACTGAAGGACTAAGATGTACAGATAAAACTTAACTCCAGAAGAAAGGCTTTTGATAGATAATGAGAAATTAACCTCAAAAATTTGTACACATAATTTTTTCCCATCATCCATATAGGAGGCTGTGATTTCCCCTCTACCCACCAAACTAGAGGATGATTATGGAATCTGACCCAAAGCTCTTCAACTTACTTTTTTCAAGACCCTTATGTTAAGCAAGGGCATAGCGTCTTCCTTCAATTTAGCTTGAGGAAAGTGTCTAAAATTGTGGTACCACTGACTTGAATCACCCACCACCCTCACTGTTTGCATATACTTTAGTGACTTGTAAACTGTATATTGTTTTCTGAATGTTGAGCTTCAAGCCAGCCTTTTCACTCTCCTCTTTCACTTTCATCAAGAGGCTTTTGAGTTCCTCTTCACTTTCTGCCATAAGGGTGGTGTCATCTGCATATCTGAGGTTATTGATATTTCTCCCGGCAATCTTGATTCCAGCTTGTGCTTCTTCCAGCCCAGCGTTCCTCATGGTGTACTCTGCATAGAAGTTAAATAAGCAGGGTGACAATATACAACCTTGACGTACTCCTTTTCCTATTTGGAACCAGTCTGTTGTTCCATGTCCAGTTCTAACTCTTGCTTCCTGACCTGCATACAGGTTTCTCAAGAGACAGGTCAGGTGATCTGGTATTCCCATCTCTTTCAGAATTTTCCACAGTTTATTATGATCCACACAGTCAAAGGCTTTGGCATAGGCAATGAAGCAGAAATAGATGGAAACAGTGTCAGACTTTATTTTTTGGGCTCCAAAATCACTGCAGATGCTGATTGCAACCATGAAATTAAAAGACGTTTACTCCTTGGAAGGAAAGTTGTGACGAACCTAGATAGTATATTAAAAAGCAGAGACATTACTTTGCCAACAAAGGTCCGTCTAGTCAAGGCTATGGTTTTTCCCGTGGTCATGTATGGATGTGAGAGTTGGACTGTGAAGAAGGCTGATTGCCGAAGAATTGATGCTTTTGAACTGTGGTGCTGGAGAAGACTCTTGAGAGTCCCTTATACTGCAAGGAAATCTAACCAGTCCATTCTAAAGGAGATCAATCCTGGGTGTTCATTGGAAGGCCTGATGCTAAAGCTGGAACTGCAATACTTTGGCCACCTCATGCGATGAGTTGACTCACTGGAAAAGACTCTGATGCTGGGAAAGGTTGGGGGCGGGAGGAGAAGGGGACGACAGAGAATGAGATGGTTGGATGGCATCACCGACTCAATGGACATGAGTTTGAGTGAACTCCGGGAGTTGGTGATGGACAGGGAGGCCTGGCGTGCTGTGATTCATGGGGTCGCGGAGAGTCGGACACGACTGAGCGGCTGAACTGAACTGAACTGAAACTGTATATTGAGAATGTGCATGAATAGAGAGTGAGGACAAGAAAAACAGGAAAAAGAAAATAACAATATTGGAAGAGTATTGGATATCTGAGGTCGTGACATCTACTCACTGGAATTTCTGTCAAATAATTCTTGAAAGATGTGATACCTCCATTTGAATGTGAGATACACAAAAACACCAGCTCTTCCGCCATCTCTTCCCCCAGGAGACCAAGTATGTGTACACTTAAGTCAATCAGGACAAGGAACCCCTCCTTACCTTTATGATTTCGAGAAGTGTTGAGGAATCTCCTAAACCCAGATGGCAACTACACTCACCACCTTGTCTCTCAGAGAGATGTAGTACAGTTTCCAGAAGGCTACTAACTTCTGGAGTCAAGTGATTTGTGACCACAGTTTTATAAATTGTACCAGGTTTGGCCTTCAATGCTAAAAATAAATCATAGCTTCTCCTAAATTAATCTTACACCAAAAGATATTCCATGTTTATACTGAGAGCATAGAGACTTATGCAGAGATTGGTGTGGAATGAGTGCATTTGTTTCCATTTTCTAAACCTCTTTTCTTGATGTAAGACAGTTTTCAAGGATTTCATGATTCAGTTTTCTTAGAAATTGTTTATAATAGTTCTATGGAGGTGTAGCTTACATATCATAAGAATCATCCTTTAAAGTGTAAATTCAGTGATTTATAGCATAGTTACAGAGTTGCACAATCATTGCATTATCTAATTTTAGAACATTCTCTCATCTCTCTGAGAAACTTCATTCCTATTAACCATTAACCCCATAACCATTAATGGTCATTTCTCACTATTCCCTCCTGCTAGCCTCTGGCAACAGTAATGTTCTTTTTGTCTCTGAGGATGTGACTGTTCTGGACATTTCTCACGGATGGAACCATCCAGCCTTTGACTTTTTGGATCTGGCTACATTCATGGGGTTTTCAGGGTTCATCTGTGTTGTAACATGTGTCCATATTTTACTTTTATTTTCATGTAATATTCCATTATGTGGATACACCTCATTTTGTCAGTTGACAGACATTTGGATTGTTTCCACTATTTGGCTATTAAAAATAATGCTGCTATGCACATTCATGTACAAGTTTTATGGGGACATGTTTTCAATTCTTTTGAGTACTTAGCTAGTAGTGAAATGATGAGTCATGATTCATTCTCTCATGAGTCGCCCTGGCCTGTTTTTGAATGTGCACATTGTGATATTCCTTATCTTTCACTACTTTCTTAAAAAAAGAAGTCATCTCAGCTTTAGTTTCCATCAAAATAAATGTTTCTTCTTACTGGCTTGAATTTATAGAAACAATGGAGTAAATGAATGCATGCATGCTGAGTTGCTTCAGTCATGTCCAACTCTTTGCAATCCTTTGGACTGTAGCCCACTAGGCTCCTCTGTCCATGGGATTCTCCAGGCAAGAATACTGGAGTGGGTTGCCATGCCCTCCTCCAGGGGATATTCCCAACCCAGGGACTGAATCCACATCTCTTAAACTCCTGCATTGGCAGGTGGGTTCTTTACCACCAGCACCCCTGAGAAGTCCAATGAAGTAAATAATCTTAGTCAAATACTTTAAAACCCAGGAAAGCCAGCAAACATGTAGTCATTAACTGTTCAAATTTTGTTCAAAAGCAATATTATTAGCTGCTTGTGGCCAGCAGAATAGACTGACTTTGTTCTTTACCATAATAATAAAATTCCATAATTCTGAATCCAAGTAGAGATACATTTTTATTTCTAATTATCCCATTGCATGACTTTCAACATGTTCTTTCCCATGAATGATTGCTATATATCTACTGTTTATAAGAGGGTTTTAGTTCTGCATATTTGGAGAGGATACTAAAAAAGTCCTGGAATTTGTCAGAAATGTTTGAAATTTTGTTCTTAAATCAGAGAATTCACTAGTTCCTCTTACATATGGTACCCTCTCTCCTGATACATGCCTAATTTCTCTATCTTTGTTTCTACATTCAAGATATAAAAAAAGAATGTGAATTAAACTAATTGTATTCTCTTTTACTATGGTCAAACCATGTTTGTCTGTATGATTCGGCTCAATTGGTATTCCATTTTAGAAGTTTCATAAACATAGAAACTGTGTTTTCTCCTTACTCTTACAGCTCTATATATCTGATATAGAAACATGCCCGGATTAACTATTTGGTAAAATTATTTTAAATGAATATGAGTTAGCAGAGTTAAAAAGAAATGTGATAAGATATCGCCATGGCAAAACCCAGACTCAAGTGTGTGGTAGTTTAGTCGCTAAGTTGTGTCCAACTCTTACGACCTAATGGACTGTAGCCTGCCAGGGGATCTTCCTGACCCAGGGATCGAGCATTGCAGGCATATACTTTACTGTCTGAGCTGTGTGATAAGACATAAAAAAGTTATTTTTCAGAAAAGCTAAATTTGCTTTATAAGTTTTTACATAAATTTACATTGCAAAATGATTGTTTTTATGTTGTTTTTAAACTGATTTTCCACCTTTAAAAAATGCACAGATTTCTGATAAGGGCTTCCTTGGTGGCTCAGAGAGTAAAGAATCTGGCTGCAATGCAGGAGACCCAGGCTCAATCCCTGGGTCAGGAAGATCCCTGTAGAAGGGAATGGCAACTCACTCCAGTATTCTTACCTGGAGAGTTCCATGGACAGTGTAGACTGGTGGGCTACAGTCTATGGTATTGCAAACAATCGGACACGACTGAGCAGCTAACACTACTGCTTACTGATAAGGGTTGTTATTTTTATACTGTGCTCAAGTAGCTAAGGGGAGGAGTCATCCATTTTGCTCTAAACATAACTAGAGTTGATTTTGTTTAACATGGGAAGAGGAGAAATCTGTAAAAGAAATAATAGTTTCAGCTTCCTTTCACTTCTTTTTCTGAATCTGTATAACCTGTGTTGTCACTATTGTGATTTGCTTAATTTTTACATTTCACAATGGAAAATAAAAGAGCAGACCATGACTTCTCTTAGCTCATCCTCCCTTAGTGTATCAAGATATCACTTAAAGCACAGTCTTTCAAGCTGTTCACAGCAGGCTGACATACTAGAAGTTGGTGTATCCCAACAGAGGTAATCCTAATGCAGGACTCATTTTTATTTCCCAGTGGAGGAGTTATGAAGTTACCTTGACTGAATGAAATAATGCGCCTATCGTTTTTAAAATAAGAATTGTTAATTTTATGCTCTTTTATTTAGAACATTCCAAAATATTAATATATAATTTAAAATTTTTTCTTTCCTGCACTTTTTGTAATGTTTTATATATACATGTAAGTCAGTTAAGTAAGTCATAATTTGAGTGCCTATCATAGTTTTTTTATTTTAACTTTAAAAATTGAATCTATTCCAAAGCATTTCCAAAATTCCTTTTATCTTCTTTGTTCTTCTAAAACATTTCCCTAAATTGTTTTAATTCAAAATGAAAAAATGTTTTCTGAATTGTAAAAGGGCATGTATTTATTGTGTATGTGTGTGTTAGTCGCTCAGTCGTGTCTGACTCTTTGTGACCCAATGGACTGTAGCCCGCCAGGCTCCCCTGTCCATGAAATTCTTCAGGCAAGAATACTGGAGTGGGTTGCCATTCTCTTCTCCAGGGGATCTTCCTGACCCTGGGATCGAACCCAGTCTCCTCCGTTGTAGGCAGATTCTTTACCGTATGAGCTACCAGGGAAGCTCATGTGTTTATTGTAAGAAAGTCTAAATGTGTAAAATAGAGTAAAACAATCTTCTACCACCTCACTTTATAGAAATTAGTTTCTTTAAGAGTGAGAAGTAGAGACTGTACGTGTGTCAGACAGAATAGGATCAGGTGATGCAGAAAATGGGGAACTGGAAAATGGTGCTGTCAGAAGCCCTGTCACAAAGATTTTTATTCAAGGGAAGTTGAATTGCACTAAGAATAAGCACAGATGAAAAGAAAAATGAATCAAGCATTTTTAATTAAGTTGTCGCTAAGATCCGTGAAGTACTAAGCTCAAGTTCTTAAATAAAGTTCATTAGAGGGCATCTAAAATAAGTCATGTACATAGTAGTCACTTAGTAAGTGCCCATTCAACATGATGGCAATTATGTGAACACATTCTTCTTGCAGTTGAAACCAGAATCTGTTTTTTATTGTTACTATAATTATTATTATTATTTATTAAGTGTCATTCTTGACTGGCAAGCAGTTAAGGCTTTCTTTATTTCTCCTTAGGCCTCTTATGTAAGGAGTTGAAGGGGAAATAAAACATACAGGATGAAAAGATGGCAATGTTGCCTCCCCCGGGACCTCAGAGCTTTGTCTTCTTCACAAAACAGTCTCTTGCCCTCATTGAACAACGTATTGCTGAAGGAAAAGCAAAGCAACCCAAAGAAGAAAAGAAAGACAATGATGAAGAAGGGCCAAAGCCAAGCAGTGACTTGGAAGCCGGCAAACAGCTGCCCTTCATCTATGGGGACATTCCTCCGGGCATGGTGTCAGAGCCCCTGGAGGACTTGGACCCTTACTATGCAGACAAAAAAGTGAGTTTATTGTACCTGCAATGGTGCGGTCTCTCTTCACCTCTTTTGTACAAACAGATGCTGAGATTAAGAGGAATTTAGTGAAAAACTACATCATGAAAACATGTTTAGTTAAAATGCATATGTGGGATGTTTCAGAATATGTACTTTTTATAATTTTTCATCAAAACTGATTCTGTCACTGGCATCCTATTTTGTTGTTTTTTTTTTTTAAATAGTGTTCAGTATCATGTTCTGCCCTTTAGACATGACATAAGTGCTTCCTCATAGAAACAAAATAACTGTCAATGTGAGAAGTAAGACCTGGGTATACGTCCAGAGTGCATTTGCATGGAGGTGTCAGTTGAATCCGTGGGAATATATAAAATCACTTAACTAATTATGGGGTTTCGAGAGCCACTCATTTAGGGGGTTGGAGAGAATGGAGAATCTGAGATGGTCAGAGAGGTAAGACATAAATCAGAAAATTTTCCACTATTCAAAAAAAAAGGAAGGAGAATATCTCATAAAATTACTCAGGAAGCTGAGGCTAGATAAAGACTATTGGAATGAACAAGGAGGATGAGTTGGTAACTTTTTTGCAAGCAGTTTATATTGATGGAAATCAAAGCAAGAGAGTGGTAACTCTACTCAAAACTTTGTAATGGCCTATATGGGAAAAGAATCTTAAAAAACAGAGAGAGGATATATGTATAACTGATTCACTTTGCTGTATGCCTGAAACTAACACAACATTGTAATTAACTACATTCATTTTTTTACAAAAAGCAAGATAGTGGTGGATAGCAAGTGAAAAGAGGAAGTATGAGAAATTTGAGAAATTTCCATCAGAAAGATGGTCACTTAAGGCAACAGAAAGATTGAAAACTTTTAAAAAAAAATGAAAAGTTGCAGTTACAGTTTTTTTGGTATTTATTTTTGGCTGTTCTAGGCCTTACTTGCTGTGCTCAGGCTTTGTCTCGTTGTGGCGCGCAAGGGCTAGTCTATAGCTGTAGTGTGTGGGCTTCTCATTGCAGTGGCTCCTCTTGCTGTAGAGCGTGGGCTTCAGTAGTTGTGGCACACAGGCTTCGTTGTCCCATGACATGTGGAATCTTCCAGACCAGGTATCAAACTCATGTTGCCTTGCATTGGTAGGCATATTCTCAACCACTGGACCACCAGGGAAGTCCCTTGAAAACCTTTTTTACATAAGGTATAAATAGCATGTTTAAAGTGGAGAAAAATTATTCCCAGAGAGGAAATTATAGAAGGTTGAGTAAAGTAGTTAGTTGCTGATGTTAACAGACAAGGGATAAACCACAAGTCGGCTTGAATTTGCATTAGAAAACTACAGAAAAGTGGAGAGAAGCCTTACTGAGTGAGCCTTGTAGGGCAAATAGGATGAATTTAAGATATGTTGAAGTAAATGTAGGCACATCTGAGGAAATGCACGTTACATACTGTCAATATTTTCCATACTACAGGAGTGGAAGTTGTCCTTTGAGAGTCAATCTTGGGAACAGCAGATCTGAGAATATTAATTGCATTAAGGAAATGGGAGAGTTTGAAACAACTGCTGTAAAGATAATTTTACCAAGAAAATGAGAATGAGGTTACCGTCATTTTTGAGACAGTGGCAGATAGAACCAGATTGAACTTGACAAAGAAGAGACAGTACAGGATAAAATCAGCAGGTTCCCTAACTTTCTCCCAACAATGCTTTGCTACACCTGCAGACTTACCGTCAAGAGGTCAAGAAAGGCAGGATAAAGTCCATTTAAAAGTTATTTTGATTTAAGATATAAATAAAAGGACACATTTCTTGATAAGATAGCTAGCAGATAAAATAAGAAACAGTGAAATGTCTTGTGAAATAGAAAACGTGATGAACTTAATTTTGATGGCATAAACACATCTACTTCAGGGAGAGTTGCTATGAATAACAATGCGTAATTTTTTGCCTCATATTAAAGTCAGCATCTCAACAAACTGACAGCATGTCGAGTAAGCAGAATACCTGAGAAGCCTTTGAGATAATACCCAGCATTCTTATTAACCCATCAGTAGTCTGACACAGAAAAAAAGAAAGCTAACATGTTTCATTGGAAGGACTGATGCTGAAGCTGAAGCTCCAATACTTTGGCCACCTCATGCGAAGAGTTGACTCACTTGAAAAGACTCTGATGCTGGGAGGGATTGGGGGCAGGAGGAGAAGGGGATGACAGAGAATGAAATGGCTGGATGGCATCACTGACTCTATGGACATGAGTTTGAGTGAACTCCGGGAGTTGGTGATGGACAGGGAGGCCTGGCGTGCTATGACTCATGGGGTCGCAAAGAGTCAGACACGACTGAGCGACTGAACTGAACTGAACTGAACATGTTTTCAGGGTCTCTGTGACAGACACTGGATTTTTCATACAAATTAGCAACATATTCACCAAAACCTGGAGAGATAGGAATTAATAAAGGATTTGAGGAAATTAATTTAACTCACAAAATGTTACGTAAACACTTGTAAATTCTGTCCTAGATTTTTTAGTTCAAGTTGATTTGACTTCCTATTGAGATGTTGTCCGGTATCTCTTTGTTTAGTTTTGTTTTTGTTGTATAGCAACTACTGTGCTCACAACTTTACAAAAATGAATGAAATAATGAATGGATAAATAATGAAATAGGCAAAATTAAAAATACTTTCTCATTTTACTTATTGATATTACTTCATCCTGAAAAATGTCTGGCTCCTGCATTTCCGATTTCTAGAGGGGGCCTGGATGTAATTTAACCAGCCTCCCTTAAGGAGGAAAAAATCTTACTGGAGTAAATCCCAGTTCAGAGACATAAACTAATATTGGCTTAAAGTGACTTTGGAGGTAAGAAGAAAATGTTTGCATTTGGAGGATGAAAAATGGAATCATTTTAGCTCTGGGATAGACTAATGTAATAGAGAATATTTGGGCTGGGACTCCAGTCCCTCGCTTTGGCCCCAGCTCCTTTCAGATGTGACACCAACCATGTTAAAAGCCCAATGCACATCTGCATCAGAATATAATACTTAGGTAGAGCTAAGTCAGACTAAGTAGTCTATTTTTCATGGCCCTCTCTTAACAGATAAATAAATACCCAAAGGGATTATTGAGTCTTCTTATTTTTATTTTTTGGTTTGGAGCTTTAAATGATCAACTTTCTGTGCTGTGTCCTAGCTTCTCAATCATTCTTGGTTAAAATAGTTTGGACTTCCCCTTGCAACTTCAGGGTTGACTTTCATGTGGATTGAGTCTTTAATGTTTCAAGTTATTCACACTAATAGACGAGAACTTTATTTCTGCTGCGCTATAATCATTGCTTGGATTAAAAATCTTAATGACTCCTAATTTGATTTAGGTTCAGATTTTAACTTATGCTTGAGTGTAATGATCAATGCTTTGTTTAAAAAAAAAAAAAACAAGAACATTTAATAAATTAACGTAGAGGTATGTAGAGGTTAGGGCTTCATTTTCATATATGATGCATATATTAAGTGGCTTCCAAGGTGGCCCTAGTGGTAAAGAACTCACCTGCCAATACAGGAGACATAAGAGATGCAGGTTTGATTTCTGGAGTGGGAAGATTCCCTGGAGGAGGGCATGGCAAACCACTTTCGTATTCTTACCTGGAGAATCTCAAGGACAGAGGATCATGGTGAGCTGCAGTCTATAGGGTCACACAGAATCAGACACGACTAAAGTGACTTAGCACGCATACGTGTTCCCAACATTTACCAAGAATTTACAACGTACCAGACCTTAAAAGCTTCACAGACTCTGAGTGCTAGCTCTCAAGTTGTGAAATGGTAGATCAAGTACTTAGAATACTATCTGTCCAACTCCAAAGCTTATACTCCTCAGCTCATAATTCTCTGATTTTATGTTCAATAAATAAGTGAGCCATATTAAAATAATTTATTCAGACATTGACATCTGTGCATTTTCTAGCAGGAATTTAGAGTGTTCTAGAGATACTCATTCTGCTACTCAAAATTTCTTATCTGTTTTCCATCTATAATTAGCTAGTGGCTGTGTATAAATCCAGACAATCCTAAAGAAGTTTTTAATGTAAATTAAAATTGGGAATTGAATTTAAAAATAGTAAACCAAGTCTTTTTTTTTTTTAACTTGATCTTGCCAAGTTGAGGCAGTAATATCATTTTCATGTTAGCTCAGATGACTTCTGTTTCATGAAGCCTCCCTGGTTATTCCAATAGACATAAGACCCTGCTCCCTCTTCACTCTCATGCTCTGCCATTTGCATTTCTCTGTATGATACATGTCATGTCATGCCTTGTATTAGAGTTGTGCTGTCTGCTTAGTCAGTCAGTCGTGTCTGACTTTTTGTGACCCCATGGACTATAGCCTGCCAGGCTTCTCTGTCCATAGGGATTCTCTAGGCAAGAATACTGGAGGGGCTGCCTTGCCCTCCTCCAGGGAATCATCCCAACCCAGGGATCGAACTCAGGTCTCCCGTGTTGCAAGTGGATTCTTTACTTTCTGAGCCACCAAGGAAGCCCTGTGTTAGAGTTACTGTGCTCTTAATCACTTTTCTATGAAACCTCTTGAATGCAAAATTCATGCCTCACTTATGTTCAAATTCATTTCAGTATCTCTTATGCCATAGTTGCTCCCAGGTGGCACTAGTAGTTAAAAAAAAAAAAAGCTTGTCTATCAATGCAGGAGAGACTTAAGAGACAATGGTTTGATCCCTGGGTCAGGAAGATCCCCTGGAGGAGGGCATGGCAACCCACTTGAGTATTCTTGCTTGGAAAATCCCATGGACAAAGAAACCTGTCAGGCTACAATCTAAAGGGCAGCAAAGAGTTGACAAAAGTGAAGCGACTTAGCACATACTCACATTCACTACACAACTGTAGAAAATATTAGATGAATGAATTTTAAAAAGCACAGTGTATTGAGATTTAAGAAAACAATAATTGTACTCAAACATAAGGTATTAATTTTAAAACTAATTTTAAATATAGAATATATAGTGAACTTTATGTTCAAATATGTTTTAACATAACTGGTATAGTAAAAGAGACCAAGAGTATAAAAAGTTAAACTAACGTAGTTCTCGTTTGTTTTCTCAGGACCACTGCCACATACAAAAGCAAGATTACTCAAAGTTATATCTCTAAAATTTGGTGGAAAATATTTATTACATATGTTTACCACTTATAAACATATGTAAAATTCAGAATCAACATCAAAAAGACTGAAAATCAGTGTCTTCTGTTAATAGATAGCACAAGGAATTTGCTTGCCAGCCACAGATAAGTAAGAGCAGGCTTTAAACTTAAGTCTTTGTGGTTTCCAAGCCAATTCCTTAGGTTATTGTAATGTTTTATTGTTATTGCTGTTTATTTGTTTGGCTTTTAAATTTTTCAACTAAATACCAAAGCCATGGAGAATGTAACTCATTATTCAGTGGTTACATAACATATTTTTTAAATGGTTCTATTCACATTTCAAAAAATTACCATGAATAGTAGCAAGCAAATTCTTTAATTTGTGTTCTTTTATTTTAGCTGTTATTAGTATTATATGTAAAATAGGAAAATCAAATTAATAGGATTCTTTCAACTCTAATATTCCTTAAATTCATGAAAATATTTTGAAAACTCATATTTTAGAACATTTGCTACTAACCCTGACAATAGCCAGGAAGTATTACAATTCTCAAAGCAATATGATAAAAATTAGGGATAGCTGGTTGCTATTTGGTTTGCATAAAATGCAATGTAATGATACAAGGAAGTTGTATTTAAAATAATTCCAGTGGCCACAAGTTATTGTTACTGATTTGAATGTTCAGTTCAGTCGCTCAGTCCTGTCTGACTCTTTGCGACCCCATGAATCACAGCACGCCAGGCCTCCCTGTCCATCACCAACTCCCGGAGTTCACTTAAGGGATATGAAAAAGAGAACACTGTTCTTTGAAAGCTCTAAATAATACATACTCATAAATGGCTCACTTCTTACTTTATTGAAGAAATGAACAATGGACTTGGAGTTCATTGGCTAACATGATGTGAATATTCCCATCAATGGCCTTGGAACCGCATCGCTTGAGTCTGATGGCAGTGCTTCTTTAATATGACTCTACCACATGCGGAGGTAAACTGCAGATATTAATGCACTAGATTGAAATTTTGGAATTTCAATTCATATTGTTTTCTTTTTGCTCCTGCAGACTTTCATAGTGTTGAACAAGGGGAAAGCAATCTTCCGTTTCAATGCCACACCTGCTTTGTACATGCTCTCTCCTTTCAGTCCTCTCAGAAGAATATCTATTAAGATTTTAGTACATGCATATCCTTTTTAAAATGCTTACTTACAGTGGTTCTTTAAAATGTAGTTTTGGGCTATTTTATTTAAATATAGAGTTTTATTTCTTTTTTACCTGAAAAGACTCAGGTTTATCAGTCTCAATATAATTTGGTGTAGATCTCTGAATAGATTGGGAGTATGGCAATTTTGGGCTTCCCAGGTGGCGCTAGTGGTAAAGAACTCACCTGCTAATGCGAGAGACATAAGAGATGCAGGTTTGATCCCTGGGTCAGGAAGATCCCCTGGAGGATGCCATGACAGTCCACTCCAATATTCTTGCCTGGAGAACCCCGTGGACAGAGGAGCCTGGTAAGCTACAGTCCATAGGTTTGCAGAGAGGTGGACATGACTGAAGTGACTTAGTATGCATGCATACATTCATCATATCATCATCATCCTGGCAATTTTAGTATTTTAGGATAAATTGGTTTTATCCATTACTCTTTTGTTCAGAGAGGGTTTTTTTTTTTAAGTCTATAGACTCTTTTAGAATTATTTTCTAAGGAAAAATTGTCAGCATTTCAACAAATGTCATTATCAGATATTCAAAGTTACCATGTGTTGTTTGATCATATTCCTTGATTCTAAGCTACCGCATTCAGCATGCTTATCATGTGCACTATTCTGACGAACTGCATATTTATGACCATGAGTAATCCTCCAGATTGGACCAAGAATGTAGAGTAAGTGGGTATAAGTACATTTTAATATAGTCTTAGTATGTTTGTTGTTATCCTTCCTTTTTCATACCAGGAAGTTATTGCATGTCTAAAAATTGTGGTGATTATCTTCCCATGTTCTATAGTTACTTTACTTTACTTTCAATTAGTTTTTTCTCCTCTACAGTATTAACCTGCTAACATTAGAAAAGAATAGTACATGTTACAGTCTTTTCTAGAGAAAAAGATCTTACCAGATACCCTGCCTGTTCTTAGACATGTCATGTATCTCTTGTCCTTGGATGTATTTCTGATAGGAACAATACAGGAATTTTCTAGGCAGATCTCATACCTGTGTTCTTAGTAAATATAAAATACCTCTACTTTCTGGGAGTGTTTCTGACATATACATTTCAAGATTTTCTGGAAAGATCTTAATTGTAATTTATTCTAATAGTTAGACTGGGCCCCTTAATCATCAGCCATACTCTAATCAGTGTCTTCTTTGGTTGATCTGAGAAAAATAATTATAAAGGCTCACCTGGTACCATATTCTTTTCACAATGGATTAATATCACAATGGACTCTTTTACCTAGGTATACTTTTACTGGAATATATACTTTTGAGTCACTTGTGAAAATCCTTGCGAGAGGATTCTGTGTAGGAGAATTCACTTTTCTTCGTGACCCATGGAACTGGCTTGATTTCATAGTCATTGTCTTTGCGTAAGTATTTATTTTTTCAAAGTCCAAAGAAATGAAAATCTCAGACAGCACAGCATCCCAGTGAGAAAGAACTTTGGGATCAGACTTTTCCTGCATATAATAGTTTGATTTAAAAGATCCTACAAGGAAACTAGTCATTAAAAAATGGTAATAATTTTTCAGAAAGAGCATTTCCCACTCAAACGTGTATATATGATATCAGTATAATAGAGGATCTTCCTCTGTGCTCAGAATGTGGATGGATAGCATATTTGGTGACATTAGAGTCACACTTTTTCCAAGTTCCTATTTAATATCTGGTAAAACAGATAAGAGAAATAGAGAAAACTCAGGCATTTATCATTAGCATGGTGCTCCTTCTATTAATGTATATTATTCAAAAACTAATAAAATATAGAAGCAAATCTTTTCTAAGGACTGTCACTGCATACTACACCTAACATTAATGCATTGTGTGTATATTACATAGGCATCCACAGTTTATTTTCATGGAAAAAATATCACATTAAGGTACAATTTTAGCTTATTTATATTGCTGCTCTTTTCCTAAATATATTTGTCAGAACATTTCTTTAGTTTTTAAATCTCAAACCTAAATACAATATTTTCCCTCTGTCATTTTGAATTGTAAAAGTAATACATGTTCATTGGGGGCATTTAGCCAATACGAAAGGGTCTTGAGATTCTAGTCTCCAGTTCTGTATGCCTGCCACACCTCTTTGTCCTACATCCGTGACTACTGACTACCGTCACCCACCACCGGCTAAGATCTGTGCAAAGAAGGCTGCATCTTCTCAGGGGTCCCCTTTTTTATTGAGTATAAATTACATGCCATAAACTTTATCTTTTTTAAAGTATGAAATTCGGTGTTTTATAGTATGTTCATAAATTTATGCACCAATCACCACCCTCTAACTCCAGAATATTTTCATGATCCCAGAGAGCATTCACTTTCCTTCCCTTCTTCCCCCAAGTCCCTGGAAAACACTCATCTATCTTCTGTCTCTGGATTTACCTAATGTAGACATTTCACATGAATGGAATCTTAAAATATGTGGCCTTTTGTGGCTGGTTTCTTTTAATTAGCATACAGATGTCAAGATTTGCTGATGGTGTTTTATAGAACATTATATATTGATATTACCATAACACTGAAGTCTAGTCATTGAAGCATTTCATCATTTATTTGGGCATGAAGCCATTTTAATAGTTGCATTTTGCTCACATCAAATGACTCAAATCAAATTAAATTAGTAACGATAGAAGCAAAAGATTTGCAGAACTATACATTTAAATAGTAAGTTCCAAGCATAGGAAACACCTTGACTAAAGGCACAGGTAAGTATCATAGACTCTATCTAAATTCTGAATAACTCTGATTTAATTCTGCAGGTATTTAACAGAATTTGTAAACCTAGGCAATGTTTCAGCTCTTCGAACTTTCAGAGTGTTGAGAGCTTTGAAAACTATTTCTGTAATCCCAGGTAAGAAGTAACTGGTGTGAGGCATTAGGTTACTCATAACTCCAACTATTTGGGAGTTGTTCTTTGCTTGTGTGTGTGTGTGTGTGTGTGTGTGTGTGTGTTGTCACCGTGTTTGTGTATAAACTCCCCTATTACAGATATGTGACAGAGTTTGTGGACCTGGGCAATGTCTCAGCGTTGAGAACATTCAGAGTTCTCCGAGCTTTGAAAACAATTTCAGTCATTCCAGGTGAGAGTGGGGTTAAACACCAGGGCTGACTTTGATCTTTTGAAGGAAAAAACAATAAAAACTTAATCTTACATAATTTTAATTAAACTTGATCTCATGTTTTTCATAATTGTTATGAAAAGTCAGCCTTTGAGTTTAATCAATTGCATGAGTCTTAGAGGCTGAAGATGTCCATTTGGTTCACATCTCAACTTGAAATTTTTCCTCCTGTTTAACAGTTTATTTTCCATTTTGCTTATCCAGGAATGAAAATTTCAATTTGTTTTACTGCTTTTCATAGAGTGAAGAAAAGAAATATAAAAATATTAGCATGGGGGGGATTGCATGACACAATGCTTTTTTCTTTCCTCAGCAAACCATTTCTTTACTGAAAACTGTTGTCACTGTATCCTGCAATTCATCCTCTGTTTTGGCCATTATAAAGAGATGGTTTGTCTGACAGACATTTACTGAACTGACACAAGTTATTGTTTCAAGCGGGTGTGGCTATGATTTGAGCAACCAAATTATTCATTTTGACTGGTTATTCTCTGGAAATACTTTAAAGTTTTTAGTCACTTGCTGCAATATACAGAAACAATATATATAAAACAGCAGATCCCTTCTTTTGAGCTGGTAGACTTTTTTTGAGTTAGGTTATTTAAGATCATTGATTTGATAAAGTGCATGCATTTCTAGGAAAGCTTGTATTTTGTTTTTGTTTTTCATTTAGAAACTTTATTTCATTTTGAACACCTTTTCTTCTCTGTATTCAGGCCTGAAGACCATTGTGGGGGCCCTGATCCAGTCTGTGAAAAAGCTCTCAGATGTCATGATCTTGACTGTGTTCTGTCTGAGCGTGTTTGCCCTGATTGGGCTGCAGCTCTTTATGGGCAACCTGAAGCATAAATGTGTGCAGAATTCACTTGAAAATAATGAAACAATAGAAAACATATTGAATACCCTCGACGAAGAAGAATATGCAAGTAAGAATACCCTTGTAGTTGCTAATAGGTTGAAATAAGGCTAAGAGCATTGTTCTCTAGTATACAGAAAGTTACAACAGTGTGAATTTTTATCATGTTGTATTTTCATAAATTTCCCTGGATCTAAGCTTTCTAGCAGTTCTAATATTGAGAACTTTGGACAGTTCCATAATTCTCAATTTCTATAAGATAAAAAAGAATAAATTTGGCTGTAGATAAATAAATTTAGCTATAAATTAATGATATTGACCATTAGATTTCATCATGAACTATATATTTATATACTGTAGTTTTATTGTAGAGTTTATGCTTACATTTTTTATAGTATGATTTATTATATAATAATACAATTACATTTTTATACTTGTATTATAACATTATTAATCATGGTACAATGTCAATTGTCACATATTAAAATATTTGTCTCTATATTTCTAAAGATTTGTATAAGCAGAGAAATTTATTCAGCTTTATTCTGTTATATTAAGCTCTATCCTCCTATTATAACCAATGATGTGTTTCACAGAGCTTTCGAATGGCTCCCCTCAGTCTTGCTAATAGACCATTGAAGTTTAATTCCTCAGAACTTGTTCTGTAGGTATCATTTCAGATGATATGTATACACAGTCTCAGAAGTCTACTTAATTCACAAATGTTTTTTCGAGTATCTTACAGAAAGCACAAATTGCATGTTTCTTTACAGTTATCTCCTACCACAGCTTCTTTCTTCAAAGCTGATTAGTTTGAGTGAGAATGAGATCTGACAAGATTGTGCTTTCTGTCTAACACCTGCTGTGTGTCTGTATGATGTCACCCAATGAACCCATGAAATTTAATAGATAATTGAATTCAGAGGGAAAATGAACATGTAAGTGCCTTAGACAGAAGGGGATCAGGGAGTAAAGGTCAGGTGATAATTCTTCATAAATAATAAAGAGTCATATGCATCATTCTTTTTTTACTCAGTGTGTTTTTCCTACTCACTGAGAAATATAAAGGCAAATAAAATCTAGCTAATATAGGAAAAAACTGTAAATAAAGAAAACTAAAAAAAAGGAACCTAAAACAAGAAAACTGAAGATTTTCAAAGTAAAATTTTAATGTATATTTTTTTACTAACAGTATTTGATAAGGAATTTAGAAAATTTTCCTTTCCTTTTTTAATTTATTTTTAGCTTCTGGTTTTATTAATATGATCCTAAATTTTATATATTTCCCAAAGACTTTATTTCTAATTTATATGCCATAAAAATTTATATATCTTACAGGTAATTGCTGACATTTATATTCTGTTTTATGAATTGGTTTACAGTACTTACTTAAACTTGACTTTTTGTACTAGGATCATTATGTCCTTTTTTCAGAATCTTGGTCTCATTCCTGAGTTCATGATTTGAGTGATTTTTTAAAACATTTTAGAAATGCTGTAAGCAAATTTTTTTGAAAGGTGTAGTAAAAGCTCTTAGATTTTGCAGTTTGTCCTCATGTTGCACTTACATGTGAGTGAATGACGGCTTAGCTAAGAGTGAAATTTTATACCACCATCTTCTCCCTCAATTCTGTACATTATTCTTGATTTTCCTCTGAAATATACGTTCACGGAAGAGATTACTGTGTTAAATCTGAGTTTGATTCCCCACCTTTTTTTCGTGTCACAGAAGCCTGATCTCACTGCAGTATTTATTCAAGCATTCATTTATCCTGTCTGTTTATTGAATGCTTCCTTGAGCTAAGCATTGTGCAAGTTTCTGGAGCTGCAGCAATGAGTATGGTAGTCTTAGAACCAGCATCCACAGAGCTTATCCTCTTGAGGGGAATAAAAGAATAAAGGGAGGGGAACAGACAAATAACAATATTATAAGTTATAATAAATGCTATGCAAAGAAAGTAAATCTCAGGGGCTGAGATACCAACTAAATGAGAAGCCTTCTCTGAGGAGGTGGCATTTAAGCAGAGATATGAAGGATAAGAAGAAGTCATAATACAGTCTAAGTGTATATGGAGGCTGTTCCTTGAGTTAGAAGGAAGAGCTTGTGGGAAAGCCCTAAGACTGGAAAGAGTATGTATTTAAAGAATGGGAAAGGAAAAAGAATGGGAAAACAGCAGTGTGGTTAGACTTTAGCAAAAGAGAGGCAGAATGGCAACAGAGAAAGAAAAGGAAGAATGCAGGTGTCATATCATGCAGGATATTTTAGCCCAAGGAAAGTTTTGATTTTATTTTAAATGCAGTAGTTTTAATCACTTCTGCCATGTGGAGAGCTCATTGGGCAAGAATGGATGGTAGACTGAAATAGTGAAGACCAGTTAGGTTGTTGTTTCTGTCATCCAAACAGGAAAAGATTGTGACTTCATCTTGAGTGAAGTCAGAAAATGAAAAAGGTGTGTTCAAGATGACACCTATATAACTCATGGATGGATTAAAGAGGAGAGGAGGGCTTGGGGATCTCATCTAGGTTTCTGGCCACAGTAACTGCCTAGGTGGCAATGGGAAATGAGGGAAGAGTGGGCAGGTTTATAGGAGAAAGTCACTATTACCCAGTTAAAATTGAGAAGTCACTGGGACATCCAAATGGAGATAGAAAGTAGACAGTTGGAGATTTAAGCATAGAGACCAGAGGAACTGCCTGATTTGGAGGTATATACTTCGAAGTATTCATCAAATGGAAAAGATATGTACACACCTATCCACATCCTTCTGAAAAACCCTGATGTTTATAAGTAGGTAGAGAATGGGCAATCTGGTTTTTAAAACAAATTTGGTGGTTAGAAGCTTCTCATCTCCAATGTCTCAACCCTAATGTCTGGAAGGCAGGTAGAGAGGAGTACCCCCAAAGAAGACATAAAGAGTAGCTAGTAAAGCAAGAAGCAAAGATATAAGTAAAGATGCCAAGAGAAGAAAGTAGATTGAGAAAAGGGAATGCTTGTGTTGAATGATGCTGCAAGATCAAGGATTAAGGTTAAGGTCAAGGGTGATGAGAATGGAGAAATGTACATTAGCTTAAACAACATGGAAATCATTAGTCACTTTCATGCAGAAATTTTAGTGGAGTGGTAGGAGTACAGGGTTGGACTAAGGTGGTGACAGGGGTGAATAAGATAGCAGAAAGAAGAGAAGACAGTATGTGTAGACAGTTCTTCCAAGACATTTGTCTGTAAGGGAATCAGAATAACAGGGACAGTGGCTGGCGTTTTTTTTAAGGTGGATTTTGATAGAGATATTTTTCTAGCACTAAAAAGGAGTGAGTAGTAAAATATGGATTAATAATTCAGGAGAGGAGGGGGAGGGAAGTCCTTGAGAAAGTGGCAGAGCGAAGGGGAGAGACATCTCCACCATTGAAGCAGGAGGAAAGATGGAGGAGCAGGCTCCAGTGTCCATCAGAAGAGGATTAAGTCAAGCCCAGGGGTTTTTATTTCCATAGAAAAGTGTGAGATGTATCATTGGCTGGGAGTAACAGAAGAGAAATTCTTCTCTTCATATTACACCCTCCCATTCCATGTCAACCTCAAATTCTCTCGAGGCTAATTACCTTAATACTTTACTGTTTACTTGTTTAGGAATTATTTTCACGTGTTCCACCAGACCAGCGCGAGCTTTCCCATTGCTTTCCCTTTCATCATTCATGCGCTGAATTGAGTAGTTAGCCCTGCAGCGTGCCAATGCAGGCAGCTGTAGAGCCCACTTTTATAAAGCAGCTCCTCGGTGACTGGCCAATGTGAATCAATATTACTTTAAAGGATGACTCTAAAGTAATATTTCCATAATAAAAAAATCTCAGATATTTATGGATAAAAAGTTACATGATAACCTCCTCCATCCTCGTTCTGCCATGTCACCCTCCCTGAGGCACAGCATTTTTTTTTTTAAAAAAAGCACAATGTGAGAATTTTCTCCCCAAGCTAAGAGGCTTTATTGCTTTGTGTCTTCTGCATAAGGTGATATGTAAGTCAAAATGGCAATCCACTTCAGTGTTATTGCCTGGAGAATCCCAGGGACGGTGGAGCCTGGTGGGCTGCCGTGTATGGGGTCGCACAGAGTCGAACACGACTGAAGCGACTTAGCAGCAGCAGCAGTCTTCCCTGAAGTTATTTAATAAGACCTGCTGCTCTTTGAGTATTTATACAGAAAGTGTGGGGCACTGTGTTGTGTTTTACATGCAATATCATATTAGTACTATTCAACAGCTCCTTGAAGTAGGTGTTCCTATCCACATTTTACAAATGCAGTAGCTCAATCATAAAGTGGTAAAACAATTCACTTACACAGGAAAGGGTGGAAGCGATATTCAAATTTAAGTACATCTGACTTCAGTCTTTGTTCTGCTGTTACTCCAGAGGCTGCTAACATTTGTATCTTTTTTTTTTGACTTGAGCCAAATAGGAAGTTGAGCCCCTATTAAAATGTTTTTTTGTCCTTTATACCTTTGCTGTGTACTTTTGGGTCAGCCCTCTGTGTTAAGAATAAGTTGTTACAGTGAATAAAGGAAGAGTTATGAGTTCCTTTACACCTGAAAATGGGCACCAGGGGTATATGAGAGGGGAAACTGTGCCTTTATTTCAGTTCCATGTCCTCAACATTCCAGAATTTAGTAAGTTGTAAGTAGATATTGATTAGTGAGTCAACAGTGAGAGAATTTCAGAAAATATATTTCCTTCGCTTATGGTTTTGCCTTGCGGGTTCTTCCTCTTCTGGAATCCTTGGGGTCTTTTCCTTCTTTTCTCCCTGCCTCCGCTCCCCACCTTTACTCCGCTTCCTCTCTGGGTTCACTCATCAGATCCCCTTGGCCTGACTGTAGCTGATACCTTCACTGACCTTAAGACATCCATCCACTTACTTACTTGCCAAATATAATTAAATACCTAGTAATCATTCCAAACAAAGTACAGCTAAAACAGAGATCCTGGTTTTCCTTCAGGCCATTCCCTTGCCTCAGTCTTCCTTATCCCAGGTGACTGGCACCGCTCTGACCAGCTGACACATCCCCGGGTCCCCTCTCTTGCACACATCCCACACACATGCCATCAGCACATCCTGCCACCTTTATTCCATCCCCTTCTCTTCGTGTCCGTGGCTACTCTCTGGAGCCCTGTCACCTCTCACTGTGGTCTCTTAGCCCTGCCTCCACACTTGCCCTCCTGTTGTCCAGAGTCCACAAAGCAGCCATGGCAACAGTGTCTTGTATCTCTACTTCCCACTTCTATTACTTCCTGTCATACTTAAAATCCAAACTCCTTTCCATGTCATGCAAAGCCTTTGCCATATGGCACCTGCCTATCTCTGCTGCCACAATACCCCCGACTCACTACACTGTAACCGGGCCGGCCATTTTGCTGTTTTGTCCCATATACCAATTTCATTTCTACCTTAGGGTTTCATTCTGCTCTTTACCCTGTCAAGATCTCTTCATCAGGATCTTTGAGTAGCTGGCTTCTCTGTAGCATTGAGGTCCCAGTTTAAATGTCATCTCTTTAGAAAAGACTTCTCTGGCCACATTTTGTCATACTTTCTCAATTTATTTTTTTAGGGCATCTTCCCCTATGTGAAAATCCCTTGTATATTTATTTATGTACTTGTTAAGCGTTCTTCTCCATCCCTAACCTCCACCCTTACCTGAGCATAAAGCTTCATAAAACTGATGATCTTATTTATCTTGTTTGTCATTGTATTCACTGCCTGGCCCATAATAGGTTATCAAGACATATTTGAGTGAGAATTTATAAGAATGCAATAAATAAATGAGTGCGTATTGCCGGGACTGAATGTATTTGTAAATATATCTGTTTTAGTTAACTTACCTGCTCGGCCACTCTGAAAGCTTACACTCCATAATATGATGTTGTCCAATTTCTTCCTAAACAGAATATTTTTATTACTTGGAGGGATCCAAAGATGCTCTCCTTTGTGGTTTCAGCACCGATTCGGGGTATGTAATACTTGTCTCGATTTTAGTCTAAATACTGAAAAAAAGAAAAAACAACCTCAATCAGTTTGCTAAGAAGAACCTTTGATTCTATGTTATTTTCTTATATTTCATGACATTATTTGACTCATTCTGTCCCAAAGTGAGTCCAGACTTTAAAACGATCATGGTTAATGCGTACTTTTGAAAGCAAGACGTAGGTATGCTTGAATTAAAACAAGATACAGGTCACATATATCTTAAGGAAGTAGAAAAAAAGTTACTTCCAAAAAACCCAACCAAAAGTTGTTTGGATAGTTTCTAGCCTTTCTTCTTTCCAGAAAGGAGAGTGATAAAATCAACTTTTCTTTCCATCCCCAAATTCTACTCATTCTCCCATCGAGTACAGTTTATAGGTAACAGAATGCAGTGACAGTCTGGCCACTCTAAAGAAAAGGGTCCCATGGACTTGGGTAAAACTATTTTAAGGTATCATATTTATGTAAGTACCTGCTGTTTCTCCCACACACCAACTTTATTTCTGCTGTAGGGCCTTTGTTCTTGCACTCTCCCTGCCCAGAGATCCCTTGACCAGGCTCTGTGTATACAGGGAACATAACAATAAACAAGATAAAGTTGCTGCTCCCAAAGACACATCAGAACACCTTTTATCTGTCATTGTGGATACCAATCTACCAACTTTAAAAAGACAAAAAGTCTAATTATAAATCTCCATGAACTTACACAATTGCTATCTGTTGACTGTTGTTGATTCTGGTTCACCTCAATAATAATTTGGGGAAACAGTTTTATTAGAGACCTGTATATTAATATCAATCTTTGTGAATATAAGAATTTTTATATGATATCTAGTGAAAATTTTCAAGTTTTGATGATTGCTGATGACGATACTCATAGCAGCTACCATTTATCAAATGTTTTTTATGTATAGGAAGGAGGTTAGGTAATTTGCATACATTATCTTTTTTAAACTTAAAAACAATCTTAACCTATGGAAGTGCATATTATTATCTTGTCTTGTGGAAAGAAGAAACTGGGCCTTGCAGAATTTAAGTAATTTGACAAAGTCAGCAACTAGTAAAAAGTAGGGAAGGGGTTGAAATGCACTTCTTCCTGACTCCAAAAAGTGTGTTCTTAATCATTATTCAGTATTGTCCCCCTAAAAAAGAAATCTTGAGTTTTTGACTTCTCTGTAGTACTCTTTAGCTTGCATCCTGAAGGTCCTCTGACTTATGATATTCTTTTTCACATGTAGTCAGTGTCCCGAAGGGTACACCTGTAAGAAGATTGGCAGGAATCCTGACTATGGTTACACGAGCTTCGATACTTTCAGTTGGGCCTTCTTAGCCTTGTTTCGGCTAATGACCCAGGATTACTGGGAAAACCTTTACCAACAGGTGAGTGCCAAAAGAAGCATTCATTGTATTCATTGCACTAAAAAAACTGATGTATGTCCTAACCAGCTTTATGTATGAGATACTTTATTCAATTTAGAATGGAGAAAACTCTATTGTATGAGTCCTGTGTGTTCTATTTCTAGTACTATTAGAATGGATCATTCTTAAATCATAAATTATTTTCTTATCTCTTCTGGGCAATTTGATCTCCAGATCTCTTTCCCTCTTTGTGAATGTAGCATCCCATGGGGTCCTAGGTAAATAGCAAAAAATATCCTATAACATTTTCTCATAGCACTGCTATACACTGTATGCTTCCCACACATGCCTCCCTGCTTAGAGTGCTCTAAATACCAGGCTCTCCTGTGCTCACCATGCTTTGTTTTTGAACTACCTTGGACACTTGTTCTGGATTCAGTAGTATCTCCCCCAAATTCATATATTGAAGTCCTAACTCCCAGTACCTTAGAATGACTATGTTTAGATTTATGGCCCTTAAAGAGGTAACTAGTCTTGAGAGTCCCTTGGACTGCAAGGAGATCCAACCAGTCCATTCTAAAGGAGATCAATCCTGGGTGTTCATTGGAGGGACTGATGCTAAAGCTGAAACTCCAATACTTTGGCCACCTCATGCGAAGAGTTGACTCACTGGCAAAGACACTGATGTTGGGAAAGATTGGGGGCGGGAGGAGAAGGGGACGACAGAGAGTGAAATGGCTGGATGGCATCACCGACTCGATGGACATGAGTCTGAGTGAACTCCGGGAGTTGGTGATGGACAGGGAGGCCTGGCGTGCTGTGATTCATGGGGTCGCAAAGAGTCGGACATGACTGAGTGATTGAACTGAACTGAAGTTAAAATGAAGGGCTTTCTAGGTAGCTCAGTGATAAAGAATCTGCCTGCCAATGTAGGAGATGGAGGTTTAATCCCTGGGTTGGGAAGAACCCCTGGAGAAGGAAATGGTAACCCACTCTAGTATGCTTGTCTGGAGAATCCCATGGATAGAGGAACCTGGCAGGCTACAATCCAGGGGGATGCAAACAGTCAAGACAGGACTAAGCAACTGAGCACAAGTTAAAATGAGGCCATTTGGGTAGGTTCTAAACCAATCTAGGTTCTTATAAGAAGGAAACATTAGGACATGAGTGAGAGAAACCACACACACATACACACACACACACACATACACATACAGAAAATGCCAAGTGAGGACTCAGAAGGTGGCCATCCACAAGCCAAGGGGAGAGGCCTCAGGAAAAACCAAACCTGCCAACACTTGGATCTTGAATTTTCATCATCTAGGACTATGAGCAAATACACTTCCATTGTGTAAGCTACCCAGTTTATAGGATTTTGTTATGGCAGCCTGAGCAAACTAGAGTAAGAATGGAAGACTCAATTCACGGCTCTCAGTTTTCCTCTCCTGACTCAGCTGCAGATTACAGCATCCATCTCTTGTAGTGGAATTCTTCATTCCCGTGGCCGTCTCCTCCAACTTACCTGTGATCTTCTTGGGACTGTGGGCTCTATCTTTTCACCTGTATGCTATCAGCACCCAACCTCTAGAGAAAGGAGACCAAAAATGATTATCTTATGTTACAAAAACTAATGAGTCACTTTTCTCAGATTGCCACAGGTTCTTCTTTTGGCCCGTTTTATGTCTGTTTCGTTTCTGAAAATATTATAAATGAATATAGAAATCTAACTTCACAGGAAAAAAATATGAAATATACAAATGACTGTTTAAGGATGCGTAAAGATACTCACCTTTACTGCAAATTAAAACTAGAGTGACATATAACTTTTCATTTCTTGGAATGACAAAGATCAAAAAGATCAAAAGGAAGATACTGTCTGATTAAGCTGTGGGGAGGCAGATTTTCTCACACATTTCTGTGAACCACTGGAGAGGGTAACATGGGAGTTTCTATGAAAATGAATATGCCTATTGACTTAAGAATTCCACTACTAAGAATTTATCCAAAAGAAGAATTCAATAACAGCTGATACTGATAGAAAAGGGAACTGAGTTATTAGAGATAGGATAAAGAGACTTATTTTTCAGTTAATATCTGTTTGTAAAATTTAATTTTTTAACATGTATTACATTTAAAAATGTTTAGTGTTAATTAAAAGTATGTAAAAGTTGAATACATAAGTTCATTTAATAAGGCTATCTACCTTGTGATGACATAAACATTAATACTTAATATATCAGAATGTGATACTATAGAAATTGTCTAGTCCTATAATTTGAAAATGAGTAAAAACAGCTAGTTTTTGAGTAATTTTCAGACTAGGGGAGAAAAAAATTCAGAGTTATTATTAAGCTTATCATAGTCTAGAATCATATTTAATTTTGGTACAGGCTTAATACATTGCTATATCTTTTGTCCTGGAAAAGTGTGTGTTTTAATACTGGTTGTTTTCCATGAAGATACAATTTTATGTCTTTATTTTTTGATAACGTGAAATTATACAGAACTGCTCAATTTACCATGCCTTAATATGCCATTCAAATTGAAATGATTTACCAAAAAAAAACCCTTTGTGTTATTAAAATAATGATTTCCTTTTTTGCCTAGACCCTGCGTGCTGCTGGGAAAACCTACATGATCTTCTTTGTTGTGGTGATTTTCCTGGGATCCTTTTATCTAATAAACTTGATCTTGGCTGTCGTTGCCATGGCCTATGAAGAACAGAACCAGGCAAACATTGAAGAAGCGAGGCAGAAAGAGTTAGAATTTCAACAGATGCTAGATCGACTTAAAAAAGAGCAAGAGGAAGCTGAGGTATTTTTATTTGGTTTAAAATTCTTCCTAGAAGTGAAAAGGCAAAGGGGAACAACAGAACCCCTGTGGTCTCTGTCCGACCTTTACCAGGGAGATTTTCTTTCCTGGATTCTTTCATATAAACTGAATTTTCATTCTGGTGTGGTCCAAGGAAGCAATTCTGTATTGAGTTAGAGTTGACATCTGCTCCATTCTACCTTCCCCCTTAATCAGCCCACTCCAGCATGGAGAATGTTCTAAACTCTCTTTTCCTAAACCTGTTCCCCATGATTCCTCAGTGTGTATGGTATTAATCAAAGTCCCGAAACATTTATGATGTTATTTCCCCACAGTAACGATTGTACACATGTCCTTAGGGAGAATTAGTTTGATATTAGAGTTAATAAATACACTGTGGAGTAGAAAGCCAATGGGCATCAGTTTTGGTTAAAGTTGCAAAAATTTTAAGGTAATGTAAGATGTTGAAAAATCATACTTATGATTGTGGCCACTTTAGGTTAAGTCACAAATTTTTGTGGATTTCTCCTTACTCCTCCCTCCAAACTGGTACCTCAGTGGAAAACTTTGAGGAGGTTTGTACTAAGAGAACCAAAATTTCAAATATTTTCCATGAGTTTGATGGTTTGACCTAGTAAAATCTCTTCAAGTAATCTAATCTATTGGGAGGAAGTTAGTAATCTGTAATGCAGAGAAGCTTTTAGGCAGAAAAATGTTCAGTGTAATATTTTAATCTTAAAAATCAGAAAGCATTTAAATTTCTAAAAATTAGAAAATGGCTGAGGATTATAATATTTTTGGGTCTTGAAATGTTACTCAGCCATAAAATGATGTGTTTTTAAGAATATTATGACAGGAAAGCTATTAATATAATAATATATTAAGGCATAGGATACAAAATTGAATATAAGATATACATTAAAAATATATGAAGACTGAAAGACACGTTAACGCCAATTATTCCTGGGATGTAGGATTGTGAGTAATCTTGCTTTTTATTCACAATATCTTTAATTCCAAATTTTGTAAGGATTGGAAGGTTTTATAAGGGTTTTTAATAATAAAAACTTAATTTTTATAAAAGGGTTAGCACTAGGCTTTCGCAGGAATTTCCTGGGTAATCCCTAGAAGTGTCTTCTATTTTCTTGATATATTATTCTGTAATAATTCATTTTATTTTAAAATAATTCTTTCTCAATTTAACTATAGAAGTGTGTGAATCTGTTGATAATGTTGAATTATATTGTATACCTGAACAACTTATACAAATGAATTACCTTGTTACATGGTTGAAATTAGTTTTATGTCCCAAAATTATCTAAAGTTAAAGCTTTTACATATACTATTTAAAATTGCTTTATTATAAGTACAGTAATAGTATATAGTAGTTTAATTATGAAGTACAATATGGCTTATTAACAATGCAGGAGAAGTGATAAACATATATTTTATAAGCTTTCTAATCCTGATGCAGAGGAAACATTACTTCCCGTACGAGGGACATGATTATATGCACAATATAATTAAATTTGTGGTAAAGAGGTGCATTTTGCAGTTCTTGGAATTGACTTACTGTGTGTGTGTTCTCTTGGTTCAACAGGCAATAGCATTAGCGGCAGCTGAATATACCAGCATTGGGAGAAGCAGAATAATGGGTCTCTCCGAGAGTTCTTCTGAAACATCCAAACTGAGCTCTAAAAGTGCTAAAGAAAGAAGAAACAGGAGAAAGAAAAAGAACCAAAAGAAACTCTCCAGTGGGGAAGAAAAGGGAGATGATGAGAAACTGTCCAAATCGGAATCCGAGGAGAGCATCAGGAGAAAAAGTTTCCACCTTGGTGTTGAAGGTCATAGGCGAGCACGTGAAAAAAGATTGTCTACCCCTAACCAGGTACCACTGACACCCTCACATGTGTATTGCCAGGGGTGGGATCACAGAGTTCTATCTGAGGGAAGGGTGCTCAGGAAAAGAGTGTGACTTCGTTAGTAAGTTTTTAGGTAAAAATCTATTGATGACTGGGCATTTATGGAAAGAACATAGAGATATGTAGTCTTCCATTTAAATTTGACCATTTTGAAGGAGCTTATAGTTTTAGAATTGTCATATCTTCTCCAATATAAATATCCCAAACACATGTTCATGAGAACCAGTGTAGAAATGAAGAAATAATTTACAGTATCAGTTACCTTTTCTTATTTTTATTTAGTTTTCATTTTGCAGTGCCTCACTGGTTAAAAACTAACCTTCAGGTCAGTTCCGTTCAGTTCAGTTCAGTCGCTCAGTCGTGTCCGACTCTCCGCGACCCCATGAATCACAGCACGCCAGGCCTCCCTGTCCATCACCAACTTCCAGAGTTCACTCAAACTCATGTCCACAGAGTCGGTGATGCCATCCAGCCATCTCATTCTCTGTCGTCCCCTTCTCCTCCCGCCCCCAACCTTTCCCAGCATCAGAGTCTTTTCTAGTGAGTCAACTCGTCGCATGAGGTGGCCAAAGTATTGCAGTTTCAGCTTTAGCATCAGTCATTCCAGTGAACACCCAGGATTTAGATTAGTTTTTTTTCCTTTTTTCACCAAGGTAGGTACACCAGACTACTGTAGGTATCACCAGATTACAATAGGTAGTCACCAAATGACTGTAGGTACACCAGATGACTGCAGATAGTCACCACTTTAGGGATCACCAGAATATGTCACCCAAACCTTAATATCAATAATATCAGATATGCAGATGACACTACCCTTATGGCAGAAAGTGAAGAGGAACTCAAAAGCCTCTTGATGAAAGTGAAAGAGGAGAGTGAAAAGGTTGGTTTGAAGCTCAACATTCAGAAAACAAAGATCATGGCATCTACTCCCATCACTTCATGGGAAGTAGATGGAAAAACAGTGGAAACAGTGTCAGACTTTATTTTTTGGGCTCCAAAATCACTGCAGATGCTGATTGCAGCCATGAAATTAAAAGACACTTACTCCTTGGAAGGAAAGTTATGACCAACCTTGATAGTATATTAAAAAGCAGAGACATTACTTTGCCACCCAAGGTCCGTCTAGTCAAGGCAATGGTTTTTCCCGTGGTCATGTATGGATGTGAGAGTTGGACTGTGAAGAAAGCTGATCGCCGAAGAGTCGGTGCTTTTGAACTGTGGTGTTGGAGAAGACTCTTGAGAGTCCCTTATACTGCAAGGAGATCCAGCCAGTCCATTCTAAAGATCAATCCTGGGTGTTCATTGGAAGGACTTATGCTAAAGCTGAAACTGCAATACTTTGGCCACCTCATGCGACGAGTTGACTCACTGGAAAAGACTCTGATGCTGGAAAAGGTTGGGGGCGGGAGGAGAAGGGGACGACCGAGAATGAGATGGCTGGATGGCATCACCGACTCTGTGGACATGAGTTTGAGTGTAATCCGGGAGTTGGTGATGAACAGGGAGGCCTGGCGTGCTGTGATTCATGGGGTCGCGGAGAGTCGGACACGACTGAGCGACTGAACTGAACTGAACTGAACTGAAACCTTACAGACTCTACCCCAAAAGGTACCAGTCTCTAACATCTAGTCCCATAGTCTCTTATTTCTGCTTGTGTGGAAATTCTCTTTCCTTTTTGGTTTTTTTTTTCCACTGACACCTCTGTATTTCAGATCTTCCTGCCTACAAACCTCCAGGAGCAGTGAACTATTATTCCTGTTCTTCTTTACACTTCCTTGGTTTCCACTGCACAGTTCCTTCAAATAATTTTTCTAAAACAAAGTAGTTTTTCTGCTCAACTTCAAACATAAAAAACAGACAAAAACTATGTTAAATATCCACTGACTACAGAACAAGACCCACATCTTGTCAATGCCATGACTTTGATCTCAGTCCCACTCTTGTCAACCCTCAGTCCACCACAATTGTTACTCTCACCTCCATGCCCTCTGTTTTCATGCCTTTTAACTTGGTGCACACGGTTTCCTCTTCTTCCTTGTTTTCCTCCTGGCATGGGGCCACCCATTCTTTGCCTCTTAGCTCAGGTGCCACCCATTCACAGAGTCCCCTATTCTCTCTACTCCTCCCAATCTGCTCTTCAGTTACCCACTTAGAATTGCTCTCCTTTTCGTCTATGTCATTAAAATTTCTAGCTTCTGCTGCTTAAGTCTGTAGGACCCTACCAGATATACACAAAAGTAAAAGAATCCCTTCCTTCAAAGATTTCATAATCTAGTTGGGGAGATAGAACTTGGATGTAATATTGGTTAAAAAAAAAAAAGCCAAACAAAACTATGACTAGAGCAGTTCAAGCTAGTTTTAAGGTAAAGACCTTATTATATGCATTTTCCATTATTCTCAATGCCTATCACCTTGTCCTTAACATAGTAAGCACTAATGTTTATTGAATTAGATACATCCAAGGAATATGCTGTTTGATTTATACACATTTTATCTTGGACACAAGGCATGTAAATGTGACTTGTTTTCACCTCTTTGGTATTGGACAGCTTCTTTTCCATGTTCTAATATTATTATGGGGGCTTCCCTGAGTTCAGCGGTAAAGAATCCACCTGCCAATGCAGGAGACACGGGTTCAATCTCTGAGTGGGGAATATCCCTTGGAGAAGGAAGTGATAACCCACTCCACTATTCTTGCCTGGGAAATCCCACAGACAGAGGAGCCTGACGGGCTACAGTCCATGGTTTCACAAAAGAGTCAAACATGACTGAGTGACTAAACAACAACAAAAAAAAATATTTTTAAGACTTTGTAAATTCATTGGTATTAGAAAGTCTTTCTTAACAGACCTTAACTGAGCCCTCAGTATGCAGGGTAGAGTTGCAAGCAATGGAGTGCAAAGATGCATACAGTGTGGTCTTAGCCTCAAGAAAGTTTCAATACTTAAGGAATGTAGGGGTTGATGTATGAACAGCTCAGTAACAGCTATTAGAATCAAATTCTTTTTTAAGTAATAATTTATTTATAGCAATATGAATGGTACAGAATGAGTGGAGAGATAACTTGAGGCCAGAAGTATAGAGAGTGATGCAGTAGCAGATAACATACTTGGTCCCGAAAAGATGAACTTTTCCAGTCTCCTCATTCCTTATTTGAAAGAATGTCATTTTGCTGAATTTCTTTGTTTTTAAATATGTTTCTTTTAAACCCAGTACAGAACCCTCTGCCCTCAGGTCAGTGGTCTTCATGGGCGTTCTAGGAAATGCACGTCTGCTTCAACAGATACATATCATCTTTTATTTTTCCTGCAGTCACCACTCAGCATTCGTGGCTCCTTGTTTTCTGCAAGGCGGAGCAGCAGAACAAGTCTTTTCAGCTTCAGAGGTCGAGGAAGAGATCTTGGATCTGAGACTGAATTTGCTGACGACGAGCACAGCATCTTTGGCGACAACGAGAGCAGAAGGGGCTCCCTGTTTGTGCCCCACAGACCTCGGGAGCGGCGCAGCAGTAACATCAGCCAAGCCAGTAGGTCTCCCCCAGTGCTGCCAGTGAATGGGAAGATGCACAGCGCTGTCGACTGCAATGGCGTGGTCTCCTTGGTGGACGGACCTTCTGCCCTCATGCTACCCAATGGACAGCTCCTGCCAGAGGTGATAATAGATAAGGCAACTTCTGATGACAGCGTAAGGACGTTTTAAATAGCTCAGGCATGGTTCGGCCCTTCTTCTTGCATCCATCACTCTCTCTGCTGGAGGGGCCTTCTCTCTGGTCCTCTGAATGGCTCTGCATCTTGCAATACTTTTTATGCTAGAATCACACCTTTAACTGATTAATGTAATCCTTATACTATTGTTGTAGGTATCCAATTACAAGATATTTAAAATCCCATTTTTGAAAAATGGTACTTATCTACTGATATTATACTTGATTATGAATCATCCCCTTAGAAAACAATTTATATATCAGCATAAAATGCATTAATAATGCTAACATTATTAGTTGATAATAAGTTCCATGTCTGTAAGGAGATTTGGGTTATTTGCCACCTACTGCTATTTTTTCAAGTCACTACTTTGTATATACTTTGCTCTAAGGGATCTTATTTGAGTTCTTAATAATTAAAAATAGTAATAATAATAGCAGGTTAGTATTTATAGCAGCCCTAGGAGGTGATATATTACTATCCCTTTTATACACCTGGAGAAACTGAGTCACGGGGAAATGAAACAATTTGTGCAAAGTCACTCAGCCAATAAATGGTAGTCCTGAAATTCAAAAAGAGGCCTTCTGTTTCTGAGCTTGTGCTTTTAACCACCACACTTTCTCTCCAGGATGTGGTAAACTTCTTAGGAATAATTTAGAGTAACTGTGATTTTCCCCCACACAAAAATGAAACACACTGTTATCATTAAAAAAAAAATACCAAAACTCTTCCATCTGAAATCTGTGAATAGAAACATAATATCCAAAATACATATGTAAATGCAAACATATACATATAAGACAAAAATAAAACACCTTTCCAAAACAACAGTTTCAAGAGTTTGGGAGTCATTGAGTGGTATGAGAAAAGGGTGTGATGAAGCCTGAAAGTGAGATCTTTCTGGTTTTGGAGTTTCTTGGTTACCTGTTAAGGTCACTCACCATGTTACATTGTGTTGCTTGATATCAGAAAGGCTTTGACTAACCTAACAAGCTCTGAACTCCTGCGACCTATTCATAAATACTATTTGCAGACAGTGAAGTATTTTAAGTGAGAATGAAGTTCCATCAAAGCCATGGCCACACATTTATTTTCGTTTGAATGCATGCATGTGCTTTTAGGTCATGTGTGACCTCTGTGCTTGCATGATATAGCTTCAGCCCTCTGTCAAGGTGTTTTTCATATCAAACAAGCATGTTAAATTTCCATGGAATCATATCTTTGTTGTGTTTTGCTTTTCAATAATGTATATTACCTATAAAAGATTATATAATGTGTATCAGATTTAGAGATTATTTCCTATTTTTAAATGAAATGTTTCACTTAATACTTAGTTTTACCACAGAAAAATCATTATCACTCTAAATTCTAAGACTGAAACTATGGAACTGGAGTAATTAGTGGATACTTTATAATTCAATAGAAATAAATGTGAAACATAATAGTGTGAAATAATGTACACTTTAGATGAAAAAATTGCATGAGAAATAATAAAACCTTGACACCTGAGACATGTCTACATGGAGGAAAAAATGCTTTAATCAACACAGCTATTTGTTTGACTTGGGGGAAAAAGAAATCTCTGCTTCCAGAAAGTCAGTAAATTAGAGAGTATATCAGCTAAAACATGGTTATAGAGAGATCTCCATAAGAAGCCACCTGCAGATATATGTATATGTGTCCTTGCACATGTGTGGACATGCATACATATATACACACATACATGTATTTATGCCTGTTTGTCTACATTTTAATATACACGCATATATAACTATATCTAAACAACTATACTTTACAACTCTAAATCTGTATGTCTATATATATGTTTGTAGAATGGTGTGTGTGTGTATACACATATATATACATACCACATATTGCAACCCCATGAACTGTAGCCTACCAGGCTCCTCCATCCATGGGATTTTCCAGGCAAGAATACTGGAGTGGGTTGCCATTTCCTTCTCCATAAAGTTGTATGGTTGTCTACATGTATATATGTGTATGTGTGTGTGTATTGTTGGCTTGCACTGAACTGGCACAGTGTTTTAACTTTGAATTAGTTGCCAAGATTTAGAAATAAGACATCTTTACATAAATATGGGTATACCTGGTAAGACTGAGCTCATGTTCCTGCATGGCAGCAATCCTTTGGAGCCTCTTTTAGATGGAGCTTACATTCTCCATTTTGCTACAGCTTCCATCAGTCTTAATCATCGTTTTCCTACTGAGTCATTCATCTTGATAGACTCAGAGCAGTTCATGAGATCTGCTTTGGCATGAGAAACAGTCATGACCATTGCCTTGTTATTGTTGTACCCCAACAAAGAATAATTACAGAAGTTTATCAGAGAACATTGAAGTTCTTCCTTTACACACACTCACACCATTGCAACACTTATTTAACTGTTTTCATGTTAGGACTCTTACATAGTAAAGCTATCTGAATAAATTGGAGACCCAGAAAGATAGATAATGATGGTGATTATAACAATGAAAGCAGCGCATTTTAGTTTTTATTTCCTTAGTGTTAAGCCATTTAATCCTCATAACAAGATTGTGAGGCAAGTACTATGATTATTTCCAGTTCACCAATGATGAAATGGAGACAGAGAGGTTAAGTAACTCTCCTGTGATACACAGCCAGTAAATGGCAGAGCCATGACTCAAATCAACAGTCTAGACTCTAATTACTAACTACAGGGCAAGATTTTATTTTCTACCTAAATTTATTGAAATTCCATTCTTAAAATTGTAATTAATCATCTTTTTTTTTTTTTTCAGGGTACAACCAATCAAATACACAAGAAAAGACGACATAGTTCTTACCTCCTTTCTGAGGATATGTTGAATGACCCCAATCTCAGACAAAGGGCAATGAGTAGGGCAAGCATATTAACAAACACTGTAGAAGGTATGGGATAACATTCTCTTAACCATAAGAGATTTTGATTTTTAAACAAAATTTGGGTAAGTCCTGGTCAGCCTTAAATAGATATAGCAAGTACTTAGGAAGAATTCAAGGAATATAAAATGGTTATAAGCAATGGTAAGACTAACCAATAGATACTAATGGAATTGTCTTTAGTGCTTAAAAAGTGGATAAACTTCTTTGTGATTAAAGACAGACTTTGGGTGATAATGGCCTTTCAAAGATAAATAGCTTTATGGTACTAAGTGAAGAAAGTGAGGGTGACCCAGGGCTACGTGACTCTCTCACCGTATACTCAGAGATCTTCCCTAGTCTCTCGAAATTGATCATTTTTCTAACAGGCAAGAAAACAATACCAACTTCCAGATTCTGTAAGTTTCTGCTTCTGAGAACATTCTATAAAATTGTAAAATGGTAATGTTTGACACAACATCTGTCAAGATAGTGACACAAAAACACTAGAGAAAGCAGTTTAGAGAATATGATGTGAACAGTAGTGATTAGCCAAAGGGTGGCAATTTCAACAATGTATTGGCGCCCACACTCTCTCCCCACGACATGCCTCTGGTTCCACCTTGTCCATGGGCTACCACCTCATGCCCCAACACACCCATGATGGGCCCAGACAAGGTTTTCACCCACCTCCTAAATTTATGATGAGAACTAAATGGGCTAATGGTGTGTGCTACCTATTGCGTGAATAGCTCTATAAATTATTTCTTGTCTTTTGGTCCTGGGATTACTTTCACCTGTGAGCTGGCAAAAGCTTTTCCTGGAGAGAATTGAAATGTGTTATTATTGTAGTGGGATTCAGGGCATAGGGGAATGTATATATTGGGATGTGTGTATATATGTATATATATTGGTTTATATACATTTGTCTTAAATATATACATTATCTGAATTAAGAAAACATCAATTGTTTTGTTTAACATCATATGTTAAGTGCTTGTTTCTCTCAGAGGTACCCATATATGCTCTCATTCATTAATTTCACTGCCTTCTTCATATGATTGATCTAATGAATGAATGCATGATATAAGATTTTTATGTTATATGCTATGCTTTAATAGAAAGGATATTGTTAAACTTATAAATTATAAAGCAGAAAACTTGTTTCAATGTTAAAGTGTACTGCTGATGTGTATCTGGTTAGGAATAAAATATATAATATGCTAATAATTAACTTGGTGTTCTCTGTGGTTTTTTCTTCCAGAACTAGAGGAGTCCAGACAGAAATGTCCACCTTGGTGGTACAGATTTGCACACACATTCTTGATCTGGAATTGCTCTCCATATTGGATAAAATTTAAAAAATTTATCTATTTTATTGTAATGGATCCTTTTGTAGATCTTGCTATTACCATTTGCATAGTTTTAAACACGATGTTCATGGCTATGGAACATCACCCAATGACTGAGGAATTCAAAAATGTGCTCATTGTGGGAAATTTGGTAAGTCTATTAATGTGTTTTATGTACCCAGAACGTCTCTCTTTGGTTGTCATGATTATCACTCCTTTTTTTTTTTTTAAGTCAGATGGATATTTAGCTAGGTAGTTATGCATGCTCAGAATTCACAATGTGAATCATTGTACAGAGACAAGTTTCTGGTGATAAACACTATGTTAAAGTAATCCTGCAGGCATATTGAGATCTATGAATAACAGTATTATCTCCATAATGGGTCACCACCTTGGGAGTAAATGTGTGTTTGTTTTCTGACAGGCATGACTGTTAGCAGCAACACTTTGAAAACTTGATACTTTCTTACCCATTTTATAATTATATTGCAGCTTATTTGTGAGTACATACCCTACAAGTTTTCAGAAAAACTATGGATACTTTGTTTTGACATATAGGTAAAGGATTCAGGCCTTTGGAATCCCAAAGTCCTTAGTTTGAGTCCTAGTTTTGCCTCCTACTGGTTGTATGACCTTGGGAAAAAGTTTTAATATCTATAATCTTTCACTTTCTCATTTATGTAATAATACTGCTTTCTTTATAAAATAATACATTATTTTTAATATAACAATGATGCTTTATTTATATTAAATATATAAATAAAATTAATGCTTATTTATTAATATTTGTTGAGAAGAATGAAGACTTTCTACTTATTAGCCAGGCATATAGTAAGTACTTAAACCTGTTTTCATCAGTCATCACCATCATCATCGTAATCATCATGCTTTCTTTTTTTTTAAATTTTTGTTGGAGTATAGTTGGTTTACAATATTGTGTTAGTTTCTGCTTTACAGCAAAGTGAATCAGTTATACACATAACGTATATCCACTCTTTGTTAGATTCTTTTCCCATATAGGTCATAATGGAGTATTAGGCAGAGTTCCCTGTGCTACACAGTAGCTCCTTATTAATTATCTGTCTTATATAATCATCATGCTTTAAATGAATCAGCAGAAAGAAGCCTTAAGAACAAGAATATTTAGAAGTCAAATTGATTAAACTGGACACAGAAGAAATAACAGCAGCCTAGAAGGGATCTATAAGCTTCAGGAAGATATAGGATTCTGTTAGGAAAGTTGATGCCAGAGTGATCACTTAAATGGGCAGTGGTGATCACACTCAATTAATGCCTTATGGCAAACAGAAAGTGCTAGTTTCCAGCAATCTGCATAACCAGGCAGAAGTTCTATTTCACAACCAAAAGGTCCCAGTGTATACTCTTCATCAATAATGAATAACTCTGGATGTCTTTGCAAAATGTCTGTATAAGATAATTTTGCTTTTGCCATGGTCCCAAATCAATTGATATTTGAAGTCAAAGAGTGTTTCTGAGTTGGTCTTCTTTCCAAAATTTCTTACACATGTTCCAAGGCAAGATGTTTAAACTCACGTGCCCTGAGTTAGCATTCTTCTTTCTATTCCTAATTGCAAAAGGGCAGGACCATCTAGTTTCTAATTGTTGGTAGAGGTCAGATAATGAAAACCAGTACCTTCTCACTGAGTTGTCTGTATCACTGTGAATCCAAAAATGATTCATCATGTTTCTTGTCTATAACTACAGTCCCAAGTCTGGGTGCTCCCTGCTAGTCTTCTTGATGATGTATTATTTTACAGATGACTCACAGTTATAGACCTAACCATTTCCCTTTGAACCTCCTTTGCACAGTTTCTTTGAATCAAATTGTACCCAAGTGATTTGTAAAAGACTTTTGCTGTTGCCTTTGTAATTGAGTCCTTTTGATGCCATGTCATAAATTAATGATATTTTGTGATGTACTTTTGTGTCAAAGCTTTGGAAATCTTTGGGGCTTCACTGGTGGCTCAGAGGATAAAGCATTTGCCTGCAATGCAGGAGCCCTGAGTTCAGCCCCTGGGTTGGGAAGATCCCCTGGAAAAGGGAATGCTACCCACCCCAGTATTCTTGCCTGGAGAATTCCATGGACAGAGGAGCCTGTCCATTAGGTCACGAAGAATCAGACATGACTAAGTGACTAACATTTTCACTTTGGAAATCTTACTTCAGCGTATTCCTTATTACTCTAAGAGCGGTCAAACCAAAAAAAAGACTGGCTCAAAATTTCAGTATCAATACGTTTCCTTTTTACTATGTTCCAGAATAACTTGTTGACATAAGTTATTTAATAAGTGTTTTTACAAAGAGTGCCTATCTTAATTTTCAAAGGTTTTCTGTATCAGAGATTTTAGAGTGCTCTTCTAAAATGCTCTATAAAGGTGATGAAAACTGATAGAGCTTCTTAACTCTTCAATGCTTATAGCTATTGGAATAATGATAGTTGGTTTCAGTTCAGTTCAGTTCAGCCGCTCAGTCGTGTCTGACTCTTTGCGACCCCATGAATCACAGCACGCCAGGCCTCCCTGTCCACCACTAACTCCCGGAGTTCACTCAAACTCATGTCCATCAAATCGGTGATGCCATCCAGCCATCTCTTCTTCCGTTGTCCCCTTCTCCTCCTGCCCCCAATCCCTCCCAGCATCAGAGTCTTTTCCAGTGAATCAACTCTTCACATGAGGTGGCCAAAGTATTGGAGTTTCAGCTTCACCGTCAGTCCTTCCAATGAACACCTAGGACTGATCTCCTTTAGGATGGACTGGTTGGATCTCCTTGAAGTCCAAGGAATTCTCAAGAGTTGGTTTATAGGATTAAATGGAATAATAATATATATTTATGAAGTATCTTTATAAAGCACGTTGTCTGAAACACAATAAGTGCTACACAAATAATCATTATCATCATTAGATTGCTTTCATACCTTTTAATAATACTAGAAATATATTTTGCTTGTCATGTAGGTCTTTACTGGCATCTTTGCAGCTGAAATGGTTTTAAAACTAATTGCCATGGATCCATATGAGTATTTCCAAGTAGGATGGAATATTTTTGATAGTCTTATTGTCACCTTAAGCTTAGTGGAACTTTTTCTATCAGATGTGGAAGGATTGTCAGTTCTACGATCATTCAGACTGGTAAATATAGACCAACCTTGACTTTATATTCTGTATATAAAGGGATGTTTCTTTGGTTTTACATTACTACTTTTTTTTAACTTTTGGAGATGTGATTCAAAATATAGGATTACATCTCAGTAGCTAGTAAAATGAAGTTCCTTCAGTAGCAAATGCTCTTGAAGAGCTCAACAATATTTGGATGTTTTAATTTTGGGATCTTGAAGACATATTCAGTTGTATATGCTAGCATAATGATAGGGTAGTAATTTATATCACAATAAGAAGCTTATGGTTTGTAGAATTTCAATCATTATAATATGTTCATAACTTTGTGGATTTCATAAAGCTTATCCCCTCAAAATTGTCTGATGTCAAAAATATTTTAAAAAATAATGACTTTTTAATCCTTTTCCTTCTAATATATTGAACTTTCTCCTTATGTCGGCATGGAAAAAAATTATGAAAGTATCAGAAAATAGAATTAAGGATAAATGACCAATTCTAAAGGATATAATATCTGATACTGTGATAAGAGATTTCTATATCTGTCCTGAACTAAAATTACAGTTCTTTTAAAATATGTGTAGTAATTGTATAGTGGCAAATATAACAAAATAACATGAATATTGACAGTAGATTAAAAATTAATAATAAAAATAATTGATTTTAACTAGGTAATGATAACATTTTAGAATTAAATTTTGGAACAAAATTCAAGACTGGAAACATTGAGAACTTTTTCATAAAAGCTAATAATAAGTTTTGTGTTTACTCTTAGCTCCGAGTTTTCAAGTTAGCAAAATCTTGGCCAACACTGAACATGCTGATCAAGATCATTGGCAATTCAGTGGGGGCTCTGGGAAACCTAACCTTGGTGTTGGCCATCATCGTCTTCATTTTTGCTGTGGTCGGCATGCAGCTCTTTGGTAAGAGCTACAAAGAATGTGTTTGCAAGATCAATGAAGACTGCAAACTCCCACGCTGGCACATGAATGACTTCTTCCACTCCTTCCTGATTGTGTTCCGGGTGCTGTGTGGAGAGTGGATAGAGACCATGTGGGACTGCATGGAGGTCGCTGGTCAAGCCATGTGCCTTATTGTTTACATGATGGTCATGGTCATTGGAAACCTGGTGGTATGTAATCACCTGTTCATACATTTAAAATTCTCCATAGAAAATTATTATATGGTGATATAATCATTTATTTTTATAATTATAGAATTAATTAGGTCTAAACCATTAATTGTAATAGGATATTGACTATTTTAACCCAGTGAAGAACAGAAAAGATAATGAATTATTGTCTTAATTTCTCTGCCAGATAATGCTTATTTATAGCTTTCACAATATTTATTTTAATGGAAAGTTTTCATTTTTCTACTTCTTTCATTTTGATAGTAATGTCATATGAATTAATCCATGGTTTTCATATCTCTTAAATGTTGATTCAAACATGAAACTATGCTAATAAACAGAATATGATTAAATTAATAATAACGAAATGAATTTATAATGGAACAAGGCAAATGGAAGGCCTAGTCCTGCTGCATTATAGTCATATATAAGACTAGCATCTATAACAAATATCAGCAAACTATATGGCCCAAGGGCCAAATCCTGCACACTGCCTGTTTTTGTATGATTCCTACAAAGCTAAAATTTTTCTACATTTTAAAATAGTTTAAAAATATAAAGAAAAATTTTTTTTGACACAGAGAAATTAAATGAAATTCAAATTATAGTTTCCACAAGCAAAATTTATTGAAAATAGATATGCTTATTCATTTTCATGTTGTCTGTGGCTGTTTTACTCTACATAGACAGAGATCCTCGGTCCTAAAAAGCCTAAATAATTTACCACCTGGCCCTTTTACAGAAAAAGTTTGCCCACCACTACTCTATAGCATCTCTTTTACAAGTGATCTACTTCTCCATTAGTGTTTTCTTAGCTTGTGTGCCTTCTGTTTCCTTCTATCTTATACCTACCTGTTGGTGGGAATTTTCAAGCTTAGAGGCAGGAGAAAATTGGGATAAAATGCTTTTCAGTGACTCAATTTAGTTTTCAAAGCCGTCATGTTCATTTGATGTAGTTGGTCAGCCTGTCGTCAGACTGCTCATCAAGAATGGTTGTCTATGGTAACAGCCATATGGTTAGTACCTTCACTTCCCATTGACTTGAAAACAAGTTGCTAGATTTTTTTTTATCCTTGTAGCCCCATGCCAACGTGATAGTTGGTAAGAAGTAGACATATATGTTCTCACTGCAAAAAAATAATGGTAATTATGAGACATGATGGAGGTGTTCCTTGACACTATGGTGGTAATCATTTTGCCATCTATATGCTCATCAAACCATGTTGTACACTTTAAACTTATACAATGTAATATGATAATTATATCTCAATAAAGCTGGAAAAGCTAAATCTAATTACAAATTTGAAGGGAAAAAATCTATTAACATTTGTGTTGATTAAGGAAACTAAAGGGAAAATGAGCCCTTGGTTTGTCATCACCATTCCTATTAGAACACACACATATCAACAAACATATATTTTATAGTGAAATGTATTTTTTTATTGACAATGAAGACCAACAGGAAAATAGTCTCAAAATTTCTTAATGATTCATCAAATTGATTTCTGTGATTTTCTCTTTCCCCTCCATCTCAGATTCTTCTCTTAAGCCTGATATATTAACAGACATTTTTTTGCTTGTGCTTTTCTATTTACATTTCTGAGAAATTGTTCTAGGTGTGACCAAATTAGTGGTGAGTCTTTTTTCCTCGGTTTGGTATAATTTTGATTGTTTAAATATGAAGTAGATGTTTCTGGCCATGAAGAGACTTACATGAAAGGGTTTTTCAATTATCCTTTTTTATATAAAATATTTTTAAAATATCATTTACATATTTTGAGGCCTCTGTGAGAATTTTTTTAAAAAATAATATTCAGTTTACTTGTACCCATACCTCTAGGAGGAAAACAGAAGTGGTTTTGCACACAAAATTTTGCTTCAAGGATAGGAGTTATCCTTACCTGTTTTATAATCTTTTATAATCTTTCCAGGGCCAAAATGATTGACCCACCCAATCATAATGCCATTATCTCATTTGAATTGGGTTCAATGGGGAGATCTTTTTCTTTGCTTTAAAAGTCTCATTAAGTTGCAAGCTGGCACAATTCTTGGACAGAATATTTTATTACAGGAACTCTGAAAGCATTATATGTTCCACTTATTGCAATAAGTGAAGTTTATCTTCTGGGAAAAGTAAACGCAGGTCTTGGCTTAAGTTACCTTCAGCACAACAGACACTAGTCACAATTTTCTTGTTCTACTTGTTTCTCACAGGTAACAAATATTAAGTAAAGGCAAATGTTAAGAGGGCATTTTAGGCTCATAAAAGGGAATTTGGACACAGGTTTTCTGCTGTAGAAATGAGTTCAGGAATGACATCACGGTAATGGTGAGGGAGCATTCTCTTTGCTCCTCATGCTGGCCCTTTGAGGGTCGGGCTGACCTCTGCTCCAGCGTTCACAGAAGCTCACACACAGGGAGACTGATGAGAAGTCTAGCTTCTCCTCTGCTGCCCCATCCCTTGTTCTTATCTATGGATGAAGAAGTATAGAGCTCTTCATTGCTGGTTTGGATTTTGGCCTGTATTTCAGAAAGCTGTACTTATTTTCTTTTTTATTTCTCGTCTCCCTGTTTCTCCACACCCTGTTCTCCACCTGGCATAGGTCCTCAACCTATTTCTTGCTTTATTACTGAGCTCATTTAGTTCAGACAATCTTACAGCAATTGAAGAAGACACTGATGCGAACAACCTCCAGATTGCAGTGGCCAGAATTAAGAAGGGAATAGATTATGTGAAACAAACCTTACGTGAGTTTGTTCTAAAAGCATTTTCCAAAAAGCCAAAGATTTCCAAAGAGATAAGACAAACAGAAGATCTAAATTGTAAAAAGGAAAACTACATCTCTAACCGCACACTTGCTGAAATGAGCAAGGATCACAATTTCCACAAAGAAAAAGATAAAACCGGTGGTGTTGGAAACAGCATGGACAAATACTTAATGGAAGAAAGTGATGGTCAGTCATTTATTCATAATCCCAGCCTCACAGTGACAGTGCCAATTGCACCTGGGGAATCTGATTTGGAAATTATGAACACTGAGGAACTTAGCAGTGATTCAGATAGCGAATACAGCAAAGGGGTAAGATTGTTTTTTTACACATATTGCTTCATGTTATTAATTATCATGCTATGAGTTAAAATTTCAGATTTTTGCTGTCATGAGTTCTTTTCTAATATGCATACTAATAGGTAATTTGTGTATATGTGAATTTCTATGGTAACTTCCTAAAGGTTCATGTGGTAAGGTTTTACCTACTGGGTCTTAATAACTAATATAATCTTATTTAGCTAGATTTGAAAGTATGGGAATATTCAAGTCTTCCTTTCCTTATTCCATTTGTCATCAACTGTAAAGTCATATGCAGTCTCCTTTAATAGTGTCTGTTGAATCCACAGCTCTTCTCCATCACCTTTGCCTTTGCCCTCTGCTTGCCTAAGCCATTTCCACCACGTGTCCCCACTGATATCTCTGCCATCTACTCTAATCCATTTGTTTGATTAATTTTACTCAATTCCAAGCCTAATCACATCACTCCTTTGAAGTACCCTTGATCCCCAAGATCGATTTGAATTGTACACTGTATGCAAAAGCCTTCATATCATGGCCTCAACCAACTGACTAGCTGTGTCATCTAGTCCTCACCCTGGGGCTCCTACACCTGAACCAAGCCAGTTTTCTTCTGGGCCACATATGCTCACAACCTGCGTGATTTTGCTTGGGATCTCCTTTTCAGTCAAAATCCTGAGTACGTCCTGTAAGACACAGCCCTGTGTCCCTATAACGTTTTAAAGGGAATCTAATAGACCTGTCCCATATAGCACTGCATAAAGCCGGTAAGAGAAAGCAACTTTATCTGCAGCTATGAAACTCATTCAAGGCATAGCAAAATGAAGCCCCAGTCTTGATGTGCATAGTCTGCCTTTATTCTCCTGTCTTTGTCCCTTTCAGGGATAAAACTCACATTCCTAACGGGGTTCATACCCGGTTTGTTTCCCCTGGGATACTGAGCCATGCTTCTGAAGAATTTACATATCCTGTGGTATGCAGAGGAGGTTGGGATGACATAATATCCAGCTGTCTTGTATAATTAATGATTTTGTCTATAAGTTATTTGGTACTGAAATAGACTATTTTAACCATTCATAAAGTTACTCTGCCACCTGTCCCATAAACCTTTCCTAAACCTAAAAAGCATGAAATTTAGTGCACTTAAACTGTGTTATTCAAAGACCATTTGATGGTAACTTAATGTTCTTAATTATCATTGAGTTTTTTATGACATTGTAGTCATAACTTCTTGAGATAAAATCATTTTTTCTATTTCATAGAAATGGAAATGTATGGCATAATATTCAGGAGCTTGAGGCTACCTTATAGGTCATAATTAAAAACACATAAACTAGTTTTTTTGTTATTTGCATAGTATTTGAGTTGGTAAGCCCTAAACAGATGTTAGGTATTGTGTTTATTATTGTATTCATCACCATTATTAGCCTCTAAAAATTCAGATTTTAAATTATGGGCTTTGAAATTTTGTCCTTCTTCATAAGACATTGTCCATGACTTATCTCAAAAGTGTGTCACCGAGTGTATTCAAACCTGCTTGACTATATACTGGACTTGAGAAGTAATGAAATTTCAAGATCTATAGGAAATTTGTTATGCAGTATTAAGCACTTACAACTGTAACAACCTGCATCTAGAGTCTTCCTCTCCAGTGTCTTGTGATTTAAATATTTCTAGTTATGACTTGTTGGTTTTATTTTTCAATTCGGAACACTAAAAGAAATTCACATTTCCTTATTTACCTGAAGTGTTTCTACGTTATTTCAGGCTAAGCTCTCTACTCTAATTCCCCTAATCTTCAGCTTCCATTGAGTTCCCAGTTTTTTAACTGCTTATTCCCTCCTTTGTATCTTTTCTATATTTTCATCTTTGAAATAATTCTTGATGAACTTTTCCCAAAAAGGCAAATCATGATTATCCGATAGAAAATAATGCCCAGCTGAATATATGTCAGTTATTTAAGTCTTAAGCACTACCTGGGGTACGGTGAAGAAGGCAGCCTCTGGAGATACAATTCTTGCCTTAGATCCTAGCCTTAATATTTACTCTCTCCATTGTTTTAGCAGTTTACAAAATCCTCTGGTTATTTTTTTTCTAGTTTACTGATATGCAAAATAGAGTTATAATAAAGGTTACATCATTTGGATAAACAAACAAGTGCTTGCTGAAAAATAAGTGCCCAATTAACAATTACCATGGATATGAAATTGAGTAGTCATGTATGCACTCTTATCAGCTATTTGCCACAGGCTAAATTTTTATGGGTAAAGACAAGTGTAGGAGCTTGTTACAAATGCCTGTTCTGGGCTGTATCCTGCAAATTCTCTCTGCGTAAGTCTGGATGCACTCTCAGAATCCTTGCCAGCCTGTGATCGATTGGTGGGCATAAGTGAATCTAAATTCATCTCTGGCTTGTCTTGATCCAGGTTTCTGAAAATTCGTTTTCTTTATTCAAGGGCTGGGGATATTTTCATTTGTCTGTTTAAGAATCTGCATTTTGAACAGGGGGAAATAAAATCTCTGACCTTTCCTACTTTTCCCTTCCCCATCCAGAAAACAAATCCACCCTCTCTTTTATGACCTAGCATCCTTTTTTTTTTTTTTTCTCATGCCCTCTTCTAGCATCAGCTCTCAGATAGACAAGTTTTCTTCTTCTGATAGACAGATATATACACTCCAGAATGAAGGCAAAATATTTTGTCATCAAATACCTTACCAGGAAATGACCAGAGATGAGTTCAAGTAAGGTGTTCAGTAAAATATCTTAAAGAGTTTTGAGTCAATAATTGGCATTAGAACACCAGCATTTCTCTGAGGATGAGTCTGTCTCAGAATCAAGAAAGACATGCTGTCATCTCTAGGGACCCATGAGAATAAGGCTCCTGTAGCTGCTTCTCGGAATACACACTGAACTGATGGCCACCCTCAGAATCAGTCTCCTCCTGGGGTGCACTGCAGACATCCAAGCCCTTGGCAAACATTAACACACTGCAGATTTTCACCATTAGAATTGAAGTGCTTCATTATTATGAGCCTCAAATGAAGCATGAAATGCATCCATTGATTCAATAAATATTTATTGAGATCTACTATGTTCCAGGCATTGTGCTAATAGTTGCTTAGAGAAAAAAAAATTTTTTTCACCCAGGGGCAATAATTCAATGTGATTAGCATCTGGCTTAATTAAGTTCTTAAGAAGTGTAGTTCTTTTTTTTTCTGTTTTTAAATTGTGCCAAATCTCAAAATTTAAAGTTGTAAAAAACTAAATTAGTTTTTTTTTTATTGGAGAGCTCTTTCTTAGAGGGTTAAAGAGACATCCTTTTGTTTTCAGTTATTACAGATTACTTCCTTTTTTGCTTCAAAGATGAAAGAAAAATAGCCAGTTTATAGACTTGTGATGTTAATTATAGACTTGTGATGTTAATTTTGAATGTGTGTGTAAATTTCAGGGGATAACATTTATCTATTTTATGTCTCCAAATATTTTAAATCATAACAGTCTTATGTGGTTTTTGGAATAAATTCTGACAGCTTTAAGAGATGCTGGTAGCTATGAATCTAAAACCCTAAATCTTCTTTAATGCTCTGTTGACAAATGTATTATCAATGCTTTCTTAAGTCAATTTGCTCATCTTGTGTACTCAGCAGAAAGGAAAACATCCTCACAGAAAGATCGCCCATTCATTCTTCCTGTAGCCAAATGCAAATGCTTAGCTTTACTCAGTGGTTCTTCAGTGTTTTGAAACTGTCTCCAAGTTGTGATGGAGCTAGTTGAGGTCCTTAGAGAAAGGAGAGCAATCAAAATTTCAAATTTTACATAAGCAAACTTCTCACCTTAAAGGGAGTGTCATTTAAAACACTGCAAAAACAGTTATGCAAAATTTATGTTCTTAAAGGAAGTGAAGGCCCCCTAAAGCCCTCATTCACTTGGATTATTGTGAGAGAAAAATTGCAAAGGAATCCATGAGTATATATTCTGTTAACTGTGGCTATTCATTTTTTCAACTCCATTTCCTAAGCACCTGCTTGTTGCCGTATGCCTGCTGGACTCTAGAAAGATTTCAGCAGTGTACTCATTTCCTCAGGATATGTGGTTCAGAGTCTTCTTGGTTTCTGGTGTTGCTGTAAGTGGTAAAGAGTAAAGCTAGGTTCCTGCCTTTGAGTTAAAACACACACAGAAATCAGAAATTATAAATCAGTTCAGTTCAGTCGCTCAGTCGTGTCCAACTCTTTGCGACCCCATGAATCATAGCACGCCAGGCCTCCCTGTCCATCACCAACTCCCGGAGTTCACTCAAACTCATGTCCATCGAGTCGATGATGCCATCCAGCCATCTCATTCTCTGTCGTCACCGTCTCCTCCTGCCTGCAATCCCTCCCAGCATCAGAGTCTTTTCCAGTGAGTCAACTCATCGCATGAGGTGGCCAAAGTATTGGAGCTTCAGCTTTAGCATCAGTCCTTCCAATGAACACCCAGGATTGATCTCCTTTAGAATGGACTGTTTGGATCTTCTTGCAGTCCAAGGGACTCTCAAGAGTCTTCTCCAGCACCACAGTTCAAAAGCATCAATTCTTCAGCAATCAGCTTTCTTCACAGTCCAACTCTCACATCCATACATGACCACGGGAAAAACCATAGTCTTGACTAGGTGGACCTTGGTTGGCAAAGTAATCTCTCTGCTTTTTAGTATGCTATCTAGGTTGGTCATAACTTTCCTTCCAAGGAGTAAGCGTCCTTTAATTTCCTGGCTGCAATCAGCATCTGCAGTGATTTTGGAGCCCCAAAAAATAAAGTCTGACACTGTTTCCACTGTTTCCCCATCTTTTGCCATGAAGTGATGGGACCAGATGCCATGATCTTTGTTTTCTGAATGTTGAACTTCAAGTCAACCTTTTCACTCTCCTCTTTCACTTTCATCAAGAGGCTTTTGAGTTCCTCTTCACTTTCTGCCATAAGGGTGGTGTCATCTGCATATCTGAGGTTATTGATATTTCTCCCAGCAATCTTGATTCCAGCTTGTGCTTCTTCCAGCCCAGCGTTCCTCATGATGTACTCTGCATAGAAGTTAAATAAGCAGGGTGACAATATACAACCTTGACATACTCCTTTTCCTATTTGGAACCAGTCTGTTGTTCCATGTCCAGTTCTAACTGTTGCTTCCTGACCTGCATACAGGTTTCTCAAGAGGCAGGTCAGGTGGTCTGATATTCCCATCTCTTTCAGAATGTTCCACAGTTTATTGTGATCCACACAGTCAAAGGCTTTGGCATAATCAGTGAAGCAGAAATAGATGTTTTTCTGGAACTCTCTTGCTTTCTCCATGATCCAGCGGATGTTAGCAATTTGATCTCTGGTGCCTCTGCCTTTTGTAAAACCTGCTTGAACATCTGGAAGTTCACGGTTCACATATTGCTGAAGACTGGCTTGGAGAATTTTGAGCATGACTTTACTAGCATGTGAATTGAGTGCAATTGTGCAGTAGTTTGAGCATTCTTTGGCATTGCCTTTCTTTGGGATTGGAATGAAGACTGACCTTTTCCAGTCCTGTGGCCCATGCTGACTTTTCCAAATTTGCTGGTAAATTGAGTGCAGCACTTTCACAGCATCATCTTTCAGGATTTGAATTAGCTAAATTGGAATTCCATCACCTCCACTAGCTTTGTTCGTAGTGATGCTCTCTAAGGCCCACTTGACTTCACATTCCAAGATGTCTGGCTCTAGGTGAGTGATCACGCCATCGTGATTATCTTTGTCATGAAGATCTTTTTTGTACAGTTCTTCTGTGTTTTCTTGCCACCTCTTCTTAATATCTTCTGCTTCTGTTAGGTCCATAAGTAAACATAAAAATAATTAAAACAGGCTTTTTAGAAAAAATATTGAGGCAGGATAAGGATAGTGTGACTAATCTTGAAAATAAATTGGAATACTTCACAATGGGGATGCCAGTTGAAGTATGTTTTATGATAAAAAGAATTCATCATGTGAGCGAAAGTAGGGAGAGAAGGGGAGGAATGGAGGGAAACAGAGACAAAAAAGAACAGAGAAACACTTTTCTGGTAGAGGTAAAGGGCCCAGCCTGTGTGGAAGCATCCAGATACAAAAACACCCATTAAATACATGAGAGGATGGCCACATAGGAAGTAGTAGGTGACAGAGGTCGATTGGAGCCTGATAGTGACTTGACTTACTGTGATTTGGAGATTGAAGTAGGTTTCTTTTTATTTAACAGAAAGGGGAAACTTTGTCTTGTTTTGTTATTCTTTGTCGTTAGCAGACTTCTGCTTTTAAAGGAAGTTTGTTTGGGGGTGTAATAAAGGTGAGGAAGCAGAGAGGATGCAAAGTTGTTGCAACCATCCTAAGGACACTTGATGAAGGCTCAAGGTCAGGGAGTGATGGTGACACGTGGGGTAAGTGAAAGACACTTGCAAGCTAAAATATAAGGGCTGAGGGTCTGGATATGTGAAATGTGAGCTGTTTCAAAGGGCATATTCATTTTCTATGGCTGCCATAACAGCGTATCACAGACCTGGGGCTTTATACAACAAGAACTGTAATCTCTGATAGTTCTGGAGGCTCTAAGTCTGAAATTGATGTGTCAGCAGGGCCATGCTCTCTCTGTGGACTCTAAAAAGGATTCTCCCTTCCTTTTTCCTAGCTTTTGGTGGTGGTCTTTCATCCTTAGCCTTCATGACTAGCAGCTGCATCACTCTGATCTCTGCTTCTTTTGTCACATGGGATTCTTCCTGTCTTTTCTTTTTATAAGGACACTAATTATATTGGATTAGGGCCCACCCCAGTGACCTCATCTTAACTTGGCTACATCTGCAGAGACCCTATTTCCACATAAGTTCATATTCAAAGGTAACAGGCATTAGGATTTCAACATATATTTTGGGAGATACAAAGTAATTCATAATAAACAGTTTTGGCTTAGACGACTGGATGGATATTGATGCTATTAAAAATATGCAGGGGGAAATATTAAGGGAGTGGGGAGAGACAGTTTAATTTGGGGACATCTTAATTGTACACTACTCACAGGATAGCTAAGTGATAGTGAACAGTAGATATTTGCAGGTTTTAAGAAGATAATTCAGAGTTGTAGACAGCTTGGAATTTTGTATGTTAATTTTAGGTAAGGTTCCCTGGGAAACCAACTGTGAGTAGTGTTTTCAGGTTAAACATACCTAACACCTGTATGAAATGATGGAAGCAAGTTGATTGGGCAGAGAGAGGAGCTGACATGCTCTGCAGTTGTAGCAGAGGGTTCAGCTGATTTCATAAACATCGCTGGTATGTATGACCCTTTGGAGTAATCCCAAATCAAAGCAAGGGCTCAGGACCTGTGTTCCCTGAACCCATCAGTCACTGGATACATGTTCTCCCTCCACTCTTCCAGGGAAGGGATTATGACCTTGGGTGAGGGAGCTCCCTTCTGTATTTCAGTTCCCAGAGAGGGACTCAGCTGTGAGCCTTCAGCTGCCAACACTCCTAGAAGTGGAGGAATGAGTAGCTTGTTTGAAAGGCAGATCTGGGCAGTGCACCACAGTATCCACTACAATACAGGGACCACAGGAGGAAGAGGACAAGTGAATAACTAAGCACTTGAGAAGTGGCCATGAAAGCAAGCACCAAAGAGACCAAGGAGAGAATGCATACATTAGCCACTTTCACATACGCTATATCTTTCCTCCTTACAGCAACCTGGGAAAGAGGGTGATATTAATCTATATTCACAGATAACTAAAATGCTAAAGGATTAATAAATAGTGCAGGTTAGTTGCTGATGTTTTGGGGAGTCATTTTAAATTTGAACTCCAGGCTTTAACCACCTCTAATACATATCATGGAAAGGCAGAAGCATGAGTAGGAATATATTCTCTGTTATAGCCCTGTAATGCTGCAATTCAGGGTCAGATTTTCTGTTATAATGGTATTGTGCATTTGCTGATTCATGTTGTTTCTAATCCTCCTTAGTGCTAATTTATTAGCTTATAGTCTACCTTCATAATATAACACAAAGCAGAGCAAAGCACATTGCATGAGAGAATGAGAAGCCAGTCCAATGAGGATGCATTGAGTCACGGATTATATTAGGTTGAAGGCACATGAAAGGAAGTGGCACCTAAGCTAGACATTAAAGAATGGAGATCATATTTTTGTATGAATGTGGTAGAGATGGAAACCCCAGGCAGAGGAACAAACAGTCATCCTGTTCATCTGATTCTCTTATTCACTTATCCATCCACCCATTCATCTATTCAGTATTCAATTTCTGCAAGCCATCATGTTTTGAGAAACTTTGTGTGCTTACTTGTTATTAAATTGCTTCCTTTTATTGATTTGATACAAATTTTACATATTTGCAGTCATTGAGGTTGAGTAGTTTATGTTTTTTACTATATAGTGGTTTATGTTCAATATTTTATGTGTTTTTACTATATGGTGGTTTTATTACACTGTGGTCTGGTCTGTCTCTCCTAAGATTTTTGTAAAGTTTTTTTCCACTAAGAGGCAGTTGCAAGCAGTTTAGATTTCTTCTCATTATTCCATTTTAGAAAATATATTAATTTTTCCAGAAATGCATTTGATTTGGCAATATTCAATTATACTTCTTTGGGAGCTGATATTTGATCCTATCTTTTATGCATGGATTCTTAAAAAGACAAAACAGAATACCCCTATAGAATTTCACTTAGATCATTTTTTTGCAGATTGGTTCTAAACTGTTTAAAATTTTTTCCTCTTTATTGGATTTGTTCATGTGTCTGAAAACAATGAAATTTTGGTCTGATGTTTAAATCAAGGTTTCTTAATTGTTATATTTTGATAAATTTGAAAACATTCCTTTAATGTAATATTGTTTGAAATGTCAAAATTAAATCACCAATGCTAATTTTAGACATGCTTCCAAAACCACATACTGTCACTCTCACCCCACTCCAAAATTGAGGATCACTTCCTTTAAAATGTCTGTTTTGAAGAGCAAACAGAATGCAAAAGGTTGCCTTCAGAAATTACAGTATTTAATTCATCTCCTAAACAACAAAATGATATAACTGTTTAGTTCGTTGTTTTACAATCTATGTTGAATGATACATAATTTTATTACTGTGTTGCAAATATATTTCTTTCTGTTTAGCATATAGCATGCATTGTCAAATATAACTAATTTCTACTTACAGGTATGTGACTTTAAACATTTAAATCAGTTGATTAAGCTCTTCCACCATGCTCCACTTCCATACCTCAGTACCTAACTTTCTTACTTCTCACAGGGGTAAAAACAAACTGGATCCATCAAGGATGCAGCTCTGTGCTTTTAACCAGGCAGAGACATATGTGACCACTTTTACACAGGTTACCTAAAAAAAAATTCATACATATGTATATGATATTTTTTTTTCAGTGTCATGCATGCTGTTCAGCTACAAAATCTCTCTGCCTGACCCATTGCAAGAAAGTAGAAACATATACAATTGTGCTATAGATAAATTGACATCACAGCATGTCACGGGCAGTTCTATTTTTGTTATTATCTTGATGACTCCCTTGATATCTCTTATGTCCTTAGGTGATTTCAAGTGCTTGAGCTATAGATTTTTATTGGATAGATGATAAAAGTAAGGTATAGCATATAACAGAAACCACTGAAGCAGCATTTAATTTAAAAACCTCTATCAACTTCCCCTCCTAATTTAAGCTATATGGTTGACCCTTGAACAACAGGGGTTTGGACTGCATGGTTCGACCTATAAAGTTATTTTTTTCAATAGTAAATAATACGGTACCACATGATCCATGGTTGGTTGAATCCACAGTTGTGGAACAGAGGATACTGAGGAACCATGAGTGTGGAGGGCTGACTGTAAGTTTTAATCAGATGTTATAGTGCATGGAGAATCATGCCCTGATCCCCATGATGTTCAAAGGTCAACTGTATATGTATAGATAAATATCATATTAACTTGTCAGGTTTATTGTGATGAGTAGAGTTTTAATATTCTCACCATAACAACAACAACAAAAATGGTGATTATGTGAGGTGAAGGATGTGTTAACTAACCTTATTTTGGTAAACATTTCACAGCATATACATGTAATCTAATCACCTTGTTTGCTTTAAATTTACACAGTGCTATATGTCAGTTACATCTCAGTAAAGCTGGGGGAAAAATTAAAATTGTCACATTAAATTCAGTAAATTAAAATTTTATTAAGAAAAATTTTGTGAGAGTATTATTTTAAGTATAAACATAAAAATCTTGTTACAAGAAAGGACCATTCTAGTGCTAGTCTTATTCACAGGTTAAGGAAATTGAGGCTTGTGCAGTTTCGGAGTATAAATGTAGAAACCTAGAGTACCCAGCTTCTAGGCTACACTTTACATATATTTTGAAATAGTTTTAACCAAAATGATAACTAGGGCTTTATTCTCTTACTGATTCAGTAATTAACATTTGATTTTTATTTAAACATATGTAAAATGTATCAATTAATAATTTACTGGGCCTATGAATGAATGAGTTATAAATGCCTGAAATGATTAATTTGATTCCAGAAGCAATTTTATACACTGATGAGAATAAGTTTCTGATTATGTACATTTGGCCCTCTGGACCTATGGGTTCTGCATGTGCAGATTCAATCAACTAGGGATCAAAAATATTCCAGAAAAGTCCAAACAGCAAAACATGAATTACCTGCATGTCAGCAAGTATTTACATGCATTTCCATTGTATTTACAACTGTTTACATAGCATTCACATTGTATTAGCTATCATAAGTAATTTAGAGATAATTTAAACTATAAGGGATATATAAAGTATAAAGGATGTACATAAGCTATATGTAAATACTATACCTTTTTATGTAAGGGACTTGAACATATGCATATTTTGGTATCTTCTGTGTATATATGTGATTATCTCATAAGGAGATAGATATACAGAGTAGCCTCAAGAAGATAAAAAGTTTAAGTGGAACATATTATGAAGTGGACACTAAATCTGTCAATAAGACATAAAACACTTTCTTAAAATAAGAAACAGATTAATATGAATTGCTATAACTAATGTCTAACACATATAAAAATATGCTATTCAGATATAATATCTTGTTTTAATTTTAATATAGCTTGTAGAATGACTGAACTGGAAGGAAAAACCCATGTTAATAGGAATCATGCTTTTTTAAATACTTAATAGAGTTCATATTTTTAATTTATTTGTCATTGTTAGAATGTTTGTATTATTGTTTTCTATTTCAAATGATGAAAGCAAAACTTCATCCTGAAGTTGATACACTCTAGGAATAGTGATGCTCAGTTTCAAATTTAAAAAGAAGCATATAGTTTCTTCTAGTTTACTTGCAGTTAATTTTAAAGGAATTCCTAAGTAAAAGACATATTTTTCTATTTCAGATTGATGATTATTTGGAGTCAGTATTGTCTTAGAAAACTATTTTGCTCCAAAATATAGTCCATCCTCCTCCTAGAACCTAAGTAAAGATACATACATATGCAATAGCATCTATATAGGTAAAACACTATTTTTGAGAAAACTATTTTTAGAAATATATATATACACACACACATATATATGCATGTATGTGTGTATGTGTGCTTAATTCCTAAATTATTATTACTTTTTTTCTTGTTATCAAACTACATTAGAAAACATGAGGTGCATATTAAGGAATGGTCATTCTCCAGATAAACAAAGGCTCAGTTGCAAAGAATGACTTGAAATATTTTCTTTGGCAGAAAAAATATATTTTTATCTGTGCCAAATTCTATTTTTACATTGTGCTTGCAATATTAAAAGCCTGGATATTTTTAAAAATGGTAATTGTTATATTCTTGGAATTTGTCATTCCTTGTCCTTCCTTCTTACAAGTGGATAGTTTTAGGAAGGCAGTGTGTTCTTCTTCATTTCTTTTTTTATTATTAATAATATGTAGTGATCTTAAGTCACAGAGTACGTGCTTTTACCTCACATTTTGCTGTCATGTTTGCCTATGTTCCAATCCTTATTTACCAACTTAAAGTATTCTAGCAGGCCTCAAAAGTAGAACTGTTTAAATATTTGTTCCCAAAATTTTGAAGGTTTTCTTTCTGATTTGACCCACTGCATTCCAACTATTTACATACTATTCTCTGCAAATAGCACAAAGCCCCTGAATACCAATTGTTGCTTTACCTTTCAAGACCTTGAATGCCAGGGTGAATTCCATTTTCCATTAGAAAGAAGTGGATGAAACTGTAGGATCTGGCTGAGAAGCCTAAAACCAGTCCAATCTTCTTAAATGACCAAACTTTCTTGAATTTTTTTGTTTATTTTTATATGCAAGATCGTATCTTTCAGTCACATAAATTGTCATGAATTGGACAGAAATTACCCTAGGTACAAGATTTTAAGAAAACAAAGAACTTTTAGTAAAGTGTTTGCTTTATTTTGAGTTTCCTGGTGGTGACTGAGATTTTACCTCATTATTTCTCCATTATCTAAAACTATAAACCATTTGATCATGAGATGGAACTGTTAAGTGGTTTTCCTGCTGAATGAACAACAGCTGTTCTCCAAAAGCCTATGCAGCTTCTCTAATAACAATAAACAAAACACTAGGAAAGGAAAAACTGTTTTCTTGTCCTTTATTTTAGAAAGTGCTGGTTAGTTGCCCTTAATGTGGAGCCCTTTGCAAGGTCACAGGTGTAGAGCCCTGTACCGAGGTCACAGGATAAAAATCTCTGGAACTACCAAGCCCCATAGCAACTGTTTCCATTTGCCTCTGGATCTAAACTGGCCAGTTCCCTGACCCCATATTAAGTAAAATACCCATCCTATTATCCACCCCATAGTATCCTAACCAATCACCCAATGCCACCATTCTAGTAGGAATTTTCTCTGTCTTGAGACTATAAAAAGTGGCTGCTAGCCTGCAAAAGGGTTCGGCTCTCCCTTGAGCCAGCCCGCTGTTCTAATGGTGTCTCCCACTCTAATAAACTTTATTCTCCTCTCATTCTGCCTCATGTCTGGCAATTCTTTTCCAACCCACACACAGACCACATTTTTGGTGGCCTGTACTTGGACTTGGTGTCTCTTCCCCCACCTCCTCACTTCTCCTTTCTCGTAAGGACTCTCTGCAAACAGGCAAGTGGCTGTGGAAGCAGCTGAGGAATTCTGGCCAGGGTTACTCTCTGGTGTGTTCCAAAGGCACCACTGCTCACTGTGCCCCAGTAGCTTCCGCCCAAATGGGTGATCGTCTCTCTTTCTGACTCCTTTCCAACTGAGGAATAGGCCAACCGATATTGTCATGGGGCTTGGTCAGTTCCAGAGATTTTTATCCTGTGGCCTTGGTACAAGGCTAGGGATCCACACTTAACTATGTGAGAATAGAATTTAATTAGTAAATAAACTATTTTCTACCAACCTAAATGGAAGCAAAATGAAAATTTAGACCACAGAGAGGAAAAAATATTTTATTTTCCACTGATGAATGATATCTGGTGTCACTGATGAATGATGTCTAGTTGCAAAGAGTCAGACACAACTGAGCTAGTAAACTGAACTGAACTGATCTGGTATATTCTTTTAACTTGGGGCATTATCTTTTAAAAATAATCTTGAGAGAAATCATAATTCCAGAGAGACCAGGAGAGGATTTGGGGATTTTAAGGGGCCCAGAAATTAAATCATGTAAAGAAAATATCATTACTCTCAAGATAAAAACAAACAAACATACAAATGGTAATATCATAGGTAATCTCTAGTTTTAAAAATGCTGAAGAAAGTAGTGTTTGCATTTCTGTAGAAGGTGAGGGGACAAAGGGGCCCTTTCAATTGCAAGAGAGAGGAGAGCATATTTTGGCTTTAAATTCAAGTTATCCAGTAATAGAATAGTAAACTTGGAAAACTGGACTTCTGGTCACACAAAGCATAGTATAGAATTCTTTCTATAGAATTCTCTAAAAGTGCTTTGATCCTTTGTTATAAACTTTACCATTTTACTCCTCACTGTAGGTTCAGAAACTTCATTATATGTATAAATTATAAAACAAGGCTGTAAAGCTAAAAGATGGGTGATACTGGATCTAATCAAGTCTTTGAGTCTAATAAAGTCTTTCTTGCTTATTGAGTACAGTGGAGCGTTTTTATTACTAATGCTTCCCATAGTTTTTTGTCCTTTTATGGCCATCCCTTCCTTTTGATTTGCTTCTTTCAACCTTCTTCCTGTTCCTTGTGTTTCTCTGATTTGATGCTCAGGTGAGATAACTCTTCTAGACTGTGCTATTCAAAGAATTATCTTTCTTTTGTTGTGTGAAGCAAACAGCCTTATAATATGTACTTTAAATGTGACATCTTTGGGATGTTTCCAACACCAGCCATCCTCTTTGGATAAGGCTTTTTTTGACTCCTGTGTTTCCGCAGTGCTGCTCTATGTTGATACTGTTTTTTGATTTTGAGTGCCAGATTATCAAATTATTAGACAATCCTCCTTCAAACTTCTCAAGATAAAATATGACCAACTAACATTAATGAGCATCCATACTAGCATGAAATAGGCTTACAATGTGAATGTCTGTTTCAGGAAATGTCAGTAACAAATTTGTAAATAACCAGCCTAGGGCAGTTTCTTCTTATGACACCTATATTTAACAGAATCTCTTCTTAAATGCAGTTTTGTAAAAAGCACACCTTCAAGGCAATCAAAAGGAAATGCATGAAGAATAATTGAGCTTTAATTTGATCATATTTTCAATAGTGAAATAACTGCAGAAGTTTGTAATCAAGATTAGAATGTTACAAAACTACTTTAGTATTTTATGGATGGATACACATTGAATATAGAAAAATATGTCAAAAACACATGTATAGTATAATAATTACGTAAAGGAGACAGAATCAGGGAGAGTGAAAGAGACTTGTATTTCTCATCATATACTACTGTACATTTGAAATTTTTGAGGCAAGTATGTAGACTTTATTTAAAGTAAAGAAGGAAAAAGTTAGAAAGTACCTACAGTCAATACCCCATTATTTAATGAAAAGGCAGGAATGCTAACTGTAGCGTATTTCCTATTCTATCCTATACTATACTAGTGATTCTACTAAAAATTATCCTATTTTTACACTTATTTCCACTTCTGTGTAGAACACCAAAGATGAAATATTCCCTGCTGACAAGCAGATAATAGGCAAAAAATTTATTTCATATTTTACTAAAAATAAAATCAACATGAAATTATAAAATGACCTATTTATAAAACCAAGGAGAAATTTTTCAGTCTGAAGTATTTATTTTACTGCTGTTAGTGTAGTATAGTTATTCTTCCATTTCCAAAATCACAAGAAAGAAAGCTAAACAGCAAATGACTGAGTTTATAGAAATGAAAATAACCATATAATTATTTAAAATAACACAAATAATTGACTTGATCTTCTCTGTATACTAAATAAGAATAAAAAAACAGTCAGTAGTTAAAATCAGAACACCTACTGTGAGATTTGAGAAATTTATCTTCAAGAGAAAAACTTTGTTACAGATGTAAGCCTTTCTATTTAAAGGTATCCTTTTTTGACCCTGTTAAAGAAACTTATGATTTAGTAAGTATTAAATTTAAAAGCTGAATAGATTAAAACTATCTACATTGCAAGGACATGTGCATAAATATTTGAAATTATATACAGTACTGAAATTACTACTGTGTGAATACTTAGTACATTCCCAGGAAAGCACTGAGTTCCTAAAAACAGTCTAAACATTGAATTTGAAAGCACAAGAATTTGACTTGTGATACAAATTATAGTACATATTGAATATTTTGATAATTTATGTTCCAGTGAGGAATAATTTTGAATAACTGTCATTTATGATATAAAATCTGAGTCAAACTCTGAATTTCATTGACAAAAAAAATAACCATGAAACTTTTGGGGGGGAGCATTTCAATGACAAGATAAGCTTCATAAAATCATCTTAATTTTTACTTATAAATTAACTTGGCATTAATCTGCTTTGTTAATGCTCTTTTGAAGAGTGAGATGCTTTCATTCATTTAACCTATGTCGCAGCTCTGCAAATTTTAATCATTTTATTTCGAAGTTGTTACCAGGTGAGAGAAAATCATTTTAATTATATCCAAGTTGTCAATGTTTTGGCTAAGGACAGTAAGGAGTTTTTTATTCTATCAACTGTTTCACCCACTGCTTTGCCTCAAAATCCAAGCCAGTAACTGTTTTTCAGGATGGCAGTATTTAATTTCAGCTCCACAGAATTAAAGTGTCTTGTCTTTCATTTCCCCAGTGATGGTTCACTTGCAGTTGAAAGGTCAAGAATTGAGGGTATCAAATAATTGTAGTCTTTGGATATGGTACTTAAAAATTGGTTTTTGTGGTAGTTGGCACAATAGGACATATTAGTAATTACAAATTTCCCCATTGTTTCCTGGAGTAATATATATTTTAAAACCTTAAGTCTTACGGGATATCCAGTCTTATAATTAATTTGTATTTTCTTTATTTTAAAGTAATTTTAGATGAATACAATCAGTTTAAATAACCTACTTCTTAAATGAAATTTTATATTGATATTGTTAATTCATAATATTTTGAAAGTCTTTGACCTTGTTGGGAAAATATTTCTATGCTATTATAGATTAGAAGTATTAATTTTAATAGAGTATTCGTAGTTCTTTACTTCAGTTATACAAATAGCTTTCCTTACTTCATTGCTTATGCTCATTACTTTATCAATGCCTTTTTTACTGATGTTGAATACTATGTGGTAATAATAGCACTGAGAATATAATGTGGTACCCATAAAGCACACTTTTAGCTTCCAAGTCGTTCACTAAAAGTTAATAGTCTAGGCTGGGCCTGTGATCTTAATGCAATTCAGGAGACTGAAGAATAAATCTAAATGAAATAAGAATTTTCTCCTTTTTAAAACTCGCATTTTTTTTGGAATTACTCTTAAAAAAAAACAAGTAAAGCTGTAATCTTAGTAAGAGACTACATGCTGTAGTAACTACTAGTTTCCAATAATCACATGTCATTTAGCAAATAAGAATGAAAATTGAACTCTTCCATTGATGTGCTGCTCCATTATAAAATAATTTTAGGAAAGTTTGACAGAGTTTTGCTACAGTTGCTGTATGTATTTTTTTGAAAACTTTCTGTGTATCTGTGTGTGTGTAAACATCCTGTTTGATCACAGAGTTCTGGGTGGGAAAAAGCTTGTTTGTGTTATGATCAGTTTCATGATCATAATGACAATGAGTTCATTCCTCTCATGCGTTGGTCTGCTGTGTTCAGTTTCATGGAATCTTTGTTTCAGAGTTTGCATGTGGTGCGCGCTTTAGTAGCCACTATCTCTTGACATTATAAATAATAGTTATGATCTCTTCTACTGTATCCTGAAATTCCATCACTAAGATAGGTGATGATGAATAATTGCTATAGACTTTGACATTCTGATACCGATACAGTATTTGACTTTTTTTTGTTTTGATGAAAGGCCTTCTATCTATATCATCCTGATACATATTCTTAAATCCAAGCAATGATAGAAAAAATATGTTTGGATTTCATTTTACACTAATTTTATTATTTTTAAAAATTTTAAGTATCAAGCTTTTTCTGCCAATTGTCAGATCAGACCTTTCCGTTATCAGGTGTTGGCAATTTGGCATTTGTATATTATTGCTGTTAGGGTCTTAGTTGTTCTAAAATAGTAATTACTGGTGTATATAAACTTATATTAAACATAAAACAAAGTAACGGTGTGGTCAATACTTTGCAAATGTTTACGTAAAAATTGTACCTTCAGTCTAATTCTGTCCTAATAATAATTGTTGACATACTAAAAATAATGAAATGTGTTTTGCACAGGATGTGTAGATAGAAAGATCAAGCATAGATGCCTTGTAAGATGACCTGACCTCGGTGTATGTTTATATGTTTTTATGGCCATCGTATCGTTAATCCTTTTTTCATAACACTTTGCATGACTGATGATCGAATACGGTTTTTAACACAAGATTTGAATTGAACCCTAAATGAACTCTCTGGTGGGGTGGTGATTTCTTTTTAGAGGCTGAACCGATCAAGTTCTTCAGAGTGCAGCACAGTTGATAACCCTGTGCCTGGAGAAGGAGAAGAGGCAGAGGCTGAGCCTGTAAATTCAGATGAGCCAGAGGCCTGCTTTACAGATGGTAAGAGAAAAATTGAGACCTCACTTAACATCCATTTGTTAATGTTTTGGCCTTGGTCTTAAAACCTAATGCTTGGGATTGATGAATAAACTGTCAGAAGACTCCATTGCATGCTGATTTAGTCATGGCTCTGTGACTAGGCTTCTGTTTCCACACTTATGCTACTAATAGTAATTTACAAGGGCAGTGTGTTATGCTATAAAGCACTGCCATTTTTTTGAGAGAAACAAATAAGTGTGATACCCAATTAATAGAAATTTGTGTTTGCTCAAATTAGTTCTATAAGCAAAACACATGGAGTTTCCTTTAGAAGTATCCCTATTACAGGCATTTAAGGGTATCATCATGTATTTCAGCATCACAATAAAGTTAAATTGACTGCTGCTGTTGCTGCTGCTAAGTCACTTCAGTCGTGTCCGAATCTGTGTGACCCCATAGACGGCAGCACAGCAGGCTCCCCTGTCCCTGGGATTCTCCAGGCAAGAACACTGGAGTGGGTTGCCATTTCCTTAAATTGACTAGAACCATGTAAACTTAAATTTGTACAGATGCACCAAGATTTCTTCTATGCATTTTATGAATGACCCTGACTTAAAATTCTAAGATAACCAGAAAGAAGTTGGGTTTATCAAACAAATTATAGCTTTATATCAGAAAAGGACTTTAGAACAACTTAAACCCTCTGCGGAAAGTATTAATGCTAAACTATTTCAGACTGTAGGTGCTGTCTTACTGAGATCAAACTTTACAAAGGCGATTTTAATCCTATAAAATACCAATGAGACTATTTATATAATAACTTTGAGATATTCATAACTTTTTAAATTCATAACTCTAATTTGAGTCTAGTATATAAGGGATATTATATAAACACATTTTCAATGAATTGTAGCCTTCAACACTGAAAATTTGCTGCAAACCAGAGTTTCAGTTGTGTAAGATGAATGCATTCTGAAAATATAACAGGCAACAATATGATTATAGTTAGCAATACTTTGTGGTATACTAAAATTCGCTGAAAGGGTAGATCTTATATGTTTTTAATGACCCATCCCCCTAAAAAAGAAGAAATTGGTAACTATATGAAGAGATGGCAATTTAATTAGCTTGATTGTGGTGATTATTTCACAGTGTAAACATAACATATTTACAAGTTGTATAACTTAAATTTTTAATTGTCAATTATCTCAATAAAGCTGGAAAAAATGGACAGAATAAGAGAAGAATATTTGTATGCAAAGTCGCTTTAATCATGTCTGACTGTTTGCAACCCTATGAACCATAACCCACTAGGCTCCTCTGTCCATGGGATTCTCCAGGCAAGAATACTGAAGTGGGTTGCCATGCCCTTCTCCAGGGGATCTTTCCGACCCAGGGATCAAACCCATGTCTCTCGTGTTGCCTGCATTGGCAGGCAAGTTATTTACCGCTAGCACCACCTGGGAAGCCCAAAAGAAGAATAGGCAAAATCAATCTACAAAGGTAGAAGTCAGACTAATACTTACCTTTAGGAGGTAAAGATTGGAAAAGGGCATGACGATGATTTCTGGGTGCTTGAAAATGTTATATCATGACTGACATGGCTGTTACATGAGAATATTAATCTATATAGTTAAAATATATATACTATATGTATGTACGTTCTCCTCAATAAGAATTTAAATAAATAGATAAATATATTTTTTAATCACCAGAACACCAAAGAAAATCTATGAGCAAACACACATCTCTTAGGTATAACATTTTGAGCAGCTGTGTTCCACTAGAGACTTTATACTCATTGGACCTGCTGGGGTAAGAGGTTCAGCCTGATGAATTAAACAGGGCAACCAATGAGCAATGGCAACCTTTAGCCGCTTATCTACTTATTTTATCCAATCACCAAATAACCATTAAGTAGTTTCTTTCTGCCAGGTCTGAGTACTAGACAGAGTAGTTGGAAAAAAAAAACATTTCATACCCAAATGAAATATGTAAGTATATAGTAGGTCAGATAAGTGATATGTGCTCTGGAGAAGTAAAATGAAAATGGGAATACCAAGGTCGAGCGGTAGAAGCCTCAGTTCAGTTCAGTTCAGTCGCTCAGTCGTGTCCGACTCTATGCGACCCCATGAATCACAGCACGCCAGGCCTCCCTGTCCATCACCAACTCCCGGAGTTCACCCAAACTCATGTCCATAGAGTCGGTGATGCCATCCAGCCATCTCATTCTCTGTCGTCCCCTTCTCCTCCCGCCCTCAACCTTTCCCAGCATCAGAGTCTTTTCCAGTGAGTCAACTCGTCACATGAGGTGGCCAAAGTATTGCAGTTTCAGCTTTAGCATCAGTCTCTCCAATGAACACCCAGGATCGATCTCCTTTAGAATGGACTGGTTGGATCTCCTTGCAGTATAAGGGACTCTCAAGAGTCTTCTCCAGGACCACAGTGCAATAGCATCGATTCTTCAGCGATCAGCTTTCTTCAGAGTCCAACTCTCACATCCATACATGACCACGGGAAAAACCATTGCCTTGACTAGACGGACCTTGGTTGGCAAAGTAATGTCTCTGCCTTTTAATATACTATCAAGGTTGGTCATAACTTTCCTTCCAAGGAGCAAGCGTCTTTTAATTTCATGGCTGCAATCTGCATCTGCAGTGATTTTGGAGCCCAAAAAAATAAAGTCTGACACTGTTTCCACTGTTACCCCATCTATTTCCCATGAAGTGATGGGACCAGATGCCATGATCTTTGTTTTCTGAATGTTGAGCTTCAAGCCAACCTTTTCACTCTCCTCTTTCACTTTCATCAAGAGGCTTTTGAGTTCCTCTTCACTTTCTGCCATAAGGGTAGTGTCATCTGCATATCTGAGGTTATTGATATTTCTCCCAGCAATCTTGATTCCAGCTTGTGCTTCTTCCAGCCCAGCATTCCTCATGATGTACGCTGCACAGAAGTTAAATAAGCAGGTGACAATATACAACCTTGATGTACTCCTTTTCCTATTTGGAACCAGTCTGTTGTTCCATGTCCAGTTCTGACTGTTGCTTCCTGACCTGCATATAGGTTTCTCAAGAGGCAGGTCAGGTGGTCTGGGATTCCCATCTCTTTCAGAATGTTCCACAGTTTATTGTGATCGACACAGTCAAAGGCTTTGGCATAGTCAATAAAGCAGAAATAGATGTTTTTCTGGAACTCTCTTGCTTTCTCCATGATCCAGCGGATGTTGGCAATTTGATCTCTGGTGCCTCTGCCTTTTCTAAAACCAGCTTGAACATCTGGGAGTTCACGGTTTACATACTGCTGAAGCCTGGCTTGGAGAATTTTGAGCATGACTTTACTAGCGTGTGAGATGAGTGCAATTGTGCGGTAGTTTGAGCATTCTTTGACATTGCCTTTCTTTGGGATTGGAATGAAGACTGACCTCTTCCAGTCCTGTGGCCACTGCTGAGTTTTCCAAATCTGCTGGCATATTGAGTGCAGCCCTTTCACAGCATCATCTTTCAAGACTTGAAATAGCTCAACTGGAATTCCATCACCTCCACTAGCTTTGTTTGTAGTGATGCTTTCTAAGGCCCACTTGACTTCACATTCCAAGATGTCTGGCTCTAGGTCAGTGATCACGTTATCGTGACTATCTTGGTCGTGAAGATCTTTTTTGTACAGTTCTTCTGTGTATTCCTGCCACCTCTTCTTAATATCTTCTGCTTCTGTTAGGTCCATACCATTTCTGTCCTTTATCGAGCCCATCTTTGCATGAAATGTTCCCTTGGAATCTCTAATTTTCTTGAAGAGATCTCTTGTTTTTCCTATTCTGTTGTTTTCCTCTATGTCTTTGCATTGATCACTGAGGAAGTCTTTCTTATCTTTCCTTGCTATTCTTTGGAACTCTGCATTCAGATGCTTATATCTTTCCTTTTCTCCTTTGCTTTTCACCTCTTTTCTTTTCACAGCTATTTGTAAGGCCTCCTCAGACAGCCATTTCGCTCTTTTGCATTTCTTTTCCATGGGGATGGTCTTGGTCCCTGTCTCCTGTACAATGTCACGAACCTCCATCCAGAGTTCATCAGGCTCTCTATCAATCAGATCTAGTCCCTTAAATCTATTTCTCACTTCCACTGTATAATCATAAGGGATTTGATTGAGGTCATATCTGAATGGTCTAGTGGTTTTCCCTACTTTCTTCAATTTCAGTCTGAATTTGGCAATAAGAAGTTCATGATCTGAGCCACAGTCAGCTCCTGGTCTTGTTTTCACTAACTGTATACAGCTTCTCCATCTTTGGTTGCAAAGAATATAATCAGTCTGATTTCGGTGTTGACCATCTGGTGATGTCCATGTGTAGAGTCTTCTCTTGTGTTGTTGGAAGAGGGTGTTTGCTATGACCAGTGCATTCTCTTGACAAAACTCTATTAGCCTTTGCCCTGCTTCATTCCGTGCTCCAAGGCCAAATTTGCCTGTTACTCCAGGTGTTTCTTGACTTCCTACTTTTGCATTCCAGTCCCCTATAATGAAAAGGACATCTTTTTTGGGTGTTAGTTCTAAAAGGTCTTGTAGGTCTTCATAGAACCAATTAACTTCGGCTTCTTCACTACCATATAAATAGAGTGATCAGAGAAGGACTTTCTAAAAAGATAACACTTGATCAGAGATCTAAAGGAAATTGAAGCAGAAAAATGAAGGAAGACTGTTTCAAGCAGAGTAAGGAAGGCATATGCCCTGAAGTGGGGATATGCATATTTGAAAACGAAATCAAGGGGCCAGTATGAGTTGAACAGATTGAGAGGTGGGAAAATTGGTAAAAGATGAGTTTAGAGATGCAACAGAGGCAAGATCATAAGAGTACTGAAAAACATAAGAATCTTATTTAGAAGTTTCTCAACATGCCATCTTATAAGCAGATGGGTGGGTAGCAAGGGCAGAAGCTGGAAAACCTCTGTATGTTCCTGTAGTAATCCAGGTGAGAAGTTTTGGGAAATTAAAACTACTGTGGGAGTATGAGCGTCTGAGTATATTTTGAAGTTAAAGCTGAAAGGATTTGCTGATGGATTACATGTTGGGTGTTAAAGCTTTCTTCTCTTTAGAAGAGTCAAAGATGACTCCAAGCTTGGGCCTCAGAGAAATCTCCACATGAAGAGTTAAAAATGAGCGGGCTTGGTCTTAATGGGAAATCCACAGTTTGTTTACTTATAGTAGAAATGACCCTGACCAAGTTGGCTGACAAGTGTTGAGCTAGAACCAATGCCAATTTAGAGGAGTATTTGGCCTTCAGAGGTTTCTGTTACCGGAAGGCAGCAGAAAAATCAAAGCAAATGTGTGAGTTAAGTCAGAATAGTTGTGTTTTGGAGAAGACGAACACTAACATGATTTTGTTGTTCATGGTCTCGCATCCACTGAGCCTTTCCGCTTCATAACTGCCACTTTATCGGTTTGCACCTTATTCCTCTTCACATTTTTCTCCTCCCTCTTCTGAGTCTTTCCTTAGTTCTGTGTCATTAGTGTTATAATTCAAGACTTAAGGTTCCTTCTCCAGGTCTAGTACCATTCTTCACTATCCTTAATTCTAAATGTCTTTACAATCTGTATAATTATGAGCATGACATGACTCTTTGGTTCTGCTTGGTTTTGTATTGTACTCCTGTTGGATTAAACAATAAATCAAAAAATCAGGATTAGGATGTGAGAAGGATATGCTCTTCCTTAAAGGGAAGTGTTTTCTATTAATTTGGTAGGAGGTACTAACTCAGCTCCGCCCTCAAGTGTTCTGAGTTCAACTTCCTATAAAACAGCTAATAACTAATCCTAACTTTGATAACACAATAACTATTTTGTCTTTTTTTTTTTGAAGGAAAATATGGACAAAATATTTGTTTTAAAGGATTTCAGTTCAGTTCAGTTCAGTCGCTCAGTCGTGTCCGACTCTTTGCGACCCCATGAATCACAGCACGCCAGGCCTCCCTGCCCATCACCAAACCCAGGAGTTCACTCAAACTCATGTCCATCGAGTCGGTGATGCCATCCAGCCATCTCATTCTCTGTCGTCCCCTTCTCCTCCCGCCCCCAATCCTTCCCAGCATCAGACTCTTGTCCCGTGAGTCAGCTCGTCGCATGAGGTGGCCAAAGTATTGGAGTTTCAGCTTTAGCATCAGTCCTTCCAATGAACACCCAGGATGGATCTCCTTTAGAATGGACTGGTTGGATTTCCTTGCAGTCCAAGGGACTCTCAAGAGTCTTCTCCAGCACCACAGTTCAAAAGCATCAATTGTTCTGCCATCAGCTTTCTTCACAGTCCAACTCTCACATCCATACATGACCACGGGAAAAACCATAGCCTTGACTAGACAGACCTTTGTTGGCAAAGTAATGTCACTGCTTTTTAATATACTATCTAGATTGGTCATAACTTTCCTTCCAAGGAGTAAGCATCTTTTAATTTCATGGCTGCAATCAGCATCCGCAGTGATTTTGGAGCCCAAAAAAATAAAGTCTGACACTGTTTCCACTGTTACCCCATCTATTTCCCATGAAGTGATGGGACCAGATGTCATGATCTTCTTTTTCTGAATGTTGAGCTTCAAGCCAACCTTTTCACTCTCCTCTTTCACTTTCATCAGGAGGCTTTTGAGTTCCTCTTCACTTTCTACCATAAGGGTGGTGTCATCTGCATATCTAAGGTTATTGATATTTCTCCCAGCAATCTTGATTCCAGTTCGTGCTTCTTCCAACCCAGCGTTCCTTATGATGTACTCTGCATAGAAGTTAAATAAGCAGGGTGACAATATACAACCTTGACATACTCCTTTTCCTATTTGGAACCAATCTGTTGTTCCATGTCCAGTTCTGACTATTGCTTCCTGACCTGCATGCAGGTTTCTCAAGAGGCAGGTCAAGTGGTCTGGTATTCCCATCTCTTTTAGAATGTTCCACAGTTTATTGTGATCGACACAGTCAAAGGCTTTGGCATAGTCAATGAAGCAGAAATAGATGTTTTTCTGGAACTCTCTTGCTTTCTTCATGATCCAGCGGATGTTGGCAATTTGATCTCTGGTGCCTCTGCCTTTTCTAAAACCTGTTTGAACATCTGGAAGTTCATGGTTCACATATTGCTGAAGCCTGGCTTGGAGAATTTTGAGCATGACTTTACTAGCGTGTGAGATGAGTGCAACTGTGCAGTAGTTTGAGCATTCTTTGGCATTCCCTTTCTTTGGGATTGGAATGAAGACTGACCTTTTCCAGTTCTGTGGCCACTGCTGAGTTTTCCAAATTTGCTGGCATATTGAGTGCAGCACTTTCACAGCATCATCTTTCAAGATTTGAAATAGCTCAAATGGAATTCTATCACCTCCACTAGCTTTGTTCGTAGTGATGATTTTTAAGGCCCATTTGACTTCACATTCCAAGATGTCTGACTCTAGGTGAGTGATCATGTTATCGTGATTATCTTGGTCATGAAGATCTTTTTATAGAGTTCTGTGTATTCTTGCCACCTCTTCTTAATATCTTCTGCTTCTGTTAGGTCCATACCATTTCTGTCCTTTATCGAGCCCATCTGTGCATGAAAATTTCCCTTGGAATCTCTAATTTTCTTGAAGAGATCTCTTGTTTTTCCTATTCTGTTGTTTTCCTCTATTTCTTTGCATTGATCGCTGAGGAAGGCTTTCTTATCTCTCCTTGCTATTAAAGGATTTAGAATTTTTTATATGCTTTAAAAAAGACATTTTCTAATCAGTTTTTATATTAATTATACTGATCATGCTGTTACATTTTTATTAATGGATAAACTGTCTTAGAAGGAGTCTGTGGTTTCTTTTTTATTTGAAAGCATTAGTTTAACATGATGAAACCCAGTGGAGATTTTATGTAATGGCTCATAAGAATAAATAAATGAAACCACCCAACAGGAATAGAATTTACCCATGGGGACCCATTAAAATGTTTGAGAGTTTCTCTGTTATGTTTACATTTAATTAATAGTCTTTTAAAAAAGAAAGTGTGATACTGTTGCTAACCAGCTAGGTTGGAAACCTCTTGGGATAGACCTTTCTATGATGGCCAAACAGGCAGTGGTCTTGCACTCCTGTCTCAAAATAAGAGATAAACTCTGTGAGGTATGATAAATCCTGAGGACAATATTTATTCACCTTCATCTCAGATAAAAGTTTTATCTACTTTTCTAATTAGAATATATAGTGCATTTTCCTGCCTGAATCATAAGAATAATATTTCTCTTCAATCTAAATAAATACTGACAAAAATAAATCCCAAATGGTAAAATCTTTTTGGAGCTTCCTTGTTGGCTACGTGGTAAAGAATCCGCGTGTCAATGCAGGAGATGCCGGAACTTAGAATTTCCCAGAGAGAAAGGACAAGAACACAAAATATACATGCCAGGAAAAATGTCAGAGACTTGGGCGAAAACAGAGCTTGCTACATTTCTATAAAGCTGAAAATTATTTACTAAGAGGTAACTCCTATTATGGATATGAGAATTGCACTGTGAAGAAAGCTGATCACTGAAGAATTGATGCTTTTGAACTGTGGTGTTGAAGACTCTTGAGAGTCCCTTGGACTGTAAGGAGATCCAACCAGTCCATTCTAAAGGAGATCAATCCTGGGTGTTCATTGGAAGGACTGATGCTAAAGCTGAAACTCCACTACTTTGGCCACCTCATGTGACGAGTTGACTCACTGGAAAAGAGTCTGATGCTAGGAGGGATTGGGGGCGGGAGGAGAAGGTGACAACAGAGAATGAGATGGCTGGATGGCATCACTGACTCAATGGACATGAGTTGGAGTGAACTCCAGGAGTTGGTGATGGACAGGGAGGCCTGGTGTGCTGCGATTCATGGGGTCGCAAAGAGTCAGACACGACTGAGCGACTGAACTGAACTGTACCTCCTATTAAGAATCAATGAACTAATTTCACTACAGAATCACAAAAGAAACCATGACAGTATATTGTCCAAAAAATTTATTTCATTAAAATTCTAGCGATGTTGTTTCAGGACATACAGTTTATGATTATATGAAGTTATTACTTGACAGGCTCAATATTTTAATGAAATATATTGCTTGATAGACAAGGAAATTATTTTTAAAGTGCTGGAGAAGACTCTTGAGAGTCCCATGGACTGCAAGGAGATCCAAACAGTCCATTCTAAAGGAGATCAATCCTGGGTGTTCATTGGAAGGACTGATGCTAAAGCTGAAGCTCCAATACTTTGGCCACCTCATGCGAAGAGTTGACTCACTGGAAAAGACTCTGATGCTGGGAGGGATTGGGGGCGGGAAGAGAAGGGGACGACAGAGGATGAGATGGCTGGATGGCATCACTGACTCAATGGACATGAGTTTGAGTGAACTCCAGGAGTTGGTGATGGACAGGGAGGCCTGGCGTGCTGTGATTCATGGGGTCACAAAGAGTCAGACACGACTGAGCGACTGAACTGAACTGAACTGAAACTTCTGAAACAAGCATCTGAAAGTACTGCTCATTTTTGCACTCCCAATTCTACTTTCTCTCCAAATGAGGTTTTACATCTAAGATTTTTAAGAGAAGAATTAACTATAGTACCTCTTTTTAAATTCTTTCTTTTCTTTAAAGTAACTTTGATTGTTTATTCTTTAATCAATTTTAATTTTAAAAAGTTTCAATTGTTATTTCTCTAAGCCTCTCTTGGTCATAGTTCTGTTCACAGGCCTTCATGAAATGTTTTCCTCTCCGACTTTTCTTTTACTTCAGCCTCTTGTACATTTCTCTCACCCCCGACTCTGTCATTTCCTTCAGGGTTTTCTCTTCTTCCACCTATCCCAGTGATGTACAGCTAAATGTTTAATAACCAGTTCTCCAAGAAAAAAAATTGGTATACTTACTACCATCCATTTACCATATTTTGTTGATGTAAAAGATACGTGGTACACAATTTACAAATAATAATATAGTCAGCATCCTTCATTGACTATTCCATATAGCTAATTAGTTCTCACATAGTGTGAATTTTGCCAATTGTTTTTTTAATTTATAACAATGATTGCAATTGATAAACAAGAATAGTTTTAACCTGAAGGTTGCTTGGTATTTTCATTTATGTTAATCAGTAACATGAAACAGACTTCCTGTCAGAACTTCCTCTCATTCATCAGTGATGTGAACAAATTTTTGCTGAATCAGATAATAGGATTTGAGCAATGAAGGAATATTTCCTCAAATTTTTCATGTTATTCACAGTGTAATGGCTGAAAACATGCATACTTGTACTGTTTTATTAACATTTTATCCATCACTTTCTTAGTCTCTGTAGAAAATCAGCAAGCCTTGATTTATAGCATTTGAAAACTTTTGTAAACATTCCCACCATGACTCATTTAAAACTACTGGTGTCATTTTGCTGCATGTGGAGGAGAAAAGAGACACACAGTAGCCCAACCGTGTAACATATTTCTACCAACCAGGTTAGAATGCAAACAGATACTCAAGAGCATGCTGCTGCTGCTAAATCGCTTCAGTCGTGTCCGACTCTGTGCGACCCCATAGACGGCAGCCCACCAGGCTCCCCCGTCCCTGGGATTCTCCAGGCAAGAACACTGGAGTGGGTTGCCATTTCCTTCTCAGTAAATTGTAGCATTATTAGAGTAGTATGTTTTTAGACGGGGTAGCCTGGTGGGCTTCTGTCTATGGGGTCACACAGAGTCGGACACGACTGAAGTGACTTAGCAGCAGCAGCAGCAGCCTTTTCTAAAGTTATACTTTTAGTTTATACACTTTAATTTTTGCTAACAGCTGCATTTAACAACAGGCTAGCAAAATTTTCCAGACAATTTAACAATAAGTTGTCAAGACCAGTGTGAGTTAGTTCCAGCATACCTTTGAATTCTCTTACAAATAGCTGTGAAAAGAAGAGAAGCGAAAAGCAAAGGAGAAAAGGAAATATATAAGCATCTGAATGCAGAGTTTCAAAGAATAGCAAGGAGAGATAAGAAAGCCTTCCTCAGCTATCAATGCAAAGAAATAGAGGAAAACAACAGAATAGGAAAAACAAGAGATCTCTTCAAGAAAATTAGATTCCAAGGGAACATTTCATGCAAAGATGGGCTCAATAAAGGACAGAAATGGTATGGACCTAACAGAAGCAGAAGATATTAAGAAGAGGTGGCAAGAATACATAGAACTGTACAAAAAATCTTCATGACCAAGATAATCACGATAACATGATCACTCACATAGAGCCAGACATCTTTGAATGTGAAGGAATCATCACTACAAACAAAGCTAGTGGAGGTGGTGGAATTCCAGTTGAGCTATTTCAAATCTTGAAAGATGATGCTGTGAAAGTGCTGCACTCAATATGCCAGCAGATTTGGAAAACTCAGCAGTGGCCACAGGACTGGAAAAGGTCAGTCTTCATCCCAATCCCAAAGAAAGGGAATGCCAAAGAATGCTCAAACTACTGCACAATTGCACTCATCTCACACGCTAGTAAAGTCATGCTCAAAATTCTCCAAGCCAGGCTTCAGCAATATGTGAACCGTGAACTCCCAGATGTTCAAACAGGTTTTAGAAAAGGCAGAGGCACCAGAGATCAAATTGCCAACATCCTCTGGATCATGGAGAGAGCAAGAGAGTTCCAGAAAAACATCTATTTCTGCTTCATTGACTATGCCAAAGCCTTTGACTGTGTCGATCACAATAAACTGTGGAACATTCTGAAAGAGATGGGAATCCCAGACCACCTGACCTGCCTCTTGAGAAACCTGTATGCAGGTCAGGAAGCAACAGTCAGAACTGGACATGGAACAACAGACTGGTTCCAAATAGGAAAAGGAGTACGTCAAAGTTGTATATTGTCACCCTGCTTATTTAACTTCTATGCAGAGTACATCATGAGGAACGCTGGGTGGGAAGAAGCACAAGCTGGAATCAAGATTGCTGGGAGAAATATCAATAACCTCAGATATGCAGATGACACCACCCTTATGGCAGAAAGCGAAGAGGAACTCAAAAGCCTCCTGATGAAAGTGAAAGAGGAGAGTGAAAAGGTTGGCTTGAAGCTCAACATTCAGAAAACAAAGATCATGGCATCTGGTCCCATCACTTCATGGCAAATAGATAGGAAAACAGTGGAAACAGTGTCAGACTTTATTTTTTTGGGCTCCAAAATCACTGCAGATGGTGATTTTGCAGCCATGAAATTAAAAGATGCTTACTCCTTGGAAGGAAAGTTATGACCAACCTAGATAGTATATTAAAAAGCAGAGACATTACTTTGCCAACCAAGGTCCAGTGGTTTTTCCAATGGTCATGTATGGATGTGAGAGTTGGACTGTGAAGAAAGCTGATCGCCGACGAATTGATGCTTTGAACTGTGGTCCTGGAGAAGACTCTTGAGAGTCCCTTGGACTGCAAGGAGATCCAACCAGTCCATTCTAAAGGAGATCAGTCCTGGGTGTTCATTGGAGGGACTGATGCTAAAGCTGAAACTCCAATACTTTGACCACCTCATGCAACGAGTTGACTCACTGGAAAAGACCCTGATGCTGGGAAGGATTGGGGGCGGGAGGAGAAGGGGACGACAGAGAATGAGATGGCTGGATGGCATCACCGACTTGATGGACATGAGTTTGAGTGAACTCCTGGGTTTGGTGATGGGCAGGGAGGCCTGGCGTGCTGTGATTCATGGGGTCACAATGAGTCGGATACGACTGAGCGACTGAACTGAACTCAACTGAATATAGCTGTTCCAGAATGTTCCAGACTTGCCCCTTTTCTGTCTTACCCTATATACTTTTTTTGTGTGGCCTTAACAACTGTCCTGATCTCAGCTGACACATACGTGCTAATGATTCCTTCACATTCTTTTCCAGCCCAGACTTTTCCTTTAAACTTCACAAATTCACACCTTCCAATATGTACAGGACCTCTGTGTTTAGAGATTTCACAGGCATCTCAAACTCATTACCACCCAAGCAGCTCCTGCTCCTGTGGTCTTTATTCATTGCTGACATCCTCACAGTTGTCTGGGCTTCTCCCTTGTTCTTACATCCCATATCCAGTCAGTCAGCCAATCCACTGATTATACCAAATATGTCTTGACTCTGTTACTGCTCTGAGTGAGTGAGTGAGTGAAGTCGCTCAGTCGTGTCCAACTCTTTGCGACCCCGTGAACTATAGTCCACCAGGCCCCTGCGTCCATGGGATTTCCCATGCAAGAAACTGGGGTGGGTTGCCATTTCCTTCTCCAGGGATCTTCCCGACCCAGGTATCGAACCCAGGTCTCCCGCATTGCAGGCAGACGCTTTAACCTCTGAGCCACCAGGGAATCAAGCTACCCTCATCTATCTTTCTTGTTGGGGATACCGAACCAGCACCCTAAATGGTTTTCTAGCTCTGGGTTTTTCTTTGTACCTCCCCATACCTCTTTTTTCTTCTCTTCCAACTTATCATCCACAGTTGTTGGAGATATCTATTTAAATTATGATGTTCCTATATAATTCTCTACCTACAACCCTTCACTTACCCTTCATTAGAATATAGGATGTAGACCAAACTACTTAAGGTGAGGGAAAATACTTTCTATAATCTGACCAGTTTCTCTGCCTCATATCTCATCTGTGCCTCTTGCGTACACTTTGCTTTCATCACAGTTCTGAAATATATCACAGTTCTGAAATAATCCCTGTGCACATTTTGCTGCCTCTTGGCTGTAATTCCACCCAAACTCTTCTTGACTAACACTTTTATTTAATACACCTCTTCCAGAAAACCTCCTCTAACCTTACTTTTTCAACAAATTAAGCCAGGTTAGGTGAATGTCTTCCATGCTACCTAAAATAACCCCCGCATATCTGTCCTTTTAGTTGCTTTATCCTATTGTAGCCATTTATTTCTATATCTAGCTGCCTAACTAAAAGCCAAAAATAGATTCCATAAAAAGAAGAAACTATGTACTCAGCTGAGTAAAATCTTGCTCAATAAATGTTTGATAAGGATGTGAATGAATAAACCTAAACAACTTTAAATAAAAACTTCCTCAGTCTTTTTTTTATAGAAACATGTTTTACATCTGTGATTCCAAAGTCAAATTGGTTTTTAACTTACATTATTTGAAAGTTTTATCTGCATCTTATAATCAAGATCTCTTTCTTTTGAACTGAATTATAGGTCCTTCCACTAATTTTTAAAATATTAATTAGAATGCTGCTTCTCAAAAGTGCTTTATTATAGAGGAGTTGAAGCAGCACTAGATTGTAGACTAAATTCACATCAAGAAAGTCATGAAATGCAATATTATCTGGAGATTTATATTGATTCACCAATCATTATTTACTGCTCATTGTATATCAGGATTAGGATTGTATTAGAGCTGCAATAATAAATAACAGTATGTGGTTAAATACTGTAGAAGAGGTTGATGAGGAACTAGGGAAATACGAAAACACAAATATATCCAAGTTAGAAATTACTAACAAATATTAAGAAAATGCCATGGAGATTTAGGAGATAAGAAAAAGCAACATCCAAGTTAAAATTATTTGAACTTCAGACGTGCTTGAAATTATTTGGTTGAGGAATTATCATAGGGAGCACTTTGCATTAAATAATATTTCTTAAGTATTTTATTTATTCTGAATATCCAGATTTTACATGTGTGTCTTTCTTGCCAGGTTGTGTACAGAGGTTCCCATGCTGTCAAGTTAACATAGAATCAGGGAAAGGAAAAATCTGGTGGAACATCAGGAAAACCTGCTTCAGGATAGTTGAGCACAGTTGGTTTGAAAGCTTCATTGTTCTCATGATCTTGCTCAGCAGTGGTGCTCTGGTAAGTGATCTGACACCTAATGCTTAAATGGATGGTCATTATTTTTAATAAATGTGTTGGAAGTTAAAAATATTGTGGCTTTTTTTTTTAACTTAAAAATTAATCCCTCTGATCAGTAAGGGACAAAATGTTAGTTACCTAAGTAAATATTTGCTACATGCCAGGCATTATTCTTACTCGTGGAATGCAATGATGTTTAAGACCCACGGACTTTTCTCAAGGAGATCAGAGAGCTTTAGGGAAGTAAGAGGCATGAGTGATACAGAACTGGGATATGTTTGTAAGTGAAGTACATGGACGTTTAAGCTCTGGAGCAAGAAGAGTCATCTGCTTGGGAATTCAGAAAGGTAGATGATGTTTTGCAAAATCTAGAAAGATGAATAGGAATTTTCCAGCCAGGAAGGTGGCCTGAGGGGAATGAAGCATGAAATAGCATGAGACATTTAGGAAATTGAAAGTTGTCAAACTGTAGAAAGTGTTGTGGGAGGAAGAGCAAATCCAGGGAGGAAGGTGAAAAAGATAGTGTCAACTTATGAAGCATCTTGCATAAGAGAAAATTCTGTAGTTTTAGGATGAGAATGGGATAGGTCTCTCATTCTTATACATGTACTAAGCACTTTCTATGAGGTTTGGAAAGGATCTGGGAGAGTTAGAGGCTCCCTGAGCTTTTTCTTGACTTAGAGAAGGGAAGCAAGAAAGTCCTGAGGGCTTGACTTTAATTCTTGCATTTCAGTTCCATTGTCATTCAGAAACTCTGCCAACTGCTAGAACCTTCTCTCAGCATCTTAGTAGGTCTGTCCTTTCCCTGTATCCCAACTTCTGTGTTTTCCTCAATATTGACAATAACCTTTTGTAAAAAGTGCTAAGGATTATTTTTAAAGTACTGATAGAAAAACTTAGAATAAGAAGAATAAGAATAGCACAAGTCCATAACTGTGGACAAGTAGACCACTGTTAACCACTGAAGATAAAGGTCCTTTTGCTTTAATTTTCTCCAACAAGGTGAATATTGTTTAAACTTGAAAGAGAAAATTCTAATCCTTTAGACCTGTTTAGGTCAGCAGTAATTTTCAATGGCTTCAGTTAACTCAGTTCTTTAAGTCCATTCAAACTATTTCTCAAGGACTTTGTGGCTGTAACCACAGTATCATCATCTTCCACTCACTGAAAGTTCTTGGGAAGTATCAAAAGGTGGCACATTGATGGAATGAATATAACAGATATTAGTAGAGCTAAAGCTTTTAATGAATGGTAAAGGGTTGGTGAAAAATTCAAAGAAAGAAACCCTCTTCTGTGATCTATAGCCCTGTTAAGCTACAGCACTGATTCATTTCACAAACCTTTCCTTCTCTATTCTTGACATAGACCTAGGTACTGAGAATTCATAAGCACAGAAGAGCTGAAGGAGAGGCTCTAAATCCTACTGCTGGCTTGAAGAAGAGTGCAGGGTGAGAGAGATTTGTAGGAGGGGCTGACCCTGGAATCATATCTTAAGTTATTAGGACTTACTAGTTTGCAGGAAAGTGTAGGGGTGTCAGATAGTGGAAATCACTGAAAGAGTCAGAGATCATGATTCTTTTATAGGACTATAAGTAATTTTATTCTTTTGCACCCTATTTCTCTTGACCTCTGGTGATCAGCCACCTGTACTGATGAGAACTAAGTGGTACACCTGCGTGTGTGCTTGTGTGTTAAGTCGCTTCAGTTGTGTCTGACTCTTTACAACCCTGTGGACTGTGGCCAGGCTCCTCTGTCCAGCCAAAAATACTGGAGTGGATGAAAATGGGATAGCTCTGTCAATCCTGCGGGATGCAGGATCTTCCCAACCCAGGGCTCAAACTGGAGTCTCTTACGTCTGCCGGCATTGGCAGGCAGATTGGTGACTCAGTGGTAAAAAAAAAATCCGCCTTCTATATGGGAGATGCAGGAACCCAGGTTTGATTCCCTAGATTGGAAGATCTCCTGGAGGTGAAAATGGCAACCCGCTCCAGTATTCTTGACTGGAGAATCCCATGGACAGAGGGCTACAGACCATGGGATTGCAGAGTAGGACATAGCTTAGCAACAGACTTTCTTTGTTTCCCTTTACCACTAGCGCCACCTGGGAAGCCCATGTGTTCCACTGTAACTATAAACCAGAAGAAAGTCAGCAGGCCCATAATAGTATAATATGTCAGTGATCTCTTTATCAGAATTTCATTTCCTGTTTTGGTCTTGAATCATAAGCTTTAAGTTGTACCGATTTTAAATTTGAATGCTATTTTCACAGGCTTTTGAAGATATATATATTGAAAAGAAAAAGACCATTAAGATTATCCTGGAATATGCTGACAAGATATTCACTTATATCTTCATTCTGGAAATGCTTCTAAAATGGGTAGCATATGGTTACAAAACCTATTTCACCAATGCCTGGTGTTGGCTGGATTTCTTAATTGTCGATGTAGGTACTTTTGAGTAAATTTTAAAGAGGGTTTATTCTTAATAATAAGAGGTCTGAAAAATCTCACTAATGTTGTGTATTAATCATATTTAGATAGGTGATATGCAGGGAACAGTTTTTTCCAAGGCACAGCTATACCTTACAATCTCCTGTGTTCTCTCAGACTTCCTCTATGAGAAATTTGATTTTTGATACTTATACTAATAATTTCATATTTGATTTTTTTGATTCACCTTTTTAATATATATGTTACATAGTTATGGCCTAGAAAAATGAATGGTAAGATGAATACTTTTGCAATATAATAGTTTTAAAGAAAGGCTAGCCAAAATAAGAAGTAACAAGCTGTTAATGTTTTTGGCATTGTGCTATAAATTTTAAAAAATAAAATAAAATAAATGGTCTGACCTATTAAAAAAAAAAGTAACAGAAAAAATGTAGATCTTTTCTCTTAACCTGTAATTATCATTGAGTCTTCTAAAAATTATTACAAAATATTTAAGATCTTCACAAGTTTCCTAAAATATTATCCCAAACTTTGCTCTTTTCATCTCTCAGTTTAAGAAAAAAAGTTTACAAGCTGAGTTGAATTTATTTTTAGTTAATTAAGGGATATGGCTATTTAATAATGGAATTTGTTTGCATTTTGAAAATCTGAAGTGTGATTCTCAATATTTTGGAGTATGTAATATGCAAAATACAGGAAGATTATATTGCTTCAATTTGAATTTTTTAATATTTTCAAAAAGCTAAATAAATTATATATACATATAATATATATGTATATGTGTATAAAATGTTTTAATAATGCAACAGAGCAAAACTCCACTCAATATTGACAATATTCATACACATCTAAGCATGTGTATAGAGGGGAGGAGTTGGATTTTTTATAATATCTCAAAAACAGAAATTTATCTATCTAGCACAGTTGCTCTCAAAGTGTAATCCCCGAACCAACATCTTTGGCATGTTTGGGTGGGAACTTGTCAAAGATGCAAATTCTCAAGACCCACTTCAGTTCAGTTCAGTTCAGTCGCTCAGTCGTGTCCAACACTTTGCGACCCCATGAATCACAGCACACCAGGCCTCCCTGTCCATCACCAACTCCCGGAGTTCACTCAAACTCATGTCCATAGAGTCGGTGATGCCATCCAGCCATCTCATTCTCTGTCATCCCCGTCTCTTCCCACCCCCAATCCTTCCTAGCATCAGACTCTTTTCCAGTGAGTCAACTCGTCACATGAGGTGGCCAAAGTATTGGAGTTTCAGCTTTAGCATCAGTCCTTCCAGTGAACACCCAGGATCAATCTCCTTTAGAATAGACTGGGTGGATCTCCTTGCAGTCCAAGGGACTCTAAGAGTCTTCTCCAGCACCACAGTTCAAAAGCATCAATGCTTCAGTGATCAGCTTTCTTCACAGTCCAACTCTCACATCCATACATGACCACGGGAAAAACCATTGCCTTGACTAGACGGACCTTGGTTGGCAAAGTAATGTCTCTGCTTTTTAATATGCTATCTAGGTTGGTCATAACTTTCCTTCCAAGGAGTAAGCGTCTTTTAATTTCCTGGCTGCAATCAGCATCTGCAGTGATTTTGGAGCCCCCCAAAATAAAGTCTGACACTGTTTCCACTGTTTCCCCATCTATTTCTCATGAAGTGATGGGACCAGAAGCCATGATCTTCGTTTTCTGAATGCTGAGCTTCAAGCCAACCTTTTCGCTCTCCTCTTTCACTTTCATCAAGAGGCTTTTGAGTTCCTCTTCACTTTCTGCCATAAGGGTGGTGTCATCTGCATATCTGAGGTTATTGATATTTCTCCCGGCAATCTTGATTCCACCTTGTGCTTCTTCCTGCCCAGCATTCCTCATGATGTACTCTGCATATAAGTTAAAGACCCACTTCAGTTCAGTTCAGTCGCTCAGTCGTGTCCGACTCTCTGCGACCCCATGAATCACAGCACGCCAGGCCTCCCTGTCCATCACCAACTCCCGGATTACACTCAAACTCATGTCCACAGAGTCGGTGATGCCATCCAGCCATCTCATTCTCCGTCGTCCCCTTCTCCTCCCGCCCTCAACCTTTCCCAGCATCAGAGTCTTTTCCAGTGAGTCAACTCGTCGCATGAGGTGGCCAAAGTATTGCAGTTTCAGCTTTAGCATCAGTCCCTCCAATGAACATCCAGGATTGATCTCCCTTAGAATGGACTGATTGGATCTCCTTGCAGTATAAGGGACTCTCAAGAGTCTTCTCCAACACCACAGTTCAAAAGCATCGATTCTTCGGCGATCAGCCTTCTTCACAGTCCAACTCTCACATCCATACATGACCACGGGAAAAACCATTGCCTTGACTAGACGGACCTTGGTTGGCAAAGTAATGTCTCTGCTTTTTAATATACTATCAAGGTTGGTCATAACTTTCCTTCCAAGGAGCAAGCGTCTTTTAATTTCATGGCTGCAATCAGCATCTGCAGTGATTTTGGAGCCCAAAAAAATAAAGTCTGACACTGTTTCCACTGTTTTTCCATCTATTTCCCATGAAGTGATGGGACCAGATGCCATGATCTTTGTTTTCTGAATGTTGAGCTTCAAGCCCCACTTAAGTCCTACTAAATCAGAAACAATGGTGTTGGGACCTAGCAAAACTGTGGTAACAAACCCTCCAGATGCTTCTGGTGCATATTCAGCTTTTAGAACCAATCATGATTTGATATTCAGAGGATGGACTTGTTTGATATCTGCAAGTTTCCTGATTATTTGAAACTTCCTTGACTGACCATTATTCATCAGGAGGGGCATATATCATGCTTATATACATGTATACATAAGTAGAAAGATAAATATTTGCATATATGTAGATGTTCTTCTCAATTACAAACTGCACTTAATTTTCTCAATTATGTGCATATATTCAATATAATAGCACTCACTTAACAGTGGTTTGGAGATCAGGTTAACCATTTCCTTAGGGGTTATTCAGATTATAATAGACATTTTAAAACTGTCTTTTTGCTTATTAAAAAAAAGAACGTTTATTATTCTAACTTGAAAGTACACCTATTTTTTAAATACACTTAAGTGGAAACTAATGGACCTTAAAGATTAGGTGAATTTAAAAGTGATATGAGGATTAGTTAGGAATGCAGGATATATAGCATGAGGACCTAAAAAGAAACAGTTATACTACATTTAGTGAGACATTTAGAAGTATAATAACTATGTGAAAGCAAAACACTTCACCCCACATCCTGATTCAAAAATCAGTTCACTGTGTTTCTCACAGCAGCAGAAGTGAACTACTCCTTTAATAGTTAAACATAAGGAAGTTGACTCTTGAGTAGCTCCTAATCTTCCCTGGAAAATTGAATCTTTCAGTCATTCAGTTCAGTTCAGTTCAGTTCAGTTCAGTCGCTCAGTCGTGTCCGACTCTCTGCGACCCCATGAATCACAGCACGCCAGGCCTCCCTGTCCATCACCAACTCCCGGATTACACTCAAACTCATGTCCACAGAGTCGGTGATGCCATCCAGCCATCTCATTCTCCGTCGTCCCCTTCTCCTCCCGCCCCCAACCTTTCCCAGCATCAGAGTCTTTTCCAGTGACTCAACTCGTCGCATGAGGTGGCCAAAGTATTGCAGTTTCAGCTTTAGCATCAGTCCCTCCAATGAACATCCAGGATTGATCTCCTTTAGAATGGACTGGTTGGATCTCCTTGCAGTATAAGGGACTCTCAAGAGTCTTCTCCAACACCACAGTTCAAAAGCATCGATTCTTCGGCGATCAGCCTTCTTCACAGTCCAACTCTCACATCCATACATGACCACGGGAAAAACCATTGCCTTGACTAGACGGACCTTGGTTGGCAAAGTAATGTCTCTGCTTTTTAATATACTATCAAGGTTGGTCATAACTTTCCTTCCAAGGAGCAAGCGTCATTACTTGATCCCAATGAACTGCATTGCAGATATTGTTCTTAGTCATTGCCTCTTGTTGCACACAGTGTGAAGCAATGGATATTTTAAATGGATCTTATTCAAAGACTGGATGCATTTACAGTTCCAGATTTCAGGTCAAAGGAGTTCATTGTTGCTTACCAAAATGTGTATTGATTTTCTCTCCATGTTCTTTCTTCTGAGATGCCTTAAGATAAGAACATAGATTTCTGTTGGACACTGGTTGTGGTCATTATGGAGGGTCGTCTAACACAATGAAGTTCCTGTATGTCTGTACTGATTATGAAGCCAGTGAGATCACCTACTAGTGAGCTGTCTTCAGTACAATTGAGATTTTGTCCCACAAATTATTGCTGGGAAAATATTTGCTGCTGATTCTGAGAAACTGTAGGGCAGAAAAATCTTGTAGAAAATTTGCCTCATTTCAAAATCCTAAGTCTTCAGAATACTTTTGAATAAGGTCTATGCTAGGACATAAATTTGGCTGTGAATGCCACACTCTTTTGACTTAGCTTTAGAATCACACAGTTCAGTATTGTTGTTGTTCCGTCACTAAGTTGTGTCTGACTCTTTGTGACCCCATAGACTGTAGCATGTCAAGCTCCTCTGTCCTCCATTATTTCCCATAGTTTGCTCAAACTCATATCCCTTAAGTTGGTGATGCTATCTAAGCATCTCATCCTCTGCCACCCCCTTCTCCTTTGGCCTTCAGTCTTTCCCAGCTTTAGGGTCTTTTCCAATGAGTTGGCTCTTCGCATCAGTTGACCAAAGTATTGGAGCTTCGGTTTCAGCAATAGTACTTTCAATGAGTATTCAGGGTTGATTTTCTTTAGGATTGACTAGTTTGATCTCCTTGCTGTCCAAGTGACTCTCAAAAGTATTCTTTAGCACAACAATTTGAAAGCATTAGTTCTTCTTCATGCAGTCCTCTTTATGGTCCAACTCTCACATCAGTACATAACTACTGGAAAAACCATAGCTTTGACTATATGGACCTTTGTCTGCAAAGTGATGTCTCTGCTTTTTAATATGCTGTCTAAGTTGGTCATAGCTTTTCTTCCAAGGAGCAAGCATCTTTTAATTTCATGGCTACAGTCACCATCTGCAGTGATTTTAGAACCCAATAAAATACCCTGGACTTTATTACAATTGAAATTTTGATAGTTGCTTTAATTGTTCAGAATTAATAAGCAAGTGAAAAACCTACAAAAGTATGAAAAGCATATGTGATTTTATTATTCAGATATAAGAAATAACTTACTTTCTTTTTATTATTTCTTTTTTCTGGTTAACTTTCCTTTAAATTTATTTCCTTTAGTAGATAACTTTATATATAAATCATGTTGTTCTTGTTGAGTTGCTCTTCAGTTCAGTTCAGTTGCTCAGTCATGTCCAACTCTTTGCGACCCCATGGACTGCAGCACACCGGGCCTCCCTGTCCATCACCAACTCCCGGAATTTACTCAAACTCATGTCCATTGAGTCGGTGATGCATCCAACCATCTCATCCTCTGTCATCCCCTTCTCCTCATGCCTTCAGTCTTTCCCAGCATCAGGGTCTTTTCCAATGAGTCCACTCTTCGTATTAGGTGGCAAATTATTGGAGTTTCAGCTTCAGCATCAGTTCTTCCAAGGAACACCCAGGACTGCTCTCCTTTAGGATGGACTGGTTGGATCTCCTTGCAGTCCAAGGGACTCTCAAGAGTCTCCTCCAACACCAAGTTCAAAAGCATCAATTCTTCGGCACTCAGCTTTCTTTATAGTCCAACTCTCACATCCATACATGACCATGGGAAAAACCATAGCCTTGACTAGATGAACCTTTGTTGGTTGCTCTTAGTGATCTTTAAAATTGACTTGTTCTCATCATGCTTTATTATTTAATTGAAATGGTTAAATAAAATTTTTGATTAATGAAAGTTTTCTTTTTTGTAGGTTTCTTTGGTTACATTAGTTGCAAACACTCTTGGCTACTCAGATCTTGGTCCCATTAAATCCCTTCGGACGCTTAGAGCTTTAAGACCCCTGAGAGCTTTATCTAGATTTGAAGGAATGAGGGTAAGAAAATACTGAACTTTCTAATATATTCATATTTCTTAATAGAGTATGAAATATGAAAAATGGGCAATTAGGAATTATGGACTGTTTATACACGTGTGCATATATATACATATGTATGATCTGTCTATGTAAACAAGTGTGTATACATGTGCATATACACACATTTCAGTGCATATTGTTTAACAAAGAGTAAATGAAATATTGTAATGCCTCCTTCATATTATATTGTTAGGCAGTGATTCAAATAAGTTACTTTTCCCTTCCTAAATCAAAATCTTTCCTATGGTAGGAAATGCAAATGAAGGGGACACTATTAGTCCTGACAGCATCTCTCATATACAAGTCATGAAGAACTTGCCTGTATCAGGTGCTTAAATAATATTTTTTTAAGGAATCACTATGGGTAGGAAGCATAAGAAAAGACAGAGAAGTAGCTTCAGGCATCACTTTAAATTTCATTCTTGAAATATATGGTTCAATGAAAATGGAAATATCTCCAAATTATATTTGAGAAAATGGAAGCTCTGAATTAATTTAATTTGCACTAGACTGTATAGTGCCTGAAAACTGATTCAAGAAACCTAGCTTTATAGAGGATAAGAGGACACTGACTTTATTTTCTTTAATGAGTCCTCATTTGTTGAGGACATTAGCATGTCCTCGTTTGTTGCTATTCCCCTCAAATTTCTTCTTCTCCAGATATGTTCCTGCTTTCTCATGCCTCCATTCTCTTGACAGGGAATGCTTCTCCCTCCTCTGTCTCAACTCTAACTCATCAATATAGCAAATTCCTTTAGACCGAAATTATGTCTCAATGTCCTAAAGGACATTTAACAACGAGTAACGAAAGGTCTAAATGTCCTTTAGACCTAAATTTAAATGTGCCTTGTCTGTCCAGGTATAACTGGGCATCCTTCCTATATGTTCAAACACATAAAATCCTTATTATATTGCATCATACATATTTATCTGACTGCCTCTGTGTAGTCTCTGAACAATTTAACATGCAGCTTAATCTAGCTCAGTGCTTCTCTAAATGTAGTCAGCATCATTTGAAAACTTACTAGAAATGCAAATTCCTGATTCCACCCTAGATCTTCTGAATGATAAACTCTAGAGTAGGGCTTAGAAATCTGAAGCCTCTGGGGAATGTTAGACGTCTTTTAGTCTAGCAGATTGTCATTGTTATTCCTGCTAACCTAATTAAGAGTATAACCTCAACTAGTTAGTGTATCCAGTGCATATTGTTCCAATGTTTATGAGAGATCATGATTATACAAAAAAAAAAAATTTCATAAGTAAAAGTCAATTCCTGTTTGTCTTGTAAGAACTGAAAAATTACATTTCATTTTATACACAAAGGTAGTATTGGAATTGACATTAATTTTGCTCTTTGAGCATTAGTGTATAGAATGTTGCCATCAGAACTTCTCACTGATCCTTGGACTCAAGCAGAGCACTTGTGACATTTTCATGATCAAGGAATATACTTTCACCAATAAAACTACCTCCCTCAGTGATTAAGTCACTCCATTATTTTACCCTGTTCTTTGTTCTTCACCTGTAATATAGGTGAATTGGATGAAGGAGAATGTTTTAATATATTTGGAGTGACAAATGTATCTATTTAGTTATGTTTATTAGCCAGGCAGAAAAGGGGACATTTCTTCACAATGCAAGGTCATTTTTATAGTTAGCTTCCTTTGAAAAGACTTGAGGTTCTTGAACTTATTGACTTCTCCAAATGGCTTCTTATTAGAACAATGTATATCCATCTCCCTCAAAGACCCATTATAATGCACATTCTTTCAGCAAACATTTTTGACACCAACTATGAGTCAAATTTTGTACTATAAAAGAAGTACAATGGTACATAGACCCCAGCCCCTCAGGAATGAGTCAGGACAATGTCCATGGAGAGATAAGGAATATTAGTTATTCAGTGGCATCTGCTATAAACAGTAAGCAGCCAGTGCTGCGGGAGTAAAGATGAAAGTGGCTGCCTGGGGAGACCTGGGAGGGGCTTCATAAGGAGGTGACCTTGGAGCCATGACTGAAAGAATGGGCCCTAGCTCACAGGCAGGTGGGCATTCCAGGCAGAGGTGCAACTTGGTAGAGAAGGACCGAGTTGAATAGGCAAGGTGTGTTTGAGCAGCGACTAGAAGGGTCAGCATGCCTAGGTGACAAGCATAGTGGGAGGCTAAAGGAAATGAAGGTGAAAATGCAGGTTTGAATAATGGCTGACCACTTTGAACTCTCTAATCCTGTTCTTCCTAACCCTTTTGGAGGTGATGTATACTATAAAACTCTTGTGAAAGTATAAATCTCTATAGACAAAGTGTGCCCATATATTTTCATATAATCTCATGCCCCTATGGAACCTCTTCAGATCCATAAATCACAGGCTAGTAACTGTAGTTCTGGATCAAGAGTCAACAACCAAAGCCCACAGGCTGGATGCCTGTTTTATAAAGGAAGTTTCTTTGGATCACATTGCATTCTTCAGTCACTAAGTTGTGTCTGACTCTTTGTATAACCCCATGGACTGTAGCCCACCAGGCTCCTCTGTCCATGGGGTTTTTCCAGGCAACAATACTGATGTGGGTTGCCATTTCCTTCCCCAGGAGATCTCCTGAACCCAGGGATTGAAACTGTGCCCCCTGCATTGGCAGGCAGATTCTTTACCACTGAGCCACCTGGGAAGCCCCATTGGATCATAGCCACACCCTCTGGTTCATGTATGATCTATTGCTACAATGGCAGAATGGAATAGTGGCATCAGAGATCATATAACCTGCAAAGCCTAAAAACATTTAAAACAATGTCTGCCAACTCCTGCTCTAGACAATCTCAAAAGTAGTCAGGGATCCTTAATGTCTTTCCTTTAGGAAACGTCTTGAGAGCCTGCTCAACATATTGCAAAAAAAGAGGGAATATATGCTTATCAAGATTTACTTATCAAGTTAGTCTTTAATGCATTTGTCCCCAAATTCAGGGTAGAGTTTAAGAAGATAGAAAGTTTGGAAAGATGAGGTAATTAAGAAAATCTGGAGAGTGATAAATGTTACAGTAGTTGCCGTGCAGTGGAAACAGGCACTGGTGAAAGGTAGTAGTAGAAATGGCTGAAAAGCAGAAATAAAGGGAGCATGAAAGAGAAACTGTATTGCATTTTTGTGCTAGCTGAGACTAGCTCTATCTATATTTAGCCAAGGCTTATATGTAAAGTGCTTTTTAAAGTTAGAATAATAAATTTGAAAAGATTGCTCTCATTCTTCAGATGAGGAAACAGGGTTCCTAAGGTCTTAAATATATTTATGGGTCACATAACTAGTGTCCATGCATGCTAAGTCATTTCAGTTGTGTCCAACTCTTTGCGACCCTATGGACAGTAGCCCACCAGGTTCCTTTGTCCATGGAATTCTCCAGGCAAGAATACAGGAGTAGGGTGCCATGCCCTCCTCCAGAAGATCTTCCTGACTCAGGGATCCAACCTGAGTTTCTTATTTCTCCTGCATTGGCAGACTAGTACCACCTGGGAAGCCCCATCACATAACTAGCAGAACCAATTAAATCTAAGGGGTTCAAACCACAAAAAGATTCCCAGTCTTAATTCCAGCTTATATATAGTAATGATTTACATGGAAGGATTTTAGCACTGGTAATTCTAGGACTATGAACCTTTAAATGTACATTTTGCTTATTTAATCATTTATATTTATAAATTTCTTTCTTTTCTAGAGCATGCAGATTTTATGACTTCAGCTTACATACATCAGGTTTTTGTTTTATTCTTTTATTTATTTAATTTATTTAAACTGTCATTTAATCTTAGTAAATTGTTTTGTATTGTTGCTAGTAGTTTCACTGTGTGATCCTCATGTATTTTTGTAAACTCATTGAGCGCAGGGCTCCTGTCTCATTTTGTCCTGCTTAGCACACTGCTGAGCATATAGTAGGCATTCAGTAAGTCTTACGTCTTCAACATGTAAGGGTATCTTTTCTAACTTTTTAAATTCTGCATAATGTTTCATTAATGTTGCCTATTTAACATTCTTACTGGTCCTAACCATTCTTTTCTTTCTTTTGAATGCTAGGTGGTTGTGAACGCACTCATTGGTGCAATTCCTTCTATCATGAATGTGCTACTTGTGTGTCTCATATTCTGGCTGATATTTAGCATCATGGGAGTAAATTTGTTTGCTGGCAAGTTTTATGAGTGTATTAACACCACAAATGGATTACGGTTTCCTACAAAGGAAGTTGAAAATCGTTCTGCCTGTCTTGAGCTTATGAATGTCAGTCAAAATGTGCGATGGAAAAACCTGAAAGTGAACTTTGATAATGTTGGACTTGGTTACCTGTCTCTACTTCAAGTTGTAAGTGACTCATTTTATGAAAGCTTGATATTTTAGTGCACATTGGATGGAGGAGCTGTGATTATCATATACCTATTAATTAAAAATTAAAGATAAAGTACTGTGTGACTTAAAAATCAGAAGTGGTCTTTCTTAGAACATGTGCCTATAAACATGAGTTAAGGAGCATGGGCTCTATTGCCCTGCTCTACAGGTGATTAACCCATAATCACCTTTTCAGAGTCACCTGAGCCCCCTGCCATTGTGCCTTCTGAATTGCTCCAAAAATTAATAGTCACTTTTTGGACTACTACTTTCACACTACAAGGAAATCAGAAGGACTTGCCACTGGTACAGAAAATCCTTAAGATATGGAGAAAAATTACTTCTTTCCTTAGTCGTAAAACTCTCCACCCCCTCTGGAAAAATAAAAGTTCAGGTACAAAACTCACAGGCAGTTCTAACCTGGAAATTCACTAAGACTGAGATTTAGAATGTGACTTGGCAATGTGCCCCTTTTTCTTCAAGAAGAAAAAGGTTTCTTCTTGACACAGCATCTTTATGTTAAGTTGATATCTTAAAATATAATGGGCTGTCTTTATCCATGGCTTTGCATCTGCATGATGCAAGGGCTTGAGCATGGGCAGATTTTGGTATCTTCAGGGAGTGCCCTGGAACCAGTCCCCCCTGCATGTACCAAGGGATGACTTATAGTTCACTAACTTAATATTACTTAATAAATGTTGTAATATTAAATACACTTACTCATTTATGGCTATTTAAGAGTATGAGCTTCACATTCAGATTCTATGGATATTATGTTTACAGGCAACTTTTAAGGGATGGATGGATATTATGTATGCAGCAGTTGATTCTGTTAATGTAAGTATTGGTAAACATAACACTGAACTCTACAGTTTTGAAAAGCTTCTTTGTTTAGATAGGCTGTTTTCAAACAGCAGCTGCAAGAAGCTCTTGGTACATGCACACACACGGAAAGAAATCCACCTGATAGTAGCCTCAGTTACCTGTGTGGCATTTGGAAACAGAGCTTGACTTAAATTCTGTGATTCTGCTGTATCAGACAAGCTTGCATCTGACTTGCATCAAGCTACTTTATCTCTCTGAGCCTGTTTATTGATCTATAAAAAGAAAATAATTCACTACTACCTCATGGGGCTATTCTCTGGATCCAGCTATAAAATGTAAATAGAGAACTTAGCTCAGCCTGGCAGTAATGTGTTCAGTAAATATTTATCAAAAAAAATGAAATAACATGTTTTATTTATCAGTCTTTCTGCTTTTATAAAGTGCCTTGGAAGAGTTAATGTGAAATAAGTCTCACACTAAGGAATTTTGAAAACTACTGACTATATTATCACAAAAGCTAGTGAAGATATTTCTATAATCAAACTTAAAAAGGCAAAATTTATATAAATATGATGTCATCTCTTTTACTGTTTTTTCTGGAAATAAATAACACAGATTGTAATTTACTTACTACAGTGTCCTATAATCCAAGAAGGTGGATAAGCCCTTTGTAGTTATTTGAAAATTATATTTAGTATTGAGTAAATGTTAGAATGATTATGTTGAACTTTGACAACACTATGGCTTCTGTAAAACCACATTTACCTAGGATTGCAGTATTTGAATTTCCTTGTCAGAGCATGTGAGAAAGAAAATGATGAATTTATTGTCAATATACTGTTAACTTTTGTTAATTCCATAGGTAGACAAGCAGCCCGTTTATGAATACAGCCTCTACATGTATATTTATTTTGTCATCTTCATCATCTTTGGGTCATTCTTCACTTTGAACTTGTTCATTGGTGTCATCATAGATAATTTCAACCAACAGAAAAAGAAGATAAGTATTTCAAGTTTTTGTCATTGCCCTGAAAGACATGAACATTATTTTTCCAAAAAATATAATGTGAAATTTAATGTCAACTACTTCATTAGAATTTCATTAATTTTCCAAGTAGTTTTTAGTATCCAATGATGGATATGCTTAATCTCTTTCATCTCTGCACAGAAAATAATCATCCTGCAATGCCTGAGACCTGGGTTCGATTCCTGAGTCGGGAAAATCCCCTGGAGATGGAAATGGCAACCGACTCCAGTATTCTTGCCTGGAGAATCCCATGGACAGAGGAGCCTGATAGGCTACAGTCCATGGGGTCACAAGAGCTAGACACGACTTAGCAACTAAATGACCACAAAGTCCTAATTATTTTTAAGCCATACATCAACTATTCAGGTTTTTTTCCCCAGTGTTCCCTGTGGAGACTTGATTAAGAAAATTCAGTGCGCTAATTATATATTCAAAATGCTTTTCCTATATTCTGTTCTGAGCCATAAGAGAAATTATTGTTATAGACTTTGTCTTGTAAATGAGGAAAGGCACAGAGATTTTGAGTGATTTACCAAAATTATGCACCTGATAATTGATAGGGTTTTAGTAGTCAGTAGTTGATCTCATATACTTTGTATATTATTTAGGGCCCTTTCTACCCCTCAAATTCTGTAATATGATATAGTGATAAATGCAATAAGAAGTTAACAAGAAATGTAAATAGGCAGTTAGAGGAAAGCTAGATACAGCTAAAAAATTTTTATCATGTATGTGACAGTTGAGCAGGCCTTGGAAGAAGGATGAAGAGACACATAGCAACGGAGAGGCAAAAGGATCAGTAGTCCACAGTGGGTCGGAGATATGTCTGAGCGCATGCACACTGATGATAAAGGAGGCAGCAATCCAGGAAAAATACCAGTCCATCCCGTTGGGATGTAGTTTTGAGAAAAGAAATAGTAAGAGGTCTTGATTTGCTTGAGCACAGATCTGAAAAGCCGTATTAGATATTTTTCAATAGGAGCTGATGTCATTGAAGTATTTTGAACAGGGAAGAACATACAAGCAGGACATACACATTTATTAAGATTTGATGACATGTCTGATCCTGTGTAAAGTACTTTACACAGTAATCTTCATCATATTCTGTAAGTGTAGAGGGCATAGTATCCCCATTTCACCTCTCAGAGGGGTTATTTATTTGCCTTGCACATGATCGGATAGCTCAGAAGTAGCTGCATCGTAGAACCAACTCTGAGGTCTCTTTTCCCAGAATTTATGAAAATCCAGCTTTAATTTAAAAAATTAATCTATCAGTGATGCAGAGAATGACTGTAAGACCCCAAAGACTAGGTTAGACTCTGCTTTACCTGCTACCTAGACCACACTTCATTCTCCAAAGTAGTCATTTGCAGCACTAGAGAACGTCTGTGTGCGAGTGCTAAGTCGCTTCAGTCATGTCCGACTCTTTGTGTCCCTGTGGACCATAGCCACCAGGCTCCTCTGTCCATGTGATTCTCCAGGCAAGAATACTGGAGTGGGTTGCCATACCCTTCTCCAGGGGATTTTCCCAACCCAGGGGTGGAATCCCGTGTCATGTCTCCTGCATTGGCAGGAGGGTTCTTTACCACTAGCGCCACCTGGGAAGCCCACTAGAGAATAGGGGATACATTCAGTTAAGAGATTTTAGGGGATAGGATCTACAATATTGTTTGTGGTTTGCAGGAGAAAAAAATTGTCTATGAAGTCTCAGTTTTCTCAAAGTAAACTGAGAAAACTGGTGCTCTGGCTGTAGCACCACCCACAGGAAAAGAGACTTTAGAAGGATGAGCTATAGAATAACAAGAGGAAGTGATTTCAGGTACTGGCTTAGTATCTAAGAAAAGACAGATGTACTTGCAATGAAATGTCATTCATGATGTGATTGTTCATGGGTGAAGGAAAATGTAGTAAATATTGTGTTGTTTATGCTTACATTCTGAATACAGGTGTTAATTTTCAAAGAATTTTTAAAATTCCTTGTTCCATTCTAATGTTTTACATCTGACAGTCAAAGTTAGTATTATTGTGTATTCATGCCTTTAGGCAGAGAATCTTAAATAATTAATAATCTTGAAAAAAAAAATAAATTATACCTTCGTTTCCAATGTAGTTATTTTTCCTACGTTGGTCATTATATATGTGTACATGTGATATATAAGCACACAGATATAGTTCTGCAGCATTTCCTATAGAGGATGAATTTTCCGTGTATCTAGAAAGAGCAATGTGGCCATGACAGGACAGCCACAGCCCTCACTGCTTTAGTCCCCTTGCTTTTAAATATTATTCTTACAACAAGAATTGCTACTGCAGGAAGATGGGATGAATAGACACCATTATCCATAACATCAGGCAAAATTGCTAATTTCAAAACACTGACAGCTCCTGTCATCCCCTACCATTCTTCCAGTGTTTCCTTTGCATTTGAAACATGCTTTTTATCTTCTGCCCCTTTCTGAATAAGCTTACAGTTTCTTTCCAACCTACTTGGAGAATGAAAGAAGACAGGAACAACCTGTCTTCAGTTAATAACCTACTACATAGGAGGCCTCCTGTGCCATACAAAGTGTGTATGAATTCATCTAATCCATAGAACAAACAAATGAAAGTGGTACCTTTATATATGTGTATACACCGAGGCCTATACAGAGTAAATAACTTGTTTCAAATAAAGAACTAGGTCATTGGCAGTCAGGATCCAAAGTTCTGTTTGAGTGCAAAGCCCATCCAAAATGAAATGTGGCCTCTTAGTGCTTTGCAACTTCAACACTTTGATCTCGGTTTGGTGTGAAAGTCGAAGTGTTAGTTGCTCAGTCATGTCCAGCTCTTTGCAACCCCGTGGACTGTAGCCCACCCGGTTCTTCTGTCTATGGAATTTTCCAGGCAAGAATACTGGAGTGGGTTGCTATTCCCTTCTCCAGGGATATTCCCAACTCAGGGATCGAACCTGCATCTCCCACTTTGCAGGCGGATTCTTTACCACTGAGCCACCTGGGATACCCACCAAATACCCAAACTTCTTTCTAATAACCAACCCTACTTTACTAATTTTTCAACTATCCTTAAGTCTTATAAATACTGTTTTTATCTTTAACAAATCTATGTGATAATTGGGTTTTAATAGTTCATCAGAAAATATACTTCTAAAAATTTGAACTTAAGTTATTAATGAGTTCAGGTTATAAAAGGGAAATGTATGCAATGTATTTATACACATGACTAGTACAGACCTTGGTACAGGTAAGAAAATTCTAAGTAACATCAACCCTTTTCAGTAACAGTAACCTTCTTTGGAAGGTTAATAATAACAACAGGAATTATAAATAATTATTTAATCTTTGGAATGAAGTATCTTAATTGATCCTCACAACAAACCAATGAGGTAATTACTCTTGTAGTGTGAGATTATTCAGCCTTAAAGAGATTTAAAAACTTGCCCAAGGGCAACAGAGATGGGATTGAGCAAAGATGATCTTACACAAGAACTGGGCTCTTCAGTTCCGTTTCAGTTCAGTTCAGTCGTGTCCGACTCTTTGCGACCCATGAACCGCAGCACGCCAGGCTCCCTGTCCAACACCAACCCCCGGAGTTCACCCAAACTCATGCCCATTGAGCTGGTGATGCCATTCACCATCTCATCCTCTGTCATCCCCGTCTCCTGCCCTCAATCTTTCCCAGCATCAGGGTCTTTTCAAATGAGTCAGCTCTTCACATGAGGTGGCCAAAGTATTGGAGTTTCAGCTTCAGCATCAGTCCTTCCAATGAACACCCAGGACTGATCTTTAGAATGGACTGGTTGGATCTCCTTGCAGTCCAAGAGACTCTCAAGAGTCTTCTCCAACACCACAGTTCAAAAGCATCAATTCTTTGGCGATCAGCTTTCTTTATAGTCCAACTCTCACATCCATACATAATTACTGGAAAAACCGTAGCCTTGACTAGACGGATCTTTGTTGGCAAAGTAATGTCTCTGCTTTTTAATGTGCTGTCTAGGTTGGCCATAGCTTTCCTTCCAAGGTGTAAGCGTCTTTTAATTTCATGGCTGCAGTCACCACCTGCAGTGATTTTGGAGCCCCAAAAATAAAGTCTCTGTTTCCACTGTTTCCCCATCTATTTGCCATGAAGTGATGGGACTGGATGCCATTAGTTTTCTGAATGTTGAGCTTTAAGCCAACTTTTTCACTCTTTAGTTCTTCTTCACTTTCTGCCATAAGGGTGGTGTCATCTGCATATCTGAGGTTATTGATATTTCTCCCGGCAATCCTGATTCCAGCTTGTGCTTCCTCCAGCCCAGAGTTTCTCATGATGTCCTCTGCATATAAATTAAATAAGCAGGGTAACAATATATAGCCTTGACACACTCCTTTCCCTACTTGGAACCAGTCTGTTGTTCCATGTCCAGTTCTAACTGTTGCTTCCTGACCTGCATACAGGTTTCTCAAGAGGCAGGTCAGGTGGTCTGGGATTCCCATTTCTTTCAGAATGTTCCACACTTTATTGTGATCCACACAGTCAAAAGCTTTGGCATAGTCAATGAAGCAGAAATAGATGTTTTTCTGGAACTCTCTTGCTTTCTCCATGATCCAGCGGATGTTGGCAATTTGATCTCTGGTTCCTCTGCCTTTTCTAAAACCTGCTTGAACATCTGGGAGTTCACGGTTCACATATTGCTGAAGCCTGGCTTGGAGAATTTTGAGCATGCCTTTACTAGCGTGTGAGATGAGTGCAATTGTGCAGTTTGAGCATTCTTTGGCATTGCCTTTCTTTGGGATTGGAAGGAAAACTGGCCTTTTCCAGTCCTGTGGCCACTGCTAACTTTTCCAAATTTGCTGGCATATTGAGTGCAGCACTGTCACAGCATCAATTTTAGGATTTGAAATACCTCAACTGCAATTCCATCACCTCCACTAGCTTTGTTCATAGTGATGCTCTCTAAGGCCCACTTGACTTCATATTCTAGGATGTCTGGCTCACCCCAGACAGTGATCACACCATTGTAATTATCTGGGTCATTAAAATCTTTTTTGTACAATTTTTCTGTGTATTTTTGCCACCTCTTCTAAATATCTTCTGCTTCTGTCAGGTCCATACCATTTCTGTCCTTTATTGAGCCCATCTTTGCATTAAATGTTCCCTTGGTATCTTTAACTTTCTTGAAGAGATCTCTAGTCTTTCCCTTTGTGTTGTTTTCCTCTATTTCTTTACATTGATCTCTGAGGAATGCTTTCTTATCTCTCCTTGCTATTCTTTGTAACTCTTCGTCAAATGGGTATATCTTTCCTTTTCTCCTTTGCTTTTCGCTTTTCTTCTTTTCACAGCTATTTGTAAGGCCTCCTCAGACAGCCATTTTGCTTTTTTGCATTTCTTTTTCCTCTGGATGGTCTTGATCCCTGTCTCCTGTACAGTGTTACAAACCTCTGTCCATAGTTCATCAGGCCCTCTGTCTATCAGTTCTAGTCCTTAAATCTATTTGTCACTCCCACTTTATAATCATAAGGGATTTGATTTTACCTGCTATGTAATACATCTTTGACATAGCATGTAAACACCAGCCTGACTTACAGAATGTCTGCCACCTAGGTTTTAAAGGGATGCGTTTCACAAGGTCTTTATAACCTATGGTTAAATAAAATGATAACACAAGTTTCTGTACTGGAGTGTTTGTAATCTCCTTTTAGCTTCATCCCGCTCTTCATTATATTGACAACCGGGGTATCATCAGCGGAAGACAAGACCTGTAATTATAATTTATTAGTAGGCTATGATATTCAACCCTCAGGCTTCCCAAGTGGCGATAGTGGTAAAGAGCTCGCCTGCCAGTGTAGGAGACATAAGATACACAGTTTCAATCCCTTGGTCGGGAAGATCCTCTGGAAGAGGCCATGGCAATCCACTCCAGTATTCTTGCCTGGAGAATCCCATGAAGAGAGGAGCTTGGCGGGCTACAGTACATGGGGTCACAAAGAGTTGGACATGACTGAAGCAACGTAGCATGTACTCACTTTCAACCCTCATCACTAGACGGTAAAAGGTTGGGATTTCTCTTGACATTATCATGAAAGTTCTCTCTTGTACATCAGTAGATCAGATGAATACCAAAGTTACACAAAGATTGCATATCAGTTAGAGGAGAAATAAATTAAAACACATAAGACAGAAAGGGAAAACTGGTTTTCATTAGGTATTTGATAGATAAGAAAATACAATCCAGGGAAACCATATCCAGATCACCTTTAACTCTAGGACCCTACAAGTTAAAAAGATTTCAGAACTATAAATTTCCCCTAAAATTCCTCATTACATGGATAGTGTTAACTTATGCCATAACTAAAAGTTTATATTGCAGGTCAATGAGAAATGTGCATGAATCTGTATAAATTATAGATAATTTTAAGAAATCAACAGAGTTTAAAAGAATAGACAAAGCTTCTAGGTCTCGTGTGAGATTTAGACTTCTATAGTGAAGAAAGGATCAAAAACTTTATTTAGATGTTAGTTTATTTACTGTTGAATCTTAAATGTTGTATATTCAATTAGAAAGTCCTTCAAGTCAGAAACCCTGGATTATTGATAATTTTCTCAACATCTCAAACTCTTTTATGTATATTGTTTATACCCAATAAAGTGTTTATGTTGAAATTCCTTTATTTGGAATTAAAGGGGTAGTGAAAGTATTTTTAGTACATAAGTAAATAAATGTATTATGTGTATACCAAATATATTTGTGTGTGTACACTATTTATCAACATGTTATAATAACATATATAGTATATTCATTTTTCTGCTAAAGGAATATGGTATAATAAAATGAATATAAGTGAATACAAAAATAGTATTACTTTTTGCTCCTACTATTTATGAGTCAGTAGGGCTAATAAGTAAACATTAGCCAAATTATTATTCACTACTTTTGTTTCTCATCACTCTTCCTGATATATTTGTTATTTAGCAATGAAATGCCTGATGAGACAAGTAGCAGATAAAATGAGATACCAGCATATCATTTAAAACAAAACAAGTTAGGCTACTAAAAAATAATTGAGCCAATTATTATTTCATGTAATCCATATATTTTATGTATTATGCACATTACATTATGTACAGAGAGTCTCGTCTCTATGTGTAGGTAATTCTTTAAGATAGATTTGATTTATAGCTACCTTGCACATAGTAAGATACATTTCATTTTATTAAATTGAAGGGTAACTAACATATAATAATATATTAGCTTCTCGGGTGGTTCTAGTGGTAAAGAACCTGCCTATTAGTGCAGGAGACATAATAAATGCTGATTAGATACTGGCTTGGGAAGATTCCCTGAAAGAGGAAATGACAACCCACTCCAGTATTCTTGCATGGAAAATCCTATAGACAGAGAAGCCTGGCAGGCTGGAGTCCATAGGGTCGCACAGAGTCACATACAACTAAAGTGACTTAGCACACAGCACGTACAATATAATGATTCAGTATTTGCATACATTGTGAAATGATTACCATAAGACTTTAGGTACATGTGTCACCATCTGTCACCAGAAGTATGGAGTACTTTACAGGAGCCATACTAATCTCTATATGGTTCCAGTTTTAATATATGTGCTACTAAAGTGAAAACACATTTCATTTCTGTATGAATACATTTTTTTAACCTGAATAATCACCTCAAGGAATATCTGGAAAATGATTCTGGTTTTAACTAGATTTATTTTTTATTTCTTTACCTTGGAGGTCAAGATATCTTTATGACAGAAGAACAGAAGAAATATTATAATGCGATGAAAAAGCTGGGATCCAAGAAACCACAAAAGCCAATACCTCGGCCAGGGGTAAAAAATATTATATTAGCATTAAATTTTAAAATTATTTTAAATCATCTTTAATGTATAATTATTTCTTAAACATGAGTGCATAATTTTAACATTTTAAAGAAAAGTCCTTATAAAACTGAATATATGTATTTCGAACACTATCACAGCTCTTAATATTCTTTCATATATTTTCTTTTTCAATAAAAATGAAAAAATAATTATATATGCTTTTACCTCTACATTAGCTATACATTGTACTATTAATACAAATGGTCTATAGAGAATCAAAATAAAATGTACTTTTGACTGAAATTTGATTATCTTGATAACTTTATGATGTAGTGATAGCATGTAGTGATGATAGCTGCCTTCAGTCAGGTGAAACCAGCCTTGTAGACCTTTGATATTATGACAGATAGAACACCAGGGAAGCAGTTGGACTGGTCATGAATCTAAACTTTATCCTGCCATAAGATCAAAGACCAGAATAGGCTCAGATGTAAATAGTGAGTCTTAGCAGTTAAATAGTTTGTATTCCTCTAACAGTTAAAATAAGTTTAAATGCATTATATGTATCTCAATTTCTGTTTTATATAACACTGTAAACCAAAGTTGTGGATGAAGACAGAGCATCCTAAAAATGGGAATATGCTTAGTACCAGCTGCCTACATGAGGATTACCCAGCACTTTTTAAATGGACACATGGCCAGGTTTCACCCACACCTACAGAACCATAATCTATGAATTTAAAGCTCTAGTATTTAATTTTCTCAGTACCCTACTTGATCTTGATAGAGTACCTTAAAACTTGCCTATGCAACCAATAAAGTGATTTTGAAATTGAGTTTCATGAAAAGCACAGTACTGTTCAGTGAGATTGATAAGAAAAGTGGTATGTTAAGTATGGATATGTTTGGAAGTGTATATTCTATACGTGAAAGAGACAGGAAAGTATAGATCTCTGATATTATAGCGGTAATACCAGTGTAAGACAATGCCAACACATTAGTCAAAATAATGTGACAAAGTAGAAATTTAGAGATGTCATTTTATTACCTTGAAGCACTCTAGGTAATGGAACTGAGATTTTCTTTTCTTTTTCTCTGAGAGTTTCTTATTAAAAAAATTACCTTGTGATCCTGGCAATTCCTATATGACATACTAGGGTGGATATGCTAAAAAGCAAATGTTAGTTTACAAGGTTAATTGAAGAATTGGTACACTGAAAGTCAACAACAACAATAAGTTGTCATGTACTCTGACTTAGATTTAGCCCATTAATAATATTCCTTAAACAAAGCAAGAACTTATAACCAAGGATAATTTATGCAAGTTTTGAAGACAGATACCTTTAAAAATTGCCTTGTTAAATATAATCATTTATGGATACTACTTGGAAAGTTTGCTGTACAATTTCCTATCATTTTTGTTTCTTTGCAGAACAAATTCCAAGGATGTATCTTTGACCTGGTAACAAACCAAGCTTTTGATATAGCCATCATGGTTCTGATCTGCCTCAACATGGTAACCATGATGGTAGAAAAAGAGGGACAAAGTGACTACATGACTGAAGTTTTATATTGGATCAATGTGGTTTTTATTATCCTGTTCTCTGGAGAATGTGTGCTGAAACTGATCTCCCTCAGATGCTACTACTTCACTGTAGGATGGAACATCTTTGATTTTGTGGTTGTAATTCTCTCCATTGTAGGTAAGACCATTTATTAATCAGATTTTAATTTTGAATCAAACTAAACATCACACATATTCAGAGAAGTTTCTGAATTCATGAATATAAACCTACTTTTGAGTAACACTGAAAAAAATGAAGTAACCTTTAAAACGCAACTAAACAAAATAAAAACATCTGTGTCAGAATTCCTAGGTTCATATTAGGAGCCTGAAGGATACATTTTCTATTTGTTGGAAGCACATAATACTCCTTGATGTTTGACTTCCAAGATTACCCTTCACAAACGTAGCAAGTGTGTCAGTAGATAGGTATGTCTTAGACCAATGTAAACTGGCAATATAAATCTAAATGTAGAATCTGAAATCATTTCTAGTTTTCGCATATATGAGAACTATCCCTTGATTAATGATAATGTAACTAGCTAGAATATTGGTGATTGAAAATTCTCCCTGAAATCAAAGTGAGGTTAAGGTATGAAGAAATGCCAGTTTCATTTCTTATGGCTTCATACTTGTCAAGTCTGTAATCACTTTCAACCAATCTCAGTCATGTCTGTGAATCACAATATTTGATTTTATACTTCCTTTTGTTTCATTACCATAGCTTTTTCCTATCATCTTGTTTTTCATTATTTGTACATGCCTTGCCCAGTAGTCTAGGTTTGCATTTATTTTTATAATTATAAATTTTAGGCAGGAAGAGATTGTGGAGATTATTTAATACAAACTCACTTAGAGATGCTTACAAGGAGACTCAGAAAGGTTGAAAGTACTATAACCTAAAACTGTTATATTGAGTACTGCAACTTAGACTAGGCATTCAAAATCAATTTTTGAAAAAAATATAAGAAAAATTAAAATTTAGGTAGGAATCACACATTAACAACAAACAGAATAGAGGAAGCCTTCCAATTAACTTAGGAAGAAGAAAGGAATGTCCTTCTATCACTTCTCTTTGTAACAGTGTTGGCTGATCCAATTAGATCAGAAAACAGAGAGGTACATATCCTTAAACAATGGAGTAAATGATCAGTTTCACATCTTATTGTGGTACTCTAAAAATGCAAGAGAATCAGCCAATAAAATGGATTCAGTTAGAGTTCAGAAGGTGCAGATTTTAAACTGCATGAACCATGAACCAATGTTAATAATTGTTTCTGTGGACCAAAAGGTTAGAAAATATATCTAAGGAAATCTCATTCATCATTCCAATAAAAATAAAGAAAAATAACTAGTAATAACAGTAAAAAGAAATGTATAAGGCTTCTAAGAGGAAAACTAACAGAAACAAAAGAAAGTTTAAACAATAAATCCAGTGTTATCCCAGTGAGAATATGACTGGGATAATAAATTGGCAACATAAATCTAAATGATTCTAAAATTCATCTGGAAGAAAAATTAGAGTAATGAGGGGTAACTTACATTGCCAGATATTAAAGATTGTTATTACATTGATGAAGTAATAGATTCAAATAAATAATCCAAATTTAAGCTTCAATATATAGAGAATTACTAAGTTACTCAGTTAAAAGATCTCATGGATAAAGATTAATTGATGTGTAAAAATGTATTCCAGTAGAAATAGATTTATAACCATGAGCTTGAATAGTCCTTTCTATTCATGACAAACAACTCCCTTAAGACAAAATAATAGATATGACCACATAAAAATCAAAATATTTATTCTATGAAGGAAAAATCAGTACCGCCACCAAATTTTTTAAAAACTGTTGAAAAGATGTTAAAAACAAGGAAATTGTTAATGTAACATTTATGGCTAACAAAAGATTAGTACAATAAAAAAATATTCCTCATAAATCAATAAGAAAATAGTAAATCTCCCAATAGAAAAATATTCAGAGAACTAGACTAGGCCAAAAGGAGAAAGTTGAAAATAGTCAACAAGCATACAAAATGTTCAATAAATTAAGAAAATGTGGATTATTTTCCCCCCCAAAAAACGCCACAATACTGAGATGTTTATTTTTGGTAAAATTATGAAGAAGAAAACAGCACTGGTGAGCATGTGAAGTGGGAGCACTTTCATATACTATCATTAGGAAAGTTAGTTTTTACAAACTTTTTGGAGGTAGATTTGGAATATATAACAAAAATTTAAATATATTGTTTCACCTACCTTCTATTATTATCAAAAAATGCTCATGCAACTAGAAAAAAATACACCTGCTTAGATATTCATTTCAATCAAAACAACTGGAAACAGCATAAAATTCTTCAATGTATGGTGACTTTGACAGAACATTATACAACTATAGGGAATTGTTCTGTTGTCATTTATATGGAAATACCTCCATAACATATGATGAAATAACTAAAACAGATGACAAAAAAACCCTTCTCTTGTGCTTACATTTGTGTATGTTTGTGTGCTTGCATAGAAAAATGGAGTGATCCTAAACAAAATACTGACAACAGTTAATGGTTGGTTGATATTTCAGGTGATTTATATTTTCTTTTTATTATTTTGCTATGTGACTTTAATTTTTCTACCCTTACAAATTAAAAAATTGTGCATGAAAAGAAAATAAGGTTCACAAACCTACTAAAGGAGAAAAAATGTCACAATGGTTAAGTCTAGCCATTTTAACTATGGGATTGCTCAATCCTTGGATTGTTATAATATGGTCTTCAATATAAAATGAAAATCCTGAAATCACAAGAGATAAAATGGTACATAAAACTATTTAGAGTCATGATTTTCTGTAGCATAGATATTTAAATATTTACCATTTACTCCTTCACTCTTCACCAGGTATGTTTCTAGCAGATTTGATAGAAAGGTATTTTGTGTCCCCTACCCTGTTCCGAGTGATTCGACTTGCCAGGATTGGCCGAATCCTGCGTCTGATCAAAGGGGCCAAGGGAATCCGCACACTGCTGTTTGCTTTGATGATGTCTCTTCCTGCGCTGTTTAACATCGGCCTCCTGCTCTTCCTGGTCATGTTCATCTATGCCATCTTTGGAATGTCCAATTTTGCCTATGTTAAAAAGGAAGCTGGAATTAATGACATGTTCAACTTTGAGACCTTTGGCAACAGCATGATCTGCCTGTTCCAGATTACCACCTCTGCTGGCTGGGATGGATTGCTAGCACCTATCCTCAACAGTGCACCACCAGACTGTGACCCCAAAAAAGTTCATCCTGGAAGCTCAGTTGAAGGAGACTGTGGGAACCCATCTGTCGGGATATTCTATTTTGTCAGTTACATCATCATATCATTTCTGGTCGTGGTGAACATGTACATCGCTGTCATCCTGGAGAACTTCAGTGTTGCTACTGAAGAAAGTACTGAGCCCCTGAGTGAGGACGACTTTGAGATGTTCTACGAGGTTTGGGAGAAGTTTGATCCAGATGCAACCCAATTTATAGAATATAGCAAACTCTCTGATTTTGCAGCGGCCCTGGATCCTCCTCTTCTCATAGCAAAACCAAACAAAGTCCAGCTCATTGCCATGGACCTGCCCATGGTCAGTGGGGACAGGATCCACTGCCTTGACATCTTATTTGCTTTTACAAAGCGTGTTTTGGGGGAAGGTGGAGAGATGGACTCTCTTCGTTCACAGATGGAAGAAAGGTTCATGTCTGCAAATCCTTCTAAAGTGTCTTATGAGCCCATCACAACTACACTAAAAAGAAAGCAAGAGGATGTGTCTGCTACAGTCATTCAGCGTGCTTACAGACGTTACCGCTTACGGCAAAATGTCAAAAATATATCAAGTATATACATCAAAGATGGTGACAGAGATGATGATTTGCCCAATAAAGAAGATATGGTTTTTGATAATGTTAATGAGAACTCAAGTACAGAAAAAACAGATGCAACTCCATCCACTGTCTCTCCACCTTCATATGATAGTGTAACAAAACCAGACAAAGAAAAATATGAAAAAGACAAATCAGAAAAGGAAGACAAAGGGAAAGATGGCAAGGAAGGCAAAAAATAGAGCTTCATTTTTGATATATTGTTTACAGCCTGTGAAGGTGATATATTTGTGTTAATAAGACTCTTTTGAGGAGGTCTATGCCAAATCTCTTTTTATCAATTTTTTCTCAAAGTCAGTGCATTTGCTATCTCTGACATAGGTGGGCAGCATTAGCAGATGGCTATTTTTGCATTGGTAAATGTATCTCTAAGAATTGTTAAGAGTAAGTGTACAGGAATTATTGATTACAGCAAACAAAGGTGACTTAATTTTATTTACTTTTAATAAATCAGAAAACCAAGTAGAAAATATTCACATCTGCCTTGTCATCTTTTCACAGGATTGTAAACATTCATGTTTCCCATGCACTCAGGCATGCGTGCATGCACATACACACCAATACCTAACATTTGGATATCTACAAAAGTATTTTGCCTTGACTTTTCAATGAAGTGCTCTGATAGAAGGCACCAGTAATGAATGTTCAGTTAAAATATCTTGTTATCTTGTTATTAGGGGGCAAGACTCTTTTATCCATGTACAGAGGTCATTCTATATTTTGAGGTGCTTAAATTTATCCATGTTACATGAAAACCAGTTTATATGTGCCCACTAAATGCCATGGGACTTGTAGGCTGGTCAGTTCTACCAATGCTTTTTGTTTATCATGACGCATATACCTATTAGGATAAGAGTTCCCTTTAGAATATTGTGCTTCATGGACTGCCTTTTTCTATATCTTTGCTTGTTCATTTGGTAATCATGAAGCATGAAAAATTATTTTAAGTACATGTCACATTCCTTGAAAGAAAAATAAATGAACATAATTGAGAAAAGAAGCAACTAAAGAAAGCTTAATCCATTTTCATTTATATACTGTAACGCCGGGCTGTGCTGCTCCAAATATATCAACAGTGACCCAGCTCATCATTTTTGTCACAGCTTTCTGCTTTCTCATGCAGTATTGTTGAATCGTTCTTCAGCACTGAGCAAAGCTGATACTGTCTTCAGTGGAGTGCTTCCAGATATGCAGAAAGATATTTGATATCATGGTACATGTTTGAGCAGATAATGACTTGGGCACAGTATTTAGTGTATCACCTGCATAATATCCTGAATGTGTATGGCAAGATTTCAAGTCGTACTGCGTGGCAGGCTTTCAACACAAACTTGTGTATAATAAGAATGAAATAGCATTCAACCGAGATTCTTGCCAACTTGCTTGCCTGATTGGTTCTAGTAATCCACTTGAACCTTTGGATTCAAAATGAGGAGGATGTTACTTTCTCCTTAAAATTCTATGACTATGAGATATATTATGTATCCATCAATAATGTACGCTGAGCTTAAAGTTTACCAAGCACACATTCATTTTGCTTTAGCTGTTGTTCTTCTATATATCTAGTTTAGAAAAAAAACTTGTTAATTCTGGCTTGAAAAGAAATAGCCATGATGCATTTTTTATGAGCTTATTCCGGGAACATGAGATCACTCTTCTATCGAGTTATTCATGCACAGGCAAAAACTGAGTTACAAAAGTGAAAAGTAATTTTATTTAGAAGATTTTGTGGGAGGTTTAAAAGCAAATGTATACAACAATATTTCATTCATTTTTTTCCTTGATGAGAAAAAAACATAAACTGTATTTCTATATTAAGTGCTTAAAACATTTTTGTTGTTGTTCTTTGGGCTAGTTAAAAATAAAGGAGATTTAAGCATACCCATAGAGATGAAGAAGTACGGATAGAGGATGAAAGGCAAAGGGCAAAAAAAAAAAACAAAACCAACATCTCCACAGAACTTCCTATGTAGAATGTTTCTAAATTGTGATGTGTTTTACAGCATTTGTGAAGGAGATTATCACATCTAGATATTTGTCCTAAAGCATGAATGAAATTAAACCTAGGGCCAAAGATTCTTTACACCTAAGTTCAATCATTCATCTTACATTATTTGGGCCTCTTTTTTATTTACTATCTAAGATACCATGCAGTGTTTTCTTAGACTGTATAGAGCATTGTATCAGTCTGCTGAAAATAGGTTTTGACCAATTTAGAGAACCATGCAAAATATATTACCTTTGTAAGATTTTTTAATACACAAAATTAAGAAATTAATATTACCTTAAATGTGAATGCAGTTTATCCTCATCATTTAAAATCCATATAACTATACTTTGCATATTTATAAAATATAGTGGGAAAAGATGTGGGAAGGTTTATGTGTGATTACTATTCATGGTTTTACATTGCCTGATTTTTATGTGAAAAAAAAATTAGCAACTTGTTCCTCAACACAATTTATTCTAAGCATTTCAAAAAAAGAATTACAAAGTCACACTTCCATTTCATGCTGAACTATAATTTTTTAATGTAACATGGTTAAGTTTTTTTATATATATGTTTTCCCAGGAATGTCTAATTGTAACTTTTTATCAATTAATAACAATATTTGGAACCAAGTGCTCATTTAATATATTACAAGCTTGAAGGGAAATTTGACTTCTCTTTTCATACAGATTACTGTTTGTTACTAATAATAATATACCATTCTCAGCACTGTAATGCTAGTATTTAAGTCACACTATCGTTGAACACATTTAATCTAATGATATAAAATGACAGTTACACTGTAGGATTTAAATTGGAATAAAATGGCAGTGAATAGTTTTGAACACAAATGCATTCATCCAATGGAGATAAACATGGGAGAATCTCATTTTACCTTTTTGACTGTTAACGTAGTTTGCAAAAGATGTAAGTAACTTGTTGGCTGTTTCTAAATGCTGCTTGATGAAAACTTCAACCCTAAATGTTCAGCATGATTTTATAGAATTTTGATAGCTTTATTCAAAAGTTAAGAGGAAATGCATATGTAAATAAAGCTAAATAGCAGTTTCAGAGAAACGTTAATGGGAATGATGAAAGTGGGCCAGCTAAATTAGAATGGCCAAGTAACTGGCTTGGGTTTAGGACCTATGTATAGAGGCCACCAATTTCTTTTAATAACTGTGGTTTGTTATGTTATATTCTTGAGAAAATAATTGAGTTGCTTCATAAAGATAAATGAATAGCCATGAATATAATAATGCTGTTTACATAGACTTCTTTATAAATTTCATACATCTATGAATGCTCAAAATGTTTGAGTTTGTCATAAATTATATTGTAGTTATACTTGAGAACTGAACATTGTAATAGAATCCAAAAATAAAAGTCATCAAAAAATAAAATCATGTTTGCATGTATTTTCTGTTTTTGTGAGAATAACCTTTAACATTATACCTGGCAAAAGGAGCTGCAGAGTACATGGTTAAAATCTCTTTCAAGGGAGGGAAGGGTTGCATACTGATAAGAGTGTAGGGGACCTTTGCTGCAACAGGATTTGATGCATATGGGATGAAAATCATGAATAATTGAGAGCTGTAAACAAGCAATTGGAGAAACATGTTATACTTTATTCTCTTTTTTTCTGAAAGTTGTGTAATTAGATACTCATATTGACAATCTGTACCAGAAGAAAAAGCCAATTTTAAGACATTTAGGAAGTTTGTGTCATGTCTGTATCACATGCTTTAGCTTGACCCTCAAATTTGTTTTTCATAAGCAACTGAAATGCAAAAAAGCCATGGATGAAACTATAGGTAGTAAGTATATAGAAAAGATTCAGAGCTTATTAACAATTTTGAAAACCAAGTAGCATTGAGGAAAATTGATTCCTCTTCAAGATGTAATGTTTGCTAGCATGTGCTAGTTTCGACTTTATTTTGTGCAAGACAATATGACTTCTATTTTGTAAATTTCCACTCAGTGACTAGCAACACCTTGGGATATCTCTATGGGCCTATAAGAAAAGCAGAAACAAATCATATTGCTTAGTGAAAGAAACCATTCTGAAAAAGCTATGTATTGTAGAAACTAGCAGGTGGCACCAGTGGGAATATTTCAACCCAGGCAGAATGTACTGAGATTTCATAACCTTCAGTTCAGTTCAGTTCACTCGCTAAGTCATGTCCGACTCTCTGCAACCCCATGAATCACAGCATGCCAGGCCTCCCTGTTCATCACCAACTCCCGGAGTTCACCCAAACTCATGTCCATAGAGTCGGTGGTGCCATCCAGCCATCTCATTCTCTGTCGTCCCCTTCTCCTCCCGCCCCCAACCTTTCCCAGCATCAGAGTCTTTTCCAGTGAGTCAGCTCGTCGCATGAGGTGGCCAAAGTATTGCAGTTTCAGCTTTAGCATCAGTCCCTCCAATGAACACCCAGGATTGATCTCCTCTAGAATGGACTGGTTGGATCTCCTTGCAGACCAAGGGACTCTCAAGAGTCTTCTCCTGCACCACAGTTCAAAAGCATCAATTCTTCGGCGATCAGCCTTCTTCATAGTCCAACTCTCACATTCATACATGACCATGGGAAAAACCATAGCCTTCACTAGACAGACCTTGGTTGGCAAAGTAATGTCTCTGCTTTTTAATATACTAGAATTGATTTTAATTGCATAAACCCCAGGGAAAATTGAACAGAGAATTACTGAAGAAAATCGCTATAATTTATTGAAGGGAAAGAATGCAACTCAAAGTCTGAGAAAGACTGTTGATAAATTGAGACTACAGAAAAGTGACATTTTCCAACCTTCTGGAAAAGCCACAACACCTCACTTTCATGAAAGACAAACATGATGATGACATCTGAATGTAAATATCAGAGTGTAATATATTGATTTATCATTCATTATTAATCATGTATCTATTTGTTAAATTATATTTTACTATTTCTTCTATAACCTATGTTATAGACTATTTTCTTTCATGATACTTTTAAAGACAGTATCTGGATGCTCCACTCTCAAAAGCTTCATAATTCTGGGTCAAAACTTAAAAATAGTGACTTGAGGTTGTGCAGATTCTTTTACTGCATGTCTGCCAGTCCCTGTTTCTCTAGCTTCAGTTCAGTTCAGTTCAGTCGCTCAGTCGTGTCCGACTCTTTGCAACCCCATGAATCACGGCACGCCAGGCCTCCCTGTCCATCAGTTCAAGTCAAAGGGCTTTGTTTTCCTATAAAAGCACTGACCTCTTTAGACCAAGCTCTTCATGTCCCTTGTAGCTCTTGGCATGAGAATTAAGTGAAGTTTTAACTTTATTTCAATGAAAAAAATTAAAATATGCTTGCTCACATTCACTTCTTGCCTGCAGTTATTCTTCAGATTTCTCACGTAGGCTGTGGTTTAGTATCATGAAGCTAAAGTAGATCATTTCATTTCTTTCCTTCTCCCTGGCTTCCTCCCAGATCCCTTCCTGCCTATAACCTGGCTGTTAAGTGGTACTCTGGCCTGTGGTTTGTAGGAGGCAGACCCATTTACCACTCAAATCAATGGACAATGTGTGATTCTTTAGAGAGAAACATTTTTTCCTTTACTTGCAAGCATCAGAACCAAATTAGGTGACTCCAAACCAGTAGTTAGGGTAAGATGAATATATAAAAGAAAATAAATTAGGCAGGATAATGAAGCATGAAGGAATTCGTTTCCCACCTCTGTTTCCTCTATTCTTCTTTTAACAGTTGATTTTATTAAATGCATCAACTAGAACCACTATATCAAGACAGGCTGAGTTGTTTAGGGAGATTACAAGAAACTTCTGTCTTTACTAATTTCTTCAAGTGAGTCAAAAGAAGATATTTAGAAGTTTGATAGTTGTGGGTTTCACAGGACGTTTAAGAAAACAAATGTTTTCTGTGGAATTTTGATACTAATTCTTATTCATAGCATTTTACTATAAAATTAATTCTTAATTTCCAGGATTGAGAACATCCAGAAAAATGAATCATTCTGGCAGCTTAAAATGACTGAAAATGACGTTGGCATTTTTCCCTATCAGCATTTCCTCCTGTTCAGTTATCTCCTCCAAGAGTAAGAGAACTCTTGTTTACCCCCATATCTGTCATCTTCAGAGCTAAAACTAACAAAACAAACCTCTCCCTCTTTACAAGATCATTGAAAGCACTTAAATCTAAACTCTGCTTTTCAGAGTCTGATACCATCTTACGCCTTTCAGTTCAGTTCAGTTCAGTTCAGTCGCTCAGTCGTGTCCGACTCTTGATTTGCCAAAAAGTACAAATATCCACCCATATACACAACAGCAGCATATTACATAGTATCGTGAGTTTAAATCTTTCTGTCACTTACTAACAATGTGACTATAAACTTAAACAATGTATTCTCTGAGCCTGTTTCTTCACCTATAAGAGACCAGCAGTCATTAGATCCAAAATACATAAATATGTGGTAGGAGTTTTAAAGGCAAACACTTTATTACACATTTTCTGAAGTACTGCTCACTGTTACGATTCAGTAATAAATTCTATCAATATTCAGCATCTGCTGTATCTTGGAAGAATCAGTTAATGATGGTTGTCCAGTGCTAATGTACCATGGGAACATGAGGAAGATGAGTTAAATCTAGTAAGGGTAGACTAGAGTCAAATATTGAAAAGTGAATAAGAGTTAGTTTTGAGTGTGTTGAATTTGAGTTACCATGCTGCTGCTGCTGCTAAGCCACTTCAGTCGTGTCTGACTCTGTGTGACCCCATAGACGGAAGCCCACCAGGCTCCCCCATCCCTGGGATTCTCCAGGCAAGAACACTGGAGTGGGTTGCCATTTCCTTCTCCAATGTGTGAAAGTGAAGAGTGAAAGTGAAGTCGCTCAGTCGTGTCCGACCCTTAGCGACCCCACGGACTGCAGCCTACCAGGCTCCTCCATCCGTGGGATTTTCTAGGCAAGAGTACTGGAGTGGCTTGCCATTGCCTTCTCCGTTGAGTTACCATGGGTCAAAGTAAAAAACGTACTGAAGGCAACTGAACGTATAAAGGCCTATAGTTCGATGAAAACACCAGAAAATATCTAAGACAGAAGCCACGGAGAAAAGGATAGAGGGAGGAAGAAAACACGTAAGATGTATAAAAAATAAACTTCAAAATGTCAAACAGAAATGCTACCTTATTAATGCATTGAAATATCAGTATTTTTCTTTTTTGTAATTTTTGTTTTGAGTTATTCATCAAACAAGTGAAAATTAAAACAGCCATGAAATATTATTAGACTATCACCAAAATGACTACATATAAAAGACAGACAATAACAAGTCTTGTTAAAAATTTGAAGCATGTAAAGCATTTAAAGCAAAATTTAAAAAAAAAAGAGAAGAAAGAGTGGGTATATGTATATGTATAACTGATTTGTTTTGCTGTACAGCAGAAGCTAACATAACTGTAAATCAACTGTACCCCAGTAAATTTTTTTAAATGTGAAGCAAAAGAAATTCTTATACGTTGCTAGTAAACATAAATTTGAACAATTACTTTGAAAATATGTTTGTAAATATCTGTTTAAACATATATGTATTCTATTACTGGAAATTTATGATACACAAAAACAAGTGTTTATAATCATCAAAAGACATTTTTATGAAAACTCAGAAATGCAGATTCAGTATTTCTATTGGAAAGAATACTGTGGCAGAGTATACAACAAAATGCTATACACTGCAGGAAAGGACAGCTAGCTGATACATGCAATATCATAGAGAATCTCACCAACAAAATAATGAGCTAAAGAAGCTAGACAAAAGATTATACATTGTATAAATTAATTTATAAAGGTTAATAACAGGCAAAACTCATTTCTGATAATAGAAGTCAAAAGAGTAATAACCTTTTGGAGGCTTACTGACTTGGGCATTAGGGAGAATTGTAGAATACAGGATATGTTTTATATCTTAATCTGGGTGGCATTTACATAAGAGCATAAATATGTACATTAGAACTGTATGATTTTTCACTTACTGTATATTTATTATACCTCAATAAAGTAATAATCAACAATAACAAAGTACTCTGAGTTAGAGATCAGCCACCAAACCTCCAAGGCAGCTCAGCTGCAGTGTTTTCTCCTCTGTGTCCCTCTGCTTCTTTTCTTTCAGTTCTTAGAAGTTTCCTTTAATTTCTTGCAAGCTTCGTCTTGCATTCAAAAATATACTTATTAAATTCTACTCAACAGGCATCTTATATAAAGATTTTTTCAGGATATCTGCTCATCTCATTGTTGAGCATTAAATGGACATGGGCTTCCATGATAGCTCAGTTCCTATCCTTTCTGATAGTAATACTGAATACATATTTATGCTCTTATGTAAAGGCTTATGGGCTTCCCTGATAGTTCAATTGGTAAAGAATCCACCTGCAATGGAGGAGACCTGGGTTCCATTCCTGGGTCAAGAAGATCCCCTGGAGAAGTGATAGGCTACCTGACTAAGTGTTCTTGGGCTTCCCTTGTGGCTCAGCTGGTAAAGAATCTGTCTGTAATGAGGGAGACCAGGGTTTGATCCCTGGGTTGGGAAGATCCCCTGGAGAAGGAAAAGGCTACCCACTCCAATATTCTGGCCTGGAGAATTCCATGGACTTTATAGTCCATCGGGTCCCAAAGAGTCGGACACGACTGAGCGACATTGACTTTCACTTTCAAATGGACATGAAACGATATCCTATCTAAGAATCTCTTGTAATGTTGTCTGAAAGTCATAAAAGCCAAGATCATCCTAATGAAACTTTGGCTCCCAAGAGAATTTTTTTCTCCATTTCTAAAGCCTCCCAGAGCAAACCTAGAAATAGCTTTTATAAAGCAGTAGGAAAATGGGGGAAAATAATTTATTCAAAGAGACTCATTAAGCCTGAGACTTAAGTTTGTAAATTTAGATAATGTCTTAATTATTTTAGAGGAGAGTAATTATTTGGTGATCTCACTGAAACATTTTCCTACTGCATTGTAATTGCATTTCACTAACAACACAAAGCTATCTGAGAACTTGGATGTACCATAAACACATTCATTATTTATCTTTGGAGGAATGGCTTGAAATAAAGAATGCAACATGAACAGCCTTCTTTTCTTCAGCTTGCAGTGTCTTAAAGTTATTCTTTTCTTCATTATTTAGACTGGTCATTCTTTTTAAATTGACCTCAGACTAGAAATTAGCTGATAATAATATCTACCCTGTTCCTCAAATTAAAAAAAAACAAACAAACCTCAGAGCATACTTTTATCCTTCCCTTATATAGGTGTCCAACCCTTCAACAAGTACTGTTGGTTCAAGATATAAAATACACCCCAAAGCTGTCCATTTCTCCTTATCTCTATCACATTTACCCATAGGTCAAACCCACTATTATTTTTGGCTTGATCTGTTCTGGAAGCCACTTTACTGGTCTTTTGGCTCCACTTTTGATTACCTACAATCTTTTCTCCACAGAACAAACAGAATGATCCTTTGAAACCCTCATTTAAACAAGACATTCTTCCCTGGTGCCTCAGACAGCAAAGAATCTTCCTGCAATGCAAGAGACCTGGGTTTGAACCCTGGTTCAGGAAGGGAATGGCAACCCACTCCAGTATTCTTGCCAGGAGAATTCCATGGACAGAGGAGCCTGGCTATAGTACGTGGGTGTTGCAAAGAGCCGAACATGACTGAGTTACAAACACACACACACACAAATTCTCCCCCATTGCCCGAATTCCTCTTAAATTCTTCAGAGCTTCCTCTTCCACTTAACATGAGGGGCTTAGCATTAAAGGGCTTGATATGACCTGGGCCCTGCTTAACTGCACGTCCCCCTGCCATACTATCCACTTCTGAAACTCACAGAGCTTTAGCTCCAATGACTTTCCTTCTGTTCTTTGACTCATTCAATCCACGCTTGCCTCAGCTCCTTTGTGTTTGCTCTTCTCCCCTTTTCCTTGTGCCTCTGATTCAGAACCCACCTGCAGTCAATTAGATTTTAGCTCAGGTGCTTCCTCTTTAGAGAGGCTGTGCCTTACAGTCTATATAAGGTAACCCCACTGCCCCAGCCACTCCTTACCAAGTTGAAGTTCCGTGTTTATCTCACCATTTACTATTACCTAAAATTCTTATGCTTTTTATCCATTGGTTGACTTGTCTCCTCTCAACTGATAAACAGAACTATGTGAGGTAGACACACTCTTTATTTTAGCCTTCTCTAACCCTAGAAGGTCTGACCTCCAACAGAGGCTCAGCGAGGATTAGTTGAACGGGTTATTTCTGAGGCCTGAACTCGCATCAGTTTGGCTTGAAAAGGAAAAGCTCCAATGGACTCCTATTACACAAAGGTCAGTGTCTACATATAGTGTTACCTTTTCCACAAGTCTGTGAATTTAACACAGAAATCCTGGGAATATATGGTGGGGAAAGCCTGGCAGGGAAGGGCTTTCCTGGAATCCTCCCACACTTCTCTTGTATTTGAGTTATGTTTGGTTAATCTGTTTCAGAGGAGAAAAGCAAATCACCTCTCCTTAGGAGTAAATAACCCCAAAATGAATTCCTACCAGTCATATCCTGGTAAATGTTTAATAACTGGCTCTTCTTTGGGACTAAAAAGCTCTTATTTGTATTTGAGTGAGTGAAAGAAGTTTCTCAGTTGTGTCCGACTATTTGCGACCCCATGGACTGTAGCCTACCACGCTCCTCCATCCATGGGATTTTCCAGGCAAGAATACTGGAGTGGGTTGCCATTTCCTTCTCCAGAGGATCTTCCCAACCCAGGGATTGAACCTGGGTCTCCTGCATTGTAGGCAGACCCTTTACCGTCTGAGTCACCAGGAAAGTTGTTGTCAATTCCCGTAGTATATATTTTTTTTTTCTTTTTTTTCTTTATTATTATTTTTTTTAATTTATTTTATTGGAGGCAAATTACCTTACATTAATATATTGGTTGGTTTTGACATACATTGACACGAATCCGCCCCGGGTGTACATGTGTTCCCTTTCTTGAACCCCCCTCCCACCTCCCTCTTCCCCATATCCTCCCTCCAGGTCATCCCCGTGCACCAGCCCCAAGCATCCTGCATCATGCGTCAAACCTGGACTGGTCACATATGATAACATACATGCTACAATGCCATTCTCCCCAATCATCCCACCTTCACCCTCTCCCACAGAGTCCCAAAGACTGTTCTATATACCTATGTCTCTTTTGCAGTCTCGTATACAGGGTTCAGGTTACCATCTTTCAAAATTCCATATATATGCATTAGTATACTGTATTGATGTTTTTCTTTCTGGCTTACTTCACTCTGTATAATAGGCTCCAATTTCATCCACCTCATTAGAACTGATTCAAATGCATTCTTTTTGATGGCTGAAAAATACTCCATTGTGTATATGTACCAAAGCTTTCTTATCCATTCATCTGCAGATGGACATCTAGGTTGCTTCCATGTCCTGGCTATTATAAACAGTGCTGCAATGAACATTGGAGTACATGTGTCTCTTCCTGTAGTATAAATACTCCTACAACAACAAAGTTGAAGCAAACAATCTAAAGTCTCAGAATGTAGTGTTGGGAGGAGATGGGCAACACAGGCCCCTCCAGCTGGTCCCAGCTGGCTCTGGCAGAGCACAGGTGGCTACCGTGTGCCAAGAGCAGGGTGGAGATTTCATATTCAGGCTCTCCTTTCTTAGAGCAGCCTGTGAATGGATAGGCATATGTCAGAGATGAGGACTTAGATAACTTGCTTATGGATACACATCTGGAAAGGGGTAAAACCAGAGCTCAAATCCAGGCTTGACTTCAGAAACCACATTTCTCATTTGTTTCATGGAGAGGCAGTCAAAGAAGACAATCCCAACCTCAACAACAAACAGGATTTTGGTTTAATGCCAAGCTGCTGCTTAAGATCCTGTCAGACAGTGTTAGTCGCTCGGTCTGCCCAACTCTTTGCAATTCCATGGACTGTAGCCCAGGCTCTATCGGTGAGATTCTCCAGGAAAGAATACTGGAGTGGGTTGCCATTGCGTCCTTCAGGGGTTCTTCCAGACTCATGTATCAAACTGTCTCCTACATTCCAGGCAGATTCTTTATCGCTGAGCTGAGTCATGGAGGAGTGGAGGGGAAGCAGATGCAGGGTGTGACCCTAAATTTGCATTTCTAACAAGTTCTCAGGTGATGCTGAGGCTTTTCGTCCAGTTCAGTTCAGTTCAGTCACTCAGTCCTGTCCGACTCTTTGCAACCCCATGAACCGCAGCACGCCAGGCCTCCCCATCCATCACCAACTCCTGGAGTCCACCCAAACCCATGTCCATCAAATCGGTGATGCCATCCAACCGTCTTTCATCAAGAGGCTCTTTTAGCTCTTCCTCACTTTTTGCCCTAAGGGTGGTGTCATCTGCGTATCTGAGGTTATTGATATTTCTCCTGAAAATCTTGCTTCCAGCTTGTGCTTCCTCCAGCCCAGTGTTTCTCATGATGTACTCTACATATAAGTTAAATAAGCAGGGTGACAATATACAGCCTTGACACACTCCTTTTCCTATTTAGAACCAGTCTTTTGTTCCATGTCCAGTTCTAACTGTTGCTTCCTGACCTGCAAACAGTAACCACACAATAACCCAGTAATTTCCATACATATTACAGATTGCAAAGCACTGGTCAAGACCATGTTTCTCAAACTTCACATTGAATCACAAGGGGACTTTAGAACCAATTCCTGGATCGAAACTCAGAGATTCTGCTTTAATTAGTCTGAGGTGCAGCCTGAGTGTTGAAGAAATGTGAAGAACTCCACAGTTGATTCTAATGTGCGGCTAAGTGTGAAAATCAAGAGAAGTTGCTCTGGCTTTAATCCGTAGAAGCCATATTCTTAGCACACAGCTCTCAGTGTTCCCCCTATAACTGCAAGAGAAGTTGCTCTGGCTTTAATCCGTAAATGCCATATTCTTAGCACACAGCTCTCAGTGTTCCCCCTATAACTGACCCATGAGAAAAACACTCATGCCCACAATGTACTGGTTTGTTTCAAGTGTGTAATGAATGACATAAGCTGGAGTACTGGTTTAGGACCCAGCAGACTGCCTGAGCTATGAGTTAAGAAGTTCTCCTTAGGGTCTCAATCTCTGCCGCTTACTGAAGGTTTGCCTTACTTAGTTGAATATGACATTTAATTTCTCTGTTTTGTCTTTTTCTTTTGTATACATATTAGTGAGCAGTTTTTTAAAAAAAAAAACTTAGAAAATAATAATATATTATTTCTCTGTATATGTGAGGTTAAAACATGTTACCTCCTTTCCATTGTTAAAGAACAATGGCATTTCAGTTTACTCAAATTGCATTAAATGGTTGAAAATAATAAAGAGAAAAACGGCACTTCCATTTTGGCCTGGAAATTTTTAAAATTCTTTATATAATGGCTCCATCTTCTGGTCAAAGAAATAAAGAGTTTTTGAGCTCGAAAGTGCAGTTATGTGTCATGCTCCACAAGTTAACTAGTCTGAGTCAGAAAAAGAATAATGTGACTTCTTATTCAGAAAGATTCTATGAATTTGACTGAATTTCTTCCTTGAGAATCTTACTTTATTTTTGAATGAAGCTCAATTTCTATAACACTGTCATGTGAAAGCAAGCGGTGCCATATTTGCTTTGTTCTCTCTGATTTCCTTCTTTATTATTCCCCATCCTTCCTTCTTGCTGTTTCTTCTCCTTGTGCTCAGTCTGCTGCTACCCTGAGACTTCAAGAATGCTGATACTTCACCCTCTTCATTGAAATTTTCATTCTGATTTGGAAGAAATTTTATGATATTTATGCTAAGATAGCAATGAGGCGTATGGATAACTAACTCACAAACAAGCTTTGGTTCCTAGAGACGGAACGCTCTAACAGAAACAAAGACTCTCAATAGAAGATCTGAACCCAATAAGTATATGAGATCTTTAGGGGCTAATGGGTTTAGCTTAGTAGGAATGAAGACCTATTGAAAACTGAAGTTAATTATAAGCATCAATAAGTAGAAAAGATGTGTTCAGTTAGTTCAGTCGCTCAGTCTGTCTGACTTTTTGGAACCCCATGGACTGCCACATGCCAGGCTTCACTGTCCATCACCGACTCCCGTAGCTTGCTCAAATTCATACCCACTGAGTCGGTGATGCCATCCAATCATCTCATCCTCTGTCGTCCCCTTCTCCTCCTGCCTTCAATCTTTCTCAGCATCAGGGTCTTTTCTATTGAGTTAGTTCTTCACATCAGTAGCCAAAGTATTGGAACTTCAGCTTCAGCATCAGTCCTTTCAATGAATATTCAGGACTGATTTCCTCTAGGATTGACTAATTTGATCTCCTTGCAGTCCAAGGGACTCTCAAGAGTCTCCTCCAACCCCACAGTTCAAAAGCATCAATTCCTTGCGCTCAGCTTTCTTTATGGTCCAACTCTCACATCCATACATAACTACAGGAAAAACCGCAGCTTTGACTAGACAGAGTTGCAAAGTAATGTCTCTGCTTTTCAATATGCTGTCTAGGCTGGTCACAACTTTTCTTCCAAGGATCAAGCATCTTTTAATTTCATGGTTGCAATCACCATCTGCAGTGATTTTAGAGCCCAAGAAAATAAAGTCTGTCACTGTTTCCATTGTTTCCCCATCTACTTGCCATGAAGTGATGGGACTGGATGCCATGATCTTGGTTTTTTGAATGTTGAGTTTTAAGCCAGATTCTTCACTCTCCTCTTTCACTTTCATCAAGAGGCTCTTTAGTTCCTCTTCACTTTCTGCCATAAGGGTGGTGTCATCTGCATATCTGAGATTATTGATACTTCTCGCGGCAATCTTGATTCCAGCTTGTACTTCATCCAGCCTGGCATTTCTCATGATGTACTCTGCATATAAGTTAAATAATCAGGGTGACAATATATAGCCTTGATCTACTCCTTTCCCAGTTTGAAACCAGTCTACTGTTCCATGTCTTGTTCTAACTGTTGCTTCTTGACCTGCATACAGATTTCTCAGGAAGCAGGTAAGTGGTCTGGTTTTCCCATCTCTTGAAGAATTTTCCACAGTTTTTGTTGTGATCCACACAGTCAAAGGCTTTGGTGTAGTTAATAAAGCAGAAGTAGATAACTTTCTGGAATTCCCTTGCTTTTTTGATGATCCAACGGATGTTGGCAATTTGACCTCTGGTTCCTCTGCCTTTTCTAAATCCAGCTTGAACATCTGGAAGTTCTCTGTTCATGTACTGTTGAAGCATCGCTTGGAGAATTTTCAGCTTTACTTTGCTAGCATATGCTGCTGCTGCTAAGTCACTTCAGTCGTGTCCGATTCTGTGTGACCCCATAGATGGAAGCCCACCAGGCTCCCCCTTCCCTGGGATTCTCCAGGCAAGAACACTGGAGTGGGTTGCTAGCATATGAGATGAGTGCAATTGTGCAGTAGTTTGGACATTCTTTGGTGTTGCCTTTCTTCAGGATTGGAACGAAAACTGACCTTTTCCAATCCTATGGCTACTGCTGAGTTTTCCAAGTTTGCTGGCATATTGAGTGAAGCACTTTAACAGCATCATCTTTTAGGATTTGAAATTGCTTAACTGGAATTTCATCACCTCCACTAGCTTTGTTCATAGTGATGCTTCCTAAGGCCCAGTTGACTTCACATTTCAGGATGTCTAGCTCTAGGTGAGTGAGCATACCATCATGGTATCTGGGTCATGAAGATATTTTTGCATAGTTCTTATCACCTCTTCTTAATATCTGCTGCTTCTGTTAGGTCCATACCATTTCTGTCCTTTATTTTGCCCATCTTCATATGAAATGTTCCCCTGATATCTGTAATTTTCTTGAGATCTCTGGTCTTTCCCATTCTGTTATATTAGATCTATCAGATTAGATCTGACAGAGTGCCTAAAGAACTATGGACGGAGGTTTGTGACATTGTACAGGAGGCAGTGATCAAGACTATCCCCAAGAAAAATATATGTAAAAAGGCAAAATGGTTGTCTGAGGAGGCCTTACAAATATCCATTTGAATGCAGAATTCCAAAGAATAGCAAGGAGACATAAGAAAGCCTTCCTCAGAGATCAATGCAAAGAAAAGATGTGTAGTTGAAAGGAAAAAACAAAACAAAACAGCTATGAACCCATGTACTGCTTGGGAACTCATGGAAATGTTTTACTCTCTGTTAGTGTATCCGATAGCAGATATAATACAAGTTACCCATATATTTTTTAGTTCATACAACATAGGAAAATGGCAGACCATTTTACACTATATTTCAATGTCTATCTGGGGCTTAGCAAATATGACTTACTGGTTCAAAGTAGCTGAATATTAATATACACAGGTTATAGCTGTTGATTTACTTCTTAAGAAGAACACAGTCTTTTCTTAGACTAGGGAAATAGTGACATACTTAAATTGAAATTGCATTTTTACATTTTATATTTATGGAAATTGTGATTTATTATTATATGCATTGGAATATTTGGGCCATTATAAAGATATTATTCATATCAAGATAGGTTGAGTCTAATATGATATTATTTATACCAATGCATATTGGATCTATTAGTATGTCTCTTGGAATAAAGCAAGTACAATAATAATAATAATTGAAAAATAAAAGAAAAATTTTAGGGAGAAATACCATAATTTTTGCACTATAAGTGCTCTATAAGAATTATTAATTATTACTATCTTCTAATACTTCAGTGTTGAGATATTTTAAATGGTTTTATTAAAATGAAGGGACATGAAAATTACCTCAGAAGTAAAAGCTAAAGAATAAGATATTGTTGTTGTGTTCTAATATCAAATTAAGTCTCTAGCAAACTTTCAATGGACACAATATTTTCACTAACTCACTAACAAGATTTTGTATTCTCTAATATGAAATGTACAAGGAAAAAAATAACCAGTGATTTTTTGGTAGAATAATCAATTCAGTTGATGCCTTCTTTGTAAGATAGTATTCTAGGAGCTAGAGGGGGAAAGGAGAGAACAAAACAGACAATAATTTGTCTTTAGAAGTAACAATAGCTAATCATTGGCCAATGATTAACAATAGCTAATCACCTAATAGTAACAATAGCTAATTATAGTTGAGCATGATTACATCAGATGCTGCAGGATCTGTTCATCTAATCAATCCGTCAATCATATTTGTGACAGATTTCTTCTAGCACCCTTCCTTTCTTCATTATCCTTCACTTCTTTCATTTGTAGTTTAAAAAAAAATCACAACAAGCTGAGTTCATTCTGTGCAGTGTGGCAGAAAAGGAACTTTGGGGGTAGGGAGGGGTGCTAAGGATTAGTGTGATTCTATTGTAAATTTCATGTGCCTGGATGCTCCTCCTCACTGCAAGTTGTTTGGACAGCCCTGAGCAGTACACGGTTTTCTGGGGACTTTGCTTTATGCAGTAATTGCATGGTACTGGGATCTATACTTAAAACTGGCCTCTTAATCACAATCTCACTTAAATGGCCTAAAGAGTCAAGAGAACTAAGCAAAGTAAGGCATGGACTAAGCAAGCTAGAACAGTGAGGAGAAACAGGTCAGGAATACCTCAGACAACTACAGGTTGCTATTCCTGTAAAAGGTGCCCCTGTGGGATTAATGGTAAGAAATGGACTCAGAAAGTGAACTTGTGGACCACAGAGTTTGCCCTATTTGGTAGTCAGTCAGTCTGATATTGTGACATGGCCTCCAAAGATATGAAAGACAACAACTCACAGCTCTAGATTCCCATGACCTCACTGCTCACTCTGCTTATGGCTAGCTCTCTTTGGGTGTCCATGCCACTCCAGTGTTCTTGCCTGGAGATTCCCAGGGATGGGGGAGCCTGGTGGGCTTCCGTCTGTGGGGTCACACAGAGTCGGACACGACTGAAGTGACTTAGCAGCAGCAGCAGCAGCAGCAATGGGGAGGAGGGCTCTAGGGAGCTGCATCCACTTTGCTCGTTTGTGTCTGTATCTGGTTTTTAAATCTTTGCGCCAGTCATTGCTGGTTTGGTATAAAGAAACAGCAACCAAGAACCAAATCTCAGTACACACTCAGTAGTTCTGTGCAGTCGGCCGATGAAGGTAAGCCGCTGAACCACATTTCATCAGGCTGTACAATTCAAAGGGGTCCGTGTCGCCTGATATATTGCGGGAACACATTGCACTATAGAAATATTTATTTTCTTAAAATCTAGCACTTATCCCTTGGATTACAAAAGTAACATGTTCTTTGTAGGAATTGGAAAAATACAGGAAGAAGAAAAAAATAAGGTCACAGTCTTGAGATAAACGATTATTAAATTTTAATGCACTTCTTCCCATTATTTCTATGTTAGTAAAATTGATGTTTATGTTTTTATGTATTTTGGATAGAGTCATGGTTAGAGTAACCAAGGTTATTTGTTTCTTAAAATTGTCAGCTGGCAGCTGAGTGCAATATTTGGTTCATCTTACAGAGCTTTCTCGGATTTTGTCTTTCTCTCTCTGCATGCCCCCCCGCCCCCAGCAGTGAAGGCACTGTTGCTGGTAAAAAGTTCCAACTCTCACATCTGGAGGATATACTATTTAAGCTTACTTCAGAATTTTATGTGCTTTCCTTGCCTCCATCGATGGATTTTGAAAACCTTTAATAAAAACTATAACGTGACTAGGTAAGTATCATCCTATGCGATTCATATCACATTATGAAGATACTTGAAGACTATTATTCTTAATCATTAAAAAAATTATACTAATCTGCCCTCTACAGAGGCCAAGGCATACAAGTAATGCTTAAAACTATACTAAAATTGGAGAAAATATTCCTGTCTAGAAGAAACCTTCAAGTAGGCTTTAGAATGTGAGTTATTGTAATATTACAGTACTGATTACTCCTTTTTTAAGTATATTAAAATACAGTTGACATATAACAATGTAAAAATTTAGGTATTCAATGTGACGATTTGATATATACATACACACACACAGACACATACATACATACATACATACACACAGCAACAGAAAGAAATGCTTACCAGATAAGTAAACACATCCTATACCTGACATAGTTACCATTTTGTAGTTGTTTTTATGGTGAGAACATTAAAACTCTACTCTCATAGCAACCTTTAAGTATAGAATACAGTATCATTAGCTATAGCTGCCATGTTCAGTTCAGTCTCTCAGTCGTGTCCAACTCTTTGCAACCCCATGAATCACAGCACACCAGGCCTCCCTGTCTATCACCAACTCCCGAACATTAGATCCCCAGAATTTACTCATCTTTTAACTAAAAGTTTTAACATTTGACCAACATTTTATTTCCCATACCCCTTAGCCATTGGCAATCACCATTCTAATTTGTATTTCCATGTGTTCAGTGTTTTCAGCTTTCACATATGAGGTCATACAGTATTAGACTTTCTCTCTCCTTCACTTTCAAAGTCCACCCATGTTGTTGCAAATGCCAGGATTTTCTCCTTTTCTGACTGCATAATAGTCCATTATAGATATATTTGCCACTTTTTCTTTACGCATTCATCCATCAATGGACACTCAGGTTGTTTCTATGTCTTAGCTATTGTAGATAGTACTGCAATAACCATGGGAGTACAAATATCTCTTTGTGAGATCAGTTTGGTCGCTCAGTCATGTCGGACTCTTTGCAACCCCATGAATCACAGCACGCCAGGCCTCCCTGTCCATTACCAACTCCCGGAGTTCACTCAACTCATGTCCATCGAGTCAGTGATGCCATCCAGCCATCTCATTCTCTGTCGTCCCCTTCTCCTCCCACCCCCAACCTTTCCTAGCATCAGACTCTTTTCCAGTGAGTCAACTCGTCACATGAGGTAGCCAAAGTATTGCAGTTTCAGCTTGAGCATCAGTCCTTCCAAGGAACACCCAGGACTGATCTCCTTTAGAATGGACTGGTTGGATCTCCTTGCAGTCCAACGGACTCTCAAGAGTCTTCTCCAGCACCACAGTTCAAAAGCATCAATTCTTGGGCGATCAGCTTTTTTCATAGTCCAACTCTCACATCCATAAATGACCACGGGAAAAACCATAGCCTTGACTAGATGGACCTTGGTTGGCAAAGTAATGTCTCTGCTTTTTAATACGCTATCTAGATTAGTCATAACTTTCCTTCCAAGGAGTAAGCGTCTTTTAATTTCCTGGCTGCAGTCAGCATCTGCAGTGATTTTGGAGCCCAAAAAAATAAAGTCTGACACTGCTTCCACTGTTTCCCCATCTATTTCCCATGAAGTGATGGGACCAGATGCCATGATCTTTATTTTCTGAATGTTGAGCTTCAAGCCAACCTTTTCACTCTCCTCTTTCACTTTCATCAAGAGGCCTTGGAGTTCCTCTTCACTTTCTGCCATAAGGGTGGTGTCATCTGCATATCTGAGGTTATTGATATTTCTCCTGGCAATCTTGATTCCAGCTTGTGCTTCTTCCAGCCCAGCGTTCCTCATGATGTACTCTGCATATAAGTTAAATAAGCAGGGTGACAATATACCACCTTGTCGTACTCCTTTTCCTATGTGGAACCAGTCTGTTGTTCCATGTCCAGTTCTAACTGTTGCTTCCTGACCTGCATACAGGTTTCTTAAGAGGCAGGTCAGGTGGTCTGGTATTCCCATCTCTTTTTGAGATAGGGACTTTATTTTCTTTGGAGCTGTATCCACGGGTGGATTTGATGGGTCACATGAGAGTTTTATTTTTAATTTTTTGAGGAATCTCAATACGATTTTTAAGAGGGACTGCACCAATCTACAGTCTCATCAGCAAGGTAACAGTATTCCCTTTACTTCACATTCTCATCAGAATTGACGACGCCGGCCCCGGCGGCGCAGACGCGGGAGACGCCGGCCCCGGCGGCGCAGACGCGGGAGACGCCGGCCCCGGCGGCGCAGACGCGGGAGACGCCGGCCCCGGCGGCGCAGACGCGGGAGACGCCGGCCCCGGCGGCGCAGACGCGGGAGACGCCGGCCCCGGCGGCGCAGACGCGGGAGACGCCGGCCCCGGCGGCGCAGACGCGGGAGACGCCGGCCCCGGCGGCGCAGACGCGGGAGACGCCGGCCCCGGCGGCGCAGACGCGGGAGACGCCGGCCCCGGCGGCGCAGACGCGGGAGACGCCGGCCCCGGCGGCGCAGACGCGGGAGACGCCGGCCCCGGCGGCGCAGACGCGGGAGACGCCGGCCCCGGCGCAACTGACCATGCAAAGAGGCGCAGCCGAAAGGAGCTACCCTACGCCTGAGGCCAGGGCCAGCCGCCGAGAGGAGCTGCCTCACGTCCAACAGGCGGTGGCTGCGCGGGGGCAGGAGGGCCAAGAGGAGATACTCCACGTTCAAGGTCAGGAGGGGTGGCCTTGAGGAGATACCCCTCGTCCAAGGTAAGGTACTTTGCTGGAGTGGCTGTGAAGAGATTTTCCATGACCAAGGTAAGAGAAACCCAAATAAGACGGTAGGTATTGCGAGGGGGCATCAGAGGGCAAACACACTGAAATCATAATCACAGGAAACTAGTTGATCTGATCACATGGACCACAGCCGAATGTGGTCCACTGGAGAAGGGAATGGCAAACCACTTCAGTATACTTGCCTTGAGAACCCCATGAACAGTATCAAAGGACAAAATGATAGGAAAGTGAATGAGGAATTCCCCAGGTTGGTAGGTACCCAGTATGCTACTGGAGATCAGTGGAGAAGTAACTCTAGAAGGAATAAAGGGATGGAGCAAAAGCAAAACCAATACCCAGTTGTGGATGTGACCGGTGATAGAAGCAAGGTCCGGTGCTGTAAAGAGCAATATTGCATAGGAACCTGGAATGTTAGGTCCATGAATCAAGGCAAATTGTAAGTGGTCAAACAGGAGATGGCAAGAGTGAACATAGACATTTTAGGAATCAGTGAACTAAAATGGACTGGAATGGGTGAATTTAACTCAGATGACCATTATATCTACTACTGTGGGCAGGAATCCCTTAGAAGAAATAGAGTAGCCATCACAGTCAACAAAAGAGTCCAAAATGCAGTACTTGGATGCAGTCTTAAGAACGACAGAATGATTTCTGTTCGTTTCCAAGGCAAACCATTCAGTATTACAGTAATCCAGGCCTATGCCCCAACCAGTAATGCTGAAGAAGCCGAAGTTGAACGGTTCTATGAAGACCTACAAGACCTTTTAGAACTAACACCCAAAAAAGATGTCCTTTTCATTATAGGGGACTGGAATGCAAAAGTAGGAAGTCAAGAAACACCTGGAGTAACAGGCAAATTTGGCCTTGGAGCACGGAATGAAGCAGGGCAAAGGCTAATAGAGTTATGTCAAGAGAACGCACTGGTCATACAAACACCCTCTTCCAACAACACAAGAGAAGACTCTACACATGGACATCCCCAGATGGTCAACACCGAAATCAGATTGATTATATTCTTTGCAACCAAAGATGGAGAAGCTGTATACAGTTAGCAAAAACAAGACCAGGAGCTGACTGTGGCTCAGATCATGAACTCCTTATTTCCAAATTCAGACTGAAATTGAAGAAAGTAGGGAAAACCACTAGACCATTCAGATATGACCTAAATCAAATCCCATATGATTATACAGTGGAAGTGAGGAATAGATTTAAGGGACTAGATCTGATAGATAGAGTGCCTGATGAACTCTGGACTGAGGTTCGTGACATTGTACAGGAGACAGGGACCAAGACCATCCCCATGGAAAAGAAATGCAAAAAAGCAAAATGGCTGTCTGAAGAGGCCTTACAAATAGCTGTGAAGAGAAGAGAAGCGAAAAACAAAGGAGAAAAGGAAAGGTATAGGCATCTGAATGCAGAGTTCCAAAGAATAGCAAGGAGAGATATGAAAGCCTTCCTCAGCGATCAGTGCAAAGAAATAGAGGAAAACAACAGAATAGGAAAAACAAGAGATCTCTTCTAGAAAATTAGAGATTCCAAGGGAACATTTCATGCAAAGATGGGCTCGATAAAGGACAGAAATGGTATGGACCTAACAGAAGCAGAAGATATTAAGAAGAGGTGGCAAGAATACACAGAAGAACTGTACAAAAAAGATCTTCATGACCAAGATAGTCACGATAACGTGATCACTGACCTAGAGCCAGACATCTTGAAATGTGAAGTCAAGTGGGGCTTAGAAAGCATCACTACGAACAAAGCTAGTGGTGGTGATGGAATTCCAGTTGAGCTATTTCAAATCTTAAAAGATGATGCTGTGAAAGTGCTGCACTCAATATGCCAGCAAATTTGGAAAACTCATCAGTGGCCACAGGACTGGAAAAGGTCAGTCTTCATTCCAATCCCAAAGAAAGGGAATGCCAAAGAATGCTCAAACTACCGCACAATTGCACTCATCTCACACGCTAGTAAAGTCATGCTCAAAATTCTCCAAGCCAGACTGCAGCAATATGTGAACCGTGAACCCCCAGATGTTCAAGCAGGTTTTACAAAAGGCAGAGGCACCAGAGATCAAATTGCCAACATCCCCTGGATCATGGAGAAAGCAAGAGAGTCCCAGAAGAGCATCTATTTCTGCTTCATTGACTATGCCAGAGCCTTTGACTGTGTGGATCACAACAAACTGTGGAAAATTCTGAAAGAGATGGGAATCCCAGACCACCTGACCTGCCTCTTGAGAAACCTGCATGCAGGTCAGGAAGCAACAGTCAGAACTGTACATGGAACAACAGACTGGTTCCAAATAGGAAAAGGAGTGCGTCAAGATGGTATATTGTCACACTGTTTATTTAACTTATATGCAGAGTACATCACGAGGAACGCTGGGCTGGAAGAAGCACAAGCTGGAATCAAGATTTCCGGGAGAAATATCAATAACCTCAGATATGCAGATGACACTACCCTTATGGCAGAAAGTGAAGAGGAACTCAAAGGCCTCTTGATGAAAGTGAAAGAGGAGAGTGAAAAGGTTGGCTTGAAGTTCAACATTCAGAAAATAAAGATCATGGCATCTGGGTCCCATCACTTCATGGGAAATAGATGGAAAAACAGTGGAAACAGTGTCAGACTTTATTTTTTTGGGCTCCAAAATCACTGCAGATGCTGATTGCAGCCATGAAATTGAAAGACGCTTACTCCTTGGAAGGAAAGTTATGACCAACCTTGATAATATATTAAAAAGCAGAGAGATTACTTTGCCAACAAAGGTCCGTCTATTCAAGGCTATGGTTTTTCCCGTGGTCATGTATGGATGTGAGAGTTGGACTGTGAAGAAAGCTGATCACCAAAGAATTGATGCTTTTGAACTGTGGTGCTGGAGAAGACTCTTGAGAGTCCCTTGGACTGCAAGGAGATCCAACCAGTCCATTCTAAGGTAGATCGATCCTGGGTGTTCATTGGAAGGACTGATGCTAAAGCTGAAACTCCAATACTTTGGCCACCTCATGCGACGAGTTGACTCACTGGAAAAGACTCTGATGCTGGGAAAGGTTGGGGGCAGGAGGAGAAGGGGACGACCGAGAATGAGATGGCTGGATGGCATCACCGACTCTGTGGACATAAATTTGAGTGAACTCCGGGAGTTGGTGATGGACAGGGAGGCCTGGCGTGCTGTGATTCATGGGGTCGTCGAGAGTCGGACACGACTGAGCAACTGAACTGAACTGTTTTGGAGTGATATCTTAGTGTGGTTTATATTTGCACTTTCCTAATTGCTAGTGATGTTAAGAAACTTTTCACATACTTGCTTACCATTCTTGTATTTATTTTTGAAAAGTGTTTGAGATTTCTGCCCATTTTAAAATTGGACTGTTTTGGAGTTTTTTTGGAATTGAATTATGAGTTCCTTACATATTTTAGGTACTAACTGTATCAGATACATGATTTGCAAACATTTTCTCTCACTCTGTAGCTTGCCTTTGCATTTTGCTGATTGTTTCTTTTGCTGTGCAGAAATTTTTTTAGTTCGATGTACTCCTGCTTTCTGCTTTTGTTTCTTGTGCTTAGGGTGTATCTTATCCAGAAAATCATTGCCAAAACCAAAGTCAAGGGGCTTACCTTCTACAATTTCTATTAGGAGTTTTATGGTTATAGACCTTATGTTTAAGTCCTTTATCCATTTCACGACAATTATGTAAGTCATGTAAGCCGGGGGCTCAGTTTCATTCTTCTGCAAGTGAATATCCAGTTTTCCCAGCACCGTTCATTGAAGAGAATATCCTTTCTCCTTTCAGTATCCGTGAAAAGTGAAAGTGAAGTCGCTCAGTCGTGTCCGACTCTTTGTGACCCCATGACCTGTAGCCTACCCGGCTTCAACGTCCATGGGATTTCCCAGGCAAGGATACTGGTGTGGGTTACCATTTCCTTCTCCAGGAGACCTTCCTGACCCAGGGATTGAACCTGGGTCTCCTGTACTATAAGCAGACCGTCTGAGTCACGAGGGAAGTCCAGTATCCGTGGGTCCACTGTCACATATTAGTTGATCATATGTGCATGGATTTCTGGGCTTTTGATTCTGTCCCGCTAATCTATGTGTCTTTTTTATGCCAATATAATTCTCTTTCGAGTACCATAATTTCATAATATAGTGGGGCTTCCAGCTTTGCTATTTCTCAAGATTGTTTTGTCTGTTTGGGATCTTTTGTGGTTGTTTTGTCTATTTGGGATCTTTTGTGGTTTCGTATGAATTTTAGGATTTTTTTTTCTATTTCTCTGAAAAACGCCATTGGAATTTTGATGGGAATGCATTGAATCTATAGATGGCTTTGGGAAGTAAGGACGTTTCAATAAAAAGTCTTTTGATCCACGAACATGGCTGTTTGTTCATTTGATTACTGATTCAATTTCTTTTTTTTTTTTTTTTTGGAGTATAATTGCTTTACGATGTTGTGTTAGTTTTTGCTGTTCAGAGAAGTGAATCCGCTATGTGTGTAAGTATATCCCCTCCCAGCCCTCCATCCCATCCACCGAGGTCATCACAGAGCACGGACTGATTCAATTTCTTACTTTTTATTGGTCTGTTCAGGCTTTCTATTTCTTCATAATTCAGACTTGGTTGTCTGTTTGTATGTATTTATCCATGTCTCACAAGTTGTCCAGTTTGTTGACATAAAATATTCTTTGTGCTTTTTATATATGTGTGTAGTATGATTTGTAATGTGTATCCTTTAACTCAAAATTGAGTTCTTCTCTCCTTTTTCAGGTAAAGCTTTGTCCATTTTTGCTTCTTTCCAAAAAAACAACTTAGTTTCGTTGATCTTTACTATTGTTTCCTGTTCTGGATTTCATTTACTTCTACTCTGATCTTTGTTATATCCCTCCTTCTGCTAACTCTGGGTTAAGATTTTATTTTGAAGTTTTTGTCAGGCATTTCATATATCTCTACTTCTGTGTCAAATCCTGGAAATTTACTTCTTTGGTTGGTGTCTTATTCGCTTGATTCTTTGTAATCCCTGTAGCTTTGTGTAGGTGTCTGTGCATTTGAAGAAGTACAGTTCTTCCAGATTTTATGGATTTAACTTCAGTAAGAAAAGATCTTTGTCTGCAAGTAGAGGCATTCTGGAGCATGCTGTGACCCCAGGACTAGAGGTGCAGGGCACTGAGAGCTGGGGCCTGTGGCTGCTTCAAGTGTAGGGGAATGTGATGTCTCATCTTGAGCTGCTGGGTTCATTGACAACTGTGTAGTCCTTGACAAGCCCTGAGGGGAGTCCACAGTGTTTTCTAGGGCTGTTGGGATTCTCAGCAGCACTAGTAGTCCCCAACAGCTGGGGACTAGGACAAACAGTGGTGGTGGCTGGAGTAGGCAGTGTGTATACACTCAGCTGTGGGCCCTAGCTGAAAGTACCTGGCTAGAGTAGGACTGGTGGAAGACTCCCATTTAATGCCAGGGCCAGCTGCAAGAGCCAGGGTCAACTCTGGAATTACTGGCAGCTGTGGGGGTCCTGACTGACTGTGTGCACTCCTGTGACCACAGGATTTCACCACAGGCACATGCACAGTCGTAGAGACCAACAGCGGGGGTTGGGTAGGGGTCATGCAGGTGCATGCGTAAGCAGGCTTCTGGAGCTGAGCCCAGTGATGCAGGAGATAAGGAGAACAGGAGATCATTAAGAATAGGAGATAAGATGGAAACTGAGCCTATGCACAGTTCTGGTGGCCTTGGCTATTGGTGTGCACTTCCATGGCTACAGGGTCTCACCACGGAGGCAAATACAGCAGTGGGGGCCGTGACAAGCATCAGGCCAGTGGTGTACAGGAGCCCTGCTGGAAAGGCTGGCATCAGTGTGGGCATGGTGATGGGAGTCAGCAGTGGGGGTCTAGGCTGGCATCTCACAGTGATAGAAGGCTGGGATGGCTGCTGTGTGTGAGAATCCTGGGACCTGGCAGGGGCAGGGAAGAGGAAACAGGAAAGGACTCAGGATGGGTGCCTGAAGATGCTACTACCTGGGGGACAAAAACTAGTGAAATCTGCAGGAGGTCCTCAGTGTCCATGGTACCCACTGGTTTCTTCAGTGGCAAAAGTTCCAAGGGTCCTGTCCAGGGCAGGCCACTGGGAGCCACAGTCGTTCCCATTTCAGGGCTGACATTGGTCGAGTCTGCTCTCCTTCTTTGTTTCCACCCTTCTCCATCTGTCTTAGCTTTACCTCTCTCTTCTGTGAAACTGAATTGGGTTGTTCAGGCCCAAATGGAGTGCCCCCAAACTCGGTGAGCTGGTCACTCACCCGTTCTCCCTTTCCCAGGAAAGGAAAATTTTTCCAGCTGGGGAGTTCCCTTTTGGTGATGAGAAATGCCAGCCTGGATGCTGGAGTGATGCAGGCAAAATAAAGCTGTTCTTTGTTCCAATTTTGTGTTCTCAGGTTTTTTTCTTCCACTGTCTTGCTATAGTTTCTTAAATGGGCTCCTGAGCTCTCCCAGAGCCGTTTTTGTTCATAATTGCCTTGTGGTCGATCTTTGTGGGAGGATGGAGGTTGGTGTCTCCTATGTCACCATTTTGGTAACAGTACTTGTAATCCTATGTCTGTGTGTCTCAAACAGAAGAATGTTGAAGAATCAATCTATTTTTGAAAACCAACCTGGATAAAATATTAAGAATAATTTTTCTTATTATCATGGTTTACTCTGAAATATATAATCACTGGTAATTTATTCTGCATAAGCTTAGCACAATAAAAACCATCTGGGGTCTTAGAAGCATTATATGACTGTCATGTCAGTCACTTATTTGCTGTCACCATATCCCAACCTTCATATCTAGGTTACTGCAAGAGTTTCTTGTTTTCAATCTACTGGTCAGAACCTTCGCAAATTAATCTAAAATCCAGTCAATGTTTACATAGATAATGCTGCTTAAAAACCATTGGATTTTATTCCATTACCTAGAGATAAAATCTATACTGATTATTCTTGTGCCAACACTCTTATCAACTCCAACCTGTTATATTATTTTAATTTTTCACAATACCTCCTTTCAATCCTGTCAACTCAATCAGAGCTGCTCTCCTGAATCCATCATGTACTTTCTACTTCTGCCCTTGGCTTTATGCTATTTTCCCTGTACTTTATCACTCTTGAGACTCTTTCCTTCAATCTCTCCAACTCCTCCCAGTTTTTGAGTGCAGCTTATGGGGACTGTGAAGGAGAGAAGCTTGGCACGCACCCAGGAGGTGCTACTCAAAAGGCCAGTCTTCATTCAGGGGAGGAACCAGTTGGAAGAAGGGCATTACCAAGAAGACACTCCAAAATCAATATTGGAGAAAGGAGGCAGTTTTCAACCTGTGAGTAAATGGGGGGTTGAAGAGCCCTGAGATTTAATCAAGGAGTTACCAAGTCAGATGATCTGAACAAACCGAAAGAAAGCTAACGTGAGCGTTGGGTTGAAGGAAGTGAAAGGAGTGAGGTGTCAGTGCGCCAGAGGCCAGTTTGGGAACTACTGTGTATCCTCTGCTGCTGTCCTCTTTTGGTTTGGGACGCTTTGCAGAGTTGAGGGAGATGCTTAAATTAAAACACTGCTCAACTGTACACCCCATGCTTTTTGGCCCAGTTCAACCCTATCTCCTCCAGGTCTCTATGAAGCCTCCTTAGATCACTCAAGCATAGGTGTCACACCTTCCTCTGACATCACAGCACTTGTTTTCTCTGCCTCTTACTTGGCAGTAAGACTGTGATTGCCTTATGACATTTTTTGTATTGTGGTTTAATTTGTATTTAAAACATTTTACCTGTTAGAAAAAACTTTCTGTGGTTATGTCTAACATAATCTCATTAGACTGTTAAATCTTCCTTCAGTATGGAGATGTGAATCTTTTACTTTATATCTTCCTCTTAATCTAACATAGAAATATGCTCTTTATAGGCATCTAACAAATACTTATTACATGACCAGGAATCTTATAAAGTACTCTCCTATTTAACCTGGCCTAAAATGCAAGCTGATATTCTAACCCTCTCTGAAACCATTTCTAAAACTCAAAATTTTCCCAGAAGTATACATTCAGAAATAATTATGTTGACTATTCTGTAAGGAATATAGATGCAGTTCAGACCTACGCTCAAGAGAGCAACATATTTCAGCTAAAAATTTTTTGTTACAAGCAACAAAATAAACTCTGGCTAACTTGAGAAAATAATGTATTATAAAGATATTTTGTACTTCAAAGTTTACAAGAAGGCTAAAGAAGGGGACTCAGGGAAAAAACTGTGACCAAGATTCTAAGGCCCAATGTAACAAATCCATCAGAGTACCCCTTCCAAAAAGAACAAGCTCTGACCACTTTTTTATCCTTATATTCAGTTTGAAAAAGTTTCTGAATCTAAAGAAAGAACCCAGTTGACACAACCTGTCCTCTTGACTGACAGAGAGCAAACCTTGACTGCACAAAAACATGAGGAGAGGTTATTTGCCCAGAGTGAATCCTGGCATTCTTACCAAAAGAAGAAGAATGGAAACGAGGCATCCAAATAAAGAATAGCTGGTAGAATTGATGTACATTATAGTCCAGTGAATATAATGGTGAGGTTTCATAGAACAAGGTTCTTCTGTTGCATGAATTTTATAATCTCTTTAGACATAAAGCAGGCTTAATGAGCACAGGGCAAAGAGGTTATTTAAAATTGGAATACTAGACTGAGGCTTTAACCTTGAGGTAGACTTGGACCCATAGCATGAGTCCAGGCTTTTGGACAGGAAGCACATCAGGTCAATGCAGAGAGTGGGCAAGTTGCCATGTGAGGATGCTTTCAGGATCTGGGCCTCACTGTTTGCTTGTATACTCCTTTAAGGTCATGTTGGCAATCATTCTGTTTCATATTTAATGGGAACTTTATGTGTAAAAGGTAACTGTTTTACAGTAAAGGGGAAAAGAGAAAAATTAACAAAAATATAGCAGTGCTGTACCTGACATGTATTCCTATTGTCCAGCTGGTATCTAGGTTGCACAGAACTGTATTTCAGGACACAGACAGTGAGTGAGATAAGCTGCCCATCAAGCATCTCCAAAAACGAAAGTATTAAAACTGCTGTTTTCTTTTTCACTTAGTGCTTGGATATACTCATAAATTTTCAAAACATTTATCAAGTAATTTTATCTTGGAAAAAATAATACCTTAAACCTGAGAATCAATCACAAATCATGAATCTTTTCAAAAGGACAGTTTTTCTACTGTATGTGTTTTTCATACTTGTATTAGTTTTAACTGCTTCAGTTAAAGGATAGTAAGCACAAAGCTTACTATGTAAGAAGATTCTAGTTATTCTACTCTAAGCAGAGGGTCCCAAAGTTCTTGCTTCTTCTTGGAAACAGAAAAATGTTCATGAGAAAATAAGATTCATTTAGAATAAAAAAGAGCTAATGTTAGTATGAAAATGCTTTACAGAATGATTCTGGTTGTACAAGCTCATCAGAACTGAGCAAGGTATTTTATTTTATTAATGAGTTTAGAGATAGAAAAATGACGATTAGAACATAAGTAAAGATGACAAAAAATCATTTCATTTCTGTAACAGAGATGAACCAGTGAATAGTTGCTTGATAATTTTTATAAGCACAGGAAGCAAGAAGACAATAAATAAGTTGTATTTTCATAGCAAACATGGAACATCAGTTAGAAAATAGACATTACTAAACTGATGAGATCCTTTTGAATCTGTCATTAAATATTTAGAGCTTGATTTCTAAAAAATGATACTCATACCTTTTAATCACTAACTGAGCTGTGATTAAATGTATATAATATTTTACTTGTTGGATCAAAGGAACTACAAAGTAAAAAGTTTTCATTTTTATGGCGCTTTAAGGATTAGGTAGGGAGATGGATTCATATCTACCCTTTCCTTTCTATCAATTAGTCCTGGAATAAAAGAAAATTAAGAGATGTGTTTTATGGCAAAGTGAGGCTCCCCAGAGTTGTATACAACTAAAAGAAAAATACAGAGCAATTAAGACATCCCAGTGTTACACCTTCTGAACAACTATATTTAAATATTTCATTCAGTGTGCATGGAAAATATCCAGTATCTTGTGTTTAGTTCCCATCTGTAAAGACAGTGTGGGAGACTTCAGACAGAAGCACTGGTGAAATATTTTACGTGCCTCACAATCACTGTTTAACATGGATATTGCTATTGGCAGACATTGAAGCACTTAAACCCAATTTAAACATGGCCAGGAAGTGGTAATACTGCACTGAAGAGCACATTAAAGTGTTTTTAATTCCATCTGGTTTAAGACATTAAACCAATGTGGAAGCTAGCAATTTTATTGGCTCTCTATAGAGCCCTTTCTACCACAGGAAAATAAAGAAAGCATGTTATAAAAAGAAAGTTCTGTGAGGATGTCCTTTACTACACACACATACACACACACACGACTGGAGGCTCAAATGTTAAAGAATCTTCCTGTACTGAGGAGAACTGAGTTCAATCCCTGGGTTGGGAAGACCCCCCTGGAGAAGGGGATGGCAATCCACTCCAGTATTCTTGCCTGGAGAATTCCATGAACAGAAGAGCCTGGCAGGTTATAATCCATGGAGTTGCAGAGTTGGACATGACTAAATGACACACACAATATATATATATATATTTTTTTCACATTACTTATTTTGAAAAAAATACATAAAAGTGTGTGTTTGAGGGATGAGCAAATAAGTGTAGAAAAAATTGACATCTCCACGTAGCTTCCAAAGCTCTTGGGAATTACTGACCTGAGATTTTAACTCCATGAAGGGCTTTCTGGTAGCAGCAGCCTCTCTGACTTCTTTGTCAGCTGGTGGTTAGAGCCTGTTTCATAGAAAAGTGCCAAGACGAGACTGAGGCCGTCACTCAGCCTCAGTAGTTAGTACCTCTTGCTTCACTAACTGATGATGTCAAAATTCTGGTAACAGCAGTGGGAGAGAAAGATGTTTTAGATCACAGTGGAGCAGTTAACTAGCAGTTGCTTTGGGGAAGTTAACTAGCAGTTGCTTTGGGGAATCTAGGTCTTAAATTCTACAGGGAAATACATCAAGTATTTGCCTGCAATAAAAGCAAAAGTAGAATCATCTCAACTTGAAGACTTAGGTACTTCTGTTAGACATAGAAAACATCAACTACAAAAATGTGGAAACACTAATATATTCAGAAATTTCAGAAAGATTATAATACACATTTTAAAAGGGACAGCAGGTGGTAACATAATCTGAGAGTTTTAAGCAGTGAAAAATTAGTTTTTCCTAAGGACTTTGCTACCGTTTTACCCAATTTTTCAAAATCAGTAGCTGAATACTGAGTTCGTTGTGGAGAACTTTGATCAAAGACAGATCTCATTTGCTTGTTCTTCCTTCACTGGATGCAAGTTAAAGCTTCCTGAGATTTCAGAGTGACATTTCTAAGATGAAAGAACTTTTTAAAAATTTTGTCATTCTTTTATTTATTCCGCAGTTCAACAAATATTTATTGACCATGGACTCTGGAAGCAAAGTTTAGGTATAATTTAAGTATCTGCCACTTAACCCTGTTCTATTATTTTAATCATTTTTAAACTAATATAGATGCTGTATAATATTATATAAGTTACAGGTATACAGTTTAGTGATTCACAATTTTTAAAGGTTATGCTCCATTTATAGTTACTATAAAATCCTGGCTTCATCTTCCGGGTTGTGCAATATATTATTGTTGTCATAATAGTCTGTACCTTTTACTCCTACACCCATATTGTTCCTCTTCCCTCTCCCCACTGGTAACCACTAGTTTTCTATATCTGTAAGTCTACTTCTTTTGTGTTATATTCACTAGTTTGTTGTATTTTTAGGATTACACATATAAGTGATATCATATAGTATTTGTCCAACTACTTTCTAGTTTAGCAGTTTATAATATGTGCCAAGTTTTATAGTCAGGATTTAGGTAGCAATTTCCATGTATTTTTAGTCTGACAAACATGATCTCCTTTAAAACCCTTTCTCAATTTGATTTGAAGCCAATTTTCACTTAAGGTATTTTTCCTTCTTTACTGTCTCAAAGATACATATTTAGATGATCTTTGGTTTTAAACTACAACTGTTTGGTCAGCCTGTTAACAAACACTGGTAGTTTTTCAGCTTCAGCATCTTATGATTCTATTGAATATCATTGAAAGCAACATGATTATGATCAAATCAAACCTGCAGTAGATCTCTCTAGAATTTGACCGTTGAGTTTCTATGTGGTCCCAAATAAGGCTCTCTGCTTATCCAATAATGGAGTGTGTAAAAACTACATAAAAGACTGAACTGCATGCCTTCAAAGCATCCTTTGTCAACTCTCCTTCTCTGACTTTTGATGAGTCAAAAACAGAGTTTGATGTTATATTTTCTGACAAGGGCCTTAAATATGAGTATTCCTGGAATATTGATTAAAGGTAAATTCTTTTATTTTTAAACTGTAATTGAATTTTTTAATTGGTGGCAAATAGCTTTATAATGTTGTGTTGGTTTATGCCAACAGTGCGAATCAGTCATACACACACACACACACACACACAGGCCCACACACACACACGTATGTATACTTATCTGCTTTCCCTCCTGAGCCTCCCTCTGCTCCCCTCATCCCAATCCTCTGAGTCCTCACAGAGCTCCAGGCTGGACTCCCTGTGTTAAATAGTTGCTTCCCACTATCAGTTTTACACATGATAGTGTATATATGCCAGTGGTGCTTTCTCAATTCATCCCACCCTTACCATCCCCTGCTGTGTCCACTAGTCATCCTGCGCTTTCAATATAAAATGTATAGATGGCAGGCTGACATCTTTTTGTGAACAAGCATACAATGTCTTAAGCAAAGCTCTTATATGAGAGGGGGACCTATGCTATGGCTTCCCTCATGCTGGAGCCTCCTAATAGTCTTCCGACTGATTCTTCTCTTTTCTGGCTTGTTTTTTGGGGAATGAATATGTAATTAGGTGCAGATTTCCCACTGACACCAAAAATGTCCTCAAGTATTTAAAAAGCAAGGATAATATTGGGACTTTAGAAAATAACTTCTGTTTTTACTAACACACTTTGTAAGAAATTGTTAGACGTCAATATTCTTTCCTCATATCTGAAACACTTTATAGTAAGTTGGATATTATTGCTAAATTCTAAGCTAGAATTTATTTTCTAAATAAAATTGAGGACCTGTAACATGGAGCTGTGACACTGGTCTGTCTGAGAGTTGTAACAGTGGCCCATCAGAGAGCTACAATGCTGGTCCATCACTTCAAATTTTTCTTGAGATGAGACAGAACCAAGGAAATTACATACTCCCCTTACATCTTGAAAATAGGCTCAGAGGCTGAGGTCTTAATATAGGAGGTTTATTGGGGAGAGCTTTCAATATCAATACCTGTGAGGCAATGAAGTCATTCTACTACCCAACCTTTCTCTCCCTGGGCTGGCAAGTTGGGCTGTAATATGGTCACAACAAAGTCTTCAGGCAATCCCACAAGAAGCTCTGAAATTGGGATGGACCTTCAGAGTAGTCTATGATTGTATTCAGGGGACTAGAATTTTATGCTTCTGAATGGAGGTGTCATTGGATGCCGGCTATCCTGGGGAGGGTAAAAACCTGTGCATGTAGGTTCTCTTCAGCTGAGAGAAAGTCCCCAGGAAGGACAGAATTTAGAGCTGTTAGCTGCAACACTACGATGAATGCTTGAATTTTCAAAGAGATCTAGGAAGTGCATCCCATTGTAATAAAGTATATTAAGGACGCACTGTGTAAACCATTAGAATGGGAAGCAGGGGTTTAAGCACAATAAAAGAAGAGACACAATATGATGTATACTTAGAAAGATTTTTCTGACTGAAACATGAGCAAAGAATTGGTGAGAGGCATAACTGGAAGCAGAGAGACCAATTGAAGCGTGCACGCTAAATCATTTCAGTCGTGTCTGACCCTTTGTGACCCTATGGACTATAATCTGCCAGGCTCCTCTGTGCATGGGATTCTCCAGGCAAGAATACTGGAGTGGGTTGCCATGCCCTCCTTCTGGGGATCTTCCCAACCCAGGGATTTAACCCACGTCTCTTATGTCTCCTGCATTGGCAGGTGGGTTCTTTACCACTGGCACCATCTGAGAACAGATTGTGGCTTGAAGCAGGGTAGTGGCAGTAAGAATGAAGAGTTATTGATAGGTCTGAAAGATACTTTAGAAGTAGAAGGGCAAGATTTGGCAATTCATTGTGAAAAGGAGAGAGGAATCAGGCTATAACCCAAATTTTTAGCTTGGGTAACTGTGAAAGGAAGCAAAGCTAGAGAATGCAATTTTTAAAAATTGTTAATTGCATTTTTAATGATAGGATGATGATAAATTCAGTTTTGAAAACACAAACTTTAACAGGAGCATGGATGTGAGATTACTAAAAAGTCTATAGATGAAAGAGCCTGGAATATAGGAAAGGGCTATGGGCCAGAAACAGACATATGGGAGCCATCAGTATAGGGCTTCCCTGGTGGCTCAGACTATTAAAAAAAAACCTACCTGCAATGCCGGAGACCTGGGTTCAATCCCTGGGTCAAGGAAGATCCCCTGGAGAAGGGAGTGGCTACCCTCTCCAGCATTCTTGCCTGGAGAATTCCATGGGAAGAGGAGTCTGGTGGGCTACAGTCCACAGGGTGGCAAAGAGTTGGGCATGAATGAGTGATGAACACTATCAGTATAGAGGTGGTAACTGTGGCCAAAAAAGAGATCAAGATGGCTCAAGATCATGTATGAAGTGAGGTAGACAGAAGACCTAGGAAGGAATCGATTTTCTTTTTCAGTGAAGCATTCATTAAGTTCCTACCCTGTACTTTCAACATAAGAAGGAGAGGGGAGAAAAGAAGAGTATTTTTTTGGATATCTTTGTTATAGCAAATGTATCTCAGTATCTTATTTTACAACCCTATGATTTTGGATTATTGTCCCCATTAAACAGACAAGAGCAAAGCCTCAAAAAACTTAAGCAACTTCCAGAAGGCATAATGACATCAATTAGTGAAGCCAGAAGCTCAATTTCTAACTGTGTTTTACTATGATTTTTTCACTATACTGAGGCTAACTTCAAATGATCATATAATGCAAGTTTATTGTGAATTATCGTTTTTACAGTCATGATCTTATTTTGGTTGATATAGTAACATTTAAATATTAAAAAGTAAAACTAGAAAATTCAAATCTGCTTTGGGGAATAAAGATAGGGTCTCCTACATTCTTAAATCTTGGAGATGTAGACATTTATTCTCATCAAATAGAAAAACAAAAGAAAAGGGCTTTACCTTTCATTAACCACTTTGTAAAGAACAGCTTCTATTTATTCTGAAGGGAATTAAAAATGTATAACAATAAGCATTTCGTACAAATTTACCTCACAACAAAAGTGTATGTACTGTTAGCACTGATGTTATTTATTTATGTGTAAGCTAGAATTACATGCACATCTAGGACCCAGGCTTATGACAATGAAAGAGTTTCTCAGGGCTGGAGAAACCATGACTATGCAGAAGTCAGTTCTAAGCTTTCTTGCAAAGGTTCTGAGAACTGCCAGCCACCCCATGGTTTCTGTTGATAGAGAGGCATCAGCAGTGCTTAATCAGTGCTTTGTCTTGGTTGATAACCTGCAAACATCTTCTCTAACACAGAGAATGGGAGCTTAGTCTTCATCCTGGGGGAGTAAGAGAGAGAGTGATGGTACAGGCAGGAATTTGGTGCTATAGTCTTAAGTGTGACACCATCCATCAGCTCTAGGCTTCCTGTGGATACATCTTCCACATAGAAATAGCATCCAGTTATCACCATCCCAGTGGTGAGGCTTGAATACATTACCTTTAATGAAAGGTCACTTAGGTCAAGTGCAATTGTAGGAGTGGATGCGGTTTAAAACTGTTCAGTTCAATTCAGTTCAGTAGCTCAGTCGTGTCCGACTCTCCGCGACCCCATGAATCACAGCACGCCAGGCCTCCCTGTCCATCACCAACTCCCGGAGTACACTCAAACTCATGTCCACAGAGTCGGTGATGCCATCCAGCCATCTCATTCTCCGTCGTCCCCTTCTCCTCCCGCCCCCAACCTTTCCCAGCATCAGAGTCTTTTCCAGTTAGTCAACTTGTCGCATGAGGTGGCCAAAGTATTGCAGTTTCAGCTTTAGCATCAGTCCCTCCAATGAACATCCAGGATTGATCTCCTTTAGAATGGACTGGTAAACCTCATAAAGTCTTGAAATTAATGTTAAGTTACACATATTTCAGAATTCCCTGCAAGCCCCAACCAGGAGCTGAAAGACATTGTTTCAAAATCATCCTTTATCTCTTTAAATTTCTTTAGGATGCTGGTTTTGACATTAAGATTTAACTGGGCTAAAAGGTGCCATGTAGCCCTTGAAAAATTATCTTGCTACCTAAGAAGAAAAACATTTGAAATGTGCAGGTCCAATTCATCATGAATGTGGCTTTTTTTAAAAGGATGAAAATAGAAAAGGATTGCAATTTTTAAAAAAATACATAATTTTAAAAAGAGATTAAGATGCACTTACATTTAGTCTCATTTATTTTGTACATTGTTATACAGGTTACACAGATTCACAGATGGGAAATAGATTCAAGGTCATACAAGAAAAGAGTATTTAATGGTAAAAGTAGGACTCAAAACCAAGTGTTTTATTCCAATTGAAAATATATGTCAGAGCACTGTAGTGCTTTGCTTCATAATTTCTTGATAAGTATAGGATGATAAAATACTATCAATTGATATGTACTAGGTAAAAATGTCAAGTCATACATTTAGAAATTTCAAGGACACTAAAAATGTGCTAAAACTAAAGACTTATAATTTGCCTGGGGTAATGGCATTGCTCAGTTTTAAAATATCACACATAAATCAGTCCTCTAATGAATTTCATTTTATTGCCTTCATTTCTTAAAAAAAAAAAGTGTCCCCTGTCATTGAAGATGCAAAATAAAATGCATCGACAGGAATTAATAGACAATAGAACTTAATGAGTTCTCCTGGAGAATATTTTTATGATGAAAGCTTGGCATATGTTCCTGTGATTAATCACAATAATACACAAATGCTCAGCTCCACATAAACAGCCTATTCCTTCTTTCTGTAATAGTCTTCTCTTTTTTCTTCAAAGATGATTAAGTGCTCCACCCTCTCCATAGTCTTCCCTATGATAACCCCACCTCCACTCCTCCATCCAAATCCCACCTCCCCCAAGAAGATATCTCAGATAACCAAAGGAGGAAATGATCTTGTTCTCCTTTGAATCCCAATGTACTTCAGACTTCTAGCACCCAACACTGATCACACAGTATAATATCAGCATGTATTCTCTAGACCTTAAACATTCCGAAAGGATTGAGCTTTATGTTCCAGAAGATAGGTATGTGGGTAAGGAGTCAATAGACATTCCTTGCCAATGTAGTGAATACACAACAAAGGACTAAACACATCAGAAACTAAGATACTTTAAAAATTCAATCAGTGGGTCATTTTAGCTCCACACGAGCTAAAAGTAAGCTTTCCCTTTTATGGACACTTCTAGTCTGATCACCTTTCCTTTTAGAGAAAAGTGAGAAGAAAAAGGAATTAAAAAAAAAAAGTCAAATAGAAGATTTTCAATTTAATGTAATCTGAAGGTTTAGTTGGCTAAAAATAGTCTTCCTTTGGCTGATCAGGGACCAAAATTCCCATCTTTACCCAATGGAAGCAAGAGGGGTAGAAGTGAAAATTATTGACCAGTAATCACATGCCCAGTGACAAAGTTTCCTACTATAATTTATGACGGTCCTATGAGAGAGGCATTATTATTCCCATTTTCTACCCTACAAAATTTGTCCTGGCTTCTCTGGAACCAGGAATTCAGAAAGAATATGGTCAAGATGTGGCATTTCATGTATGTAATATTTCTCCTTCTCTGTTTTATAAAATAAATTTGTTAAGAAATGAAATAGTGTAAGTATTTTTAACATTCATTGCTGCTGCTAAGTCGCTTCAGTCGTGTCCGATTCTGTGTGACCCCATAGACGGCAGCCCACCAGGCTCCCCCAATGCTGGGATTCTCCAGGCAAGAATACTGGAGTGGGTTGCCATTTCCTTCTCCAGTGCATGAAAATGAAAAGTGAAAGTCAAGTCGCTCAGTCACGTCCGACTCTTCGCGACCCCATGGACTGCAGCCCACCGGGCTCCTCCGTTCATGGGATTTTCCAGGCAAGAGTCCTGGAGTGGGTTGCCATTGCCTTCTCCTTTAATACTCATTCAGTTCAGTTCAGTTCAGTCGCTCAGTCGTGTCCGACTCTTAGGAACCCCATGAACCACAGCACGCCAGGCCTCCCTGTCCATCACCAACTCCCGGAGTTCACTCAGACTCATGTCCATCGAGTCGGTGATGCCATCCAGCCACCTCATTCTCTGTCGTCCCCGTCTCCTCCTACCCCCAATCGCTCCCAGCATCAGAGTCTTTTCCAGTGAGTCAACTCTTCGCATGAGGTGGCCTAAGTATTGTAGTTTCAGCTTTAGCATAAGTCCTTCCATTAGTATATATCATTAGCATACTCATTAGTATATATCAAATGTTATTGCTTATTAAAGGTTAACAATGAGGGCTTAATTAAATATCAAACTGTTGACATATTACATTTAAAAACTGTCTTACATTAGTAAAGAAAGATTGCAAGTTGGAATGTGTTCTAGAAATATCTTTTCTTTAAATAGCACTAATCAAAGTCAAGTTTCATCTGATTATGAATTTATCAAGCTAGCCATATGGAGCAATTGCAAAATTGGGGTTTCCTTTAACCTCCAAATCCTATGACTGGTTGATTTATAATGTTCTTTAATACTGGAATTAGAGTAAACTTTTTCTACCCAATTAAGCTTGCTGACAGAGTAGTTCTGTGGAATTTGCCTGCATTTGGGGCCCTCTTGCCTATCCCCTGCTAAGAGGGAAATGTTTTCAAATCTGAAGACATTTGCAGCTGTTGGGCTAGTTGACTAATCAATTCTGAGGTTTTTCTTCCCCAAAATAAAAATCATCTGCGGACTGTTACTCAGAATAATAAGAGCTTGGCATTTCTGAACATCTGTTCATCACTGGATTTTACAAGTATTCTGAGCCAACCTCTGAAATCCTGAGCTTCTCTTCCAAAATCCAAGTAGAGACTTGAATAACATAGATTCTCCACGGCAGGTGTGGGGTTAGGATTGAACATTCCTCGTTCACACTTTCCACCTTACATCAAGGAGGCCCCATACTTGCCTAGTAGTATCCTGCTGTGTAATGAGCTGCAAAGAGCCCTGCATGCAGCAGAGTTCTACTGTCCTGATGCATCTGGGCTCCATTTTAATAGAAGCAAAGAATCAGATAAGTGACTGCCTTAAAGACCTCATGCGGATCTGTAAGCATCTAGGTCTCTAGGGAATGAAGTTATGAACATACCTTGTAAAGTATCAGTCATGTTTACACTAACTATAAATTATTATTAAGATTTAGCTGTCATTACCACAACATTCTCATCAACTTCTTCAGTTACCAAAACAAGATGGGGGGGGGTGGCAAGAGGAGGGTGATTCAGCCTATATGAGGTCACTATGAAGAACATGTTTGGAGGTTTTGCTAAATGGAATGGAATACATTTCAAATATTTTATAACCCAGCTATATTTACCAAAAAAGTCTAGGTTGTTTATTTTTCATTTCAATAATTTATTTTTTCATTTATTTGACCCTAGTCAAGAAATCCTTTACGTTGGCCAAGACCTAGGTGATTCAGACAGTTAAGAATCTGCCCACAATGCCAGAAACCCTGGTTTGATCCCTGCGTCAGGATGATCCCCTGGAGAGCATGGCAACCCATTCCAGTATTCGTGCCTGGAGAATTGCATGGACAGCAGAGCTTGGTGATCTACAGTCCATGGGATCCCAGTTAGACATAGCTGAGCGACTTTCATTCATTAGGGACAAATAGCTATGTGGCCTCAGGCAAGTTATCTACTCTTTTCACATCTTTTTCTAATTGAAAAGTTGCAAAGTAGGAAAGAAATGGGGCAAAAGGAACAAACGGGTCTGGGTTACCCAGGTCAGGATTTACAGCCTTAATTTTCCACCCTCAGAGGAATACTGGCCTTAAACAAAGGGAGCTCTGCCGATTTAGAGTTCTATGTACTCACAGATGTTCCCATCAAAATGAGAGTCAAGACTGGCAATTTGAAGACAGCACTTCTAAAACTGTGTTCCAAATACAATAGCTTAATTTGGAATTCTGTCTAAAAGTGCCTTTGAGGACTTTGTAGAAGTAATAAAGGATGGCACACAAAAAATTTATGCTGACTGTTTGACTTGCTGATACACTAAAATTTGTATTGAACCGAGGCCCGTCCTGTGTTGTGTGAGGTCCCTCAGTCGTGTCAGACTCTTTGCGACCCCTCGGACTGTAGCCAGCCAGGCTCCTCTGTCCGTGGGATTCTCTAAGCAAGAACACTGGAGTGGGTTGCCATTTCCTTCTCCAGGGGCCCATCATGAGAAAACATAAATTCTGAAAGTGAATTAATAATAAGGGAATCTTGGAAGAGCCATGTGCACTTTCTCCATCTTTTTTCTTTAATACAAGGAGAGGTAGATTAGAGCGCTGAAATCTATTTAACACCTATCATAGGGTTATCATACAAAAAAGATCTTCACGATGAAGATAATCATGATGGCGTGATCACTCACCTGGAACCAGACATCTTGGAATGTGAAGTCAAATGGGACTTAGAGAGCATCACTACGAACAAAGCTAGTGGAGGTGATGGAATTCCAATTGAGCTATTTCAAATCCTGAAAGATGATGCTGTGAAAGTGTTGCACTCAATATGCCAGCAAATTTGGAAAACTCAGCAGTGGCCACAGGACTGGAAGAGGTCAGTCTTCATTCCAATCCCAAAGAAATGCAATGCCAAAGAATGCTCAAACTACCACACAATTGCACTCATCTCACACGCTAGTAAAGGCATGCTCAAAATTCTCCAAGCCAGGCTTCAGCAATATGTGAACCGTGAACTTCCACATGTTCAAGCAGGTTTTAGAAAAGGCAGAGGAACCAGAGATCAAATTGCCAACATCCGCTGGATCATGGAGAAAGCAAGAGAGTTCCAGAAAAACATCTATTTCTGCTTCATTGACTATGCCAGAGCCTTTGACTGTGTGGATCACAATAAACTGTGGAAAATTCTGAAAGAAATGGGAATACCAGACCACCTGACCTGCCTCTTAAGAAACCTGTATGCAGATCAGGAAGCAACAGTTAGAACTGGTCATGGAACAACAGATTGGTTCCAAATAGGAAAAGGAGTGCGTCAAGGTTGTATATTGTCACCCTGCTTATTTAACTTCTATGCAGAGTACATCATGAGGAACGCTGGGCTGGAAGAAGCACAAGCTGGAATCAAGATTGCCGGGAGAAATATCAATAACCTCAGATATGCAGATGACACCACCCTTATGGCAGAAAGTGAAGAGGAACTCAAAGGCCTCTTGATGAAAGTGAAAGAGGAGAGTGAAAAGGTTGGCTTGAAGCTCAACATTCAGAAAACGAAGATCGTGGCATCTGGTCCCATCACTTCATGGGAAATAGATGGAAAAACAGTGGAAACAGTGTCAGACTTTATTTTTTGGGACTCCAAAATCACTGCAGATGCTGATTGCAGCCAGGAAATTAAAAGACGCTTACTCCTTGGAAGGAAAGTGATGACCAACCTAGATAGCATATTAAAAAGCAGAGACATTACTTTGCCAACAAAGAACTGTCTAGTAAAGGCTATGGTTTTTCCTGTGGTCATGTATGGATGTGAGAGTTGGACTGTGAAGAAAGCTGATCACTGAAGAATTGATGCTTTTGACTGTGGTGTTGGAGAAGACTCTTGAGAGTCCCTTGGACTGCAAGGAGATCCAATCAGTCCATTCTGATGGAGATCGATCCTGGGTGTTCATTGGAAGGACTTATGCTAAAGCTGAAACTCCAATACTTTGGCCACCTCATGCGACGAGTGACTCACTGGAAAAGAGTCTGATGCTAGGAGGGATTGGGGGTGGGAGGAGACGGGGACGACAGAGAATGAGATGGCTGGATGGCATCACCGACTCGATGGACATGAGTTTGAGTGAACTCCGGGAGTTGGTGATGGACAGGGAGGACTGGCGTGCTGTGATTCATGGGGTCGCAAAGAGTCGGACACGACTGAGCAACTGAACTGAACTGAACTGATAGGGTTATTATAAGAATAAAATAGTAAATCAAATGTGAGAGTCTGGGGAAACTAAAACATCTTATATAATACCTGGTCAAAATATAATATTAAACTCTATTAATAACATATTTCATTTTTATAACTTTTAGAGTATTTTCAAATAGACTACCAATGTCCAGCTTCTCTTAATCTTTACATTTGAATGTAATAAGCATGTGGAGAACAAAGTAAAGCTACTATTAAAAACCAGGTTTAAAAAAATGTTTTTTAATGAAGTCACTGCCTGCTCTGGAAAAAATAAATGTAACAGCAGCTATTAAATGACATTTTCAATGAAAATTTGGTGTCCTTTTACAAAGTAAAGCATCTTTTTAAAGGATATATCTTTATTCCTAAGTTTTTACATTTAATAAGTCTGTATTTGTGTATGTTTGTCCTTCTTAAAAATTTAAGCTCATCTCTTCCTTCTTCCCAGGGACCCATCTCAACATCCTCCCATCCACATACACTCCAATCTGGATGATTCTCCTTTTTGTCTAAAAGCTTAGCTATTCTGGTGTGTGTACGTGTGTGTGTTTAATGAAGAATGGCAGCTCTGAAGGAGACAAGAAAGCTTTTTTTTTTTTTTTTGAAGAAAGCCTCTTTCTAGTTGAAGTAGGACACCTGCATTGAATATATTCTAGCATGTTAAGAGGAGAATCCAATACTGAAAAATATGGAAAGGCAAAATTACAAATCCACAAACACCATGGTTCATTAGCCATGGATTACAGAACAGATTTAAGTGAAACAAGTCTCCGGACTACCTAGGGATTCATCGCTAGCAACAATCATTTCCTTTCTCCCTCTCTCTTCCAACCTTTCTTTGTCTCCTTCCTCTCCTTTTCTCCCACTGGAAGTCTGATTCAGAGCAACACATGCACTGCAGAATAGCAATAGATACAAAACCCCAACAATGAGCTTAAGAAAACCTTGTCAGCGCTGGCCACCATTCACATTAGTCAAAACAGTAACAGGCCTATCTAATAAAACATCTGCTTTGATCATTTTATTTATTGTCCATGCACTTCGGATTGTGGCATCACTTAAGTACAATTGCTTTTCCCCAGCTCTTTAAGGAAAGAGATAACTTGAAATAACCAGATTCCTCAGGCCATTATCACATGAATTGCGTCAGCCTCATCCTAGTCAAGTCCAACACAGAATCAGAGGGCACTAAATTTAAACAAACCTGCACCAGGTAGGTAATATATTTTTCAGGCCACTTCTCTGCTTCTACTGATGTATAATCTACTTCTTCATTTTTATAGAATAGCCTTCATATTTTAACTATTTAGGGTTCATCTCAGAGCTCTCTAGAATTTTTTTCTAGAGCTGAATTTTTGTCTTCATTAGCCCAATTTTCTTATAATAGAAATTAGGTTGCTTTCATTCAGTTACATGTTTCTCTGTCTCTGTGTCCCTTTCTCTTTTCTCTCTCCTCACCCCTCTTTCTCTCCCCCATCCCCCTCCCCTTTCCCTTAGGACCACTGATACTTAGCTCCCTGGGAAGCATAAAGAAGTTTATAACCACCTCAGGCTGATTATCTGCGCTATTAGTGTGCTATTAGACAGTTATTCTTTTCCTCCTCTGTTATTAAGAGAACCCCAACTTAGTTTGAAACATCTAATAATCCAACTTGAAAGCTATCTTTCCCAGCTTCCTCTCTTGCAACCCATAAGTGGCCATATAACAATTTTGGCCAATGAGGCCGGTGAAGAAGTCAACTGAGGATTTCTGAGAAATTATCTTTCCTGGCATGGGCTCTAACCCTTCCTCTTTGTATTTTCTTACATCCTGCCTGAAATGCCAAAGTGATATCCTTAACTAAATACTATGATCAGAATGGATTAGAAACTGTTCTTTCAAAATTCATATATACAAGCAATGTTTCTTAGAGCATGGGGAACTGTTCCAGTTTGGGGAACTTTTACTTAAAATGTAAAATTATAGGCCTGAATTCCAAGTACTACAATGCAAACATTCGAAAATTTATACCAAAATATCTATGATCTCTGAAGGTGGAAGACAAAGGACACTATCCAGGTGCAAAATATCATCAATCGTGCCACCAACACCAGGAGAGATCCCCCACCCCGCCATTAAATCCTCTCCATTCTCTAATCTCAAGAAATAATAACGAGCAAAAGATGATGCATTTTCAAAAGACGCTTAAACTGCAAAGATTAAAAGTAGGACGAGAGAGCATGATGACCACGGTAACTTATGCTCCCATCTGAGAAATGGGAGCTATGTGACTCTTCCTCACCATCTAAATATAAGTAAATATAAAAATAAACCAGTCATCTGTGCCTCTTCTGGGCTGAAGAGGTAGATGTAACTCTTCATTATGTCTTTTTTTTTTTTTTTTTTTGGTCTGTTAGCTGACTCTGGGTACCTCGAGGCAAGAGGAGCCACAAGAAGGACTCGTGAATGATCACGTGGAAGGTCACTTGCCAACTGGGAACACCCCTGGAGATCTTTGCATGAGTAAGAAACACAATTTCATTGTACTAAACTACCAAGACTTTTGGGAGTATTTGTTGTTGAAACTAGTGTTACTCTAATTAATATAAAGGGCAAAAAATTGAAATCTCAAATTTTACTGAGCTAAGCCTGAGATAACCAAGAAAGCATTAAAGTGATTGAGCCAACATAAAAATAATTACATTTTCTGCCATTAGGCAAAAATGGGACATTAAAATAGAAATTAATTTAATTTATAGGGAAATGAAGAAAATTGCAATTTTGTTCTCCCTTGAGTTTACGACCTATAAAACTTATACCTGCCAAGTAGTAAACATTTTAATTTTGATGTTTCCATTTAGTTTGGGTATAGTCTTGCTGTTCTGCAAAGAATTTCCCCATTGATTTCTGTAAGGAAGTGAAATAAATAACATGCTCCTCTTTGCTATTTAGGGAAGTAGAAGCTACTGCAATATTTCATTTTTTTCTGACTAGATTATTTCAAGGTGATTGTGATTTGGGTTCAAAAGTCAACTATGTTTCTTTAAAAGTAAAGTTTGGTAAAAACTATGAATGCTATCAGTTTTTCCTCTAAAGTTAGAGAGCTTCTATTCCACTGTGCCCAGGAACCTTCTACAGACTTAAAGCTAAACTTTTGCTTTGCGGGGACATCTTGTTCCAGGTTTTTAAAAAGATGTCAGTATTATTATTCCTGATAATATAAAGAACAGCTTCTGGTTTAGAGAGGTGCTTCTGTGACCTGGTTGAAATATCTGATGAAGTTCTTCCACGCCCAGTGGGAGGCACCATGAGCTTTTCAGTATAGTTGATTTCATCAAGATAATAGACCAAACCGGGAAAAAAAAAATAAAGAAGAAGAAAAGCCTCTTTTCTAAATTAGTGAGACACCGTTTTACTTAGTACTTACATATGTTTCAAGGGTTAGAGCTTTAATTCAGTGTCCATTTATTCTTTTGTAGAACCTCTCTAGAAAGATACAGCTTTAGACAATCTTGGATTGTGAGTATAGGCTGAGTATGAGGTGAAATGGCAGATGGGATTATTTTTCCTTCTTCATTCTGAAAAGTTTATCTACAGCTTTCTCTTTGCATCTATTTGACAACAGTGTAATTATAAACCCTTTGTTTCCCAGGTAACATTCTACCACAAAAATAGGATAATTTTTCCCATAGAAGAACCAGACATAAAATGAGAAAAGTTCTCATTTGGGGGGAAGATAAATCAGCTTAGAATAAGTGATCACTCTTTAGGATTTTACCATAACCACCAAAACAATATGCTAAGGGAGAATATATGTTGGAGAAGCAGCCCACTTTACCTTAAAAACAGAAACCCCAGCTTCATTGAGAGTGGCAATGGGTTCAGCTAAAAACAGTTATTCCAGATGTGCCCCCCACAAGGGGTGGCATTTTTCAGTTATAGCACATAAGACACGAGTCAAAGTCTCTGGATGATCTTCTGGGAAAGCTCTTTGAGAAAACTCATTCAGCTGGCACTTGCCTTTTGCACTTTCTATCCTCCTGCCTGGAATGTAGTCAGGATACTAGAGGTGAGGCAGCCATTTTGAGACCACAAGGCAACAAGTCAGTATAAAAGCCGCATATTAAGGACGGCCAAGAGGTAGGAAAAATGGGTCTTAGATTCCTGAGGACTGCGGGTCTGCAGGATTGTGAAATCCTAACTTAATGTCATTTGTCTCAACTTAATGTCACTTGAGTAAAACAAAACCTCTATTTGGTTAACCCAGGGAAAGTTAGATTATATCTTATGGGCTGTCAAACCTAAACCATATTGATCGAATTAGGTTGCAAGGAAAACACTTAAAAAATTTTATAATAACAGTTTCTAAGGAAGTATTTCAGAGGCATTCATTTATTTTGGCAATTATTAACATGTATAAATCATTTTTATATGTTCTTTAAAATGAGTCCTCCAAGGAATTCTACTTGGCAACAACATACACAGCTCTCATGGAAGGGTCAATATGAACACATTTTATCCCTCCATTTATTAATTCAGTGAACATCTACTGAGGGCACAGTAACCATTATGCTGTGGACAGGGATGCAAAAATGAAAAACAAGTGCCTGACTGCAAGAGCCTCCATTTGCTTGAATGTAATGGGGTCGCAGAGAGTCGGACATGACTGAGCGACTGAACTGAACTGAACTGAACTGAATGGATGAAATAATAAAAGTATATTACGAAATCCTTTTTTGAAACATTATGTTTCCATTTCTCTGCTTCCTATGGGTTATTGCATGTACATTAGCTCTCCAAGAGATGGATAAGCACCACAATCAACATTAACAAAATAAAAGAATCTGAACCACCAACATGGTATCCAGTGCTAAATGTTCAGAGCACTATCTCATAATTTGAAAATCTAATTAAATGTCATACCAGTATATTCATTACAGTTGTGAAAAATAATTGAAGAAAATTTCTCATTCTATGACATAACTTTTTCCAAAATTAGAGAACTGCTAAAAGCAAATATTGAGTGCTATTCCACTTTGTTTTGTTATTTCTATGAGTAAAAAATTATTGTACATCAGACCTTTACACCAGTACCAAAGGACAATTATTCACTGTAGTATAGACAGCAAAATATTAACTAACACCAGTGTGTATCAGGAAAGCCACTTTCCAGTCACCTCGTCCTCTGTGTTACCATCAGCACATCACTTAACTTCTTTCTACCTCTGTTTACTTAGGGGTTAAATAACGGTGAGAGATTAAATTAATGTGTTTCATTGAACTAAAATTCTCTTATTTCCCTGCTCTATTCTGGGCATGATGCATTAGTAGACAAGTTTCCCAGCTAAGAGCAGCACATTAAGATTATTTTTAAATGATGCATGGCGGCTTCTCTGTTTCCGTTGCCTCAGGGATTATATATCTTAGGCCATATCCCATATAAAACCACAGTTTTATATATAATTAAACAATATGTCATCTTGAATTAATAATACCATATCACTCTACTCAGGATCAGAATATAGGACTGGTTTTATTATTTCCAGCTTTTAAGAACTTAACTTATATTGCACCCATTTGAGATAATTCAGTGAAAATTAGATGGAGAGTAAATTGTTTTAAATTTGTTGTTCAAAAGTATATCCCAGATATTCAGGAGTGAGTCTAGCAAAGCTTATTTAAAAGCACAGTGATCTTCTTGCCTCATTCAGATAAATTGCTTTCAGAGTCTAAAAAAAGATTCATTATAAGCAAAATCTGGATGCTGAAATTCAGATTTTTTTTGTATAGACAACAGAAGTAATTAACACATCTGAAAGTTATCTGCAGATCACCACAGAGAGGTACCTGCTTCTCTTTCTACTTTAATGAAAATATCTGAAACTGAAATATATTAGGTGCAACCAGTTTAACCCCCCACATTCCGAACTTGATACACAAGATTATAAATGCTATCATCTTGCTTGCAACAAGATGTTCAAGGGACATGAACAGTCTTTATAAATCCTTTAGTTATCACCCTGCAAAGTAACTCACACCTGCAAGTATTCCTCTCTTACAAATACACGCGTTCCCCTCTACTCACCACAATGAGTTAAAGGTAGACAAAAGCTCCGAGGCAGCCTTTGAGTCATTACTTTGCTCTACCATTCCTTTCATTTTGGGTGTCATAGCACAGTCCTTTACAGACAGCCATTCATTCTGCTAGGTTTACTGCAAACCCTGAAAGAGGTGTCTGGTACTTGCTGAAGAGCTGGCTTTGCTGCTTCTGGTCACTTTCCCCACAAAAAGAGCAAGACCAGTTTCTGGGCTATTCTTAACTCTCCTTCCAAAACATTTGAAAAGAGAAAGAGAAGACTTCTTGATTTCCATGCAAACTCCCAGCCTGCCCGCCTGCCTGCTGCTGCCAATACTTCTCATTCTTGCTGGTGATGACACTCAGCAAGCTCCCCAGCCCCGATGCTTCGTTATGTAAGGCTGTCTAGGTCAAGTGTAGGAGACACACTGCTGGCCTGTGAAAACTCATGGAACTGTTCCTTCAGATTAACACTTCAGGGACTATGGAAGCTGAAGGAAGCTGAGCTTTCACTACATCTTTTGGGGGTAAATATTTTTTTTTTTGCATGAATCAGTGGTTTATGTGCTATAGTCTTGGCAGATGCCTGTCAGCCATGCTGAGAGGTGCAGAGAGAAATTATTAAGAGATTTCACTTCTGTCAGTATGCTTGAATAAGCATGGGAAGTCTTCTAGCCATCCTAGCTTTAAAACCTTTAAAGAGTAAATGAATCATAAATTAGAGTTTGCTTATCAAGCATCATCTCTAACCATGAAGAAATGCGTGTTGATTTGACTGTTTAAACTGACTGCAATCCATTTGCTCAGAGGTGTTGTAGGAAAGCATTATTAGATGGGGCTATCAGCTGAAAGAGATTTACTGCAGTTCTTGGCTGTTATTTTGCCCTTGTCTGATTGCAAATTTGTTTCACTTGTAAATGAGCTGTATGTTTTCCTGTGTTTGCCTTCTGTTGTGATAGTTTGTTATAATATGAGAACGGAGCCTGCATAACCTGGCAGTTAGGTGACTTCAACGAATCATAAATCCTGCCTGTTTATTCCAAGGTGGATACTGCAGTGGGAGCGCCATTCGGTACAAGCCATTCTGAATGGTGTTGGGTTAACTGCATTGGCTCACACTGTACTATGTTTGGGGGGCTTGGAGACATCATCCCAGGTTTAGCATCAACACTTATTCGCTCTGTGAGCAAAAGTAGAAACAATATAGTGCTTATTCTGTTTCAGATTCTCACATTGTGTCCTAGTACAGGGATTAGTTGAAACAGGAGGCTCTTACTGAAATGCTGCAGAAAAGCCTGCTAAGACTGCAGCAGCAGTGTGATGTTAAGGAAAAAAAAATTTTACAAGATTGAACCAAGATGATGAGACAGCAAATGGCACCAAAGTTAAAGGACAGGTGTGTATTTTAAAAGTTGAAGATAGATGCAGCTCAGTTGAGAGGAGCTGGCTTCCTGCGTGCCCCTGGCAAGAAAAGTTCAGTGCCTTGAATCAGAATGTCACGATTAGGAAAATAAAGGCTGTGTACACTGTCTCTGTGATGTTAAAGAGATAAAGGGGATGTTGACTATTCAGTCACTGGGAGGACCAGCATGAGGCAGGTTAATCGGAGGAGCACACTAGGTACACAGGTAGTTTTCAAGTATCTGAAATTCTGTTGCATTCTTTTAATTAAATGATCAGAATGAAAATGAGTGCTACTGAAATGAATTTCTTTGAGAGTACTTTTTATTAATCAAGATTAACAGTGCACATTGATTATTTATGATGAGAATATACTGCTTATCATCTTATTCTATGTTTAATTGATTAAACATGTACATTTTTTTACCAAATAATTTAAAGAGACAGTTATGGTCCCTCAGGGCCTGATTGTATATTATTGATGTTCAGTAGTCATATTCCCCATAGACTTTGTTTGGCGTAAGAGCCCCATCAGACTAGGTTTTACTCAGATTAACATTTTGAGTATCCCTCATAAACATAATGCTAAAAATAATGCATACATATTTAGTTATACTTATAATCTTTGAGTTTATGTATCTTAGGATAACACTGTCTGTACTCAAATTGTCTATAAATGATTTTTGTTTAATACTATTTTTTTGGCTATTGTTCAAAGGAATTCTTGTAATATAGCTTTAAAGTTACATTCACTTTTTCATTTCTAAATGGAAACATTTGAGTTAAGCGAGGTCCAAAGTTAGTTTTGGTTCTGTCTTCTGTAGACTATATTCTACTAAGTGTGAATTAACTGTATTAATTAATCTATACTAAAGTGAGATTACATCTTCTGGTGAAATTATGTTTTCTAAATACCGACAATATTAAGTCAACATTTATTGACCGAGTGCTAGGCCAGTGTTATCTCAACATGTTACCTCTTGAGCAATAGCAAGGGCAGCATCACTTGGGAATGTGTTAGGAATGCAGACTCTCAGGCCTGTTTCAGACTTCCTGAGTCAAAACCTCTGGGATGGGGGTGGGGTAATTTGTCTTTTAACAAGCCCTTTAGGTGACTGTGAAGCTGCTAAAGGTTGAGAACAGCTGTTGGTTAAATATAATTTAAAAAATTATTATTACTATAATGTATTTCAAATAGATCCTTTTTATATTATCAAGTATATTTCAAAGATATGTTACATAAGTAAGTTTTCTGTTTTCTGGTGGCCCAGTTTTCCCAGTGTAAGCAGTACCGTTTTAAAGATTTATGCATTTATTTAGTACATCTTAAGCCTAAATTTGTTCCTCAGAAGCTTTATTTCCCAACAGCTTCATTTTTAGCTTTCAGAAATTACATAGTGTGATGGAAACAGCGCCGAGGGGCCTATTTCCTCTATTGTTGCGCTGTGTGACTTGGCCTCTGTCACTGACCCTCTCTGCTCAGTTTTTTCTTTGTAAAATAATAGGCTTGTCTAAGGGCTTCTCAGCTAAGTATAACTGACATTTTGAGTTGGATATTCTTGCTGTGGGGTGTGTCCTGCACATCATTTAATGTGGAGCAGCATCCCTGGCCTCTACCCAAAAGGTACTGGTAAAAAACCCCAGTTATGACAATCAAAAATATTTTCAGACATGAACACTTTATCTCCTGGGGGCAAAATCACCCCTCCCACCTCCTCCTGTCCTAGTCATCCCATCCCCATGTTTGATAACTTTTGTTGACTCCTCTACATAAAGTTCTATTAAACTAAATAATAAAATAATGCATAATTTCTTCTTTTGGAAGTAGGTAGGTTAAAAATTCCAAATGAATAAATAGGTATATGTCTTACTTACATAACCCAGCTATAGGCTCTTTGTCCTCTTTAAGATCTAGGCATAATTTGCTCAAATATCTACCAATTCCAGAGTCTGTGAAAGACCACAACCCTTCTGCAACTTTTTCGGGACTTAAAATCTTATATCCTCTCCCATGTCCCAGAGTCCTAACTCCATATATACTCATCACTCTAAAAAAGTGACCCAGACTCCATGTATCACTAGTTTCTACCAGGGATTTATGCATACAAATCATCTTTGGAGTTTAATAGATTTCACTAAGGACTTTTGTTCTTCCCCTCATTCTCTTTCCTTACTTGACCATCTCTGGTCCTTACTCTCTCTGTGCAAGATGTTCTGAGACCTTCAAATTCTTCTCTTTCTATTGTGCATGATAATCCAATTTTCCACAGCTCTTACATCCAAATATAAATGCCCAAACTTATCAATCAAAGAGTTTAGAAGATCAAGGATCTTCAGTTTAGGACTATCTCCCTTTCATGGAAGACAGTTGAGTTCATCTACTGTAATCACAAAATCATAAAGTCATGGGGCTGGAACAGATATTGAACTTAATTTAATTTGTATGTGTTTAGAATTCATACTGAATGATAGTTCTTGGCCCATAAAATTATATATTTGCATGCCAGGGTTTCAGAATATTAAATTGTATCTGCCCATGAGGAGTTGCTGCAAACAGTTCAGCAATTTAGTCTAGACATTTGCTAGGGTTGATATGCATGGTGGAAATAGATGAGCGTCACACCCCCTCATACACATGCTTCTCCCTAAGAGTAAGGAATTCTTTTCAGTAAAACATACTAAAATTCAAATTGTGGTTTTTAAGATATCTGTGAATTAATGGATTTAATTTAATGTAAATATAAATAGTGTACCAGATAGGTATATTTTGATTAATCATAATAATAGATTATGATAGAATAATTATATCCATATTTCCAAGTAATTTTATAGACATGATCCTTTCTAAGATCCACAGCAACCCTATATTTAGGTCCCATCAATCTAATTAAAATAAAATTCTTATCTCCAGATGCCAAATTCTACCATTTAACCATAAATGGGTGCTGAATTTGTCAAAAGCTTTTTCTGCATCTGTTGACATTATCATATGGTTTTTATCTTTCAATTGTTAATATGATGTATCACATTGATTGATTTGCATATATTGAAGAATTCTTGCATCCCTGGAATAGACCCAACTTGATCATGGTGTATGAACTTTTTGATGTGTTGCTGAATTCCGTTTGCTAAAATTTTCTTGAGAATTTTTTCATCTATGTACATCAGTGATATTTGCCTGTAGTTTTCTTTTTTTGTGTTGTCTTTGTTTGGTTTGATTGATGGTGGCCTCGTAGAATGAGTTTGGGAGTCTTCCTTTGCAATATTTGAAAGAGTTTTAGAAGGATAGGCATTAGCTCTTCTCTAAATGTCTGATAGAATTCTCCTGTGAAACCATCTGGTCCTGGGCTTTGGTTTTTTGGGAGATTTTTGATCACAGCTTCAAGTTCAGTGTTTGTAATCGGTCTGTTCATAATTTCTATTTCTTCCTGGTTCAGTCTTGGGAGATTGAACTTTTCTAAGAATCTGTCCATTTCTTCCAGGTTATCCATTTAATTGCCATATAGTTGTTCATAAGTCTCTTATAATCCTTTGTATTTCTGCATTGTCTGCTGTAACCTCTCCTTTTTCCTTTCTAATTTTGTTGATTTGATTCTTCTCTCTTTTTTTCCTGATGAGTCTGGTCAAAGGTTTATCAATTTTGTTTATCTTCTCAAAGAACCAGCTTTTAGCTTTATTAATCTTTCCTATTGTTTTTTTCATTTCTTTTTCATTTATTTCTGCTTGGATCTTTATGATTTCTTTCCTTCTACTAATTTTGAGGGTTTTTCTGTTCTTCTTTTTCCAGTTGTTTTAGGTGTAAAACAAAGTTGTCTATTTGATGTTTTTCTTGTTTCTTGAGATAGGATTGTATGGCTATAAACTTCCCTTTTAGAACTGCTTTTGCTGCATCCCATAGGTTTTGAGTTGTTGTGTTTTCATGGTCATTTGTTTCTAGAAATTGTTTTTATTTCCCTTTTGATTTCTTCAGTAACCTGTGGGTTATTTATAAGTGCATTGCTTAATCTCCATGTGTTTGTGTTTCTTACAGATTTTTCTTGTAATTGCTATCTAGTCTCATAGCATTGTGGTTGGAGAAGATGCTTATACAATTTCAATTTTCTTAAATTTACTGAGGTTTGATTTGTGACCCAAGATGTGGTCCATCCTGGAGAATGTTTCATGTGCACTTGACAAGAAGGTGTATTCTTCTGCATTTGGATGGAATGTCCTGAAGATATCAATGAGATCCATCTCATCTAATGTATCATTTAAGACTTGTTTCCTTATTAATTTTCTGTTTTGATGATCTGTCCGTTGGTGTGAGTGGGATGTTAAAGTCTCCTACTATTACTGTGTTACTGTCAATTTCTTCTCTTATGTCTGTTAGTGTTTGTCTTATGTGTGGAGGTGCTCCCATGTTGAGTACATAGATATTTACAATCGTTACATCTTCCCCTTGGATTGATCCCTTGATCATTATGTAGTGTCCTTCCTTATCTCTTGTAATCTTTATTTTAAGGTCTATTTTGTCTGATATGAGGATTGCTACTCCAGTTTTCTTTTGCTTCCCATTTGCACGGAATATATTTTTCCATCCTCTCACTTTCAGTCTATATGTGTCTTTAGGTCTGAAGTGGGTCTCTGTAGACAGCATACATTGGGTCTTGTTTTGTATCCATTCAGGCAGTCTCTGTCTTTTGGTTGGAGCGTTTAATCCATTTACATTTAAAGTAATTACATTAAAGATTAACTGCAAGGGGAAAAGAATAGTAGGAAAAGCAAACAAATGAATAAATGGAGATAAAATAATAATAGGCTTAAAAAATTAAAATGAAAAAAAATGAAAAAAAAAAATGGCAAACTCCACACAACTGCAAAAGCCCAACATAGAGGCAGAGGTTCCGAACAACAGTAAAATATGTGACTGAGGGGAAAAAAAGCTCAAAAGCTTAATTAGATTTCATAGTGCCAATAAAATCGACAACTACAGTGGGGGGTGGGGGAGGAAATTAAAAGAAAAAAAATCCAAAATAATCTACAGAACAAGTCAAAGCATAAGAATAATAAATGTGTGTTTTCTTTTGTGGGAGCTCTCAATGTCCTTTTATATATTCCATAGACACAGAGTCTGCCTAGTTGATCATGTAGATTTAATCTGCAGGTTGTACAGCTGGTGGGAAAGTTTTGGGTCTTCTTTCCTACCTACACTGCCCCTGGGTTTCAACTGTGGTTTTATTTCCACCTGTACATGTGATTCGTCCACTGGAGTTTGCTCCTGAGGCTGCCGTGGAGGACTTGGGTTTGCCCCTGTAAGGGCCAGGTGTTGAGGTGGTACAGCTGCTTGGGTCACAGGGATTCTGGCAGCACCAGGTACTCAGTGAAGCTGGTGGCTGGGGCAGAAGGAAATATAATGCTCTAGAAGGGTATGGCAACCAGTGTCAGGCAATACGCTCCAGTATTCTTGCCTAGAGAATCCCCCTGACAGAGAAACCTGGCAGGCCACAGTCTACAGGGTCGCAAAGAGCTGGACATGACCGAAGTGACCTTACGCATATAGATGCAAGATTTTTTTGCCTGTGGCAGTTCTGCCCCAGTGAGAGTTGAGTGTGAAGGTGGCACAGCTGCTTGGCTTGTGGGGACCCTGGCACCGTAAAGTGTGCAGGAACACGGATTGCCTCTGCCCCAGGAGTTATGGCCCTATCAGAGTCTTTCTTCGAGCCTTTTGTAGCTGGTGATCTGAAGGCCTCTTTGGCCAGTCTTTCTCCATAGCTCCACCCATCCAGGCACATAGAGGGCCCCCCGGGCTGGGGTCCTTCTCTGTAGTTTGGCACATCAGTCACTTAAAGGAGCACCCTGGGTGGGGTCCTACTAGGTAGTTCAGTGTGTCAGGCATTTGATGGGCCAGCCTCTCTATTGTTCATCTGCCAATGCTGGCGTGTGGGGGGAGAGAGGGTATGGTGATGGCTCCACCCCTTACGTGTGACTCAGCAGTATCACCTTGCTTCCATGGATGCCTGGCTTTCTTCCACAGGCATTTCTCACCACAATCTCCTCTCACATTCCCCTTGATCCTCTCTCCACATTCAACAGCAGCGCTTACCCTGGGATTGCTCCACAATCTCTAAACTCCAACTCCCAGCCGCTGTACCTTTCAGGGGACCTGTGTTCCTGTCCAGGGTATGTATAGTTGTGGCAAGGACTGTCTGATTCTCATTCCATTTAGGCTGCCACAGGTCAGCTGTTTCACTCTTAGCCTTAAATGTTTCTCCTCTGACTCAGACAATTGCCCTGATGTGGGGATCAGACCCCTGCTTCAGTTCCCCCACCTGCTGAGTGCAGGTCTAGTTCTACTAACCCTCCTGTTTTTTTTTTCCCCTTGTTCCTTCACCCTACTGAGTTTTGTGTGGTTCTATATGTTCTTTTCCGTTGGTCAAGTACTCCTGTCTACTCTCAGCTGGTGTTCTGCATGCACTTCTGTATCTGAAAGTGTATTCCTGATGTATCCGTAGAGAGATGTACTCCTTGTCCACCTACTCCTCTGTCATCTTATTCTCTCCTAATCTTAGTTTTAGGCCAGCTCTTTCACTCTTCTCCTTCACCCTCATCAAGGGGCGCCTTGGTTCCTCTTCACTTATTGTCATTAGAGTGTGATCATCCACAATCTGAGGTTGTTGATGTTTCTTCTGCCTATCTTGATTCCATCTTGTAGCTCATCCTGCCCAGCATTTCTCATGATGTGCTCAGACTACAGATTAAAAAAACAGGGTGACAACAGACAGTCGTGTTGTACCCCTTTCTCAATAATGAACCAATAAGTTGTTCAATAAATGCATAAGGACTGAGACGTGTTGCTAATTCTTTGCTTCGAATTCTAGGATTAATACATTTCCCCAACTTATCATATATGTATTTGTATGACATACTTAGTTAATTGCTCTTCATACATATTACTAAAGTGCTTAGTAAAGGATTTTAACACATTTATTATACTAGTCATAGTCACATATATTATGTCACTTAATGCTCTCAAAATCTCTAAGATAGGGTTTCTCCCTTTATTAATAGATGAGATTGAATTCAACATAACCTCAGTCAGTTCAGTTCAGTTGCTCAGGCATGTACAACTATTTGTGACCCCATGGAATGCAGCACGCCAGGCTTCCCTGTCCATCACCAACTCCCAGAGCTTGCTCAAACTCATATCCATTGACTCGGTGATGCCATCCAACCATCTCATCCTCTGTCATACCCGTCTGCCACTCCCTTCAATCTTTCCCAGCATCACAGTCTTCACTAATGAGTCAGTTCTTCACATCAGGTGGCCAAAGTATTGGAGCTTCAGCATCAGCATCAGTCCTTCCAATGAACATTCAGTACTGATTTCCTTTAGGATGAACTGGTGGATCTCCTTGCAGTACAAGGGACTCTCAAGATACTTCTCCAACACCACAGTTCAAAAACATGAATTCTTCTGCACTCAGCTTTCTTTATAGTCCAACTTTCATATCCATACATAACTACTGGAAAACTCATAGCTTTGACTAGATGGACCTTTCTTGGCAAAGCAATGTCTCTGCTTTTTAATATGCTCATAATATGCTCAAATCTAGGTTGCTTATAACTTTTCTTCCAAGGAGTAAGCATCTTTGAATTTCATGGCTGCAGTCACCGTCTGCAGTGATTTAGGACCCCCCCAAAATAAAGTTTCTCATTGTTTCCCCATCTATTTGCCATGAAATGATGGGACCAGATAACATGATCTTAGTTTTCTGAATGTTGAGTTTTAAGCCAAGTTTTTCACTCTCCTCTTTCACTTTCATCAAGAGGCCCTTTAGTTCCTCTTCACTTTCTGCCATAAGGGTGGTGTCATCAGGATATCTGAGGTTATTGATATTTCTCCCCACAATCTTGATTGCAGATTGTGCTTCATCGTGCCCAGCATTTCTCATAATGTACTTTGCATATAAGTTAAATAAGCAGAAAAACAATACACTGCCTTGATGTACTCCTTTCCCAATTAGGAACCAGTCTATTGCTCCATGTCCAGTTCTAACTTGCTTCCTGACCTGCATACAGATTTCTCAAGAGGCAGGTAACTGGTCTGGTATTCCCATCTCTTTCAGAATTTTCCAGTTTGTTGTGATCCACACAGTCAAAGGCTTTGGCATAGTCAGTAAAGCAGAAGTAGATATTTTTCTGGAGCTCTCTTGCTTTTTCAATGATCCAACAGATGTTGGCCACTTGATTGCTGGTTCCTCTGCCTTTCTAAATCCAGTTTGAATATCTGGAAGTTCACAGTTCACCTACTGTTGAAACCTGGCTTGGAGAATTCTCAGCATTACTTTAATAGCACATGAGATAAGTGCAGTTGTGTGGTAGTTTGAGCATTCTTTGGCATTGCCCTTCTCTGGGATTGGAATGAAAACTGACCTTTTCTACTCCTGTGGCCACTGCTGACTTTTCCAAATTTGCTGGCATATTGAGTACAGCACTTTCCCAGCTTCATCTTTTAGGATTTGAAATAGTTAAACTGGAATTTCATCACTTCCACTAGCTTTGTTCGTAGTAATGCTTCCTAAGGCCCATTTGACTTCACATTCCAGGATGTCTGGCTCTATGTAAGTGATCACACCATCTTGGTTATCTGGGTCATGAGGATCTTTTTTGTATAGTTCTTTTGTGTATTCTTGCCACCTCTTTATATCTTCCTCTTCTGTTAAGTCCATATCATTTCTGTCCTTTATTGTACCCATCTTTGCATGAAATGTTCCCATGATATCTCTAATTTTCTTGAAGAGACCTCTAGTCTTTCCCATTCTGTTGTTTTCCTCTATTTCTTTGCATTGATCGCTGAGGAAGGCTTTCTTATCTCTCCTTGCTATTCTTTGGCACTCTGCATTCAAATGGGTATATCTTTCCTTTTCTCCTTTTCTTTTCACTTCTCTTCTTTTCACAGCTATTTGTAAGGCCTCCTCAGACAGCTATTTTGCTTTTTTGCATTTGTTTTTCTTGGGGATGGTCTTGTTCCCTGTCTCCTGTACAATGTCATGAACCTCCATCCATAGTTCTTCAGACACTCTGTCTAAGAGATCTAATTTTTTGGATCTATTTGTCACTTCCACTATATAATCATAACGGATTTGATTTAGGTCATACCTGAATGGTCTAGTGGTTTTGCCTACTTTCTTCAATTTGAGTCTATATTTGGCAATAAGGAGTTCATGATCTGAGCCACAGTCAGCTCCCAGTCTTATTTTTGCTGACTGTATAGAGTTTCTCCATCTTCTTCTGCAAAGAATATGCTCAATCTGATTTTGGTGTTGACCACCTGGTGATGTCCATGTGTAGAGTCTTCTCTTGTGTTGTTGGAAGAGGGTGTCTGCTATGATCAGTGCCTTGTCTTGGCAAAATTCTGTTAGCCTTTGTCCTGCTTCATTTTGTACTCTAAGGTCAAACTTGCTGTTATTTTATGTATCTCTCTACTTCCTACTTTTGCCGTCCAGTCCCCTATGATGAATAGGACATCTTTTTTGGGTGTTAGTTCTAGAAGGTCTGGTAGGTCTTCATAGAACCATTCAGCCTCAGCTTCTTTGGCATAGTGGTTGGGGCATAGACTTGGATTACTGTGATATTGAATACTTTGCCTTGGAAACGGACAGAGGTTATTCTGTTGTTTTATAGATTGCACCCAAGTATTGCATTTCAGACTCTTTTGTTAACTATGAGGGCTACTCCATTCCTTCTAAGGGATCCTTGCCCACAGTAGTTGATTAGCTGAATTAAATTCGCCCATTCCAGTCCATTGTAGTTCACTGATTCCTAAAATGTCAGTTTTCACTCTTGCCATCTCCTGTTTGACTGCTTCCAATTTACCTTGATTCATGGAACAGACATTCCAGGTTCTTATGCAGTATTGTTTACAGCACTGCACTTTACTTCCATCACTAGTCACATCCACAACTGGGTAATGTTTTCACTTTGGCTCAGCCTCTTCATTCTTTCTGGATCTATTTTTCCACTCTTCTCCAGTAGCATATTGGGCATCTACTGACTTGGGGAGTTCATCATTCAGTGTGATATCTTTTTGCCTTTTGATACTGTTCATGAGGTTCTCACAGAAAGAATATTAAAGTGGTTTACCATTCCCTTCGCCCATGGACCATGTTTTGTCAGAACTCTCCACCATAACCCGTCTGTCTTTGGTTGTCCTACCTGGCATGGCTCATAGTTTCATTGAGTTAGACAAGGCTGTGATCCATATGATCAGTTTGGTTAATTTTCTGTGTTTCATTCTGTCTGCCCTCTGATGGATAAGGGTAAGAGGTTTGTTGAATCTTCCTGATGTGAGAGACTGGCTATGGGGCAGTCTGGGTCTTGCTCTGATGGGTAAGGCCATACTCAGTAAATCTTTAAATCAATTTTCTGTTGATGGGTGGGACTGCATTCCCTCCCTATAGTTTAGCTTGAGGCCAAACTATGGTAGGGGTAATGCCTGTAATGGCAACCTCCTTCAAAAAGACATGCCAGCATGCTAGGTCTCCAGCACTGTTATATTCAGTTCCCCTACTCAGCAGCAGGCCACTATCAATCTGTGCCTCTGCTGGAGACTCCTGGGCACTCACAGGCAAGTCTGGCACAGTCTCTTGCTCCTTTTTCCTGGGTTCTGGTGTGCGCAAGGTTTTATTTACGTCCCACCATAGAGCCACCCGCCACCTTAGTCCCACCATACAGCCACCGAAGAGACAACCCACAAACTGGAGAACAATTATACCAAAGTAGTTCTCACACTGTTGGAAAGGTTCTAGGGCCCACAACAGATTTCCCAACCTGGGGATCCAGCAAAGGGACTGAGAACCCAGAGGGAATTTGACTTTAAAGGCTAATGAGATTTGATTACAGAACTTCCACAGGACTGGGGAAACAGACAATTGGAGGGCACAAACAACTTAACCTAAACTTGAGCTTTAACAGAGTTACTTTGTGAACCCTATTATCTGCTCTGTTTTCACAAAACAAAGTGGAGCCCTACCAACAGATCACCTCTATTCACTGTTATGTCCTAGTGCATGGCACAGAGTTTATACTGAGTCTCAGTAAATATTTGTTGAATGAATGCTGAATAATTATCACTGCTACCTAGTTCATTTATATTTTGGACTTTCCATAACCCTGTTCACTCAGGTCCATTAAATAGCAACTAGCAAATAAGATCTAGGAGGAAAAATCAAATTCCTCAAGGAAGAAGTGGTTCACTTATCGTTGTAATACATTTGGAACTCTTGCAGCCCCCAATCATTCATGCTACTTTCTTAATTTACCTTGAGAAAGAATTTTTTTGGTGTGATATACAGAGTTTCTCAGACTTACAACATAAAAAGTTATTCCCAACATCAAATATAAATTCTTCTTTTAAATGATGAGTTTTTAAACACCAGGATCACACAGTCACTTCCAGCTTCATTTGATCTTAAAGTAAATACCCAAGAATAACTTAAAAGATCTTTTATTCAATTCAGTTCAGTTCAGTCCAGTCGCTCAGTCGTGTCTGACTCTTTGCAACCCCATGAACAACAGCACTCCAGGCCTCCCTGTCCATCACCAACTCCTGGAGTTCACCCAAACTCATGTCCATCCTGTCGGTGATGCCATCCAGCCATCTCATCCTCTATCGTCCCCTTCTCTTCCTGCACTCAATCCCTCCCAGCATCAGGATCTTTTCCAATGAGTCAACTCTTTGCATGAGGTGGCCAAAGTATTGGAGTTTCAGCCTCAGCATCAGTCCTTCCAATGAACACCCAGGACTGGTATCCTTTAGGATGGACTGTTTGGATCTCCTTGAAGTCCAAGGGACTCTCAAGAGTCTTCTCCAACACCACAGTTCAAAAGCATCAATTCTTCGGCGATCAGCTTTCTTCACAGTCCAACTCTCACATCCATACATGACTACTGGAAAAACCATAGCCTTGACTAGATGGACCTTTGTTGACAAAGTAATGTCTGTGCTTTTTAATATGCTATCTAGGTTGGTCATAACTTTCCTTCCAAGGAGTAAGCATCTTTTAATTTCATGGCTGCAATCCCCATATAGAATATTAATTCAGGAGAAAATTATTCAATAATAGAAAATAATTTAAATACATACTAAATACAATAAATTTCAAATGAACTGGTAATATGTGTGAATTCCATTTTTTCTGGAGTGGTGAATTAGCTCAATATTAGTCCTCTATTAGAGAACTGATAGAGAGTCCCTTGGACTGATCAAACCAGTCAATCCTAAAGGAAATCAGTCCTGAATATTCATTGGAAGGACTGATGCTGAAGCTGAAACTCCAATACTTTGGCCACATGACATGAAGGACTGACTCCTTGGAAAAGACCCCAATGCTGGGAAAGATTGGAGGCAGGAGGAGAAGGGGATGGCAGACGATGAGATGGTTGGATAGCATCACCGGGTCAATGGACATGAGTTTGAGCAAGCTCCAGGAGTTGGTGATGGACAGGGATACTTGGCGTGCTGCAGTCCATGGGATCTTAAAGAATTGGACACGGCTGAGTGACTGAACTGAACTGAACTAGCCCTCTATTGAGAGTGAAAGTTCTCAACCTACACCTAACCCTGATAGAGTTAGGGGTGTAAATGTCTTGCCAGACAATCCCCTTCCTTATCTCTGGTTAACTCTGTGACCACAGCCAATTTATTTAAGCTTTCTGAAAACCTCTTTAGGTGCCAGGTGAGAATGATACCATCCCCTGGACAGAATTCAAAAGAGATAATGTATGTCAAGTTGTTTCATTGTCTTTCACATATTAAATGTGTTTAGAAAATAATTGTTTATGATAATATTTGGCATCAGACACTCTCAAACATATCTCAGGGAGTCCTCCTAGTATCCTCTGAGCAGTGAGGACATTTGTATCAATATCAGGATCTGGGACTCAAGATTCTAGATTCAAGGACAAATATTCAAAGAACCAAGGTTATCAGGAACCGGAAATTAGGTGTACCAAAGCTAAATAAGGATGGATGGTTATCCAGACTCTCACCCCACCCCTAGAGATAGTTTTAAAAATGCAGTGTCCCAAAATAACTAGTATAACCCTCTGTGTAATATTTTCACTTGTTTTTTCCCTAATATGTATAATTATGTTATCAGTTTTATAATCCTTTGAGAGATTTGAAAGGCTTAGGAACTATAGACATTTTTCTCCAGGGTATAAAGAACAACTAACTATTGGCAGAAAGTACCTCTGACTGGGAAAAAAAATTTTAAAGTATACTGATTAATTTATTTTGAGAAGCAGTTGGGACCAAAGATGAAGCCAAATAAATTTCTACCAAGTTAAGTTAATTTCTTTGACAACTAAGAGCCTAAATGAAGTAATTTAGGCTGATTTTTTTTCTGATTTTTTTTTCTAATTCTGATATTCTGTAAAAATGAGTTGAACTCTGGAATATGGTCATCTAAATATCAGTCAAATCCAAGATGATTAGATTTAATAGACCCATTTCATATACCCATTGATAATTAAAGAAAAATAAGTGAACTCAGTATTGCTGTTTGAATCATTTATCCTACAGTGCATCACCAGTAACATATGCCTCATGATCTGGAATTTGCTTGATAAATATGCTGATTTGTGAAAAATTAATCCTTGTCTTTTTAAATTGAAATTATAGTTCTCTGATAAAGTGGTCTTACATTTATTATTTTATGTCCAACAAGTGAAGCCGTGAAATAGGAAGGACCTCTATCCATTACTTAGCCTAGCAATGAGAAGTCCTGGAAAGCATTACTCCTGCTTTCAAGAGAAGAAAGAAAAGCCATTAATTGTAGGTGATGGTGTGAGTTTGTGAATGGATTTCTAAAGGTCAGAACTGCTTAGGGATGTGTGAAAGATGTCAGTCTCACAGAGAAACATGGCAGCACCTAATCCTAATGACTGTCATACATATGGATAGCTTTGCTGTGCTCTTAGCAAAGTCAGTGGCTTTTTGCCTTTGAACGTGAAAGTAAGAAGATGTAAGTAAGAATCCTTTAGGGGAACAGAAACTACATGTTTGCTTATGCTGTCACGGCAACATTCAATTTTATTCTATAAATAGAGCTGTCTTCATAAATATCAGCTATTTCCTTCAGTTTAAAGAAAGTCCTCTTTATAAATCTGATTAAACTTCTTCAGTAAATAGACAAGTGATGTGGTTGACTCAAAAATATATTAAAATGGCAAGGTGGTGTTTGGTTCCAATAAGCAATTAAGTATATTTTTCATAGCACTAGCTTTAACTTGACTCATCTTTGCAGAGGGGGAAACTGCTGCATGAAATTGATCAGGCAAAAAAACAAGCATAACACTTAATTTACTTAAGAGAATGGGAAAGAGCGTATGTAAGCATGGAAGAGAACCCTGCACAGTAATTTAACTTTTCATAACTCTTCATGCATTTTCTTAATTTATACTGATATTTCTTTTTCTCTTTAATCTCTTATGGCAGTAGATCTAGACATAATGCTTTAAATATTGTGATCTCTGATTTAATTTCAAGAGCCAAACTTTATGAAGCCTTTGTATATTTAGAGAAAGAGGCATAAAGCTTAGGCATGTGAAACACTAAATTGTGTTTTCATATGTGAAAGAGAAGTGCCATATATTTCTTTATCACCCTAAAGAAACAGACATATATTTTTAGATTATATTTTAGCTTTTCAAAGAAATTATACAGCTTCATGGCCATTTGCTTCATAGATATCTCCTGGGGCTCTTTTTGGGTCTGCATTTCTGAAAACTGTTAGTGTTTTACTCTGAGTACCTGATTCTCACGTCCTTGAATACTTACATTAATATATTTAAGATCAGTACACAGAGCTAGACTGAAGGACAGTCACGTTCTTTTCCCTTTACTGAAACCAGTGTTGGTTAGTCCATCACCTTCTTAAACAGTAACTGTGATGATACACTCCATCACATCCATCTCTGTCAAAACATGAGTGAAAATCAATTGTGGCATATCTAGAAATATTCCACTCACTTCCATTTTGCTTTTTATGTGCTGATGCACTTACTCAATATTAATTTCCTTCATAGTTAGGCTGTGGAAAAAATTGAATGGACTTTGGTGGGATAAAACTAGCTAGGTGACCTTGGTCAAGTCATCATTTCTCTTGACATCATCCCTTGTATTTGAAGTAAAATCCCTTGTCTGAGTAATCTCTAAGTTCCAGTTCCAGTTCCACACTTCCTCAAAAATTATCGACTCTTTTAGAGCAGTGGTGAACATTTATGCCAGTTGACATTCTGCTTTATGAGGTTTGAAAATGTTATTTTATCCTGTAAATGGTAGTGGAGTTTCATTCTGGAATTTTGATTCATCAGTAGTCAGCAGATGCTGTCAGTTCATCTTCAGAAAGTACCTTCATTCAACCATAGACACTGTGGTATGTTGGGGGAATAAAATTATGCATGAGACATAGGTCTTGCTGTCAAAGAAATTATGGAGTTGGACTGGACAATGGAGAAGTGTGCAGATAAAAGAAGCAGTGGGAGATGTGGGCAAAGAGGAGGAGGAATCCAAGCAGAGGAAAGGGAGGAAGCAGAATATCCAAATGTGATGGCTCCTGGCTTATTTAAGGAAAGGCAGAGAGCTTGTTATGAAAAAAATGACATTGAGATTGTCCTCGGTAAATATTGTTAGCATGCTCTTACACTTTAACTGAAGAAAAAAAAGAACAAAAGTAAACCAGGCCTCAAAATAATAAAGGATTCTAAATTGAAATTTATATGGAACAATAGAGTAATTTTTAAAAACTGAAATATAATTGACATATAACATTGTTATTTGTTTTAATAATATGATTATTTGACTAATGTATACACTATGTAATGATAGAGTAATTTTTGCTTGGGTGGTTATATAACAGGAAGAATAATATGTAAAATGATAAAAAATAGTTTTGTAATTTAATACCCACCAAACGGTGGAAACAGTGTCAGACTTTATTTTTTTGGGCTCCAAAATCACTGCAGATGCTGACTGCAGCCAGGAAATTAAAAGACTCTTACTCCTTGGAAGGAAAGTTATGACCAACCTAGATAGCATATTAAAAAGCAGAGACATTACTTTGCTAACCAAGGTCCGTCTAGTCAAGGCTATGGTTTTTCCCGAGGTCATGTATGGATGTGAGAGTTGGACTGTGAAGAAAGCTGATCACTGAAGAATTGATGCTTTTGAACAATGGTACTGGAGAAGACTCTTAAGAGTCCCTTGGACTGCAAGGAGATCCAACCAGTCCATTCTAAAGGAGATCAACCCTGGGTGTTCATTGGAAGGACTGATGCTAAAGCTGAAACTCCAATACTTTGGCCACCTCATGCGACTAGTTGACTCGCTGGAAAAGAGTCTGATGCTGGGAGGGATTGGGGGTGGGAGGAGAAGGGGACGACAGAGAATGAGATGGCTGGATGGCATCACCGACTCTGTGGACATGAGTTTGAGTGAACTCCGGGAGTTGGTGATGGACAGGGAGGCCTGGCGTGCTGTGATTCATGGGGTCGCAAAGAGTGGGACACGACTGAGCGACTGAACTGAACTGAAGCAATACTGCAATGTTGATCTCTTCAGATGTTTTACATTTATATTTGTAATTCTCCTTTGAGAAGTCAGGTTTCTGCATTACCATGTCTTGTCCATAAAACCTGTTTATTTGGCATGGAAATACCACTATTTCCTTCTCCAACACCAATGGCTACCTATGTAACTGAAAGGAAATGGCAGTGAATATTCCAACAAGATGTAACTGCAACCCTGGGGATGATCCTCTGTGGATTGATGATTAAATTCTGGCTTTCATTGCTTTGGATGGAAGAGCAAGGAAGGTGTGGAGAATCTGGTGGTGGTGTGGGGTGGGGAGAGGTGTAGCGATTTGGGGGATTCTGGGGGAATCTGATGATCTCCGTGGTAATTCTCTCCCCTTCTTTCTCACTGTAAAACACAGAACTGTGGTGAGGTAAGAAAAACCCTAACTGTTCATTCTTCTCCACTACCAGAGGGAAAGTCAGGAGTAATTTTAATGATGTTTTAGAAACTTTTAATAAAATTCCACGTGCCCACAAATGCATTGATTCTCTAGGTGTTTAAGAAACATCTTAGAATAAAATTAGTAAGAAAAACAATTTTAATTACATGAGCTCAATATATCGTAGGTGATTTTTAAAAACAGCATCTATGAGTGGGAACTCACAAGCCTCTACAACTTTGATTAAGTAAATTCAAGTGGGGGTCCACAAATATTTTGGTATCATACTTTAAAAATAGCTGTTTTTTGTTTCAGTGGGATGTATGGACTGTACTACGGTTTTAAATGCTTACCTTCTGGCACCTACAAAATGTTCTGAAACCAAAAGACCAATTTTGTGCTATTAAGAAACTGTAACTTAAAACTTGCTGAAAAACTAGCTCTAGTCCTCCTAAAAGAGGGTTCCTAATTGCTGTTTCCTTCTTTATTTAACAGTCAGTAAATCCTGCATTTATTTCTGGCTCGTTTTCAAAGGGATAATTTAACCTGAAAAGTAAAGATAAGAGTTAATTATTTTCTGCTAGGAAGTGATTTCTATTTCTAAAAAAGCGGCTGTTAAAGGCACTGTGTTAGTGAACATTCGGGAGAGAGAGCAAGGAATGGGTACTAAATCTTTGCAGAATGCTGTGGGTTCAAAAAAAGAACTGGGAAACTCTTACATATAAAAGCAAAGCCCTGGAGTGGAAAATGATGTTAACCACGGGATCACATCACTACTGTGCTTAGCTGAGTTCCATGTTTCATTCTCAAGGGCAAAGCCAGGATTTGAAGCCAGGTAATAACACAGTATATTAAAAAGCAGAGACATTACTTTGCCAACAAAGGTCCGTCTAGTAAAGGCTATGGTTTTTCCAGTGGTCACATATGGATGTGAGAGTTGGACTGTGAAGAAAGCTGATCGCCGAAGAATTGATGCTTTTGAACTGTGGTGTTGGAGAAGACTCTTGAGAGTCCCTTGGACTGCAAGGAGATCCAACCAGTCCATTCTAAAGGAAATCAACCCTGGGTGTTCATTGGAAGGACTGATGCTAAAGCTGAAACTCCAATACTTTGGCCACCTCATGCGACGAGTTGACTCACTGGAAAAGACTCTGATGCTGGGAGGGATTGGGGGTGGGAAGAGACGGGGATGACAGAGAATGAGATGGCTGGATGGCATCACTTACTCGATGGACATGAGTTTGAGTGAACTCCGGGAGTTGGTGATGGACAGGGAGTCCTGGCGTGCTGTGATTCATGGGGTCACAAAGAGTCGGACACAACTGAGCGACTGAACTGAACTGAACTGAACTGAATAACACAGTGGTCCTTTGGATTTAGAATCATAAAGTCTGGATTTATGTTCTGACTCTGCTATTTTTATCCATGCTGGAATCACTCACTCACTTTATCAAGAGTCCTGTCACCACCCACAGTCTGTATGGCATTACCACTATATCTTTGGGGATACCATCCCAAGGTCAGACCACTACCCAGGTTCAACTCCAGACACAGGCATCTGGATTCCTTTCTTTCAAAAAGCAACCCAGCTCCTTGAACCTAGATTCCCATACAAATTACAGGAGAATCTAGAAACACTTTCTGCCTTAAAACCCGAATGCCATTTATAACTCTGAGCAATGGAGTTCAAAATTCAAAACATAATGATTTGACCATTATTTAGGGAAATTTTTGGCCAAAGATTCAGAGTTATCCCCTTCTTCCTATGAGGCCCCAAGTTAATTGAGTGAATTTACTCTTTTTGTAAGGCAGCTAACGAAAAAGGTTCAGAACTCCAAGAGCTGGGTGTCAGGCAGCGTATTTTGACAACAAATTCCCTTTATTTTCTTTTTTAAAAACATAATTGTGTTTATCTATTTACTTTTGGCTGTGCTGGTTCTTCATTGCTGCGAGGGTTTTTTTCTCTAGTTGCAGTAAGAGGGGACTAGCCTCTGGTTGCAATGCGCGGGCTTCTCATTGCGTGGCTTCTCTTGTCATGGAACATGGGCTCCAGGGCACACAAGCTTCGGTAGCTGCGGAGCGTGGCCTCGGTAGCTGCAGCTCCTGGACTCTAGAGCAATGGCTTGACAGTTGTGGTGCATGGGCTGCTCCCTGGCATGTGGGATCTTCCAGGATCAGGGATTGAATCCATGTCTCCTGCATTGGCAGGAGGATTCTTTACCACTGAGGCACCAGGGAAGCTCTCCCTTTATTTTCGATGCAAGAAAACATTAAATAATATTGAGATATTAGTTACACTGACTCTTCAGTCTTCCAATTTAAGTTCTCTCCTTGAACTCTGGCAGAGTTCTCATCACAGCAGAAGATTCTCCATGTTGTCTCAGTACTGACAGGCAAAAAGACATGGCATGACTTTTTCTACCTCAGTGACTCTTCTTTTTCTTTCAAATCAAGATTTATTGACAGTGATGATGTCCCATTACAATATTCCCTTTCTGTATTGGGTACTGAGCAGTGAAGTGATGCTACTGGCTCCCAACAAAGCCCTTCCAAAGGAACAATCCAATTCTCATGGCAGAGCTAATGCTTCAAAGACTAAAGGGCATCTCATGCTTTCATTGTCTTTGCCTTGTTAGGAACTTTCTCATAGGAAAGGCACACAGCCCAGGCCTCTTACCTGGTTTAGTAAGTCCATGTATTCACAGGTTGAAGAAGTGTTGTCACATGGGAGATGGCCTGTATGTTCTTTCCACCTTCTAAGATGAGATTACAGAGGACCTCTTGGAATGGCTGGCTTTCGGGGGGGAAGAAGGGAAGTGACCCTGTCATTCTTTGAAACTGGAAATGTAACAGTGGGAAAGAAAGTTATTTCTCAATAAATTAACTTCCATTCACAGATAAATAATGTAAACCAATGTAAAACCAGTGTAAAACTGGTTCAATAAGGAGTTTAGAGTCTGGGAGGCAAATAAGATATGTACATAAAACTGTTGGCAGAAAACCAAAGGGGAAAAGAGTTGTAGTGTTATAAGATAACACAGATTAAGGTTTGTTTTAATTTATCTTTTTTTTCTTTTTTAAAAAATTTATTTTTTAATTGAAGGATAATTGCTTTACAGAATTTTGTTGTTTTCTGTCAAGCCTCAACATGAATACATATACATTTTATCTTTAGCCAACTTTTAGGAATATGTGCATTTAAGTGTATACTGTGCTGATTTAATAACAATTTCACATCTTGCCTTTATGCCAGGCCTCATATGAGGAATATTTAAGGTTACCAATGTTGTTCAACTGGCTCATCTCTGATGAATTGTAAATCTTGTGTACAGAATGGCAAGCTATTCATTAAAGGTACTCATTGCTCAGTGGATAGGATGTTGGCCTTATTTTTTCAGAGTCTGTCAGAAAAGGCATTTAAGTTCATATGCCCAATGTGTTCAACTTAACAAATAACCATATTCTGCAATGTAGGATACAAAGTTGTTCTGTAATTAACAAAAGAAAAGAGATCTTACCTACTGAGAAAACAAGAAAGACATTAGAGTAAAAAGGATATGTGACCTAGAACCTTGGTAGAATTTTCCAAGGACAGATGGAAGGAGGATCTGTCAAGTGAAGATTATGAACAAAGACACAGAGGTGGAAGGGTGATGTGTGCACTGAAAACAGTATGCCTTTCTGTTTATCCAATGAACGCCACGAGTAGAGGGACTTTGTAGTTTGTTCACTGATGTAACGCCTGCGTCTGAAAAAGTGCCTGACTTCTAGCTGGTGCTTGAAGTGAATAAGTGAACTGTCAGATGCCCAGGCTATGAGCGGTACTTGAGAGCTCTCAAGGGCCTGGGCATTTGGATTCCTACAGTGAGGAAACTGACTAGGACTCCACAGAAAAACAGAAACCAAGCTCAACTCAGCAACAGTGGAGTTTGTTTGTGACTATCATGGAACCCCAAATGAGCAAAGTATCTCAACTTGGGGAAAAACTAGAGTCAGAAACAGAAAGTCGTCAGGAGTTTTCTGGCTGTCTTTTAAAAGATTGTTTATTATTTTTTTTAATGTATACAATTTTAAAAGTTACTTTCCATTTATGGTTATTACAAAATAGTGGCTTATTCCCCATGTTGTACAAAATATCCTTGACCCTGTTAGTGCTGGGCTTCCATGGTGTCTCAGACAATAAAGAATCTGCCTGCCATGTGGGAGACCTAGGTTCAATCCCTGAATCAGGAAGATCCCCTGAAGAAGGGAATGGCACACCACTCCATGATTCTTGCCTGGAGATCCTATGGACAGAGGAGCCTGGCAGGCTATAGTCTGTGGGGTTGCAATATGTCCCTGATCCTGTCTTGTACCTCCTGTTTGTACCTCCCACTTCCCACTGGTAACCCCTAGTTTGATTTCTATGTCCGTGAATCTGCTTCTTTTATGTTACATTCACTAGTTTGTAGTAGCTTTTAGATTCCACATGCAAGTGATATCATACATATTTGTCTTTCTCTGTCTGATTTATTTCACTTAATGTGGTGTCAGTTGCTCAGTCGTGTCTGACTCTTTGCAACTCCATGGACTGTAACCCACCAGCCTCCGCTGTCCATGAGATTCTCCAGGCAAGAATACTGGAGTGGGTTGCAATTCCCTTCTCCATTCACTTCACATAATGCTCTCCAATTCCATCCTTGTCACTGCAAATGGAAAAATTTCGTTCTTTTTGTGGCTGAGTATGTATGTATATCTATACCATTGTGTATACATATTTATATTATCACATCTTCTTTGCATGAATCTTTTCAGATTAGTGTTTTTGGTTTTTGTTTAATATATACCCAGGAGTGGTATTACTGGGTCATGTGGTAGTTCTATTTTTGTTTCTTTTTTTTTTTTTTAAAAAAAAACCTTCATACTGTTTTCCATATGGCTGTACCAATTTACATTCTCACCAATAGAGTACAAGGGCTCCCTTTTCTCCAAATTCTTGCCAACATTTATTTGTAGACTTTTTGATGATTCCAGCTGTCTTTTTTCACTATTTCCCCTTCTATGCCTGTGTAATTCCTCTCTGAGTGCCCTGGTCTACTTGTCCTGAGGCTGCATTGTGAGCGAGGACTGGCCCCCACAGCTGTCAGAATCACATGTTGCAACGGCCTGTTTCCTGCTTCCCTAGGAGCACAGGTTCACCTCCAGGGATCAGGTAGGGAGATCTGTTGAGAAGACTGTGATGAGCAGACACTCAAAATATTGCCCTCTATAATCAGCAATTATAAAACACGAATGCATGTGGTCAGGGGTGTCCTTATTGTGTCTAAATCAGAAGGACCATTCACATGTAACAAGTTAGTGTAAAGATTTGAAAAGTACTGCCTGTTAGTTTACATATTTCCCATTTTCTCTTCATCTCTTAACATCCCAGTAATTATTTACCAAACCTTGGTCCATTTGGTCACCTGTCTCTCCAGCTCCTTTCAAGATTGCCCAGACTCTACCAGAGACTGAAGAACATTATTTACCCACACCATATACCTTGCAGAATCTTAGTTCTTTAACCAGGGGTGGAACCCAGGCCCCAGCAGTGGAAGCACTGCTTCCGAACCACTAAGCACAGTGGTCCTAACCACTGGATCACCAAGGTATTGCCTGAATAAATTTGCAGTGTTCATCCTACCTTGACTGGCCTTCATGGAAGTTTAGGATTTTTGAGCTGAGCAGGAAATAATGTTAATTTCTTTCTTTTGTAGATGAGAAGATAGGCCCTTGAGTAATTTATACATAAGGGTTAATAAATGTCTAGTGAACACAGAAATGCAGATTACATTCCTGTGATTCTAGAATAGGGAAAGAAAAGAGGACTTTTGGGTATGTTGTATACAACAAATGAACTTTGAGACCAAAAACTTTAGTTTTATTACTTTGCAAGCTACATGCAGCCTTGAATAAATCTCAGTGAGGCTCAGAAAGCCCTCAGTATTCCCAAATGTATAATGGGAATAATTTTAATAATATTAATAGTATCTACCACACTGTCTTATAGTAAGGAATAGAACAATTAAATATTGAAGGTGATGTCATTTAATAAATGATAAAGCACAGGCAAGATTGTTGTTGTTCAGTCTCTAAGTCATGTCTGACTCTTTGCAAGATAGTTATCAATAATAAGGCAAGATAGTTATCGATAATAAGTGGATTAGATAACAGATAACCGGGATGAAATATTTACTGCAAATTATGCCAGATGACTAATCTACACATAGTTAATTGTGAGCATATGTGTGACCAAATGCTAAAGACTGTTCAGTTTTAAAATACAGTGTATTTTAAAGCTGCACTCTCATTTCCTGGAGTTATAAATAGTTTAGCATGAATTCTCTCTTATCTTAGGAAAACCTGATACACATGGCTTTCATAATTCTATCAGTAGGTAATACTTAGCTGGAGTCAAAATATATATTTGCTTACTAAAATGTTGTTATAACTAAGTTTTAGGTCATGTCTAAAAACCATGGAAATATATTGCAGTAAAGGATAATAGAACCATAGACAGAATGGGAGTATAATCTTGTTTAACAAGTTCTCAAAGAGTTCAGGGACTTGCTCAAAGGAACACACTCATGAGGACTGAACTTGTAGTAACACAACTTCTCACTCAGATCTCTTCACTATAATACAGAACCTGCTATTAAAACACAATGTTAAAAAATGAGAAAAAATTTCAAGTAGATCCCCATTGGAAAGCCATTGATCTGTCATAAATGGCCTCCTAATTTTCTTCTGATGGAATAAAAAAGACAAAGTTTTATTCACAGGTTATGTAATTTGTAAATATAACAAAGATTCATAGTAAGAACAAAGTAATACTTTAAAATAAAATGCAAAAACAACACAAAAGTCATTTGCTGGACTTGAAAATAGTTATATTTAGTTTTAAACGTTTTCGTCTTTGAGTTATTAATTATGTGATTGAGAAATTAGAAATTTCTAGTTTCTAAAGCGGAAACAGACAAAGCAATAGTGAGAGATCAAAGGGAAGAGGGAAATGAGGCTGAGAGAAAAGTTGAAAGAAAACACAGAATTCCGGCTGGTAAAAAAAACATTTAATGTTTGACCACTAGATGGCGATGTAACGTAAGGTGCTACCTCTACTTTTTTTTTTTTTTTTAAACAAGCTATTTGCTGATTTGTATTAGGTACCATAGAGCGAGGCGAGGATGAAGCCGAGAGGATACTGCAGAGGTCTCTGGTGCATGTGTGTATGTGTGCGTGTGTGTGTGTTTGTGTGTGTGTGTCCTGCCCCAGTGAGACTGCAGTCCCCGTAAATACTTGGTCACCTTTGCAAGAAAGAATCGCAATTGCAACTGAAGGCACGTTATCATCTGGTCTTCGGGAGATGCTGGTCCTCATTGCAGATGGGTAATTTTCCTTCTTATCAGGTAAGCCATCTGCTTATTTCGTCATGATCTTAGGCACGTTCATTCCAGTTATTCTTTTTTGAGGGGGCCGGGGGAAGAGCCCGTGGAAATACAGTTTGGGCAGAGCAGGAAGTCCATTTTTGTATGTGAATTCGGACCGACGGGTCCCCCTCCTCCCTCTTTCTCCTCCCCTTCCCCTCCCCCCTCCGCTCTCCACCTTCCACGAACTGAAATCAGGTTTGTTTTGCAGTTCAGCATTTTGATACAGGATGGGATTCTTTGGCTTGAAATAGCTTGGCACCTGGCCAGCTCTTGCCTTTGCTTCTCTCCACCCTATTCAAGGTCTCTCTCCCTTTGAAGCCCCCTCCTCCTTCACCAGTGCTTTAGAACTGGACGAGCGGAGCTGTAAATAGAGGTCATAGTGTTCCTAAGGATGGAGCAAAAATTAGATCTCAAGTTAACCCCACAGGAAGAAAACCAGCAGCGGGGACCGCGGCTGGAACCTAGCACTGCAGGGATTTGAGCCACCTCGGCAGAGGCTGGGCTTTTGAGGAGATGCCGCCTGCCTTGGGCCAGAGCGGGACAAGGATTTATTCTCTGTAACTCCGATTGAGCATGGTAATAAAGGAGCTGGAGGGTAGTGGGGAAGAAGCCCTTCTTCCTGGAATGCCAAATGGTGAAGGTTGAGTTACTTTTAATTCCACAGAGGTCACTAGCAGCAGTGATACTGCAGATCTGTTCAGTCCTCACTGTGAACCGTGTTGCTTTTACAAACAGCGCAAGTAAAGGTCTCTGGGTGGACTGGAGGCTTTTCCAAAGACCCCTGTTATCATGGATCCCCTCTCTCCTACCTGTTTGCGATATTCGTTTAAAGACACCCCCCACCCCCACCACATTTACCTCCCATATTTATTTCTGTTCCCTTCAGTGACTCTGTGACACTTGTCACCCCTCTTTAGCAAATGAGTCCAAAAGAGAGTGGTGGTAGTTGCTTTTTCACATGTCCCAGGAAAGGATTAAAGCCAAAGCCGGGTAACATTCTCTCCATATGTGCATGCGACTCAATATTTCTAAGGCGCTGTAGCAAACTTGCAAATTGCCAAACGCTGTTGCTATCACACCTATAAAATGTGGCTTCTTTTTTCTATGGATTTTCAGGTTCACGTGGTATTTCTGATGTGCTAGTGTAGTAACAGAACATATTTCCCCATTAAGCACTTTCAATCATCCCAAGAGGCTGATGCCAAGCAGAAATAGGAAAATTCCATGCTGAGGTTGGCGATCCCTGCTTTCATTTCTGTCCTCCAGAGCAGTGGGCCGCTTACCTTTCCTGTTTGCTACAATACCTGGCACACCAGGGTGATGCAACTTGGAACTCCTGCAGGCACACCAGGGTCTCACACTTTACTTTCCCCTCATCTGTGCATTTGGGAAGCCCAATAACTTCGGTGGAACACTCCTTTAAGCCTCTCCTTTGTGGTCGCTGCTTTGATAACTGCCGTCAAGCCATCGCATCCTTCTTGCAGGGGTAGGGTTGCAGTTTAGGCCTTCCTCCACAAAGCTTCTTGAAGAGATTTTTAGATGGTGTCTATTTTAGGAACAGAATGTGTAGACAGGAATGGATGGCCACTGAGATTTACGGGAAAACAGTTTCGTGGAGAGGATGAGGTAACCTTGTAACAGAGCTGGTTATATCACATAAACTGAGAAAGGAATTCATTTTCATGAAATATACTGCAGCTCAGTTTGATGGCTTTTTTTCTTTCTTCCCTCTGCACATTGTTGGCCTGTTGTTTTCAAATACCTTTTTAAGCATAGCTAGAATGCTCACACTGATAGAAATAATATGTTGGATTTTGCTGCCAATACTGATAGTCTCTGTTTACATGGCCCCCCATGCTGAGTTATTTGGCATTTGGAGACTCAATTATTAGGACTATTTCCCTTTAAGGCATGGTAGAGAGGTTTTCTCCATCTGCGAAGGGATGGGAAAGGCACAATTGGAGGCCTAATTAGTTATACCATATCCCAGAAGGCACAGGGTATCTCAGCTAGGATTCAGCTTTACCAACCAGAGGTACCAGGGGCAAAGAGACAGACCAGAGACACAGAAGTAAACTATTGCCACCAACATAGGAAATTAAAACTCTAGAATCCAGAGGAGTCCAGTAAGAACTGTGCTAGTTCTGAAATTGCATACCTCAAACTGGGACTTGAACCCAACCAAATCTCTGACTGGAACTTGAACCCGTGGTCTTTTAACTGAGAACACAGGTTTCAGGATTTAATGACGCTCAGGTTCTTGAAGTTTCATTGCAGAGGGAATTCAGTGAGAGACAAAGTGATAGGTGAGAAGTGGATTTATTTAGAGAGAAACACACTCCACAGACAGAGTGTAGGCCATTTCAAAAGGCAAGAGCTGCCTCGAAACATTGATTAGTTTGTTTTTAGGACTTGGGTAATTTCATAGGCTAATGGGTAGGAGGATTATTCCAGCTATTTTGGGGAAGGGTGCAGATTTCCAGGAATTGGGCTACCGCTGCCCGTTGGCCATGGAGCTGTCATTGTGCCTGTGGATGTATCATTTAGCTTGCTGATGTGTTGCAAAGAGCATATACTGAGGCTCAAGGTCTGGTGGAAGTTGACTTGCCTGCCATCTTGGATTTTAGATTTATTTGGTTCTAATCAGTTTCTGTCATCTCCTTGGGCTATGTCATTCTTTTAAAGTTTGTGCCCTGCCCCCTTCCCTCCTATTTCAGTTCCTTGTGTAGAGGGCACTGTCTGGGAACCCAGAGATTCAGAGAGGAAAAATGGAAGAGCATCTTCTTTGGATGTTGCAGACAAGGAAGGGAAAAATTGGGGGGTTCCTTTAGAGTTACCTCTAGGACAATTCAGACCAAGCAGTCCTCATGAATTTGTATAGGTATATAATGAAGTGAAAGTGAAGGACTTCCATGGTGGCTGAGACTGTAAAGGATCTGCCTGCAATGCAGAACAGGGTTCAATCCCTGGGTGGGGAAGATCCCTTGGAGAAGGGAATGGTTATCCACTCCAGTATTCTTGCCTGGAGAATTCCATGGACAGACAGAGAAGCCTGGTGGGCTATAGTCCATGGGGGGGAACACAAGAAATATTGGTTTATTATATATAAGATATGTATATTTTGCATATTATTACATTATTTATGTGTTTCTTCTGTGTGTTCTTGTTCTTCTCACACAGAGGAGCATCCTTGTAAAATTTAGCCTAGGGTGTCACACAAGGTATTAGTTTCCTCTGGTTAGTTGGGGAGGCTGAATTCATCGCTGCCTCCCTGTAAATACAGAGAGCACGTGCCAGATGTCCCAGCTCCCTTGGAAGGGGGAGGAGAGGAGGAAGAGTTTATAGGGAGACTAGAGAAATGGCAACCCACTCCAGTGTTCTTGCCTGGAGAATCCCAGGGATGGGGGAGCCTGGTGGGCTTCCGTCTACGGGGTCGCACAGAGTCGGACACGACTGAAGTGACTTAGCAGAGACAAAGACTCAGTCAGTGAGACTAGGACCTGTGAAGTAATCACTTCCCTTTGAAATTCTGAGTAGTCACTGAAGCATTTTTCACAGATCAGTTTAGATGATACTGCCTAGGGTAGGGGTGGGGAAGAGATTCTTAGAGCAACTATAGTCAGGAAAAAAAAAACAAAAACTTAGCCAAATCTTCGCAAACTGTCCCAAACTGTGCTTTTCCAACTTTCTCTTTTGTCCAGGGTCTCATTTAGTAATTATTTTCTTTAACAAAGATAAGTAGCATTTCCTCTTTTGTTGTGTGTGTTCAGTTGTGTCTGACTCTTTGGGGCCCCATGGACTGTAGCCTGCCAGGCTCCTCTGTCATTGGAATTTTCCAGGCAAGAATACTAGAGTGGGTTGCCATTTCCTCCTCCAGGGGATCTTCTTAACCCAGGGATTGAACCCATATTGCTTGTGTCTCCTGTATTGACAGGCAGATTCTTTACCTCTGTATCACCTGGGAAGCCCCAGCATTTACCAGCCACTATTCTAAGCAGCACCTCAAAATATTTTCGCATTTAATTCTGTGAGGTCGGTGCTATTATTAACCACCAGGTTTATGGACAAGGAAACCAAAGAAGCACAGGGAGGTTAACTTGCCCTGAGCTTGTTTGTAGATGGTAGAGCCCAAACTTGAAACCAGGTATCTGGCTGCTGGATCTGTGCTCCTGACTGCAGAATAAGGATAAGGATATCACCCATGTGATGGCAGAATGATGGCTTAGCCCATGTAGTAGAGACTGTGGTTGCTGCCATCTGTACACGGCAGCTATAATTTCCCTCTTTTCTTACATACCAAAATTTCAAAATACTTTGGTCTACTTCATTTATTCATTGTTTAAAATGTGCCTTTCTGTACTATTGGAGAATCCCTATTCTAGGTGCGGAATAGGGTAGATAAAACAAATTCTGGCCCACGTGGTGATTGCAGTCTAAGGATGGAGTTAGTAGACAAATCAGTGTGTGATGAAATAATAGCAAATACATGTTCTTTGAAAAAAAATAAGGCTGTGTGAGCCATAGTGAGGATAAAAGGAGAATGTAGAGATAATAAACAATGTTTGAGAGGTGCAGAAAATAATTTTTATCTGAATGAGGTAAGAGAAGAGCATTCTGAGAAGAGAAGTCCCAAAGAGCAGAGTGCCTGACAGATATAAGGAGAAATGGCACCTACTGCGTGAGGGTCTGGAGTGCAGAGGAAATGGAAGGAAATGGCCAGATCGGTGGCATCTTAATGGGCATGCTTAGGGCTCTGATTGTCCTTGGCCTTTATATTAAAAATAAAGGTCAAGGAACAATGTCAAGTCAATACAAGTCCTATATTTAAGGATAACAAGTTACTAGGTTAAAAAAAAGCTAAATTGAATCATTTTTCTACACACACAAGGTTTTAACAATGTGTAAAGTTCTGTGAAGAATGCTATAGTTCCTAGTATGCAGTGAAATTGGCTCAAAAATATTTAAAAGACTCTGATGGAAATAAAAAAACACTTGCTTGAATGAGATTATCAGTTAGATTGCTATAACTATCGGTTAAAATAAAAAGCATCCCTTATCACCTAGTCAGTTTTGCTTGCACTTCAGGACTTCCCTCTGAAATGACCAAATTGAGGAGATGTGGCCTGGGACCAGACATAAACGAAATCAGTATGTCCCCTAGAGGGGTCACGGCACAGTAGGTATTCGGAGAGTTTGAACAAATCTTTTTCTGCACATGAATTCATATTAATGTGATTTTAAAATAATACAGTTAAACATAAGTATCGCCTCTCATTTTTATCTATATTAAAACTTTTTTTGGTATATTTGTTTCAAAATTCACTTTCTAATGGTTTGTCTTTTTATATTTGTTCCCACTCTCTCTCAGTTACCTGCTAACATTGTAGTTCTTTCTAGAAAATGTGTGTTTCTCTTCTTAGCGTGAACCTTGCTTTTTAGTTTATCACTGTAAGTGGTATAAAATCCTTTGTCTCTTCCTTCTTTGAAGCTCTCTGTAAAACTGAGGCTTTAATATTTGGTGATGTGTCTGTAATCTTTGGCTGTAATATTTTCTTTTGTCATTTGTGTTTTTTATGTCATACATAAGAAACCACTGCTTAATCCAAGGTCATGAAAATTTACGTCTCTTTTTTCTCTGAGTTTTATTGTTCTATTTCTTGTATTTAGGGATCCATTTTGAGTCAGATCTTGTATATAACATGAGGTAGGGGCCAACTTCATTCTTCTTTGTGTTGCCATCCAATTGTCCCAGTGTCATTTTTTTGAAAGACTATTTTTTCCCCATTGAATTTTGTTGTTAATGCTGCCGGTCATTCCATATTTCAGTGCATCCGTGTTTTTAGCATACTATTAGCAATGGTTGATACCTTGGGTACTAGGGGCAACTTTTTTCTTTAAGAAAAATGCAGTAAGATTCTCCCTTCCGGAGAATTCATACAACTTTAAAATATGAGAAATCGGGCCTCTGTCTCCTTAACTGTTATGCACTTTGTTGACCTAACTTTATGTCAAATTTTTATATTATAAAATTTTTTATAATAATTTATAAAATTACAAATTTTATTATAATTTAACACATACTGATTTGTGACTCGATTGGAAATGTAAGGCAGTGTAGTACAGTTCAGCAGTGAGCTAACATTTTTGGAGAAAAGTTACTAGTTATTTCTAAAATATATCTCTACTATATTGCACATGCTCTCCCAAATTCAAACATTATCTGTGTAATACATGTTGCTAGTCACGTTTTGCTTCCTAAACACCATTGAGGGGAAAACGTTGAACTTGAGATAGAAGTGAGTCTTTAAAGTAAGGTTGACTGTTGTGTGAGTTGGCTGAGGCTTCTGTGTAATGAAATACCACAGACGTGACGTCTAAAACAACATACGTTTATATATCTCACAGTTCTAGAGGCGAGAAGTTCGAGAGCAAGGTCTCTGCAGGTTTGTTTTCTTCCGATGTCTCTGCTCGACTTGTGGATGGCAACCTTCTTGTGTGTATTGTGTGCATCCTTCGTGTCTCTTTTTGTGCCCATATTTCTCTTTATAAAACACAAGTCTGATTATAATAGAAGCCTTCTAATAGCCTCATTTTAATCTGATCCCTTCTTTAAAGACCCTATTTCCACCTGAGTTTTGAAAGGGTCACAATTCAGTCCATAGTCGCTGTCTTTGGCTACACTTATGACTGCTAAAATAATGAATAAAGGTGATTGAAACTGACAGTCATTTTTTTTATTGTCAAATTGTTGTTGTTAATGGTAGTCTTTCATTATTCATGCTTTCTTCCCACTGAATAATAGGAACTGGCTATGTCTTTGTTAATAGTCAAGTAAAGGCAATTAATTAGGTTTGCATTTAAAGAGGCGTGATGAATAACAAAGTCTACAGAAGCAAAACGGTGGTGACATTGGTTCCACTCATATGCCTGTAACGTTCTTTGTATAACCTCTGATAAATTTACTAAGCCAAGGCTCCTACTTGTTTCAATGAGAAAGGTGACAAAAAGGGATATAAAACATGAGGTATTCATGAGACACTTACAAATAAAAGAATTTCAAAGTGTTTCAACTAACCTCAGTCTCAGTTGGGACACCACTGAAAATAATACTAAGTATATAAGTAACATCATGGACAGTTATTAGAGCTTACAGACATGCTGCTGCTGCTAAGTCATGAGGAGTAGGTAAAATCTAGAAACTGGAAATGACAAGAGTAAGGAAAATTATGACAGACAGTCCAGATTTTGGACTTTTGGTGGTTTTTGTTTCAAGCTGTTATCTCCTGGGATGATTGATTTCAACTGTTTCCAGGCTTTTTTTTTTTTTTTTAATACAGTCAGCTTTATGATTAAAATTCCATCATTTTAGAAGTGAAAATCTAAATGGTCACTTTGGGACTATGAATCTTTCCCTTTTGTTAAGGGTGAACTGGGTCCTTGGCTGATAGTCCCTCCAATCTGTTCCCCTTTTAAGAAGAGAATTCCACCAAACAAAACTGAAAACAGTCTACATACACCATGTAAGAAGAAACAGTAAATAAATCATGGTTCATGCAAATAATGAGACCTTGTAGAGCCATTAAACGTAATTATTTCAAGAAGCATTTTTACTTCTATGCAAAATTGTTCAGGATATAATGCTACATTGAAAAAGTATCTTACGTAGATATCATATATACCTAGTATGATCTCAATGGAAGACAGAAAACAAAAAACCATATTTGCTTAGGGAAAAAAACCCTGGAAATAATGTAATAGTTCTCCAGTTTATGGGATTGTAACTTCAATTTTCTTTTTTATATATTTTCTTTTTAAAAATAAAACATTAAATCTTATTTTTCTAATAACAAAATTAGTACATGCTAATTATGTAAAATGGAAAAGAAAGTATTAAATAATAAAGGATAAATTAACTCCTACAATTCTACAAATGCAAAATTATCAGTATTAATAATTTATTTTATTTATCAAAGTTTTTTTTTGTACAAATTCTCTAAAAAAAGTGTTACTTTAAAAATCAGCATAAAATTTAGCATACATTATTTTTCAAATGGAACTGAATTAGTCTTTTGTACAAAGATATTTATTATATCACTAGTAAAAATAGTAAACTCAAAGTTATTAAGGAAACAATTGAATATTTGAATAATTTATCAGTCCAAAACTCCTCTATAATAATATTGTAACATTTTTGGAAAATTTGTAACAAGTAAATAACGGTTGGGAAAGGATCTAACATAATGTTAATTTTGGAATTTCAAAAGGGTGTTGTTCTGAAAATTGTGTAATTTGGTAATTTAACTTCTCCCTGTAGAATTCAGCAAACTTTGGGGAAAGTTGTCTTACACACATGGAGCATTTCTGTTTGCACTGGGTTGTTTCAGTAAGAACTGACCTCAGACTGAGAATGACAGTAACAAAAGTTTCTAAATACTAATATGTGTTAATATATAAATTCTTAGCTGTTTAGACTAAAACTCATCAAATTGGGAAGAACCAAGTTATAAGGTTATAACTAGGTTAACATCATTACTAAATCCAATGATGGCAAGGTTAAACAAGCAGTTTACACTATTGAGCCAGAGGTGGCAGGATGGAGCACTGAAAATGATTATAGTATTTGTCGCATTTGGAGATGTGAAATTATTTATGTTGAAGCTGTTGTGGGAGGATTATGTATGAAGAGGAATAGATGGTTAATGACAAGTCTTAGATAACAGTATCTAGACTGTTTTAAAGCAAATATTAATAATTAAAAATTAAAGATTAATATTGAATAAAAAGAAACTAGAGTTCAGTGTTTCTAAGTATATATTCAAAGAGGAGGAAAAACTAACAATTCTGTCACATAAAATATTTCCATCTAAGAAATTCAGTGGATTTGAAAATCCTGGAAAGAGTTACTTTGAGACTTGACAAATGCTCTCAGGCAGCAGTTTTGATATTACCCTGGAATGTGATATGCCATTTACAACGGCCAGATATTTTGGGCTATGTCTGTCAGTGTGTTGGTACAAAACCAAAGAAGCAACAGGCTGGTTTCAGGTCTAGAGTACCATAATTTCTGTGCTGCTTGGGCCTTAGAGTTTCAGGTTTCAGGTGATTTGAGGAGTCTGGAAGATTGCAAACCAATGTTTAAGGCATTTAGAGGATTATAGATCATCAACCTATAGGAATGAAGACAAGAGTTTCCTTTGAAGAAATATGAAAAAGGAAGTTTGAACATAGTTAAGTTAAATAGAAATCAGTAAGAAACTAACAGAAGAGGGTGATCTCCATATAACTCTTTCTATAAGATGACAAAAAAATGGAATCTCAGCTCAGTTCTCTTTTCTCTGGAGCTAAAACTTACTCTCCTTTGATCTCACTTTTTTTTTTCTTTTTGTTTTTGACTAATTTTTATTGGAATATAGTTGCTTTACAATGTATGTTTTCCTACTGTACAGCAAAGTGAATCAGCTATATATATATTCCCACTTTTTTGGATTTCTTTTGGATTTCTTTCTCTTCTCATTTAGGTCTTCCCTGGTAGCTCAGTAGTGAAGAATCTGCCTGTCACACAGAAGATGCAGGTTCGATCCCTGGGTCAGGAAGATCCCCTGGAGGAGGAAATGGCAACCCACTCTAGTATTCTTCCTGAAAAAACCATGGACAGAGGAGCCTGGCAGGCTACAATCCATGGGGTCGCAAGAGTCAGACACAATTTAGCAACTAAACCACCACCACCACTCATTTAAGTCACCACAGAGCATTGAGTAGGGTTCCCTGAGCAGTGCAGCGTTTTCTTATTCCGTTCCGTTCCGTTCCGTCGCTCAGTCGTGTCCGACTCTTTGCGACCCTGTGGACTGTAGCCTACCAGGCTTCCCTGTCCATGGGATTCTCCAGGCAAGAATACTGGAGTGGGTTACCGTTTCCTTCTCCAGGGGATCTTATTAGTTACCTATATTATACAGAGTGGTGTGTGTATGTCAATCCCGATCTCTCAGTTCATCCCACTCCCGTTTCCCTCCTTGATGTCCATGTCTTTGTTCTCTATGTCTGTCTATTTCTGTTTTGCAAATAAGATCATCGATACTATCTTTCTAGATTTCACACATGTGTTATACAATATTTTCTTTCTGACTTATTTCATTCTGTGTGACAGTCTCTAGGTTTATCTGTGTCTCTACAAATGACCCAATTTCGTTCCATTCTATGGCTGAGTAATATTCCATTTTATGTATATATTACAACTTCTTTATCCATTTTGCTGTTGATGGACATTTAGGCTGTTCACATGCCCTGCTGCTGCTGCTGCTGTTAAGTCACTTCAGTCGTGTCCGACTCTGTGCGACCCCATGGACGGCAGCCCACCAGGCTCCGCCATCCCTGGGATTCTCCAGGCAAGAACATTGGAGTGGGTTGCCATTTCCTTCTCCAATGTGTGAAAGTGAAAAGTGAAAGTGAAGTTGCTCAGTCTTGTCCGACTTGTAGTGACCCCATGGACTGTAGCCCACCAGGCTCCTCTGTCCATGGATTTTCTAGGCAAGAGTGCTGGAGTGGCTTGCCATTGCCTTCTCCGGTTTGCATGCCCTAGCTATTGTAAATAGTGCTGCAATGAACATTGAAGTTCATGTGTCTTTTTGAATTACAGTTTTTCTCTGTTTATATTCCTAGTAATGGAATTTCTGGGTCATATGGTAGTTCCATTTTTAGTTTTTTTAAAGAACCTCCATACTGTTCTCCATAGTGGCTATGCCAATTTACATTCCCACCAACAGTGCAAAAGTGTTCTCTTTTCTCAACACCCTCTCCAGAATTTATTGTTTGTAGATTTTTTTATGATGGCCATTTTGACTGGTGTAAATCGTACCTCATTGTAGTTTTGATTTGCCTTCCTCTAATAATTAGTGCTGTTGAGCATCTTTTCATGTGTAAAAATATGGAACCCTTCATGAATTTGTGTGTCATCCTTGCAAAGGGGTGATGCTAATCTTCTCTGTATCAGTCCAGTTTTAGTATACTTGCTACTGAAGTGAGCAATCTTTTTTTTTTGTTCCCCATTCCTAGGCATTTTGTTTTACCCTTGAATTTTGCGTTTCATTTTTAACTCTCCTTCCACTCATGGGTTATGTGAAAATATTTCCACAGTTGTATTCTCAGTTTGTTCATAGCTTTTGATGTGTACGTGCGTGCTAAGTCACTTTAGTCATGTCCAACTCTTTGTGATCCTATGGACTATAGCCCGCTAGGCTCCTCTGTCCATGGAATTCTCCAGGCAAGAATACTGGAGTGGGTTGCCATGCCCTCCTCCAGGGGATCTTCCCAGCCCAGGGATTGAACCTGCATCTCTTACATCTCCTGCATTGGAAGGCAGATTCTCATTACTGGTGCCTGGGAAGCCCCTTTGATGCATATAGAATGTAATCCAAAAAATGGAAAAATTGTGTAGAGCGAGTGCAGAGAAAAAGAGAATGAGCTGGGCAGTCAGGCAAAGAAAAGGAAATTTATTAGAAGGAAACAAGGTGACTAGCCCTTAAAGAGAACCAGTATCCTGTTTCTGATGGGGTCTTTCTTATACCCCGCCAATGAAAAATTCTCTGAAGGGATGGTTAATTTTTAGCCCGTAGCGGAGTCCTGCAGTTACATAGCCAGAGGTCTGGCATCCAGTGGTCTCGTAGCCTTGAGAAGGTAGGGGCCAGCGGGAAAACAGAATGTCATTTGGGCAATTTGGTCTGTCTCAAGGGTCACTGTGACTTTATCCTTTGTTTGCGAGTTCAACATAATGAGCCATTTTAACAATAAGTCCCCATGTAAGCCTTATCAGTGTGTTAACATGACTTCAGTTATTGTCAAAATGTAGCCCACAGACCTCCTTGAGTTCTCTTGAAACCTTTTAGGGGGTCCCTCAGGGCAAAAGTATTTCAGAATAATAAAAAGAGCATTTTTTGCCTTTTTCACTGTATCGATTATTGCACTTAGGGTCAAAAGCAATTAAAACTCTTAACCTTAACAATTATCAAACCAGTGGCGCCAAACTACTTGTGGTCACTGTAGTCTTCACTACCATTCACCCCCCAGTAAAAATAAGTAAGTCAATATATGAGTAAAATTAAAAACCAGATTTACTGCAAAAATATCTTTGATGAAGCAGGAAAAAGTATTAATTCCATTTCACCTAGACACATAAATAAGTGCACCTGTTTTTTTTTTTTTAATGTTATGTGTGCTGAAATGGGAAGTATGCATACAAAATAGTTTCCGCAAACAAAAGTGTGATGATGGTTGACTCAAAAAATAAATAAATAAAACACTTGTGCAATTATTTTGAGTTGCAAGCTGAATTAGCTGATTTTCTATGGAACACCATTTTTACTTGAAAGAATGACTGACAAATTGTGGTTATTTAGACTTGGATATCTGGCAGATGACTTTTTGAAATTGAGTGAAATGAGCCTGTCATTTCAAGAAAAAATAATTGACTATATTTGTTACCAAGGACAACATTTGAACATTTGAGAGAAAAATCAGAATTTTGGAAAACTTGTATCTCCACCATAAGTTCAACAGCTTCTCAAAACAGAGTTTTCTGATGTGATGAATGATGGTTTCACATTTCAAAGATCTGCATAACTCAGTCAAACAATATTTTACAAATGAGCAGTGGATAATGATACAAAATCACACATAGATAATAGATCCATTCAAAGTGCAAGATAAACCAACAGATTTTAATGTAGCAGAATACAAGTTCATTGATACATCTTCAGATTCTATTTGTCTAGTTTTGCTAGACTTTCAAAGAAGACTATTTCTAAGACTCTATTATTGAATATGTATTGAAATAAATATTGTCGATGTTAGGTCGCTCAGTCATGTGCAACTCTTTGCTGCCCCATGGACTGCAGCACACCTGGCTTCCCTTCCTTTACCATCTCCCAGAGTTTACTCAAACTCATGTCCATTGAATCAGTGATCCATCCAACCATCTCATCCTCTGTCATCCCCTTCTCCTCCTGCCTTCTATCTTTCCCAGCATCAGGGTCTTTTCCAAGGAGTCAGTTCTTTGCGTCAGGGCTAAAGTATTGGAGTTTGAGCTTTAACATCAGTCCTTCCAATGAATATTAGGGTTGATTTCCTTTAGGATTGACTAGTTTGATCTCCTTCCTGTACAAAAATTTTCAAGAGTCTTCTTTAGCACCACAATTCAAAATTATAAATTCTTCAGTGCTCAGCCTTCTTTATGGTCCAGCTCTTACATCCACATGTGACTACTGGAAAACCATAGCTTTGACTAGATGGACCTTTGTCAGCAAAGTAGTGCCTCGGCTTTTAATATATATTCAATATGTTGAATGTATATTGAAAAGGCTGTTGAAAAGCTTAAATTCCGTATACATGTGAGGCCAGATTTTCATCATCCAAAATGTAAGGTATAATAGATTGAATGCAGAAGCAGATTTAAGAATCTAGACATTAAGCCAAATATTAAAGAGACTTGAAAATTTATAAAATAAGACAATAAAATAATTAAAATAACTTTTAAAAGTAAATAAAATGCAGTAGATTTTTTCTTTTAGAGCTATGATTATTTTTCACCTAAAATATTATTTTAATATATTATTGTTTCTTACTGATATTTATAATTTTTTCATGATTTCTCTTTTAATTTCTAATATAGTAAAATGTTAATATGAAGTTATGACCAAACTAGACAGCATATTAAAAAGCAGAGACATTACTTTGTCAACAAAGGTCTGTCTAGTCAAGGCTATGGTTTTTCCAGTAGTCATGTATGGATGTGAGAGATGGACTATAAAGAAAGTTGAGCACCAAAGAATTAACGCTTTTGAACTGTGGTATTGGAGAAGACTTGAGAGTACCTTGGACTGCAAGGAGATCCAACCAATCCATCCGAAAGGAGATCAGTTCTGGGTGTTCATTGGAAGGACTGATGTTGAAGCTGAAACTCCAATACTTTGGCCACCAGATGCAAAGAGCTGACTCATTTGAAAAGACCCTGATGTTGGGAAAGATTGAGGGCAGGAGGAGAAGGGGACGACAGAGGATGAGATGGTTGGATGGCATCACTGACTCAATGGACATGGGTTTGGGTAAACTCCAAGAGTTAGTGATGGACGGGGACGCCTGGCGTGCTGCAGTTCATGGGGTCGCAAAGAGTTGGACACAATTGAGTGACTGAACTATATAAACAAAAGCTTTTGGAGGTCCTCAATAATATTAACAATACAAAGAGGTCCTGAGATCAAAAGTTTATATGACAAGGATGAATTTGATAATTCTTTTTCTATGGTAAATACATTTATGTCTTTTACATTATGGACATGTCTTATTTGAAACTACTATAATGCAGGTAACTGAGTCCTGGAAATTATGCTGAATAAGGAAAATATTTATCACAGTATGCTAGTGTGTTTTCCATTACTGTGATATGAGCTGCACATATCATCAGTTTAGCTCAGTAAGTTCTAATACATGTAAGAAGTGTTACATAGCAAACCAGAGATTATAAAAGATAAATATTCTGATACTCTTGTTTGGATTTTCAACATCTCTCAACTAAAACAATGTAAAATTTTTCTATTGGTCTTTTTTCATATACGCACCTTTCCTACTTAGAAACCTCCCTCCCCTCCACACTAGTAACCTTTCTAACAGGCACATCAAGTCTCCGCTGTTTAAAAGTATTAGTGACATCCAGGGATAAAAGCTCAGTTTATTCAGGATGACTGGCTCCTGTGAGCTGTTGAGGTTTGTCTTTTTTCTGTGGTCTATCTACTCTACCATGTGCCCCCCTGATATACTGCATTTCTGTGTGTATCTGAACTGTTCTTGTCTCTTGGCCTTTGCTGCTGCTGCATTCTCTGCCTGAAAAGCCATGATCTCTTCTTCCCTCAAGAATGACTCATTTCCTTTCTGTGCTATGGTCGTGCCCGGAACAGACTTCCAGCATAGCACCAACTGCACTTTATCGTGCTTATTTCTTGGCTATCTTTTCATGTGCTGTACCTTCTCGGCAACACATTTCAGCCTATTCGCTGATGTAACAGGATCATCACCACTACCTAGTTCATTTGGGGACACCTGATGCTGGGAGGGATTGGGGGCGGGAGGAGACGGGGACGACAGAGAATGAGATGGCTGGATGGCATCACCGACTCGATGGACATGAGTTTGAGTGAACTCCGGGAGTTGGTGATGGACAGGGAGGCCTGGCGTGCTGTGATTCATGGGGTCTCAAAGAGTCAGACACGACTGAGCAACTGAACTGAACTGAAGTACTCAATAGGGGTTTCCCAGGTGGTGTTAGTGGTAAAAGATCCCAATCTGCCTCCCAATGCAGGAGACACAAGAGACGCAAGTTCGATTCCTGGGTGGGGAAGATCCCCTGGAGGAGGAAAATGGCAACCCACTCCAGTATTCTTGCCAGGAAATGCCATGGACACAGAAGCCTGGAGAATGAGACAAAACAAAAACATTTCAGGGAAACCTTTATTACCTGACAATTCTATTCTTTAAATAATATTTTCATAAATATATTTATTGGTAAAACTATACTTAAGCACATAATAATATTTTTGTGCAAATTCCAGACTCCTATCACAGAGTCCATATATGCTATGATTGAACACTGGTTTTCAAAGTAACTCTAAATTTTTTTTTCTTATTGTTACCTTTAATTAAAAATGACTTGATTTAATTCAGAGAAATCTCATTACTTCACATTTAATCTGTTGGATTTGTGTTTTGTTTTTTTCTTGAGTCAAATTTTTAAAAAAATTATCCAAGGATTATCCTCTTTTAGTTCTAAAAATTAGTGAAGTTATTATAGAAAACTTAGAATATTTAAAAAGTATAAAGACTATAATATTCATATCTTATAATCTTTTGTGTAATCTTTTTTGCCCACAAGAATAATAATATATTGCTTTTGACACTGTAATATTTTCCTCTAAATAATTTTTATTTTTGTTGTTTTGGGGGAATTTTTTTGTTGTTTCTTAGGCTTCCTATGGTGTTTGCAATTTTATATCTATCATGTGTTATATCATAAACATTTTTTTCATGCTCTCAGACATTTTTTAAAAAGATCATTTTAATAACTCCATAGTATTCCATCACAGAGTTTTACTTTTATTTAATTATTCCAACAGTTATGGAAATGTTGTTTCTTTCTAATTGGATAATTACTTTTGAGGTAAACTTAACTAACACATTAAAAATATCAAGCATTTTAGAGTTCTGTTAATAATCATCAGATCTTTTGTTGTATAAAATAGAGCCAAAAAACAGGATTCCCACATTGCCTGTGTAGTGCACACAAGATGAAAGTTCAGTCAACCAACACTTACATGTGGGGCAAACAATTTCAGGTGTGTAGTTTCTTGCAATAGGCTCCTTAGCTTTCACCTTTGGTTGTTCCGGGTCTCCACTGAGAGTAGAGCTTGAAATAGGTTGGTTCACTATTCTTATTCACTCCTCCTCTCACAATTTGTTCAGAATATATCCTTTTGTGTTCATTTTCTCAAATTTTTCCTTACTTTCAGAAATTGAGACAAAATAACTTAAATATTAACATGGAACAACTACACAAAAACTGTTGCAATGTTTGCTCTTTCTGCCACTTTCCAGTAGCTTATAATGCTCTTCTTAGATATTCAGATATAGTTTTAAAGAGATTTAAAGTTTCCATTAAAATATGTCTTTAACAAGTATATTGAATAATATGAGACTTGAAAGGGAAGTAAGGAAACGGCAATCATTTTACAGTTCTCATTTATCCTTCAATTATGAGTGCGTGCTAAGTTGCTTCAGTTGTGTCCAACTCTTTGCAATCCCATGGACTATAGCCTGCAAGGCTCCTCTGTCCATGGGATTTTCCAGGCAAGAATACTGGAGTGGGTTGCCTTTTCGTCTTCCAGGGGGGCTTCCCAAGTCAGGGATCCAACCCTCAACTCCTGGGTCTCCTACATTGCAGGCGGATTCTTTACCACTGAGCCGTTGAAGAATCCTAAATAGTACCTTAATCTAATCCACTTTCAAATCCACCAATTTAATACTATTTTATTTTGAGGTACCTGAATATATTTCAATATTCCTGCAGCTCCCTTTGGAGACTTATGCTTTTATGATTATTATTTTCCTGGCAATGTACTACATCTCTTATTTCTCTTTCATTGGCAGGCAGATTCTTTACCACTAGCACCATGTGGGAAGCCCTTCAATTATACATAGTTATCAGTCAGTTCAGTCACTCAGTCGTGACCGACTCTTTGCGACCCCATGAATCACAGCACGCCAGGCCTCCCTGTCCATCACCAACTCCCGGAGTTCACTCAAACTCATGTCCATCGAGTCAGTGATGCCATCCAGCCATCTCATTCTCTGTCGTACCCTTCTCCTCCCACACCCAATTCTTCCCAGCATCAGAGTCTTTTCCAGTGAGTCCACTCTTTGCATAAGGTGGCCAAAGTATTGGAGTTTCAGCTTTAGCATCAGTCCTTCCAATGAACACCCAGGATCAATCTCCTTTAGAATGGACTGATTGGATCTCCTTGCAGTCCAAAAGGTTTGATATTGTTAGCAGAGAGTCTGGTTGAGACCCCTCCTTCTGTTAGCCTTGGTTCTTGGTAAGGATGCAAAGAAGAATCTGAGGTCTTATCTGTTGCAAGATAATTTATTGAAGATGAAGAGGGAACATCTCAAAAGAGAGGTGGGCCAGGTCAAGGGCAGCAATGACCCTGGAGGGCTTAAGTGTAGAGTTTTTAAGGCAAGCTAATTTGCATAATCCAGGGAGTCCATTGACTGAGGTTATTTAAAAAGAGGCTCTACTGTACACATCCTTCACATATTTCAGTCTATTATAATTAGATGTATCTACTGGTGGAATGTTTATGAACAGTTACTGAGCCCAATGGCTGCCAAAGTCAGACACGACTTCGCAACTAAACAGTGGACAAGTAGTCACCTTCTTTCTTCTTAGCATTACTCTGATTCTGTGTAGGTACCACCCTCCTCAGGACATTGAAGGGTCTTGAGAAACTGGTCTGTCTCAATTCTCCACCCAGTTCTAGGAGTGCGCTAATTAGCCTGGGGGTGACCTCATTCCCATCATCAATGATTGATTTATCAATAGACTCATCATCCCATCCTAACTAATGAAATATAGAATGTCTACCATGGGGCTTCTAGAAAAACTCACTGCTCTCCTAAGAAAAAGCCATAAGATGGTATTTTTCCTCTGGTGTTGCCTCTCTGGATGTAACATCCTTCACTGCTGCAGAACACCTTACTCAAACATCACTGAAGGTGGTAGAATAGAAGCTTGAACAGAGCATGGCTTCTTAGGTGAAATTATTGGATGAGCCAACCCTGAAACCTCCTCTTCTATGGACTTTCTTAGTTCAAGCCATCAGTTCAGTTCAGTTGCTCAGTCGGGTCCAACTCTTTGTGACACCAAGGACTGCAGCACTCCAGGCCTCCCTGTCCATCACCAACTCCCGGAGTTCACTCAAACTCATGTCCATCGAGTTGGTGATGCCATCCAGCCATCTCATTCTCTGTCATCCCCTTCTCCTCCCACCCCCAATCCCTCCCAGCATCAGAGTCTTTTCCAGTGAGTCAACTCGTCGCATGAGGTGGCCAAAGTATTGGAGTTTCAGCTTTAGCATCAGTCCTTCCAATGACTACCCAGGATGGATCTCCTTTAGAATGGACTAGTTGGATCTCCTTGCAGTCAAGGGACTCTCAAGAGTCTTCTCCAACACCACAGTTCAAAAGCATCAATTCTTCGGCGATCAGCTTTCTTCACAGTCCAACTCTTACATCCATACATGACCATGGAAAAAACCATAGCCTTGACTAGATGGACCTTGGTTGGCAAAGTAATGTCTCTGCTTTTCAATATGCTATCTAGGTTGGTCATAACTTTCCTTCCAAGGAGTAAGTGTCTTTTAATTTCATGGCTGCAATCAGCATCTGCAGTGATTTTGGAGCCCCCAAAAATAAAGTCTGACACTGTTTCCACTGTTTCCCCATCTATTTGCCATGAAGTGATTGGACCAAATGCCATGATCTTCGTTTTCTGAATGTTGAGCTTCAAGCCAACTTTTTCACTCCTCTTTCACTTTCATCAAGAGGCTTTTTAGTTCCTCTTCACTTTCTGCCATAAGGTGGTATCATCTGCATATCTGAGATGACTGATATTTCTCGCAGCAATCTTGATTCCAGCTTGTGCTTCTTCCAGCCCAGCGTTCCTCATGATGTACTCTGCATATAAGTTAAATAAGCAGGGTGACAATATACAACCTTGACGTACTCCTTTTCCTATTTGGAACCAGTCTGTTGTTCCATGTCCAGTTCTAACTGTTGCTTCCTGACCTGCATACAGGTTTCTCAAGAGGCAGGTTGGGTGGTCTGGTATTCCCATATCTTTCAGAATGTTCCACAGTTTATTGTGATCCACACAGTCAAAGGTTTTGGCATAGTCAATGAAGCAGAAATAGATGTTTTTCTGGAACTCTCTTGCTTTCTCCATGATCCAGTGGATGTTGGCAATTTGATCTCTGGTGCCTCTGCCTTTTGTAAAACCTGCTTGAACATGTGGAAGTTCACGGTTCACATATTGCTGAAGCCTGGCTTGGAGAATTTTGAGCATGATTTTAGTAGTGTGTGAGATGAGTGCAATTGTGCAGTAGTTTGAGCATTCTTTGGCATTGCCTTTCTTTGGAATTGGAATGAAGACTGACCTTTTCCTGATCTTAATAAAATCAATATTCTTATTTACGTATACTATTTCAATGCAAATGCAGTACTGTGCCTTGACTGGTCATAATGGGATTCAAAATTTCAATCTAAATTTGGAAGAAAGATTTTTCTCTATTGTAATGCCCAACGTAACACCAAAGGTAATTAATAGACATCCCATGAGGAATAATCACTTTTGACTTTAGGCGAAAAGAAAATTATGTAAAGAAATATAGTAAATATCAAATATTACAGTTATTATTTCTATAAAATTCTTCTTGAATTCCTTTAGAGGAGTAAAACATAAAGAAATGATCAAGGCATTCTGATTCATAAACAGAAAAGAAAGGGAGTCAATAATTATCACTGTTTACATGATTATCCTTGTGGCGTGAGTTTCTTTTATAATTTATAGAGTTGTGCAACCATAACTACCACTTAATTTTAGAATACTTCCATTGAGCCCGAAAGAAACCAAATGCGCATTTGTATTCACGCCCCACTTCCGCTGTCAGTCGCAAACACCATTTAAGTTTCTGCCTCCATACATTTGCATTTTCTAGACATTTCATATGAATTTGAATAATGCATTACGTTATTTTCTGTGTCTTGCTTCTTTCACTTAACATTATATTTCTGAAGTTCACCCATGTTGCAGCATGTATCAGTACTATTATTTTTAATTGCTCAGTAATATTTCATTGTATGCATATACCATATTTGTTTAATCATTCACCAGTTAATGGACATTTGGGAAGTTTCTACTTTTTGGCTATTATGATAAGACTCCTCTGAATATTCCCATACAGGTTTCTGTATGCATATATGTTTCCATTTCCCTTTCTTGCTTTGGAGTAAAATTACTAGGTCATACAATATACCAATGTTTAACATTGTGAGAAACTACCAAAGTGTTCTCCAAAGTGTCTGTACCATTTTATATTCCTGCCAGCAATATACGAGGGTTCCGGTTTTTCTACATCCTCAACACCACTTGTTTTTATCTGTCTTTCTTATTATACCCATTCAAGTAGATGTGATGTGGTATCTCATTGTGATTTTGGTTTGCCTTTCCCTCACGGATAATGATTGCTGAACATCGTTTGATATGCTTATTGATTCGTATATCTTCTTTGAGCAAATGTCTATCCAAATCCTGTGCTTATTTTTACATTGTGTTTCCATCTTTTTATTATTGACTTGTAAGAGGTTTTTAAAAATATTCTGCATATAATTCCTTATCTGCTATGTAATTTGCAAATGATTTCTCCTATTCTTTGGCTTGTATTTATTTTCTTGATGGTGCCTTTTGAACTACAAATCATTTTTTATGCAGTACAATTTACCAATTTTTATCTTTGATTGCTTGTGCTTTTGGTGTTATACCTAAGAAATCATTACCTCTCCTAAGGTCATGACAAATTACTTGTATTTCTCAAATAATTTTATTGTTTTAGCTCTAACATTTATATCTATGATTCATCTTGAATTAATTTTTGTATGGTGTTATACATGGTCCCAAATTCTTCCTTTTGCATGTGGGTGTCTAGTTTTTCCAGAACCAAATGTTGAAAAAAGTCTTTTCCCGTCAAATTGTCTTGGTGTCTTCTTCGAAAATCAATTGGCCAGTGTCCTATTAGTTGCTAATAAAAAGCTAAATTGATAAAAATTTTTATCAAAGTAATGTTCTCTTCTATACAGGAATGAATCAGAATAAAAGCCTTTGCTCTTTTATAAATATCAGATGTCTAAATATTAAGGAAACTATATGGTCACTTAATGAGACCTTATACTATAAAATGTTCTGAAAAAAAAGTTTTGTGTTTTAGGTTTTTATTTTTGCTGTAGGTTTTGAATTTTTAACTATTGTGTTGTATCTCTCACTCTTGGGAGATGGCATTGTTATTCCAAGTATACTTTATTGATTAATGCAGAAACTATTGTGTGCCTTTCACAAGTATGCACTTTGCGTGTTATAGTGAAAAATGTAAACATGGATGATACTCTCAAGGTGTTTATGTATTAAGACAGAAAATAAGACATTCACAAGTAAATATAATAAGAGGTAAAAACTGGCAAGTAATGTGAGAATTGCAGATAAATGCTTATGGGAATTTAAAGATAATTCGCTGTTTATTTTGGAGAAGCGCCAGTGGATAAGAGATTAACAGTCTATGTGACAGCAAATTTAGCTCTCCATTGGCCTATAAAAGTGGTTAAGGTGATTACAAAAAATAAGCATTAAGTATCTGATTGATGAATATAAATTAAATATATGTAGCTATCAAGAAGTATCTCCTGTGAAAAAAATAATTATGAATAATAATCATTGTACATGACATGCCAGTTATCAATTTGTTGTCTCTCAGCTCTAAGTTCACCATTTGAAACCTAGACAGCTATAGGGCTTTTTAAGCATTAAGTGTTAGTCAACCGCTCTGTATCTGACTCTTCGGAACCCCATGTACTATAGCCTGCTAGGCTCCTCTGTCCATGGGATTCTCCAGGACAGAGGATCCTGGAAGAGGGTAGCCATTTTCTTTCTCCAGGGCGTCTTCCTAACCCAGGGGTCAAACCCGGGTCTCCCACATTGCAGGCATGTTCTCTACTATCTGAGCCACTAGGGAAGGCTTTTGTCAGGGAAGCTTTGTCAGTAGAGGACACTAAAAGGAACATTGCTGAAGAAGGGGCTGCTCTCGCTGCTATATTTCGTTTTCACTTCTCCTGTTGCACTGTCTGTTAGAGATGTGTGTGTTCGGTGACATGTAGCGATATTCTGCCACAGCCTAGTTGGGGCAGCCCATGGTGACTTCGGAACACAGATAAGGGCACAGTACCCCTTTGCCACAGCCCTCCTAACCCAGAGACCTCCTGCTCCTTGACTCGCACAGTAGTGCCCAACCCCTCCTGAGGACCCATCTTTAATACCAAACTTGGGTAACTGGGTTCTGAAGTGTTGTTCCTGCTTGCCTGACAATTATGACCCAGCACTGGCCTGAACACCCCCGCAAAGGCTGCTGCTGTACAGAAAAAGGGCTTCAGCTATCCCTTGTCCGATGAAATCTGAAACACTGCCTTAAGAAGGGCAGCACTTCCCTATCTTCCTTTCTATGCTCTCCCTCAGCCCTAGAATTCCCTTGAGACTTTTCTTACACCTTTTTTATTTACTCAGCTATACTAACTTAATAATCAGTCCTTCATATTAAAGTCTTCCTGTTTAAATTTCCACAGAGTATCTATCACTTGATTGGATCCCCAATTGGTACCTATTGCTATAAAATCTTTTGCTCATTAATATTCTTAATTTTTCCAGTTCCTCAGTTTAGAGTGATAAAGGTTTAATTTCACATCACTATCCCAGGCTTCCCTGCTGGCTTGGTGGTTCAGTTCAGTTCAGTTCAGTCGCTCAGTCGTGTCCGACTCTCCGCGACCCCATGAATCACAGCACACCAGGCCTCCCTGTCCCATCACCAACTCCCGGAGTTCACTCAAACTCATGTCCATCAAGTTGGATGCCATCCAGCCATCTCATTCTCTGTCGTCCCCTTCTCCTCCCGCCCCCAATCGCTCCCAGCATCAGAGTCTTTTCCAGTGAGTCAACTCGTTGCATGAGGTGGCCAAAGTATTGGAGTTTCAGCTTTAGCATCAGTCCTTCCAATGAACACCCAGGATTGATCTTCTTTAGAAAGGACTGCTTGGATCTCCTTGCAGTCCAAGGGACTCTCAAGAGTCTTCTCCAGCACCACTGTTCAAAAGCATCAATTCTTCGGCGATCAACTTTCTTCACAGTCCAACTCTCACATCCATACATGACCACGGGAAAAACCATAGCCTTGACTAGATGGAACTTTGTTGGCAAAGTAATGTTTCTGCTTTTTAGAATGCTATCTAGGTTGGTCATAACTTTGATTCAAAGGAGTAAGTATCTTTTAATTTCCTGGCTGCAATCAGCATCCGCAGTGATTTTGAAGCCCCAAAAAATAAAGTCTGACACTGTTTCCACTGTTTCCCTATCTATTTCCCATGAAGTGATTGGACCAGATGCCATGATCTTCGTTTTCTGAATGTTGAGCTTCAAGCCAACCTTTTCACTTTCCTCTTTCACGTTCATCAAGAGGCTTTTTTGTTCCTCTTCACTTTCTGCCATAAGGTGGTATCATCTGCATATCTGAGATGATTGATATTTCTCCCAGCAATCTTGATTCCAGCTTGTGCTTCTTCGAGCCCAGTGTTCCTCATGATGTACTCTGCATATAAGTTAAATAAGCAGGGTGACAATATACAACCTTGACGTACTCCTTTTCCTATTTGGAACCAGTCTGTTGTTCCATGTCCAGTTCTGACTGTTGCTTCCTGACCTGCATACAGGTTTCTCAAGACGCAAGTCAGGTGGTCTGGTATTCCCAGCTCTTTCAGAATTTTCCACAGTTTATTGTGATCCACACAGTCAAAGGTTTTGGCATAGTCAATGAAGCAGAAATAGATGTTTTTCTGGAACTCTCTTGCTTTTTCCATGAACCAGAGAATGTTGGCAATTTGATCTCTGGTTCCTCTGCCTTTTCTAAAACAAGCTTGAACATCTGGAAGTTCGTGATTAACGTATTGCTGAAGCCTGGCTTGGAGAATTTTGAGCATGATTTTACCAGCGTGTGAGATGAATGCAGTTGTGCGGTAGTTTGAAAATTCTTTGGCCTTGCCTTTCTTTGGAATTGAAATGAAGACTGACCTTTTTCAGTGCTGTGGCCACTGCTGAGTTTTCCAAATTTGCTGGCATATTGAGTGCAGCACTTTCACAGCGTCATCTTTCAGGATTTGAAATAGCTCAACTGGAATTCCATCACCTCCACTAGCTTTGTTCGTAGTGATGCTTTCTAAGGCCCACTTGACTTCACATTTCAAGATGTCTGGCTCCAGGTGAGTGATCACGCCATCGTGATTATCTTTGTCGTGAAGATCTTTTTTGTACAGTTCTTCTGTGTATTCTTGCCACCTCTTCTTAATATCTTCTGCTTCTGTTAGGTCCATACCATTTCTGTCCTTTATCGAGCCCATCTTTGCATGAAATTTTCCCTTGGTATCTCTAATTTTCTTGAAGAGATCTCTTGTTTTTCCTATTCTGTTGTTTTCCTCTATTTCTTTGCACTGTTCTCTGAGGAAGGCTTTCTTATCTCTCCTTGCTATTCTTTGGAACTCTGCATTCAGATGCTTATATCTTTCCTTTTCTCCTTTGCTTTTCACTTCTCTTCTTTTCACAGCTATTTGTAAGGCCTCCTCAGACAGCCATTTTGCTTCTTTGCATTTCTTTTCCATGGGGATGGTCTTGGTCCCTGTCTCCTGTACAATGTCACAAACCTCCGTCCATAGTTCATCAGGCACTCTATCTACCAGATCTAGTCCCTTAAATCTATTTCTCACTTCCACTGTATCATCATAAGGGATTTGATTTAGGTCATATCTGAATGGTCTAGTGGTTTTCCCTACTTTCTTCAATTTAAGTCTGAATTTGGCAATAAGGAGTTCATGATCTGATCCACAGTCAGCTCCTGGTCTTGTTTTTGCTAACTGTATAGAGCTTCTCCATCTTTGGCTGCAAAGAATACAGTCAATCTGTTTTCACTGTTGACCATCTGGTGATGTCCATGTGTAGAGTCTTCTCTTGTGTTGTTGAAAGAGGGTTGCTATGTTGCTATGACCAGTGCGTTCTCTTGGCAAAACTCTAATAGACTTTGCCCTGCTTCATTCCGTGCTCCAAGGCCAAATTTGCCTGTTACTCCAGGTGTTTCTTGACTTCCTACTTTTGCATTCCAGTCCCCTATAATGAAAAGGACATCTCTTTTGGATGCTAGTTCTAAAAGATCTTGTAGGTCTTCATAGTTCATTCAACTTCGGCTTTTTCAGAGTTACTGGTTGGTGCATAGGCTTGGATTACTGTAATATTCAATGGTTTGCCTTGGAAACAAACAGAGATCATTCTGTCATTTTTGAGATTGCATCCAAGTACTGCATTTTGGTATCTTGTGAGGAGATACCCCTTGTCCAAGGTAAGGTGCAGCGCCTGCGCTTTGCTGGAGCAGCTGTGAAGAGATACCCCACGACCAAGGTAAGAGAAATCCAAATAAGACGATAGGTATTGTGAAAGGGCATCAGAAGGTAGACACACTGAAATCATAATCACAGAAAACTAGTCGAATCTGATCACATGGACCACAACCTTGTCTGACTCAGTGAAACTAAGCCATGCTGTGTGGGGCCCCCCAAGACGGGCGGATCATGGTGGAGTGGTCTGACAGAATGTGGTCCACTGGAGAAGGGAATGGCAAACCACTTCAGTATACTTGCCTTGAGAACCCCATTAACAGTATGAAAAGGCAAAATGATAGGATACTGAATGAGGAATTCCCCAGGTCGGTAGGTGCCCAGTATGCTACTGGAGATCAGTGGAGAAATAGCTCCAGAAAGAATGAAAGGATGGAGCCAAAACAAAAACAATACCCAGTTGTGGATGTGACTGGTGATAGAAGCAAGGTCTGATGCTGTACAGAGCAATATTGCATAGGAATGTTAGGAATGTTAAGTCCATGAATCAAGGCAAATTGGAAGTGGTAAAACAGGAGATGGCAAGAGTGAACGTAGACATTCTAGGAATCAGTGAACTAAAATGGACTGGAATGGGTGAATTTAACTCAGATGACCATTATATCTACTACTGTGGGCAGGAATCCCTTAGAAGAAATGGATTAGCCATCATGGTCAACAAAAGAGTCTGAAATTGAAGTCTCAGTTCAGTTCAGTTCAGTTCAGTTGCTCAGTCGTGTCCGAGTCTTTGCGACCCCATGAATCACATCACGCCAGGCCTCCCTGTCCATCACCAGCTCCCAGAGTTCACTCAAACTCATGTCCATCGAGTTGGTGATGCCATCCAGCCATCTCATTTTCTGTTGTCCCCGTCTCCTCCCGCCCCCAATCCCTCCCAGCATCAGAGTCTTTTCCAGTGAGTCAACTCAGCACATGATGTGGCCAAAGTATTGGAGCTTCAGTTTCAGCATCAGTCCTTCCAATGAACACCCAGGATTGATCTCCTTTAGAATGGACTGGTTGGATCTCCTTGCAGTCCAAGGGACTCTCAAGAGTTTTCTCCAGCACCACAGTTCAAAAGCATCAATTCTTCGGTGATCAGCTTTCTTCACAGTCCAACTCTCACATCCATACATGACCACTGGAAAAACCATAGCCTTGACTAGACAGACCTTGGTTGGCAAAGTAATGTCTCTGCTTTTTAATATGCTATATAACCTCAAATATAAATTTTAAAAAATAGATTCCTATTTAAGATCTTTTAAACCTGGCATTTGGAAAGATCAAATTAATAGGGACTAGAAGATGGACTTCCCTGGTGGCTCAGAGGTTAAAGTGTCTGCCTCCAATTCAGGAGACCTAGGTTCAATCCCTGGGTCGGGAAGATCCCCTGGGGAAGAAGATGGTAACCCACTCCAGTATTCTTGCCTGGAGAATCCCATGGACGGAGAAGCCTGGTAGGCTACAGTCCACGGGGTCGCAAAGAGTTGAACATGACTGAGGGACTTCACTAAACTAAACTAGAAGATGAAATAGAGATGGAGATATACAGAATTAGTCATTCTCATAAAGTTAAGAAGGACTTTCCTGGATGACTCAGCAGATAAAGAATCTTCCCGCAATGCAGGAGACCGGAGACCCAGGAAATGTGAGTTCGATCCCTGGGTCCGGGAAGATCCCTAGAGAAGGAAATGGCAACCCACTCCAGTATTCTTGTTTGAAAAATCCCATGGACAGAGAAGCCCAACAGGCTACAGTCCAAAGGGTCTCAAACGGTCCAACATGACTGAGCAACTAAGTGAATGCACCATGCGTGCACACGTGCACGCGCTCACACACACACACACACATCTAGGTGAAAAGGGGAAGAAAGAAGTTAAAAACTAAAAGTATAATTACCGTATATTTATAAACTCGTAAATAAAAAGAGAAAACTTGTATAATATTTTTAGATTTCCAGCAGAAATGGTGAATGCATACAATATTTTTCAAATTCCATGAAAGGGCACATTTGAGATGTTTGAGAAAAATGATTAAAGAATTTTAGGACCTTTATCTTAACTCAATATCTTGAGATAGCCTAAAAAATGAGAAAATAAAACCTAAAAATCATACATATATTTAAATTGATAGTCCCCTACAATAACACAGATAAAAACAATTAAAGCCTGTGAGTAGAGACTGTGTCAGACCAATTTAATTTCCTTTGTGACAAAGTAAAAAGTCATGTTGATTAAGACGAAAATAATAAATATCACTTATCTGTGCTTTGGGGATGCTTTCATATATCTGTACTTGATCTTTCTTTTATGATCTTTTATTATTAATTCCAAACTTTCATGTAAGAATTATGAAGGACCACAAAATGAAAGAAGTTGAACTTTCAGTGCCTGTTGAGAGTAACAATACACTTTTTCAAAAAAGGCATCCATGAAAGAATTGATATTTTGTTAAGGACTATCATGTATATAATTACATAATTGAAAGAGATTATGATATGAATGTGTACATGGCATTTATTCAGCATGAATCAAAAGCCAGAGTGGGCATTACAGATTTTAGAATCTCTAGTATAACTCTGAGCCTGATTTCTTGAAATTATTTCTTTATTAATTTAATTTAAAATTAATTGTTAAGTGTTCAAGTGATTCAAGATGGTTAACAATGATTTCATGATTTCACAGAGAAATATATTAATTACACCATTGAAATCAACCCAGAGATTATTACGGTTTAATAACTTTTCACTGACCTCAATGTTGAAATTGGGAATTTTAGTATAAATGGTGTATAATAAATCATATTAATAGCTCTGAGGGATTCAAGAAGAGAACACAGGATAAACTTGAAACTTTTAGAAGCTGATAGACTCTAAAGTTCAACCAAGGTTAGATTTTGAATCAAGAACAAACCATTAAGCATACAAATCATAAGATGCTGGGAAAACTAGTCACAAATTGGTGGAATCAAGACCCTTATGTTTAACAAGAAGTCAGTATTTGTTTCTGATTAATAGTAGGAAGAGGATCATAGGATGTTTTTATATGTAAAGATTGATTTTATTGTTTCAACCCTTTTTATAATGTCGAATTGATTTGTGCAGATACAGGCTAAGTGAATAGATAGCCTATTACTGAAACAATTTGTGAAGAAAATGTATGCAAAAGTTAGGAATCATCTTTTATCATTGTTGTTGCTGTTCAGTTGCTAAGTCATGTCCTACTTTTTGAGACCCCATGGACTGTAGCCCATCAGGCCCTTCTGTCCATGGGATTTCCTAGGCAAGAATACTGGAGCGGGTTGCCATGTCCTTCTCCAGGGGATCTTTCTAACCCAGGAATTATCTTTATGCTATTTTTAATTACTATTATTCCTTTAGAGTCTCTGAGCAGCTCAGTGAGTTTGGGAAGAAATTGTAAAGGACCAGGTGAGCAATGCAAATAATTACATAGTATCCAATATAGGGCCTTGTAATATAGAAAATGTTGCAGTTTGGAAAAGAGAGCACTGAAGGGAGAGGTGATAACTGTTTTCAAGTGTATGTAGGTTTGTCACAAGAAGAGTATGTAATGGATCTTTTTTAATCTCTGTAAAAAGATAAATCACTGGCTATGGGCATAAACTGTAGCAAGAGAACTTCATGTTTTTCTTTGCTTCTTCCAAAAGTGATTTGATCTGACTTAAAAAATCAAATACAGTATAAATCAAAATAATAAAGACCTAACAAGCTAAAAGGAGTGGTGAATTTGATGTTCCAAAACCCAGAAAAGATGTGACTTCTACTTGGCTCTGAACTGAACTTTGTGCTTCTAACATTAACTAGCTAAAGGGGAAGCATGGAGGGTCATGGGTTACATAAATAGATCCCATTGTCTACACAGGAAAGTTAGAAGGGGACACACTGGAAATCTCTGCTATCCCTGGATCATCTAGTATGTAACTGAGCGTGGCTGTAGATTAATAGTTTCTTTGGTTGATTAATTGATTGATTGATATTTAGTCATCTTTTGCTGTTGAATTCCATTCTACCATATGCCTGCAGCTGTATGTCTATTGTTGTTCAGTCACTGAGTCATGTCCAGCTCTTTGCAACTCCATGGACTGCAGCACTCCAGGCGCCCCTGTCCCTCACCATCTCCCAGAGATTACTCAAGTTCATGTCCATTGAATTTGTGATGCCATCCAACCATTTTATTCTCTGTTGCCCTCTTCTCCTTCTGCCTTCAATCTTTCAGAACGTTAGGGTCTTTTTGAATGAGTTGGCTGTTCGCATCAGGTAACCAAAGCATTGGACATTCAGCTTCAGCATCGTTCTTCCAATGAGTATTCAGGGTTGATTACTCTTTAAGATTGATTGGTTTGATCTCTTTGCAGTCCAAGGGACGCTCAAGAGTCTTCTCCAGCACAACAGTTCGAAAGCATCAATTCTTCAGCACTTTGCCTTTTTTATGGTCCAACTCTCACATCCATACATGACCCCTGAAAACACCTTAACCTTGATTGTATGGACCTTCATCAGCAAAGTGATGTCTTTGGTTTTTAACACACTCTGTCATAGCTTTCCTGCCAAGAGGCAATCTTCTTCTAATCTCAAGGCTGCAGTTATGGGTCAACTGTGTGTCTATGCCAACTAATTAGAAATTTCTGGTATTTTTATCACATGCAACTTACTTTCTGCATTTGGCCCTACTTTGTAACATCTAAAACACTAGATATTTTTATACCAGGATTTTTTGAATTTTGAAGTGCAAAACATTCTGAATGTTTCTTACTTCTGCCAAAAAATTATATAATAACGTATAAACTGTGACTATATGTGGAAAATAAATTTGGCTCAATTAAATATTCTGGGTACAACTTAGTATCACCTACACAAAAACTTATTCTGGAAGATGTTCTGCAAGGTCTAAATTGGTCATTTAAAAGGACACTTTCAACACTCAATTCATTAAGTGGCATAGAGACTTCATTTGCAGGTAACCCCTTCTAACAGATCCATCAGGATACAATCTCCTTAAAATCAGTCATTCTCCGTGTGCCATTCTTTTCTTTCTTTTAAAATGTTGAGGGTATAGTAACAATGGCTGCCTTTTTTTTTTTCTGGTCACGAGTTTTCTCCATTCTTAATAACACAGAGTTCTGATAACCCAAGTAGCTGCTTGTTCAAGTGCTTGAAATTATGTTAGATCATTTTTTTGAGGAAGATTTGGCTTGGAAGGATTCCTTGGGTCTACTTTTAAGAAAAGTTAGGATGACTCAGTTTCTCAGTGAGAAAACATATTGTGACAATAAATGTTTCTAACCAAATATCAGCCCTGCTGCCTGAATTCTTGATTTTATAACAAGAGCATTGAACTATAAAACAGTAGACCCAGATTTCAATTTCAAACTTTCACAAACTATCTAACTAGAGCTAGTCACTCCATTATCTGTGGTACCTAACTTGTTGAACCTTCATTTTCTCCTTTACAAGGTAGACAGTTAAAATTTTAAGAATCTGTTAAGTGCAAAGTGTCCTTACATTTTTAACAGGGGGAAGGGAGGTGTCAGGGAATGCTTGTTTCCAAGGCATTAAAACACATTCAAGGTAGTACAGGTCAAATGGGTTATTTATTGGAAATCCCACAGACCAAAACATAGTTAATGCGTAAAGAGACTAAACTGAACTGAGAAGTCAGGAGCCGCATCACAACAGCTCCCTCTCGCTCGCTGTTTGCATGCTTACTTCTTATCTCTGCCGCTCTGTCTTTTATGCTTTGGCTGCTGTCCTCTGCTTGATCGGGGCCAGAGAGCGCTTCCCAGACTCAACCCTGGGTCACTGCGTTCGGGTTCTTGTAATGTTCTGACTCACTCAGTCTCACTCCAATCTAATCATTCTCCGGAAAGAGAACTGCAATAGCTCAGATAAGCTTGTGGATTGGTTCCACTGTGATCTGTGTCCTCATTTCACCTACCAGGCTGTGGCCACCGGAAGGGATGGGAAAGTCAGATGGTGCAAACATGGTCATTTAGGTTCATCCTTCAGCCCTGGCTACACCAGGGGCTGAGGAAGCACCCCACGTGTTATTATAAGAATCAATTACATTTTACAAATGATGAAATTGAACTGATGGATGTCAAGAAACTATTTTTAATGTCACAGTTTATTAAAGGTTAGAGCCAAAACTTGAACCAAGATAAACTCTTTGAGTTCTGTGATCTCACTACAAAACTTTCATGGTTGACAGAATAAACTTACAGGACAGAAGTGACCATTCCACTATTTAAATTATTGAATCATGGATTCCTCTCTAATCAATAAACTGATACTTGCATGAATTAATTCAATTCCTTGGGTATCAAATACTTGATTTTGATATTTATGAAGTATGCCTTACCTAGATCATTCATCTATACCAGTGTTTGTCAACACGTGCCCATTGATTAAATATAACCCCTCTGTCTTAATCACCTGAAGAGCCCAACTTCAGATCTCTGAAACAAAAATACTTGGGTGGCCTTGGACTTGTGTTTTCCAAGTCTCTCCCGGGTGATTTTTATGAATAAAATAATTAATATACTCAAGGTTCAATATCTATTAAATAGTAATATGCCCTTTTATTTTAGTTCCCCACAAATTAAAAAAAATTCACTTAATTAAACTCTAATGTTCCATTTTTTAATTTTGTAGAAAGGAGGATTTTTATCTGAATGAAACTCTGAGAATTTTTATTATCACTTTATGTTTGAGTTCCCTTAGTTTGTGATGACGTATATGTTAGAATGAGATGTGGGAGGACGGTGGCTTTGCCCTTCTAATGCCCTGGGGCTGAGCAGATGGTCTGGGTCTGCCTCTGATTCTGAATTCATTCGTGTATTCATTCATTCAAGAAAACATTTACTGAACACAGTGTGGCTCATGTGTTGTTTCTCCCAAATGTTGAATAGGATGATCTTGCTTATACTTCTAGGAGAGTTGGGGGAAAACAGAGGATAAAGGAGATTTAGTTGATTTAGTTCTTGTTGGATATTTGCACAGTTTGCCTTTTTCCTTAATGCTGAAGTTGTCTTTTCTGCCTTCCTCTTTGGTGGGGGGAAAAATAATTGAACAGTAGCAGAGGAGTCTTGACTTATGTATATAGCCAGCAAAATTTGGCAGGTTTAAAAGATGCCCAGAATGCTGAGTAATGCTTGCACATGTAAGAGGCCTGTCAGCCCCATCCCTACAGCTCTGTTCATGTCCTCTATCATGCTGTTAAGTCCCTGATGTTTTATAACCCTGTTTCTAGCCTCAAAATGAAACTCAAGCTAAATGAGGCATACAATACATTTATCCATTTTATCCTTCATTCAAATCAGTAGCATGTAAGAAGTCTTGTAAGGACTCTTCGCTTCAGTTACCAGAGAGACAAAAACATACTTAAAACTGCTATGTCTCTAGTTTCTAAAAAGTGTCAAAAATTTTTCTTTCCATGTAGTCAGTGTTTAAGGGAATTAATGTTAGATTAGTTATGTGAATTTTAAAAAAAGTAAAGAGAATCTCTGTTTCATCTCAGCTGAGAGCCAGCAGTGCTGCTCCCGAAAGAAGTGATTTTATTCCAGCCTCTCTCCCGTGCCTCTGGACTGCATTCGTGCAAGGCTGCAAAGCTGTGCATTGCGTAGCTTTCCCCATCAGTCAGACAGCTGTTTAGCTGTGTTTCCCATAAATGTTATTGTTCAAAAGGAGGCAAAAAATATAAACCCACTGCAAAAATAGATTATTATGTTCTGACATCTGTTTCATGCAGATTGTGGGTACAATAACATACTAGTAATTGGAATGAATATAACTGTAGTCTGATTTAATTTTGGTCAATTACATTTATTTTAATACACAAGTCTTAGGAAAATGAAATTTTAAACTTGGATTGTTTGGTTACAGAAATGAATAACAATACTAATATAAAATATTAGATTTTGGAATTTAGAATCTATTTGGGGGATTTCAGTTTAAAATATGAATTTTAATGAACAGTTGTTCAATTCATCAAAATTTTTGAAAAGCGGTTCAGTCCATCTTACTTTTCTGGGTATCTTAGAAAGTGAAAGGAGTTTGTAACAATGGTAAACGTGTAACAATATTAGCTGCATTTCGTAAGAAAACATCTATTTTATGCCCAGAGAGTGGTAGACAATGTAGGATGTGGACTTTGGTGACTGGGGAAACTGTATGGTTTAGACTCTGTTTAAGAAGAGCCTGGCATGCTGTGGTTCATGGGGTCGCAGAGTCAGACACGACTGAGCAACTGAACTGAACTAAAGAAGAACTGCTGCTAAGTCACTTCAGTCGTGTCCGACTCTGTGTGACCCCATAGATGGAAGCCCACCAGGCTCCCCTGTCCCTGGGATTCTCCAGGCAAGAACACTGGAGTGGGTTGCCATTTCCTTCTCCAATGTGTGAAAGTGGAAAGTGAAAGTGAAGTCGCTCAGTCACGTCCGACCCTTAGCGACCCCACGGACTGCAGCCCACCAGGCTCCTCCATCCATGGGATTTTCTAGGCAAGAGTACTGGAGTGGCTTGCCATTGCCTTCTCCGAAAGAAGAACTAAATGCTGCTAAATTCATATCCTTTCATTATTACTAGGAATATATCGTATCACATCTAAGGCTGAAGGGAACCTATAACTGCTTTATCTCTCTCAAAAGTTTATAGGTTTATGACTCATGCATATGTGTAAGAGCATTTTTCTTCCTGTTATTATGGCTGTTCAGGTGTACTGGTTTTGTTCTTAGTGATCTGACTAATCAGGGTGTGAAGGAGCAGATGTCATCCATGCTAAAAGTTGGGCTTTCAGACCCTTCTAGTTGAGATTTTTGTTTAAAATGGAAGCCAATGTATTAATATAACCATCATTGTTTACGCACATTGAAACCACAATGAAATTAGTTAACTTGATCTGTCTTGTGATTTTAATTGCCATCTCTTCACCATTTGTGAAAATCTACTTGCCACTGATTATAATATTTACCACTATCCACTTAAAAAAAAATGCCCACTACTGATTCCCTCATGAAGTAAGTACTGTTTTTAAGAAAAAAATCTAAAATAAGTGGGCTTTCTCTGGTGCTACTACCTTATACTCTTAGTCTAGTCTTCCCTGGCCTTTGATAACTGTCAGAAAATCCCCACTAAAAGTGGTTCATCTGCACATATCCTCCCACTGAAATTAAGAGTTCCTACCCAACCATAATTAACCTCTTCCCGCCAAAAAAAAAAAAAACACTCCCAGGCCCTTCAATCTGACTGACTGACCCACTTTGATTCAGAGAAATGATCTAGACATTGGGAATTAAGTAGTCTCTTTAAATTAATTCACACTGACACATAAACAACTCATATAATTCCCAGAAATATTTATCTTTTAAAAGAGAGTGCTTCTTAACTGATTGAAAAATGTTAATCAATTGAATGTTAGGTGATGTGAAAAGAATTTTTAGCAAGGAAGCCTTTCTTTGGATTTAGGATGACTAGATTTAACAATGGAGAAGGCAATGGCAACCCACTCCAGTACTCTTGCCTGGAAACTCCCATGGACGGAGGAGCCTGGTAGGCTGCAATCCATGCGGTCGCGAAGAATCAGACACTACTGAGAGAATTCACTTTCACTTTTCACTTTCATGCATTGGAGAAGGAAATGGCAACCCACTCCAGCATTCTTGCCTGGAGAATCCCAAGGATGGAGGAGCCTGGTAAGCTGCCGTCTATGGGGTCGCACAGAGTTGGACACGACTGAAGCGAATTAGCAGCAGCAGCAGCAGATTTAACAAATACAAATATGGGATACCCATACATTTGAATTTCAGATAAGCAATAAATAAATTTTTAGTATAAAGTATGCCCCAAATTTTGTATGGTATATGCTTATACCATAAAAGAGAGTCTCTTGCTTGTCTGAGGTTTAGGTTTAATTGGATGTCATGTATTGTTTCTGGCAGCCCTATTCAGTTTCTTTAAGTCACCATTGTGACTACTGGTGTCCTCCAAGGTGTAAGCTGTCCCTGGCTTTCCCTGTCCATCTGCCTGTCCAGTCCCAGTGATGAGTTGGTCGTTGAACATCATTATGTTTCCTCCTTTCAACACTCTACCCAGAAAACAGCAGTTTTCTTAACAAGTCAAGCACTCTTCTAGATCAACTCTGTAACTTAAAAATAAAAAAATCAGACCCTGCTGAGCCCAGGATCTTTGGGACTTTACTGGGGCTGGAGGTGAATCAGTAGGTGAAAAATGTTTGGAAATTGATACAGAAGGAAAAATCATTTGAGTATAAGCTTTAGTTAAATGTAATAACAGTCTACATTATTTATAAGGTTTTATTTAACAAAGCATGTAATTGAACAACTTCAGCTGCCACCTGCTATGGAGGATAACAAAAAGGGAAATTTTTCTCAGCACTTAAGTGTTCGAAAATATATTGAGATGAAAGAAGAGAAATGGATCCAAAAAGGATGCAGTGTGATTTAATTTAATCTGCCAAAAAAATAATTTAATATAAAACTCCACAAAGATATAGATGAAATAAATGCCACTGTTCTTGCTGTTCTCTCAAGTCATTTGTGGCCAGGTCCCCGAAGGAGGGGTGGGCGTTCTGTAGCCCTAAGTAGCAGCCAGGGGACATGGTGCTAGAGTTGGCGTTTGTGAATGCAGAGAATTTGTTAAAGCCCAGAAGTGCAGAGACTGGTCCTGTTCTGCTCATCCTTCCCTGTCTTGTCGCTCAACTTTTCTATCCCAACTCTCCTTGAATCCCTTTCCCTTCCTTTCTTTAGGAATTTTTCTTTTAGGAATTTTTCTTTTAACTAGCTCTTCACTGTCACCTGGATGAAAGACACTGGTGCCACAAAACTGGTTAGGTAGAAAGAAAGCAGGACATGCAGTGAACTTTTTCTTGTCTTACAGGCTTGTTAACATTCAATATGATATACTGCTGCTGCTAAGTCGCTTCAGTCATGTCCGACTCTGTGTAACCCCACAGACGGCAGCCCACCAGGCTCCCCCGTCCCTGGGATTCTCCAGGCAAGAACACTGGAGTGGGTTGCCATTTCCTTCTCCAATGAAAGTGAAAAGTGAAAGTGAAGTCGCTCAGTCGTGTCCGACCCTTAGCGACCCCGTGGACTGCAGCCTATCAGGTTGCTCCATCCATGGGATTTTCTAGGCAAGAGTACTGGAGTGGCTTGCCATTGCCTTTTCCGAATATGATATACTAAGAATGTTTTAAATGAATTTATTTTAAAAATGGGCATCCAGATTACAGAAAAATCACTCTGGCCTGATAGTTTTGTGTGAGACTGTGAATACAGATGATACAATGGTTGCCCGATTATTAAAGCATGGTTTAGCAGTAATGATTCAGAATAGCTTTGCAGCTCACACATTCACCTTCCACACACAGACATTCTCTTGACTTGTGAGGTTGGGAGAGATGTTCAGTTTTCAATGCTTCAGTGTTCAACATCCTTTTTTCTCCTCTCTGGGACTAAAAAATTGAATCCATTAAGATAAAAAGGCAAATGTCTAATTCTCAAGTCAAGGTCCATGTGCCTTAAAGTTTATTTCATAAGGTAGATTATAAAAGTAATTTGCTTACCTTCCAGTATTCCCAATATTGTTCTTTTTCCACTTGCTAACTTAATATCCTTAACAACCCTGCTCAGTGCCTTGTACATGGTATACATTCAATAAATATTTGAAGAACGAACAAAATTTATTGCACATATCATATGTTGCACAGAGAGACAGAAATAGTTCCAGCTAAGGCTCTGTTGTGACAGACGTTCTGGACATCTGGTCATGTCCGCTCTATACAAATCTGTGCTAATCATCAGCTGGTGGGCATTCAATCTAGATAAAACTATAGCAATAGCTAGAGGGTCACTTTAACACAGACCAGTACACCACAGAAGAAATGCAGTGAGGATAATAGAATTCACATCACAGACAGATAAAACAGTTAACATAAGTATAATTGTATATAATAAGTGAATCATAATTTATGTCATAGATGAGAAATAAAGAAAATTTAATATAGTAAATTTTGAATCAGGAAATCATCTCCATTTTTCAAGATCTATTTTCTATAACTTCTTTCAGCTTACCCTGTATTGATAGGGTTTTTCTATGAACAAATAATAATTGTACATAATACTATTACTTTGCCTATAAGTGTTCAATCTCAAGATTTTGCATATACAGAATATTTTTCAACTGGATTTCAGTAGCTCTGATACTTCTGGTCTTAATTCCTCATGTCTCAGGGAGTTTCCCTTCATCTTCAGGTTGTTCTGAAAAGTGAGTCTCCGGCATTAGATCCCCCTCCCCCAGGGCTGTTCATTTGTATGCAAGCTCTTCTCTCCCCTTCCTTCCCCTGTCCTGTCTCTACTCAGCTGCCTCTCAGTTGAGTGCTGTTTCTCCATATATCAACCCTGCCTTTGGCAGTTTTGATTTGTGAAGATATAGTGTCATACATACAAACTTCTTTGGGCCAGAAGAGTAACTTCAAATTGCGTTCCTGCTAAAGAGGAGCCCCCTGGGCAGAATTCCACCCTCCGGGCTACTTCCTGTGTGACACCATTTCCACACCCTTCTGGCTTGCAGCTGCTCTGGGACATCTCAAAAACTATTTCGTACTCTGAACTGTCAGGCAGCACTCACGAGAGTGAAGGGTGAAAATCTTCCCAAAATAAAAATAAACAATTATGAATTCTTAAGAATACCTAGATATTCAGTAAAGATGTGACCAAAAAGATGGACTCTGTTTCCCTCATTAACAGAGTCTAATCATATGTGTTGTAAGTCCTGAAATTGTTTACATCCTAATTGAAAATATTGCATCCTTTCACTGAAGTGATGATCAAGGTAGATAATTTGCAAGGAGGGAATGTAAGCATTTCCTCCCGGACATCTTGTGTTAAATGCTAGTGCTGGCTTCTACTTTCCTTCAATGGGAATTGTACCAAGTAAGCCTGATTGTTTTCCTCCCCTTGTTGTCCCATAGCCATCAAAGTACAAATGCCAACTCTAGCACCATGTCCCCTGGCTGCTACTTAGGGCTACAGAACGCCCACCCCTCCTTCATGAACCTGGTGACGAATGACTTGCCTTGCCTGAGAGAGAAGAGCAAGAACAGTGGCATTTATTTCGTCTCTTTGTGGAGTTTTATATTAAATTATTTTTTGGCAGTAGTTTCAAAAAAATTTGGACTGTTGAAATTTCTGCAGAGGAAGAGGGTATATGGAGAGTGTGGGGAAGATGAGCAATGGAAGCAAAATGAGGGCTGAGGGAAAGGAAGGGAAAGGGAGTGACAAGAAAGGGAAGGGTGAGCCGAAGAACAGCACAGGACAGGTCTCTGCACTTCTGGGCTCTAACAAATTCTCTGCATTCACAGCCTGCTGTGGTTAGCCTGGATAAAAGTGTGCTTCCCTCCTTCCCAGGTAAGCAGGTCTGGGGCATCCACAGTAGGCTCTTAGTGCCCTGCACCTCACAGTCTGTCAAAATCTGTAACCACAGACACAGCCAGGAACTATGAGTCTTCTTCTCTTCATATCCTCCCTAATTTCTGTGAGCTTGTCTCCCCTGCTCTGTGACCCAAACCTCTTGTTTGCAATGCATTTACGATTTTACCAGGAGCATGGACTTCAAGCAGCTCCTGTTTACTGCTCTACTAAAGTTCCTGAGGTATTAAAACCTCACAATTCAATTTGCTTGAAATGACAGAGAAAGGAAAATGTATAAACAGAGAAAGGAATATGTATATAACATACAAAGTTATATTTCACTAAATTATGCCGTCACTTAATGAGTTTTCTAAAGGCTAAGATTCTCAGCCCGAGTCTAGGATGCGAGCATTTCAACACTTCGTATTGTTAAAGTATCTTGTTCAGGGATCCACTAAGTGCAAGGTATATCTTATATTAGGTAGCAGTTTCTGGAGTTCAGGAAACAAATTAATGGTATAAAGGCATAACCTGGAAATAGCAGTTGTTCATAAGACTGGACCCAATTATTTTGCCAAATAAAATTTTCCACTGGGCAAAGAAAGATAGGATTAAAGGCAGGCAGGATGATGTCTATTTGAGCTAAATTTAAGTAGATGAGTTCTCTGTGGCGTGACAGTATAAGCCTGTGGTCTACAGGAGTACATGTATGGTCAAGCACTTTATGGGAGCCGATAATGAGTCTGTATATATTTTTTAATTTATCAAATGCTACCTCAAACCTATTGCCAAACTGGGATAACATTCAAAGTCGACTCCAACTAATATGATGTGAGGGCTCATATTTTGTTTTTCTAAATATTTAATTCAATAATCATATAGCAAGGCAAAAGCCCAACAATTGCACAATTTTATTAAGAAAAATGTGGTTATACATTTTTTTATTCCAAACATGCCTAGAAAGCAGTGTTTTAGTTCAGCGTAGTGGACTTGTTGATTCTACTCTGTGTTAATTTTGCATTAGCATCTGAAGTAAATATAGACCATTTATTCCACACAGTAATAATGATGTCAATTTGGACAAAGTAGTTTATTGATATTGGATCGGCAAAGGCACTAGGGGATTTACTGAATTTTGAAGCTTGTAGTCTATTGTTAGGCTGCCCTGAAAAATACCCCTGAAATGAACAAATGTACATGAACATGGAGATGTATATTAGATATGTGACCTTGTTTTAAATGTGATTTGCATGTAGCATGAAAATTAGTTTTGAAAGGTTCACATTTTTTTGAAGGTTAATAAAGTTTTGAAAGAATGTAAATGTTTTAAACACAGGGATGAAATATGTTATTTAGTCAGTCCTAGTTGTAATACTCAAAAAGAGTCTTGTTAAAAACCACATGAAATGCAGTTATTAAAAGCATATTAAAGCCAGTTATTTCCAGAAATTCATAAAACAATATTTCTTAGGCTTGTGAAATTCTATGTAAAGCAGCTTCTTTCTTGAGTGTTTAAGAACTAATAATGTGAGATTACAACCGTGAGAATAACATTTGACTAGTTATTTTTATTATTATTGGCAGTAACATTCTGTTGTAAAATAGGTGGCAGAAACACCACAAAATTAACTGAAACACTTCCTTATGAACTACTGTGCCCAGATGGATTACGTCCCCAGAATAGTAGTGGGATGCTGCAAGGAGCTGGCAGTCATTTTGGCAGGAGACTGCTTTCTCCTCAGTTTGAAAATCAAATCATTTTAAAGACAGAATTGCAGATATAAGGATTTTCCCTGTGTTACATTATATAATATAAGGTAGTCAAGATACATCAGTGTTATATAATTATAGCTTTGGTTAGAAAACCATTGAGTGGAGCTAATGAATTATACAGAGTGACCTTCTCAGTAGTAAATAGAAGTAGGTTTAGCAAAACATAAAAAAGTTATAGAAAAAAATATAAATTGACTGTGGAAAGATGATTGATCAGGTTTCAAATCTGCATAACACAGTTTCAAAATTTAAGTATTATGATCATTCTTTTTGATGTCTAGTGTTTTTTAAAGATAGTTTCAACTTCTGCCAAAATATTTAATTTACTAGGTTTGCTTTGGGTTTTTGCAAGAAATATAATTCATTGAATGAATGCGAGGTTACCATAGCTACTTGTGTTATATTTGCATACTTTTTTTTTTATTTAGGTTTAAAATCATGTAAGTACTTGAAAATCATTTCATAACTATTAAATATGGTCAGGCACTGGTTTGGGAGTCAAGAAATATTCTGAATCCAGTTCATTAATAAACTTGTGACCTGGACAAATCAAATATTTATTTTGGAAGTGATAAACACACAAATTCTAAACAAAGTATCAATTTTGTTTGTTTTCTATTAAATGAAAGGGTTGGATTAGATGGTTTTTACAGGGAGGCCTGGAGTGCTGCGATTCATGGGGTCGCAAAGAGTCGGACACAACTGAGTGACTGAACTGAACTGAACTGATCTTTTCTTTCAACATTTGCTATTTCTTGATTTTATGATTTACTTAACTTTATCTGATTCTCTTAAAGTAACTTACTTAACCTTTCAGAAGTTCAGAGATAGAAGCAAACTAATTCTTCTCTGACTGAGAAACCTGTCTTATAAACTCTAAGGATCTCTTCCACATCAACATTAAAATATGATTATGTTAAGGATTATTTATGTATCTATATACTTGTCTGCTGAAAACTAAGATCATGGCATCTGGTCCCATCACTTCATGGCAAATAGATGGGGAAACAGTGACAGACTATAATTTTTTGGGCTCCCAAATCACACAGATGGTAACTGCAGCCATGAAATTAAAAGATGCTTGCTCCTTGGGAGAAAAATTATGACCTACCTAGACAGCATATTAAAAAGCAGAGACATTACTTTGCCAACAAAGGTCCATCTAGTCAAAGCTATGGTTTTTTCAGTAGTCATGTACAGATGTGAGAGTTGGACTATAAAGAAGGCTGGGCACCGAACTAATGCTTTTGAACTGTGGTGTTGGAGAAGACTCTTGAGAGTCCCTGGGACTGCAAGGAGATCCAACCAGTCCATCCTAAAGAAAATCAGTCCTGAATATTCATTGGAAGGACTGATGCTGAAGCTGACACCCCAATACTTTGGCCACCTGATGTGAAGAACTGACTCATTGGAAAAGACCCTGATGCTGGAAAAGATTGAATGTGGGAGGAGAAGGGGATGACAGAGGATGAGATGGCTGGGTGACATCACCGACTCAATGGACATGAGTTTGAGTAAACTCTGGGAGTTGGTGATGGACAGGAAGGTCTGGCGTGCTGCAGCCCATGGGGTCACAAAGAGTCGGACATGACTGGCCAACTCAACTGAACTGAATTGAACACTTGTCTGTGAGGGAAAACTTATAAGTGACAACCTGAGAAAACATCAGACTGTATGTTTAATTTACTTATCAGTTGGCCTGTTTTTCCCTGTAAATTCTCTTCCAGAGTCAGATAAGGCATAAAATAATAATAATTATTCTAATAGATCATAATGGCAGTAGTAGAAGTTTGGAGGAAACCATGATAAAATGGTCTTACCACGTTGGGGTGAGGGAATGGAGGGAGTGGAAAAGGAAATTACATTTAGGCTTTAAAAGTAACATGGAATTTAAGAATGAAAACAATTCCATGAGAAGTTGCCTAAATTATGTTATTCCTCACCTAAATCAACAATAGCATTAGGATGAATAGTTGTGGATGTTGGGAGTCTTTTAAGGGTATCATTAAATGATACATTTTTTCTCACTCAGATTCTGAATGAAAGAGGCAAATTAGCAGATGAATAACATATGAATGGGCTTTCCAGGTGGCTCAGATGGTAAAGAATCTGCCTGCAATGCTGGAGACCTGGGTTCGAACCCAGGGTTGGGACGATCCCCTGGAGGTGGGCGTGGCAATCCTCTCCAATATTCTTGCCTGGAAAATCCACATGGACAAAGGAGTCTGGTGGACTATAGTCCACAGGGTCGCAAAGAGTCAGACATGACTGAGTAAGCACAACACAAATATAACAAAATATCATCTTATAGTTTCATATAAATTTGTTTGGCGGGTATAGCTGTGTAGTCAGGGACAGAGATATCCCCCAAAAGAAGCTGCATAGTATTAACTTATAAAAGGACCAATTTCTTCAAGTTGTTGTTGTTATTTTTCAGTTGCTCCATATAAACACAAGGATTAAAGAATTAAAATGTATCTCTGGTTCTCAAATACACACACATACACACACATTGTATTTGAAAGCAATACCAATTTTCACATTGGAGTTTTCTGCTCAGATTTTTCCTCACAAATTTCATATTCAAAAGACAATGTCATACATTTGCTCCCACCTAATATTTAAGTGTTAAATCTCCAAAATAGATTGTGATCCCATCCATTTTTCTTTGTCTTCATGGTCAAAAATCTAGACTGAGCCTTTGTTTGTTGTTCAGTCATTCAGTCCTGTCTGACTCTTTACAGCCCCATGAATTGCATCACACCAGGTTTCCCTGTCCATCACTGATTGCTGGAGTTTGCTCAAACTCACGTCCATTGAGTTGGTGATGTCATCCAACCATCTTGTTCTCTGTCGTCCTTTTGTCCTCCTGCCCTCAAGCTTTCCCAGCATCAGAGTCTTTTCCAATGAGTCGGCCCTTCACATCAGGTGGCCAGAGTATTGGAGCTTCAGCCTCAGCATCTGTCCTTCCAATGCATACTCCGGGCTGATTTCCTTTAGGATTGACTGGTTTGATTTACTTGCTGTCCGAGGGAATCTCAAGAGTCTTCTCCAGCACCACAGTTCAAAAACAGCAGTTCTTTGGTGCTCAGCCTTCTGAGTTGGACTATAAGTCCAACTTTCACATCTGTACACGACTGCTGGAAAAACCAAAGCTTTGAGTATACAGACTTTTGGCATCAAAGTAATGTCTCTGCTTTCTAATACACTGTCTAGATTTGTCATTGCTTTCCTTTCAAGGAGCAGGTGTCTTTTAATTTCATGGCTGCAGTCACCATCTGCAGTGATTTTTAGAGTTCAAGAAAATAAAGTCTGTCACTGTTTCCATTGTTTCCCCATCTATTGTCATGAAGTGATGGGACCATATGCCATGACCTTAGTTTTTTGAATGCTGAGTTTTAAGCCAGATTTTTCACTCTCCTCTTTCACCTTCATCAAGAGGCTCTTTATTTCCTCTTCAATTTCTGCTGTTAAAGTGGTGTCATCTGCATATCTGAGGTTACTGATATGTAACCTCCCAGCAGTCTTGATTCCAGCTTGTGCTTCATCCAGCCCAGCATTTTGCCTAATGTACTCCACATAGAAGTTAAATAAGCAGGATGACAATATATGACCTTGAATTATTCCTTTCCCAATTTGAAACCAGTCTGTTTTTCCATGTCAGGTTCTAACTGTTGCTTCTTGACCTGCAGACAGGTTTCTCAGGAGGCAGATAAGGTGGTCTGGTATTCCCATCTCTAACAGTTTTCCTCAATTTGTTGTGATCCACATGGTCAAAGGCTTTAGTGTAGTCAGTGAAGAAGAAGTAAATGTTTTTCTGGAATTCTCTTGCTTTTTGTGTGATTCAAGGGATGTTGGCAACTTGATCTCTGGCTCCTCTGCTTTTTCTAAATCCAGCTTGTACATCTGGAAGTTCTCAGTTTATGTACTGTTGAAGCCTATCTTGAAGGATTTTGAGCATTACCTTGCTAATATATGAAATGACCACAGCAGTGAGACAGTTTGAGCATTCTTTGGCCTTTATAAGACTGCCTTCAAGTTTAAGACTTATGTGAAACGCCACACTGAAAATGAAATGCTTCATTTGAACTATCGTAGATATTTCTGTTTGGATGTGAAAATGCAGATGTCTAAAGGCATCTGAACTGTGCAGCATCATGGGTTAAGTTTTTCTTTTTTTAATTGAAGTTCTTCTATGTGTACTATCAGTTCAGTTGAGTCGCTCAGTCATATCTGACTCTTTGTGACCCCATGGACTGCAGCACGCCAGGCTTACCTGTCCATCACACCATCCTGGAGTTTCCTCAAGCTCATATCCACTGAGTTGGTAATGCCATCCAACCATCTCGTCCTCTGTCATTCTTTTCTCCTCCCACATTCAGTCTCTCCCAGCATCAGGGTCTTTTCCAATGAGTCAGTTCTTCACATCAGGTGGCCAAAGTATTGGGATTTCAGCTTCAGCATCAGTCCTTCCAATGAATACTCAAGACTGATTTTCTTTAGGATGGACTGGTTGGATCTCCTGGCAGTCCAAGGGACTCTCAAGAGTCTTCTCCAACACCACAGTTCAAAAGCATCAGTTCTTCGGTGCTCAGCCTTCTTTATAGTCCAACTCTCTCATCTGTACATGACTACTGGAAAAACCATAGCTTTGACTAGATGGACCTTTGTTGGCAAAGTAATGTCTCTGCTTTTTAATATGCTGTCTAGGTTGGTCATAACTTTTCTCCCAAGGAGCAAGCATCTTTGAACTTCAGGGCTGCAGTCACCATATGATTTTGGAGCCCGAAAAACAAAGTCTGTCACTGTTTCCATTGTTTCCCCATCTATTTGCCATGAAGTGATGGGACTAGATGCCATGATCTTAAGTTTCTGAATGTTGAGCTTTAAGCCAACTTTTTCACTCTCCTCTTTCACTTTCATCAAGAGGCTCTTTAGTTGTTCTTTGCTTTCTGCCATAAGAGTGGTGTCATCTGCGTTTCTGAGGTTATTGATATTTCTTCCGTCAATCTCGATTCCAGATTGTGCATCATCCAGCCCAGCATTTCGCATGAAGTACTATGCATATAAGTTAAATAAGGAGGGTGACAATACACAGCCTTGACGTACTCCTTTCCCAATTTAGAACCAGTCTTTTGTTCCATTTCCAACTGTTGCTTCCTGACCTGCATACAGATTTCTCAAGAGGCAGGTCAGGTGGTCTGGTATTCACATCTCTTTCAGAATTTGCCTGTTTGTTGTGATCCACACAGTCAAAGCTTTGGCATAGTCAATAAAGCAGAAGTAGATGTTTTTCTGGAACTCTTGCTTTTTCGATGGTCCCAACGGATGTTGGAAATTTGATCTGTTTTCTCTGCCTTTTCTAAATCCAGCTTGAACATCTGGAAGTTCGTGGTTCATGTACTGTTGAAGCCTGGTTTGAAGAATTTTGAGCATTACTTTACTAGCGTGTGAGATGCGTGCAATTGTGTGGTAGTGTGAGTATTCTTTGGTATTGCCTTTCTTTGGAATTGGAATGAAAACTGATCTTTTCCAGTCCCATGGCCACTGCTGAGTTTTCCAAATTTGCTGGCATATTGAGTTCTGTACTATGAGGACGACTCAGGAAAAAGTTTTGACTGTGATAAACGCTTACTGAAGCCCAATTTGATGTTGTAGATTTAGCTCCCCCTTTTTATATCCACTTGGTGTTACCAGAATGCATCATCTATTTTATTTATACTTGTACATTCTATTTTCCCTTTATTCTTCTCTTTCCCACATTAATATTGGTTATGCTATTGCTATTACTTTACTATTTCTTTCCATTCACAAATTCTACTTTGCTTTTTTACAACCTTTTTTGTTTCACAGTCTCTGGCTTCCAATTTATTTCCTTTTGGATTTTTTTTTCCTTTTTAGGATTTTTAAAAATCTAATTGGCTTCTACTTTTGTTTTGTCTTCCTAAAGAATGTTCTTCTTCCATTTTTCTATTGCCCACTGCACTGCTTATTCCCAACTTCACACACACAAAAAATCTTTCATATATGCTCTTATCATACACGTCCTGTTATTTTATTCCCAGCTGCGGTTACTTAGTTATCTCTCTGGCTTTTTATAGTTCATTTTCATTTGTTTAAATGCATATCTGTATTCATCTTAAAAGTATTTCTCTCTCTTCAAAGTCTTTTTCCACCAAGAAAATTCAATTGTTTTGTCTCTTTTGAAAGGAGTAAGTGCTCCTCTGTCAACTCAAATGCAGATTTAAATGCCAGCTCTCAAGTAAAAAGAAGGTGTAGGCCAAAACTACAACCACATGTTTTGTGAGTTCCTTCCCTCTAAATTAGGACCATTTGCAGTATTCAGTTATAAAAGTTTATACTGAAGTGTGAAGTTTCCTTTCAAGTGTAAGTGAAAAATTCTTGATTTATTTATTTATTTTTTAACAAAGTATATATAGGTTCCAAATATAATTTAGAACTTTTTTCTGTAATGTCACTGATAAAATATTAATATTTAATTGTATTTGACAGCTTTTAGATATTCCATGAATAAACTTATAGGGCAGGTTATAACTTTAAAAATGTCTTTTACTCTTAATAACTAATATAATATAAAAAAATTTTAGATCATATTTGAATATAGGGTTACCTAAAGTTGAAGAAACACTTTCATTGATCTCACATGATTTCATTATTATATGGGTTAAGTTATTAATAATTTATAATTTTATATAATGCATTTTAAGTGATCATATTTGTCAGTGTAAATGCTTTTCTTCTATCTTCCTGGTTATTTACTTCTCTAGTTAGCACTGACTACTAGTACTCAGGGAGATTTTCCTGGAGGACTTTTCTCAAATGGACTATTTCTGGAGGCTAGGAAGGCTTTTTAGTCCTTGTTTTGTTCTTTCCACACAACTTCATGGATAATGATTTCTAATGTGGCACTCCATTTGAAAGGCAGTGATTGGCCAAAATGATCATATATATTTAAAATATATCTATAGATAGAATCTAAACATACATACATAAAGCAGTGAAACCAAATGGATGGTCAAATGAAAAGAAATTAAAAGTCATGACATATCAGACAAAGATATCTTCAAAGGGAAAGAAATAATAATGATATGAGTATTATTTAAGATAGTAAAGGCTTCAACCCACTGCAAAGATCTGACTATAAGCAATATCTACACATCAAATAATATAGCATTAAAATTCATAGAACAAAATTTACAGGAACTACAAGAAAAATAGAAACATTAAAAATAGACTTTAATTCACCTTTTACAATTTATAATAGATCAAGTAGAACAAAAATATATACTGATATAGGAATTCTAAGTAAATATAAAGATAAATTTAATTGAGATGTGCTGAACTCTATAGCTTTAAAATAAGGAAAATGCTTCTATTCTGTGTTCTTGGTGAAGTCATTTAAAAAAATAACCTTTATTAGGACAAAAATGTATATATTCCAAGAGACAAACAAGCTACATTATAAGATTATAATGCAATGAAACTGAACATAAATATTGAAAGATATCTATCATTTGGAAATTTTAAGCACTTTATCTTGCACAGCACTTATAATAAACACCAATTTGAAAGTGAAGTTCATTTTAAGAAATTATTTAAGAAGTTACTTTTGTTTGTTTATTTTCCCATAAATGTTTCAGAGAAGTTAGTTTAGTTTTAAAATTTTCTTATCATCTTGATGTGGGCTGCATTTAACTTATTAACTAATTTAGGGATATTTTTTGTGTCTTTATTATGTAGTATTCCTATCCAAGAATAGCATATGCTTTTCTACCCATTTATATTTCTTTCTAAGTTTGTTCAATGCTTTTAAACAATTTTTACATAATATTTAGGAAATATTCATAGTTGTTTTCTCCCTGTTTTAAATAGACTATTTTTTAGGTTCACAGTAAAACTGAGCAGGGAGCAGAGTTCCTATACATGCCCAGTGGACACACAAGCACTGTCCACTGTCAGTATCCCACACCAGTGTAGTACATTTGTTAAAATTGGAGAGCCTATATTGACACATCATTATCCAAAGTTTATAGTTTACATTAGGCTTCACTCTTAGAGCTGAAAATTCTACGGGTTTGGACAAACAGATAATGACATTTATCCATCACTATAGTAGCATATGAAGCAGTTTCATTGCTCTAAAAATCCTCTGTACTCTACTTTTTCAATTTTCCTTTCCCTCTAACCCCTGGCAATCACTGAGCTTTTTCTAGTCTTCATAGTTTTGCCTTTTCTGAATTGTCATGTAGTTGGAATCATACAGTAAGTAGCCTTTCAGACTGGATTCCTCCACCTAGTAATAGATGCATTTAAGTTTCTTCCATGTTATTTTCATGGCTTGTTAGCTCATATCATTTCAGTGCTAAGTGATATTCCATTGTTTAGATGTACCACAGTTTGTTTATCCATTCACCTAATGATGGACATCTTGGTTGCATCCAAGTTTTGCAATTATGAATAAAGCTGCTATAAACAACCATGTGAAAGCTTCTATGTGGACATAAGATTTCAACTCATTTGGGTAAATACAAAGGAAGATAATTGCTGAATCATATTCTAAGAGTAAGTTTTGTTTTGTAAGAAATTGCCAAAATTTCTTCCAAAGTGGCTGTATCATTCCAAATAGCAATGAATGAGAGTTCCTGTTGCTTCCTTGCCAGCATTTTATGTTGTCAGTGTTCTGGATTTTGGCCATTCTAGTAGTCATGTAGTAGTATGTCATCATTGTTTTAATTTGCACTTCCCTGATGGTATACAATGTGGTGTGTCATTTCATATGCTTATTTGCCAACTGTATATCTTCTTTACTGAGGTGTTAAGATCTTTGGTCTATGTTTTAATTAAGTTGTTTGCTTTCTTACTGGTGAGTTTTAAAAGTTCTTTGTATATTGTAAATAACAGATTAACAGTCCTTCACCAGCTTTAGTCTTTTGCAGTTATTTTCTCCTAGTTTGTGCCCTGTCTTTTCATTTTCTTCTTATTGTCTTTCACAGAGTAAAAGTTTTTAATTTTAATGAAGTATAGCTTATCAATTATTTCTTTTGTGGGTCATACTTTTTGTATTTATTTAAAAAATCATCACCTTGCCCAAGAGCACCTACATTTTCTTCTATGTTATCTTATAGGCATTTTATAGTTTTGCATTTTACATTTAGGTCTGTGATCATTTTTAGATTAATTTTTATAAAGGGTATATGGACTATGTCTATATTAATTTTTTTTTTGTATATGGATGTGCAGTTGTTCCAGCACCATTTGTTTTGACTTCTTAAAGGTTCTTGAAGTAGGGTACTGTCAATCATCCTTTTTGTTGTTGTTGTCATTCACTATTTTATTGTCTATTTCAGGTCCTTTGTTTTTCTATATAGATTTTAGAATAAGTTTGTCAATATCCACAAAATAATTTGATTTAGATTTTAATGATCAGTAGATCAATAGACTAATAAAGATCAATTTGGGAAGAATTAGCATATTGATAATATTGAAACTTCCTATCCATTAACAGGGAATATCTCCATTTATTTAATTAGTACTTTCCTGGTGATTCAGACAGTAAAAAATCTGCCTATAATGCAGGAGGCCTGGGTTTGATCCCTGAGTCGGGAAGATCCTCTGGAAAAAGGAATGGCAACCCACTCTAGTATTCTTGCCTGGAGAATTCCATGGACAGAGGAGCCTGGTGGGCTACAGTTCAAGGGATTGCAAAGAGTAGGACACAACGAAGCAACTAACACTCACTTGATTTCTTTGGTCAGTTTTATATTTTTCCTCATATAGATCTTGAACATAATCTGTTAAATCTGTATTTGAGTATTTCTTTGAGGGGTGTGCTAATGTGGGTGGTTTTATGTTTTTAACTTCCAATTCCACTTTTTCTTTGCTGGAATGTAGGAAAGCAACTGACTTTTCTATATTAACCTTGTAATTTGCAACCTCACTGTAATTGCTTATTAGTTCCAGAAGTCCTTTTATTAATTCTTTTGGATTTTTTAATATAAACAATTATGATGTCAACAGAGATACTCATTTGTTCCTTCCAATCTGTAAACCTTTTATTTTCTTTCCTTGCCTTATTTCATTAGCTAGGACTTCCAGTATGATCTTAAAAAGTGGTGAGAGGAGAAGTCCTTGCTTTGTTTGTAATCTGAATGGGAAAGGTTCTACTTTCTTCCATTACATTTTAAAACTTGTTGTTCCTATAAAGGAAATACATTGAGTTTTTCATAACACCTTTGAAATAGACACCTCAATTCTTTTACCACTTTTAGGATTCTTTCAGATGTTTCTATTTTTGCTCAGCATTCAATTATATAGTATGCAAATAACTATATTTTACTTTCTTCATCCTTATTAAATAGTGTAATTGTATCTCACATCTAATTGGATTGGTATTATAGTGTTGAGTTTTTCCTAAGCTTTATGAAAATACGTTTAGGATTTGTAAAGTTTTTTGTGGACCTTGGAGATCTGTGTGTGTGTGAGTGTGTGTATAAAATATTAGAACAACTGGACAAATGGATGTCTACCTCACTCCATATAGTAAGCAAATTCTAGAGCTTTCCTGGTGATCCAGTGGTTAAGAATCTATCTTGCAATGCAAGGGTCACTAGTTCATCCCTGGTCCAGGAAGATCCCACCTGCTGCAGAGCAACTAAGCTCACACACCACAACTACTGCGCCTGCACTCTGATGCCTGTGAGCCACAACTATTGAGCCCACGTGCAGCAACTGCTGAAGCCCGCACACCCTAGAGCCCGTGCTCCGTAACAGAAGAAGCCTCAGCAATGAGAAGCCTGTGCGCTGAAACTAGAGACTAGGCCCTGCTCCCCATAACTAGAGAGACCCTGTGTGCAGCTATGAAAACCCAACACAGCCAATAAGTAAATAAATATTAGAAAACAAATTCCAAATAGATCAAAGATTTAAATTTATAAATCTAAACCATAAAATGATAAAAATGATGGAAGAAAATATGATGGATCCCTCCACACTCTCAGGGACATGGATGCTTTCCAGAGCATGACACAAAATCTAGAAACCAAAGAAGAATTAGAGTATAATCATCAAATAACATGTAAAATATTTTAATTAAATTTTGTAATCTGTAGCACAAAACACCATAAACCCAAAATACATACACTGTATATTTTTAAAGCCCCCACATTCCCAAATTAAATAGTTCATATTGTATCTAAAAGAGTGCAATAGATTAAAAAGGAAAAGAAAATGAAAACATGTACTGTTATTTAAATAGTCACAGAAAGAAAAGAAAATATAGCTCTTGAACATATGCTCATGTAAGTTCACATAAGTTCAGTTTTTCTCATTTTAAGACAAATACAAATTAAAACAGTAATATGGCCCCTTTTTTGCCCCAATCAGGTTGAACATACTGAAAATATGATAACACATTATGTGGTGAGGATGTACATGAGCAGGTACCATATTCCATTGTTGTCAGAAAAATCAATGGGTTCAACCTTCAGAAAGAGTTATTTTGTAATAAAGCAAAATTAAAGATTCACATTTTGCATAGCTAAGTACAACTGTAGAAATTGATACTATACTATTCACATATATGTGAAAGTATGTGTATAACATATATTAATTGCATCTTTATTTGTAATAACAAAAGGTTAAAAACAGGCTGAATACCCCTAACTCAGGAATTGGTTGAATAAATTATAGTAAGTACAAAAAGAGGAAAACCATGCAGCTGATAAAGAGTTGAATCTGTAAAAACCGATAAGAACTGAACTCTAATAGGCATTTTTAGTGAAAAGTGCAGGGTGCAGAAAATGTGTGAGTATACATATACCTATGTGATTGACGCATATCTATTACATAGACAGATAACAGTGGTTACATCTTGGATCAGAAATTGATTTTTTGCAAACAAGAAGGAAGGGGAATTTTCCAGTTTCCTTTAATGTTTTGAATTTATATCATTTATCCATGTATTCTATCAAAAACTAATTAGACAGAAATAAAACCATCCATATATTGATGTTATAATACTTCCCTTAGAAAATGCACCATACTTGTTATCCCTAAACATTTATTTCAAAATAAATAACTGCTAGTATTTTCCTGATTCCTTATGGGAGCAGTAGAATTTTAAGGCAAAATATTCTTTTTCTATTGATTTAAATTTACTTGATTTAAATTTTCTTTTCTTCCAGGCCCTAAGCTGAATTAAAGGACCTCTGAAAATTTCACTAGTTTACTTCATGGACAAAGAGTACAAATTTAGACTTGTATACCCAGTAAAGAATCTGCCTGCAGTACAGGGGACTTGGTTTCAGTCTCTAGGTTGGGAAGATACCCTGGAGAAGGCATGGCAACCCACTGCAATATTCTTGCCTGGAGAATCCCTGTAGACAGAGGAGCCTGGCAGGCTACAGTCCATGGGGTCTCAAAGAGTTGGACTCAATGAGCGATTAAGCAAATTTTCGGTCACCCACCAAAAATATGGTCAAACACTTCACAGCAATGGGAATCTCCCTCAGTAAAATTTGAAGTTCCTGTAAGACCTCTCACAAGATATATGGCAGCAATTTCAATTTTTCAGTTCATATACACCAAAGCTGCAACTGACTGTATCGCAGTTTGTTGACCTTAATGAGTTAATGATCTTTCCTCCTAGCTCAGTTGGTAAAGAATCTCCCTGCAAGGCAGGAGATCTGGGTTCAGTTCCTGGGTCAGGAAGATCCCCTGGAGAAGGAAACGGCAACCACTCCAATCTTGCCTGGAGAATCCTATGGACAGAGAAGCCTGGCCGACTAGGGTCCATGGGGCTGCAAGAGTCGGACACAACTTAGCAACTAAACCATGAACCAATGAGTTAATGCCGTGTCCAAATAAAACTTGTGGCCAAATGATAGCCTAGGCTCTGAGAAGTTTGGCTCAGTATTATCTGTGAAATTTGAGCTGATATTAAATATGCCTTAAAACAATACATTTGGGATTTGGCCTCCAGCATCTGATCAGGTCTGGCAGCTATATAGAGTCAAGAGTTTTGCCTCAGGTCCTTATGTTTTGCACTATAGGATTCTAGCATCAGCAAGAATATGATTATTGCCTTTAGTGAAGGAAAATATCTCAGTGTTTGAGCTTGTGGAACTGTCTTCTTTCTGATTATTTTTTCCTCTGAAATAAGAGAATTCAGCTGTCTCCTGTACCTACAGTTATCTTCTCCCACCCACAGCCCAATCTAGTAATTTCTATCCAGCCTAGCCTTTCTGCCATTCTTAAGTCATCTAATTGTTGTCTGTCTAACCTTAGACTGTCTCTTTCTATATGCATTTAAGTAGGCCGACCCTAGCATGACTGATGCCTTGACAGGTCACAGTTCCATTGTCTTTGTCTCAGAAGAGATGAAGGCTCAATCAGGACAGCCATGGCTATTTGACTGGTCATTAAATCTGGCTGCAGCAAACTGTTCTGACTGGCTTGATCAGGAGCCACTTGTGCGGATTAGACAGTTGCATTTTACATCCTCTCGGCGACAACTCCCTTTCCACTTCATCCTGTTGATGAGTTAACCATGGTCTCTATGGGGCTACATCCTCATCTTCTGGGTGGCTCACAGAGTGAATAGCTCATTTGGGACAGGGTGGTACTTAGCCAATGTACTTTAATTAAAGTTATACTTGAATAACTTCCTTAAGTTATGGCAGTTTGTTCCTACCTCGCAAAGTGTAAGGATTGGATTAATAAACATGGGACATTTATAACAAAAAAGCTGAGATAGAAAACATGTTTGTTAAGCCAAACTCATTGAAACAGAAAGTGGAATGATGGTTGCAAGAAGCTGGGGAGGGGGGGAAATGGAGAATTGCTGTTCACTGATATTAAATTACGTAAGATGAATAAGTTCCAGAGAGCTATATGACTTTGTGCCTATAGTTGACAATACTGTCTTGCATATTTAAAAGTTTGCCTAAAGGGTCATGCTAAAGACCTCAAGTTAAATGTTCTAGCTATAAAAAAAGAAAAGAATTTATATTTAATTATTCCATTTGGATTTAATTGGAAATGAACTTTTCAGTCTTCTAGTTTGTATTGCATAACAGGAGGTGGCAGATATTAAGATCTTTTAAGCTGCTTAAAATATGTGTATTCTTTCTCTTTAGGACTTCATATGCAGAGTAAATGGTGATTAAAATGTGCAGGATGACAAGATGGAGCAAACAGTGCTTGTACCACCAGGACCTGACAGCTTCAACTTCTTCACCAGAGAATCCCTTGCGGCTATTGAAAGACGCATTGCAGAAGAAAAGGCTAAGAATCCCAAACCAGACAAGAAAGACGATGATGAACATGGCCCAAAGCCAAATAGTGACTTGGAAGCCGGAAAGAACCTTCCTTTTATTTATGGAGATGTCCCTCCAGAGATGGTGTCAGAGCCACTGGAGGACCTGGATCCCTACTATATCAATAAGAAAGTGAGTGTGTTTTATCAGGCATATTTTGCTGCTTATTGCCTTATAGTATACCTTAGATTGTTACAGTACCAACATATGCTAAGTTAGCACAAACTCTAAGTATCCTTCTTTTTGGGAAATAGAACACATTTGCATATGCTTTAAGCATATATACGACAAATAAATTGATCAGATCATAACAGATGGAGCTGTCCCAAATGTACACAAAAGATATCTAAAAATAAATGTAAGTCATAGGCAGCTATTTTGACAAATTAAAAACTTCTCCCCAGGGGTTATATTTACTATTTATGAGTTTTCTGTACTTGAAAATCCTGAAATTGTCACAAGTATAAAGATCTCAAAAATGTTGGTATTAATTTTTCATAGAACAAAATTTGATACCACAAGGATTTTCAATTTTTATATTATATATAAATATTATATATTGTATTAATACATAATAATAATAATATGTATTATATTATAATACATCAATTAAGTTCCTGAAGAAACTTTTTCATTTGGGAAAAAACATTACTATACACACTATAGTTTAAACAATTATTTAATCTTTTGGTGGGAATATATTAATATTGGTAAGGATTAACCAAAATGTAGTAATCTAAAAATACATAAATTTGAATATTCATGCTTGAAATGAATGTATTAAGTACTTATCCTTTCATTATGACCATGATTTCACCAAGCCAAGAAGAAAAGTATAAAAAAAAGATTAAATAAAAAAATTATTATATTGACTTTAAATTTATGGCTTGTTAATTTGCAGTATTTTATTATATTTTCACCTAAGACAACATATTTGTTAACTCTTGGTGGAAAGGTACAGCACAAAGATTGTAATTAAGCAAATGAAATGTTTTAGTTAAATATGGTCCTTAAAAGTGCCCCTAAAACTTTTAGGGATGTTTTTGGTTGCTGGCACAATTATCACGTTAGTTTTTATGAAGTGCAGAAGTTTGGACTTATGGTATGTTAATTCAAGGCAGTTTTGTAAATCACTTCTCATTGACTACTGCAGCTTTCAGAGGTAGAAACCTCTTAGGTTCAGAATTTTTTTTTAAGTTTTCAGCCTATAGCTGGTTTAAGTATAACAATTTTCCTTTTTAAAACTGATTTGTCCATTTTACAGTAATGGAAGAGATTAATCATTTTCAATAGATTTATTATCTTTTATGTAAATTTGTTTTTTAACATCGTAGTATTAAATCTTAGTAGGCAAGCCACTATCTGTTTCATAACTGCCATTTAAATTAAGAGAAAAATTACATTTTGTCATTCAGTCACCCCTTTGGAAATTAATATGACATCTGAAAAGCTAAACCCCATATTAAGCAGTCTATGAGGGGGTTATTTGTACTTTTTTTAAAGTAAAAATGTGATAAACCAGTTATTCAAACATTTTAACTTATTTAAAATTACTCTATTATTGAAGTTATCACTCTGATACGTTCTAGCCAGAAATTCATTGTAACTGAAGTATATGACTTTATGTGTGACTTTATTTATAGCCATTGGACATATCCAAGCTATTTAGAGCAGCTATTATCATGGGTTAGTGGGCTCCATCCTAAACAGGCATTTTGCTACCCCTAGACATCCAGTCCCCAGCTTTCCAGTAGGAATAACCATCTGAAAGTTATTAAAGTCACCCAGAACCTACCACTTCATCAAACAGGATCCACAGCTAGGATCCCAGATCCTCTGCCATGTCTTTATTTGTCAAACAATAAATGCATACATTGAGAAAGACCAAACTAATGCGTGTTGACAAGGGCAGCTCTTCTTCAAATAGAAACCAAATCATCCAATCAACCTTTTCCTTTAAATTGAAAAATTTTTAGATTGATAAAGTTGTCATCTTGAGCAAATGTCCCCAGACAAAGCAGTCCACAATTGGTTTATAGTGAATGATGTGTAACAAAGGATATAAAGACAGATGGAAAACAAAATGATGTAAACCCTTCCAGATAGTTAAAAGAAAGGTCTTGAAACTGAGGATGAAAGACAGACTCTGAAGGAATGACTATTCAACCAGATTCTTGTGCTGAAGTAACCCTTATAAACTTTCTTAGGTTCACATTCAAATTTGCCTTTATCATATCCTTATCTTCAAATGCACATTGTGTGAGGAAGGAAAAACATTCTGACATTTTGGAACAAATCGGTGTTCAAGTAGCACAACCTGATAAGAGAAATATTGTTATCAGAAAGGAGGTTTCCCCAAGGTGAGGCACATCCATTGCTTTCACTTTGAGCTGACATCAAGCAAGTCTCCAAATGTAAGTCATTGAAGAGAAATACCAATGAAACTTTTTGCAGGACTGAAATCCTTAAAAACTAACATGGCATACTTGAGCTGTGTGTTTGAAATTTCCTTTTTTTTTCCATCTTGTTTTAAAACTTCCTATAGTTATGTGTACACTCTTTTCTAGTTTTAAATTTTCTTTCATAATTGGATTGTTTCTGTATGGAGGAATAGTCTTAAATTCTGAATTTGTCTCCTCTGATTGATGGTAGAATGCTTAGAAAAATAATAACCTTTTTAAAATAATGAATATTTCTTTTGATATTTGACCAATTTCATTTTAGTGGCTTGGGTGTCTAAGGATGGCAGGGTGATCTTCATTAAACAACACAATACACATACACAGTACTCCTGGCATAGATAAAGGGTCTAATGATGGAAGTGTCACTGGGGAAAAAGCTTCCTAGGATGAGATTTCCCATTCCCACCGATAATAGGGATGTGGGTTTTATTGCCTTTGTGGGTTGTAACATACAAATATTAATCAGGCTAGTGACTCCCCTAAGGCTTAACTCAAGTACAGTACTTAATGTGTCAGTTGTATCTATATACCACATCTCTATAGTTTCCTTCTTAAAAATGTATAGAATAAACAAAGCAAGCCTCTTGTGAGAATGGTTGGAGAACCTTTGTTGTTTTAGGTTAAAGTGCAGTGGTGCACGTATATGAGGAATTTTCCTATAAGGAATAGAAAGGACACAAACCACAGTGAAACTGTCTGTGATCTTCTACAAAGACAGTGTCAGTGAGCTTGTGGAAATGTCACTGCTGATGGTATATTTTCGGATGGCATATGCCCACATATTTTTTCTCTTTTGCCCCAGTTTAAAGTGTACTAATTACATAATGTTCAAAATTTCTGCTGAGATTGTTAAAATAGTTTAATCCATGGTCAATGATATTGTGGCAGTAACTGGAAAAATAGTATCAACTGTCTCATGAACATTCATAGCACATGAAGCATTCCAGATTCTCAGATGTTTTAAGCCTTCAGAAGTCCAAGGTAAGAACTAAGGAATAAATTAACAGTGCTATCAGAAGAGACCCACAGAATTTTCCACACAGTGTTAACTTTGGTTCCATGGCTTCAGAACATAATTCCAGGCTGGGTTCCTTTTTTTTGTTTATTTACTGTGTGGCAAGGCACATTTTAGCTTGTGAACACACCTTTATTTCCTCATGCGATTTTTTTTTTTCACAGTTTCCTTTCATAGCTTCGGTTGATAGTGCACCATTTGGCTATACATTCAAATTCTTCACCCACTCTTTATTATAGAAAACTTCTTCCTTCTCATGTTCTTCTTAAAATTACAGATGACTCATTAGTATCCTTTTGACTGTGACAGTGTACTGGAAATAGAATGAGGTATTTTAGCTGTGCAGTGAAAATGGATGCTTGTTAATTATGGAATGTACAAATGTATCCATTTAAAAATGTACTCTTTACTTGACTGTCTCACCAACCATTTAAAGACAATTTATTCTCCCCTTTTATCAGCTCTTCTAAAAGAGATGCATGGCCCCTCTTACTGGGGCTGCATGAAAAATTGGACAGGAACTTGCGATTTTAAATTCATGCCTAGTTTGTCATCACCACAGGAGTTTTTAATTGTTACGTGGGGTTGGGGGAGTTATTTGTTTTGGTTTTAAACAAATTGGAATTAGGTAGTTTTTCTTGCAAAAGTAATTTAAAAGAAAATCAGAACAATAGATGGTAAGGGCTCATGATTCCATGAATTCTCATCTTCATGATTTTTCCTTGTATATCATTAACTCCTCTAAGATTACCAGTCACCCAGGCTCTCCCTCCCTTAGTTTCAGGGCACTATAGTTCACTTTTAGATCTTTTTCCTATCCACCCTTTGTTTCTTCCTTATGTCCCTTTCTTCTTTGTCACCTCCCTGTCTATGGCTCAGAAACAATCCCCAAGTTGATGAGGGTGGTAGTTAAATAATGGTTAACATTTATCAAGTACCTCCCATATTAGTAAAACTTCAAATGAAAGTGACCAAAACTCAATGGAAAATAGTTTTTGAAAACAAAAAAACAAATAAATGTGTGTATAGGGTAAATCTGGTCTTAATATCAAAGGATCCAGTACCTAAAACAGTGTCATCAGGACTCAGTCCTTTTGCATTTCTCACTCTGCTTCCGCCTATGCCAGCTGCATTCACAGGCTGGTTCTTCCCACAAGATGGTAGAAATAGCCATCAGTAGCACAAAACGAACTTCTACAGCCTAGTAACTCCAAAGAGAAGAATTCATTTTTTCTTCAAAATTTCTCCTGGAATTCATTTTACTAGGTCACATAACCTATTCTGAACCAGCCACTGTAGCCAAGGGTTTGTGATGGTCTCACTGGCCAGATCAGTGTCACATGTTGACCAGTGTTGCCAGGGGATGGATCAGCTCCACCCAAGCCATGTGGCCAGACAATGAGGCAGCGGTTTTCTGTAAAAGGAAGAGATAGAGACTGTGAAGAAGGTGTGCTAGACAAACAAAAGCCAAGCTCTGTCTATGCTTTAGGAAATTTACAGTTCTTATTTAACCAACATGCCCTTCCAAGATAACTCTTATCTTTATTCTAAAATGATGAAACTGAGGTAAAGTAATTTTCCTAAGATCATAGAGCTATTAAGTAACAGAGACTAGATTTCAAACCAGATCCTTCAGCTTCCATGGCTTGTTGCCATGCTACTCTGGATTTGCAGTTGTCACACTAATGAAGAGAAGTCAGTGATGGAATCTAAATAAGCCTGTCGCTACTTTTCCTGCCTCTCCACACAGGCCACTGTGAAGCTGTCCTCATCTCCTCGGCTGGCAGTATTTCCCAAACCTGACTTGTTGCTTCACTACTTCTACTCAGTCAGGACCTGCCTTTATAAAAACTAAAATCTTTGAGACTCAGTGGCTCCAGATCAGTTCCTAAATTAATTAGAAAATTACATTTCCCATCAGATTCTAATAGATTTTTTTCACGTTTTTTCCAAAGAGGACAGATTCAGGTAACATGAATTGTGTGCCTCTGTAAAGAAATGCCATTTAAATTGGGATCTCAAGCGTAGAAAGAAGAGAGAAGTCTTCCTTGGGAAGGGAACAGCCTGTAAGAAGACATGTAATATAGTGGAACTGTAATAAATAAATGGAAAGTAAGATGTGGTTGGGGAGATGGGCTTGGGGCTAGATCAAAGCCCCAAGAGTTTGAAGTTTAAGGGAAAAATAATTCCCTGAAGACTTTGGGTAGAGAAGTGACAATGTTCACGTTTTGCTTTTAAGATCAAGTTGGGGGTCTTTATTAGAGGTCTGGTCTAGATTTTTGACAAAGAATAATGGATGAGATCAGAATCCATTTTGGAGACATAATGCTTAAGCATTACATGGGAGCAAACAGATGGCATTGTTTTTTGAATATGAAATTTGGGAGGAAAGAAACTGAGCAGCAAAGTTCCAACGTGAAAATTGGCACTGCTTTGTTTTAACTTATGTTAAAACACATAAGTTTTAACAAGTGTTTGTTTGTGTATATATTTGAGAACCAGAGATACTTATATTTTTAATCCTTTAATCCTTGTGTTTATATGGTACTTGGAATTCATTAAGGAGATTCACATGTTTTATTTCATTTCTATCCTTTAAGCCACCCTGAGGTTAATAGTATTATAATCTTTTCCATTCAGATAAAAAAATTGACATGGAATAATTTGCCCAAAGTCTTCACACAGCAACATCTGCAATAAAACTGGGCCAATTAGTCCTTTTCTGTCAATGAAAAGTTAACTGAGCATGGACTATGTACCATACCCATGTTATAGGTTAAAGATAAAGGGATGAGAAATTTTTGACTCCCAGATTTTATCAGTTTACCTGTGGTTATAATTTTTCCTCTCCATCTGAGGCAGAGGCAGAAGCATCTGTAACCAGCTGATGGGAACCTAGTTGGGGACCAATTATGGGGTCATCTCTAGCACTGGTCCCACTGCAACTATTCTTCCCAGTTAAACCTTAGGGACAAGCAATTTTACAGACTCTTTTCTGGGTACACATTGTTCTCCTTTGCATGAACTTAAAGCAAAAATTAAAAAAAAAAAAAAAAACCTATGAGGCCTTGAGCCTGCAGATGTATTTTTGTTTGTCTCATGCAATACTGTTTAAAATTTTGAATTAGTGTCTGAGATTTATAAATCAGAAGATTGCACAAACGTTTAAACTTGCATATTTAGGTTTCTCACACACTATCAGATCTGGCATCACTGATTTGCATACCAGAAATTAACATGTCTCTTGCACTGTCTATCCTCTGTGGGGTGTTGGTTTGTGATCCCTGGCTTCAAGACAATTAAATGAGGGCTGGATATTAAAGCTTGGTGGACCGTGGGCAGGCATCAATTCACAGATTGTTCTTTAGGCTGGTTATCCCTCATCTAAGCAGAAAAATAGAATGAGATTGGGAGAAAAAACATTTTTAAATTATTGCTTACTCACTTTGGAATCAGGTAGAGAACCTGTGAGAATGCTCTCCATACCTCAGTGAGCCAGGAAAGGAAGGAAATCTTGGCCTGAATCCACAGGTTATTAAAAAATTTTAAAAAAAAGAAAAGCAAAGAAGTAGGTGAGGTCATTTAGATAGCTCATAGGGAAAAAAATAGAATTAGATACCAAGGAATTGGCCCACAGTGAAAGATGTCCCCAGAGATATGTACTAATGGGAATCTCTTGCCTTTCTATGCAATTATTTACACCCAAAGCTCTGAAGCATCTCTTCTGCCATGTGGTTTCATTCTGCCCTTTCTTGCTGGAACCTCTTCTCAGGCCAACAGCTTAGAGCTGGAAAAAGGTTGACCCCACTTTTCGAAGAAGATAGAGCCAGGGAATTTCCCTAATTTGAATGCCAGGGTAATATCAAAGCAGGGAGAGAGGTGCACCTTGCTGACCCACTTAGAAATCTGTTAACACTTTTAGAGCGATGATTTCTTATAAAGAGTGATAGAGTTCCACGCTGTCATTACACAGAACTCTATCTCATTAGGAATTATATAGACTTTTGAATCTATATGTAAATATATATCCTTTCTTTGAGAAAAGATGTTCAGAGTTGCAAACAATTGACCTCCAAGCACATTTTTGTGTCACAGTATAAGTACAAGTTGAAAATCACCTCTCTAAATTTTGAGGCTAAAGAATAAATGTAATCACCTGATAGCATATTCTGTTTTTCTATTATTCATGGTCATTGCTTACCTTCCTCTGTTATTTCTTTTGCTTTTGCCAGTACATTTACTATAAGGGCAGGCAAATTGAGTTGGCATCAATCCTTTTATTTGGCATTTTTAAAATAATGTTTAGATAAACACAAAGCTGGGCCTTAGGTTTAAACTATTTAAGAAGCAAAACACCTAGATTGAAAGAAAAATCAAGATAATGGACATAGTTTTTAAGGGAACAGGGAAACTCTAGTTTGTTAAATTCAGTGTTCATCCTGAGGGGAAATGATAAATCATTTTCTAAAGTCTCAGAGACAAGAAGGATTACTAAATAGTTAACAAGTACAGATTCATAAACAATAATCCTACCAAACTATTATAACTTAAGTGTTTTCTTATTGACCACGCAGTGTATAAAGGGGAAAAATTTTAATGCAGGTGCACAGCATAAGCGGATAACAAAAACAGATTCATAGTCCTCCTATTGCAGATCACCCTAGTTATTCATTAAAAGTACAGAATACTGCGCATCACAATCTGACCTACTAAATTAGAATCACAACACCTCTGTGAGCTTAGTGCATGAGTGCATGCTAAGTCACTTCAGTTGTTTCTGATTCTTTGTGCCCCCACAGACTGTTGCCCGCTAGGCTCCTCTGTCAATGGGATTTCCCAAGCAGAATACTGGAGCGAGTTGCCGTGTCCTTCTCCAAGGCATCTTCCTGACCCAGGGATCAAACTCGTGTCCCTTACATGTCCTGCAATGGGAGGCCGGTTCTTTACCTCTAGTGCCACCTGAGAAGCCCCAAGTTTAGTGTATATATTCCCATTTTTCAAAAGAGACAAATGAGTCACAGAAAAATTAATACTTGTCCAGGATCTCAAGGCTAGAAGGCGGCACAACCAGATTTTGAGCCAGACATCCAACTCCAGAGTCCACACTCTTAATAAATACATAAGCTAAAACAAATCCTAAATAATTTTTTAAAAAGAAAAAAGAATTAAAAAAAAAAAACAAATCCTACTTATATTTTCCTAATGTTGCTTTCAAGAGTATTAAACTTTGATTATCAGGAGTGTAACCTGCTTGGGTTTTTGTTGTTGTTTTCTTTAAAGCTGGAATGGATTTTTACCTAACAAAGCTTGCTGAAGAGAGTATGACCTGGCAGTACAATGAATGGTTTACACCTAGGTTGGTGCTGCCCAATTCAGTGGGCAGTATTCATGTGTGGCTATTGTTCTTGAAATGTATTTGACATATGGCACGTTCAGTCTTTTAAGATTTAGAATGGTATAAAAAGAGGATGTAACTTATCTCAATAATTTTTAATACTGATTTCTGCCCCAAATGATAATATATAGGATATATCGTGTTAAAATATTATTCAGATTAATTTCATCTGCTTTTTTTTTTCCTTTTTAAAAATATGGCTATTAGAACTTTTAAAATCACATATGTGTCTCAGATTTGTAGTTCACGTAGTATTTCTATTTGGTAGCTCTGGTCTAAGTAAACTTTCACTAATACTTCTAGATTTTCTTCTGTCAGTAGAGATAGTTGAACATTTGCTAGTTTTCAGGCTTCTTGGGGTCATAACTTACTACGTATTCCAAGTTTCTTGGGGGTCTTTGTTTTCCCTACAAACTTCAGCACAGAACTTTGTGAATATTGTGCTAAATGGTTAACGCACATCTTCTGCATTGAAGTGAATTGAATTAGCAATTGGACTGAGAATTAGGTCTAGGCTGCTTTCCAAGTGTCTGAAACACTCATACATATTAACAGCTTAACATATAGGGACTTAGTAAATGCTACTTGAGTTTAGTAGCTATACATAGAAGAGATAAGTGACAAGCCTGATCAATACCTAGTACTTGAAGAGTTATATTCCTACAAATGTGTCTCTAAAGTGGCATTTTCTATATAACTTCTCATTTCTAATTCAGTCAAAATGCTGTCTTGAAATTTGTTCTGAGGCACAGTATTATTCTCAGGTTAAAATGACTTCATGAATTTCTTACAGCCTTGGGCTGTTTAAAAAAAAAGAAGTCTGTTTCAAGCTGGATCCTACTCTATCAGCCTTTTCTCCTCCACCATCAATTCTGAAGTTTTCCTTTTCTACTGAAGTGACTTAATGCAATAAAAATTTTCCTGAGTAGTTATGTTGATGAAATTTTTATTAAACTGACTAGATTTAAAGAATGTTGATACTTTCCTCTAATAAGACATTCAGTACATTCATTAAAAAAGTCAACATCAAACTTAAAAACTTAGAATGGTAAATTTTATGTTAGGTGTATTATACAATAAAAAATTAGGGGCAGGGAGTTAAAAATATCACTCAGTCGAACAGCTCATAAATCTTGCTTTGCTTAAAGCTGCATATTTGTTTATACAATTTGAAGTACAGAAACATCTTGCCTGAAAGTGAAAATGTTAGTTACTCAGTCGTGTCCAATTCTTTGCGACCCCAAGGACTGTATGGCCCACCAGGCTACTCTGTCCATGGAATTCTCCAGGCAAGAATACTGGAGTGGGTTGCTGTTTCCTTCTCCATACATATTTGTTTATACAATTTAAAGTACAGAAACATCTTGTCCTCCTTCCCTGCTGTTTTCTTTTTGACCCCTTACCTATGAAATGAGGGAGGCAGATATCTCTATGTTGGAAAATTCTAGAGTTAACTTGACTTCTTGTAAGTAACAGTGTTTGGAAAATTCTAGAGTTACTTAGCAACTAAGGATGCACACACACACATCCTTTCGTTAATCCTTAATACTTACGAACTAAATGGCTTCTTGGAGTGCAAGTAAATATAAGGAGGATGAATACAGATAGATGACAAAATAGATATGAAATTAGTTACAAACTGTAAATTTGAAGTTCTAAATGGAACTTACTAACATAAAAATGATTACAGAGTCAAGATTCTAACATTAGGTTTCTCTGTAAGTCAGCAGTTTAAAATGAATCCATAAACACTTTAAGGAAGTATTTGTGTAGATTGTATGTAAATATATATGTTTCAACCTGGGAACAACTGAGTCCTCACAGAAGAAACCCTGAAATGGTCCCTTAATGCTGGTCTTAGCATCAGCTTCCTAGGAACTCTATCAAGAATGTCTTATCTCTCTATACTGCTGGCGAAAAATTAAAGAACAAGCATTGTTATATAGTAAAACCTCACTAATTTCATTATACATTCTAATTGTAAGCACTTACACACTGCACACATTTCTTAACTTATAAAGTTAAAAATACATTCTTTGAATTTTGTAAGTAAATAAGTGAAAATATCCTGAAATCGGTAAAAGTCTCTATCTATCTTGAACAATTGAGAATTATGTCCTTTTGCCTTTAACTTTTGTGTCAAAGTATTAATTTCTCTATGTGTAAGGACTTTTCATTTGAGAATTGTTTATCAGCATCAGGGGTGCTGTGGCGTTCATTAGCTTCACCCTGCTGAGTTCTGGCTCTTTTTCTGTGCCTTTTTGGGCTCCTCTTGGTTCAATTTCAGAATCTTGATTCTTTTTCTTCTTGGTCTTTAGGGCAGAGGTTCTTTCTTACACCCTTTCATTTGGCCTCTGCAGCTTTGCCTTTGGCTTGATCACCGCCTTCCTCTATCTTTTCTACTCCTTTGTTAGGTCTACTCATGGTTTGGACTGGAGGCTGGCTACACAGCCAGAGTCACAGGTGATCTTTTCTGTGAGTGGTCCTATCTCCTCAGGATGAGCTGGATTGTTATTCTTATCCACTGAGCTACAGTCAGGATCATCTTCAACCCCCTCCCCAAGTTCATGATTTAGCCCCATATGGACTGTAACTTCTTTTCAAAAATTTATTGTTTGTTGTTGTTTAGCCACTAAGTTGTGTTCGACTCTTTGCGACTCCATGGACTGTAGCTCACCAGGCTCCTCTGTCCATAAGATTTCCTAGGCAAGAATACCGGAGTAGGTTGCCATTTCCTGCTCCAGGGATTGAACCTGCGTTTCTTGCATTGCAGGCAGATTCTTTACCACTGAGCCACCAGGGAAGCCCTTTCCAAAATTAGGCTTGTAATATTATTTGAAACAAGGGTATTCTTATTTTTAAAAAACATATCCTATGCTATGTTTTTACTGGCTTTCCCACTCCCAGCCCATAATATTTCTACTAGGGTTTACTCAGCATAATTTTGGGGAGAGGAAGCATAGGCAGTATGTTTGCAAGGTGGACCATATTTGGTCCCTAATTAGCTCACTCAGGGCTTTTCTGTGTCCTTGCACGTGTATACTCCCTAGGGCAAAAGCATTTGCATTGGACAAGTCTGTGCACTTTTTATGATGATATCACAGTGACATTTAGGGGCACGGAATCAATCAGAGAAAAAGGCACTAAATACTGTAGACACAGGTGCTTGCTCCTCCAGTAAGCACATGTGAAACTCTGACCTTCTACAAATGGATATCATGATACAGTTTTCTTTGTATTCTTGACCCAAAGTCCTTCAAAGATGAAAGTGGAAACATGGAGTCAAACTTACGTGTAGAGCAGTGCTTCTCAAACTCTCTGTGGTGAAGATGAGGTGGCTAATCTATAAAATACAATAAAACTAATTTTCAGAAAATTGAAAAAACAGACCCACAAAATACAGTCTTCTGTTTTATTATTAGATGTGACAGATGTAAAATTAGTTTGTCAGACTGGCTTACACATTTCTAAATACCTACGTTCAGTGTCATGTTGCAGGTCAGGAAAAAGTTGGAGACCAGCACTGGTTGGACCAGGGTCAAAGCTCTCCTTTAGGGCACTTCTACCCATACCAGCCAGGAAGAGCTAGTTTCAAACAACAACTCAGTAAATATTTTGGAATGATTGCTTGCATTTAGAAAACCCTGAAAATAGAGGGAAAAAGAGTTGAGAAATCTGTAAATACCTGAAGACTAAATGTAGAGAATAAACGCTTGTCAAAGATTCTTACTAGAAAATAAACATAAGGTTAATGCTTGCTCTGTAGTAATGCTGGCTTCCATCTATGCATTTAGAAGGGGGGTAGAATTTTTGAAAGAATGGTGAATTTAAATTTAAAAGATCTGTAGTTCCCTTCCCAAGACATGTTCTTCATAGAGAAATAGGCTTCCTTTCATCACCCCCAGGCTGTTTAAATATATATAAAAGTCCCAAGAAACAATGAGTGAGAATCCTTGATAGAGGGTTGTACGTTGCTGCTTTGTTGGTTGTTGTTGTTTTGTCTACATACTGCTAATTGTGCTCATATATGGCTAAATTTTGGAATGCCAATTCCATTCACATCCATGCATCCTGGATTCTGCAGGGTCTTTGAGCTTTTCCTCTATGCTAAGAAAGCACTACATGAAATAGGCAATCAGTTGGGACTGGAATTCAATGTGTCAGCTAACTCAGAAATCCAAATACAGAATTTAGTACTCCTAGTCAACAGATACTCTCCAGGGAACTTGGCCTCCAGAAATCAATCATTGGTTTACATACATCTAACCCAAGAGTCGGTTTAATGGTGGCTGTTTTTATTTCCTGTTATAAACAGAGTGATTTTTTTATAAGCAGAAATGGTAAAAGAATATTTAAAAAAGTATTAGTTTTATTGAATGATTTTGTGTTCTACAGCATTAATTTTCAAAATAAGCAAAATGAGAAAGCTGAAATCACTATAAAAGAACTGCAGTGTCTTAAGGATCTGTAGAATGAAACGTGCACCCTTTTGAGACTTTCATTTAACTTAGATATTTAAAATACTAAGAAAATAAATAAATTATGTTGGCTAACTATCTTATAGACAATAAAACTGCAGGATCAGGTCAAAGGTAAGTGATATCTCTGGATATTGTTTCTAGTTAAGAGAGCCTGGAACAGTTTGTCCTTATGGTACACTTCAAAAAGTTGCAACATTGGAATAATTCATGTGGACAAACAGAAGGTGGGTAACAGAGTTTAAATGGTTGATACTTTTATACTTCTATGTTGTGTTCCTATCTTACAGACTTTTATAGTATTGAATAAAGGGAAGGCCATCTTCCGGTTCAGTGCCACCTCTGCCCTGTACATTTTAACTCCCTTCAATCCTCTTAGGAAAATAGCTATTAAGATTTTGGTACATTCATATCCTTTTCAAGTGATCAATATTAGCTATTTGTACATAATCTATAAGTGCTTTGTAGATAAATGTAAGATTAAGTTGGGAAATGTCATATTCTGCAGTTTTTATCATTTTCATTTTGTGTTTTCTTTTGTCATGTAAGTCTTTTCTTAAAATTTATTATATTAATGTTACTGAAATTTACAGTCTTTACTATTATATATGCACACTATATATATATATATTTCAGTCTATTATATATCAAAGTCTAACATTATATATCTCTCTCTAAAATTACTCATCCTACAAATCTAGTGTAAAGCAGACTTATTTTTACAATATTGTATAAAGTTTGTGACTTTCTGGAATTTTCATGGAATCCTGATATAATAGCAAGAAAACCAAACCTATATCCAGAGCCAAGTATAACTATATCTATAATATAAAGCATTTTCCTGTACCTTAGAGTTAACCTTTAAGCATAATTTCCATTGGAGAAGATCCGGGGACTTTGGTCAATATGTAGCTAGTTTTTGAACTTTCCTAATGAATTCTGTGAAGGAAGTACTGGATCACTGGCTGAATTTCAAATGGAAGTCATTGAATTATGACTCTGCTGTGCAAAACTGATTGCTTAGTAAAGACTCTGGAAGTTAATGAAAGATGCAGGGATTATATTTCCAAAAGGTCTTCAGGGATTTAGCTTTGTGATTCTCACTGGTGTTAAAAAAAAAAAAAAAGAAAGAACTTTGCAACTAAATTTATCCGTTCCTATTCATTGGCCAAAAGCCTTCACTTCTGATTATGTCTCATTTGATGGCTTTGGCAATAATAAATATAGAATTACTGGTGTAATTATCGTCTACTTATACTACCTGATTTTTAGAAAAAAAAAAGTTTCAAAAACTTAAAAATCCATTCTATTTTTAAACGATAACAAGAGATTCCTTATGGTATAAGTATGGTATTAGTGAATTTCAGAGATTTGAAACATAGCTTTTACACGTTCCAAGCTTTTACGTTTATGGAGGTTTCTTTATCCTAGTTTGTGTTCCTAGTGCCATCGTGTGGTCATTTGATGAAAACTTTCTTTTTCACTTATGGAAAATTTTTGCTTTGGCTGTAGATTGTTGTTGAATGTTAGATATGAATGCAAGAAATCTGTGTTTTACTCCTTGGCTAAGTTATCTACTTTCTCTAAAGTTTTAGCTTTATTTCTCTGATTTCTAAAATATAGGAATTAAATAGTTATCTTTCAAGGTCCATAATTCTATTAGGTCCTAGTCATTTGTTTCAGCTAACCTTTAGATCATATCTACTAACCAGACCTATTCCAATAATTCACACTTATTATCCCATTTAATCTGTACCTCAAACTGATGAGTTCCACATCTGATGAGCTCCATTGCATAAAATTCAGTGGAGACACTAGAAAGTTCAGTGGCACAGAGAGGTTGAGTCATTTTTATGTTGCTAAGATCACCTTTATGTTGAATTTTGCTTATATTCATATCATGCTAAGTCATGACTTTGAAATATTCACTTTCAGTCTTATCCAATGCTGCTATATGTTTACAAACATTTGAAATACAATGACCTGACATTTAACACCCTGCTATAATATATTCACCTATATTGTATCACATGTGTTTAAGAAATTACAATTCTGCAAGGATGTGCCTTCCTCAGCAATTCACTATTTTAATCAACTGCTGCTGCTGCTGCTAAGTCACTTCAGTCGTGTCCGACTCTGTGTGACCCCATAGACAGAAGCCCACCAGGCTCCCCCATCACTGGGATTCTCCAGGCAAGAACCCTGGAGTGGGTTGCCATTTCCTTCTCCAATGTGTGAAAGTGAAAAGTGAAAGTGAAGTCGCTCAGTCGTGTCTGACCCCCAGCGACCCCACGGACTGCAGCCCACCAGGCTCCTCCATCCATGGGATTTTCTAGGCAAGAGTACTGGAGTGGCTTGCCATTTTAATCAACTAAATTAGTTCAAATCAGTGCTCTCTGCTCAAAAGCTATGCAACTCCAGAATGCCCACAGTTTTCCCAATGAGGTCTTCTGGGAATAAATAGATTGATTTAATAACAGTAGCAAAAGCCACAGTTTACACTTTTATAAAGTTTTCTTGTACATTTTCTCATTCAATCTATACAACCACCCTGTGAGAGTAGTGTTATTATCTAAACTTAAGGATGAGAAAAATGAAATTTAAAGAGATTAGATGATTTGTCCACAGTATATTTGTCACTGAATCTAGCCAAACTGCAGGTTGAGCGTTTCAATGTTAGTTTTGTATAATATAATACATGGGTTTGGGTTTTCTTCTGTGTGTTCCTTAACAATAACCTACATTATTCAGCATGCTAATTATGTGCACTATTTTGACAAACTGTGTGTTTATGACAATGAGTAACCCTCCCGACTGGACAAAGAATGTAGAGTAAGTTCAACTAATAAGCCACCTATGTGAGTGTGTGTGTGTGTGTGTGTATTGTTGCATAGACACAGAGATGTGTATCTGTGTCTGTATATATGTATTAAGGATTTAATATCTCTCCATGTGTACTTGGTGGTGACCAGAAGCCCATCATTCTTGCACCTTCATCACTCTCCCTTTAGGATATACAGTGGCCAGAGCAAATATGGTGAAAGTTATCACAGAAAGGAACCAATGTGGTAGACCTTGGTTCCAGTTAACTTCCAGATTAATTCAGTGAGTCTTCCACATGCCCTAAAAAGATACTATCAAGCCTCACCAACTTTATACTTCCATCAGGCACATCCACTCTGTGTCAGGCCTATATTGGTTTCAAATGTGGTCACCAAAATATCTGCTGGGAAAAAAATCCCCAAATTTGGGATTTTCAAACTTGATTATTTAATAAACTGAGGGCTGTGCTAACTGAGCTTCCCTAGTCACTCAGACAGTAAAGAATCTACCTGCAATGCAGGAGACCAGGTTTTAATCCCTGGGTCGGAAAGATCCCCTGGAGAAGGAAAAGGCAACCCACTCCTGTATTTTTGCCTGGAGAATTCCATGGACGGAGGAACCTGGCAGGCTATAGTCTATTTTGTCACAAAGAGTCAGACACAACTGAGCAACTAACATACACACACACACACACTGAAATGAGAGTAGCATTTTCAGAAACCAAGTGCATTGCTAACTGTTCTAATGGACTCTGTTCTGGAATACTTTGAGGACAGCAAGGCCAGATATGTGGTAAGTGCTGCTGGGGCTGTTCTCATGGCTGGCGTGGTAACCACTATTGCTCTGTGGCTTCTGACCCTTAAAACAACAACCATGGGGGTATTGTCAAGGGCCTTTTCCCTTCCTGGACACTTTCAGGTTGGAGCCAATAAAAAGATAAAGTTTCTGAAGAAGTGAAAGTCGCTCAATCGTGTCCGACTCTTTGTGACCCCGTGGACTATACAGGCCATTGAATTCTCCAGGCCAGAATATTGGAGTGTGGGTAGCCTTTCTCTTCTCCAGGGGATCTTCCCAACCCAGGGATCGAACCCCGGTCTCCCGCATTGTAGGTGGATTGTTTCCCAGCTGAGCCACTAGGGAAGCCCAGAGATTCTGAAGGAAATTAAAAAAAAAATTATATACAAAGGATTGCTTAAGTATTAACACTAACGTGTGAGGCCCACAGGTCTCAAGTTGATTTGTTTCTGTGATTTCATTCTCCAACTTCTGAGTTGAAGATTAAAACATCTAAGTTTCTAGTTGGAAATCTATACATTTCTTATTTAAACTGAGTAAGTGATTTAAATTTTGGAAGCATCTAAATTTCAAATCTGTCTCAATATTTTATTCTAAATTAGATTTTCACCTCTGATGACCCTAGAATTATCCATTTGGCATGAACAAATTTCTTTTCCCAAGTAAGTTAACTTAGCTTATCTTGAAAAAAGAGAAAATCTTAAGACTTACTAATTTGTCAATGTTCCCTCATTCATAAAACATGATTGAAATTAAGCATTTTTACTTTCTAAAGGAAAATAATTTTATGCTTCCACAATATTATTTACCAGCTACTCCATCATGTGAATGTACTGGATAATTCTCAGGAGGCTCTATTCATTTGTGTCAATACTAAGATATTTCAGATACACTTTATACAGTATGTATTTCTCACTCTGCTCTTAGGGCAATTTAAAAACAACTCTGTGTGTGTTAAGGAGTTGAATTTAAATTTCAGACTATGTTTTATTTCCATGAAAATAATTTTAACCTGCATGGATTCCTTTTTAAATGTTTGTTATTAACATGAGAGAGTGTTAAGAAATTGATATGCCATGAAAGAAAGTGATTAGTTTATTTATTCTTTTTGGATACTTGTCTTCAGGTACACCTTCACAGGAATATATACTTTTGAATCACTTATAAAAATTATTGCAAGGGGCTTCTGTTTAGAAGATTTTACTTTCCTTCGAGACCCATGGAACTGGCTAGACTTCACTGTCATTACATTTGCGTAAGTGTTTTTTTTTTTTGGAAGCTTCAAAAAAGGATATATTTTGGCTTCTATGAATGTTCATGCTTTTAAAGAATAAGCTTGCTTTAACTGTAGAATATTTCTGTGTGATTTTGCAACAGAGGTCAAAGAGGCATTTCACTTTGGCATAAAGGCTTTGTAGTAATTGAAATTATAATGTTCACACATAAACATCTGTCAGCAAATTTCATACATGCTGCTGTTTCAACAGTACACACACACATTCACACACACACACGTGCTAATATGGAAGCAAAAGTGTATTTATAATCATCTGTGAAAATGGTTTTTAAAAATTACAACCAAAAAAACCTCTGCTGTCCCTGAAAATTTCCATTGACCTTACCCACATCTTGCACTCTCCCCAGGTTCTTAGGTAGAATAAACATCAAAACATTTTGACATAACAAACTAATAGAAAAACATAAGGTTCTTAATATATATTTGCTATTAAATGGTTATGTCATCAACAAATGCACAATTAAGGCTTACAAACAAGCATACTCTCTGCCTCTTCCTATTTCTCACTTGATCCTTTCCTTTCTCCCTCTCCTTTCCCCTTCTAATTTTCCTCATCATTTTCTTTATATAAACCTTCTTATCCTTATTTCCCAACCAGATAAATTCAGTAAGGCACACAGCACAACTTCTGCAGTCTGCTTTCTCTTTTTTTTTTTTTTTTTTTGGTCTAGTGATAAACTTCCCTGAGAAAGAAGAAACCCAGAAAAGTAACAAGGCCACTCTGCACTAGGTGAAATTAGAATGTGGAGGAAGATGGACCAATGTGGTTCACCCACATTCTTCAGCAGCTGGTTTACTTGGCTTCTTACAGGCATAAGGATGTGGGAAGATGGGCAGAGGAGAAATGGAGCTGATATTCTCGACGCTCCAAATGCTGCCTGTCTCGTCTAAATTCCATATCTAGTCAAGATGAGCAGATTCTTCACCATCCCCTCTGGCCGTGGCTCAAAAGAAAGCATTTTTGAGGGGCTTTGTTTCTTGAGGCTAAAATAATAGGAATGGCAAGAGTGATCATTGGGCCCCCATAAAATATTGTTCTTAATTTGCCTAGCTTTCACTTGAGTTACACCAAGAAATCCTGATCACATACAGATAGGCAATAAGTCAGTCTGCCTGAATTTCTCTTGGATGATTTCATGTATTTTTTAAAAACTGAAGGCCTAAAACTATTAGTTCAATCACTTAGTCATGTCTAACCCTTTGTGACCCCATGAACTGCAGCACGCCAGGCCTCCCTGTCCATCACCAACTCCCGGAACTTGCTCAGACTCAACGTCCATTGAGTTGGTGATGCCATCCAACCATCTCATCCTCTGTCACCCCCTTCTGCTCCTGCCTTCAAGTCTTTCCCAGCATCAGGGTCTTTTCCAGTGAGTCAGTTCTTTGCATCAAGTGGCCAAAGTATTGGAGTTTTCAGTTTCAGCGTCAGTCCTTCCAATAAATTTTCAGGACTGATTTCCTTTAGGATTGACTGGTTTGATCTCCTTGCAGTCCAAGGGACTCCCAAGACGCTTCTTCAACACCACAGTTCAAAAGCATCAATTCTTCAGCGCTCAGCTTTCTTTATAGTCCAACTCTCACATCCATACATGACTACTGGAAAAACCATAGCTTTGACTAGACAGACCTTTGTTGGCAAAGTAATGTCTCTGCTTTTTAATATGCTGCCTAGTTTGGTCACAGCTTTTCTCCCAAGGAGAAAGCATCTTTTAATTTCATGGCTGCAGTCACCATTTGCAGTGGTTTGGAGCCCTCTAAAATAAAATCTCTCACTGTTTCCATAGTTTCCCCATCTATCTGCCATGAAATGATAGGACCAGATGCCATGATCTTTATTTTTTGAATGTTGAGTTTTAAGTCAACTTTTTCACTCTCCTCTTTCTCTTTAATCAAAAGGTTCTTTAGTTCTTCTTCTCTTTCTGCCTAAAACTATAGCTAAGAGTTATTGTCTTTTTACTTAATTCTCCTAAATCACCCATATCGATTGTACCGCTTTCTGCAATGACAAAAGGATTGTGTACTTAAGAAATTTACATCCACTTCATGGCCTTAAATGATGTAAGTAAAGAAAACCATAGTGATGGACCCTAACTTCTAAATTGTTACTGACAAAATTATCATTCAAAATCACGAAGAAGGGCTTTATAAAAGACCCAAGCAAATAACATAAATGCTGCTTAATTCTTGAATAACTCTAATTTAATTCTACAGGAATGTAACAGAATTTGTAAACCTAGGCAGTTTTTCAGCTGTTCACACTTTCAGAGTCTTGAGAGCTTTGAAAACTGTTTCTGTAATTCCAGGTAAGAAGTGGTCAGTGTAAAGCATAAGGCTCCTTGTACCTATGGCTCTTTCTCTGTATCCTGTTACTGTGTTTGTGTGTGAACTCCCTATTACAGATATGTGACAGAGTTTGTGGACCTGGGCAATGTCTCCGCATTGAGAACATTCAGAGTTCTCCGAGCGCTGAAAACAATTTCAGTCATTCCAGGTGAGGGTTAAACAGAGGCTCAGCTGTCCTGATTTTTCAACAATGGTCTGTTTTCTTCACACTCAGCATTACAGAAAATTGGGGATCATAATCATTGAAATCATAATAATAAAAAAGAAAGTACTGCTCAGAAAATAATTCTTATTATTTGAACATAAATGTTTATGTTTTCATATTTTTCATCAGTCTTGGAGTTCAACACTTTCTTGCATGAGACACTGTATTTTGCGGTCTATGTGATTTGCACTTAAATAAGTCCGGGGTTTTTTCCTCCACGTCAGTTGTACTAAAGATTTGTTCCCTATCAAATGTACCGGTCTGTAATTTCTTGTTCATTTTAGGCATTGATGACAATGTCTATACAATGTGAATCTTAATATTGTTTAAAAAGACAAGGAAATAAGATAGTAAAGAGTAGCATGGGTCTGCCAGAGGATTTATTATCTTTTTGAGCTATGCTGTGTGGCTTGGGGGATCTTAGTTCCCCAGTGAGGCTTTAAACTTGGACCATGGTAGGAAAAGTAGCAAATCCTAAGCACTAAACTGCCAGAAAACTCCCCAAGGCTTTATTATCTTAAAGTGCGATTATACTCTAGGTTTATAGCAAAATCTTTGCTACTTATGCATAGGAATTTGAAAATATTTTTATTCTGGTAATTTGTCATAAAACTGACAACTGACCCTAATGAAAGTATGGGGCAAATTTCATTAGCAAACCAGAGAAATACAAGATGTTTTTCTTCATACAGGCTTTGTAAAGACCATAAACTTCCAGCTATTTTATCCAAATGTAATGGGATACGGATTTTCATTTCATTGTTCAGATCATTACGTTTCCAGAGTTTATTTTCATTAACACTTCAACCTTCCATGAAGTGTTGCTTTCCCTTTACCATTGATTGCGTCATTTTCAAACTTATTCATGGAATCTATGTTTTCCAGAAAATTGTGTGAAGCTTTTGTTACTTCAGACATTCTAAGTCTTCATAGTAATAACCTTCCTTCTTTCAGGTCTGAAAACCATTGTGGGGGCACTGATCCAGTCTGTGAAAAAGCTTTCAGATGTCATGATCCTAACTGTGTTCTGTCTGAGTGTGTTTGCCCTGATTGGGCTGCAGCTCTTTATGGGCAACCTGCGGAATAAGTGTGTACAATGGCCTCCCACCAATGCTTCCCTGGAGGAACACACTGTGGAGAAGAACATAACTAAGAACTACAATGGCACACTTATAAACGAAACTCAAAATGAGTTTGACTGGAAGTCGTATATTCAAGATTCAAGTAAGAATTACTATTATGTAGGTTTATTTTTTCATTGTTGATCTTCTTTCCATATAGGCATGGAAAATTTTTTAAATGATTATATAACAGGCTGTGATATCTTTATCACCTTATAATGGTTTGCACATAAATTTAATTATTTTAGTGATAAATATTCTAATTATGACTCTTAAATGCCACTTTCTGTCACATCATCTGATGAGAGGCTGAAAACTTCAGCAAGAAAGAAATTTTCATAGGATATTGGGTTTCTGTACATTCTTCTCATCAAGGTATGAAGTTATACATTGTCTCATTTGAGGCAATCAAATAAAATATTGAAAGTCCTTTGTTAACTCCAAAGAATTATGCAAATATAACTTATTAAATACCAATTTCAGAATGCATTTTATGTACTAGAAACTGTACAGGATTCCAGGAAAATAATGGTGATGGCACATGGTTCCAGGGTACTTATAGTTTAATAAGTAACTTTTATTGTTATTTTATAGAAATCAAGTGAAGACCTAAAGATAAATACTGTCTTAAAATTGTAGAATAAGAATTTTAAGTAGTATTCCATCAAAAAGAAGGAAATGAGAATCAGTAAAGCTTTAAGAGAGAGAAGTTTAAGATATCAAAAAATTGTGAAGACATGGGAATCAGTTTATCTTTATTTCAAGAGTTTAGACAAAATACTCAAATGTTTAAATATTCTAGTATAGAAGGATGAAAAAAATAAATGGCCTAGTATCCTTTTTCTTTTGAAAATGACAATTAAAAAAAGCAAAAATATTTTATTGTATAATTTTAGTATCTGCCAGTATCAACATTTCAAAAGCAGAGAAAAAGACCATGATTCACGGGGAAAGAGAACATCCTTTTAAAGAAAAATATTAAATATATAAAACTTAGACTCTAGAGGTGCTTAAGTATAGCTTTATCTTTTTATTTTAAGGAGATGAGTAATACTTAGGGAAAAAAAAATCAAAGAAGAAAGAAAGCCTTAGTAATGATTATGTGAAACAAGTAGAATTAGTCTTAAAGGTTAACTTACTGGTGATTTGATAATTCTATTACTTTGCCAACCAAGGTCCGTCTAGTCAAGGCTATGGTTTTTCCAGTGGTCATGTATGGATGTGAGAGTTGGACTGTGAAGAAAGCTGATCGTTGAAGAATTGATGCTTTTGAACTGTGGTGCTGGAGAAGACTCTTGAGAGTCCCTTGGACTGCAGGGAGATCCAACCAGTCCGTTCTAAAGGAGATCAATCCTGGGTGTTCATTGGAAGGACTGATGCTAAAGCTGAAACTGCAATACTTCGGCCACCTCATGCGACGAGTTGACTCACTGGAAAAGACTCTGATGCTGGGAGGGATTGGGGGCGGGAGGAGATAAGGACAACAGAGAATGAGATGGCTGGATGGCATCACCGACTTGGTGGACATGAGTTTGAGTGAAATCCGGGAGTTGGTGATGGACAGGGAGGCCTGGCGTGCTGTGATTCATGGGGTCGCAAAGAGTCGGACACAACTGAGCGACTGAACTGAACTGAACTGAAAATAATAATATCTTAATTATATCTACTACTGTGGGCAAGAATCACTTAGAAGAAATGGAGGAGCCATCATTGTCAACAAAAGAGTCCGAAATGCAGTACTTGGATGCAATCTCAAAAACGACAGAATGATCTCTGTTTCAGGCAAACCATTCAATATCACGGTAATCAAGTCTATGCCCTGAGTGTAATGCTGAAGAAGCTGAAATTGAGTGGTTCCATGAAAACCTACAAGACCTTCTAGAATTAACAACGAAAAGATGTCCTTTTCATTATAGGGGACTAAAATGCAAAAGTAGGAAGTCAAGAAACACCTGGAGTAACAGGCAAATTTGGCCTTGGAGTACAGAATGAAGCAGGGCAAAGGCTAATAGAGTTTTGTCAAGAAAATGCACTGGTCATAGCAAACACCCTCTTCCAACAACACAAGAGAAGAGTCTACATATGGTCATCACCAGATGGTCAATACCGAAATCAGATTGATTATATTCTTTACAGCCAAAGATGGAGAAGCTCTATACAGTCAGCAAAAATAAGACCAGGGGCTGACTGTGGCTCAGATCATGAACTCATTGCCAAATTCAGACTTAAATTGAAGAAAGCAGGGAAAACCACTAGACCATTCAGATATGACTTAAATCAAATCCGTTATGATTATACAGTGAAACTGACAAATAGATTCAAGGGATTAGATGTAATAGAGTGTCTGATAGGATGGAGGTTCATGATGTTCTACTGGAGACAGTGATCAGGACCATCCCCAAGAAAAAGAAATGCAAAAAAGGCAAAATGGTTGCCTGAGGAGGCCTTAAAAATAGCTATGAAAAGAAGAGAAGCAAAAAGCAAAAGAGAAAAGGAAACATATACCCATTTGAATGCGGAGTTCCAAAGAATAGCAAGGAGAAATAAGAAAGCCTTTCTCAGTGATCACAGCAAAGAAATAGAGGGAAAAAATAGAATGGGCAAGACTAGAGATCTCTTCAAGAAAATTAGAGATACCAAGGGAACATTTCATGCAAAGACGGGTACAATAAAAACAGAAATGGTAAGGACCTAACAGAAGCAGAAGATATTAAGAAGAGGTGGCAAGAATACACAGAAGAACTGTACAAAAAAGATCTTACTGACCCAGATAATCAGAATGGTATGATCACTCACCTAGAGCCAGACATCCTGGAGTCCTAAGTCAAGTAGGCCTTAGGAAGCATCACTAAGAACAAAGCTAGTGGAGGTGATGGAATTCCAGCTGAGCTATTTCAAATACACAAAGATGATGCTGTGAAAATGCTGCACTCAATATGCCAGCAAATTTGGAAAACGCAGCAGTGGCCACAGGACTGGAATAGGTCAGTTTTCATTCCAATCCCAAAGAAAAGCAATGCCAAAGAATGCTCAAACTACCACAGAATTTCACTCATCTCACACACTAGCAAATTAATGCTGAAAATTCTCCAAGCCAGGCTTCAACAGTACGTGAACCATGAACTTCCAGATGTTCAAGCTGGATTTAGAAAAGGCAGAGGAACCTGAGATCAAATTGCCAACATGCTGGATCATTGAAAAAGCATCAGAGTTCCAGAAAAACATCTACTTCTGCTTTATTGACTATACCAAAGCCTCTGACTGTGTGTATCACAACAAATTGTGGAAAATTCCTAAAGAGATGTGAATACCCAACCACCTGACCTGCCTCCTGAGAAATCTGTATGCAGGTCAAGAAGTGACAGTTAGAACTGGAAATGGAACAACAGTCTGGTTCCAAATTGGGAAAGAAGTACGTCAATACTGTATGTTATCACCCTGCTTATTTAACTTATATGCAGGGTATGTTATGAGAAATGATGGACTGGATGAAGCACAAGCTGGAATCAACATTGGAATATCAATAACTTCAGATACACAGATGACATCACGCTTATGGCAGAAAGTGAAGAAGAACTAAAGAGCTTCTTGATTAAAGTGAAAGAAGAGAGTGAAATAGTTGGTTTAAAACTCTACATTCAGAAAACTAAGATTATGACATCTGGTCTCATCACTTCGTGGCAAATGGATGGGGAAACAGTGGAAACAGTGGCAGACTTTATTTTTTTGGGCTCCAAAATCACTACAGATGTTGACTGCAGCTATGAGATTAAAAGACATTTGCTCCTTGGAAGAAAACTATGACCAACTTAGACAGCATATTAAAAAGCAGAGACATTACTTTGCCAACAAAGGTCTGTCTTGTCAAAGCTAGATTTTTTTCTAGTCAAAGCTACTGGTTTTTCCAGTGGTCACGTATGGATGTGAGAGTTGGACTTTAACGAAAGTTAAGCCCCTAAAAATTGATACTTTTCAACTGTGGTGTTGGAGAAGACACTTGAGAGTCCCTTGGGCTGCAAGGAGATCCAACCAGTCCATCCTAAAGGAAATCAGTCCTGAATATTCATTCAAGGACTGATGCTGAAGCTGAGACTCAATGGATATGAGTTTGAGTAAACTCTGGGAGTTGGCAATGGACAGTGAGGCCTGGCATGCTGTAGCATGGGGTCACAAAGAGTTGGACACGGCTGAGCGACTGAACTGAACTGAAAGTAAAGATAGCATAATAAAAAAGTTAACAGGTCTCTTACGGTTGTAGATCTGGAATATACCTTGGTTGGTACAGATGAACTCTTCCATGATATTATTGACATGCCAACAAATAACTTGCAAATAATTATAAATTGCTACATTAAGACAAATGTTGAGAAAAATACATGTAAGAGGAACACATGAAATGTCTCTTATTCATTTCATATGATGCCTATCAGTTCACTGATGTCACCAACTCCCTGAAATCTGTTTTTCTTTTTCAATCAAGAAACTGGTTATGAGGATGTCACTTATGATTTATTCACTTTAAGGAAAATTGATTGAACTCCATTCTTCTTACATTGAAAATAAAGGAAGTTAAGAATATCTGAGACTATTTTCAGCCCTAAAAATCTGTCTTATCATTTTCTCTAATAATATTCCATTTGTTGAAAAGAGTATTTTAAACTAAATGCACATATAGATAAAATGGTTTGTTTTTGAAAGTGATAGAAAGTCTAATTTATTAAAATCAAAAGATAAACATTATGATTATTTTTTCTTCAGATTAAACTTCTAGATCACTGAGTTTAATGGAAAAAGCTTCCCTTATAAATATCTAGTATCAAAAATTTGTCCAGAAAATGTCATATTTGTTTATATTGTTAATTTTAATTACAAGCTAAGAAATTATTCCTTCATTTTCTTATGTTCAGAGATGACATAGGGATTTAAAATATTTTTATTATGTATCTTTGTATCTCTTACAAAACTACATAGAATAAATTTCTTAGAAGATTTAACATCTAGAAAATATTTTTTCTTATAAAAATCCTAAATTGTTCTTTTTACAAAATGACTCTTTAATTTCATGTATTTCACTTTTTGTCACCCCTTTACTTTTTCATTCAGTAAACTTTATTGAAAGGTTGAAATGAAGTGAAAGTTGCTCAGTCGTGTTCAACTCTTTGCAACCCCAAGGACTATACAGTCCACCAAATTCTCCAGGCCAGATTACTGGAGTGGGTAGCCTTTCCTTTCTCCAGAGGATCTTCCCAATCCAGGGATTGAACCCAGGTCTCCTGCATTGCAGGTAGATTCTTTACCAGCTGAGGCACAAGGAAAGCCCTATTGAAAGGCTGCTGCTGCTAAGTCATTTCTGTCGTGTCCAAAAGGCTGCTAGGTCCCAAATACTATGTATTCCCAAATAATGTGGAAATCACCGATGACTCATTTTTCAGGAAGGAGCAGTATTTGTAAATAAATAATTACAACATAAGACAGTGAATGTAATAATAATGGGTATACGTGTTCCTAGTAGCATAGTGAGAGTTCTTAATTTTCCTATCTTCATTGGAAGAAAGTAGAAGATATTATGGAATAGTTCACTGAAGAGTTGAGATTTCAACAGCATATTGAAAGAATCTAAAGAATTTGCCCAGAGACAGAAAACTTAGAGTTAATAAAATATTCACTTATAGTAATTATTTTAGCTTTAGTATTTAAGATTATTTTTAAATTTCACTTATTTTAGTAATTGACATGGTTTATGCATCTTTTATGATAAGTTGCCTATGACATATCTTATAAATTGGTAGAATATAAATTATAATTTATTAGTCATTTATAAAGTGTTAAAAAATACAGAATACTGTTCAGAAAAGCTAAAATCCCTTTCTTTTGAAGTATGTGTCAGTCTTGAGAAAGCAAAGAAATCCCTATCATTCTTATCTATTTTTAGAGAATGAAATTTTTATTTTTCATGAGGTGGGTAGAAAATCACCGATACTTTTAAAAATGTTATGTTAGTTCCTATGATTATCACTTGTTTTACATTCATAAAGAACAAGTGTTTTCTACTCTTATGTAACCCAGTCCCATTGATATAATAGCTAATATTTAGAGGGAATAATAGTTCTGCCTTTGAATAAATTATATAACGTATTTAAAATTACAGACTTTAAAAGTAGAATCGGATCTTAATCTTATTTTGCAGTGTCACACAAATGTTCATCATGTGATTTTTTTTTTCCTAAACAGGATATCATTATTTTCTGGAGGGTTTTTCAGATGCACTACTATGTGGAAATAGCTCAGATGCAGGGTAAGCCAATAATTTGTATGTGTATATACATATTTTCTCTTTTTTTGTACTAACTGACAGACAACAGCCAGCTAATTTTATTTATAGTAATTTGTGATAATTAAGATGTTTTTTATTTATAAGATGAGGGATTATTTAAATGTTAGGCAAGCTTTCATGTTTTGTAAAACAAAGGAACACTTTAGCTTTAATGCTGTTTCCTTTAGATGAGCATTCGTGAGCTATGAGTCAACTCTGGAGCATCCACGCTAAGAAAATGAGCTAGACATGTTAACACGCTAATTACCAACAGAAAATAGTTTTGTAAAATATTACTAGACATGCTATACAATATTTTAATGATGACATCAGGTGATCAGTAAAATTATATTAAGTCAAAAGTTGGGAAATGTGTTACTTATTTATCATACTTTCATCCCTTGAAATAGCAAATCTTTCTAGCTCAAATGTTAAAAGTATAGCATGCTACCAGAATATAAACTCAGCAGAACTTCTTATAATACTTTCTTTTGCCACATTTACAGCCAATGTCCAGAAGGATACATGTGTGTGAAAGCTGGTAGAAATCCCAATTATGGCTACACAAGCTTCGATACCTTCAGTTGGGCATTTTTGTCGCTGTTTCGACTGATGACTCAGGACTTCTGGGAAAATCTTTACCAGCTGGTGAGAACCTGAGGCGACACATATTGTGTTTAATTGGAAGTATATAAGAAAACCAACTTAGTTATGAGATCCAAACCGCACCATAATATCATGGAAAGAGAAGAACTTGAACTCAGAAGACTCGACTTTCTTTATCTTATTGATTGTAATACATATTAAGCATAGCAGTGTGTTATGAACACAATTTTGTCTCATTTCCCCTTGACCTCAAAACATATTCCCCACCCTTCCCATACACAGATGCTCCTAAATAGAAAAGCACAGCTTCCTCTCAATTCCGTTTGCCCCCTTCAGGTGGCAGATGATGAAAATGAATAAACTGATGTAGAAGGATAAGTTTGGTCTCTTCCTGACCTTACTCAAAGGTTCAGCTCTTTAATGGAGATCCCGATGGTATTTTATTTGACTCTGCTTTATTCCTGGTAAATCTAGGAATTCCCTCTTACAGATTAGAATGCTAAATGCATGAGTTAGGGAAGGAAGAGGATGAAGTTAAAGAAACAGATAGTCAACAAGGTAGGAGGGGACATGACCATCATAATTATTTATATCGGAGTCCTACAAGACACAAAGTAAGTTGACAGTTGAAGCCACCAGTTAGTGAAATATTGTAAAAAACATAAGTCTGGTATTCTTGTTTTCAGACATTACGTGCTGCTGGAAAAACATACATGATATTTTTTGTGCTGGTCATTTTCTTGGGCTCCTTCTATCTAATAAATTTGATCCTGGCTGTGGTGGCCATGGCCTATGAAGAACAGAATCAGGCCACCTTAGAAGAGGCGGAACAGAAAGAGGCTGAATTTCAGCAGATGCTTGAACAACTTAAAAAGCAACAGGAAGCAGCTCAGGTAAATTCACCAAATCAAGTATGTCCTGTCTCATGGTATGAATATTTTTTTATTGTTTTGGTTGTTACAACAACGCTGGAGAGAACATGAGAAACAGGTGATTGTTTGTACTTAGAAGAAACTGGTAGTAGAGGGGGTTAGTCGATATTTTACATTATTCTGATCATTTGTAAATCATTTAGTTTAACTATTCTAAGATGTTTATAATATTGACCACAATAGGAATCTTTCATGCTATTTTAATCATCTTAAAAATTTTAGAATTCAAGGAAAAACGTTATTTTGAGGTCTTCTCAGGTGAGAAACTTTTACTGAATGAGTATACTGGCATTAGAAGAAAACCCTAAGAAATCATCTTTTCCTAGGAAACAATGTATTGGTTATTGTGTAAAAGATGTTCATGCGGTTCTTAGAAGATAGTCTTTACCCAAAAATATGTTGTCTTTTATGCGGTTGCTTATCTTTCTAAATAAAGAACTGATCAAATAATGAAATGCTCTCTGGTACAACAGTCGACATATAAAAGTAACCAGTTTTATGGAGATCAGGGAACCTAAGAATTACTTCATTTTATAGTATGATAAAATGCTCTTCCTATCACTTCCATCTTTCTTCACTCATGTTTAGCATCAAAACTCATTGTCTTTACTATAAAAGAAAGTTGATTAGGGAATATTAACTTATTTGCAAGCCTATATTGAGGGCACTCTTGGAACAATGAAAATCATCAAAAAGTTCCAACAAGCTGTGATAAAGAGCATTGTTTTCATCCCATGACCATGTAGCTAGCAAAAACCAGTGTTGACTTGAAGAAACTGGGGATGATCTTTGGAGACTGAATGTCTTGTCTTGCTTAGCAGAAACTATTGACCCTCCAGTCTCTAGTCTTTTGGATAGAGCATTGTAGAGGTGAGATGGGATATAACCTTCCATAAATTTGATTGATAATATTTTGAGGGTACTGGACAATCCTGTTTCAATAGCAAGAAAGAGGCCCTCAGTTCTTTATCTCATTTCTCCTATCTTTGGATATGACCCAAAGTAACTCATCAGCTTTTCTTCCATTCTCTAGTTGTTGTTGTTTTTTTTCCAATGAAAAAAAGACAGTGCTAATTGCCAATTCTTGGAGTAAATCAAATCCCAAAAGAAATATGAATTTATGTTCTTGTTGGTGTCTGATTGATTCTTTTGAATATGTGGTCTGTAAAAAATGTTAGCACAGAGAAAGTCAATTTATTTCTAAAAGTCTTTATTAGATGGACAGGAAAAATTTTCCCTCATATTTGCTGTTTCTTCAATGTAAGATTAACTGGAGTCAGCTGAATATTTTTTCAAATACTTTGCAAATACTTGAGGTATATTTTTAAAAGTAAGTTCTTCTCCACTTCCAAGCTGAAACCGTGTCTCCTCAATGTAGCAGGCAGCAGCTGTAACTGCCTCAGAGCATTCCAGAGAACCTAGTGCAGCAGGCAGGCTCTCAGACAGCTCATCTGAAGCCTCCAAGTTGAGTTCCAAGAGTGCAAAGGAAAGAAGAAATCGGAGAAAGAAAAGAAAACAGAAAGAGCAATCTGGCGGAGAAGAGAAAGATGACGATGAATTCCATAAATCTGAATCTGAAGACAGCATCAGGAGGAAAGGGTTTCGCTTCTCCATAGAAGGGAATCGGTTGACATATGAAAAGAGGTACTCCTCCCCACACCAGGTATGGCACTGCTGAGTAAATGATGCCTGGATGGAAATTAGGACATGAAGCTGGCGGGGGAGTGGGGAAGGGGCGGCTGGTGGCTGGGAGGAAAAGTGGATACAACATAGGACTTTTTATCAGCTGAATTGACTGCTTTTAAAAAATACATATATATTTAAACCTATCCTTTCTGTACAGTTTGAAAGAATTTTAGTTTGCATATATGTAAACCTGCAGCTTGGTGAGTGTGTGTGTGTGTTAGTTGCTCAGTCATATCCGACTCCTTGCAACCCTATGGACTGTGGCCCACCAGGCCCCTCTGTCCTTGGAATTCTCCAGGTAAGAATACTGGAGTGGGTTGACATTCCCTTCTCCTGGGGATTTTCCTGGCCCAGGGATCAAACCCAGGCTTCCTGCATTGCAGGAGGATTCTTTACATCTGAATCACAAGGGGAAGCTCTACAACTTGGTGTATTAAGGTAGCACAGCATCAAAAGTCAGGAGATCTGAATTCTCACCTGAACTTGTCTCCTGGCACTTGTTCTAACTAACATCTCATCTTTCTGGTCCACAGCCTTTTTAACAAGAAAAAATGTGGATAACTCATCAGTAATGTCTTTTTGGTTATTTTATGTTGTTTCTTTTTTTCACAACCCAGACTTCTTTATAAACCACAGTGCATGCTTCTGAAAATATTCGTTGTGGTATGCTTTATCAAAAGAGACAGCACTCTGAATTTCAGAGGTCTTAACTTCAAGCTCCAACAACACTGTGCCTACTAGATGCGATGGGAATAGTAACTCAAGTGATATTAGGAGGATGGACTTAAACAATTTGTGCAAAGTGTTGGAATTTCTTGAAGGGAAAGAGCAGTGGAGACAGATGTGCCCTTGTTAAGGCCATGCTGTTTAATGAGTGTTTTACAGTGTCCACAGTAAGGTGCTAGAGATGTTTGCTTTTCAACTTGAAAAATGTATTTCGGGTTTTGTTTTCCAATACCTTTAAGTTGCGGTCTGTCTCTCCTGTTATTAATCTCAAGGGCTAGACACCTTCTCTTATAAACTAATTTAACTTGAATGCACATAAAATGAGAATGTTAATCAAGGAATGAGTTACATTCTGTGAAGAATGCTGAAATCCCCTTCAACTTAATCTTACAAAATAAAAGCACATTCCAAATGACTATACTAATATGAATTTAATTTTTTTTTTTCGGTTTCAAACTTATAGTCTTTGTTGAGCATCCGTGGCTCCTTATTTTCTCCAAGGCGAAATAGCAGAACAAGCCTTTTCAGCTTCAGAGGGCGAGCAAAGGATGTGGGATCAGAGAACGACTTTGCTGATGATGAGCACAGCACCTTCGAGGATAACGAGAGCCGCAGAGACTCCTTATTTGTGCCCCGACGGCATGGAGAGCGACGCAACAGTAACTTAAGTCAGACCAGTAGGTCGTCCCGAATGCTGGCCGTGTTTCCAGCCAATGGGAAGATGCACAGCACTGTGGATTGCAATGGTGTGGTTTCCTTGGTTGGTGGACCTTCGGTTCCTACATCGCCTGTTGGACAGCTTCTGCCAGAGGTGATAATAGATAAGCCAGCTACTGATGACAATGTAAGGAAGTTTTAAATAGTTCAGGCATGGCAGGCCCATGATTGCTGTACCAGCCAGTGTTTCTACAGAATGGAACCCCTTGAGAATGATTCCTGGTTGGTCAAGCTGTGAATGCACCTGCATCTTGTAATACCTTTAAGACTAACCAACTAAAAACTTAAGGCCTCAACACTCTCTTGCATAACACCTGAATGCATTTATTTATTAAATGTGCTAAGGATAAATTATACACAGTAATAAATGACTGCCTCCAGTTGGAGGATTTGCTATATACCCATGCATGCTGAACTATCTTTAGATAGCAGGCCATCCACTAAAGACCTGGTATGAGAATAAATGAACAATTCCTATGTTTAAGTGTAAAGGGTGTATAATAAATCTTTCCAACAGATTCTTCGATATAGCTTGCTTTAGTGTAGAAGATTTCAAGAACACTGTGCCAAAATAGATAGCTTCATTATTATCTTAAAATTTCTAGTACTCATATTTGTCTTACTAAAAAATAATGCTGATATAGGTCTTATCAAAACTAATCTAAATGAAGAGACACAAAAAACTATTAATATAGACAGATAAAAGAATTCTCTGTGTACAAAGGTATGTTATGTGTTTGTGAATATATACCCAGATTAGGAATTTCTAAACATGTGTTGCCTCTTATTAGACCTGGAAATATATCAGCATGAATGAGGCATGATTAAGTCAGAACTAGATGACTTATTGCTTTGGTACCCTGGATGAAACTGTTGTCCATGCAGCATGTATTGTTGTTTTTTTTAACATACAGCTTGTGTTGTCAATGACCATCTGTGTCTTGTGTCCAGAAAATGAGATGGCAGCTACGTGTGTTCTAATTATTTGTATTCCTTTAAAAATAAAGGGCTACCTTCTCAAAATAAAATGCTCTGATCATTTAGGTGACTTTTCAAGTTATTACTTTTTTCTGTTCTGAAATAAGCAAATTGTTAAGTATGTCACTCACAAGGTTTATCAAGGATATCCAAATTATGTCACCTAAAACTAACAAATCAGAGGGTAAAAAGAAAACCCTCAGTTTTGGTGTATGAAAAAGTGGCTAACAGTTTGGACAGTCCAGGTTAATGCTACAATAAGTCAGCAATACCTGCCATCACCAGTTAAATACGAACGTGCATGATGCATGTATTTCATGAATTTCACTGTGTCACAATGGTTGTTTGCTTATCATATTGCCCAAGATAAGCATTGAATCCATTAACATTTTCTTTACAGGGAACAACCACTGAAACTGAAATGAGAAAGAGAAGGTCGAGTTCTTTTCACGTTTCCATGGACTTTCTAGAAGATCCATCTCAAAGGCAAAGAGCCATGAGTATAGCCAGCATTTTAACAAATACGGTAGAAGGTTTGTAACAAATTCCATTTCCATTTCAGTTGTTTTCACTGAATTTATGTTGTCTTATTTGAAACACATGTCAGTAAGTTGGAAGTAGTGTATTCCAAAGAAAACATCATAGATTTTATCTAAGAGTTATTTGTTATATATTTCTATATTCTAGAAACTTTTTAAAAAGTTACTTAAACTTCATGGTTTTTACAGCTCTAAAGAACACATCCTGTGTTTTGTTGCGCAGTCTCTCAGTAATGACCAACTCTTTGCCACTCCATGTACTTCACCACACCAGGCTTCCCTGTCCTTCACCACTTTGTGGAGCTTGCTCAAACTCATGTCCATTGACTTGGTGATGCCATCCAATCATCCTGTGCTTTGTTGTCCCCTTTTCCTCCTGCCTTATATCTTTCCCAGCATCAGGGTCTTTTCCAATAAGTCCATTCTTTGCATCAGGTGGCCAAAGTATTGGAGTTTCAGCTTCAGCATCAGTCTCTCCAGTGAATATTCAGGATTGATTTTCTCTAGAATTGACTGGTTTGATCTCCTTGCAGTCCAAGAGACTCTCAAGAATCTTCTCCAACACCACAGTTGAAGAGTTGAAAAGCAGCAATTCTTTGATGCTCAGCCTTCTTTATGGTCCAACTCTCACATCCATACATGACTTCTGAAAAGACCATAGCTTTGACTATATGGACCTTTGTCTGCACAGTAATGTCTCTGCTTTTTAATATGCTGTCTAGGTGAGTTATTGGAGAAGGCAATGGCAAGCCACTCCAGTACTCTTGCCTAGAAAATCACATGGACAGAGGAGCCTGGTGGGCTGCAGTCCATGGGATCGCTACTAGTCGGACACGACTGAGCGACTTCACTTTCACTTTTCACTTTCACACATTGGAGAAGGAAATGGCAACCCACTCCAGTGTTCTTGCCTGGAGAATCCCAGGGACGGCGGAGCCTGGTCAACTGCCGTCTACGGGGTAGCACAGAGTCAGACACAACTGAAGCGACTTAGCAGCAGCAGCAGCAGCAGCAGGTTAGTTATAGCTTTTCTTCCAAGGAACAAATGTCATGGCTTCAGTCATCATCTGCAGTGATTTTGGAGCCCAAGTAAATAGTCTGTCACTGTTTCCATTGTTTCCCCATCTGTTTGCCATGAAGTGATGGGACCGGAGAGCATGATCTTCATTTTTTGAATTTTGAGTTTTAAGCCAACTTTTTCACTTTCCTCTTTCACCCTCCTTAAGAGGCTCTTCAGTTCCTCTTTGCTTTCTGCTGTTAAGGTGGTGTTATCTGTATATCTGAGGTTATTAATATTTCTTCCAGCAATCTTGATTCCAGCTTGTACTTCTTCCAGCCCAGAATTTTGCATGATGTGTTCTGTATATGAGTTAAATAATCAGGGTGACATTATACAACCTTGCCATACTCCTTTCCCAATTTTGAACCAGTCCATTGTTCCATATCCAGTTCTAACTGTTGCTTCTTGTCCTGCATACAAATTTCTCAGGAGGCAGGTAAGGTGGTCTGGTATTCCCATCTGTTAAAGAATTTTCCACAGCTTGTTGTGATCCACACTGTCAAAGGCTTTAGCATAGTCAATGAAATAGAAGTAGATGTTTTTCTGGAACTTTCTTGCTTTTTCTATGATCCATTAGATGTTCGCAATTTGATCTCTGATTCCTCTGCCTTTTCTAAATCCAACTTGAACATCTCAAAGTTCTCGGTTCAAGTTCTCAGTTCTCTTGACAGAGAATTTTCAGCATTACTTTGCTAGCATGTGAAATGAGTGCAATTGTGTGGTAGTTTGAACATTCTTTGGCATTGCCCTTCTTTGGGATTGGTACGAAAACTGACCTTTTCCAGTCCATTAGCTACTACTGAGTTTTCCAAATTTGCTGGCATATTGAGTGCAGCACTTTCACAGCATCATCTTTTAGGATTTGAAATAGCTCAGCTGGAATTCCATCACCTCCACTAGCTTTATTAGTAGTCATACTTCCTAACGCCCACTTGACTTCACACTCCAAGATGTCTGACGTTAGGTGAGTGATCACACCGTCATCGTTTTCTGTGTCATTAAGATCTTTTTTGTACAGTTCTTCTGTGTATTCTTGCCACCTCTTCTTAATATCTTCTGCTTCTGTCAGGTCCATACCATTTCTGTCCTTTATCGAGCCCATCTTTGCATGAAATGTTCCCTTAGTATCTCTAATTTTCTTGAAGAGATCTCTAGTCTTTCCCATTGTTTGTTTTCCTCTATTTCTTTGCATTGTTCACTGTCGAAGGCTTTCTTATCTCTCCTTGCTATTCTTTGAAACTCTGCATTCAAATGGGTATATCTTTCCTTTTCTCCTTTGCCTTTATCTTCTCTTATTTTCTCAGTTTTTGTAAAGCCTCTTCAGACTGCCATTTCGCCTTTTGGTATTTCTCTTTCTCGGGGATGATTTTGGCCGATGCCTTTTATATAGCATCTGTCCATAGTTCTTCAGGCCCTCTGTCTATCAGATCTAATCCCTTGAATCTATTTGTCACTTCCACTGTATAATCATAAGGGATTTTATTCAGGTCATACCTGAATGGCCTAGTGGTTTTCTCTACTTTCTTCAATTTAAGTCTGAATTTGGCAATAAGAAGTTCATGATCTGAGCCACAGTCAACTCCTGGTCTTGTTTTTGCTGACAGTATAGAGCTCTCTGTCTTTAGCTGCAAAGAATATAATCAAGCTGATTTTGGTGTTGACCATCTGCTGATGTCCATGTGTGGAGTCATCTCTTGTGTTGTGGAAAGAGGGTGTTTGCTATGACTAGTGTGTTCTCTTGGAAAAACTCTGTTAGCCTTTGTCCTGCTTCATTTTGTACTCCAAGGCCAAATTTGCCTGTTACTCCAGGTATCTCTTGACTTCCTAATTTTGCTCTCCAGTCCCCTATGATGAAAAGGACATTTTTTTTGTTGCTAGTTCTAGAAGGTCTTGTAAGTCTTCATAGAACCATTCAACTTCAGCTTCTTTGGCATCAGTGGTTGGGGCATAGACCTGGATTACTGTGATACTGAATGATTTGCCTTGGAAGCTACTGAGATCATTCTGTCTCTGACCAAACTACAGGGAGGGAACACAGTCCCACCCATCAACAGCATGGCCTTGCCCACAGAACAAGAGCAAAACAGAGCAAGACCCAGTTTCCCCACACCCATTCTCTCCCCTCAGGAAGCTTCCACAAGCCTCTTATTCTCATCAAGCAGAGGGCAGACAGAATGAAAACCACAGTCACAGAAAACTAACCAAACTGATCATATGGATCACAGCCTTGTCTAACTCAGTGAAACTATGACCCAAGCCATGCATGTAGGGCCACCCAAGATGGACAGGTCATGGTGGAGAGTTTGGGCAAACGTGGTCCACTGGAGAAGACAACAGCAAACCACTTCAGCATTCTTGCCTTGAGAACCCCATGAACAATATGAAAAGGCAAAGGATGTGATGCTTATAGATGAACTCCCCAGGTTGGTAGGCATCCAATATGCTCCTGGAGAAGAGCAAATAAATAGCTCCAGAAGAAATGAAGAGATTGAACCAAAGCAGAAACAGCACCCAGTGGTGGATGTGTCTGGTGATGAAAGTAAAGTCTAATGCTGTAAAGAACAATATTTCATAGGAACCTGGAATGTTATATCCAAGGATCAGGGTAAATTGGAAGTGGTCAAACAGGAGATGGCAAGAAGGAACATTGACGTTTTAGGAATCAGTGAACTAAAATGGACCAGAATAGGTGAAATTAATTCAGATGACCATTATATCTACTACTGTGGGCCAGAATCCCTTAGAAGAAATGGAGTAGCCCTCATAGTCAAAAGAAGAGTCTGAAATATAGTACTTGGATGCAGTCTCAAAAATGACAGAATCCTGTGTGTGGTAACTCCTTAAAAATGTACAATAAAGTATTTCTGTAAAGGGTTTCTAATCCTATTAGTTATAGTGACCGTATCTTCTGTTCCATTTAGTTTAGGACTTCTGATACCATCCTAAACACTCTCAAGATTGGAGGGGAAGAATGGGTTATTCTCACAAAATAAAAACAAACAGCTTATTCTTGGCTCTCTTATAGCCTGAGGATGACAGCATAGCCAGACATCAACATAGGATTACACACAGTATCTCTATTAAAAAGATAGTCTATGTAACTTAGAACCAAATATGGAACCACAATATCAATGCATAAGAGAAGAAAATCATTCTTTGATGTCCCTGTTCTATGTTTATGTCTGAAGAAATTTTGGGGAGTAATCTAAAGAGTAAATTCTATTTTTAAAATCATATTTTTTTAATAAGTACAAAAATAGGTTGTCTGTAGCAAATGAGAATGTTTGGTTAGTGAAATCTATTGGATCTGAGAGGAATATATATGTTTTAAAATATCTTTTGGTGGTTGTTTTTATTTATTTATTTTTAATCTAGAACTTGAAGAATCCAGGCAGAAATGCCCACCCTGTTGGTATAAATTTTCCAACATATTCTTAATCTGGGACTGTTCGCCATATTGGTTAAAAGTGAAACATATTGTCAACCTGGTTGTTATGGACCCTTTTGTTGACCTGGCCATCACCATCTGTATTGTCTTAAATACTCTCTTCATGGCCATGGAGCACTATCCCATGACAGACCATTTCAATAATGTGCTTACAGTAGGAAACTTGGTAAGCATATTGGAAGGTAAATGTGTTCAGTCTTCAAATTTTCTGTTTGAGAAAATGTTTGCATGTAATGTCTTATAGCAGTCTTACCATCACCCTTTCTACTTCCTTGCTTTCAAAAGATGGGAATTATATCTAGCTGGATATACCCTACTCTTTGCCAAAAATAGCCCTTAAGATCCAAGCTGAAACTGAGAAAGACAGCAATAAAAACAGGCCTACATTACTACTTGAAAAAGTCAATATTGATATTTATAAGTAATACAAAGCACAGAAGCAGTTTATAGTTTAAGGACACACTTTTTAAAATGATGTTATCACAGTTTCCCTACGTATAGAAGGCTAAAATAAAATTACAGATCTTTTTATCTTGCTTAGTCATTCATCATCACTATAAGCCACAACTTATTTAACAACTCACAGACGGCTCCAGATTTTCTACTTCCAAGATCTAGGGCCTGTATTGTTTAATCCATCTAGTCTAGATCAAAGCCATAAATAATAAAAAACATCCAGTACATTTTGTGCATTATATGATTAACAAGGCCATTTTTGGTGAAGGTTTCCACCTAATTCTTTCTCTTCTGAGCTTAAAAAAAAAAACAAATTGTTAAAGTGTTTGTTGTCTTAATTTAGGAACATTAGCTTTCTTTTGCTGAAATAAAGGTCTCTAAAATAATGTATTCATTTTTCATAATATTTGTTTTGAGGTTTAAAGCTGTTGATGTTAGAAAGAAAAATATGTAAAGCATCCTGAATTATAGTATTGCTATTTTTAAAGTTCTAGTATTTACTGCTGAAGTAATTTTTTCATGTGCATAATAAATAATGATGATAATGCACATATTATAATATAGGTGTGCATGTAAAATAACTGTCTGAGTAGAGGGAAATGGGAATAAGCTTATAGTTAAAACTGTTTATGGGAAAAATCTTGTCAGTACCTGTGCTGTATGAAGTCTGGAGGAAAATGCAGTTGATGCAATGGAAAGAACACTGATTAAAAATAGATTTGCTCTCAAATCCTAGTTTTTCTAACTTTCTAGTTGATGTTGGGCAAGCCACTGAACCCATCTGAAGACATGTTTACTAATTGGTGAAGTAAGAGTTATAATACTCACATTATGTGTTTAACAGTGTTTCATTTGAGGATAAAATTAAATAACATATATGAGAGCTTTTTAACAACTATAAATTACTGTGCAAATGTAAGCAAGTAATAGAATAATTACTAGTGTAAACATTTTGTTCTAGGAGCAAATATTATGTCATGCTGCTTTATCACTATCTGATGGAATTAGAGTAACTTTGTTTTGATCTTAGGTTTTCACTGGGATCTTTACAGCAGAAATGTTTCTGAAAATTATTGCCATGGATCCTTACTATTATTTCCAAGAAGGCTGGAATATCTTTGATGGTTTTATTGTAACGCTTAGCCTGGTAGAACTTGGCCTGGCCAACGTGGAAGGATTATCTGTTCTCCGTTCATTCCGTTTGGTAAAAAAACAAAACAGTACAAAGATAAAAACCTTTCCAACAATCAGGGTTCTTGCATCATAGATTTTACCACACACCATTAACATTTTAAATTTTTTGTATAACATTTGCATTGTTAAAAACAGTCCCTAAGTGAAAAAAAAAAATTCCCACATATTTAGGAAAAAGCTTTATTGCAAAAATCTTGGTCATATAAAGTTGAATATGTTACTCAATTACCATTTCAACTAATTATTGTTTCTAGAGATGACTGCAGTTAATATATTTGCATCAAAGAAAATATTTTAATGAAAATGTGTTTTAATAATACTTTGAAAATATAAACACCCTTTTATATTGGTGAATGACAATCAGATAAGGATGTGCATGTAGAAACCATTTCTAATTGTATCTCTGGAAAATCTTCTCCTTCCCCAAATCAGAGGAGAGATATCAGAGTTATTTACTTAGTCCACTGATTCACATATATGTGCTTGCAAATAGGGAAAGAATTATGAAGTCATGGGAAGTATTCCAAGTTCTTAAATGCAGGTGCATCTAGCTATGTCAGTGCTCCAGAGGAGCATTATGAATAATAAACACTTTACTTATAGCAGGGCTCTGTGTGCTGTTACTTTGCCTGCTATTGACAAATGAGTATCTTTGAGCAGAAATCATTGAGATCAAATATTAATATTAGTGTCAGTCCAGGTATGCCTTACAACCACCTTTACAAAACAAATTAGGGACAGTATGTCCCCAAGTAATAATTAAAAATTCACTCTCAGGGAAAATTATCTACATAAAATATGGAAGGATCAGATTCTTCCTGGGTGGGAGGGAGGGGTCTAAAAATTAGCCATGAGACTGGCCATGGTCAAGGATAGGACAGATGTTGTAAGAGAGTTTTGTTGTTGTTGTTTGTTTGTTTGTTTTTTAGATAAGAAGCTCCTTACGGGAAGACCTTTGCTTCTTGTTTGGTGAAGTGAAACATTTGCTCACAACTCTGTTCCTGATAGATTAGAAATATGTCTTGGAGTAAAGCCAAGCACTGACACAAAGACATCCAGACAGCCTGCTCTTCACATCTTTTGCTTAGGAGGGTGGTGCTATGACAGTGCAGTGGCACAGGTCATTTCTAATTGGTTAAGGTCCAAAGGTAGATGGATTTAAAAGTCTAGAAAGCAAAGTGCAAGAATGCAAGGTGGCTCTTACCTGTTTCCCCAATCAAGATTGTAAGTTTTACAATCAGTAGTGGCCCAGGACATCCACTAACTCTCTTTAAAAATGTCTTCTGTTATATACTTCAATATCTTTATTAAGTTATTACTGATATAACACTGTATTTCAGGTTTACAACATATGACACAATATTTGTATATAGTGCAAAATGATCACCACAATAAGCTCAGTTAACATCCATGACCATTATAACATCTGTAGAGCAAAGGCTGTTAGAGATTCAGTTTTAATCATTTCTTGGTAAACCTCACATGTAATGCTTTCAAAGACTGATCATAATAACATATATATATTTTTTTATTTTCCAGCTCCGAGTTTTCAAGTTGGCAAAATCTTGGCCAACATTAAATATGCTAATAAAGATCATCGGCAATTCAGTGGGGGCTCTGGGAAATCTGACCTTGGTGTTAGCCATCATTGTCTTCATTTTTGCCGTGGTTGGCATGCAGCTTTTTGGTAAAAGTTACAAAGATTGTGTCTGCAAGATCAACAGCGAGTGTAAGCTCCCACGCTGGCACATGAATGACTTCTTCCACTCCTTCCTGATTGTGTTCCGGGTGCTGTGTGGCGAGTGGATAGAGACCATGTGGGACTGCATGGAGGTCGCTGGTCAAGCCATGTGCCTTACTGTCTTCATGATGGTCATGGTCATTGGAAACCTGGTGGTATGTACCCATTTAAGATATGAGTTTCAGAAATGGATTAAGAGCATAATGAATTGACAACCATTTTGTCTAAAACAAAATTAAGATTATTAATTTCAAAAGTTTCTTACCTTGGATACACTTATAATCTTATTTTGACAACACAACCAGTGACCCTACAATGTTTATTCTCAACTGTTTTGCCAGTCATTTCATCACACTTATTATGTGAACTCCTATGGAGTATAATATTAAAGACAGGTTTAGAAGGATATGTTGGAAACATTAAAAAAATTCAAATCCAAGGAAGAGAAAAGTCTGAAAAAAAATAAATTTAGAGAAAACCCAAACTTACTTGCTAGTATAGGACTGAAAAGTGGTACTTCCCATTGTTCCTAGCTATTTCAACTTTTCTTTGCCCATTCATTATAGATAGTATTCAGTCACTCTATGTCATAAGGCAGATGTATGAACCAACCTGGGTTAGTTAATCCTTATGTCAAAACAGAGGTTGGCTAAGGATTCCTAACCTACATGGAGTAACTAATCTGTCCTCTCTTTTAGGTTTGGTACCTTACTATTACCATATAGAAATATATACTCCAAAGGATATGTACATTAATACTCCAGTCTCATGGAAATATTAGTGATTGTTTATAAATAGTTGTCCTAGTTAGTCAACAGTGGGGTATGAAAAAAGTAGTAGATCAAGAAAATATGTGTTGATGCCTATTGATGCTTTTGAACTGTGGTGCTGGAGAAGACTCTTGAGAGTCCCTTGGACTGCAGGGAGATCCAACCAGTCCATTCTAGAGGAGATCAATCCTGGGTGTTCATTGGAAGGACTGATGCTGAAGCTTAAACTCCAATACTTTGGCCACCTCATGCGATGAGTTGACTCACTGGAAAAAACTCTGATGCTGGGAGGGATTAGGGGCGGGAGGAGATGGGGACGACAGAGAATGAGATGGCTGGATGGCATCACCAGCTCAATGGACATGAGTTTGAGTGAACTCCGGGAGTTGGTGATGGACAGGGAGGCCTGGCGTGCTGTGATTCATGGGGTCGCAAAGAGTCGGACACGACTGAGCGACTGAACTGAACTGAACTGATGTTAAGCCCAAAATTCTCACTCTGGATTATAATGATTTTCTTTCAATTAATATCCAATTTAATATCTCTTCATCAAAAAAAGAAACTATAATATGCAATTAAATGCATAGTTTTAAAAACTAAGGAATTTTAAGTTTAGAACTCTTATATAGAGCCCATATAAATTTATTTCTTATAATCACATAATTTTAAGTTTAGTAAAACCTTAGGTCAGCTCATTCAGTGTCTTCATTTTATAAGTAGAGACCAATAACTAGGACCAATGGAAATCATGTCTTTGCCCATGGATGAATTGTGGCATAGCTGTTAAGCCAAATCACAAATTTAGATCTCTGAACTTCTAGTCACTATGCTGTGGTGTTTATTTCACCTCATTGTTAGAACTTATAGTTTCCTCAACAAGGAATAAGTGATCTCAATCTGCTCTTCTTCACATTGGGGTGAAATTATAATGATGTTTGTGTTATTTTTAAGGTCCTGAACCTCTTTTTGGCTTTGCTTCTGAGCTCATTTAGTGCAGACAACCTTGCGGCCACTGATGATGATAATGAAATGAACAATCTCCAAATTGCTGTGGATAGGATGCACAAGGGAATAGCTTATGTGAAGAGAAAAATATATGAATTTATTCAACAGTCCTTTGTTAGAAAACAAAAGATTTTAGATGAAATTAAACCACTTGATGATCTAAACAACAGGAAAGACAATTGTATGTCCAATCATACAACAGAAATGGGGAAAGATCTTGACTATCTTAAAGACGTAAATGGAACCACAAGTGGAATAGGAACCGGCAGCAGTGTTGAAAAGTACATTATTGATGAAAGTGATTACATGTCCTTCATAAACAATCCCAGTCTTACTGTGACTGTACCAATTGCTGTCGGAGAATCTGACTTTGAAAATTTAAACACAGAGGACTTCAGTAGTGAATCAGATCTGGAAGAAAGCAAAGAGGTAAGATTTTATAGATGTGGTTGGGTATAAATGTGTATGTATATACATGTATTATATTGCCTGTATTTATGATTATATATTCTCCATGTAGGATATTTTTGCCATAATATATTATTTCATTGAAGAACCAAAGATTTAAGCTCAGTGAGATTATTAATAAGTTAAAGAATAATATATATGTGTATGTTTTCTCATCTTCATAGTATATGTATAAGTTTTCTCATCCTAAGTAGTGGGTATTTGTTAGATGACAAATGAATGAATGATTCAGGGAATGAACAAGCATTATTGTATTTAATCCTTGTAATAACCTCAGAAAGATTTGTTGTTGTTCTAACCTGTCAGGTAAGAAAATTAGCTTAGAAAATTTAAGCCCATGTTATAATGAGGAGATATAGCTGAGAATTGAACTTACCGTCTTTATGAGCTCTGTATATCTTACACTGCATTGCACTAATTCACATACATGGAAGAGAATTTAACAAGAATAGTCTATGTCATTCCATTAAGGTGACTCAAATGGAAAAGAATCTGCCGGCAGCACAGGAGATGCAGGTTCAATCGCTTGGTTAGGAAAATTCCCTGGAGGAGGAATGACTACCCACTCCTGTATTCTTTCCTGGAGAATTCTGTGGTCAGAGGAGCCTGGTGGGCTACAGGTGGGGTTGCAAAGAGTTGGACATGACCGAGCAACTAACACTTTCTTCTGAACTTCATGTTAATCTTCCAGGCTTCCATAGCAAGGCTCCACACACTGGGTGGCTGAAATAATCAAAATGTATTTTCTCACATTTCTGGAGAGTGGAAAGTGCAAGGTCAAGGTGCTAGGAGGGTCAAGCTCTGGGGAGAGCTCTCTCTTTGCGTTGCAGATAGCTGTCTTCTCACTGTGTTCTCACATGGTCTTTCCTTAGCATGTAGGTGTGAGCTCTGGTCTCTCTTCTTATAACAGCACCATCCCTGTTGGATTAGAGGTTGGATCAAGACCTCACTTAACCTTTATCACTACTTCACAAGCCTGGTCTCCAAATAGAGTCACACTGGGAGTTACGGCTTCAAAATACTAATTTTGAGGGAACACAATTCAGTCCATAGCAACTGACTTAGGAATATTAATCTGAAATTTTAATGGATTTAAAAGATAATTCCAAAGAAACATAAAACAACTTCACTTCCCATTTATTATGTGGAAGTCTCAAAAATGGTAAGATGACTTGGGTTACATAGTCAAAAATTTTAAACAATTTATTTAAACATTTTATTTTTAAAACAGATTCACAGACAAATTGAGAGGAAGACTGCAAAATTTGCATATACTCCAATTTGTTTTATTTGTTGAAGTTACATTGATGTGTCATTATAACCCAAAGTCTATAGGTTACATTTGGATTCATTCCTGGTATTATCCATTTTATAGTCAGTTCATTCATTCAGTCATGTCCAGTTCTTTGCAACCCCATGGACTGCAGCAGGCCAGGCTTCGCTGTCCATTACCAACTCGCAGAAATTGCTGAAACTCATGCCCATGGAGTCGGTGATGCCATTCAGCCATCTTATCCTCAGTTATCCCTTTCTCTTCCTGCCCTCGATCTTTCCCAGCATCAGGATCTTTTCAAATGAGTCAGTTCTTCACATCAGGTGGCCAAAGTATTGGAGTTTCAGCTTCAGCATCAGCCCTTCCAATGAATATTCAGGACTGATTTCTTTTAGGATTGATTGATTGGATCTCCTTGCAGTCCAAGGGACTCTCAAGGGTCTTTCCTCACACCACAGTTCAAAAGCATCAATCCTTCAATGCTCAGCCTTCTTTACAGTCCAACTCTCACATCAAAAATGACTACTGGGAAAACCATAGCTTTGACTATACGGACCTTTGTTGGCAAAGTAATGTCTTTGCTTCTTAATATGCTGTCTGGGTTGGATATAACTTTTCTTCCAAGGGGCAAGTGTCTTTTAATTTCATGACTGCAGTCACCATCTGCATTTATTTTGGAACTCAAGAAAATAAAGTCTGTCACTGTTTCCCCATCTATTTGCCATGAAGTGATGGGACCAGATGCCATGATCTTTGTTTTTTGAATGTTGAGTTTTAAGCCAGCTTTTTCACTCTCCTCTTTTGCACAAATGTCTGAAGGTATTTACTGACTGTTACTGCATCACACAGAGCCGTTTCTATGGGTCTAAAAATTCTCTGTACTCTATTCATCCATCCCTCTGTACTAACCTCTGGCAATGATCTGTAACTGTTTCTGCCCTTTTCAGAATGTCATATACTTGGAGTCATAATATATAGCCTTTTCAGACTGGCTTCCTTTACTTAGTAATCTGAATTTAAGACTCTTCCATATCTTTTCATGGCTTGATAGTTCACTTCTTTTAGTGCTAAGTACTATTTTGTTGTCTGGATGTTTATTTATTCGTTCACTTACTGAAGGACATCTTGGTTTTTCCAAGTTTTGGCCATTTTGAATAAAGCTACTATAAACAGAGTCATGTGCAGGCTTTTGTGTGGACATAAGATTTCAACTCATTTGGTTAAATACCAAGAATGGCAATTGCTGGTGGTATGCTAAGTGTAAGTTTTATTTTGTAAGAATTTACAACCTGGTTTCAAAGTCGCTGTACGGTTATTCATAGCCACTAGCAATGAAGGAGAGGTTCTGTTGCCCCACAGCATTTTGTGTTGTCAGTGTTCAGGATTTTGTCCATTCTAGTAGATGTGTTGTTGTTCAGTCGCTCAGTTGCATCCACCTCCCTGTGACCCCATGGGCTGCAGCACACCAGGCTTCCCTGTCCTTCACAACCTCCCAGAGTTTGCTCAAACTCCTGTCCATTGAGTCAGTGATGCTCAACAGATATGTAGTGGTACCACATTGGTTTTCTTTATTTTTCATTAAAGGATGATTACAATATTGTACGGATTTCTGCTATATAACAACATGAATCAGCCATAGGTATACATATGTCCCCTCCCTTTAAACCTCCCTTCATGACCCATCCCACTCCTCTAGGTTGTCAGAGCCTTGGTTTGAACTCCCCGAGTCATATAGCAAATTCCCACTCGCTACCTATTTTACATATGGTAGTGTATATATTTCCATGCTGCTTTCCCCATTCATCTCAACCTCTCCTTCACCCCGTCCCCGTGTTCACAAGTCTGTTCTCTATGTCTGCATCTCCATTGCTACCCTGTAATAGGTTCATCAGTACCATATTTCTAGATACCATATAAATATACAATATCTGTTTTTTCTCTTTCTGACTTACTTTACTCTGTAGGCTGTAGGTTCATCCACCTCATTAGAACTGAATCAAATGCATTCCTTTTTATGACTGAGTATTCTTCCATTGTGTATATGTACCATTACTTTGCCAACAAAGGTCCGTCTAGTCAAAGTTATGGTTTTTCCAGTAGTCATGTATAGATGTGAAAGTTAGACTACAAAGAAAACTGATCGCCAAAGAATTAATGCTTTTGAACTGTGGTGTTGGAGAAGACTCTTGAGAGTCCCTTGAACAGCAAGGAGAGTCAACCAGTCCATCCTAAAGGAGATCAGTCCTGAATGTTCATTGGAAGGACTGATGCCGAAGCTGAAACTACAATACTTTGGCCACCTGATGTGAAGAACTGACTCACTGGAAAAGACACTGATGCTGGAAAAGATTGAAGGCGGAAGGAAATGGGGACGACAGAGGATGAGATGGTTGGATGGTATCACCGACTCAATGGACATGACTTTGAGTAAACTCCGGGAGTTGGTGATAGACAAGGATGCCTGGAAAGCTGCAGTTAATGGGGTCTCAAAGAGTTGGACTTGACTGAGCAACTGAACTGAGCTGACTGACTACAGCTTCTTTATCCATTCATATATTGATGGACATCTCAGTTGCTTCCATGTCCTGCTGCTGCTGCTGCTGTCACTTCAGTCATGTCCGACTCTGTGTGACCCCATAGACGGAAGCCCACCAGGCTCCGTCTTCCCTGGGATTCTCCAGGCAAGAACACTGGAGTGGGTTGCCATTTCCTTCTCCAATGTGTGAAAGTGAAAAGTGAAAGTGAAGTCGCTCAGTCATGTCCGACCCTTAGCGACCCCACGGACTGCAGCCTACCAGGCTCCTCCATCCATGGGATTTTCCAGGCAAGAGTACTAGTTACTGTGAATAGTCCTGCATTGAACATTGTTTTTTAATTTACATTTTATGAAGACATATGATGTGGAGGATCTTTTCATATTCTGCTTTGTCATTTGTTTTTCTTTGATGAAGTATCTGTTGAGAGCTTTGACCTGTTTTTTGTGTTTTTTTTTATAAATGTTTTCTTGTTGTTGAGTTTTGAGAATTCTTTGTGCATTGTTAATAACAGTCCTTTACCAGCTTCATTTTTGCAAAGATTTTCACCTAATTTATGGCTTCTCTTCTCACTCTCTTGATGATACCTTTCACAAAACAAATATTTTTAATTTTAATGAAGTCTAGTTTATCAGTTCTCTTTTTCATGGATTGTGCCTTGATAGATTTCTGAAATCTGTGCAAAATTGCTGAGACTATGCAAAAGACAAATAAAATCATATCTCCCCAATTAGAAAGTAATTCCTTTGGCAATGGATTGTGTTTTATATAATTTAAATCCTCTGAAGCACCTAGTACAATGTTGTATACATAATAAGGGCTCAATAGCTTTTTGAGTTTAGGTTGATTTGTATGGATACTAAAGTAAGAGTGTGTTGGTCTTAACTCTATTATGGGCAATCACTGATTGTATATTATCCAGTTTCCTAGTTATAATGTGAGTATATCTGTCCTGTAGTGCTTATAGGAATCTTATGAGAATCTAAAAGCTGTTCAGAAGTTAAAAGGACTAAAAAACAAAAGGTAGTGATGGTGCAATTACTACCCTAACTCTGCTTAAATAAATACTTTTAAAATCAATTGAGTTATTAAACGTATATCTCTTTGGAATAAAAACAACATATTAGTAGCATAGTTAGGGGAAAGTACCCTTATTTTAGCAATGAGTACGTGCCAGAATGAAGTAAAACTCTCATTTGAGTCTTTGTAATTCAGATCATATTAATAACATGTCATTTGTTGTTTGCTCACTATAGACAAAGCACTGTTTATAGGGCTTTACACGTATCATTATCTCATTCAGTCTTCACACCGTGAAATAGATACTATTATTCTAATCTTACAAATAAGAAAATTGAACACAAAGAGTTTAAGTAACTTGCCAAGGTCATACAAGTAGTAAAGATTGATCCTGGCCTAGAATCCAGAAAGTGAGTTACAGTTTATATTTTGAATCATTACCTTAAATTTCCTTAACAATGTCTAAAAGTATACTATCTCTGGTATCTCTTTGAATTGAATAATACTGTTTACTGACAAACTAATAAGTGTTCACTATAGAGCCTGGTCGGCTGCCGTCTAGGGGGTCGCACAGAGTCGGACACGACTGAAGTGACTTAGCAGCAGCAGCAGCAGCATAGAGTTGGTATTGAATACCAAGCCCTTGTTGCCTGGCACAGGTTAATGATAAAGCCAGGAGAATCTGAATCTCCATCAGTCCTGGAGGGTCCTCTTCCTCCTTTGCTGGCCTATAATTTAGACTGATCTGCTTCTGCATACCACACTAATCTGTAGAGATCTGCTAATTACAGAGCTCTTATTCTCCCAAATTATGGGTACTCAAAGTTGTGCTTTAGGAATATACCTTTCTGCATGTAATCCCACCTGCAAGAATCCTCCAAATAATTAGGAAGCACATCTGTGGTTGCATTGTTAGTTTATGAAGTCTTTGAGAATAGGGAAAACACCAACCATGTCTTACTCACCTTAAGTCCGCAGCGTATACAAAATGTTTATTAAATGAATGAATAAATGAGTATTGAACAGTTCATTGATCCCAGTGAACAAGTAGATCCCACTTGTCCTCCCAGTGATAAATATTTCCTTACTGTTTTGCTGATATTTCCTCATTTAATACTTTTATCTTTATTATGTATAAGTTGAAGAACACATGATCGTTTTCAGTCTGTTACATACTGCTGAATATCAGCAAGTTAAATTTGTGCTACCACATACAGGTCTACAGGGAATGCCTTATGTGGACAATATCAGTTTTAAAATGTGTCTAAGAACAAGGATTAAGCTCATTTCATTTAACATAATATGCCCCACATTTATCCTAGTCTCTAGCATACAGTTAGTATCTAGCAAATGCATGTTAAATACAGAAATAAGAATAGGAAGTCTTTGGTTAATCTTGAATCAAATGGATATATCCCAAGACTTCTGCAAATATCCAAATTTATGAACACCATGATAACATAACTTTCCCCAGTAGAAAAATAGCAGACAGTATATCTGGAGATATTAAGAATCTACTTGGAGATAGGTATATATGCCTCCAGCTTTTTTGTATAGACCATCTCTTTACCTCTGGTCTCTACAGCAGGGATTGCCTCCATCTTATTAGTTTGACATACTTTAAAGCAGAATTCAGAATGTGTGTTGTGTGTTCAGTCATTGAGTCGTACCCAACTCCTTACGAGCCCATGGAAGGTAGCCTTCCAGGCTCCTCTTGTCCATGAAAATTTTTAGGCAAGAATACTGGAGTGGGTTGCCATTTTCCTCCTCGTGGGGATCTTCCCACCCTGCAATTAAACCCGTCTTTTGCTTCTCCTGCTTTGGCAGCAGATTCTTTACCACTAGTGCCACCTGCTGCTGCTGCTGCTAAGTCTCTTCAGTCGTGTCCGACTCTGTGCGACCCCATAGACAGCAGCCGACCAGGCTCCGCCGTCCCTGGGACTCTCCAGGCAAGAACACTGGAGTGGGTTGCCATTTCCTTCTCCAATGTGTGAAAGTGAAGTCGCTCGGTCGTGTCCGACTAGTAGCAACCCCATGGACTGCAGCCCACCAGGCTCCTCTGTCCATGTGATTTTCTAGGCAAGAGTACTGGAGTGGCTTGCCATTGCCTTCTCCGAGTGCCACCTAGGAATCCCAATTCAAAGTATATTAGAATGATGTTTCTTCACCTTCACCCCTACATAAGGCAAATGTTTGACTGATAGAAGATTTCACAATAAGAAAATTTTATATGTATTGAGTATGAATAATCAACTGAAGACTGTCATTACAACATAAATCATAATGAAGAAATCATCTGAGTTTAGGGATGGTAAGGAAATTAAAGAGTTAGTACTTGATTTTTTCATAGCTTCCCTATGGAAATTCTAAATCTCAGTACAGAATCTGTTCCTTTGATACTGTTGCTTTGCTGAAAGTTTTTAATAGAAGTCACTTTAATTTTTAATATGGTTAGTGTACACTAGAAATATTTACGAATGTACAATGTACACAATGAAATATTAATATTGATATTTTTGATGTTGAGCATCTCAACTATGTATGATTTAAGATATATATCTTAAATATACATGTTAATATGAATACATATATTAACAGTAAAATTCTCAACTTTAAAATAGTATATGCCAGCTTTTAAAATATTTTTCAAAAATAAAAAATACATGTATTATACACATATTCTGTATCCTTTGTACCCTTAAATTCCAGATTTATTTTTAAAATATTTTATCACATTATAAATTGAAATTCTATTACACACTATAAATAAGCTCCCTGTAACAAACCAAGTCTAAAATAATAGTATAAACATCCTAAGATTGAGTCAGAGAACAATAACTAAAAAAATGTGATCACTTACTCAAAGAAATATTGTAGACAGTACTATTTGCTTTGCTTTGTTTTGCTTCACCCTCAAGGTCAAAATCATTTGCTATAGTAGAAAATGTTTTTTAAAAAGCAAGAAATGTTGCATAAATCCACTGAGGAGGAAAAATGCTCTTCCCATCAGGATTGTAGTTATTAAGTGGTTATTGAATGCCCTTGTGTACAAGGCAAAGTGGATGCTTCAGATGCGATGTAGTTCTTTCATTCTCTCTGTTCACTTATTGTCATCCTGCCAAACATATATGGACAATAAGTCAGTATAGAATTGAGCCATTGAGAGTTACATGTGAAAATATATTTTTAAATGAACTAGCCCAAATGGAAATGAGTAAATTAAAGAGCAATTAATGGCTTAATAAACATAAAACTAAATAGTTAAAATAGTCTATTAAATCCCAAAGACCATGAGAGCCAATTGCTTTATTATGTGAATGATGAATTTCAAAATAAAAGTGAACTTCAATGTAAGAACAAAAAAGGAAAAATTAATTGTTTTATTGGTTTTTAAATCAATACAAGTACTTATTAGAAAAATTTAATTTTTTTGTTATCCAAGTTATTTAGTAGTTTATCTGAATTCGTATCTCATGTTTATCTGAATTAATATCTCAGGTCTAAAAATTGTTTCCTTCCCTTTTTGAGTAATAGTGTTTATACTCCAACCAAATAAAGGATTCAGAACCATATTATCTTTTATTTCAACAATGATAAATATAAAAATACACTGAAAAAGTATAATGGTTGTGAGAGTTTAAATACTATTCTTTTGGTCTGTGATGAATCAAAGGAAAATAAGGATGTCAATCCTTTGAATAATATAAATAGTAAAATGTTATAAATTTTATAAATTTCTTGTTATCTAGAAAAACTATATGTACAGAGAATTCTTATTTTCAATGGCCCATGGTGTACTTATATAAACTAATAATGTACTGGGTTTCAAAGTAAGCCTCAATAAATTCAAACAAGCAGAAATTGTAGGGTTATTATCCCAATAAATTCAAGATAGAAGATGTCATATAGGGTTAATCACAATCACAATGCAGTTAAACTAGAAAGTAATAATAAAATACCAGAAAAAATATAACCATTTGAGAATTTAAGAGTTTCCTCCTAAGCAAATATTGGGTTAAGTAGAAAATAAAATATATAAATAACTGTTCTTAATAAATAAGAACTTTTTCTCTCAAAAATCTATGAAGTTGGACCAAACACCCTCTGACTATCTTGCTATTAACAAAGATAACCAAGAAAGGATGAAAGAACATGACATAGAACTTAATTTGAGAAATTAGAAATGGAACAACAAAACAAAGGGAACGTAAATAAAGAGAAATTAATGTAGCAGATAATATTAGTGTAGTAGGTGGTTCTTAGGAAAAAAAATCAATAAAACATACAAACTTTAGTATTATCAGCAGGATCCTAAAGGTGATGCCAATGACTCAACAAACTTGGGTTCAGTTTATTAATGTTGTTATTTAATCTATTTTTGTTTAATACATTTATTATTTATTTTTTAATTTCAAATTTACCTACTAATGTTCTTTATTTAGCTCATCAATCAAAACCCTTACTGCCTCTTCTGTATTGTCAAGGCATGCTTCTCAGCTCAGTCTCTTCTGTATCAGTTTTGTCTGTCTGTCTTTTCTTTTTCACATTCTATTTATTTCCATTATGTACAAACTTAAAGGGGCTTCCCTAGTGACTCAGAGGTTAATGCGTCTGCCTCCAGTGCGGAATTCCCAGGTTCGATCCCTGGGTCGGGAAGATCCCCTGGGGAAGGAAATGGTAACCCACTCCAGTATTCTTGCCTGGAGAATCCCATGGATGGAGAAGCCTGGTAGGCTACAGTCCACGGGGTCGCAAAGAGTCGGACACAACTGAGCGACTCAACAGAACAGAACAGACAAACTTAAAGAAAAAACACTAAAATTTTTCTTGTGATCGCATAGTTTATCTAGAGTAGATTAGCTGGCCTGAGTCCACTTGCCTGTGGTTGGTTTTTTCTAACATTCACATGTCACTTTATCTGATGTCAGTATGATTTAAAGTTGGGGCAAGTTTCCCTCACTAGTGTGAGAATCAGGGTCTATCAAAGGGGTCTGTCAGGATGTGGCTTACCAGGCTTCTTTTGCAAAACATTGTTTTAGGGACCTATTTAAACCATATATGGATACTAAATTTAAAAATCTAATTTGTAATCATGTCCCATTCCTGAAATGCATACAAAGTACTTCTGGATCCCAAATATTGAACTGCTTCATTTTGAAAAATGATACATACTTACAGTAAAATGTCTCTTTGGGCCTCTTGTTCCAGCCTGGGTTCATTGTTTCAAGTTCTACATCATTGCTTATCATCAGCTACATCTGTAATTCATCATCTATGATTCTAGTTTAGGTTTTTTCAGAAGACAAAGATTACAAAGAACTTTATATAGCAACCTAAATTTAGCATTGTTCCAGAAATTTATAGCCCATATACTACAATGGTGTGGTTAGTCATCCAAAGCCAGACATTCTATCTAGAAGTCAAGTGGACCTTAAGAAGCAGTGTTGTTAATAAAACTAGTGGATGTGATGAAATTCCAGCAGAGCTATTCAAATCCCTAAAGGATGATGTCATCAAGGTTTTGCATTCATTATGTCAGCAAGTCTGGAAGACCCAGCAGTGGCCACAGGACTGGAAAAAATCAATCCTCATCACTCATCACCCATGCTAGTAAGGACGTACTTAAAATCTTGCATGCTAGGCGTCAGCATTATGGGTACCAAGAACTTCCAGATGTCCAAGCTGGCTTTAAAAAAGGAAGAGGAGCTAGAGATCAAATTGCCAGCATTTGCTAGATTATAAGCAAGGGAATTTCAGAAAAAACATCTCTCTCTCTTTTGTCAACTATGCTGAAGGCTTTGACTGTGTGGATCATGACAAACTGTGGAAAGTTCTTAGAGAGATGGGAATACCAGACCATCTTACTTGTCTCCTGAGAAACCTGTATTTGAGCCAAGAAGCAACAGTTAGAACCTCGTATAGAACAACTGATTGGTTCACAACCGAGAAAGGTGTACGACACGGCTGCCTGCTGTTACCCTTAACTTATACGTTAGGCACATCACGAGAATTGCCAGCTGGGTGAGTTACAAGCTGGATTCAAGATAGACAGGAGAAACATCAACAGCCTCAAATATGTAGATGATACCACTCTAATGGCAAAGTGAAGAGGAACTAGAGAGACTCATGAGGAGTGTGAAGGAGGAGAGTGAAAAACTGGCTTAAGGCTAAATATTAGAAAAACTAAGAATGGGATCCACCCCATTACTGCATGGCAAATAAAAGGGGAAAAGGCCGAAGTGGTGACAGATTTCCTCTTTCTTGAGCCCCAAAATCACTGCGTATGGTGACCGCAGCCATGAAATCAGAAGATTATTGCTTCTTGGCAGGAAAGTGCTGACAAACCTAGACACTGTGTTGAAAAGCAGAGACATTACTCTGCTGACAAAGATCCATATTGTTAGGGCTATGGCCTTCCCAGTGGTCACATACGGTTGTGAAAGCTGGACCGTAAAGAAGGCAGAATGCCAAGGAATTGATGCTCTCACACTGTGGTGCTGGAGAAGACTCCTGAAAGTCCCGTGGATAGCAAGGAGGTCAAACCAGTCAATCTTAAGGGAGATCAACCCTAAATACTGGAAAGACCAATACTGAAGCTGAAACTCCAGTATTTTTGTCATCTGATGCGAACAGATGACTCATTGGAAAAGTCCCTGATGCAGGGAAGGATTAGAGGGCAGAAGGTGAAGAGGGCATCAGAGGATGAGATGGCTGGATGGCATCACCAATGCAATGAACATGGACTTGGGCAAACTCCAGGAGATGGTGAGGGACAGAGAGGCCTGACGTGCTGCAGTCCATGGGGTCGCAAAGAGTCAGACGTGACTGGGCAATTGAACAACAACAGCATACCCTTTTTAAAAATACCCTAGTCACACCTAATTTTACAACAAGCTATGTTTTAATTTGTTTTTTGATTGGAAGAAAATTGCTTTACAATGTTGTTGGTTTCTTCCATACAACAATATGAATCAGCCATAATTATACATATATCCCTCCTTCTGGAACCTCCCTCCTCACCCCCATTCCACCACTGTATGTCATCACAGAGCACCAGGTTGGGTTCCCTGTGTTATATAGCAACTTCAACAAGCTTTTCTTTATGTGTTTGTTTATGTTTTAGGGATTTGCCTTTACTATTTTTATGCAGTGATTTCAATTTAATTTTTATGAATACAGTAACTTTGTCTTCAAACTCATTTTGTAAGATTATACAAGAGTAAATTCCATAATTATAATATATTAATTTACGATAGTACAGATTGATTTGAAAACAAACAGCTTATTTTTCATAAGCATACAACTCACCAGGTGAAGCAGAGATGTACTACAGTATAGCCAACTTCCTGAGAAAATAGCATATTAGTGGTATCAGTCATTGTTTTACAGCGAAAATGCCAACCATTGTTAGTTTGGTAAGTCAATTAGCATGGAGGTGGGCTAGATAAAAAGCAGTCTGTGCCCAAAAAGTTATGCAGATAAAGTGGTGAGGATAGAGTAATTATTATTCGTCCAAAATGATGGGCAAAACCCACTATATTACTAAAAGTCAGAGAACATTAAAGAAGTTCACTGTCTTTCTGTGAAAGACAGATCTGGGAAATTTGGTTGGAAAGCCAAGCTGGAGACAGAAACTTCATTTGGTAGTAATATCTGAAGCAGAGGCACTCACTCATTCACCAAATATTTATTGGGTAGAAATGCCAACCCACTCCAGTGTTCTTGCCTGGAGAATCCCAGGGACGGGGGAGCCTGGTGGGCTTCTGTCTGTGGGGTCGCACAGAGTCGGACATTACTGAAGTGACTTAGCAGCAGCTGCATAATTCAGGCCTTTGTGGTTCACAAGGGTCTAGTATTAGGTAAGGCTAGAATAAATGGTGAATTTATTATTTATAGCTGTCCAAAAAAGAGGTGACAAGGGTGAACAGAGCATTCCTAGGAATCAGGAAGATGAAACTAAGAGCAGAGTATTTCAAAGGTATAATTAAATTTGACTTCACTGTCAATATTTGAAATAAATAAGAGTAAGCGATATGATTTTGACTGTAGGTGCTGAAAGATATTTCAAACAGAATCAGGAACTTAGTTTAAAAAGTACATTTAAGAGAGAAAAAAGAAGTCATGTGTTTAATTGAGATAGGTTGAGTTTCAGTGACACTAGACATACTTCCGCTTTCCTGCTGTAGTCCAAAACAAACCATGGGATATACTTATATTGCTTAAATTGTTTTTGGAAATTAATTTATAAACATATAAAGAATCACTTATGTAAGCCTGGGAACTTTCTAAGAGCACATCTTCCATTGTAGTACTAATAATGGGCATTTAATCATCTTTTATATCCTTTTAAAATTTCTCCCAGATTGATTCCAAACTGTATGCATTTAAGGGGAAATACACCTTGAAGTATAATAACTGGTAATATATTAGAAAGACTGATTTTAAAACAAGAGTAGCTAATTTTTAAGAATATTCTTAAGAATGTTGTTGTTCAGTCACTCAGTTGTGTCCAGCTCTTTGCAACCCTATGGAACTGCAGCATGCCAGGCTTCCCTGTTCTCCACTAACTTCCAGTTTGCTCAAACTCATGTCCATTGAGTCAGTGATGCCATCCAACCAACTCATCCTCTGTGGCCCGCTTCTTCTCTTGCTCTCAATTATTCCCAGCATCAGAGTCTTTTCCAATGAATCAGCTCTTTGCATCAGGTGGCCAGAGTATTAAAGCTTCAGCATCAGCCCTTTAAATGAATATTCAGGGTTGATTTCTTTTAGGATTAACTGGTTTGATCTCCTTCCTGTCCACAGGACTCTCAAGCGTCTCCTCCAACATCAATCCTTCAGTGCTCAGCCTTCTTTATGGTTCAACTCTCACCTTTGTACATGACTACTGGAAAAACCATAGCTTTGACTAGACAGACATTTGTCTGCAAAGTGATGTCTCTGCTTTTTAATACACTTCCTAGGTTTGTCATAGCTTTTCTTCCAAGGAGCAAGTGTCTTTTAATTTCATGGCTGTGGTCACTGTCTGCAGTGATTTTTGGAGCCCAAGAAAATAAAGTCTGTCATAGTTTCCATTGTTTCCCCATCTATTTGCCATTAATTGATGGGGGACCAGATGCCATGATCTTAGTTTTTTGAATGCTGAATTTTAAGCCAACATTTTCACTCTTCTCTTTTACCTTCATCAAGAGGCTCTTTAGTTCCTCTTCACTTTTTGCCATAAGGGTGGCATCATCTGCATATCTGAGATTATTGATACTTCTCCTAGCAAGCTTGATTCCAGCTTCTGCTTCATTCAGCCCAACATTTTGCATGTTGTATTCTGCATAGAAGTTAAATAAGCAGGGTGACAATATTCAGCCTTGATATACTCCTTTTCCAATTTGGTATCAGTCCATTGTTCCATGTCCTGTTCTCAGTGTTTCTTCTTGGCCTGCATACAGATTTCTCAGGAGGAAGGTAAGTGGTCTGGTATTCCTGTCTCTTTCAGAATTTTCCACAGTTTTTTGTGATTCACATAGTTAAAGGCTTTAGCATAGTCAATGAAGCAGATGCTTTTCTAGAATTCCCTTGTTTTTTTATGATCCAACAAATGTTGGCAATTTGATCTCTGGTTCCTCTGTCTTTCCTAAATTCAGCTTGTACATCTGAAACTTTTTGGTTCATGTACTGTTGAAGCCTAGTTTGAAGAATTTTGAGCATTACTTTGCGAGCATGTGAGATGAGTGCAATTGTGCGGTAGTTTGAGCATTCTTTGGCATTGCCCTTTTTGGCATTGAAATGAAAGCTGACCTTTTCCAGTCCTGTGGCCACTACTGAGCTTTCCAAATTTGCTGGCCTATTGACTGCAGCACTTTCATAGCATCATCGTTTAGATTTTGAAATAGCTCAGCTGGAATTCCATCACCTCCACTAGTTTATTCATCATGATGCTTCCTCAGGTCTACTTGACTTCACACTCCAGGATGTCTGGCTCTTGGTGAATGATCATACGATTGTGGTTATCTGGGTCATTAAGACATTTTTTTGTACATTTCTTTTGTGTCTTCTTGCCACCTTTTCTTAATATCTTCTGCTTCTGTTATGTCCATACCATTCTGTTCTTTATTTTGCCCATCTTAAGAATAAAGATGGATATACTGGCAACAGCTCTCATCTGAAGAAAGTCTGACCCAGTAAGACTTGGAGTAATTATACACTAAGAAAAAAAGTATCAATTTATTTTATCATCATCTAGGCAAGACATAGCATGTTAAAAAGCAGAGACATCGCTTTGCCAACAAGGGTATGTATAGTCAAAGCTATGGTTTTTCTAGTAGTCATGGGTGAATGTGAGAGTTGGACCATAAAGAAGTCTGAGCTCTGAAGAATTGATGCTTTTTTAATTTGGCGCTGAAGAAGACTCTTTGAGAGTCTCTTGAACTGCACAGAGATCAAACCAGTCAATCCTATAGGAAATCAACCCTGAATATTCATTGGTAAGACTGATGCTGATGCTGAAGATCCAATACTTTGGTCACCTGATGCTAAGAACTGACTCATTGGAAAAGACCCTGATGCTGGGAAAGATTGAGGACAGGAGGAGAAGGGGACGACAGAGGATGAGATGGTATCACCAGCTCTATGGACATGAGTTTGAGCAGGCTCTGGGAGTTGGTGATGGACAGGGAAGCCTGGTGTGCTGCAGTCCATGGGGTCGCAAAGAGTTAGACATGACTTAGCAACTGAACAACAATACAGGCAAGACACAACAGAGGAGGATATTTAGTGTGGCCATCAATAGCAGAAACAAATTGATTTTATATTATTTTAGGTTCACATCTTTTCATCTTAGTACTCACAGTTGCTAATTGAAAAACTGAAGTCTGGGTGACCAATAATGATATTTAGTAATGGATACAAAGTTTGATATGGAATCTGATATTTGGCACTATGTGTGAAGAACTATGATAAGCAAGAACAGGATTTGCCTCAAAATTTTAAAGTCTTTTCAAGTAGTACTTTTAAAAAATTTCTCTGAATTAAAGTAATATTATACCAAAATGTTTTATTATTGTTTGTGCTTGTTACTATTATGCCATTTGCTTTCTAACAAGTGTATAATTCATTTGGAAGAATTACTGTAAACAAAGATTAAACAGAAACTCATGTCTACAACTACCCAAAGGTTAGTTTTTTTACATCTGATGAAATTATTTCCATGAAGATACTGAATATTTATATCTTTGTAAAATTCCGTTATTGGTTTACATTATGGATAGATGTTTTGTTTTTATGTCACTCAAGATTGAATTGTAGATTCTCTTCATCTGTTAGACTCACCTTGGGATTTTTCCTATGGATTATTTTCACTTTTAAATGGATAGAATTATAAGCATGTGAATACACTGTTTCTTTTATTTCAGAAACAGTGTATTTGCACAGAAGACAGAGCATGGACATTGGGCTCAGGAATAATTCAAATCTTTGTTTTCTCATTTACTGGTTATATGACATTAGACAAGTTACTTAACCTCTCTAAGCCTTATGATAGCAATTATACTAACTCCTCGCTCAACCTTCCTTTTGTGTCTTTTCTAATTCATAAGACAGTGGTTTGCTTAGTACATATTTTTAATAGCCATTTGTAACTTCAAAATATAGCAGTCTGATTTCATACACTGCAAATTATGGTGAATGATTATTTTCTTATACCTTAATATATATACCTTATATAATCTTATATATAAGATATATAAAAATCTTAATATACCTTATATAATCTTATTACCATAGATTTATTTTCTAATTTCCTCCTCTTATTCAATCACTCTTTTGCTCTAATCTTAAAATTCTCTTTATTTCAAGGAGAATCCAAAATCAGTTCATAGTATTCTTGCTAGACTATTTCTTAGTGACCAAATTAAAGTGATTTACTTTTTATGTCCATCTCATGGTCAGAAACTTAATGAAAGCAGTAGTTCATCTGAAGGTAGCACTGTAGACATTGGAGCACCTGCCGAGGAACAGCCTGTAGTAGAACCCGAGGAAACCCTTGAACCTGAAGCCTGTTTCACTGAAGGTAAAAAAATGACCTTCATGTTAATCTTACATTTATAGAGTGCAGTTGTTGTTTTTTTCCTTTTTTAAAGCTGTTGAACATCCAAAATGGACAACTCAGAATAGAGTAGTACATTATAGTCAATCTATTTTAATTACTTATAATAAGCTAACATATGTAAAATCTCTCATTATATTTTGGTTATACCTGCCTTGTGTAAGGAACCATGAACATGGAGAAAAGATCATTTAATGTAGTCAAAATGAATAGCTAATTTATAATTTTTCAAATAAAACAGTGATTTCGCAAGAAGTCAGCATCTTAAACATTAGTCAAAATTCTCATACACAACATTTGCTTTAAAAATAATTTTTATATTATTATCAAATGAATTACAAGCACTTCTTTTTCCATGATAACATCAGTTTCCAATACTTGGTTGGAACAGGAAATAAGCACTGCCCCATTCCTGATCCCTGCACAGTGCCTAGTTGAGCCTGGCGCAGTGTGGACAATAAATCCATACTTATTGCTTTGTTTTCTCCATGATTAGTTTCCCATGGAAATAAGGGGCTGAATAGTTTTCACAACTTCACATAGCTGATGCTTGTGTTCCTACTACCAGAGGCTTACAGAGTTTTAGCCCAGCAAGGTGGAGATGGCAATAGTCATGAGTAAATGAATCCAGAACATGCCAAAGGGTATCACTGAAGCAGGAGAAGTTATTTATCTGCTCCTGTTTGAACATTATATTTGCAGGCTGTGTGCAAAGATTCAAATGTTGTCAAATCAGTGTGGAAGAAGGGAGAGGAAAACAATGGTGGAATCTGAGAAGAACGTGTTTCCGAATAGTTGAACATAATTGGTTTGAGACCTTCATTGTTTTCATGATTCTCCTCAGTAGTGGTGCACTGGTGAGTGAATATTAAGCAAAAGTGCCATAATACTAAGTTTTTAGAATCACCTAATACTGATGACTTATTAATCCTTTCTGTTGCATTCTTTTATTATCCAATGCATTATTTTTCCTGAACCCTCATTGTATAGCTATTTCCGTTTCCATGGAATCAGCCATTAATCTCTGTTTGATAACCCCAGAACTGTTATCTCTATTTATGACTTCTTCCTTAAACATGCATACATCACTATATCCATCCATCCACCTACCCGTCCACTCATATCTTTCTACCTATCTCCAGGGCATTTTTAGTAACACCACTGCATATCTTCCAGACTACAGACAATGTATAACTATGCAGCTTTGCATTTACTTTTATTATGTGTACATACATTTCTAATTAACTAATTATTAATTTTCATTTATTGTTAAGTAATCCAGGGAATCTGTCCCTCTAATTTATTCATGATAGCCAAAGGACATGAGTATTTAATTACTCATATATCCAACCAGTCCATTCTAAAGGAGATCAATCCTGGGTGTTCATTGGAAGGACTGATGATAAAGCTGAAACTCCAATACTTTGGCCACCTCATGCGATGAGTTGACTCACTGGAAAAGAGTCTGATGCTGGGAGGGATTGGGGGTGGGAGGAGATGGGGACGACAGAGAATGAGATGGCTGGATGGCATCACCAACTCAATGGACATGAGTTTGAGTGAACTCCGGGAGTTGGTGATGGACAGGGAGGCCTGGCGTGCTGTGATTCATGGGGTCGCAAAGAGTCGGACACGACTGAGCAACTGAACTGAACTGAACTGAAGCATGATAATACAGAGTAGTTAAAGAAAATCCTGTGGTTGGGTATATATATTAATATAATTTCTATGTTCTGATGAATTTTGTTTATGAATTATATTATTATTATCTCTTTATGGATAGTTGATAAGTCCTTAGGGACCACTTCTCTGTCCCCTTTGAAATGCATCCAGTGTTCTCTTTGTTATTCCAAAACCAGCGAATATTGGTAACAATAAATACTGGGCAGTGTGCCTAAGTAATCATTTAAGGATTGGTTTCTCTCTATATAAAGGTGTTCATTTCATCAGAATCAATTTCTATTTATATAAAAATCATTTACAAAAATGTAAAGTATAGCACATAGATAGCACTTTAGGAAAATGCTGACACAAATAGACTACTTAAACCATAAAATAGATGTAGACAGACAGAGATGGAAAGATGATACAGTACTTAACTGAAACACAATAACTTAGGTTTATTTAACGTAAAAATGTATAATTCTAACACAGTTTTTTCTATATTTTTCTTCATATTTCTCTGATGAAATAAATTTCATCTACATGCTACTTTAGATAAGAAATAGTTTTTTTCACCATTTAAATGAATATAGACTTAGATATAAAGTATCATTGAGGTCATATTAGAAGAAGAATACATAGTATATAGTCTAAATGAGAAGGAATTTCATGCTACCATCTTTGTTATACCATATCTTTGCTGATAAACATAAACTGTCAACAAAATGAAGGGGACAAATGAACTCAACTGTAGAGCAAAATTAGGTGATGTATTGATCAATTATAATTTCTGCTTTATGAAAAATATAAGCTGTTTTATTTCTTCAACCTCCTTTCTGTGGAAACAATAAAGAGGCTAACAGGAGGAGGCAAAAGATATGAAACAAAGAGAAAAAATAACTTCAAGTTGGGATATCAGCATCAAGACGTGACATCAAGAACTATTTCCTGAACAAGTCACTTTAATTCCTTAGAGTTATGCTTTTATTTCTACCTTTTAGTAAGATCAATAGAGAGCATAACTTTTCTCCTGATTCATTAAAAGATCTTTGAAAGAAAGAAAAATAAAAACATCAATAGCTACTTTTCCTCTACCCTCCTTTTCCAATGAAATCTCTTTTTATATATATGAAAATCAGGAAAAAATATGTAATCAGGGAAAACAGCCTATAATAGTTGTAGTATAAAAGTTTCAGAAAACTAAAATGCATAACTTTTCTTTATAGGCATTTGAGGATATATATATTGACCAGCGAAAGACTATCAAAACAATGTTGGAATATGCTGACAAGGTTTTCACTTACATTTTCATTCTGGAAATGCTTCTAAAATGGGTGGCATATGGCTATCAAACGTATTTCACCAATGCCTGGTGTTGGCTAGACTTCTTAATTGTTGATGTAAGTATCCTCCATATTTTTGTCTTTCATTCAAGGTAATTTGTCTTATTTATAAACTAGTTCCAAAATAGTGAATCTTTGATCACTCTGTTATGTTGACAGGATATGCTACTTAGTAGACACTAAATTAATTCACTGAATAATAGTGTAGTTTTTGTAATAAATAAGCTAATTTAGTACTGATTTAGCATTGGGCGGATGGGATTTGTGGTGGTTATCTAAGATAAAAAGTTGAGGGAAAAACATCAGAAGTTTGTAGAGAGAATGTGAAATAGGATATGATGTTTAAGTTACTTTTATTAATATTATGATTCAAACAGAGTTGAGATTGAATCCAAGCCCCACCACTGTTTTGTGTGCCACTAAGTTACTTGGCTCCTGACACTATAAAATGATCATATTAGTACATAAGAGTTAGAGGCACTCAGTAAACAAACAAACCAGTGATGATGGTGGAAGCTACCATCAATTTTTTAAAAATTATTGATTTTCTTAAAGGATATTTTTAAAGAGTAGATTATATACCTTGTAACTAAATTATAGAAAGTAAGATTCATGGGGAATAGTGAAAAAGCTCTACTTCATGCAGTGATGGGAGTTACTCTGGAATATAACTAGATTTACGGCAAGCCCATAATATACCAACAGCCTTTCACAGAGTTGGTGTATTCAACAATTAATACTTCATCAGCCCAAAGCAAGTAGCTGTCTTTGAGATTTGTTAAAGGCAAATATCATGCTTTATGTTTGCCATATTTTCAGCTTAAAAAAATGTATTTTCAAAATACCACAGACTTCATAGGCATTTTATTCTCCTAAAATGATAATCCAGCAGAACTACTCAATTTTCTTATGGAAAGCATTTGTAGAACCAAGAGCCATGTAATATCTCTTTAATTCTGTTGAACAAAGGCAAATCCAGAGCTATTTGAAAAGCTTAACATTACTATGAAATGAGTAAATTAGAAAAAAAAAAACCCTCAAAAGAGTGATAAGTGGCTCATATTCTACATATATAAATAGCCCTTACAACTCAACATCAAAAAGCAAACATCTCAATTAGAAAATGAGCAGAAGAACTGAATAGACATTTTTCCAAAGAGGAAATCCATATGGCCAATAGGAACATGAAAAGATGCTCAGTATCATTAATCATCAGGGAAATGAAGATCAAAACCACAAAGAGATATGACCTAACACCTGTCAGTGAGGCTATCATCAAAAGGGCCACAAATAAAAAATGTGGAGAAAAGAGAACACTTGTACACTGTTGGTGGGACTATAAGTTGGTGCAGTCACCATAGAAAACAGTGTGGAGGTTCTGCAAAAATCTAAAAACAGAACTACCATATGATCCAGAAATTCCACTCCTGGGTATATATCTGGAAAAAATGAAAACTTTAAAAAGGTACATGTACCAAATTTTCATAGCAGTATAACTTATAATCACCAAGATGTTGAGGCAGCTTAAGTATCCATCAAGAGAAGAATTGATAAAGAAGATTTATAATACTACTAAATAGAATACTACTAAGCCATAAAAAAGAATGAGATTTTTGCTATATGTAACAACATGAATAGAGCTGGAAGTTGTTATGCTTAGTGAAATAAGTTAGACAAGTGCTATATGCTATCACTTAAATGTGAAATCTACAAAATAAAGCAAACTAGTGAATGTAACAAAGTAGAAACAGATTTCACAGATGTAGAGAACAAATTAGTGGTTACCAGTGAGGAGAGAGAATGGGGGAGGGGCAAGATGGGGTAGAGGATTAAGAGGTACAAACTACTATGTATAAAGTCAGACAGTCACAAGGATATATTGTATAGCATAGGGAATATAGCCTATACTTTATAATAACTTTAAATGGAATATAATCTATAAAAATTTTGAACTACTATGTTGTAAACTTGGAACTAATAGAATACTGAAATCAACTATACTTCAATTAAAAAAAAGAAACCTCAAATGAATAATTGCTTCAGCATTTCACAAAGTTTCTGCTATTGATATTTCAAACACTAGAAGTTATTTCATATTTCAGCTCTTCAAAAACTTTCAAATTAGGCTTTAAATCTCAATGTAATTTAAACTTTTTGAAGATTTCTAAGCTTTACTTTTCTTTATTAGACTTATTACATGTCTGAACTTTTTAGAGGAAGAACAATGATTTTGTTATTGTAAGTTGGTTTTTAATAGCCATTTCCAAAATAGTTTAGGAAAATAATTCTATAGAGAATTTTGTAGTTTTGCAGTAATAATTCTTTCATTTTTCAAGGTTCTTTTTAAATTATTTCTTAAGGATCAGTGTATCACTCTAAAAGAAAGACAAAAGGAATTATACCACATCTCAAGTAAAGTAAAAAACACCAACTTAATACACTAAAATATAGAAAATTGTGCAGAAATAGTGTTTAGTTTATTTGGAACAATCCAATATTCTGTTCTCAAACCAAAGAAATTCTATTTGGATACAGAGTTTTGGTCTTTATTTAAAGAATTAGACACTTAAAATTTTATTTCTTAGTTTTGCATATTTCATGCAAATGAAATTTGGATAGTTTATTTAATAAATGTTGACGGGCCATTTTGGGTCAAGTACCATGGCTGCTGCTGCTGTCACTTCAGTCGTGTCCGACTCTGTGTGACCCCATAGACAGCAACCCACCAGGCTCCCTGTCCCTGGGATTCTCTAGGCAAGAACACTGGAGTGTGATGCCATTTCCTTCTCCAATGCAAGAAAGTGAAAAGTGAAAGTGAAGTCACTCAGTCATGTCCAACTCTTAGCGACCCCATGGACTGCAGCCTACCAGGCTCCTCTGCCCATGGGATTTTCCAAGCAAGAGTACTGTAGTTGGGTGCCATTGCCTTCTCCAAGTACCATGCTGCTGCTGCTGCTGCTGCTAAGTCACTTCAGTCGTGTCCGACTCTGTGCTACCCCATAGATGGAAGCCCACCAGGCTCCCCCGTCCCTGGGATTCTCCAGGCAAGAACACTGGAGTGGGTTGCCATTTCCTTCTCCAGTGTGTGAAAGTGAAAAGTGAAAGTGAAATCGCTCAGTCATGTCCAACCCCCAGAGACACCATGGACTGCAGCCAACAGGCTCCTCCATCCATGGGATTTTCCAAGCAAGAGTGCAGGAGGCTCTAAATTAGTATTAAAAATTTGAGTAAATTTCATGATGGAAGTACTTTTATGTTACATTATTTATATAGAAATAAACTTTAGGCAAGTGAAAACACAAAGTATTAGCAAGACACCAAAAAATCACTGCCAAAAAATCAACCTCAAAACTAGTACATTAATTTCTGAGGGTATCAATTATTAATTGAAAATACCAACCAACACAGGATAGAGATTGCTTGCCTTTTCTGATACAATCATAGTTTTCACATTTTATTACTCAGTTCAGTTCAGTCGCTTAGTCGTGTCCGACTCTTTGCGACCCCATGAATCACAGCACGCCAGGCCTCCCTGTCCATCACCAGCTCCCGGAGTTCACTCAAACTCATGTCCATCGAGTTGGTGAGGCCATCCAGCCATCTCATTCTTTGTCGTCCCCTTCTCCTCCCGCCCCCAATCCCTCCCAGCATCAGAGTCTTTTCCAGTGAGTCAACTCTTCGCATGAGGTGCCCAAAGTATTGGAGCTTCAGCTTTAGCATCAGTCCTTCCAATGAACACCCAGGATTGATCTCCTTTAGAATGGCAAATTTCTAAATTCAGCAACAACTTAATAAAGGAAGGAGGATCAATGACATTTTCTTGTATCTGACTTTCTTCCTTTTGAAAATCAGTTTTTATTTAGGTTTTCTAACTACTTGAGGGATTAATAAATCACATGACATTTATTGTTTTTTATTCAACTAGCTTTAAATAACATCATGAAAGCTACTTTCTTTCTATCAAACTAAAAATATTTCCTTAAAATTTTAAGTGGTTTACTAAAAACATGAAAGCATTTATCTTCTGAATAATTACAAATAAAAACTTAATTGTTACAACATTGCAATTCAACTATGCGTGGCAGTGTTAGTCACTCACTCTTGTCCGACTCTTTGTAACCCCATAGACTGTAGCCTGCCAGGCTCCTCTGTCCATGGAATTCTCCAGGCACTACTGGAGTGGGTAGCCGTTCCATTCTCCAGGGGATCTTCCCAACCCAGGGACAGAACCCAGATCTCCTTCATTGCAGATAGATTCTTTGCCATCTGAGCCACCATACTTCAATAAAATGAAATTGTAATAAATTATAATTGTGTTACAGAATACTACAAATTGAATGGCAATAATTCTATTTTTATTTATTTATTTTTGTATGCTTTCAGGTTTCATTGGTCAGTTTAACAGCAAATGCCTTGGGTTACTCAGAACTTGGTGCCATCAAATCTCTCAGGACACTAAGAGCTCTGAGACCTCTAAGAGCCTTATCACGATTTGAAGGGATGAGGGTAAGACCCATGAAAGAACATGAAGTATTGTATATAGCCAAAATTAAACTAAATTTTAAGAAAGGAAAATTCATGCATGCAAAAGGAATGGCAAATCCTTGCAAAATTGCTACTTTATCTTTTTATCTGTTGCATATTTACTTCTAGGTGATATGCAAGAGAACTTAGGCCTCCTTTGAAATGATATAATATCATTTATCTGCTGTGCTCATTAAAATGACTTTATTTCTTAATCCATTTTGGGAGTTTCCTTCGAAACCTGTACACAAAAAAGCAGATGCAATATTAAAGTACTGTGTGTCATGATGATGATGATAATAATCAACTAAAATAAATCCTACATCATGTGGTTCTCATTTGTGATGGTCTAAACTGTGTTCAATGAGTTTTACTGAAAATAATATGAATCTTGCCTAAATATAAAAGAAAAAAAACTTAAATTGTCAAAATTTTGTCTTTACAATGCCAAAGTTAGCCTTATTTAAATGTTCAAGGGTAGATATTAAAAGTTAACTGAATTTCAGTTTTCAAAAAGTTATATTAATATAACCTCAACCTGTAACTGTATTAATCTTAATTTATATAAACAGTAATATCTACTTTAAGATTATATATAAGTGCTAAGTTGCTTTAGTCATGTCCAATTCTGTGTGACCCTATGGACTGCAGCCTGCCGAGTTCCTCTGCTCATGGGATTCTTCAGGCAAGAATACAGGAGTGGGTTGCCGTTCCCTTCTCCAGGGCATCTTCTGAACCCAGGGATAGAACCCAGGTCTGCATTGCTGGTAGACTCTTTGCCATCTGAGCCACCAGTCTTATGAGATCCTCACATTTTTACTAAAATGTTACTGAAATTCTCTTCAGGATATGTGAAAATAAAGTTTATTTTCCACTTAAAATAGAGAAAAATATCATTTTTATATATTCTACTTGAAAGGATTTTTTAATGTTTTTTTAAAACATTTGATTGGAAGTCACATTTGAAAAGGTGCTTCCCAGGTGGTGCTACTGGTAAAGAACTTGCCTGCCAATGCAAGAGACTTAAGACCTGGGTTCGATCCCTGGGTTGGGAAGATCCCCTGGAGAAGGGAGTGGCAACCCATCCACTGTTCTTGCCTGGAGAATCCCCATGGACAGACGAGCCTGATGGGCTACAAGTCCATAGGGTCGCAAAGATTTGAATATGACTGAAACCACTTAGCATGCATGCACATTTGAAAAGTTTTCTGAAATCTGAACAGTTCTAAAGATTTGAGGCTCTTATAATTATTTCACGTTTGACCTTTTGTAAGTTGATTAAATCCATGAATCCAAAAGCCAGACATTTTCATATTTAACACCTTACTTGCAAAACAATACAAGGCCCTGTGGGCCTTTAATTTTTATGGAAAGGACCTTCTCTATAATTTTGATCAATAATGTTTTTTATGCTGTAGGGGAGGCCAATTTTTGAAACTTGAAGTTTGAAAAACATAAACTCATTATAGATACTGATAGGAGATGAACTCATCATTTAAATTATCACACTTACGAATATAGTTCTTGCCTCATAATGACAGCATGATACAACCCTAAAATGGCTGATGGTTTCAACATGTATTTGGCATTGTAAAGACAAAGTAACCTGATTATTGATTCTATTTGCGTGTGTTTGTTTCTGGTGTTTGGAATTTTTGACTTCGTTAAAAATATAAACATATATGCTGGTGAGGATGGAAATAATAATGATGATTATAATTTAGAAGTGAGCTTTGAATATATTCAGAAACTCTCATTTTATTCTTTTCCCTAGTAGCATAAAATCACAATGGCTATGTCAAAGCGTAAATCAGACTCATTTTATTTTCGTTGTTTTGTCGCTTTTTCAAAGCATGTGCTTTAATGCAATATTACCAAGTAAAGCATGTCATGTAGTGCTTGATAAGAAGTTAGAAAGTGAGAAATAAATTATCATCACTTTGCCCTTTATGTTTTGCATGTCTTATGCACATTTCTGGCTGACAGCTTTGAAACATTTATTGTATTTCAAATTTCCAGTCCAAATTTTTCAACTTGTAAAATTGAACTGAGTGAATTGATGTCAGGAATAACTGGAGTAAAATACATTTTGTATTTTCAATTTCCTTATCTAGGAAATCTTAAATATCTTCTTTTTTTTTTTTTCAAAAGAACTCAAGTCTTGATTGATAGGGAAACAGACAGAGAGCATCATATACAAAAAGTAACACCAACTGTTCTGTCATATCAGATTTCTAACTAATAACAAACTATATATTTCTATTTTGTATAGGATAATCTTGCTCCAACTTGGATGGGGGGGAGCGCTGGCTCCGCCCCTCAGCCCTTTGTTATGGGTACTGTATTACCCCTTTTGCTTCCTTTCATCCGTTCACTGTGGCTTTGTGTCGTGGGATGAGGGAGGGGTTGGGAGGGGTACTATTGTACCACAGTAAGAAAAATACAATATTTACATTCTAATCCCCTATTTTCAATTGCCTTAACTTTTCTTTTGAGAAAAATACCTTTTGTGAATTTACCCTCTGTGGATTTGAAGCCCAGCTGTTGATATCCTTATTAAGTTTCACTGAATCTGATTAGATGTGTGTATATCGAGTTATCCATTTATGGGGAGAATATCTATATGATTGGTGATGGGGGGGACCCTGGTTCAGAATGGTTGAATAAAATTTTTAACTTGTCAAGTTGAATGATGCTCTTTGAGTCATTTAAAAGGACCCTTGCTATTTTCGACATTGGTCTGAGTCCTGAAAATTAATATCAAGTTACCAACAGTGGCTTCTTGCCTTGTTGATCTGTGTGAGCAGATGCTGGAGTGTAAAAATCCCAGGTTTCATAGACTGGAATTGATTGTGTGATCATTCTCATGTCTTATTAAGTGTAAGTTTATAGGGGTTATTTTCCAAATGCAAAAAAACAAAAACATATTAAGATAGAGTTGACTGACCAAATGTGATTTGTGTTTTAAATAGGAAAAGTAAATTTGAAAGGATCCACTTATTTGAATTATACAGACAACACCCACCTAGAAATAAAATATCATGTGTATTAAGATAGTATTTAATGCATAAACTGACTTCATAGAATACATCGCTCCCAACTAACCTCTTAGTGTCTTAGAAGACAGCACAGTGAACACCTAAATAAAAATGGATCTGCTACCGCTGTGCTGTGCTCAGTTGTGTCTGACTCTTTGTGACCCCGTGGACTGTAGCTCACTAGTCTCCTCTGTCCATGGGATTTCCCAGGCAAGAATACTGGAATGGGTCACCATTTCCTCTTCCAGGGAATCTTCCCCATCCAGGGATCAAACCCACATCTCCTGTTTCTCCTGCATTAGCAGGCAGGTTCTTTACCAGTGAGCTACCTGGGAAGCCCCACATTTTGTTTATTCTTAAAGTTTGGGATAATGTGCAAGGATGATAGTTATTTCTGAGGGAGAGAAAAAGTTAGAATTTTTGTTTGGGCAACCCACTCAAGTACTCTTGCCTGGAAAATCCTGTGGAGAGAGGAGCCTGGTAGGCTGCAGTCCATGGGGTCGCTAGGAGTCAGACACAACTGAGCGACTTCACTTTCAATTTTCACTTTCATGCATTGGAGAAGGAAATGGCAACCCACTCCAGTGTTCTTGTCTGGAGAATCCCAGGGACGGGGGAGCCTGGTGAGCTGCTCTCTATGGGGTCGCACAGAGTCGGACATGACTGAAACGACTTAGCAGCAGCAATTGATATATCTTATCTCTCAATAATAATTACCTTAAGTAAATCCCACAACACAAATGAAAACATTAGGTTTTTAAAAGATTTTATACTTTTCTTCATACTTTAAAAGGGGTGATTTCTACTTTGCCTACTTTTGATTTTTATTCACAGTCTTTTCAGTATTTTGATTAAAGAGGCAGTAGAATCCACGAGTAGTATTGACTTGAAGTTCAAATGCAATTTATTTAGGCAAGAGGACATTTCTGCATGTATCAAAATTCCTAACATTGATTTGCATTTTTAATTGTCAATTTCTCATTTGGTGTTGATTTACTTAAAAAGGAGATAACGAACCAGAGACAGTTTCTATAACAGTGAGTTATGCTAAAATACAGAAGGTCTATAGGATAATGCTGTGCAAAATGGTTGTGAGGAGAAGCACCTCTAGTGTTTATTCATTAAGATAGTTCCTTTCTTCTAAACCTCCTTTGATGCAGCCTGAAACCTCAATCTATTCTTTCCAGTTGATTAGTCCAGTTCTGCTTAGTGCCTTCACCACCTGGAAACCAATTACTGCAGTTCCCTGGAGCCAGAAAGGAGTTAATACACCTCTCTCTGTGCTGAAACAAGAGAGGGCTTGGGTCTCTTGGGATGTGAGTCCTTTCTCATATCCTTCATTGTCTAATTTAATGAAATTTTAAGAATAGATGGACCTCTGTAGAGTAAGTCCTTTTATCTTATAAAAATAAACCTTTTCTCTGTACCAAATGTATGCGAACATTGTAAATGTATCTCAAAACATGCTACTGCAGAGCACTTGCTTGTGTCATGTATTACATAGAGTTAATTTGAATGCAAACTGAATCCCCAGTTTCAAAGGAAACCCCGCAGACTTATTAGCTAACCCCACATCTTTTGTGTACAGTTCTTTATTCTCATTCCTATATCTAGAAATAACATTTAAAATTTGTTTTGATCAATAAATACTAAGCTAACCTTTACTTCATTCATTCAATCACCATTTTTATAGTCCTATATTCAAAGTACTCAGAGCCTTGGAAAATTCACAAATATAATTTTTTATCTGAAGTAAAGAAAAAGCCTACCATCTGTGAAGATTACAGGAATGCAATTAACTCTAGTACAGAGCAGTCTGGGTAGCAGATAAGTAGGAGCAACTCTAGGGACAGTTAGTGCAGTGGAGTGGAAGAAGCACTAGATGCCACTCGTGGTCTACATTCTGAACTGAAGCTGGCTTAGCTCATTTTTCTCATTTGCCAAATGAGAATGCAGTAGTAAAGTATCTCTATAGTCCTGTCCAGTGCTAGAATTCTGATTTTTTAATTCAAAAGAGGAAACATCTCTATCTTGGAGGCTAAACTGAGTGGAAGTGAGGCTTCATGACAAAAGTGCTGCTTGAAATACAGCTAGTGAGAAGAAAAGTGTTTCAGAAGAGGAGGAATTGGACAAGGAATTTCAAAGGAAATGGTGTCTCAACTCTCTGGTAATGTTATTTGCATATGGTGACTACATTAGTTGGATTGGCATGAAGGCTAGGTAGCTAGTGAAGTTAAAACTAGACATGTAGATTGAGGAGTGATTTGAACATCAAGGTAAGGCAAATATTTGATAATTAGTGAAAAGTCATTAAATAACTTTAAATGAGAGTTGAAGAAAATTCATCTTACGTGAATTAAAAGAAAGAGACAACTGGAAGACAATAGTACAAGTTGGTAGTAACAGATGTCAGAACTAGATGGTGATCATGAAGATGGAGAAATGATAAAGGTGAAAAAGGTTTTGAAGAAAAATGTGAGACCTGCAGATGGATATGAAAAGAATTCAAGAAATAGGTATAGGTAATCAGTGTTCTGCTCATGGCCTAAGCTGGGTGTTGTAGGTTTTAAAATAAAAGCCTATTTTAATGTGTGCTTTGTGTATACACAGTAGAAGCAGCGTTTTCATCTGGATGGTAGGCAAAATATTTGGAAAAGGAGAGGAATAATAACTTGATTTCAGTTTTCAAATCTTGAATCCAAAGAAATCTAAGTGTATCCACATGTTTAAAGTGAAGTATAAAATAAAAACATTCATTCAATTGTATTAATACGGATGGCCACATGAGCTAAGGTGAGAGGCCATGTGTCAACTTGGTAGGCTTGCATAGCTCACACCATCTGGATCTGCCTGGATAACTCAGCTGACTTCATTGTTTCATTCTCATTCCCCTCTTTGTCATTAATGTTTTTACTTCCTTTGGCCCACTTATCACACTGTGTTGTAATTCCAGAAGGCCTAGCATTCTTGATAGACTTTAATCACAGCTCAGAAGCATAAGGAATTGCTTCATCTATTCTTGTTTTCAGACAGTCAAAAAATTTGTTCTAAAAACACATTGGTATCAAATGGCAGGTAGAAGATATTTTGATGCCTGTTGTTTCTTTTAGATCAGGTTGACAAGAATGATAGGAGTACACAGGTAGAATTCAATTTAGCTATGAATGTTCAAGTCTGAGGCATCATCTGCTACTTAGGAGCATATTAGGGCCTGTCTTTCTCTCTTAGCTATTCATGTGTATCTGCAAAGGGAACTATAGAGAAGGAAGCAAAGACAGCCATCCCTACAGTGTTGCTAAATATTAAAACACAGATTTTTGACTTGTGGTCCAGGAATAAAGATAAAAAGGGCAAAAACGCTTCCATTAAAAAAAAAACACGGTAGATAATTATTTAGCACAGTACTTGATGTAATCACATCAGATTTGGGCACTGTCACCCCAAATATGGCATCTCTCCTTTTCTTATTTTCCTAAGAAACTGATTTCTACTATGTTTCATTTAAAATAAGTTTATCAAATTAAACTCAGTAAATGAAACAGCTGATATGACTGGAGCTTGAAATAAGCTATGTGATGATCTAATGAAATACATGATGCTAAATTGTCTTGCTTCTTATGCAAAAATTATTATTAGTCATAGCGATGCATGAATAATTAAGGACAAAATTATTTAGGTATTTATATTTTTATATTTATACACCTGAATTTTTTTAGTTTATTAAAATATATCAGTCTATCAAATCAACTCTTGCCCCAATATTTTAGTTTCATTCTTTAATATATTGCTTTGTTTAATGAGTTAATCTTCTCTGATAGGATTTCTTACTCCTCTTTTTCTAATAAACAAATTTTATGGCTTCATCTGGCAGCAAATGCCTCTGATTTTGTTTTCCCTTTAACCTTTTAGTACTTTCTCCTCTCTTTTAAAATACTTTTTATCTTCGTTATATTATCTATATTCATTTCTCTAAATGTATGCTTATGAAAGAATATATTTCATTTTAAGGCTTTTTTATTTTGCTTTTAAATATCTTAGAATAGTCTTGATATTTAAAAAAAAATAGAATCACTAAAGATTACTAGGGGGATAATGTTTTTTCTTTTAACCAACGAGAATTCTGACTTTTCTTTCTTTCCATTTGTGTATTAGGTGGTTGTGAATGCCCTTTTAGGAGCAATTCCATCCATCATGAATGTACTTCTGGTTTGTCTTATATTCTGGCTAATTTTCAGCATCATGGGCGTAAATTTGTTTGCTGGCAAATTCTACCACTGTGTTAACACCACAACTGGTGACATGTTTGACATCAACGAAGTGAATAATCATTCTGATTGCCTAATACTGATAGAAAGAAATGAGACTGCCCGATGGAAAAATGTGAAAGTAAACTTTGATAATGTAGGATTTGGGTATCTCTCTTTGCTTCAAGTTGTAAGTGAACACTCTTTTCTCTGAAATGTGTTTATTGTCTGGAATAATAACAAAGTGATGACATACAGCTGTTGTGCAGTACAAAGAAGAAAATTTTTTATCCCTTTTTCTAATTTTGATTTATTAGTACAAGTTTATGAGCCCAGATGGGTGGAAGTGTCAGTATATTTGAACAGTCCAGACATAGTTGATAGTGGCCAGGTATTTGTTATTCTCCTATTATTCTCTCTTCCCATATGAACAAGTTGATGACTAAATCAACAAATTTGCTAATATTTTTCCTATTGCAATTGGAAATCTTGTTTCACTGATGGATCACCCCCTCCCCTCAAACACGCACCCTAAACACACCTGATTGGATTGTAACAAATTGGTGAGAATTAATTGCTACTGAGTTATATCATTTGGATTGAAGATTGGGTAATGATATTTAGGCTTTAGTATTAGATCCTCATGGTGAAATGGAATAATACCAGGTAGCACTCAGAAGCAGAAATGAAACACAAGCAGCTGTTATCCCATTGCAAATGGCCTTTAGTACAATTACAGAAGTCTTTTTTTCCTCTAAATAGTAATGTTTTCACTACTGGGTCTCTAAGATTGAAAAACCATTCACAATGTATAAAACATGGTGGCTTCTTGAACATTTTCATTTGATGCAGCTTCTGACTGCAGCTCCATCACAAAGCAGTGGATAAAAAGAGCCCAGAGTATTTGAAAAACATTGTAAAAATACAGTTCTATTTTGGCCACTGAAAACTGGTATTTAAAAAAAAAACTGCATAAGTGTGTTCCTGTGGTTCTATAGTCCTTAGGGCAGAAGTCTATTTTATTTCACCAGGGTTCTGTTTCCAACCGTTCAACCAGGAGATTGAGCAAGCAAGCAAACTTGCACTGATCAAAATCCTCCTGCGTCTCTTTCAGAGCACTGTGATTCTTTCGCAAGTTCTTTCTACCTTCTTGTTAGAAATTCTTATCTCTCTTGTAGATGTTTCTGACTTACTCTAAACGTTCATGGAATTAAAATAGAGATTTTTAATATTTGGACAAGTATGATTTCTTTGAATATTATAGTAGACACATGATGGTATTTCCTTGGGCATTTACCCTAACCCTTAACTGATAACCACATTTGTAAATATCACTAATGTATATCACTTCCTCTATAAAATTGAGAAAGAAAAATTGAAAATTTCAAGCAATCCCTTAAAATGCTAGGGTAAAGATGCTGCACAAAGCCAGTAAATAAATTCTGCTACCAAAGTACTGATTTACACTTGGCTATATATAGAGTCATCTCTCTGTTGGTTAGCAAATTCATTGAAATGGTTCCTTGGATCACCTTTTACTGCTTTTGTACCTAGTATGTAATGAACTTGTTGTGTCATTGACCTCAGCCACTGACACATTCAAAATTTCCCTCTTTGATAGACAAATAAGTTCTGTTTTCTAGCTAAGAGTCTTTACTTTTTCTTCATTGCCATCACAAGCACCCATACTTGACTAACTTCCCATGACATCTACCACTTCATAAGTGTTAGTGTTACAAAAACAAAGATGTGTTAAGATACAGATGCTGAAAGCTTTTTGCTAGACTTTCTGACTAAGGAATAATCCTCTCAGGTCCATAGTGTTCAAAACTCATATTCTAGAACAAGTATCAAGTTACTATAAATTATTACACTTGGAATACCAAGTGTCTACTGTACTATTTTCACTTTTCTTACCCAAAATAACTCACTCTCATCAAAAATTGCAGAAAAAAAAGTGTAAGATAGGATTATTTCTGATGTTATGCTTCAAAATTCTTAAAATGTTAGCTGCAAGTGACTTTTTGGATACCTGTATGATCTTTAGAGTGTTACAATCAAGAGAAATCGTAAGCTTTCAGTCACTTTGAATACCTTGTAGATAGATTTTAGTGGATGATCATCAGGTCTAAGATGTAGTAGTTTTGCTGCTATGAACATTGCCAGATGTGTTGGCATTTGTAAGACTTTCTAAAAGTATTCCACCAAATCTTGATAGCACTTTAAACTGCATGATTCCATTAACTAAAGAACTGAAAAGTATTTGTCAGTTGGTTGTCAAGCAGGAGGATATATCAAAGGACCATTCTATTCATTATAAATGGTCGAGAAATGAAGAGACTTACTGAGATATTGTTGGTCCAAAATCCATGTAAAATTTGTTTTGAGATGTCTTTTTTAAATGTTCCTTTTAAAGAAATATATCAGTAAGGATATTTATTAAATATGGGGTCTGAATTATTTTTACCCCAAAGTAAAACATGCATGTCCTTTTTAATAGGCCACATTTAAGGGATGGATGGATATAATGTATGCAGCAGTTGATTCCAGAAATGTAAGTATTCTTTACATTCTAAGTCTTTTCACAATATTGATTTGACATTAAAAATAATTTAACAGAGGATAGCAGCTAAATGGAATGATTTTACAATGATTTTTTAAAAAGAAAAAAGTATGAGTCAATACTCAAGTATAGCAGTAGCATGCAGGCACACAGCAGTATTTATCAGAAATCTTACTAAGATACATCAAAACAGAAGTGCAACTAAAGTAACACAGTCATATATTTAACAACTAACAAATATCGTTCTATTCACTATTTTTCTATTTTGTTTCCTTTCAATCTATCAATTACATACTCATTAATAATTTTGGCATGATAGAACAAATGTGAAGAAATATGTGATTGCCATCCGTAGTTTACCCTCCATATTGGACAAGTTAAGGATGTTGTCTAGGCAGTGTAAGATTTCTGTAACAGTCACTTTAAAATCCATTCCTTTATGTGATGATACACTGTGCTCAGTCACTTCAGTCATGTCTGACTCTTTGTGACCCTATGGATTGTAGCCCACCAGGCTCCTCTGTCCATGGGTTTCTCCAGGCAAGAACACTGGAGTGGTTGCCCTTCTCTTCTCCAGGGGATCTTCCTGACCCAGGAAATGAACCTGTGTCTCCTGCGTTGTAGGCGGATTCTTTACCACTGAGCCATGTGGGAAGCGCCCTTTATACAATCCATAAATATACTGGAGTCTTTACAGATACTGTTATCATTTCTATGATCAACAGTTTCCTTTAAGTTTCTATCACCTAAGACCTACTTTTTTGATTTCTCCTACTACAGCCTTTTTTAGACTTCAAGAAGAGAATTAAAATCCATGCTCATTCCAAATCTGCTCTTCAAATTTTGTACAATTTAGTATTTTCTATCTTTCTATTCTTAGGTCCCATCTGTTTAGCCTGTAATCATGATGGATGACCTTTGCCCCCGTAATCTTTAAACTGACCTAAGAAGCTCCCTTTTATCTTTCTTGATGTACATTTTCCATAAATGATTCTAGTTTTGTGTTGAGTACCTTCCTGATATCCTCCAGAGCTATTTTACTTTGTTATTATTTTGTTCTGTGTGTTTGGTTGCTTTTTAACTCTAATATCTTTAGGAGGACATGAATATATTAGGGCACTGTTTAGTAGTGACTCCTTTATGTCTTTGTTACATGCTAAGTAAAAGCTCAAATGCTTATTTCTCATGAGTACACTCTAGAGATTAAATTACTGGTTGAGGATTTAGCAGATGGCATGTCCAGTTGGATGCTAAGTCCCCTTCAGTCAGATCTGACTCTTCTCAATCCTATGGACTGTAGCCCACCAGGCTCCTCTGTCCATGGGATTTTCCAGGCAAGAAGACTGGAGTGGGTTGCCATGCTCTCCTCCAGGGGATCTTCCCAACCCAGGGATCGAACCCAAGTCTTTAACGTCTCATGCATTGGCAGGCAGGTTCCTTACCACTAGTGCCAGTTAATGTCTACTTAATCTGAAAAATTCAGTTTCTGTTACACTGTTATAGGCAGGGTCAAACGTCTAAATAAATAAATAACTCAATTCTTATTTGCTAAATAAATTCACACATCAGGAATGATTATTTTTAAACATAATCTACACATATTTACTGATGTAAAATGTTTTCACTAATAATTTTTAAAGTATCAAAATGCAGTACGTTAAAAATTGCCAAACTTAGTATACTACTGTCCAAATGCCAAGATATTGGTTGTGTTTGTAGTTAGAAAAAAAAATAATTTCGAAATCATTTTATGGTATTTTTTTACATAACACCTCATTTTTCACTTAAAAAATTATCCTAAAGGCCAATTTCAGAGATTGTTTTTAGAAGTAGCTGATTTTAGAGGAAATAAAAGTACTGCCTAAGGATTACTAAAAATTTTCTTATCTATTCTTATGAAAAAGCAACAATAACTTCCAACATCAAGTGTATTATAATGTCTTAAAAAATATTCTCCTTTGGTAGGTGGAACTCCAGCCTAAGTATGAGGAAAGTCTATACATGTATCTTTACTTTGTTATTTTCATCATCTTTGGGTCCTTCTTCACCTTGAATCTGTTTATTGGTGTCATCATAGATAATTTCAACCAGCAAAAAAAGAAGATAAGTATTTCTAATATTTTCTCTCCCACCAAGATAATAAATCATTTGGAGGGCTTTCAATACCAAATGAGTACTTTAACTCAGAAACCAAATAGGATTATATATTACAATCTATTTTTTGTATGGTTCCTCTCTGCCATTCACTGCCCATGTCTTTGCCAAGAATGACTGTGTTCCATATTTCTGTGCACAGGCTCACAAAATATCCTCTTTAAATAAAAAAAAAAAAAAACTTCAGGGGCCACATTTTCGCTTTTGGAAAAAAAAAAACAAACAACTAAAAAAGAACTGGAAGAGAACCCAGACATATACCTCTTTCCCAGACTCAGCTTATTGTTTTATTCCTATGACATCTCCCCTTAAAATATATTATCCAACAAAAACCTTTACAATGTAACAAATTATACATGAGATGTAAGCTTCTTCTGGTGCTTACTTTCACACTTTAAAATTCTTTATTGGCTCCTTTTATATATTCCCACTTCATTCTCCCTGATATTAATTATAAGCTATCAGTTCTAGCTTTGAATTGAAAGTTCTTTATTAATTAGTATCATTTATAAAGTCCACTTATTATCCTAATTATATATGTACATTATCATAAAATAGTAAAGAAATATCTTTTCTCAGGAATAACCATTATTCACATTTTATGTTTTTCTGTACAAACTTTTTCCGTACACATTCTTATTACTGAAATTATTTTATCTATAATTATAAATTATTTTTGACATAACATATATATTTCCCTTTTTAATACTTCATATATACATTATCATAATTCATAATTTACTTAACCATTTCCAAGTAGACTGATGGTATAGGTTAATTTTAACCTTTAAGGATTAAATAGTGCCTGGGCAAAACTCTTTGTGCCAAAAAAACTGGAGCCTTTAACGATTTCTTTAAGATAAATTCCCAGAGTAAAGTGTTTTGCTTTGCTACTCATACTGTCAATAACAGCATATGGCTGTGCTCAAATCACCACTGATTCACTAGCATCAAACATTCTCTCTGTTTTTTGATACTTGGTATTTGATATATGAAAATTGCATTTAATTTTTCATTTTCATGTCTTTTAAATATATTTTCAAGGGCTTTTTTTGCCATTTATATTTCTTCCTTCACGTACTGATCCCTCATCTCATTTGTTCAGTCTGTTTTCCTATTATATAACTGCTTTCATTGCATGAGGCTCTTTCACTATAGAACGTGTCCTCCTTTGTTATTACTAATATTACTCTGTCATCATTATCAAGCTATTTCATTTCACTTATTAGCCTGAATTCCAGTTGCCTGTCACATACCTGCCATACTTATGACATTGACTTTTCCCCTAACTCTTCTACCAACTTCCCCAGTTCCCTCTCTATTCTTTTGCTACAATTCTTGGCAGAGTGACAGTGGCTTTTTATGAGTAACTAAACCATCACACCATATAGCTACTTTAACTCTTTGCTACATGTGAATAAGAAAATCATTGTCTGAAAATTCTGAAAGACAGTGTGTCTAGTGTAAGGAACCAAGTATTTAGTGACTCAGTGAACCAAATAGTACTACTTCCTGAGTTTACAGTCTTGGGCAAATACTTAACCTCTCAGTTTGTGGGATTTTTTTCCTCCATAAAATAATAATAAAAATCATAAAGTCAATTTTGGATGATCGAAATAAATAAGATTATAGTATCTAAAACTAGTTTTAATTTTTCAATTTAAAATCTTAGGCAAATAATGCTAATTAGTTGAATTTTGTGTTTCCTTTTTTAATGGTCCCTTTTCTAAGTTTAACATTGAAAGAAGGAAGGTACACAGTTTTAACCAGTTTTTATTTTTCTTTTCTATACTTTGGAGGTCAAGACATCTTTATGACAGAAGAACAGAAGAAATACTATAATGCAATGAAAAAATTAGGATCAAAAAAGCCACAAAAGCCTATACCTCGACCAGGAGTAAGAAATACCAAATGATATGGGGGAAAATGTACAAAAACAAAAATTTGCCTGGTTTTTCTCACAGAAGAGATAGCAGCTAACATTTCTAGCAGCAAAGATTTCTCCCACTTTTCAGTTCAGTTTAGTTCAGTCGCTCAGTCATGTCCGACTCTCCGCGACCCCATGAATCACAGCACTCCAGGCCTCCCTGTTCATCACCAACTCCCGGAGTTCACTCAAACTCATGTCCATCGAGTAGGTGTTGCCATCCAGCCATCTCATTCTCTGTCATGCCCTTCTCCTCCTGCCCCCAACCTTTCCCAGCATCAGAGTCTTTTCCAGTGAGTCAACTCATCGCATGAGGTGGCCAAAGTATTGGAGTTTCAGCTTTAGCATCAGTCCTTCCAATGAACACCCAGGATTGATCTCCTTTAGAAAGGACTGGTTGGATCTCCTTGCAGTCCAAGGGACTCTCAAGAGTCTTCTCCAACACCACAGTTCAAAAGCATCAATTCTTCGGCATCAGCTTTCTTCACAGTCCAACTCTCACATCCATACATGACCACGGAAAAAAGCACAGCCTTGACTAGACGTCCCACTTTTAGAACAGCATTAATTCGTACATTTTATGGTAATGGTAAAATAATTTTTTACAGGAAGAGGCCAAAAGGAAAAAGAAGAAACAGAAAATGCACCTTTATTGTCAAGTCAATTAGAATTATACAACTAGAATTGAAATGAAAAGGCAAAAGACACATAGGCAGTGTTATGTGCACAAGAAACTTGACCATGTAACTCAAGAGTAGTTGCTGAGTAACATATATAGAGGAGTAAATCTTTGATAGGGTTCAGAAACAGTTTCCTATAGATAAACAAGTTGATGAACTATTAAGTGAAATAATACCTTACTTCCAGTTTATTTTTCATTAGAGGTACCAAGTATTTTGGAGATGAAAAGACTTCTAGTATCTAATATTCATATATAGTATATGAATATACTAGTATCATATATCTATTCTAGTATCATATATATGGCTATAAAGTTAGAAATTACTAATGCCTACAGAAGTCAGAGACAATAAGTACAATTCATGATGATAAGAAAAAGGTGTCATGTTTCCATGACAACCAATGAAACAACTGCTATGAAATAGAGAGCCTTGTCCCACATTCTGTTGATTTTTATGATGATGACGTGAGGTTAAAGCAACTTCTGGGGTGTACTGGGGAATAAAATGTTAATGAACATTCATATTCATATTGTGCTAGCCCACACTTGCTTTCTTGAGAATGATGTAAAACATACGCTGTCCTCTGTGAAGGCTCAACACTGAATGTAGAAATGAGTCAATTATGTGTAGGAAAAATGTAAGACAGAAGATATCCTCAAAGTTCCTCAGTGGCCTAGGGAAGTGTGTCAGACAATGGCCTGCAATAAATGACAGTGGCAAAATCACAGATCAGTGAAAAGCGCCATGAATTTTTGACATCAAAGCATAAGGAATGTCTTCTGGTTTGATTATCCCTGTGTAGACTCAGCATCTGTGTGTGACAATATCAGCAAAGACTGTTTGGTGGAAGAACATCAATATTGCCGCACAGGGACTTTAAACGCATAATGTTATAGCTGTGTCATGGGAATCCCAAGTTCCCTATAACAATTTTTTGAGAACAAGTCTAGTGGATTGTTAATAGAAATTATGTTTTGAAACTGCTGTATGGTCCAACTAATCATGGGAAATTCTAGTAAAACAAAATTAAGCAGATTTCTTAACCTCTCATAATATTAATACATTCTCATGCATTTTGGGCCTCTTAGAGTAGTGTATAATAGTATGCAGTGTTTCTTATCAGAAGTCCCTTTTTGACAAGGGATTGTTATTCTGTGGAATATATTTTGGTAAATAGTAATTTGGATAACTAAATTTAAAAACTTAAACGTGATACAAACCATCTTTCATGAAATTCAGAACCAGTGGTTCTTAGGTACAATCCTAGACAGTCAGTACAGAAACTACTTATATAGAAGTTCATGTGTAGAGGGAAACTCCTCTGTCACTAAAAGCTTTTCTGTTTCTCTACAGAACAAATTCCAAGGAATGGTCTTTGACTTCGTCACCAGACAAGTTTTTGACATCAGCATCATGATTCTTATCTGTCTCAACATGGTCACCATGATGGTGGAAACCGACGACCAGAGTGACTATGTGACTAGCATTTTGTCACGCATCAACTTGGTGTTCATTGTGCTGTTCACTGGAGAGTGTGTGCTGAAGCTCATCTCTCTCCGCCATTACTATTTTACCATAGGCTGGAATATCTTTGATTTTGTGGTGGTCATTCTCTCCATAGTAGGTAAGAAGTATTTCAAGCCTTTTAGCTCAATAAAAGAGCGATCACATTTAATTTAGAAGTCATCTGAGCACTCAGAGAAAACCACTGTGAAAAGTTGAATGTTTTTTATTCAGATGTGTTTGTCTTTCTTATCTGCTATACATTGAGTATTGTAACCTGTTCTATCCATTTTAGACTAGGTGTATTATTTGTCAATATAGTAAGGTCTCATTCATTTGAACTAGAAATGTGCTATTAACTAAATGTGCTATTAAGATTGAAATGTCTTTGACATGTTGAGGTTGAATAGTCTGTACAATATGTAAATGACTCTGTTGAAAAAAGGGCTAGAAATTTAGTCTGATACTAAGGAGAGACAGTACATCAGAGACATAGAGTCATTGGCATATAGATAAGAGTGGAAGCTGGTACTAATAAGGAAGAGTATAGAGTGAAAGAGTAAAGCTAAGAACAAAATGTCAGTGAAGACGGTAAGTTCTTTAATGCACAGTATCAGAGATTTTCTCAATTACCTTGGAATGTAAAATGATGCACAAAAGAAGTGATTTGGCATGGAACATCATTTCATCAGTCATACACTTCAAAGCCTGGAATGTCAACAGTTCATGTGAACAATAACTCATCTAATTGAATACACAACTCCAGCCCCAGTGAAGCGAAGAGGTCTGTCTGTGGGCCTACAGTATCCATTTTTTTTCCTAAAGTAGATGATATGATTGAGTAAATATTTTACTATCCAATATGGGGCACCTCTGTTGGGCAGACTTTTATGACATTCCCCCTCTGAAGAAGTTGATCTTTTATCCAACTTATATGTTGTGTGTACCCTTTGACCCCACAGCATTCTGTGGTGTAACTAGTTGGGGATAGGGTACTTAGTTGTGTTCACCTCTCTCTCTTTCTCTGTCTCTCCCTCTCTCATACACACACAAACATGCTCCTCACTTACTCTTTACAAAATGAGATGGTGTAATTCAAAGATACTTGGTTTCTTGAGCTCCTCTTCAGCTCATTCATTATTTCACTATTTCAAAGGTAAATGGAGAAAGAAACTTTAAGTAAGAGGGCTAAGACACAGATGTAGGAAACCAGAAAAAGCATCAGCTTAAATCCTTTTAGAAATGTACCAGAGCATATATAAATATACACATCTATATATGAATATTATAGTGGAAGCTTAGGAAGGCATCATGTTCATGGAGAGATGAAAATAGCATTCAAAACTACAGATACGTTTATATGGGGAAGGACTGAATACAGGTTATATGATTTAGTGTTTCAGAAAAAAATCATTGTGTTTACTGTATTTTTATAAACGTTTACATATACTGTCAGCTACTGCTCTTCAGACAGACTTGAATTTTTAACTTGTTTTATTAGATTCAGTCTTTGGATTTTCTGTAAGCTAAAACTAGTCTATAAATACCCCTTAAAGATAAAATGTACTATAACATCATTATTGAATACTATCTTAGTCACCTTGGGGTTTCCCAGGTGGTGCAGTGGTAAAGAATCCTCCTGCCAATGCAGGAGATGCAAGAAATGTGGATTTGATCCCTGGGTTGGGAAGACCCTGTGGAGGAGGAAATGGCAACCCACTCCAGTATTCTTGCCTGGAGAATCCCACAGACAGAGAAGCCTGGCATGTTACAGTCTGTGGGGTTGCAAAGAGCCGGACATGACTGAGTGACTAACACTTTCACTATACTTTTCAATTGAATTTTAGAACTCTGAAATTTACCTGTGAGCCTTAACAAAATTTGAGTATTAATTTAATGGATAACTTCTTCACTGGTTGGTACCTCATCTTTTTTGTCCATAGGTATGTTTCTGGCTGAGCTGATAGAGAAATATTTTGTGTCCCCTACCTTGTTCCGAGTGATCCGTCTTGCCAGGATTGGACGAATCCTGCGTCTGATCAAAGGGGCTAAGGGGATCCGCACGCTGCTCTTTGCTTTGATGATGTCCCTTCCTGCGCTGTTTAACATTGGCCTCCTGCTCTTCCTGGTCATGTTCATCTATGCCATCTTTGGAATGTCCAACTTCGCCTATGTTAAGAGGGAGGTTGGAATTGATGACATGTTCAATTTTGAGACCTTCGGCAACAGCATGATCTGCCTGTTCCAGATTACCACCTCTGCTGGCTGGGATGGATTGCTAGCACCTATCCTCAACAGTAAACCACCCGATTGTGACCCTAATAAAGTTAACCCTGGCAGCTCAGTTAAGGGAGACTGTGGGAACCCGTCTGTTGGGATTTTCTTCTTCGTCAGTTACATCATCATTTCATTTCTGGTCGTGGTGAACATGTACATCGCTGTCATCCTGGAGAACTTCAGTGTTGCTACTGAAGAAAGCGCAGAGCCCCTGAGTGAGGACGACTTTGAAATGTTCTACGAGGTTTGGGAGAAGTTTGATCCAGATGCCACCCAGTTCATGGAATTTGAAAAGCTATCTCAGTTTGCAGCTGCTCTTGAACCACCACTCAATTTGCCACAACCGAACAAACTCCAGCTCATTGCCATGGATTTGCCCATGGTAAGTGGTGATCGAATCCACTGTCTTGACATCTTATTTGCTTTTACAAAGCGGGTTCTGGGGGAGAGTGGAGAGATGGATGCCCTTCGAATACAGATGGAAGAGAGATTCATGGCCTCCAACCCATCAAAGGTCTCCTATCAGCCAATAACTACGACTTTAAAGCGAAAACAAGAGGAAGTGTCTGCTGTTATTATTCAGCGTGCGTACAGGCGCCACCTTTTAAAGCGAACTGTAAAACAGGCATCATTTACGTACAACAAAAATAAAATCAAAGGTGGGGCTAATCTTCTTGTAAAAGAAGACATGATAATTGACAGAATAAATGAAAACTCAGTTACAGAAAAAACTGATCTGACCATGTCCACAGCAGCTTGTCCACCCTCCTATGATCGGGTAACAAAACCAATTGTGGAAAAACACGAGCAAGAAGGCAAAGATGAAAAAGCCAAAGGGAAATAAACACAAATAAATAAAAATCACTGGGTGACAAATTGTTTACAGCCTGTGAAGGTGATGTATTTTTGTCAACAGGACTCCTTTAGGAGGTCAATGCCAAACTGACTGTTTTTACACAAATTTATTTAAGGTCAGTGCCTACAATCAGACAGTGACCCCTTGTCGGAAAACTGTGACTGTATAAAAGGGAGATGACCTTGACGGGAGGTTACTGTTCTCACTACCAGCTGACACTGCTGAAGACAAGAGACAAAATGGCTACGTAGACTGTAGGGACCAGTTCAAAGGGGTGCAAACCTATGATTTGGGGGTTGTTTAACACGAAAACACTGTAGTGTAGTAATTGTATCCACTCTTTGCATTTCGACTGCCACATTTGTCACGTTTTTACAAAATCTGTTAGTGGATTCATCTTTTTTTTAGTCCATATGTTGTTTATTATATGTGACTATTTTTGTAAATGGGGTTTCTGTTGGGAAATAGATTAAAGGACCTCTTTAACAAGTATGCCACTGGGGGTTATGGCAATCACATGGCCCTCCCATCTGCACAAAGATATGGTTTGCATGAGGGCATGCTACACTTAGAGATCATGCATGAAAAATGTCACAAGGAACACAATGAGCTCTTAAATTCCATCTATGTTTCTGGGAGGGGTAATTAGGTGATAATTGGAGGTGCTTTGCTGATCTTGTTTTGTCAAATCCAACCCCTAGACCAAGTATGTCATTTTAGGCGGATAGCCCATTAAATCTTAGCAGGTGCAAACTTCACTCAAATGTCACGAATCTTAAGTGTTACATTTCTGTTTATTGTATTTAAAAAATACTGAATAATGAGTATTGCTTCTCCCTTAAAGACGGAATTGACCAAAAGAACCTTTTATAAATTTCTGCTTAATCCTGCACTTTGTTTAGCCATCTTCAGCTCAGTAAGGTTGACAATGTATATGTTAATGAAATGCTATTTATTATGTAAATAGTCATTTTACCCTGTGGTGCACGTTTGAGCAAACAAATAATGACCTAAGCACAGTATTTATTGCATCAAATATGTACCACAAGAAATGTAGAGTGCAAGCTTTACACAGGTAATATAATGTATTCTGTATCATTATAGATAGTTTGGATGCTATGAATGCATGTTTCTATTACCATGCTGCTGTATCTGGTTTCTCCCACCGCTCAGAATCTCATTTGTGAGAAACCATATGTCACTCGTAAAAGTCAAAGAAATTGTTCAACAGATCTCATTTATTTAAGTCATTAAGCAATAGTTTGCAGCACTTTAACAGCTTTTTGGTTATTTTTAAATTCTAAGTGGATAACATATGGTGTATAGCCCGATTGTACAGACATGTTTAAAAAAAAAACACTGCTTAACCTGTTAAAATGTGTTTAGAATTTTATAAGCAAATATAAATACTGTAAAAAGTCATTTTATTTTATTTTTCAGCATTATGTACATAAATATGAAGAGGAAATTATCTTAAGATTGATATCACAATCACTTTCTTACTTTCTGTCCATAGTACTTTTTCATGGAAGAAATTTGCTAAATAAGAAATGAACACAAGACTGGGTAGTTGTAGATTTCTGCTTTTTTATTACATTTGCTACTTTTAGATTATTTCATAATTTTAAGGGGCAAACATAGATTCACAACTGACATCCAAATTATGCTTTGCAATTGGAAAAAAGGTATAAATTTTTATTTACATTTTTGGTAGTGCCTATACTAACTGATTGAAGGTAGTGTTTATTTTTCATCTGTGTCTTTTTTTTCCTACTTCTGTTTATGTTTCCATTTATTTGAAGTCATGCTGCTCTAGATTGCTCTAAATATAATGTGGGTTTCACAATTTTTTTTTCCCCACAAGAACAGAGAGTAGTGAACTTATGTAGTCAATTACATCAGGATATTTTGTGTTTCTTACAGAAGCAAACTGTAGGCACCTCTTTTTCTTAAAACTACTTAGAATACTTAAATTGTATTCGTGAACTGCATGCTGGAAAATGCTACTATTACCCTAAATGATGCTAACCAACATTAAAAATGTGCAAACTAATAAAGATTACATTTTTTATTTTATTGTTTGACCAGTTACTTTTGGTTAACCATGTTGTGTAACAAGATAAGCTTTGTTCTACAGATTGAGGGAGAAGGGGAGCTACACACACACACACGCACACCCACACACACATACCCACCCACCCACCCACCCATCCGGGCTGAGAGCAAGAAAACTTGAGGTAAGAATGAGACTGGAGGGAGTGGCCTACCAGGGACTACAAGCAGCAGGTTATAAACAGGAGGCTCCAGCAGAACAAGAAGCAAGGGTACGTGGCCACTTAAGGTACAAAGAGAATCCTCAAAACCTATTAAAATATTAGAAGTTGCTATGTGTGAGTGGGGTCTTTTGTTTGCTCCTCCAGAACCACTCTTCCTGCTCCTCCATCATGCTCTGTGTTAGGGTGAATTTGTAAATTGAATCAACGGGCTCTCTTACCCTCTAGATCGCAATCAGTTTGGCCAATGGGAAACCCCAGCAGGAAAACACCATCAGGAAAGCAGGAGAACGGTGAAACTGGGTGTTTATATCCTAGTGTCATCTTTGCTAGGTTGCTCTGGGTTGGCAGTGCTGCCTTCATCAACCGGCTCATACTTCCACTCAGACAGCCCCTCCTACAATGAGAGCTACTTTGTTGAGGGGCTGGTCATCACTCTCTGCCTTGCTTCCTTAGACCTGTGGCCCCTTTATCTTGCTGACATCTTTTTAAATGGCCCCTCATGAAAAACGTTCCTCTTGCCTCATTTCAGTGTGCCATCTGTCTCTTACCTGGATGAAACAGAGATTAAAATAGCTTGTGAAAGTGGGCAACAGGCAAAGATTTGCCTTGGGTCAGCGTGGAGGCTTAGTCTAACCAGCATCAGTAGATGGAGAAAGAGGAACTGGGGAAACTGCAGTCATGTCAAGCACAGATTTCACAGAGATCATGGAGCATAGGCCAAACAATAAAAGTGACAGCTGAAGAAACATCTAAATTTATGAGAAAAGAGAAGCCTCATTTGTTATCAGATTTGCACAATGTCAGTTATGAAGTCTGAAAGAGGAACATGACCTTGATGAGAAGATGAACGTCACCCACAGTGACGTTCCTATCCTTCAGCTTCCTGACTTTGTCTCTTCATGACATCATCGCTCTAAAACACCAGGACAACTAATTCTGAAAAGAATTTCCCATTTCTAACCAACAAAAATAAGGATTATGGGATAACCCCTACAGATTTTTTTAATATTCCACATTCATACCAGTACTCACTGGTACATTTTCAAATACAAAGCAAATTGGTGAAACATAATCATATAAATCACCATAGTCATTTTGGTATTATTTTTACATAGTGAAAGATAGTAACAGATTATAATCTGTTGAATAAAATAAGAATTCACAAGTATGTACTAACATAAATAAATGGAAAAAGTGAAGAGCTCTTCCTCACAGTTGAATATTAACTAACAAACGTAGAAGAAACAATGAAGATAGAAAATTACCACTTGGCAACCATCATAAAGACATTCATGCAAGAAGAATCAATGAATACTAAAACTCATGGATGAAAGTTTAACAAGGAATAGGACATTTACATTGTCTCAAAGTATTTCTTATGCATTAAAATTTTTTTTAATAAAGCATACAGCGGAGATTCCTAGCAGACACTATCTTCATCAATTATGGGACAATTCTGAAGAAGACATCACTTCTTAGTATCCAGTCAAAATGGCATAACGAGAATTTAATCATAAGGAAAATCAGATTGAGGATATTCTATGAAATGACTGAACTCTTCAGAAATGTCATGAAAAGCAAAGACAGGCTAAGGAACAACTTGAGGTTGAAGAGTTATGAAAACTAAATACAACATGTGATTCTTGATTGAATACTGGACTGGAAAAATAGTAATAATTATGGATGTTACTGGGAATACTGACTAAATTTGAATATGGACTTGATTAAGTACTAGTATTATAAAATATTTTAATTTCCTTAATTTTATAAAGTCTAAATGAGGCTATTACATAATTATGGGTAATATCCTTACTCTCAGAAAATGCACATTAAAGTATTTAGGGATGAGTGGGATGATGTCTGCAACTCACTTTTGAGTGGGATTGAAGGACAATTAAAGGACTTCCCTGGTGACTCAGATGGTAAAAATTTCTACCTGCAATGCGGGAGACCCGGGTTCGAGTTGATCCCCTGGAGAAGGAAATGGCAACCCACTCCAGTATTCTTGCCTGGAGAATTCCACAGACAGAGGAGCCTGGTGACCTACAGTCCAGGGGGTGACAGAGAGTCAGACACGGCTGAGAGACTAACACAGAAAGGGCAATGAATTATATGTGTGTATGTGCGCATGTAAACGTTGATATAGATATATGTGTGTGTCTTCAAGGAAGTGAAGATTTTTTTTTGTTGCTCTTGTGTTCCTGCAGTATGTATGTGTGTGTGTTCAATTATCACCTGTTTTTCTGTGTCCTGAAATTTATGATTCTACTCTTAAAATTAGATAAACTATTTCTAATTACTTCAAAGAACACTTCATTTTAATTACTATTCTTGTTTTCCAGAAGTTGTGTTTTTGAAGAGAAGAATGATTACATTCCTGATCCTTTGTGGTAACCCTTATGTTACTAAAAATAAGAATATTTTTAGGAGAGATCTGTGGCATACTGGCTAAGATTCCAGTATTTGAAGCTAGCTCTATTAAATTGGAAACTTGTGATCTAAACTCTGGTGATCCTACCCGTATTGTAACAGAAGGTGTCTTATTGGCTATATGAGGCCCTGGGGTCCAGATATTTTAAGTACCAACCAATAACCCCAAACACAGCTCTACAGGCCAGCACCCACATGACAAGTATTTCACGTGCCACAGTTAAATTACAAATCATGTGATAAATATTTATAAAGCTAAACATATTCAATTTTAAGAAATTTACTGTAAAAATGTGCCTTTTTAATGTTTATTTCCAAAGACTAAACCCTTATGGCAGAAAGTGAAGAGGAACTCAAAAGCCTCTTGATGAAAGAAGAGAGTGAAAAGGTTGGCTTGAAGCTCAACATTCAGAAAACAAAGATCATGGCATCGGGTCCCATCACTTCATGGGAAATAGATGGGGAAACAGTGTCTGACTTTATTTTGGGGGGCTCCAAAATCACTGCGGATGCTGATTGCAGCCATGAAATTAAAAGATGCTTACTCCTTGGAAGGAAAGTTATGACCAACCTAGATAGTATATGAAAAAGCAGAGACATTACTTTGCCAACAAAGGTTCATCTAGTCAAGGCTATGATTTTTCCAGTGGTCATGTATGGATGTGAGAGTTGGACTGTGAAGAAAGCTGATCGCCGAAGAATTGATGCTTTTGAACTGTGGTGCTGGAGAAGACTCTTGAGAGTCCCTTGGACTGCAAGGAGATCCAACCAGTCCTTTCTAAAGGTGATCGATTCTGGGTATTCACTGGAAGGACTGATGCTAAAGCTGAAACTCCAATACTTTGGCCACCTCATGCGAAGAGTTGACTCACTGGAAAAGACTCTGATGCTGGGAGGGATTGGGGGCAGGAGGAGAAGGGGACAACAGAGAATGAGATGGCCGGATGGCATCACTGACTCAATGGACATGAGTTTGAGTGAACTCCGGGAGTTGGTGATGGACAGGGATGCCTGGCGTGCTGTGATTCATGGGGTCGCAAAGAGTCGGTCATGACTGAGCGACTGAACTGAACTGAACTTAAAAACATTTTATGTTAAAATACTCTTTTTGAAATGATGGTGAGAATAAATGACAGTGGGTTGTTTTAATATTTTATTTAGCTAAATTAAAAATTGGCAACCTTTTGTTGGTCTTCCCATTTGTATTTTACTGATGCAGCAAATCAAGAGTCTAGGAACCAGTGGGATAGACAATCAGTACTCAACCTCATAAGCTTGTATGTTCATATGTATGTAACAAAAAGTTTGGATGCTAGAACTATACAAACTATATTAAAGTCTGCAAATTTGTCCTATAATTGTTTATTCTACCATACGTGGACTAAATTTCATACTATTATGTAAGAAGATGAATGCTTCTTAGTCAACTATAAATGTATTGAAATGCTCATAATCAAAATATTATTGCTTTAATCAGGTACAATAGCACTTATAGTACTGTCCTTCCTGGAACATGGGAATATTCTCCTAAATTGTCAATTAATACTGATTCAAGCAGTGTGACACCAAAGGCACTAGAGGAGAAAAATATTCCGGACAATCGAGTATTGTTGGGGAAACTGCATCACCAAGAAATTCTTGACATCAGTAATAGATAATCTGCAATGTCAACTGAGTACTCAGTGTTGAGTTATTGCCCTATCTTGTGTCTTTACTCTCTCCTTTTGATTGCTTCTTTCTGTCCAACTTTGCACCTCAAAATTGTCTTTCTAATCTTGAAAAATAACTTTTCTCAACCCTGATGCTTTTTTCTCATCGTTCATATCTCATTCCTTTTTAAAAAATACCTTTTAAATTCAGAGTTCTATACTCAACACTTTCACTCTTGGTTAAAATTAAATGAAATATAGGTCCCAATGATATTGATGAGAAAATTTGGCTGTGAATATTCTTATTGACATAAGCACATGGAGTATTCAAAATGCTATGAAGAAAAGACTGGAAAATACAAAAGGTGAAGATAGAAAGAAAGAACATTAGCCATGTGGAACAGAACTGTATATACTCTATTTCTGGTTATCATGAATTATCTCTTTATTCAGTGTTTACTTAGAAGAGCAAGATGGTCACAGAACTATTCGATTGTTAACTGCATCATTTTGTTTGTCTTCTAGGAATATAATCTTTATTTATCATGGTATGGAGACCATAAAGTTCTTAAATTTATAGGAAATTACATTTTTTGTATAAATTCTTCATTAAAAATATGCTGTTATAGGAAATTCCACTTACTTTCTGAGCTTTCTTGAATTCACTACCCCATGTTTAACTTGCCACAGTGTGGTGTGTGTTAGAGAACATTAAGATACAAGTTTTATCTTTCTTCTTCAAACTGTTTGAAATACATTGAGACTCGAACATGGCAGCCCATTTCAGTATTCTTGCCTGGAAAATCTTATGGACAAGGAGACTGGTGGGATACAGTCCATGGGGTTGCAAGCGTCAGACATGACAGCAACTAAACCACAACAGATTCAAATATCAAACCAATGTTGAATCTTTTTCTTACAAAGCACCTTCTCATTCTCTTCAATGTTCTCAAATCTGATTCTACCTCCAACCAGTCTACAGTTACTCAAATAAATTATCTTTATTCAGCCTTTATCATATTTTTTATAGATTTTTAGAATTTGATGAAGATGGTCATCACCACCTCCTTCACTGAACTGCATCTTCCCTTGCCTTCCATAAAAACTAAGCTTTTCTAGGTCTCTTCTTTCTTTAGGATCTTTGCCTTCACTTTTTTATCTTTTCCTCTCCTATCAGATTTCTTCTGCAACATCAGCCTCTTTTTTTGAGTTACAATTCTAACTTGCTGTTGGTCTTTTATACTTGCATATTTGTCTATCATCTTCAATTTCATACATCCCAAACTGATTTAACCAAGTTCCATTCCTCTCAACCACCAGGAAAACTAGCCAGAAGTCAACCTGCTTTCTTAATCTGTTACTCTTTGGGGTCTTCCTTCAGGCTCAGCAAAAGTAAGTACAAATTACAGAATACATAGAAGAATGGGTGAGTAACTCTACAACCTTGGATTGGAGGGTTGGAAGGAGGATTCAGGGACAGTTATAACTGTAAACTCTGACGTGGATTTGATGAATGAGAAGGTGGGGCAGTTCAGATAGCAGAAATAGTACAGAATAGTGGTCAAACTGTATATTCTGCAGATTGCCAAAAAGCAGGGTCATAATTTGAGAAGTTGCTGGAAGAATGCAGGTAAGCAATGATGGAACATAATCCTTGACTGCTTCCTCATTTGTCTTTCTACCTCTGAAATCAAACCCATCCTTCAGGATTCAGTGACATTTTCCTTGTGTCTTATTACTGGAAGAGAATTTTCTCTCCTGTGATCTTCTATGGAATTTTGATGTATATGTTTACACCTGGACAGTTTTGAGAGCAAAGGGAGAGACAATTAATAATTATGCTAAAGCAACAAGCATCAGTGAGGACTTTCCTGGGCAAAGCAGGACATAGGATCACCTCCATGTTCCCTTTGTATGGACTTAAACTGCCATGACACCGTGGTTTAAAATAGTTTTCTTCCTCTCATCATCCTTCTCCTCCACTTCTGCCATAAGAATACACACACCAGAAAGTGTACAATTGGCAGAGATTGGCCTTAAATACCATTGTATCCTCTATAGTAACTTTTTACAGAGAAGGTGTTCTCTAGATATTTAGTAAATGGGCAAATTAGCTAATTTTTAGCACTGTTCTAAGTAGTTCTATTTTTGAAAGCATTATTTACCACTCTGGGATCCTTCCCTCTTATATGTTCTTTCACAGGGATATCCTTATATGCAAGATAATATAAAAGAATAAAACATCACATAAGTTACAAATGAAAACTGGCCTTGGTACTTTATAGTAATATTGGATTTATATAATAAATATTTAAACGGACATATATTACATCCATAAGAGAACATATACTGTTTTTGTTACTTATAAAGAAAGAAATATAGATATGAGTGTAGTTATACATATTTGTATATCCAGAAATGTTTGCAAGGTATAAAAGTAAAAAATAAATTGACTTTTGGCTCTCTAGAACTCAAGGATTACATAATATTCACCTCGTTCTGTGCTATGATGGAACTATTGAGCTTGCCATTTAAAATTTAATCTCTAAAAGGAATTAGGGCTTCCGGACCATGTTTTTTCTTTAATATCATTTGGCCTGACTCTTATCTGCATTATTAATGTTCCTCATTCACCAAGGATGGTGAAGAAATGTCTTATTCAGCAGTATTTCTTGCAGTCACAGAAAACACATGTTTCTAAAGGCAAACAGATTGTGCTTGTGATCAACCTCAGTCATAAATGCAGCCATTTGCCCTACCGCAGGAAAAATGTCTATTGAGTTATACTGACTGATATCCTCAAGGTGATGCAATGCTAGAGCAAAATATACTAAGTGTAAGATTTCGATCCGATAAACATGCAAGGATATGGGAAATAGATTTATGGAGAATGGCTAAATTATTATGAGACAAGGAGAGTGAGGAAGAAATTCATTCAAATACAGCAGAGGTCGTCCTATTTGTAACATGCTGCTGCTGCTGCTGCTGCTAAGTTGCTTCAGTCGTGTCCGACTCTGTGCTACTATTTGCTAAAGTAAAACTCATTAGGCAGTTAATTGCATGAAGTTTAGTGTAAATGTAGTCAGGCACATCTTAGAACTTTATGATTCTACTCTTCTTTCCCCACACCCAAATCTTGGCATTTCCATGGCATTCTCTCTGGACTATGCCTTAAATGGCGAAATCAACCCAAGGGTAACTTCAGTGTGGTGGGCTCCAAGTCTTTGGGCCTACTAGATAAACTCTCTTACCTTTCAATAATCTTAGGACATTAAAAAAATAAAAAAAAACTCATCTAAAAGCCTACCAGGACAATGGTTAAAAATTTACTTCTAAGTCTCACCTCAAATTAAATGAGAATCATCAGGAAAGGGCCTAAAAATATCTATTGAATTGTGCTGTTAGAAAGAGGTAGAAGAAAGTTATAACAAACTTCCCAGGAGGGTCTTACAAGCAGCAAGTCTGAGAAATCCTGTCTGAGTGATTGGTAGCTGGGTAAGGTTCAGGCCTTTAGGAACTCATCATTAGTTGACTGTAATACTTAACTAATAAAATACTCAAAAGTCAGAATGGACACATCACTAAGTAGCATCTCTGAGTTACAGAGTTTGATTCAGTATGGTCTTATTATGTATCTAAAGACTTCCCAGCAATCTGGGCTGAATAATAACAAGGCAGCTTACATTTCAACCTATATGATTTAGATTTACTAAAAGAAAAGGAGTTCTAACATCAGGGACACAATTAGCTCATATCAGTTCAGTGCAGTTCAGTTGCTCAGTCGTGTCTGACTCTTTGCGACCCCATGAATCACAGCACGCCAGGCCTCCCTGTCCATCACCAACTCATGGAGTTCACTCAAACTCATGTCCATCGAGTCAGTGATGCCATCCAGCCATCTCATTCTCTGTTGTCCCCTTCTCCTCCTGCCCACAATCCCTCCCAGCATCATATAGGCCTTTGTGAAAAATTAGGGGAAAATTCCCTTTTCTCCTCTGGGGGAAACAACTCTGTGCTGGGACAAGGGATTCAGTAAATGAATTTCAACAGATACTGTGTAGGAGCTTCTCTTTGAAAGGATCACAGGATACTCTTGAACTTTTCATCTCTCAACATATCTTCCAGGACAAATAATTCTACAACCATAGCATCTGTAACGGGAGGAAACGTGCTCACCCTACATGGTATGGAACAGTGCCTGTACTGAACTTTTTAAAAAGTTGAATAAATGAATAACCTACCACCTTGAATAGATATTGCAAACTGCACTAAAAGCATCCTTCACAATATCTTGAAATTTAGGATCAACCACACAAAGCCAATAATACTTTCTCTTTTTTTTGCAGGGAACCTAACACAATCAGCCTGTATGACAGTGTCATATTTCAGATGGTGGGAGCTGCATGACCTACTATTATTATTCAAAAACAATGACTGCCAGAGAATGAAAATGGGGAGGTATGCCAAATACTATTAGCCCATCTGATGGTATTTAATTCTTATATATTCTATGAATGATATACAAAGAGTGCAATTTAAATTATCTTTGAAAAATTATGTGTATATATATATTTTTTCACTGTTTTCACTAATTTTTGCATTGTAGGTGGATTCTTTACTGAGCTACCAGGGAAGTCTTCACTAAATTTTAGATGGGCATGGAACAAGAAATTTCTACCTTTTCTTTTAAATCTAGTAAAATTCAAAGCTGAGCATCAGTCCCACTGGATTGCCAGGAAATTAAATCTCATTTAATATTACAGTCTTCTCTCCCAGGACTCAACCGGAATCCCAGAGGCTTATAGAGTGTTCAGAAAATGGGAAGTCCATCATAGCTTCTAAGGGCAACCTTATTGGCCAAACTGGATCCCTGAGGTCAGTATTTTAGACTCAACTCTGCTGGGCACACCATGCAAGCGTTTTTCTGAAGCTTTGCCTCCTTCTGGGTACACTGTCACAGAAGAGGGGGTGTGGCCCTAGGAATCACAGGACCCTATTGCTTTGGGGCCCTGTCCCAGCTCCAAGGACAAACTCAAGTGCTGAGTTTTTGCAAATTCAGCCCTTGACATTAGCATGTATTGCCTCCCTCTCTTGCCTTAGATACAATTCTCTGGCTCCTCCTACCCACCAAGAAACCCAGACTCATTTCTTTAATAAACTTATTCCTCTACAGAAGACCCAAGAGCTTTTAAAGTGCCATAAAATAGAATTTCCTGAAATGATGCAAATGACCTCTGTGCTGTCCCAATCCAGCAACCACTAGCCACATGTGGCTACTGAGCATTTGAAATGTGGCTAGTACAATTGATGAACCTAACTTGTAATTTTAGTTAACCATCATGAAAATGTAAACAGCTTCATGTAGCTAGCAGCCAGCTTTCTAAAGGTTTTTACTTCCACCCTGCTACAAAAAATACTAATGGTGCAACCATCCACACAAATCAAGGAGAATGGAAAATACGAAAAGCAGTAGGATACAGCATCTCAGAAAAGTTCTGTGGTGGTGAGTAGAGGGGTGTTAATTGTGATGTTCAACTTTTCTGTATGTTTGAAAATTCTCAATAATTTGCGGACAAAATCCGGCCATAAATTAACACACAATTATCCATGGATTTATGAGCAGGGATTTTGAGGGAGAAGTTCCAGCCATTTTATTCTTTTTCAGAATTTATTATTTGTTTATTTGGCTATACACTGAGTTTTAGTTGCAGCACTCAGGATCTTTATTTACAGCATGTTAACTCTTGGTTGCGGCATGCGGGATCTTAGCTCCCGACCAGGGATTGAACCTGCATCCCTTGCATTGGGAGCGAGGAGTCTTAGCCACTGGACCACCAGGGAAGTCCCTTGTTTTAATTCAACTGATTCAGACAAGCAATAGGGCTAATAAGGAGGGCCCAGTGCCTGAGAAACCAGGAGATGGATGTAAGGAGAGAGAAAATCTGGATACTTTGAGGTGAGAAAAAATATATATTAACTGTTGCTGCTGCTAAGTCACTTCAGTCATGTCCGACTCTGTGTGACCCCATAGACGGAAGCCCACCAGGCTCCCCCGTCCCTGGGATTCTCCAGGCAAGAACACTGGAGTGGGTTGCCATTTCCTTCTCCAATGTGTGAAACTGGAAAGTGAAGTCGCTCAGTCGTGTCCGACCCTTAGCGACCCCATGGACTGCAGCCTACCAGGCTCCTCCATCCATGGGATTTTCTAGGCAATAGTACTGGAGTGGCTTGCCATTGCCTTCTCCGATATTAACTGTTAGGGAAAGCAAAAGCTCTGCCTCCAGGCTTACCTCTGAATGGAAGGGTTCTCCTCCCCAGGGAGGTGGAGGCAGTGTCTTTGGGGCGGAGGCATTTTCACGTAGTCATTGTGGGACTCCAATGAGCTTCTGGCCTCATCTGTCATGGAGAAAGAAGTCAGGCTGGCACAGGGAGAGGTTATTTAGGGGCAAGCACGTCGGAATCACAAGCTAGGAGGCAGCAGCAATGCTGTGGAACAGAGGCATCACAGTGGCTGCTAACGCAGAGATGCTGAAATTTATTCAGAGAGGGGAGAGACCAAGAGGAAAGCTGAGAGAGGAGGATGAGTGAGAATTTTGATGTACCCAAAGAAGATCATGCTACAGCAAACCATCCTGCATGACCAAGTCGACTGGGCAGGCACAAAGTCGCTATTCGCTCCTTTATCTTTGCAAACTCAGCACTTGACCTTTAGCATATTTTGCCTCCAAGGAGTGTTGGGACAGCTTGGCAACACGGCCATAAACAAAGTCCTCCAGAATCAGATTCTTAGAAAGCTAAGGCTGATTCTTCTCAACCTTAAGATAAAAATTAGAACAGAGATCTGCATCTCATATTCATAAATAACAGAGTGTCTAGGAAGATGTGCAGTGTGAATTTGATGTTGAGGAAGACTTTTCAGAAGTGAGCTTGGACCTAAGGGAGTAAAATCTAAAGCAATGTACTGTCTACCTAATGTCACACCAGGCAGAGGGAGAATGATTGCTATTCTTTGTTCTTATTCTATCAATCAGAAAAAGATTCTTTAAAGGAGTAGAAGACAGATGGCATCTTGTCAAGATATTCAGTGTATCATGGTTTTAAACATTTAAATAATTCATTGTTTCTATTTCAAAATACCAAACTCTTCTGAAATGTATTTTTCTGTTTTCTCTCTCCTACTTTTACATAGATGAAATGTCAACACATAGTCAAGAAAAAAAATAACTCCTGGTAAATCTCTGTCATGGTATTTGAGTAGAAACATTTGTTACATCAGGTGAGCCAGAAATAAATTTCTTAGCCGTCAGTTATCTGAGCTTCTCAGGTATTTTAAAAGAAAAAAAAAGTTATCATTCAGTAGTCTAAAAGAAGTTAATTGAAAGAGTTGAGTGGAAGGATTCCTTGGACTACAAGTGATGTGAGTTTCACTTCATTCTTGGTATATAAATCCCTGTAACTGCACAGTTTCATCTGTTTATTGCACTTACTAAAATAGCTATTAAAGCTGTCACTGCTTATAATTTTTCCATTTCCTTTTGTGAATATTTATTCAATATCTGTCTACCTTTCAGTTCAGTTCAGTCGCTCAGTCGTGTCCGACTCTTTGCGACCCCATGAATCACAGCACACCAGGCCTCCCTGTCCATCACCAACTCGCGGAGTTCACCCAAACTCATGTCCATCGAGTCGGTGATGCCATCCAGCCATCTCATTCTCTGTCGTCCCCATCTCCTCCTGCCCCCAATCCCTCCCAGCATCAGACTCTTTTCCAGTGAGTCAACTCGTTGCATGAGGTGGCTAAAGTATTGGAGTTTCAGCTTTAGCATCAGTCCTTCCAAAGAACACCCAGGACTGATCCCCTGTCTACCTTTACTAGATTTTAAATTCTAGGAGAAGAAGACAAGAATTTTATTCTCTGTCACTGGTATTCATTAAACATTTGGTGAAGGAATGCACGAATGATTAAGCAACACATTGTTAGAACTCAGATCACTTCCTCAACTTTCTCCATGATATCACTTAGAAAGGAAATATGAAAGATAAGTGCCTGATAATTAACATCAACTCCCTAATTTACGTAAATGAGTAAAACTGGAGAATTTTAAAGGGATGAGTTATGACAAATTTAAAGGGATGAGTGACAAGTTGTCTTATTTTTGCATCAGCAGACACCATGCTTCATGCACAATTCAAAAGAATGGTACTGTGTGTACTGTGCTAACTGGAGAAGAAAAGAGCACTAGAGAGCACACGGAAGTCTGGATCCTAGCCTCAGAGAGGCAAGACAGCTTGCCCCATAGTTAGGTAAGGAGCCTTCCTGTAACTGTGCTATGAAGTTTTCTTATAAGCGTGCTATGAACTTTCACAAGGTGCTTTTCAATTTTTGAAACACTTTCACATAATCTCATTTAGTCTACACACTAACAAAACAAATATTACAGTCCCATTCCCAATTATCCATTGCAAATGTATAAACTAAAGCAGAGAAAAGCAAACAACTTTGCCCAAAATTGCAAAGTTATTAACTTTAAGGAACAGAGCCTTAACTCAGATTCAGCAGTTCTGACTTCAGTTAACTTTTAACTTTTCTATAGTGTCACCTCTGAGACTAACTGTGTGCCGGTTTATTTGGATAGTACATATTTGTCCTCTACATTTTCTTGCTCAACTTTATAGTAAAATAGCCTTAAGAAAACACAAACACATTATCTATTATTCATAACTTCTTTGAAGGCTAGTTTGGGAATAGAAAACTGGGGGACTTTGGGTAGATTTTTCACATTTTTGGGCTTCATCTGTAAAACACAGAGATTGGATAATTGATTCTAAAGTTCTAATTTAATTAGAATTTATAATTAAATTTATAGTTCTTTCTAAAGTTCTTTCTTTCTAATTTAATAATGTCATATGTTTATCTTTTTTATTTTTTACATACTTAACCTTTACTTTTGTCTTTACCAGAACTACCTATTTTTCTTAAGCGTTTTCCTTTAATTTCTCAAATATATCATAAAATAATATAGATACAAGTGTATTGATGTAGGAATCGGGGAGAAGAAAGCCAAACAGAGGCACAACCGAAGGGCTTTAATAGTCCTATTTATTTTTTGAAGTCACTCAGTCTTGTCTGACTCTTTGTGACCCCATGGACGGTAGCCTACCAGGCTCTGGGATCCATGGGATTTTTCAGGCAAGAATACTGGAGTGGGCTGCCATTTCCTTCTCCAGGGGATCTTCCCAACCCAGGGCTATAAGATGTGCTAAATGATTATGCAATCAATACTGTGTTTGGAGAAGTTGAGAGTATAATTAATTAGAAGTTATTCAGCGACTACTATATACCAAACACTGCTGCGTTCATTAAATATTAACTCATTTAACCTTAACAGCATTCGGAGGTATTAGTCTCACTTTACAGCAGAAGCACAGGAAAGTTAAATAATTTGTCCAAGTAAACAACTAGGGAATGGTGGTATCAAAATTTGATTGCAGGGGTTCCCTGGTGGTTCAGTGGTAAAGAATTCACCTGCAGTGCAGGGGGTGCAGGTTCGATCCTTGGGTTGGGAAGATCTGCTGGAGAGGGCATGGCAACCCACTCCAGTATTTTTGCCCAGAGAATCCCAAGGACAGAGGAGTCTGGCAGGCTACAGTCCATAGGGTTGCAAAGAGCCACACACATCTGAAGCGACTTAGCACGCACACATGGCCTACTCCAGGGACCAGGGACCAGGCTGATCCCCACTTCACTATACTGTGTGGCTTTAAGGTACTCCCCATTCAGTAGAAAAGATTAAATAAACAAAAAATGCACCATAGGTATAATACAAATATATATATAAAAGTGTGTTAAGTCTTACAGAACACTACGTGTTTTATAGAATGTCTATTATGTGTCAGGAAATTTTTGTCTATTATTAGGTATTTAGTTGCTTTAGTAAATATGGAAAATTAAGCTCAGGAAATTAACCTTCCCAAGTCATGAAAATAATAGCACACCAGGAGTTTCATCACAGGTCTAGGAGACCATGTTCTTGCCACTGTACCATGCAGTCTCACACATTCAATCAGTTATGGCAATTCATTACAGGCTTTTTCAGATGGAGAAAGGGCTCAGAGCAAAGTGAAGGAAAGTATTCTCAGAAGGAATGGTTGTCCCATCTGCCTGGAATAAAGTGTTAGTCACTCAGTCGTGTCCCACTCTCTGTGACCCCATGGACTGTAGCCCACCAGGTTCCTCTGTCCATGGGATTCTCCAAGCAAGAACAGTTGAGTGGGTGGCCATTGCCTTCTCCAGGGAATCTTCCCGACTTAGGGACTGAACCCAGGTCTCCCATTTTGCAGGCAGATTCCTTAATATCTAAGCCACCAGAGAAGCCCATGTGAACAAAAGATCATGTGACCTTACGCAAGGAACAAGTTACCAGGAGTGTCAAAGCAAATTTCCAAAGCAGTTTTAATCCAAAAAACACTCATGGAGTGCCAGATATGGTGATTTGTGCTAAATACTTTAACCTTAGAACAAAATTGAATGAAGGGGATTTTATAAATTAAAATGGTCTAAGTGTGCAGCCTTCCAGTGGTCTGACAGTCCAAGTTTAGACTTTAAAGATCTCAGAAAGGTACCTTGATCATCTGCTCCTTTAACTGTAATCCTCAGAAATTTTCTTCCAGATGGACTCTTTACTTGAAACTAAAAGCGTACAGTTTAAGATTATATATGCTGACCGGGACCTTGTTGTTCAGTCGCTCAGTCATGTCTGACTCTTTGTGACCCCATGGACTGCAGCACGCCAGGCTTCCCTGTCTCTGACCATCTCCCAGAGCTTGTTTAAACTCATGTCCATTGAGAGGGTGATGCCATCCAACCATCTCTCCCTCCATCTTCTCCTTCTCCTCCTGCCTTCAATCTTTCCAAGCACCAGGGTCTTTTCTAATGACTCAGCTGTTCGCATCAGGTGGCCAAAGTGTTGGAGCTTCAGCATTATTTGATGAGGACCTTGATTTCTGGTATTCTCTGCTGCATACCAGCTATGGATTAATCCACAGACTCTGAAAATCAGACCAGCAGGTAATACCAGCTGTACATCACCACAAACATTTAGCTTGACTATAAATGATGGAAACAAACAAGAACTAGTCTTTATGAAATAACATGTGCCTCTTTGAGGAGAATGCACTCTTAAGGAAAACCAGTGAGAAATATTACCTCGCATTGGAGCCTGTTATCTTAGTGATTCTTTCCCACAAGATTGACATTACCTAAACTCCTGGCATATAAAAAGGTTAATGTTTTTTGACTGCTTAACAAACTTAAGATCTGATTAAGACAACTTTGAATTATATCAACTAAATTAAAATAATAATAATAATTAGGATTGAAATTTGGAATCCGTGTAAAAGATTCTACAAAGATTACTTAAACCTCAAATCTTACTTTGAAAATATCTTTAAGCAGAAATACGAAATCTCTTAGTTCATTATATTTCCATTTAATTCACTAAAAAACAAGAAATCTATCAGCAACTGACAGCTGCCTAACTGGTAGAAACATAAATGTTTGCGTAGGGATTAAATCTGTTCTCAGTTTAAAATCGGCAATATTATTTTTAACTGAAAAACTAGGTTACTTTATTAGTTCCTCTCATTATCAGGGAGTAAAAAAGGGCTTTTTTTTAAGGTCTAATTTAATGTGCATTCCAACAGGAAACGCGAGATTTCCAGCAACGCTTGCAAAGATGGGCCCAAGAAGCTCATCCGTTTCTGTTAAGAACTTGTGATTTTTCTGCGCCACCTTGTGGCCATAATGCAACTACTACACGTGAAAGTTAAATGCTTTTCCCTGAGCTGGTCAGGCCTTCTAAACAGCCGCACTGCGGGAACCTGCCTCTACTCCAACATGCAGAAAATGGTGTCTTTCTTTGCAGTCATTGATGGGAAACAGACTTGCCCTGACCCCTCCGTTCTCCTCCATTTCCTTCATTCTTTAATTCCTTACCCTGGGACCGCGCTCCCAGCGCCCTCCCGGGGTCGTTTCCGCGTGTGACCTCCTCTGCCTGCCGGGGCATCGGTGGGGACGGCCGCCTCCCCGGCCGCAGCCCTCCCCGCAGGTCCCCGCCGGACCCGCAATCCCTGCCGCGAGGGCCCGCCCCCTCACACGGGCAGCCAATGGCGGCTCGGACGCGCCCCGCTCCCGCCGCGTCCCGCGCGAGCTCGGGCCTGGGCGGCAGGGCGCGAGCCCCGGCTCTGCTGTCGGGCTTCGGCAGGCGCCGGGTCGGGAGGCCTGCGGCCCGGCCTTGGGGAAGCCATGGACTCGCAGGGGCTGAAGGTGAGCGGGCAGGACGCGGCCGCCTGTGGCCGGCGGGGATGGCAAGGGGCCGGGGGCGTGGGGAAGCGCGCGGGCCGACCGGGCGAGGCCGCGGTTACTTGCGGGGCCCGCTGCCGTCTGGCGGGGTGTCGGCGTGCGGGGCGCCGGCCTGTGGCTTCCGTCACCTGCCCTCCCTCCGCCGGCCCCGCTTAGGAATCTTCCCGTCGGGCAGCCTTCCCCACGCGCCGCTTTCCGAGTTGCCGTTACTGTGCTTGTCCCACCCCGTTGGTCGTGTTTACGTTTACTTTATGACACCGAGTACGACTCCGGGGTGCGATTTTTAAGGACTCCAGCAAACTAGTATCAACAATCAACCTGCGGTGGCAAATGGAGCAAAAAGATTTTATGAAATCAATTAAAGACATAGGCTTGAAAATGGAGTATTTTCGGGTGATGGTCGGACACGACTAAGCGACTGAGCGACAACTTCTCTGTTTATCAGTGATGCATCTCTTCGGCAAATATTTAATGACGATCCACTTAAGAAATGATGATACGAAAACAGATATGAGACTTGGAAATAAAAGAAGTTACTTTTTAGGATCATGATCTCCATTCATTTGTTCACGGATTCCCTTGTTCAACACATGTTAAAGGAGGGCTCACTGTGTGTCCACTGAAACTGAGGATGGTAATTAATAGAACAGGCCCCGCCTTCACCCATTTTATAGTCTATTGCTGGCGAAAACCTTAATTAAATTAATTCAACAAATGTTTATTGAATGTGTCCCATGTGTCTAGCATTGTTCTAAGCCCTGAAGATGATAAACCCTGCAGATAATAAGCCCTGCAATAATAAAGCTAAGAAAAACACTCCCAAATCTTTCTACATTTGACGGGGGGAGGAGTTAGTCCATACAGGTGATTGCAGTGTGTAGCGTATATGCTGATGATGCGTGGATGGAGAACACTTAGCCAAGTGATAGTGTCTTTTGCTTTTTTGTGTGAAACTTTATTTTCCTGTGGAGCTTTCCCCGTCCCGTTAAATTTGTTCTTCATATTGCCACCTAAATGAACTTTTCAATAAAAACATTTCTCATGCTAAAAAGTGTTGTTATTAGCATGTTCTAGTCTAACACTTAGAGTAGAGAATCAATTCAATAGGAGGTCCTTCTTGACCCCAGCTTTTTCTCCAACCTCCTCTTCCAATTATCCCAGTTCTACTCAAGCCTCTAGAAATGGCAAACTTTCTCTATAATGGGCCAGGTGGTACACATTCAGGCATTATCGACCATAGGGCCTCCGTGGTATTGAGTCTGCCTTCATAGCATGAAAACAGCCATAGACAGTACTTAAGCAAATGAGCGTGGCTTTGTTCCAATAAAACTTTACTTACAGACACTGAAAATTGAATTTCATGTAAGTTTCATATGTTATATTTTTCTTCCCTTTTTTTTCCTCAACCATTTGAACATGTTAACTTGCTGGATGTGTGAAAACAGGCAGAAGGCCAGATATGGCCCATAGGCCGCAGTGTGCCAGTCCCCGCTCTAGCATACGAGGATGGTTTAGTCCTCTCCATCCTCACTGGATCCCGCTGAGGTTCAATTCTGCCTTCTGTGTTGTTTGAGTTCCTTTTTTGGCCGACTGCCTTATGAATCATGAAAGAGAAATAGGTAAGAGTATGTATGTAGGCAGTAGGAGTTTGTGAATAGAATCAGTTTCTAAGTCCTCCCCAAGAATTTTACTCTTCCATCCTCCCATACCCCACCCTCACTCTCCTGCATTCCCAAAGCAGTTTATAAGCTCTTTTCTTGCATTTGCTGCACTACATTTCAGTCTTTTAAAAACTTTGCTTTACTGAAGTATGCTTGATTAACAATGTTGTATTTCTAGTGTACAGCAAAGTGACTCAGTTATCATTAACTGAGTTAATTCTTTATAATTAAATGAGTTAATTCTTTTTCATATTGTTTTCCATTGTGGTTTATCACAGGATATTGAATGTAGCTCCCTGTACTATAGTAGGGACCTTGTTGTTTATCCATTCTCTATAGTTTCTGCCAACTCCAAATTCCCAATCCATCTCTCCCCTATCTCCCTTCCTCCCTGGTTACCACCAGTCTCCTCTCTGTCTGTGAATCTGTTTCTGTATCATAAATAAGTTCATTTGTGTTATATGTTAATTCCACGTATAAGTGATATCATATGTTATTAATCTTTCTGACTTCACTTAGTATGATAACCTCTAGGTTTATCCATGTTGCTGCAAAATGGCATTATTTTCATTACTAATATTCTGTTATGTGTGTGTGTGTATATTTTATATACACGACATTTTCTTTATCCATTCCTCTGTCGATGGACATTTAGGTTACTTCCATGTCCTGGCTATTGTAAATAGTACTGCTGTGAACATTGGGGTATATGTACCTTTTTGAATTACAGTTTCCTCCAGATATATGCCCAGGAGTGAGATTGCAGGATCATATGGCAACACTATTTTTAGTTTTTGAGTAACCTCCATATTGTTTTCCATAGTGATTGCACCAACTTACAGTCCCACCAACAGTGTTGGAGGGTTCCCTTTTCTCCACACTCTCTCCAGCAATTGTTATTTGTAGATCTTTTTAATGATGGCCAGTGTGAGGTGATATTGTAGTTTTGATTTGCATTTCTGTAATAATTAACGGTGTTGAGCATCTTTTAATGTGTCTGTTGGCCATCTGTCTGTCTGTGGAGAAATGTCTGTTTAGGTCTTGTGCCCATTTTTCTATTTGGGTTGTTCGGGGTATTTTGTTGTTTCTGAGTTGTATGAGCTGTTTGTATATTTTGGATATTAAGCAAATATTTTGCAAATATTTTCTCCCAGTCCATAGGTTGCCTTTTCACTTTGTTTATGATTTCCTTTGCTATACAAAAACTTTTAAGTTTGATTTGGTCCCATTTGTTTATTTTTTCTTTTATTTGTATTGTCTTGGGAAACTGACCTAAGAAAATGATTGGTACGGTTTATGTCAGAGAATGTTTTGCATCAGTTCTCTTCTCGGAGTCTTATGGTGTCATGTTTATTTTTTAGTTTTTAAGTCATTGAGTTTTTTTGTATATGTGGTGTGAGGTTGTGTTTAACTTCATTGTACATGCCACTGTTCAGCTTCCCCAGCACCACTTGCTGAAGAGACGGTCTTTTCTCCAATGTATCTGTAACTCCAACATATTCTTACCTCCTTTGTTGAAGATTAATTGACTGTAGATGTGTGGTCAAACAGTCTTTAGATTATAGTCTCAGTTGAAAATTTTAAGCATTTCTGGGGCTTTTCTGGGACAAGAACCATGTCTTGTTCATTTTTATGGTCACTGTACTTTGTCCAGTGCCTGGCACTCAGTAAATGTTTTTGGACTGGACAGCCTAACCTGAACCAAGACAGTACAAATTGGTACAGGGAGTGGGAAGTAGACTAGAGCAACAGAGGAGCTTACTGATTGGTTAGACTTAGGGGGATATGCAAACAGGAAGAGAGAATTTCTGACTAGGTGTCTGGCTTGGGTGGTGGTGGAGAAACTGAAAATAGAAATCTGGAGCTGCGATGAGAGGTCTTGACACGTTTTTCTGTTTTTGTTTTTTTTTTAATATCATCAGCATATGGAGTTTGGAGGAACTTTTTTCCCACCTGAACAGGAGGAATTGAATATGATAACTCAATTAATTATGAGTTATGTAAATGGCTACCAGCATTTTATCATTTGAGCAAACTGAGGTGCTGTCAGATAGACCAGAAATTTGAAACCAGGTCTTTTTACTTTAAAATCCATGTCCTTTTTATGTTATCATGCCCCTGCCTTTCAGGAGAGTTATACAGGTGCTTAGCGATACTGAGGAGAAGGCAATGGCAAGCCACTCCAGTACTCTTGCCTGGAAAATCCCATGGATGGAGGAGCCTGGTAGTCTGCAGTCCATGGGGTCGCTAGGGGTCGGACATGACTGGGCGACTTCGCTTTCACTTTTCACTTTCACACATTGGAGAAGGAAATGGCAACCCACTCCAGTGTTCTTGTCTGGAGAATCCCAGGGACGGGGGAGCCTGGTGGGCTGCCATCTATGGGATCACACAGAGTCGGATACGACTGAAGTGATTTAGCAGCAGCAGCAGCGATACTGAATGCTAGACAGAAAATCAAGTAGATGATATTAAAAGTGTCCAATTCTTTGCTGTCCCGTGGCCTGTAACCCACCAGGCTCCTCTGTCTGTGGAATTCTCCAGGCAAGAATACTAGAGTGGGTTGCCATGCCCTCTTTCAGGGGATCTTCCCAACCCAAGGATCCAACCTGAGTCTCCATCTGAGCCACCAGGGAAGCCCCCAAAGTGTCCTTAGTTGTGGCAAACCAAAAAGTCACTTGCAGCCTTAGGGAAGAGGCTCTGGAGGAAACGGGCACTTTTCTGAGATGTGCTGTGGGGGTCTTGGAAATGGCATCTGAATCATGCTTTGAAGAAACTGTGGCTTAGAGGGGGCTGATGCTGCTGCTAAGTCGCTTCAGTCGTGTCCGACTCCGTGTGACCCCATAGATGGCAGCCGACCAGGCTCCCCCATCCCTGGGATTCTCCAGGCAAGAATACTGGAGTGGGCTGCCATTTCCTTCTCCTATGTGTGAAAGTGAAAAGTGAAAGTGAAGTCGCTCAGTCGTGTCCGACTAGTAGTGACCCCATGGACTGCAGCCCACCAGGCTCCTCTGTCCATGCGATTTTCTAGGCAAGAGTACTGGAGTGGCTTGCCATTGCCTTCTCCGGCTAGACGGGACTAGAGAACAGCAACCAGAGGAGAGAAGCATAGTGGAGGTTACAGAGGACGTTTGCCTGACTATTCTAGAAAAGCACTCAGACTGTAATCCTCCAGAGACAGTAGACTGTGCGGGAGGGGGCTGAAGCTGTATAGACACTCATTTTAACCCTGTCAGTGAGTGCTTCGTGTTTCTCACAGATGAGCCAGCTGAATAGTCATACTAGATAGGTATGGAATGGCCTTTGAATTGGTTCGTGGAGGAAATCATGTATATCTCAGTGATGGGGAGTATGGAATATGGTTTCCCTCTTTGATTAGGTTAGCAACTAAGCCTTAGATAAGATCCTGAGAAAAATGGTATAAAGCATAGCTGATAGTGGGCTTCCCAGGTGGCACTAGTGGTAAAGAACCTGCCTATCAATGCAGGAGACATTAGAGACACAGGTTTGATCCCTGGATTGGGAAAATCCCCTGGAGAAGAGAATGGCTACCCACTCCAGTACTCTTGCCTGGAGAATCCCATGGACAGAGGAGCTTGGGGGGCTATAATCTATGGAGTCCCAAAGAGGCAGACACCACTGAAGCGATTTAGCAAAGCTGATAGTTTTCTGCCTTGTATATGAATAATATAATTTTGAAAAAAGCCTGGAAAGAGTGATTTCCTTTAAAAAATAGGTTCTTTGTTTTACTGACAATTATTTATTTATTGTGGAACTCAGAAAACATAGTCTTTGACAATAAATTGCTGGGTTTAATAGGTCGTTACTTTGTGATGCTACAAAAACAAAATAGCAACAAAGTGTTGTTTGTTTTCAGTTCAGTTCAGTCGTGAATCATCTGAACTGAACTGAATGGTCTGGCGATAGAAACCTCTAGTCTTTCATTAACTTTTTTTGTAATTGAAAATACTCTGACTTCAATATTGTTAAGAAAGCGTTTAGGAGGAAAAGATTGAAATTATTAGAAAATATTGTTATTTTAGTAATCTTATGTTCATTGTGTTCTACATTTCTTAGTACTAAGTGCTAGCCTTGAACAACATTTTAAGGAACTTGGAAGAAAAAATACAGTAAGTTTTAGATTATTCAAGATCTTAGATTAATGCCCGCTTGTTAGAGTATTTCAGAACATTGGAATCTCTCTTTATCTTTATTTCCTTTTAGGCTTTGATTAATTACTACTGTCAGGAGAGGTATTTCCACCATGTGTTGCTTGTTGCCAGTGAGGGAATGAAGAGCTATGGCAGTGACCCAGTTTTCAGGTTTTATCACGCCTATGCTACATTAATGGAAGGTATGTGCTAATTATTAAGCACTTCCACAGGTTTTAAGTTCTTGTTTTGCACCAAGAATAATTTTTCACTTTGTGGTTTTGATTTTCAGGTAAAATTCAAGAAGCTCTTCGAGAATTTGAGGCTATTAAAAATAAACAAGATGTATCACTTTGTTCTCTAATTGCACTGATATACGCTCATAAAATGAGCCCTAATCCAGGTATAGTATTTAAGTATAATGCTTCCACAGTTTTTTCTACTCAGTTCAATTTGATTTTTGTCAATTACCTTAACCTTCAGTCTGTTCATACTGTATTATATATTGTCCGTGGATACTATTAATATCAATATTTGTTTTATCATCCTAACAAGACCTTAAGTTTATTAAGCACAGGAAATATGAGTCTTCTCTAGCTTTCATATTTCTTATATCCTATGGCAGAAGTTTCATTAGTCTGTAGGAATTGTTGGAATTAATGCAAAGGTGAACATGTATTAGCAATGGTTAAACCGAAAAAGGACAGCTCAAAACAGGCGTATACCTAAATTACTCTGTAGCAGCCAACTTTAACTTGTGTGCATATATAGTTAAATGCGTTTCCTCTCTTCTACTATATCATAAGCTTCTTAAAAGCTCTTATATCCCCCAAGGGGGCTAGCTCTTTTTAAGATATTCAGTAAATTTTTATCCAGTAGTAGGTTGGGAGATATGATTAGATTATATAAGGAACTTTATACGTAAACCAGCAATTAAAATTATGTGAACTGTCTTAATATTTAGTGTGTCTTTGCCAACCAAGGTCCGTCTAGTCAAGGCTATGGTTTTTCCAGTGGTCATGTATGGATGTGACAGTTGGACCGTGAAGAGGGCTGATCGCCGAAGAATTGATGCTTTTGAACTGTGGTGTTGGAGAAGATTCTTGAGAATCCCTTGGACTGCAAGGAGATCCAACCAGTCCCTTCTAAAAGAGATCAGTCCTGGGTGTTCATTGGAAGGACTGATGCTAAAGCTGAAACTCCAATACTTTGGCCACCTCATGCAAAGAGTTGATTCACTGGAAAAGACTCGGATGCTGGGAGGGATTGGGGTCAGGAGGAGAAGGGGACGACAGAGAATGAGATGGCCAGATGGCATCACTGACTCGATGGATGTGAGTTTGAGTGAACTCCGGGAGTTGGTGATGGACAGGGAGGCCTGGCGTGCTGTGATTCATGGGATCGCAAAGAGTTGGACACGACTGAGTGACTGAACTGAACTGAATTGAATGGCTGAGGCAAAACAGTATTAAAATTTTAGGTAATAACAAAGAAATAATATAGTATTCAACCATACATATCTAGTAACAGCTAATAGCATCATAAAAAGAGATCTTGTTTCAAGTAATTAGACACTTACCAAATGTCATAGAATTTTTTAAAATAATAGAAAACAGTTTTTTCTTAATCAGAGTATCACTTACATCCTTCCCACACATATACATATCAATAAAATGTTATTTAATATGTTTAGCTTGTAAGCAGATCTAACAACTAGATACTTTCTGCAAGGGACTATATCAGATAAAGCAAGGGGTTCCCAACCTTAGGGTGGTAGACCAGTACCTCCTGTCAGATCAGTGGTGGTATTCAGTTCAGTTCAATTCAGTTCAGTCACTCAGTCGTGTCCGACTCTCCGCGACCCCATGAATAACAGCACGCCAGGCCTCCCTGTCCATCACCAACTCCCGGAATACACTCAAACCCATGTCCACAGAGTCGGTGATGCCATCCAGCCATCTCATTCTCCGTCGTCCCCTTCTCCTCCCGCCCCCAACCTTTCCCAGCATCAGAGTCTTTTCCAGTGAGTCAACCCGTCGCATGAGGTGGCCAAAGTATTGCAGTTTCAGCTTTAGCATCAGTCCCTCCAATGAACATCCAGGATTGATCTCCTTCAGAATGGACTGGTTGGATCTCCTTGCAGTATAAGGGACTCTCAAGAGTTTTCTCCAACACCACAGTTCAAAAGCATCGATTCTTCGGCGATCAGCCTTCTTCACAGTATGTAATGCACTTGAATCATTCCCAGACCAGCCCCCTCCAAGTTTGTGGTAACATCATCTTCCTGGAACTGGTCCCTGGTGTTGAAAATATTGGGGACTGCTGAAGAGGAGCCACAAGAATTGTAAAAAGTGATCTGCCATATCAGTTTATAATTTAGTTGGGAAAGAAAATGTTAAACCCACTAAGATTAAATACTAATGTTATTATTAAGTAAAATGATACAAAATAAAACAGATGAATCCATAAGTAATTGAAAATGTCATGTACTGTTTATCCATAGCAGTAGGCAGAGAGGGCTTTGTGGAATTGGAGAATGATCTTGTCTTGGAAGGATAGCTAGGGTTTGAGTATAAAGCATATCTGTCAGGAGAACTTGGTGGGCAAATATGTCAAAATGGTTCAGGATTAGGATCCTCTCTGGATCCCCCTTTCTCTGTACTCCAGCAGGAGTGTGTATGGCTGGAGCAGAGTTTGCATAGGAAAGCTAATGTAGTCAGTAAGACTAAAAAAAGAAAAGTAACAAAATATTTTCTTCCTTGAAACGAGTTGTCATTTAATTGGTTATTCCCAAGAGTACTGGTTCTGTTGCAAAATGTGGTTTCTAGGACACTAAAAATATGGAGGCAGAAGTATTGTTTAGACACCTGAGTCCTCCCTCGACTTTGCATAGATGATCATGAGTGGGCTTGAACTCAGGAGAGGCCCAGAAGCCTGTCAGTCTCCCTGAGAAAGGGCCTAGATTGTTCCTGTACATTCTTCCTGATTATTGATGAAAGCCCTGGTTATGAAAAGGCTGTGATGCATTAAGAACTGGAGCTGATATCTGGCAAGAGCCAGCTTTGTGAGCTAACTGATTCTCCGCTTGATGGAAATGTAGGCAGGAAGGTGCAATGCCTGCTTCTGCCCTAATAAGTTCTGTTTCTGTATCGCGACTCTGATGAAAACTTCTGAAGGTGTTCCATGGGTGTGCTGGGCAGAAGGGATATCTTGCCAAGCAGTCTGGCCCTCCGGAATGCGATTTTGTTTCCTAAATTCAAAGAATTGTACCTTGTCAAGTGGGCCTTAGAAAGCATCACTACGAACAAAGCTAGTGGAGGTGATGGAATTCCAGTTGAGCTATTTCAGATCTTGAAAGATGATGCTGTGAAAGTGCTGCACTCAATATGCCAGCAAATTTGGAAAACTCAGCAGTGGCCACAGGACTGGAAAAGGTCAGTCTTCATTCCAATCCCGAAGAAAGGCAATGCCAAAGAATGCTCAAACTACCACACAATTGCACTCATCTCACACGCTGGTAAAGTCATGCTCAAAATTCTCCAAGCCAGGCTTCAGCAATACGTGAACCGTGAACTCCCAGATGTTCAAGCAGGTTTTAGAAAAGAAAGAGGCACCAGAGATCAAACTGCCAACATCCGCTGGATCATGGAGAAAGCAAAAGAGTTCCAGAAAAACATCTATTTCTGCTTCATTGACTATGCCAAAGCCTTTGACTGTGTGGATCACAATAAACTGTGGAAAATTCTGAAAGAGATGGGAATACCAGACCACCTGACCTGCCTCTTGAGAAACCTGTATGCAGGTCAGGAAGCAACAGTCAGAACTGGACATTGAACAACAGACTGGTTCCAAATAGGAAAAGGAGTACGTCAAGGCTGTATCTTGTCACCTTGCTTATTTAACTTATATGCAGAGTACATCATGAGGAACGCTGGGCTGGAAGAAGCACAAGCTGGAATCAAGATTGCCAGGAGAAATATCAATAACCTCAGATATGCAGATGACACCACCCTTATGGCAGAAAGTGAAGAGGAACTCAAAAGCCTCTTGATGAAAGTGAAAGAAGAGAGTGAAAAGGTTGGCTTGAAGCTCAACATTCAGAAAACAAAAATCTGGTCCCATCACTTCATGGGAAATAGATGGAAAAACAGTGGAAACAGTGTCAGACTTTATTTTTTTGGGCTCCAAAATCACTGCAGATGCTGATTGCAGCCATGAAATTAAAAGACGCTTACTCCTTGGAAGGAAAGTTATGACCAACCTAGATAGTATATTAAAAAGCAGAGACATTACTTTGCCAACCAAGGTCCGTCTAGTCAAGGCTATGGTTTTTCCTATGGTCATGTATGGATGTGAGAGTTGGACTGTGAAGAAAGCTGATCGCCGAAGAATTGATGCTTTTGAACTGTGGTGCTGGAGAAGACTCTTGAGAGTCCCTGTACTGCAAGGAGATCCAACCAGTCCATTCTAAAGGAGATCAGTCCTGGGTGTTCATTAGAAGGACTGATGCTAAAGCTGAAACTGCAATACTTTGGCCACCTCATGCGATGAGTTGACTCACTGGAAAAGACTCTGATGCTGGGAAAGGTTGGGGGTGGGAGGAGAAGGAGACGACAGAGAATGAGATGGCTGGATGGCATCACCGACTCTATGGACATGAGTTTGAGTGAACTCCGGGAGTTGGTGATGGACAGGGAGGCCTGGCGTGCTGTGATTCATGGGGTCGCGGAGAGTCGGACACGACTGAGCAACTGAACTGAATCCTGCATTTAAGTGTATATCACTAGAGTTACACTTAAGTTGTACCTTACCTTGGTAGCCATTTCCAAGGTAAGATAAGATAGTCTGTTAGAATCTTAACCCTCAACTTTCACATTTCTTTTTCCTGTTACCTGACTGATTCACACTCTGATTCAACCCAGGATTTGGATCTAACTGACATTTGTGTCCTAAGCACATATATTACAGATTAATTAGAAGTGATTAGAGTTCTAGAAGTCACTCAGTCATATTGGTCTCTTTTGTGACCCCATGGACTCTAGCCCGTCAGGTTCCTCTACCCATTAGATTCTCCAAGCAAGAGTACTAGAGTGTGTAGCCATTCTCTTCTCCAGGGGATCTTAGCAACCAGGGATTGAACCCACGTGTCTTGTTTCTCCTGCTTTGGCAGGCAGATTCTTTACCATTAGCGCCACCTGGGAAGCCCATTAAACTCTATAAGTAGCAGTAATTATACCACTTTTCATTGGCCTATGACAGCAGCCTGACATATGTTTTAGAATTTGATTAAGAATTAGGGTAATTTGACTACTAGTTCTGGATTTTCCCTTAATAATTGTCCTATATTAGAGTCATTACTAACTTATTTTTTATGTCTTAAGAATGATATAAACTGTAGAATGGCAGTGTGGTCACAGTAGTTGTTAGCTCCACATGGCTGTAGAGAATTTGAAATGTGTCTTACTTGAGGATATGAATTTTAAATTTAATTAATTTTCTTTTACTGGTAGTTGATTCAGTTGTTAGAAATATGTTTTTGATGAATATATGATTGTGTTTTTTCCAAATAAATTTTATGAAATCTAAGTATATATTAAGATTTTCTGAAGAAAATTTAGCATCTTAATTGAGGTGTGCTTTGTGTAAAGTGCATATCAGAATTTAGAAAGAAGGGAAAAAAAGGAAATTATCTTCTTAATTTCAAATCCAAATGAAATGATCATTTGGATATAATGGGTTAAATAAAAATATTATTAAAGTCAATTTTGCGTCTTTCTTTTTACTTCCCTGTAGCTACTAGGAAATTTTAAATTACTTAGTTCAGTTCAGTTACTGAATTGTGTCCTACTCTTTGCAACCCCATGGACTGCAGCATGCCAGGCCTCCCTGTTCATCACCAACTCCCAGAGTTTACTCAAGCTTATGTCCATTGAGTTGGTGATGCCATCCAACCATCTCATCCTCTGTCATCCTCGTTTCCTCCCGCCTTTAATCTTTCCCAGCATCAGGGTCTTTTCCAGTGAGTCAGTTCTTTGCATCCAGTGGTCAAAGTATTAGAGTTTCAGCTTCAGCGGAAAATCAGTCTTTCAGTCTTTCCAATGAATATTCAGGACTGATTTCCTTTAGGATGGACTGGTTGGATCTCCTTGCTGTGCAAGAGACTCTCAAGAGTCTTCTCCAACACCACAGTTCAAAAGCATCAATTCTTCAGTGCTCAGCTTTCTTTATAGTCCAACTCTCACATCCATATATGACTACTGGAAAAACCACAGCCTTGACTAGACGGACCTTTGTTGGCAAAGTAATGTCTCTGCTTTTTAGTATGCTGTCTAGGTTGGTCATAACTTTTCTCCCAAGGAGCAAGCATCTTTTAATTTCATGGCTACAGTCACCATCTGCAGATTTTGGGGCTTGCATATTTCTTGCGTTTATTTCTACTAGTGTTGCTATAAAGAGGAGAACTATATTCTCTGCCTTTAATCATCTGACCTATCATAAACTCTTGATCTAGAATTTAATTTTCACTTAATGTGTTTTTTCCCTCTCCCAGATAGAGAAGCTATTCTCGAGTCAGATGCCAGAGTAAAAGAGCAGCGTAAAGGAGCTGGACCAAAAGTTTTGTACCATGCAGGCTTGTTTTTGTGGCACATTGGTCGGCATGATAAAGCGAGAGAATATATTGACCGAATGATCAAGATATCAAATGGGAATAAAGAGGTAGCTGATTTTCATATTTTGAAATAGTATCATTAAAGAAAGCTTAATGTTATTTATATATTCAGTGATATTCTTTGTTATTGCCCACTCTATGCTCACTTTATAAGTAACAACTTTTTTTTAATATTTTATAAAATTCTGGTTTTCTTAGGTAGCTTTTTTTAATGCAGTCTGTTAGCTCTTGACAAGATCCCTTCCTGCTTCCTTCCCTCCCTTCCTTCCTGTCCTTTCACATACCCAGTTAATATTATGAGAAAATTGACAAATGGAATGAAAAGTGTGATTACAATGTGCAGGGAAATATTAATTAGCATTTATTGCTCATTTACTTTGTGCCTGGCACTGTTCACCCATTACATAAATGTTAGGAGAATGAAGAAGAATGTCTTGAAGGAAATAGTATTTCAGCTAAAATTTGAAAGATGGATACAGTTTCCACCAGCATAGATTATGGAAAAGGGAAGTAGATATCCCCAACATGGGAGATAATATGGAAATAAGGAAAATAAGGAGACGTGTAGGTTCTGGGTACAGTGAGAACCTCACATCTGACCAGAGTTTAGGGTAAACAGAAGAGAATGGAAGAAAAGGTTGGAAAAGTAGATTGGGACAGATTGAAGGATCTTGATGGATAGATACAAATATTTGTATCTAATTTGGTATGCATTAAGGGTCACTGAAGATTTTTAATCATGTCAGTGATACTTTAAAAATCAGAAAATTCAGAATATGAATTTAGGAAAGGTTTACAGGATGAACTGGCCTGGGAAGAAACCAGAATTCAGGTCCCTTTGCAAAGGTAGTACTTTCTGCAAAAGGTTTTAAGGACCTACACTAAAATTTTACAGTGAATAGGACCTTGAGAATTATCAAATACCTACAGGAATTTACAACTTATTATAAATAGTGCAGGAAAGATACTGAGGTGTCAGATATCAAGGATGTCTCTCTGAAGTTTTAAGCCTGGACAATTCAGAGACCAGTTAATGCGGATAGAAAATACATTGGGATGAGAAGGTAGTCTTGGAGAGAGGTGATGTGTTTGCCTTTAGACATTCTATATTTCAGGCACTGGTAGAACAGTGAGATGGAGACAGTAGATGAACTTTTGGAAAGAAGAGAAAAAATTAGAAGAGGTGTTGGACTAGAAATAAAGGTTGGGAATCATCTACAAGTTTGAAACAATTCAAATAAGGACAGTGATCTAGTGAGTAGAAGTAGCAGTGTTTAAGAATTCTTACCTGTCTTTTCAGGTGTAATACAGGGACATAAATATGATCTTAGTTAAAGATTTAGACGGTTTAGTAATTCACCTAGAATTTTTTTTGACAGAGGAGCAGATTTCATAATTTTTATATGGCATTAAAAAGAAAAATAATATATGAGTATCCATCTTATTTCTAATCCTATAAACCTTACAGCCCATTGGCTTACTAACATTTTTGAAGGTAAGTGTTCATGACTGCTTCATTTTTAAATGGGGTCGCGGAGAGTCGGACACGACTGAGCAACTGAACTGAACTGAGGCCATTTTATCCTTTTATTTGACTCTCACTGGACTAGTCACAGAGAATGAGATAGCTGCCAAATTATCTTAATATTTAATAAATGTGAAACAAGGAACTAATTCCTTTTCTTATTTCATTTGGTCTGTTTCCTCCAAAAAAGTAACAAATTCTTATTTATGTACTGAATTACATGTTTAACAATTATTAATAATAGTTTATTAGCAAAGCCCCATGTAAAAATATTGGTTATTTAGCATTAATGGAAGAGAAGGCAATGGCAACCCACTCCAGTACTCTTGCCTGGAAAATCCCGTGGGCGGAGGAGCCTGGTAGGCTGCAGTCCATGGGGTCGCTAAGAGTTGGACACGACTGAGCGACTTCACTTTCACTTTTCACTTTCATGCATTGGAGAAGGAAATGGTAACCCACTCCAGTGTTCTTGCCTGGAGAATCCCAGGGACAGCAGAGCCTGGTGGGCTGACGTCTATGGGGTCACACAGAGCCGGACACGACTGAAGCAACTTAGCAGCAGCAGCATTAATAGAATATTTTACAAACTTCTTCATATTAATACTGACTATAGTAGTAATCTTAAAGACTGAAATTAATAATGGTTCTCAAGACTCTAGGCTGGCAAGGGCTTGAAAGTGATTTTATTGTAGTTTTATTTTTTATAAGATTATTCAATAGAGAGATTTTTGTTACTGATTCCAAATAAGAATGATGTGGAGTTTAGCTCCAGCGTTTGTTTCTTTCATTTCCAAGAAAAAATGAAATATTAGAATTATTTGTTTTACAGGGACAGGTTTTGAGAGCATGGCTTGATATTACAGGAAGAAAAGAACCTTACACTAAAAAAGCATTAAGATACTTTGAAGAGGGATTGCAAGATGGGAATGATATTTTTGCTCTTCTGGGTAAGGTGAGTTGGAGTTAGATTAATAAAATGATGTTTTAAAATTTATTTGTAATATATCTGAAACCCAACAAAACTAAGTAGCTCAAAATGATGGTTTTAAGTGTTACTTTCAACTCTCAACTGCATTTGTATGGGATGATGAACAGTAAACGAGGGAAAAGCACTTCCAAATTCTTGAATCCTGGGTCAGTTTCAATTATTTTCGTTGTTGCTCTTGTTAGTTGTCGGGTTCCTATATTATTTACTCACCAGACATCTGTGATGTGTCTTAATATGTGTGAGGCATCACTACACACTAGGGACACCCTGAGCAAGATAAAATGTCTTTCTTTTATGAGGCTTATGTTCTACTGGTGGAGAGAGACAGTAAACGAAGTGAGTTATGTAGTATATCAGAAGGTGATAAGTATAATGGAAGAATATGGAGCAAGAAGTACAAGTGGGGTATGAAAGCAGTTTTAAATGATGTCGTCAGAGAAAGTGACATTGGAGCAAAGATGTATAGGAGGTGAGGTTTAAAGGCATGTGGACCCCTAGGGAGAGCATTACCAATAGATGAGTAGAGAGTTCATATACCTCAAGGCATGTTCCTCTAGTCTGGAGGCTGAAGCAGAATGAGTGAAGGGGAGAGGAGTGAAGGAGTGCGGGAAAGAAGGCGAGTGTCAGGGCAGGTGGGCGTGGATGGGATGGGACGAGAGGCTGGCTGCTTCTGTAAAGCCCTTGGCTCTTGCTTTGAATGGGGCAGGTTGGCAGCCAACGAAAAGAGAAATAACACGATCTCTCTTACCCATACATTGGGAGGGATAACCAAGTGGCAAAGTCATTAGAAATCATTGGGTGGAAGTGTTTAATTTGGACTCTTTTTTCAATCCCATTGATGACCTCGAATGCCTTAAATTTTTTTTTTTAAATTTCAGCAAAAAGACACTAAATTTATATGATGAAAGTGAAGTGAAAGTGAAAGTCGCTCAGTCGTGTCCGACTCTTTGCGACCCCATAGACTATACAGTCCATGGAATTCTCCTGGCCAGAATACTGGAGTGGGTAGCCTTTCCCTTCAGTCTATTAAATTAGCAACTAGGGGGAGGGGATAAAAAAGAAAAAGAGGATTATTAGTGTCTTGGCTACTGCCAATGTCCCTACATTGCTCTTGTCAATTTCCATGGCTAGTGAGCTTGTTCAGATGCTTGTCATCAGGACAACTAGAGTTCATACTGATTGGACTCCGGTTTTGCCTAATGGCACTGCTAGAGCTTATGGGTATATAGCGAGGTGTTTTGTTTTTTTTTTAAGTTTTTCTGTATCATTTCTGTTCCGCTCTAGTCCTTAAAGCAAAGCTAGTAGATAATCTTCTCAGGTAGGGCTATTTCAAGTGTTAATATAAGCAACTTAGGAGGATTTTCCCTTTTCCTCTAATACTTTTTAGACTGGTTTAAATTCTTTTTCTGCTATAACCCGTTCCAATTATGTATGTATTTTTCAGTTCATTCAGCCAGAGGCTCGCATTAGTTGAATTCCAACCAGGAATGATATAAACCAATTATATAGCAAATTTAGTTTCATTTAATATGGTATGTTGCATTCATGTGGGAGGTAATGGTCTAAGGAAGAACTAGATGTGCTCTGTTGGCATAATTTTGTTATTTTAAGTTACCAGCTATTCAGACAGATTCCAAAGGTGTCTATATATTTTTAAAAATTATCTTTATTCTTCTTTGCTATTACTGTATGCCATTGAGAAGTTTAAATACTTTATTTTGATGCAGTCAATGGCATCATTGGATGGTTCTCACACTTTTCTTTTAATTCTGTGGGAATATAATCTCAAACTGATTTCAGGAATGTATTGCAGTTATACTGTGCATCTGTTGAGGCAGATGCTCATTTTGAACTGAGATATTCTAGGACTAAATTTATTCCTGAAGGGGATTCAGTAACACGTTTTTAAAAATCTGATATATGATAAATAGGCCTCATCATCTGTTCTTAAAGCACAGACTATATTTGTAGATTTATATTTTCTGACCATGAAAGTAATTTAATGTACATTGTAGAAAAATTTTAGAATACAGTAATACCTGAATTAAAAATAAATATCAGCATTGGAGATAACCAGGTAAACTTATTATATTGTAAATGACATCTCTTTGTTTCATAAATATAGATCTACAAATTAACATAATGACCTTTAATGGTACCTGAAATCTTATTGAATAAATACGCTGTCATTTAACCCTATGTGGCCAAATTTTGGGTTACTTTAACTTTTTCTATTGTAAATAATTCTGCCATAAATATCCAGTTATGTCTTTAAGGTAATTCTTAGAAGTGAAAATATTGAGATAGTTTCGCAATTTATATTGCTTCTCTCTCAAATTTTCTTAAGGCTGAAGGTAATTTTTTTAAAAAGATAAAAATTTCTTAGTTTTAGATGCTACTGACAGATATCCTGGAAATATTTTATTCTAAAAGATAATTTTTCTGTTATTAATACATTCTTTTTGATATATGCTTCAAAATTTTTATCCTATAATTATATTTCTGTTATTTAAAAGTGAATTTTAAAACAAAATCACATTGTATAAAATATTCTGATTCTGTGTGATGTTTCAAAATTTTGTTTGATTAAAACTTACTTTTCTGAATATAGAAGTGATAACTATTCCTTACAGAAAGGTCAGAAAGCAAAAATATAGGAAATGTTAAATACTAGAATTCTACCTCACCTGCTGTGAGAACCTAAGTGTATATGATCACAGTTTTGATGTCACTTTTTACTTTTTTCTCCCATTAGGCACAATGCCTTGAGATGCGCCAGAATTATTCAGGTGCTCTGGAGACTGTGAACCAGATCATCATGAATTTTCCAAGTTTCCTTCCGGCTTTTGTAAAGAAAATGAAACTACAACTAGCCTTGCAGGACTGGGACCAGACGGTTGAGATAGCACAGAGGTTAAGTAACACAAGATCTCACAGATATCTTTGAGTCTGGTTTTAATTTCAAGAAAAAAAGAAAATCTATGTGTACTTTTCTCTTATATTTTCAATTTGATTTTTTTCAAATAATATAGAATTGAAGAAAACCTTGATATTGCATTGTTGTTAAGGACTGAATTTATTGATTTACATAAATATATATTAACACCTGAGTAGCTATTCTAAGACACTCTTTAAGGTTCAGAAGGACAATAATTACAGACCTCATGAAGCTTATATTCAAATGAGAGGAACCATGTAATAAGTAAACAAATAAGAAATTTTGTAGTGTGCTAGAAAATTATAAGCTCAATGGAGCAAAAGTAAAGCTCTAAAGTGAAACAGGGAGTTGGGGGAAGGGCTTCAATTTTATCAGCTGATCATGGAAGGCCTCTGAGAAGATGGCCCTTGATAGAGGGAGCAAGCTTGCAAACATTCCAGAGAAGGTTGCAGACAGAGGGAAACGCAAGTGCAAAGTCCCTGAGGCAAGAGTCCATGTCATATGGTTAAGGGTGGGAAGGAGCAAGATGACTAGGCGGTAACCTCAGAACAGTGGGTGGGAAGGAGAAGGGGTGCCAGGCTGTGAAGGGTTGTTCACCATTGTAAAGATTTTAGTTTTTCTTCTGAAGTCTGAGGGCCTTGGATGGTTGCCTCTCTCTTCTTCCCTCTCTGCTTTTCCTTCTTTCTCTCCAGCAGTCTCTTCTTTCTCTTCTTACTGTTAAGTTAATGAAACCAGGATTTTTATCCAGCAGGTATTCCATGATAGGAATTGTATTGATTGTGTGCCGTATTAGCGTATAACTTGTTGCTTATACTGTTTTTCCAATAAATTGTTGATGGATCCAGAGGCCTGGTTAGATTCACATTCAATACTTGTTTTTGTCTGAGTTAATTCACAAGTATTGATGTGTTCTTCCATCAAACAGACATAATCTCTGCTTGCCTCTTTTTTGTGTGATATTAGTAGCAATTCATGCTTAATACTTAGGTACTTGGTTTAGGCTTATAGTAAGATTATCTCTTTCTTTCTGCATTTCTTAGTTAGAATACTCGTATAAAGAAAAACTTCTGCTGGTTCATTATCTAATGTTACAGTTCATATAGGAAAAGTTGGATAAATGCTTGAGTCTTTGACCTCATTCCCAGGTTTCAGAAACAAGCAAAAAAGGCCCCTTGCAGACCTGGCATTCTCCAGTGGTGATTAAGGATTTGGGTTTGTTTGTTTATGTGATATAGATTAAACTTGAGTGTTTCTAACCATTTTGTTTATTGTAGTTGCTCAGATTGACTTGTCTTTGGTCATTAGTAGCTTCTTCAAGTCCTTATGACATTATCCTAGAAGTCTTTCATAGTGTCCGTACTGTTGCATATGGCGAGATATACCAGGGTTATTTTGTGTATTTACTTACCCATTATTGGTATCGGCCATTGTACAGGGCAATCTAATTCCTTTTATTGAGAAGTGGTATTTGGAGGCCACAGTTTGTGCGTAAATAAGTTTCTGATGTTTATACTTTTCAGATTTTTTTCCTAGGCACTGTTTGTGGGCTGGGAGTTGGAAGTATCTACATAATAATGTGCAGAATATATGTTTGTATCGTGGGGGCATTTAAAAAATGATAAACAGACTTGTTATATAGTTTTTAAACTTGATTTTTCTTTAACTTAGTATTTCATTAGCCATGAATGGTGTCTATAAAGTGAACATAAATATAGTTTATTTTGTCTTTCCCCATTGATAGGCATTTAGGCTATTTTGAATTTTTTGCTATTCTAATTATTGTAGTGAACACAACCACCCACTCAGCCACACACACACGCGTCTTTTTACACATGGAGAAGTATTTCTGGAGGATGGTTTCCCAAATGACAAATTACTGATTTAAAGGGAATTTTAATTTTTAGGGTAAGCTAAGCTCCTGTGAAAAGCAGATACAAACATATCTTTATTTTTGTCATCTGTAACTGTTTTGAGTGGGTGTAAGACTTGATCAGTCAGCCTTTCTCCACATTGTCTTTAAGAAACCTAAGTTCTTTCTGTTTTACAACTCTGCCTTTTCCTAAAACCTCATGATGTTGATGTACAGCTGGTAAGAGAGGGAAGAGTGTGGAGGAGTCATTCTGCTCTTCTTGAAAGTCCAGGCCCAGACATGGCACATACTGCTTGCTCTCACATTGGCCACAGCTACCTGCAGAGATGGCTGGGAGACTGGGTAACCCAGAGCCCAAGCAGATAAGGGGGAAGTGATTTTGAGGAGAGAGTGCAGTCCCTGCCTCAAATATACACATTTGACATTGGATAAATACTACTGTGTTGTGAGAAACTATACTAACTTGTACTCTCATCATTAGTCTATTGAATGTCCCCTCCCCTATCCTCAGGAATTTTGGCTATTGTCAGCGTGAGGTTTTTTGTTTTGTTTTTTAAAAAAGCAATCTAGTAGGATAAGAATGGTACCTTATTTTTATTTTCACTTCCTTGTTTGTGTTGAAATTGAGCATGTTTTTAATGCTGAAAGCTATTTTTTTCCCCCCGTATAGTCACTGGTCCTTTTTTTCTTATTAATTAGATCTGTTTGTTCCTATATTTCTAATGGATTTTGACATCTTTTAAGAAGTTCTCCATCATGTTTCTTTTCTGATGGTTTTCTTGGCCTTTTGCAGTTGACAATCAGAATAGCTTGTTAAAAAAAAATTACTAAAACCTTATAAGATGTTGGGTTGAATTGCATGAAACCTGTAGATTATTTGGGGAGAGTTTCTTTAATCCCAAATTAGTATCTTTAGGCAGCTACTGATGTGCAGCAAACAGCCACACTTCTCAGGGCGTGTGATAATACATGCTCATTTCTCACTTTGCTGTGGATCATCTAGGGTCACTGACCCAGTCGAGATGTGGCTGGGGCTCTGCTTCAAGTTTCATGTCCAGCTGAGAGGTCATGAAACCTCGCTGCAGTTTGGACTCAGGTCAGCTCTAGGGTGTTCTTCTCTGGGCTCCAGCCAAATAGCACCAGCTTCTTAGAGAAAGCCCTTCTCCTGGTGATGGCAGAGATGCAGGGGACAAGCAGAAATATGCAATGCCTCTGAAACAGGGGTGGCGCACTGCCATTCTTGTCCACATCCTGTTGGCCAAGAATAAGTACAAGTTGTAGTCGGAGGCAGTGAAGTACAAGCCTTCATTTGTAGTAGGAACTGCTCAGTTACATGGCAGAAAGCGTGTATCAGGGAAAGAGAAAAAGCTGCAGCTAATAACGTAGCATGCCATGCATTATAAGAAACCTAATGTGTTACCCTGTTTGTTCAGTTCCATCAGTTCTTCAGTGCTCAGCCTTCGTTATGGTCCAACTCTCACATTCATGTATGACTACTGAAAACACCTTGGTTTAACTATATGGACTTTTGTCAGCGAAGTAATGTCTCTCCTTTTTATTTTATTTTTTTAATTTATTTATTTATTGGAGGCAAATTACTTTACATTAATATATTGGTTGGTTTTGCAATACATTGACACGAATCCGCCCCGGGTGTACATGTGTTCCCCCTCTTGAACCCCCCCTCCCACCTCCCTCCTCCCCATATCCTCCCTCCAGGTCATCCCCATGCACCAGCCCCAAGCATCCTGTATCATGCGTCGAACCTGGACTGGTGATTCATTTCACATATGATAATATACATGCTACAATGCCATTCTCTCAAATCATCCCAACTTCACCCTCTCCCACAGAGTCCCAAAGACTGTTCTATACACCTGTGTCTCTTTTGCTGTCTCGTCAGCAGCAGCAGCATACAGGGTTAAGGTTACCATCTTTCTAAATTCCATATATATGCATTAGTATGCTGTATTGATGTTTTTCTTTCAGGCTGACTTCACTCTGTATAATAGGCTCCAATTTCATCCACCTCATTAGAACTGACTCAAATGCATTCTTTTTGATGGCTGAAAAATACTCCATTGTGTATATGTACCAAAGCTTTCTTATGCATTCGTCTGCAGATGGACATCTAGGTTGCTTCCTAGATGTCCTGGCTATTATAAACAGTGCTGCAGTGAACATTGGAGTACATGTGTTTCTTTCAGTTCTGGTTTCCTCGGTATGTATGCCCAGGAGTGCGATTGCTGGATCATATGGCAGTTCTATTTCCAGTTTTTTGAGGAATCTCCACACTGTACTAGTTTGCATTCCCACCAACAGTGTAAGTGGGTTCCCTTTCTCCACACACTCTCCAGCATTTATTGCATGTAGACTTTTGGATAACAGCCATTCTGCCTGGTGTGAAATGGTATCTCATTGTGGTTTTGATTTGCATTTCTCTGATTATGAGGGATGTTGAGCATTTTTTCATGTGTTTGTTAGCCATCTGTATGTCTTCTTTGGAGAAATGTCTGTTTAGTTCTTTGGCCCATTTTTTGATTGGGTCGTTTATTTTTCTGGAATTGAGCTGCAGGAACTGCTTGTATATTTTAGAGATTAATTCTTTGTCAGTTGTTTCATTTACTAATATTTTCTCCCATTCTGAAGGCTGTCTTTTCACCTTGCTTATAGTTTCCTTTGTTGTGCAGAAGCTTTTGATTTTCATTAGGTTCCATTTGTTTATTTTTGCTTTTATTTCCAATATTCTGGGAGGTGGGTCATGGAGGATCCTGCTGTGATTTATGTCGGAGAGTGTTTTGCCTACGTTCTCCTCTAGGAGTTTTACAGAATCTGGTCTTATATTTAGATCTTTAATCCATTTTGAGTTTATTTTTGTGTATGGTGTTAGGAAGTGATCTAGTTTCATTCTTTTACAAGTGGCTGACCAGTTTTCCCAGCACCACTTGTTGAAGAGACTATCTTTCCTCCATTTTATATTCTTGCCTCCTTTGTCAAAGATAAGGTGTCCATAGGTGCATGAGTTTATCTCTGGGCTTTCTGTTTTGTTCCATTGATCTATATTTCTGTCTTTATGCCAGTACCATACTGTCTTGATGACTGTGGCTTTGTAGTAGAACCTGAAGTCCCTGCAGGTTGATTCCCCCAGTTCCATTCTTCTTCCTCACGATTGCTTTGGCTATTCGAGGTTTTTTGTATTTCCATACAAATTGTGAGATTATTAGTTCTAGCTCTGTGAAAAATATCATTGGTAGCTTGATAGGGATTGCATTGAATGTATAAATTACTTTGGGTAGTATAGTCATTTTTACAATATTTATTCTTCCAGTCCACGAACACGGTATATTTCTCTATTAGTGTCCTCTTTGATTACTTTCACCACTGTTTTATAGTTTTCTATGTACAAGTCTTTTGTTTCCTTAGGTAGATATATTCCTAAGTATTTAATTCTTTATGTTGCAACAGTGAATGGAGTAGTTTCCTTAATTTCTCTTTCTATTTTCTCATTATTAGCATATAGGAATGCAAGGGATTTCTGTGTGTTGATCTTATATCCTGCAACCTTACTGTATTCATTGATTAGCTCTAGTAGTTTTCTGGTAGGGTCTTTAGGGTTTTCTGTGTAGAGGATCATGTCATCAGCGAATAGTGAAAGTTTTACTTCTTCTTTTCCAATTTGGATTCCTTTTATGTCTTTTTCTGCTCTGATTGCTGTGGCCAAAATTTCCAGAACTATGTTGAATAGTAGTGGTGAGAGTGGGCACCCTTGTCTTGTTCCTGACTTCAGGGGAAATGCTTTCAGTTTTTCACCATTGAGGATAATGTTTGCTGTGGGTTTGTCATATATAGCTTTTATTATGTTGAGGTATGTCCCTTCTCTTCCCACTTTCGGGAGGGTTTTTATCATAAATGGATGTTGAATTCTCTCGAAGGCTTTCTCTGCATCTATTGAGATAATCATATGATTTTTATTTTTCAGTTTGTTAATGTGGTGTATTACGTTGATTGATTTGTGGATATTGAAGAATCCTTGCATTCCTGGGATAAAGCCCACTTGGTCATGATATATGATCTTCTTAATATGTTGTTGGATTCTGATTGCTAGAATTTTGTTAAGGATTTTTGCATCTGTGTTCATCAGTGATATTGGCCTGTAGTTTTCTCTTTTGTGGGGTCTTTACCAGGTTTTGGGATTAGGGTGATGGTGGCCTCATAGAATGAGTTTGGAAGTTTCCCTTCCTCAGCAATTTTCTGGAAGAGTTTGAGTAGAATAGGTGTTAGCTCTTCTCTAAATTTTTGGTAGAATTCAGCTGTGAAGCCGTCTGGACCTGGGCTTTTGTTTGCTGGAAGATTTCTGATTACAGCCTCTAATTCCGTGCTTGTGATGGGTCTGTTAGATTTTCTGTTTCTTCCTGGTTCAGTTTTGGAAGGTTGTATTTTTCTAAGAATTTGTCCATTTCTTCCAAGTTATTCATTTTATTGCCATATAATTGCTGATAGTATTCTCAAATAATCCTTTGTATTTCTGTGTTGTCAGTTGTGATCTCTCCATTTTCATTTCTAATTTTATTGATTTGGTTCTTCTCCCTTTGTTTCTTGATGAGTCTGGCTAGTGGTTTGTCAATTTTACTTACCTTCTCAAAGAACCAGCTTTTGCCTTTGTTGATTTTTGCTATGGTCTCTTTTGTTTCTTTTGCATTTATTTCTGCCCTAATTTTTACGATTTCTTTCCTTCTCCTAACCCTGGGATTCTTCATTTCTTCCTTTTCTAGTTTCTTTAGATGTAGAGTTAGGTTATTTAGTTGACTTTTTTCTTGTTTCTTGAGGTGTGCCTGTATTGCTATGAACCTTCCCCTTAGCACTGCTTTTACAGTGTCCCAGAGGTTTTGGGTTGTTGTGTTTTCATTTTCATTCATTTCTATGCGTATTTTGATTTCTCTTTTGATTTATTCTATGATTTGTTCATTATTCAGCAGCGTGTTGTTCATCCTCCATATGTTGGCATTTTTAATAGTTTTTCTCCTGTAATTGAGGTCTAATCTTACTGCATTGTGTTCAGAAAAGATGCTTGGAATGATTTCCATTTTTTTGAATTTACCAAGGCTAGATTTATGGCCCAGGATGTGATCTATCCTGGAAAAGGTTCCATGTGCACTTGAGAAAAAGGTGAAATTCATTGTTTTGGGGTGGAATGTCCTATAGAGATCTGTTAGGTCTAACTGGTCTGTTGTATCATTTAAAGTTTGTGTTTCCTTGTTAATTTTCTGTTTAGTTGATCTATCCATAGGAGTGAGTGGGGTATTAAAGTCTCCCACTATTATTTTGTTGTTGTTAATTTCCCCTTTCATACTTGTTAGTAATTGTCTTACATATTGCGGTGCTCCTATGTTGGGTGCATAAATATTTATAATTGTTATATCTTCTTCTTGGATTGATCCTTGATCATTGTGTAGTTTCCTTCTTTGTCTCTTTTCACAGCCTTTGTTTTAAAATCTATTTTATCTGATATGAGTATTGCTACCCCTGCTTTCTTTTGGTCTCTATTTGTGTGGAATGTCTTTTTCCAGCCCTTCACTTTCAGTCTGTATGTGTCCCTCGTTTTGAGGTGGATCTCTTGTAGACAACATATATGGGGGTCTTGTTTTTGTATCCATTCAGCCAGCCTTTGTCTTTTGGTTGGGGCATTCAACCCATTTACGTTTAAGGTGATTATTGATAAGTATGATCCCGTTGCCGTTTTCTTTATTGTTTTGGGTTCGAGTTTATATACCCTTTCTGTGTTTCCTGTCTAGAGAAGATCATTTAGTATTTGTTGGAGAGCTGGTTTGGTGATGCTGAATTCTCTCAGCTTTTGCTTGTCTGTAAAGCTTATTTCTCCTTCATATTTGAATGAGATCCTTGCTGGGTACAGTAATGTGGGTTGTAGGTTACCTTCTTTCATCACTTTAAGTATGTCTTGCCATTCCCTCCTGGCCTGAAGAGTTTCTATTCAAAGATCAGCTGTTATCCTTATGGGAATCCCCTTGTGTGTAATTTGTTGCTTTTCCCTTGCTGCTTTTAATATTTGTTCTTTGTGTTTGATCTTTGTTAATTTGATTAATATGTGCCTTGGGGTATTTCGCCTTGGGTTTATCCTGTTAGAGACTCTCTGGGTTTCTTGGACTTGGGTGATTATTTCCTTCCCCATTTTAGGGAAGTTTTCAACTATTATCTCCTCAACTATTCTCTCATGGTCTTTCTTTTTGTCTTCTTCTTCTGGGACTCCTATGATTCGGATGTTGGGGCGTTTAACATTGTCCCAGAGGTCTCTAATATTGTCCTCATTTCTTTTAATTTGTTTTTCTTTTTCCCTCTCTGTTTCATTTATTTCTACAATTCTATCTTCCAACTCGCTTATCCTGGCTTCTGCCTCCGTTATTCCTCTGTTTGTTCCCTCCAGAGTGTTTCTGATCTCATCTATTGCATTATTCATTGTATATTGACTCTTTTTTATTTCCTCTAATTCCTTATTAAACATTTCATGCATCTTCTCAATCCTTTTCTCCACTTTATTTATCTGTAACTCCATTTTGCTTTCCAGATTTTGAATCACTTTCACAATTAAAATTCAAAATTCTTTATCGGGTAGGTTCCCTATGTCTTCCTCTTTTGTTTGTGTTGGTGGGTATTTATCCTGTTCTTTTATTTGCTGGGTATTTCTCTGCCTCTTCATCTTGCTTATATTGCTGTGCTTGGGGTGTCCTTGCCATCCTCTGGCAGTTTGTGGAGTTCTCTTTATTATGTAGTTACCTCGTTGTGTGTGGGGTTGGATGGGTGACTTGTTAAGGTTCCCTGGTTAGGGAAGCTTGTGTCGATGTTCTGGTGGGTGGAGCTGGATTTCTTCTCTCTGTTCTGTCCTGTTGTGGGGAGGGAGTGCTGCTAACAAATATCCCTGGCGTCTGTGGGGAGTGCTTGCAGTGTCTCGACTACTCTGGGAATGCTCCCGCTCCCGGCATGTGTGTTTTCCCTGTTTATGCTGCTCAGGCTCTAGGTTGCTCTGCTGGGAGCTGTCCACGGCTGGCACTGGGTTGCATGTGCTTCCCAGGTCTGAGCGGCTCAGTTTCAGGTCCTCGGGTACTCCACAAAGGTGCAGACTTGGCTGGGCCTTCGTTTTATGCCTTCCCCGGTCCAAGCAGCTCAGGTGACCAGGCATTTAGCAAGCACGGTCGCTGCGACTTATCGCCTCCCTGGTCCCTGCCACTCGGTTTTTTGGGTGTATAATCGGCGCACTTTCTCAGGCGGATATCGACCGGCCAGAACCGAGAAGTCTTGGTTAGCCAGGAAGCCTGCCTGCAGCTTGGTATGGGAAGCCTCTCTGCTGGGGGATGCGCCACCCGCAGCCAGCTCGCTCTGCTCAGTCCTTTGTTCTGTGAGCGGGGCTGGCGGAGTCCCAGGTTGGGGCTTTTCATGGCACAGTCTTCTTCGCTCTCGTTAGCGTGCTCAGCTTGCCCTCGGTCCTCTCTCTAATCGCTGCCCACGCCTCCCTGCCCAGCCCCCACCTGCTGGTAGCGGGTGCGGGCATCTGCGCCGCTTCTCTGCTGAGAGTTTCCTCTGGGCACTTAGTCTGTGGGTTTTAATTATTTATGTCTTTTTTCTCCCAGTTATGTGGCCCTCTGAGGTTCCAAGGCTATCCATAGACTCGCCCGTGTTTCCAGGTGTTTGGAAACTTCTCTTTTTTTTTTTTAGGCCTCCCTTCCCGGGACGGAGCTCTGTCCTTCCCTCTTTTGTCTCTCTTTTTATCTTTTATACTATTTCCTATCTCCTTTCGAAGACTATGGGCTGCTTTTCTGGGTGCCTCATGTCCTCTGCCGGCATTCAGAAGTTGTTTTGTGGGATTTACTCAGCGTTCAAATGTTCTTTTGCTGATTTTGTGGGGGAGAAAGTGGTCACCCTGTCCTATGCCTCCGCCATCTTCCCGTGCTCCTTGTCTCTCCTTTTTAATATGCTATCTAGGTTTGTCATAGCTTTTCTTCCAAAAAGCAAGCGTCTTTTAATTTCATGGCTGCAGTCACCATCTGCAGTGATTTTGGAGCCCAAGAAAAGAAAGTCTCACTGTTTCCATTGTTTCCCCATCTATTTGCCATGAAATGATGGGACCAGATACTATGACCTTAGTTATGTGAATGTTGAGTTTTGAGCCAGCTTTTTCACTCTCCTCTTTTCACCTTCATCAAGAGGCTCTTGAGTTCTTTGCTTTCTGCCATTAGGGTGGTGTCATCTGCATATCTGAGGTTATTGATATTTCTCCTGGCAATCTTGATTCCAGCTTGTGCTTCATCCAGTCCAGCATTTTGCATGATGTACTCTGCGTATAAGTTAAATAAGCAGGGTGACAATATATAGCCTTGATATACTCTTTTCCTAATTTAGAACCAGTCTGTTGTTCCATGTCCAGTTCTAACTGTTGCTTCTTCACCTGCATACAGGATTCTCAGGAGCATGTAAGGTGGTCTGGTATTCCCATCTCTTTGAAGAATTTTCCACAGTTTGTTGTGATCTACACAGTTAAAGGCTTTAGCATAGTCAATGAAGCAGATATTCCTCTGGGATTCTCTTGCTTTTTCTATGATCCAGCGAATGTTGGCAATTTGATCTCTGGTGACAGAGGCCTGGTGTGCTGTGATTCATGGGGTTGCGGAGAGTCAGATACGACTGAGCGACTGAACTGAACTGAATCTCTGCCTTTTCTAAATCCAGATTGAATATCTGGAAGTTCTTGGTTCACATATCATTGAAGCCTAGCTTGTAGAATTTTGAGCATTACCTTGCTAGCATGTGAAATGAGTACAATTGTGTGGTAGTTTGGACATTCTTTGGCATTGCCCTTCTTTGGGATTGGATTGAAAACTTGGAATTGATTTGGAATGACCTTTTCCAGTACTGTGGGCACTGCTGAGTTTTGCAGATTTGCTGGCATGTTGAGTACAGCACTTTCACAGCATAATTTTTCAGGATTTGAAATAGCTCATCTGGAATTCCATTACCTCCACTAGCTTTGTTCGTAGCAATGCTTCCTAAGGCCCACTTGACTTTGCATTCCAAGATGTCTGGCTCTAGGTGAGTGATCACACCATCGTGGTTATCTGGGTCATTAAGATGTTTTTTTGTATAGCTCTTCTGTGTATTCTTGCCACCTCTTCTAATATCTTTTGCTTCTGTTAGGTCCATACTGTTTCTGTCCTTTATTGTGCCCATCTTTGCATGAAATATTCCCTTGGTATCTCTAATTTTCTTGAAGAGATCTCTAGTCTTTCCCATTCTGTTGTTTTCCTCTATTTCTTTGCACTGTTCACTGAGGAAGGCTTTCTTATCTCTCCTTGCTATTCTTTGGAACTCTGCATTCAGATGGGTATATCTTTTCTTTTTCTCTTTTGCCTTTTACTTCTCTTCTTTTCTCAGCTATTTATAAGGTCTCCTCAGACAACCATTTTGCCTTCATAAACATATTAAGATAAAGATCCAGAGATTCTTTTGTTTTTAAATAATGAGATTGATAATTTTTATAAAGGAGATGTCATTTTACTAATGAAAATTACTTACTTAAACCATGGAGCAATCAGACCAATAAACCAAATTTGCAAGTTGTCAAATAATAATACATAATTTATTTCAACATTAACTGAAATTTTTTTACAGGTTGATGCTGCAAGATAATCAAAATTTGGAAGCACTGAGAATGCTGGCCCTTTACTATTTGTGTCGGGAGGGGGATATAGAGAAGGTAAGTTGTATTGTACTGTATAACTTTCCTGTATTAAATATATATTTAGTTACACACACATGCACATACTAAAGAGTCTTGAATTGCTTTTAGAATGTATATCATGGCAGTTTTTAGTTGAGTCCTAGAAATATACCTTAACAAAGGTGGGTATCTTAAATCACCTAGTAAAGCAAAAGTATCATATAGTTAAAATTACCCTTGAAAGCTTTAAAAATTAATTACAGCAGATGCTTTTTCTATGTAAAAGTCATGTGTCATATGATATATAATTAATGTAACAAGTGGTACTGGTTATGGAAGAGAACATACAAAATTTAATTCATAGTACTTTTATAATTTTATTGAGTTTGCATAAGTTAAATGGGTTAGGATGAAATCCCATTGAACCTTATAAGGCACACATTTCTCTGGTAGTGAACACATTGACTATGTATTTTGGTTTATGGGATGTCAAAATCCACTCTGAAGTCAGTAATATTATAACAGATAATAGATTTAGACTCTCATTTAGGGTTAAATGGGTTAATGTGATAGTACCTAGTAAGTACTTCAGTAAATACTAGAAGAATCTTAGTAGGAGCAAATCTAGGGTAAATTTTCCAGGCACTGAAATTATTTTTCAAGTACCTGATTTTTTTTGGTCTCGAAAATATTTTAAATATAAACCAGGCTATGTAGGTAATCCAAGGACTGACCTCATATAATATTAATGTTTGTAAATAAGTTATCATTCATATCTCATATGTGTCATAAATTATTGGAGAGGTGGCTTGGCATGGATAGTTAACTGGATATTATAGGTGTATTTGAATATTTGGATATCACCCAAAGGTTTCTATTCAGTAACAACTATTAAAGAAGCACATTTTATAATGCAATTTTTACTTATAATCATTGCACTTTTTATGGAAGGATCCTTTACCCTCTTGCATCATATGATTTCATTGGAAGAAGGGGAATTGATAAAAGCAAAGATTTTTTTAACATATAAATACTAATTTACTAATGTACATGTCATGTGTTACGCTATTTTTATTCTTAGTGTATTTTAAAATTATACTGAATACTTTTGTTTTAGGCTGCCACCCAGCTGGAAAACTTAGGAAATGTATTGGATGCCGTGGAACCACAGAATGCTCAACTTTTTTATACGATCACAATAGCCTTCAGCAGATCTGTAAGAGTACAGCAAAGCTCTGTTATTTGTAGCTGGAAATATAAAATTAGTCACAAATGTTGAGGCACCAAAAAGCATATGGCCTAGAGTGAAAATACTAGAAAATTCATAGATGTGCCTATGAATATGTGATACATTCTTAAGCGAGGTAGTTCAGAGGAGATACAGTTTCCAGCTATAAAAAGCCATCATGGAGGGTTCATGGAGGAAGTGGCACTTGTGAATCCTTTAAGAATAGGGAAGTGCCTTCCAGACAAAGGAAATGGAAAGTAATTTATTTTAACCAGAGCATAGGATTTATGACTAAGGTTGTTCTTTGCTTTATGTTTTTAAAACTGTTTTTTAAATGTTTTAAAGTAAGTAATAGAATATTTGGGTTGAGGAAATGGTTTCTCTCTTACTTTTTGTAATAGTAAAGAAATGAATTTTATGACAAGCACCCATAAAAAGGTAATTGGAAATGGAATAGATAAATATAGCAGAATCTTGAAACTAATACAAGAAATGAGAGGATTGAAACTATGCTAGAAAAAAATAAGAAAAAGGGCACCCTAAGTAAAATAATTATTAAAATAAAGTTGAGAGAAAATAATTAAGTTTATTAATTGTTAAATGATATGAATAAACTGAATTCTCCTAATTAAAAACAAAGGTTGTCAGATCATGTGAAATTTAGGGAAACTGCTCCCCATTACAGAAATTTGAGTTAGTGGGGAGTATTAACATCTTTTATTTACCTACTGCAGACACATAATTGTTACTAGTTTACAGCAAATCAAACAATTTAGTAAGTAACAATTCTTTCAAAGTAATGATGTTCAAAAAGTATGTACTTAATTCTGACAACATTGCCATTTCTTGAAATATTTTTGAAGGCTTTTTTTCAAGAAGATTATAAGGCGTGGTTCTCACTAGTGACACACTTGTCTTTAGGGGTAAATCAGATTCTTATCCTAGTTTTCAATGCAATAAAAAAAAAAGTTCAATAAAATATATACATCTCTATATATTATGCTATATTTACACACACACATATGTAAATATATATAAAACCTTAAATAATGATTTTCTTCTCTAATTATAAGACAGTCATAAGACAGTTTAAAAAACGAGTTATAAAAAATATACTTGTGGAGTACCATAGAAGCAATACATTTTTCAAGAGAGCTGTTTTTTAAAAGCACTACTCATTAGGATGTTTAAGTTCTGGTAGGATATAAACTCTTGATGTACTATCTAGATAGTAAATACAGTAGATTTATTATTCTTCAGTTATGAAATAATTTTCCTGTATTTTTCATCTGTGAAATACAAATTATTCATATGTACATTTAGAAAAAACAAATTCTTCCATGTTAGTAGACTTGCTTTAGTTTAACTTAATTTTTTTTCTTTTTAGTGTGGGCGTAGTCAACTCATTCTTCAGAAAACCCAAACATTACTAGAAAGAGCTTTTAGTTTAAATCCTCAGGAATCAGAATTTGCTACAGAGCTTGGATACCAAATGATTTTACACGGGAAAGTTAAAGAGGCCTTGAAGTGGTATAAGACCGCCATGACACTAGATGAAACCAGTGTCTCTGCTCTAATTGGTATGACAACTGTATCTGTGAGTGTTCCTCATACAGATGCAAATGATTGCCTTTAATACATGCCTTTAAAGAAGAAAAGACATATTTTGTAGTTTTCTACTATCTACAGCAGAAAAAAATCATGTATCTTTAAGAATAGAATTTTTGTTTCTTAAAAACTATCTGCAGGTAATAGATTTTTATGAGATAATTCCCATAAATTAAGAATTCCTTAGTAACTGATTTTATGTGGGTACAGAGCTACCCATTTCCTTTTACTCTTTTTCTTTTTTTAATCTAACTTTGTATTATGGCCCCCCAAAAAAACCTTGTTTAATATTGTTTGTGTTAACTTGAGATGTACATGCCTGAAATGATGTGGATTTTTCCCATTTTCATCTGTTTTCTTTTTAGGATTTATCCAGTGTCAATTAATAGAAGGGCAACTACAGGATGCAGATCAGCATCTAGAATTCCTTAGTGAAGTTCAGCAGTCTATTGGAAAATCAGCGGTATAGTATTTTATCAGGGTAGATTCTAACTACTTATATGAAATTTTAAATGTTTAAAAATTTAGCAATGGGATTAAAAGACTAATGCACTAATTTTAATATGTAATTACATTTATTAATTTTCCACATGATTTTAAAAATCCAGGTAAAATTTAAGTTTGAACAAATAGTGACTATAAATATCTCTTCATATACATTTGAAATCTAAGTAGAAATAAATGGCTTTATAACTGTATGGAGTAATTTATGAAAACTACTTATTTTCCAGGAATTAATCTATTTACATGCAGTTCTTGCTATGAGGAAAAATAAACGACAAGAAGAGGTTATTAATTTGTTAAATGATGTCCTGGACACTCATTTTTCACAGTTGGAGGATTTACCTCTTGGCATACAGTATTTTGAAAAGTTAAATCCTGATTTCTTGCTAGAAATTATTACAGAATATCTGAATTTCTGTCCAATGCAGGTGTGTATTTCTGGGACTTATTTTCAAAGATGCATTTACATGATGTTTTATAAAAGGTACTAATAAATTATGTTCTACAGATTAGACTATAAAATGAAAGTATTTGTATCTATATTAGTTGAAATAGTTTTTAATGAAAATATTTAATGATTACTATCAACAAATGTTTTGGTTTATAAATATTCATTTGTAATTCATAAAATCTTAAAATCTTGAATTTAAACTATTAGAAGTCATTTAATTTAGGTACCCACCTTGTATTAGAATCTACTCCGTAATATCATTAAGTGTCCCTCCCATCTTTGTTTTTTTTTTTTTTTTCCTCAGCTCCAGCACTGGAGAGCTCTCTTACTTAGGGCAAGTTTCTTTGTTTCTCCAAACCTCAGTTTATTTTTATTATTTTATTTTATTTATTTTTTTTATTGGAGGCTAATTACTTTACAGTATTATATTAGTTGGTTTTGCCATACATTGACATGAATCCACCCCGGGTATACATGTGTTCCCCTTCTGTAGCCCCTCTCCCACCTCCATCCTCCCCATATCCTCCCTCCGGGTCATCCCCGTGCACCAGCCCCAAGCATCCTGTATCATGCGTTGAACCTGGACTGGTGATTTGTATCAAATATAATATACCTGTTTCAGTGCCATTCTCCCAGATCATCCCACCCTCACCCTCTCCCACAGAGTCCCAAAGACTGTTCTATACACCTGTGTCTCTTTTGCAGTCTTGTATACAGGCTTCGGAGAAGGCAATGGCAAGCCACTCCAGTACTCTTGCCTAGAAAATCCCATGGACGGAGGAGCCTGGTCGGCTGCAGTCCGTGGGGTCGCTACGAGTCAGACATGACTGAGCAACTTCACTTTCCCTTTTCACTTTCACACATTGGAGAAGGAAATGGCAACCCACTCCAGTGTTCTTGCCTGGAGAATCCCAGGGACGGGGGAGCCTGATGGGCTGCCGTCTATGGGGTCACACAGAGTCGGACACGACTGAAGTGACTTAGCAATAGCAACAATACAGGCTTAAGGTTACCATCTTTCTAAATTCCATATATATGCGTAAGTATAATATATTGCTGTTTTTCTTTCTGACTTACTTCACTCTGTATAATAGGCTCCACTTTCATCTGCCTCATTAGAACTGATTCAAATGTATTCTTTTTGATGGCTGAATAATACTCCATTGTGTATATGTACCAAAGCTTTCTTATCCATTCGTCTCCAGATGGACATCTAGGTTGCTTCCATGTCCTGGCTATTATAAACAGTGCTGCAATGAACATTGGAGTACCTGTGTCTCTTTCAATTCTGGTTTCCTCGGTGTGTATGCCCAGGAGTGCAATTGCTGGATCATATGGCAGTTCTATTTCCAGTTTTTTGAGGAATCTCCACACTGTTCTCCATAGTGGCTGTACTAGTTTGCATTCCCACCAACAGTGTAAGAGGGTTCCCTTTCTCCACACCCTTCCAGCATTTATTGCATGTAGACTTTTGGATAGCAGCCATTCTGACTGGTGTGAAATGGTATCTCATTGTGGTTTTGATTTGCGTTTCTCTGATTACGAGGGATGTTGAGCATTTTTTCAAGTGTTTGTTGGCCATCTGTATGTCTTCTTTGGAGAAATGTCTGTTTAGTTCTTTGGCCCATTTTTTGATTGGGTCGTTTATTTTTCTGGAATTGAGCTGCAGGAGCTGCTTGTATATTTTGGAGATTAATTCTGTGTCAGTTGTTTCATTTGCTATTATTTTCTCCCATTCTGAAGGCTGTCTTTTCACCTTGCTTATAGTTTCCTTTGCTGTGCAGAAGCTTTTGATTTTCATTAGGTCCCATTTGTTTATTTTTGCTTTTATTTCCAATATTCTGGGAGGTGGGTCTTGGAGGATCCTGCTGTGATTTATGTCGGAGAGTGTTTTGCCTACGTTCTCCTCTAGGAGTTTTATAGAATCTGGTCTTATATTTAGATCTTTAATCCATTTTGAGTTTATTTTTGTGTATGGTGTTAGGAAGTGATCTAGTTTCATTCTTTTACAAGTGGCTGACCATTTTCCCAGCACCACTTGTTGAAGAGACTGTCTTTTCTCCGTTTTATACTCTTGCCTCCTTTGTCAAAGATAAGGTGTCCATAGGTGCATGGATTTATCTCTGGGCTTTCTGTTTTGTTCCATTGATCTATATTTCTGTCTTTATGCCAGTACCGTACTGTCTTGATGACTGTGGCTTTGAGCAGAGCCTGAAGTCTGGCAGGTTAATTCCCCCAGTTCCATTCTTCTTCCTCACGATTGCTTTGGCTATTTGAGGTTTTTTGTATTTCCATACAAATTGTGAGATTATTAGTTCTAGCTCTGTGAAAAATATCATTGGTAGCTTGATCGGGATTGCATTGAATGTATAAATTACTTTGGGTAGTATACTCATTTTCACAATATTTATTCTTCCAATCCACGAACACGGTATATTTCTCCATCTATTAGTGTCCTCTTTGATTACTTTCACCACTGTTTTATAGTTTTCTATGTACAAGTCTTTTGTTTCTTTAGGTAGATATATTCCTAAGTATTTAATTCTTTTTGTTGCAACAGTGAATGGAATAGTTTCCTTAATTTCTTTATTTTCTCATTATTAGTGTATAGGAATGCAAGGGATTTCTGTGTGTTGATTTTATATCTTGCAACTTTACTGTATTCATTGATTAGCTCTAGTAGTTTTCTGGTAGAGTCTTTAGGGTTTTCTGTGTAGAGGATCATGTTATCAGTGAACAGTGAAAGTTTTACTTCTTCTTTTCTAATTTGGATTCCTTTTATGTCTTTTTCTGCTCTGATTGCTGTGGCCAAAATTTCCAGAACTATGTTGAATAGTAGTGGTGAGAGTGGGCACCCTTGTCTTGTTCCTGACTTCAGGGGAAATGCTTTCAGTTTTTCACCATTGAGGATAATGTTTGCTGTGGGTTTGTCATATATAGCTTTTATTATGTTGAGGTATGTCCCTTCTCTTCCCACTTTCGGGAGGGTTTTTATCATAAATGGATGTTGAATTCTGTCGAAGGCTTTCTCTGCATCTATTGAGATAATCATATGATTTTTATTTTTCAGTTTGTTAATGTGGTGTATTACGTTGATTGATTTGCGGATATTGAAGAATCCTTGCATTCCTGGGATAATGCCTACTTGGTCATGATGTATGATCTTAATGTGTTGTTGGATTCCGATTGCTAGAATTTTGTTAAGGATTTTTGCATCTATGTTCATCAGTGATATTGGCCTGTAGTTTTCTTTTTTTGTGGGGTCTTTACCAGGTTTTGGGATTAGGGTGATGGTGGCCTCATAGAATGAGTTTGGAAGTTTCCCTTCCTCAGCAATTTTCTGGAAGAGTTTGAGTAGAATAGGTGTTAGCTCTTCTCTAAAGTTTTGGTAGAATTCAGCTGTGAAGCCGTCTGGACCTGGGCTTTTGTTTGCTGGAAGATTTCTGATTACAGCCTTTAATTCCGTGCTTGTGATGGGTCTCTTAAGATTTTCTATTTCTTCCTGGTTCAGTTTTGGAAGGTTGTACTTTTCTAAGAATTTGTCCATTTTTTCCAGGTTATCCAATTTATTGCCATATAATTGCTGATAGTATTCTCTAATAATCCTTTGTATTTCTGTGTTGTCGGTTGTGATCTCTCCATTTTCATTTCTAATTTTATTGATTTGGTTCTTCTCCCTTTGTTTCTTGATGAGTCTGGCTAGTGGTTTGTCAATTTTATTTACCTTCTCAAAGAACCAGCTTTTGGCTTTGTTGATTTTTGCTATGGTCTCTTTTGTTTCTTTTGCATTTATCTTGCCCTAATTTTTATGATTTCTTTCCTTCTACTAACCCTGGGGTTTTTCATTTCTTCCTTTTCTAGTTTCTTTAGATGTAGAGTTAGGTTATTTAGTTGACTTTTTTCTTGTTTCTTGAGGTGTGCCTGTATTGCTATGAACCTTCCCCTTAGCACTGCTTTTACAGTGACCCAGAGGTTTTGGGTTGTTGTGTTTTCATTTTCATTCATTTCTATGCATATTTTGATTTCTCTTTTGATTTATTCTATGATTTGTTCATTATTCAGCAGCGTGTTGTTCATCCTCCATATGTTGGCATTTTTAATAGTTTTTCTCCTGTAATTGAGATCTAATCTTACTGCATTGTGTTCAGAAAAGATGCTTGGAATGATTTCCATTTTTTTGAATTTACCAAGGCTAGATTTATGGCCCAGGATGTGATCTATCCTGGAAAAGTTTCCGTGTGCACTTGAGAAAAAGGTGAAATTCATTGTTTTGGGGTGGAATGTCCTATAGAGATCTGTTAGGTCTAACTGGTCTATTGTATCATTTACAGTTTGTGTTTCCTTGTTAATTTTCTGTTTAGTTGATCTATCCATAGGAGTGAGTGGGGTATTAAAGTCTCCCACTATTATTTTGTTGTTGTTAATTTCCCCTTTCATACTTGTTAGTAATTGTCTTACATATTGCGGTGCTCCTATGTTGGGTGCATAAATATTTATAATTGTTATATCTTCATCTTGGATTGATCCTTTGATCATTATGTAGTTTCCTTCTTTGTCTCTTTTCATAGCCTTTGTTTTAAAATCTATTTTATCTGATATGAGTATTGCTACTCCTGCTTTCTTTAGGTCTCTATTTGCACGGAATGTCTTTTTCCAGCCCTTCACTTTCAGTCTGTATGTGTCCCTCGTTTTAAGGTGGATCTCTTGTAGACAACATATATGGGGGTCTTGTTTTTGTATCCATTCAGCCAGCCTTTGTCTTTTGGTTGGGGCATTCAACCCATTTACGTTTAAGGTGATTATTGATAAGTATGATCTCGTTGCCATTTTCTTGTTTTGGGTTCGAGTTTATATACCCTTTCTGTGTTTCCTGTCTAGCTGGAGAAGATCCTTCAGTATTTGTTGGAGAGCTGGTTTGGTGATGCTGAATTCTCTCAGCTTTTGCTTGTCTGTAAAGCTTATTTCTCCTTCATATTTGAATGAGATCCTTGCTGGGTATAGTAATCTGGTCTGTAGGTTATTTTCTTTCATCACTTTAAGTATGTCTTGCCATTCCCTCCTGGCCTGAAGAGTTTCTATTCAAAGATCAGCTGTTATCCTTATGGGAATCCCCTTGTGCGTTATTTGTCGCTTTTCCCTTGCTGCTTTTAATATTTGTTCTTTGTGTTTGATCTTTGTTAATTTGATTAATATGTGTCTTGGAGTATTTCGCCTTGGGTTTATCCTGTTAGGGACTCTCTGGGTTTCTTGGACTTGGGTGATTATTTCCTTCCCCATTTTAGGGAAGTTTTCAACTATTACCTCCTCAACTATTTTCTCATGGTCTTTCTTTTTGTCTTCTTCTTCTGGGACTCCTATGATTCGGATGTTGGGGCGTTTAACATTGTCCCAGAGGTCTCTAATATTGTCCTCATTTCTTTTAATTCGTTTTTCTTTTTCCCTCTGTTTCATTTATTTCTACAATTCTATCTTCTAGCTCGCTTATCCTGTCTTCTGCCTCCGTTATTCCTCTGTTTGTTCCCTCCAGAGTGTTTCTGATCTCATCTATTGCATTATTCATTGTATATTGGCTCTTTTTTATTTCCTCTAAATCCTTATTAATCATTTCATGCATCTTCTCAATCCTTTTCTCCACTTTATTTATCTGTAACTCCATTTTGCTTTCCAGATTTTGAATCATTTTCACAATTAAAATTAGAAATTCTTTATCAGGTAGGTTCCTTATATCTTCCTCTTTTGTTTGTGTTGGTGGGCATTTATCCTGTTCCTTTACCTGCTTGGTATTTCTCTGCCTCTTCATCTTGCTTATATTGCTGTGCTAGGGGTGGCCTTTCCGTCTTCTGACAGTTTCTGGAGTTCTCTTTATTATGTAGTTTCCTCGCTGTGTGTGGGGTTGGACGGGTGGCTTGTCAAGGTTCCCTGGTTAGGACGCTTGAGTTGGTGTTCTGGTGGGTGGAGCTGGATTTCTTCTCTCTGGAGTGCAATGAAGTGTCCAGTAATGAGTTTGAGATGTCAGTGGATTTGGAGTGGCTTTGGGCAGCCTGTGTATTAAAGCTCAGGGCTATTCTCCTGTGTTGCTGGAGAATTTGCGTGGGATGTCTTTCTCTGAAACTTGTTGACCCTTGGGTGGTGCCTGGTTTCAGTGTATGTATGGAGGCCTTTGATGATCTCCTATCAATTAATGTTCCCTGGAACAGGAGATCTCTGGTGTTCTCAGGATTTGGACTTAAGCTTCTGCCTCTGGTGTCCAGTCTTATTCTTGCAGTAGGCTCAAGACTTCTCCATCTGTTACTTTCAAGGCCGTTCCTTCTGTTGAAAAAGCTCTTCTCTTTGCTGGTCTCTTCAGTGTCTAATTCCCGTCCTGACACAAAGGGGCGGTGGAGGACACATTTTTCAGCTCACCTGTTCAGTCCTGCCCCTTTCGAAGACAATGGGCTGCTTTTCTGCGTGCCTGATGTCCTCTGCCGGCATGCAGAAGTTGTTTTGTGGGATTTACTCAGCGTTCAAATGTTCTTTTGCTGATTTTATGAGGGAGAAAGTGGTCACCTCGTCCTATTCCTCCGGCATCTTTCTGGTCTCCCCCCTCCCATCTTTGGATGTGCTCAAAGATACAGTTCTTATGTGTAACTGTGATTATTAGACTGTATTTCCTATGTTAAGTCAGATTTTGCTTTGTGTTAAAAAAATCAGCTATTTACTGGTCCTTCTTTTGCTCTCTGCGGTGACATGGAGCAAGTCCGGTTACTTAGAACAGACCTACAGATGTTGGAAATTAATTTCATGTTTCTGAACAATTCCAGGTTTCCAGCCATTTCTTTTTTTATGACATAGTTTGAGATCCCTGGTTGTGAGTCTGAGGATATTCTTGATTTTATCAATGCCTGATTAAGTTCACTATTCCAAATATGGATTTGGCCTGCAAAACTTAGATTCTTTGCTTTCTAATTCTGGATGTCCATCAGTTTCTTTTTTGTGAATCACATTACATTATCGACCCCTGTTGATTTAACAGTTAACCATAGTCCTTAAATCTGTTGATCACTGTTACTTTGGACCAAAGTGTAGGACTCTGCATTCGTCCCTATGAAATTTTATCTCCTCATACTTATCCCATAATTCCAGATTATTGTATCCTTTGGGGTCCTAACTGTCATCTGTTTTATATGGATCTTTGTTTTCAAACATCATCTGCCTATGTGTTTCCAAGTAGAACTGGGAATGGAACCCTCTGTTGTATTACCACAGAGTTCATTCGAAGTTGACGTTATCCACTCAGTTCAGTTCAGTCGCTCAGTTGTGTCTGACTCTTTGCAACCCCATGAATCACAGCACGCTAGGCCTCCCTGTCCATTACCAACTCCCGGAGTTCACTCAAACTCATGTCCATCGAGTTGGTGATGCCATCCAGCCATCTCACTCTCTGTCATCCCCTTTTCCTCCCGCCCCCAATCTTTCCCAGCATCAGAGTCTTTTCCAGTGAGTCAACTCTTTGCATGAGGTGGCCAAAGTATTGGAGTTTCAGCTTTAGCATCTGTCCCTCCAATGAACACCCAGGATTGATCTCCTTCAGAATGGACTGGTTGGATCTCCTTGCAGTCCAAGGGACTCTCAAGAGTCTTCTCCAACATCACTCTTTTATTATAGGCAGTAAGCAGATAACATAACTTTGTTAGACTCAACTCACAATTCAGCATAGAGATATCATGGCATGTCATGCTCAAAATTCTCCAAGCCAGGCTTCAGCAATATGTGAACCGTGAACTCCCAGATGTTCAAGCAGATTTTAGAAAAGGCAGAGGCACCAGAGATCAAATTTCCAACATCCGCTGGATCATGGAGAAAGCAAGGGAGTTCCAGAAAAACATCTATTTCTGCTTCATTGACTATGCCAAAGCCTTTGACTGTGTGGATCACAGTAAACTGTGGAACATTCTGAAAGAGATGGGAATACCAGACCACCTGACCTCCCTCTTGAGAAACCTGTATGCAGGTCAGGAAGCAACAGTCAGAATTGTACATGGAACAACCGACTGGTTCCAAATAGGAAAAGGAGTGCGTCAAGGCTGTATATTGTCACCTTGCTTATTTAACTTATATGCAGAGTACATCATGAGGAAAGCTGGGCTGGAAGAAGCACAAGCTGGAATCAAGATTCCTGGGAGAAATAGCAATAATCTCAGATATGCAGATGACACCACCCTTATGGCAAAAAGTGAAAATGAACTCAAAAGCCTCTTGATGAAAGTGAAAGAGGAGAGTGAAAAGATTGGCTTGAAGCTCAACATTCAGAAAACAAAGATCATGGCATCTGGTCCCATCACTTCATGGGAAATAGATGGAAAAACAGTGGAAACAGTGTCAGACTTTATTTTGGGGGGCTCCAAAATCACTGCAGATGCTGATTGCAGCCAGGAAATTAAAAGACGCTTACTCCTTGGAAGGAAAGTTATGACCAACCTAGATAGCATATTAAAAAGCAGAGACATTACTTTGCCAACAAAGGTCCGTCTAGTCAAGGCTGTGGTTTTTCCCGTGGTCATGTATGGATGTGAGAGTTGGACTGTGAAGAAAGCTGATCGCCGAAGAATTGATGCTTTTGAACTTTGGTGTTTAGAAGACTCTTGAGAGTCCCTTGTACCGCAAGGAGATCCAACCAGTCCATTTTAAGGGAGATCGATCCTGGGTGTTCATTGGAAGGACTGATGCTAAAGCTGAAACTGCAATACTTTGGCTACCTCATGCGATGAGTTGACTCACTGGAAAAGACTCTGATGCTGGGAAAGGTTGGGGGCGGGAGGAGAAGGGGACGACAGAGAATGAGATGGCTGGATGGTATCGCCGACTCTGTGGACGTGAGTTTGAGTGAACTCAGGGAGTTGGTGATGGATAGGGAGGCCTGGCGTGCTGTGATTCATGGGGTCGCAGAGAGTCGGACACGACTGAGCAACTGAACTGAACTGAACTGAACTGAAATATCAAATACTTCATTCCTGAAAGCATAGTTTTTAGTATTCTTCCTGATTTTCCCCCTGAAGTTACAGCTTCAGTTAACAACGAAATGAGAATAATGACCTTTCCTTAGGGAGCTCACGCTGCGTTTTATTAATCATCATATCCTTTTCCAGATTTTCATGACCAATTTTTTTGGTCTAGGTAGGCCTCATTATGATGGTAAAATTTGAACAAAAACTTCAAGGTCACGTGGGAATATAGAATAGAGTGTTTCAGGCCAAAGGAGCCATTTTGCAGTGGCCCAAAGGGACAGAGGAGAGGAGGATGGCTGGGACCAAGGGAGGAGGCAGCGAGTGGTCACGCAAGGTCTCAGCACAGGAAACTGAGCTGGTGGTAACTTCTCTGACTTCAGTCCTGAGAGCAGTGGGTAGCCACCAGAGGGTTTCCCATATGATCCAGTTCAGCATTTTAAAAGGCTTTTTCTGGCAGCTGGACTGAGAGTAGACTGTAAAAGGAGCAAGAAATAATCTGTTAACTTGTAGTTGGGTCCCCTAGTGCACAGACATTCTATTTTTCCATAATGTAACCTTCATCAGCATGACAGAATCTAATTAGCACTTAAAATGCTGTTTTCCGGGGAAATATTGGAAAGGCAGACTTGTCTCTTCAGCTCTGTTTCTATTACATTGGCCCTTTTACATATACATACTTTTTTAAAAAAATCAAGCAGATATTATCTTAGAGATTGTCTTTATAAGCTCTTGATTTTTTACTATGATTAGTTCTGAAATTAGAGGAAAAATGATGGTTGTTTTCAATGAGTAATTTTTAGCAAGGGGCAGACGACATCAGAACCTTACCCTATTACCTGTGCTTTCATTATTTTCAAATTGCACTGAAAAAGTAAATATATTTTAAAAATATACACTATACTCATTAGCGTGTAAAGTTTTAAAAGTCTTACCTTTAAGACACATAAGGACCCTTGCTCTATAAAAGAGGCAAAACTAAAATATGAAACTACTGTAGGACTAATAAGACAAAGAATGCTAAAAAAAAAAAAAAAGAAAAAATTACCTAGATAAGTGCTTTAGAAATTTCAAGAAGTTGAAGTATTCTAGGCACCAATAGTTGTACTCTGAAAATTCTTTTGAGCATACATTTTTTTGGTTCCTCAACATCGAAGATACCCCACTTTTCTTGTTAGTAACAGTGGCTCCTTGTAGGGTGAGTTGTCAGTAAGAGACTATGCTTCAGTTAAGAGTCTGTGTCTGTGGAGTCTGAGGTTACGGGGATGGGAGGATCGTCCTTCAGATAAAGGAAGGAGCATTAGTAAGGTAAAGCAGGAGAGTATATGTTGGATATTTAAAATCTAATACCACATTTCTAATTTGTGAGCGGATAACTGCTGTATAAAGATTGAGTAGATAGCCATTAAAAGAATAAACAACTGGTCTGGTACTACTTTAGTTATTAAATTCATTATTAATAAAAAGAAAAAGTGAGGGCCTATAACATGTCAGGCAGAAAAGTGGGGAATATGAGAAATTTGGTGTAGTGTACATGTGTGTGTTCTGCCATTGGATTTTTACTAGGATGACAAAATACGAATTCTCTAAAAACTAATTTCGCAGTATTCTCGAGGGTGGTGCAGGTTATTGAATTGAGTAAAATCCCAAGACAGGTTTAGAATTAGAACTCACATTCCCTTGACTCTCAGTTCCAGCAAGAAATTCTACCTCTCTTGAATCCTTTGAACAGGTGTGTTTCCTTGATAAAGCTTTTGAACATAAATGCTCCTTTCATATGTAATCAAATTAGTAACTGTATAGTAATTTCACAATTATTTTGCTGAGCAAAAGCCATCATTTATATAGTCTGTTCATAGATCCCAGGGAGATAAACTAGTAATTGTTATAGTGAGAGATTGGGCAATAAATAGAATAAGAGAAGTTTTAGAAAAGCATGTGGGTTTTGCTCTTCACATTACAATTAATAATGTATTTATTTTTAGCCTAATACTGTTAAAAACTTATAAAAAGTGACTTGCTGATTTGTTTTGTTTAGCCTGCAAGTCCTGGGCAACCTCTTTCTCCACTTCTTAGACGTTGTACCTCAATCCTGGAGACGATAGTCAGAACCGTTCCTGGTCTTCTGCAGGCTGTCTTTCTGATAGCAAAAGTGAAGTATTTGTCAGGTAAGGTGTACATTAAAAGTTTAAAATAACCTTTATATTCTGATGTTGATAAGAACAAGTATGAACAAACTAAGCACTCCTCATATATGAAGAATAGTCAAACAAAATACACATTTTACATATGCACAGTTAGTTAATTTTTGTGCAGAACAATATTGTACTACTATTAACTATTTAGTTCTTTAAAAAAGTTTACCATAAACTTCTGTGAGTAAAATGAACTTCTGGAAAAATATAGTTCTACCACTTTAAAAAAAAGTCCATCAGATAGTACTAAAGCCAGGCAGTAAAAATTTATACTCTTTAATCTCTCCTTTGAACAGATCATAATCCGTCATTATTAATTGATTGGCATAATCAGTTCAGTTCAGTCGCTCAGTCGTGTCTGACTCTTTGCAAACCCATGAATCACAGCACGCCAGGCCTCCCTGTCCATCACCAACTCCCTGAGTTCACTCAAACTCATGTCCATCGAGACGGTGATGCCATCCAGCCATCTCATTCTCTGTCGTCCCCGTCTCCTCCCGCCCCCAATCCTTCCCAGCATCAGAGTCTTTTCCAGTGAGTCATCCCTTCGCATGAGGTGGCCAAAGTATTGGAGTTTCAGCTTTAGCATCAGTCCTTCCAATGAACACCCAGGATTGATCTCCTTTAGAATGGACTGGTTGGATCTCCTTGCAGTCCCAGGGACTCTCAAGAGTCTTCTCCAGCACCACAGTTCAAAAGCATCAATTCTTCGGCGATCAGCTTTCTTCACAGTCCAACTCTCACATCCATACATGACCACGGGAAAAACCATAGCCTTGACTAGACGGACCTTAGTTGGCAAAGTAATGTCTCTTGCTTTTTAATATGCTATCTAGGTTGGTCATAACTTTCCTTCCAAGGAGTAAGCATCTTTTAATTTCATGGCTGTAATCAGCATCTGCAGTGATTTTGGAGCCCCCAAAAATAAAGTCAGACACTGTTTCCCCATCTATTTCCCATGAAGTGATATGACCAGATGCCATGATCTTTGTTTTCTGAATGTTGAGCTTCAAGCCAACCTTTTCACTCTCCTCTTTCACTTTCATCAAGAGGCTTTTGAGTTCCTCTTCACTTTCTGCCATAAGGGTGGTGTCATCTGCATATCTGAGGTTATTGATATTTCTCCCAGCAATCTTGATTCCAGCTTGTGCTTCTTCCAGCCCAGCGTTCCTCATGATGTACTCTGCATATAAGTTAAATAAGCAAGGTGACAATATACAACCCTGACATACTCCTTTTCCTATTTGGAACTAGTCAGTTGTTCCATGTACAGTTCTGACTGTTGCTTCCTGACCTGCGTACAGGTTCCTCAAGAGGCAGGTCAGGTGGTCTGGTATTCCCATCTCTTTTAGAATGTTCCACAGTTTATTGTGATCCACAAGTCAAAGGCTTTGGCATAGTCAATGAAGCAGAAATAGATGTTTTTCTGGAACTCCCTTGCTTTCTCCATGATCCAGCGGATGTTGGCAATTTGATCTCTGGTGCCTCTGCCTTTTTTAAAACCTGCTTGAACATCTGGGAGTTCACGGTTCACATATTGCTGAAGCTTGGCTTGGAGAATTTTGAGCATGACTTTACTAGTGTGTGAGATGAGTGCAATTGTGCGGTAGTTTGAGCATTCTTTGGCGCAAAGAAATGCAAAAAAGTAAAATGGCTGTCTGAGGAGGCCTTACAAATAGCTGTGAAAAGAAGAGACGGGAGAAGCAAAGGAGTAAAGGAAAGATATAAGCATCTGAATGCAGAGTTCCAAAGAATAGCAAGGAGAGATAAGAAAGCCTTCCTCGGCGATCAATGCAAAGAAATAGAAGAAAACAACAGAATAGGAAAAACAAGAAATCTCTTCAAGAAAATTAGAGATTCCAAAGGAACTTTTCATGCAAAGATGAGCTCGATAAAGGACAGAAATGGTATGGACCTAACAGAAGTAGAAGATATTAAGAAGAGGTGGCAAGAATACACCAAAGAACTGTACAAAGAAGATCTTCACGACCAAGATAATCACGATAACGTGATCACTGACCTAGAGCCAGACATCTTGGAATGTGAAGTCAAGTGGGCCTTAGAAAGCATCACTACGAACAAAGGTAGTGGAGGTGATGGAATTCCAGTTGAGCTATTTCAAATCTTGAAAGATGATGCTGTGAAAGTGCTGCACTCAATATGCCAGCAAATTTGGCATAATCAAATCTGATGTTAATCAGGTTTCAGATACCTAGGAAATCTATTAATTAATTTGTATCTATTTTCTGTGATTGGTAATTCATAGCTTTAAAAAAATAACCTCAGTTGTAACCTTAGTGTTTTAGGACACACACATGTTTGGCAATATATATATAAGTAGACCATCATAAGGGCCTTATATATATCTTTGCTGGCTACATGCTATGCAGAGCAAATTAAGTTTGTAAAGTCCTGTAGGGCAGAAAACATCTTAAATGTATTCATTCTCATGAACAGTTACTTCCTATGTATAATAGAGTTAAGAGATTGACTTCACTAATTTTTTGGGTCTTGGTTTTAAAAAGAACCAAATTATCAAAAGAGTTTATTTCACCTCTAAAATATTCTAGTTGTAAGAAGATACCTTCTCCTAAGTGAGTTCTGTTGAACCACATGATATTTCTACTTTTTTTTCAGTTAGAATGGGTGTCACCTACTAGATATTCAGATGGGACTTTGAGTTCTGTGATTAATTTATTAAACATTTATTTTGAATTTTTATATAAATCAGTCTCAGTATATTAATACTTCATTGCCAAAGTCTCTAGGAATGAAGTGCTTCCCTTGTGGCTCAGCTGGTAAAGAATCTGCCTGCAATGCAGGAGACCTGGGTTCGATCCCTGAGTTGGGAAGATCCCTTGGAGAAGGGAAAGGCTAACTACTCTAGTATTCTGGCCTGGTGATAGTCCATGGGTTGCAAAAAGTGGAACACAACTGAGCGACTTTTCACTAGAAATGAAGGACTTCCCTGGTGACTCAGACGGTAAAGAATCTGTCAGCAATGCAGGGGACCCAGGTGCAATCTCTGTTTCAGGAAGATCCCCTGGAATAGGAAATGGCAACCCATTCCAGTATTCTTGCCTAGAGAATCCCATAGACAGAGGAGCCTGGTGGGCTGCATTCCATGGGGTAGCAAAGAGTCGAACACGACTAAGCAACTAACTCTTGCTGGGAATGAAAGTCTTGTACATTAACCCCATTGTTAAAAAGAGCAGCCTGAAATAATGTGAAATAGTGCTGACACAGTAGTATTCTTGCTAAGCTGCCAACTGCAGTGACTTCTGGTTCAAACTACCTGGAGTTGGACCAAACTTACAGGTTAAGGGCACAGTCTCCATCACACTGCTGCCCTAGCTGTAGACAGCAGCCACAAGCTCAGGGGTTCCCAGAGCCATTTGCATGTCTGACTTGCTGGCTACAAACTTAAGGGTTCTGACGACTCCCATCAGGTTCAGTAGTTTACTCGAAAGACTCACAGAAGTCAGGAAAGCACTATAGCTAGGATTAGAGTTTTATAGCAAAAAATATCCATCTGAACTAGCAAAAGGAAGAGATGCAGAGGTTGAGGTCTGGGAGGGTCCCTTGTGTGAAGCTTTCATTGTCGTTTCTTTGTGGAGTCAGGACACATCAACTTTCTGACACATCAACATATGACAATACCTCTAGAACATTAGCAGCAGGGAATCTCACCCAGGTTCAGTACCCAAGAGTTTTATTACACAGACATGATAATTAAACTCAGTCTCCAGCTCCCCTCTCCCCAGGTCAGGCTGGTATGGATGACTCAGAGTCCCTACCCCTCTAATCCCATGGTTGGGATGTCTGGCCTGGCCAGCCTTTAGTCATATTAGCATATGTTATCAGGGCCTACCATGAATAACAAAGACACTCTTATTGCTCGGGATATTCCAAGATTTAGAGATGGTCTCCCGGGAACCAAGGCCAGCCAAATTCTTTATTACAGAAGACCCTGACAAAGGCAGAACTGCAGGACAGAATTTTCTTTCATTTTTTCCTCAAGAGAATTTGAGCTGATCTCAGATAAGAATGTGATATTAATGTGATATTTGTCTGCATGGCCTTTTTTTTTCGCAACAACAATGACCTGTTTCTCCGCTTTTGAGTCATTGGTGGCCTTCTAAAGCTAACTGGCCATACTCCTTCTCTTTACCTTTAGAAGAAACAAAAGAGATCTCAGTTATTCACATAGTTCTCTTTTTTTTTCAGGGTCTTGTTTGCAAACCCTTCTTTTGGGAAATAATCTTTCTCTTCTTTAAAATATATTTATTATTTGGCTGTGTCAGGTCTTAGTTGCAGTATGCACGATCTTCTCTGAATCACGTGGAATCTTTCACTGTGGCGTGAGGGCTTAGTTGCTCCATGTCATGCAGGATCGTAGTTCCCTGACCAAGAATCAAACCTGTGTCCCCTACCTTGCAAGACAGATTCTTAACCACTGGATCACCAGGGAAGTCCCAGGAATAATCAATTTTTTCAGGTTATCTCCGTGATCCTTCTCTTTCCTAAAAGAATGTGGGGGTGGTAATTTGCTTGCAAATTTATTATGCTTAATCATCCTTTCTATTTTTGCCTGTAGAGTTCTGAATGTTGGATTGCGTCAGAATGAAAACTCTAATATTTATTAAGCTTGACGGTTAATTGACATATTTTGACACTTCATTTAATAAGTTATTGTACTAACTCAGACGTATTTTTGTTTATTAATCTCCTGTTTTTAAGAAGAATGTTTTCTGTTTAAATGGATATATCTGTTATAAGAAGGTTGAGCCTTTGGGACTGAAGGCCTGACTGTAAGCCTTATTTTGTTTGTTGAGGTGTCAGGTAAGGTCACAGAGTTATTTAAAAGATAATAATTTAGCAGAGTTACACAGGGCTCTAGTCTGTCTGTACCTGCTTAAGGCCAGTTTATGAGATGGCTGAATGTGAATCAATGTGGGTTATATCACGGAACTTCTAGCATCTAGAGTCTGTGCTGGTGTTTCTGTGAAGAGCCTCTTCCTCCCTTAGCTGTCAGCCCAAGGTAGAATCCAGTATTCTGATCATTTTCATTTTGATCATTTCCTTCTGTTTTAAGACTCCCAGGTGTAGTTAATATCCTATAATGGAATATAATCTGTAAAAATACTGAGTAAATACTACTTATACCTGAAACTAACACAGTACTGTAAATCAGCTACGATTTAAAAAAAAAAAGACTTCTAGATGTACAATAGATGTGTTTCCAGAACATTTGAATATTTCAGTTAGTATTAAGAGGCATTTAAAATCTGTAACTCACATTTCTAAACTTCTGGACTATATTCCTATGCTTTTTTTGTTGTCTTTTGTGCAGTAGTAACATTTCTGGCCAAGAATGATTGCTAGACTAAATCTTTCTTGTTAATGTGGCACTGTAACATTCTAGTTATTTAAATTTCTGTGTTTTACATATAAAAAAAATTAGACAAGGAAAGTAAAAGTACATTTATAGGACTGTCAGTAACAGTGGTGATGGATTCTGATCTTTTCACATACTTGCTCCTTATTATGGCTTGGCTTTGGATATATTCTTTCATGCAAACTAGAAAGAAGCGGACGGTGGCACTAGTGTTAAAGAAGCTGCCTGCCAGTGTAGGAGACATAAGAGATGGGTGTCCGATCCCTTGGTTAGAAAGATCCTCTGGAGAAGGGCATGGCAACCTACTCCAGTATTCTTGCCTGGAGAATCCCATGGACAGAGGAGCCTGGTGGGCCATAGTCCACGAGGTCGCAGAGTCAGACACGACTGAAGCGACTTAGTAGTGCAGGTAGAGTTTAAGCTGAGGACTTCAGGTTCAAACACCTGAACTATCCACAGACTACTTTTCTCCCTCTTCTCTCAGATTTCCTCTTAATCTTTTTTTTTTTTTTTTTTTTACTGTAGTAATGCTTTGTTTCCTCACCAGGTAATATTGAAGCAGCTTATAATAACCTGCAGCATTGCCTAGAACACAGCCCTTCCTATGCTGATGCTCATCTCCTGATGGCTCAGGTTTATTTGTCTCAGGAAAAATTCAAATTGTGTTCTCAGTCTCTTGAACTATGCCTGAGCTATAATTTTAAGGTAAGTGTTCCAGACTCAGGTGGATAAGTTATATCGCTGTCCTTAAACCTTTAGCAAATGTTTACTTGTTAAACTATTTTGTGTTTTAGCCTGTAACATTTTGCTAATAAATGCATTTTTTTAGTGGAAAATGTTTTGAACTCGTTAGCAATAGAAGGAAAAAATGGAGGCACCTGTGGTTTAGTTTAACAAAACTATACGGACTTGGCAACAAAAGACCTGAAATTAGTGTCTGGTCTTTCCACCTCTCAGTCTCTGAACCTCAGTTTTCTTTTCTATAAAACTTATATAATGATACCCTACAATTTTAATGAACATTAAATGTACTGTGGATATATCTAAGAGAGTCAATTATAGAACATTGTTGTTATTCAGTCATTTAGTCCTTTCCTACTCTTTGCCACCCCACGAACTGCAGCACGCCAGTCTTCCCTGTCCCTCTCCGTCTCCCAGAGATTGTTCAAACTCATGTCCATTGAGTCGATGATGCCATCCAACCATCTCATCCTCTGTCGTCCCCTTCTCGTCCTGCCTTCAATCTTTCCAGCATCAGGATCTTTTCTCATGAGTCGGTTGTTCTTATCAGATGACCAAAGTATTGGAGCTTGAGCATCAGTCCCTCTAATATTCAGGGTTGATATCCTTTAGGATTGACTGGTTTGATCTCCTTGCAGTCCAAGGGGCTGTCAAGAGTCTTCTCCAACACCACAGTTCGAAAGCATCGATTCTTTGGCACTCGGCCTTCTTTATGGTCCAACTCTCACATCCATACCTGACTTCTGGAAAAACCATAGCTTTGACTATATGGACCTTTGTCAGCAAAGTGATGTCTCTGCTTTTTAACATAGAGCATTGTGCCAAATATTTTTATGTTTTAGGATTTTTATTTTATTGTTTGTCTCTTTCTTAGACCTTGATTTTTAATAACTTTGGATACATCATCACAGAATGCCTAGTCATTTTGAAAGTTGGTATGTTGTTTGAGAACATAAAGACACTAGATTTCTATCCAAGATGTTCAGTGTAAAGATCCCATATCCCCGAGCATTACAGAAAATCCTAGGTTCAGGGGCTTCCTGAAGTCACGTTAGGAGCTCCTCAGACTTTCTCTTTGTCTGGCAGTGTCTTTGACTCTTTGATGTGAGAACCCTTTAGTTAACTGGAGAATTCAGGTTGCAGGAAAGGTTTGCAGAAAGTAACCTGGTAGTTCTTAAGTAGTGGTACATCACAACCCCGGTGCCAGCACCCCACCCAACGAATCAAGATCTCTGAGATCAGAGCATAAGCGTAATTGTTTACACAAGAACAACAGGTAAACTTGATGCCTAACTCTGGCTCAGAACCCAGCCTTAGGTGGACTGTAGCCATCCTAGAGGTTAGGTGGCTGCCACATCATCTCATTCTGTACCATATTCTTTTCTTGACTCCTTCCTCGTTGTCTGTCATTCTCTTATTTTTTCTGTATATGCTATTGGTAGCCAAACTAAAGCCAGAAGCTTCAATAGTACACATTTCAGAGTAGTATCAAAGGGTAAAAACCCATATTTGATTAACATGCCCTGAAATGTTTAATCTTAAAATTAGAAAATAAAAAGAAACTGTAGAAATCTGATAACTTATATTTCAGTAGAAGAAGTCTCAGATAAAGAAATCTCATTTTCTGAAAACTAAAATAATCTCTTCAAATATACTTGCTGGCCTTCTAAACTCTGTGTGCAGTTTCTCTCCTATCATGGTAGCAGCATCTGTTTATCAACCAGGGGAATACTAGGTAGTGGCAGGTTACCTGAATTCTGAATTTTCAATAAATGATCAGAACATGAGGAAGAGGACAGAAAAGGACCTCATGCATTCACAGGGTAGAACGCTGTCCTCACCGTTCCTATTATCATGACATTTTATGGATTGTAAACTATGTGTTGATGTTGTAAGCACTCCAAGGAAGGATTTCTGAATATTATTTTTTTAGGTGAGAGAATATCCTTTGTATCATCTGATAAAAGCTCAGTCACAAAAGAAAATGGGAGAAGTAGCAGAAGCAATTAAAACTCTGCACACGGCAATGAGTTTACCAGGAATGAGGAGAATTGGATCTTCCTCAAAGTCAAAATACAGAAAAACTGAAGTTGATGCAAGCCATCGTTTATCAGTCTTTCTTGAGTTGGTAGAGGTTCACCGTTTAAATGGAGAACAGGTAGGTCAAACTTAATTCAGTTGCTCAGATCTGAACTTTGTTATCCAAGTATATATAGCCATAGGAAATGAAAATGCAAAAATTATTCCCTTGACAAGTGGTTAAGTTTAGAAAATTTGTTTCTCATCACTTGGCACCAGATGGAAGCAAACATGAATGTAATCCTGAGAAAAGAATTAGCATCTTGTAGAAAATGAGGAACTTATCATTTATATCTGTTTTTTAGGTTACATTAGTTGCTAATCAGTTACTTCATATTTCATATTTAAGTGGAAATTAAGGCTGTGTCTAGGTACTTGCCAAATCTCAAAGAATTTCTCCTTCACTAACAAATTAACATAAAATGCATTTTAAGGAGAACCAATTCTATTATAGATTGATTCTACGATGCACAGTTTTTTTTCTTGGTTTAACATTTCTTAAATCAGAAATTTTTTTAAATCTCCTAAGTTGGGATGAATTAAAATAAATGATATTTTAGGTTCATTGAGGTACAGGTTTGGAAATTAGGAAATACATTCACCTGGGATATAACAAAAATGATGTCCTAGTGTAGGGAATAACCTGCTATGTAATGAAGAACCATCTGGTCCAGAGGGTGACTGTGGACTGGATCCCACTGAAGATGCAGTAATGAACATGACAAAGAATTTAGGCGTTGGAGTCAGGCTGGTTCCATCATTTGTTAACTCTTTAACTGTCTGAGTTTTATTTTACTTATTGCAAGCTGGGAGGTAATTATAGAAACTACCTTGGAAGATTTTCATAAGAAGTGATGGGTTAATACAATGCTGGATGCAAGGTAAATGTTTATTAAATTATAGTAGCAGCAACTTTTATGTAGCAATTGCTCTTGTTATAGTTATGAGAACACTTTTCAACTAACAAATACATCATCTTAATTTGGTCTCTGAGTTTAGTTTTAAATTTTTGTGCTTTTCAAAAATCGATCAATATATCACAAATATCAAGACTGTGCTAGCATTTATTGTTCATTCTGTATTAGAAGACCTTCATTTGTAGAGTGATTTGTTATAGTTTTGAATGTTATTTTGATGTCACCCTTACAGCACGAGGCAGCCAAAGTTTTACAAGATGCCATCCATGAATTTTCTGGGACATCTGAAGAGTTACGTGTCACTATCGCTAACGCAGATCTAGCTCTGGCCCAGGGAGATGTGGAGAGGGCTTTAAGCATGCTTCGGAATGTTACAGCTGAGCAGCCGTATTTCATAGAGGCCAAGGAAAAAATGGCAGATATTTATCTGAAGCACAGAAAAGAGAAGATGTTATATATCACTTGTTACAGGTAAATGGTTCTTTCGGCCCATTATATTTTGACACATTTATCTCCTAAAATTAATCCCCAAATTTCTTTCTTCCTTTTAACTGCTTTTCGTATACTTTATTGATCCCTTCCTTAATGTGTTCTTGCTTCCTTCTACTGCGACCAGCCACAAGCACTCTAACCAAGTTACACTCTCCCTAAAACCTAAATCACAGTAATTAGGATTTATTTCAACCTGTGACTCCCTTCAGGTTGTCAGCTCAGTCTCCCTCCTCAGGTGTTATTTTTGGACCTTGAATCTTCCTGGGTGGGAAGGAAAAGAGCAACAATTACGTGTGTTCTAATAGCTTAAAAGCATTATATAATGTAACGATTGAGGGACTAAATAGTCATGTTTAACGCTGTCTCATAGCAGAAGAAAATTATGGCTTAGTATACCTCACACTAAGGTATGGATTACAGAAATGGCAGGGGTTTAAAGTAGCATATGCAGATGCCTTAGGAGTTAGTGGGATACACAGCACACATGCACACTCAGGTTGCTCTTACACTTCTCCCCAAACAAAAAGATAGAGATACAAGCACACAGTCCATGTGAAAGAAAATCTGTGTTTTTATCCTTAAGAAAGTCATGTTGATTCATCTATATTTTGTAAATATCAAAGCCCAGAAATCTGTTCAGATTCTTTGTAGTTACCGAGTGATGCAAAGAACTGAGAAGCACCCCCTGTATAGTTGAATGGGCTGGAGTTTCCTAAATTATGTTTTCTATGATGTTTCTAAAAGATCAGCACCATCTTCTCTGATGATATGACAGTATTTTAACACTGAGTACATGTATTTGGATGCACTATAGTGTAATAGTTAGAAGCGTAGTTTTTTATTTAAGCAAATCTGACACATTAGCTATACAGTAAACTCTTAGCATTATCTGCTGCTGCTGCTGCTGGTGAGTCACTTCAGTTGTGTCCGACTCTGTGTGACCCCTTAGACGGAAGCCCACCAGGCTCCCCCGTCCCTGGGATTCTCCAGGCAAGAACACTGGAGTGGGTTGCCATTTCCTTCTCCAATGTGTGAAAGTGAAAAGTGAAAGTGAAGTCGCTCAGTCGTGTCCGACCCTTAGCGACCCCACAGACTGCAGCCTACCAGGCTGCTCCATCTGTGGGATTTTCTAGGCAAGAGTACTGGAGTGGCTTGCCATTGCCTTCTCCATAGCATTATCTATAAAGTCTTAATTCTCTTTTCTCATTAGTTTTTGGACCAATTAAATGAGATGTACACTAAAGACTTAGCATCACATTATTTGAGCAACTTTGGTATTTTCACCTTTAGCAGTTTACATTTTGTAGATAAAAAGAAGCAGCAAATATTGAAGTAGAAGATTTTGTATTTTTATTGCTGTATATGACTTATACCATGAATATCAGAGCTCGAAACGCATAGGATGACAATAAGTATTTGTCATATTTTGGAACTTCATTTCCACATCATTTTTTTTTTTTTTTACGTTAAAGCCCTATTCATCTCTATTGATGTTAGCTCCTATCAACATTTTATTTTATTTTTTTATTTATTTTTTATTGGAGGCAAATTATTTTACAATATTATATTGGTTGGTTTTGCCATACATTGACATGAATTCACCCCAGGTGTAGGAGAGCAAAACATATTTGTGGATAATGAGAGCTTACAAATTTACTATCTTGTCAGTATACTTCTACCTGCTATTCAGGAAATGGAAAAATTTAATGAAAAAAATTGTTGACCTAGAATAAACAATCTGGGTATGAGTATTGGTAGGGTTTTAATAGTATGTATTACACAGTGGGATATAAAAAGAGTACTCAAAGGCTATTCAGTTCAGTTCAATCGCTCAGTCATGTCCGACTCTTTGCGACCCCATGAATCACAGCACGCCAGGCCTCCCTGTCCATCACCAACTCCCGGAGTTCAATTAGTTTATTGAAATAAGTGAGCTTTTCTTTTGTTGGCTTAGAAGAAGAAATTTGTATTCAGTATATTAAGTAAACTTCATCTGATTTCCAGAGAAATGGCTGAAAGGATGCCCAGTCCTCGGTCTTTTCTTCTCCTTGGTGATGCATACATGAATATTCAGGAGGTAAAGTTTTTGATACTAATGTACATAGATTTAAAAACAAAACAAAAAACCCAAAATTCTTCTTTGTGATTAGTATAATATCCTACTGAAAGGAATTTGGGCTTTTTTCCTCCATTTTTAATGAGATATATTTGACATGCAGCACTGTGAGTTTAAGATACAGCATAATGATTTAACTTATATACATCATGCAGTGATTATCACAATAAGTTCAGTGACTATCCATCATCTTATATAGGTACAAAATTTTGGGGTTTTTTTTTTTTTTTAGTTTCTTATTTTTTTTTATTGCAGGCTAATTACTTTACAATAATATATTGGTTGGTTTTGCCATACACTGACATGAATCTGCCCGGGTGTACATGTGTTCCCCTTCTGGAACCCCCCTCCCTCCTCCCTTCTCCCCATATCCTCCCTACAGTTCATCTGCGTGCACCAGTCCGGAGCATCCTGTATCATGCGTTGAACCTGGACTGGTGATTCGTTTCACATATGATAATATACATGCTTCAGTGCCATTCTCCCAAATCCTCCCACCTTCATCCTCTCCCACAGAGTCCCAAAGACTATTCTATATACCTATGTCTCTTTTGCTGTCTCGTATAGAGGGTTAAGGTTACTATCTTTCTAAATTCCATATATGTGCGTTAGTATACTGTATTGATGTTTTTCTTTCTGGCTTACTTCACTCTGTATGCTGCTACTGCTGCTAAGTCACTTCAGTCGTGTCCAACTCTGTGTGACCCCATAGACGGAAGCCCACCAGGCTCCCCCGTCCCTGGGATTCTCCAGGCAAGAACACTGGAGTCGGTTGCCATTTCCTTCTCCAATGTGTGAAAGTGAAAAGTGAAAGTGAAGTCGCTCAGTCGTGTCTGACCCTTAGCGACCCCATGGACTGCAGCCTACAAGGCTCCTCCATCCATGGGATTTTCTAGGCAACAGTACTGGAGTGGCTTGCCATTGCCTTCTCTGATATAATAGGCTCCAATTTCATCCACCTCATTAGAACTGATTGAAATGCATTCTTTTTGATGGCTGAAGAATACTCCATTGTGTATATGTACCAAAGCTTTCTTATCCATTCGTCTGCAGATGGACATCTAGGTTGCTTCCATGTCCTGGCTATTATAAACAGTGCTGCAATGAACATTGGAGTACCTGTGTCTCTTTCAATTCTGGTTTCCTCGGTGTGTATGCCCAGGAGTGCAATTGCTGGATCATATGGCAGTTCTATTTCCAGTTTTTTGAGGAATCTCCACACTGTTCTCCATAGTGGCTGTACTAGTTTGCATTCCCACCAACAGTGTAAGAGGGTTCCCTTTCTCCACATCCTTCCAGCATTTATTGCATGTAGACTTTTGGATAGCAGCCATTCTGACTGGTGTGAAATGGTATCTCATTGTGGTTTTGATTTGCGTTTCTCTGATTACGAGGGATGTTGAGCATTTTTTCAAGTGTTTGTTGGCCATCTGTATGTCTTCTTTGGAGAAATGTCTGTTTAGTTCTTTGGCCCATTTTTTGATTGGGTCGTTTATTTTTCTGGAATTGAGCTGCAGGAGCTGCTTGTATATTTTGGAGATTAATTCTGTGTCAGTTGTTTCATTTGCTATTATTTTCTCCCATTCTGAAGGCTGTCTTTTCACCTTGCTTATAGTTTCCTTTGCTGTGCAGAAGCTTTTGATTTTCATTAGGTCCCATTTGTTTATTTTTGCTTTTATTTCCAATATTCTGGGAGGTGGGTCTTGGAGGATCCTGCTGTGATTTATGTCGGAGAGTGTTTTGCCTACGTTCTCTTCTAGGAGTTTTATAGAATCTGGTCTTATATTTAGATCTTTAATCCATTTTGAGTTTATTTTTGTGTATGGTGTTAGGAAGTGATCTAGTTTCATTCTTTTACAAGTGGCTGACCATTTTCCCAGCACCACTTGTTGAAGAGACTGTCTTTTCTCCGTTTTATACTCTTGCCTCCTTTGTCAAAGATAAGGTGTCCATAGGTGCATGGATTTATCTCTGGGCTTTCTGTTTTGTTCCATTGATCTATATTTCTGTCTTTATGCCAGTACCGTACTGTCTTGATGACTGTGGCTTTGAGCAGAGCCTGAAGTCTGGCAGGTTAATTCCCCCAGTTCCATTCTTCTTCCTCACGATTGCTTTGGTTATTTGAGGTTTTTTGTATTTCCATACAAATTGTGAGATTATTAGTTCTAGCTCTGTGAAAAATATCATTGGTAGCTTGATCGGGATTGCATTGAATGTATAAATTACTTTGGGTAGTATACTCATTTTCACAATATTTATTCTTCCAATCCACGAACACGGTATATTTCTCCATCTATTAGTGTCCTCTTTGATTACTTTCACCACTGTTTTATAGTTTTCTATGTACAAGTCTTTTGTTTCTTTAGGTAGATATATTCCTAAGTATTTAATTCTTTTTGTTGCAACAGTGAATGGAATAGTTTCCTTAATTTCTCTATTTTCTCATTATTAGTGTATAGGAATGCAAGGGATTTCTGTGTGTTGATTTTATATCTTGCAACTTTACTGTATTCATTGATTAGCTCTAGTAGTTTTCTGGTAGAGTCTTTAGGGTTTTCTGTGTAGAGGATCATGTTATCAGTGAACAGTGAAAGTTTTACTTCTTCTTTTCCAATTTGGATTCCTTTTATGTCTTTTTCTGCTCTGATTGCTGTGGCCAAAATTTCCAGAACTATGTTGAATAGTAGTGGTGAGAGTGGGCACCCTTGTCTTGTTCCTGACTTCAGGGGAAATGCTTTCAGTTTTTCACCATTGAGGATAATGTTTGCTGTGGGTTTGTCATATATAGCTTTTATTATGTTGAGGTATGTCCCTTCTCTTCCCACTTTCGGGAGGGTTTTTATCATAAATGGATGTTGAATTCTCTCGAAGGCTTTCTCTGCATCTATTGAGATAATCATATGATTTTTATTTTTCAGTTTGTTAATGTGGTGTATTACGTTGATTGATTTGCGGATATTGAAGAATCCTTGCATTCCTGGGATAAAGCCCACTTGGTCATGATGTATGATCTTCTTAATGTGTTGTTGGATTCTTACTGCTAGAATTTTGTTAAGGATTTTTGCATCGATGTTCATCAGTGATATTGGCCTGTAGTTTTCTTTTTTTGTGGGATCTTCACCAGGTTTGGGGATTAGGGTGATGGTGGCCTCATAGAATGAGTTTGGAAGTTTCCCTTCCTCAGCAATTTTCTGGAAGAGTTTGAGTAGAATAGGTGTTAGCTCTTCTCTAAATTTTTGGTAGATTTCAGCTGTGAAGCCATCTGGACCTGGGGTTTTGTTTGCTGAAAGATTTCTGATTACAGCCTCTAATTCCATGCTTGTGATGGTTCATTTAAGATTTTCTGTTTCTTCCTGGTTCAGTTTTGGAAGGTTGTACTTTTCTAAGAATTTGTCCATTTCTTCCAAGTTATTCATTTTATTGCCCTATAATTGCTGAGTGTGTTCATTGGAAAGACTGATGCTAAGGCTGAAACTGCAATACTTTGGCCACCTCATGCGACGGGTTGACTCACTGGAAAAGACTCCGATGCTGGGAAAGGTTGGGGGTGGGAAGAGAAGGGGACGACAGAGAATGAGATGGCTGGATGGCATCACTGACTCGAGGGACATGAGTTTGAGTGAACTCCAGGAGTTGGTGATGGACAGGGAGGCCTGGCGTGCTGTGATTCATGGGGTCGCGGAGAGTCGGACACGACTGAGCGACTGAACTGAACTGAACTGAACTGAAGATTTATGGCCCAGGTTGTGATCTATCCTGGAAAAGGTTCCGTGTGAACTTGAGAAAAAGGTGAAATTCCTTGTTTTAGGGTGAAATGTCCTATAGAGATCTATTAGGTCTAACTGGTCTATAGTATCATTTAAAGTTTGTGTTTCCTTGTTAATTTTCTGTTTAGTTGATCTATCCATAGGTGTGAGTGGGGTATTAAAGTCTCCCACTCTTATTGCGTTGTTGTTAATTTCCCCTTTCATACTTGTTAGTGATTGTCTTAACATATTGTGGTGCTCCTATGTTGGGTGCATAAATATTTATAATCGTTATATCTTCATCTTGGATTGATCCTTTGATCATTATGTAGTTTCCTTCTTTGTCTCTTTTCACAGCCTTCATTTTAAAATCTATTTTATCTGATATGAGTATTGCTACCCTTGCTTTCTTTTGGTCTCTTTTTGTGTGGAATGTCTTTTTCCAGCCCTTCACTTTCAGTCTGTATGTGTCCCTCGTTTTGAGGTGGATCTCTTGTAGACAACATATATGGGGGTCTTGTTTTTGTATCCATTCAGCCTGCCTTTGTCTTTTGGTTGAGACATTCAACCCATTTATGTTTAAGGTGATTATTGATAAGTATGATCCTGTTGCCGTTTTCTTTATTCTTTTGGGTTCGAGTTTATATGCCCTTTCTGTGTTTCCTGTCCAGAGAAGATCCTTTAGCATTTGTTGGAGAGCTGGTTTGGTGATGCTGAATTCTCTCAGCTTTTGCTTGTCTGTAAAGCTTTTGATTTCTCCTTCATATTTGAGTGAGATCCTTGCTGGGTACAGTAATCTGGGTTGTAGGTTAATTTCTTTCATCACTTTAAGTATGTCTTGCCATTCCCTCCTGGCCTGAAGAGTTTCTATTCAAAGATCAGCTGTTATCCTTAGGTAATCCCCTTGTGTGTAATTTGTTGCTTTTCCCTTGCTGCTTTTAATATTTGTTCTTTGTGTTTGATCTTTGTTAATTTGATTAATATGTGCCTTGGGGTATTTCGCCTTGGGTTTATCCTGTTAGAGGCTCTCTGGGTTTCTTGGACTTGGGTGATTATTTCCTTCCCCATTTTAGGGAAATTTTCAACTATTATCTCTTCAAGTATTCTCTCATGGTCTTTCTTTTTGTCTTCTTCTTCTGGGACTCCTGATTCGAATGTTGGGGCGTTTAACATTGTCCCATGGGTCTCTAATATTGTCCTCATGTCTTTTAATTCGTTCTTTTTCCGTCGCTGTTTCATTTATTTCTACTATTCTGTCTTCTAGCTCGCCTATCCTGTCTTCTTCCTCCGTTATTCTACTGTTTGTTCCCTCGAGAGAGTTTCTGATCTCATCTATTGCATTATTCATTGTATATTGACTCTTTTTTATTTCCTCTAATTCCTTATTAAACATTTCATGCATCTTCTCAATCCTTTTCTCCACTTTATTTATCTGTAACTCCATTTTACTTTCCAGATTTTGAATCATTTTCACAATTAAAATTAGAAATTCTTTATCAGGTAGGTTCCTTATATCTTCCTCTTTTGTTTGTGTTGGTGGGTATTTATCCTGTTCCTTTATTTGCTGGGTATTTCTCTGCCTCTTCATCTTGCTTATATTGCTGTGCTTGGGCTGGCCTTTCCGTCTTCTGGCAGTTTGTGGAGTTCTTTTTATTATGTAGTTTCCTCGCTGTGGGTGGGGTTGGACAGGTGACTTGTCAAGGTTCCCTGTTTAGGGAAGCTTCTGTCGGTGTTCTGATGGGTGGAGCTGGATTTCTTCTCTCTGGAGTGCAATGAAGTGTCCAGTAATGAGTATGAGATGTCAGTGGGTTTGGAGTGGCTTTGGGCAGCCTGTGTATTGAAGCTCAGGGCTATTCTCCTGTGTTGAGTGGTATATCTTTCTCTGAAACTTGTTGACCCTTGGGTGGTGCCTGGTTTCAGTGTATGTATGGAGGCATTTGATGAGCACCTATCAATTAATGTTCCCTGGAACAGGAGATCTCTGGTGTTCTCAGGATTTGGACTTAAGCCTCTGCCTCTGGTTTTCAGTCTTATTCTTGCAGTAGGCTCCCGACTTCTCCATCTGTTACTTCCAAGGCTGTTCCTTCTGTTAAAGCTCTTCTGTTTGCTGGTCTCTTGAGTGTCTAATTCCTGTCCTGACACCAGGGGGCGGTTGTGGACACTTTTTTTTTTTTTTTCCGGCTCACCTGTTCAGTCCTGCTGTGGGGAGGGAGGAACGCTGCTAACAAATATCCCTGGCGTCTGTGGGGAGTGCTTGCAGTGTCTCGGCTACAGTGGGATTGCCCCCGCTCGCGGTGTGTGTGCTTTCCCTGTTTTTGCTGCTCAGGCTCTGGGTTGCTCTGCCGGGAGCTGTCCGCACCCGGCGCTGGGTTGCATGCACTTCCCAGGTCTTAGCAGCTCAGGTTCAGGTCCTCGGGTACAACACAAAGGCGCAGACTTGTCTGGGCCTGTGTTTTGTGCCTTCCCCGGTCCTAGAAGCTCAGGTGACCAGGCCTTTGGCGAGCACAGTCGCTGTGACTTATCGCCTCTCCAGTCCCTGCCGCTAGGTTTTCTGGGTGTACAACCGATGCACCTTCTCAGGCGGATGTCGCCCAGCCGAACCCGAGAAGTCTTGGTTAGCAACGAAGTCTGCCTGCCGCTTGGGATGGGAAGCCTCTCTGGGGCCAGGCTGCCCCTTTCGGCACTGTCTGCTCTCCCTGCCTGTCCCGGCGGGGGATGGGGGATGGGCCACCCGCAGCCAGCTCGCTCTGCTCAGTCCTTTGTTCTGTGAGTGGGGCTGGCGGAGTCTTAGGTTGGGGCTTTTCATCTTTTCGCAGGCTTTTCACCTTTTAGCTGCACAGTCTGCTTAGCTATTTCCCCGTTAGCGCGCTCAGATTGCCCTCGGGGCGTTCAGGCCCAGTCCTCTCTCTAAGCGCTGCCACTGCGCCTCCCTGCCGGGCCTGGTTGCTAGTGGGGGGTGCGGGCGTCTGCCCTGCTTCTCCACTGAGAGGTTCCTCTGGGCACTTAGTCTGTGGGTTTTAATTATTTCTTTCTTTTTTCTCTCGGTTATGTGGCCCTCTGAGCTTCCAAGGCTCATCACAGACTCGCCCGTGAGTGTTTCCGGGTGTTTGGAAACTTCTTTTTTTTTTAGGCCTCCCTTCCCAGGATGGAGCTGTGTCCCTCCCTCTTTTGCCTCTCTTTTTATCTTTTATACTATTTCCTATCTCCTTTCGAAGACTATGGGCTGCTTTTCTGGGTGCCTGATGTCCTCTGCCGGTATTCAGAAGTTGTTTGGTGGGATTTACTCAGCATTGAAATGTTCTTTTGCTGATTTTGTGGGGGAGAAAGTGGTCTCCCCATCCTATTCCTCTGCCATCTTCCTCGAAGCCCCCTCCAAAATTTTAAAAATAGAAAAAAATATTTGTCCTGTGATGAGACCTTTCAGAATCTACTCTTTCAACAGTTTTCACATATAATGTACCTCACTGTTAATTATTATGTTGTACATCTGTAATACTTTTAACTGGAAGCTTCTACCTTTTAACCACCTTTATCCAGTCCCCCCCAGTCATTTTACTAATGTTTACTTAATAGTTGAAGATCGGGTCCTCACAGTAAAAAGGAGACAACCATGACAGTTAAAAAGTTGTAGTTATTTTTTTCAAGTGAAGATCCAGTTACTCAACACAGTCATTTGAAATAGAGATGATACCAGAAGTAAAGTGAGAGTCACCTTTAAAAGGGTGAAAAGAGATACTGGCTAAGATAGAGTTTTCTTCAAAGGGAAGCAGTCCTCTGACCCTCTGATTCTGTCTTCTCTAATGACTGCCAGATGAGAAGTCAAGAAGCTCTCTCTCAGTTCTCATGTGACTACTTATGAGGACCCGGGCCTACTTAATATGGTTGGGATTGTCCTAGTAAGTTATACCTGCACTAGTGACTGTCATTTCCCTGAAATTGGTAATGTTTCTGGAATTAATATGTGCTTTATTAGTCTTGTTAAGTTTTCCAGATAGAGAGCTTAGTTATAGAAGTGTTGCCATTTAATGGGAGCCAACTAAGCTGTTATTTCATTGCTTATTTTTTGTATCTGCCAACATTAGCCTGAGGAAGCCATAGTAGCGTACGAGCAAGCACTAAATCACAACCCAAAGGATGGAACATTGGCAAGCAAAATTGGGAAAGCTCTTGTGAAAACTCACAACTACTCAAAGGTAAATACTTCACATTTTTAGATACATCTGTTGGATCAAATGTGTGAACCCTGCTCAATGAGAGATCTTCGGCAAGCTCTATTTGTGTCTCAGATTCTCCTCTGCTTCATTTTGCAAAGGATGTTAGGACCCTAAAGTTCACGTCAGGCTTCATCTTACACCCAAATTTTGCCATCAAGTAAATTAAGATATGTTTACTGTTAACATCTCTTTCATTATATGCCAAAGCATAATAGATATCCTTTCTGTTGAACCAGTTTTGAGCCATGTGCTTTGAGAATTTTATTTTTTCTGTTTTTTGTTTTCTTGTCAGGATAATGGATTTTCCTCTAGTTATATTCTTGCTCTACTCCTTGTAACTGTTGAACATATATATAACACCTAGCAAAGAATTTTCAGTCAGTAAATTTCACTAACTTTTGGAATAAAAATTTTGAGTACTTTTATTTTGTTATTTGTTAAAAGAAATACTAGTTGCCTTCTGTGATGTTTGACTCTGAAAGAAAAATGGCATACTTAACCAATAGTGCAAGTCCATGTATAAGCTGCTTTTAGGTTACTTCCAATTGCTTTAAGTCATAATGTGTGTAGGATATATGCTTTAATGCCACTCTCACTGCCTTTTCTTTTCCTAACTGAAATGGATTCTGTTTAGGCAATCACTTATTATGAGGCTGCTCTGAAAAGTGGACAACAAAATTATCTCTGCTATGACCTGGCTGAGCTCTTACTAAAATTGAAGTGGTATGATAAAGCAGAAAAAGTTCTTCAGCATGCTCTAGCTCATGAACCTGGTATGAAAATCTAATTTGAAAAAGTATACCTGATATATCTGATCCTTTTTATTTTGATATTATATTAGTATGTATACCTCCTTAGTATATGTGAGGTTGGTTTCATTTGACAGAATGTCAATCTACTAAAATAAGATATTTAAAAATATAGACAGATTTATGAAAGTTAATCATGTTATAGAAAAACACTTTACTTTCCAAAGTGACATAAAGGAAGCTTTTTTAACTTAATTTTTATTTCTATTACAGTACAGTTGATTTACAGTGTTGTATTTTAGGTGTACAGCAAAGTGATTCAGTTATACATATATAGTATATATGCACATACAATATAGCCATTCTTTTTCAGATTCTTTTCCTATATAGATTTTTAGAGATTACTGAGTAGAGTTCCCTGTGCTATATAGTAGGTCCTTGTTGATTATGGTGATGTGTATTTGTTAATCCCAAACTCTTAATTTATCCCTCCCTCCAACTTTCCCCTTTGGTAACCATAAGTCTGTAAATCTGTTTTATAAATAAATTCATGTGTATCTTTTGTTTCCACATATAAGTGATAATCATATGATATTTGTCTTTCTCTGAATTACTTCATTTAATGTGAATCTCCAGGTCCATCCATGTTGCTGTGAATAACACTATTTCATTATTTGTAATGGCTAGTTAATAGTCCATTGTATATTTGAAGTTGATGCTTAACGCCTACTAAGTTGAATGCATTTTTTAATTCCATAGAAATACTTGCTTGAGTCTTGTCAGACCTTGCTTAAAACACTACAGATGGCCTTAAATTTGGATGTGCATTTTTAAAAAGGTTTTAGAGATTAAAGGAGTATGTTTTACTTCCATGGGCATAAGCATGTTACATTTATTCAGTATAAATACTTTCATTTAGTAATTATTTGCTTAGAACATCCAGTGGTGTACTTAGATGCCTTAGTGCTTACATTAGTTTTTGAGGCAGATAAAATTACCTCCATTTGTAAATTAACAATCTGACACTCAGTTTTCTTGATGTTTATAGGTTCACCTAGCTGATAAAGAGTAGCACCAGGGTTCTAATAAACATCTTAAATTTAACATGTCTGAAATTGAATTCCTTATCTGCCTCCCCACATCTGTTCCCTGTGCGGCCTTCATCTCGGTGACTTCATCTTTTCTTTGCAGTTTCAGAGAGCCAAAGTCCTTGCCTTCACCCTTCTTCTTGTCCATTGGAAACCCTCTTGGTTCTTCCAGATATATTAAATTCTCTTGTGTCTCCTTATTTCTACCACTGTCACCCTGTCCTTGCTTATGTAGATTACAGCAGTAGCCTCCACTCGGCTTCCCTGTTTCCACCTTCAAGCCCACACCCTGACACAGTCACTCTGAACCAGCAGCAGTATTGGACCTTTCAAACAGTGGAAGCCCGGTCCCGCCTGCTCAAGCTCCCCCTTGTCTCCCCTTTCTCTCAGAGTTAACTGGAGTCTTACAGGGGCTTACATGGCCTCCATAGGTGCATGCTGCCACCCCTCTGACCTCTCCTTCCAACCTGCTCTCACCATTGTCACAGCCTCCTTGTGGTTCCTTGTACCACCTTTTCTTACCTGTAAAATAGCAATAACAAAACTTGCCTCTCAGGTTGAAAGTTTAAAGAAACAATGTACGTAAACCACTTCAGACAGTATGGCGCACTTGATAAATGGTGGAAGAAACAACTCTGTGTTATCTAGAGTTCTTTTAATACTCTTAGATTTATAAAATATTGAAAGAGCACTTGCCATGTATAAGACTTTGTTTTAATTGCTTTTCATCTATTAACTTATTTAATAATTTATGAACCTGAAATTTTACAATAATTCTGTGTGATAGGCACTATTATTTCCCATACTTTACAGATAGATGAAAGGGAGGAACAGAAAGGATACATACCCTATTCAATTTGTATCTTGTTAACTAGCAAGTGCTAAAGCCTTGATCTGAAACCAGACAGGTTGACATCAAAGTCAGTGTTTATTATGTATATGTGTGTGTGTGTGCTTGTGTGTGTGTGTATCAGTTCAGTTCAGTTCAGTCGCTCAGTCGTGTCTGACTCTCCGTTTATTAAGTTCTACTATTAAAAAATAGCAGTTATCTTAATTGCATGTACCAAATACCCTATCTTGTCTCTGAATAACTTCGATAAACAGAAATGCTTACACACTTAATGAAAATTGAAATTCTGAGTGTGTTGTTGTAGTGTTCTTTTATATGCCTTATATGTCCAGTTGTTTTACAGTTCTTTAACCTTTCTTCAAGCCACTTTTTAATCATAAATCCTTTCCCCTCTGCCAAATTTGGCCATTCTTTAACTTACTGAACATTATTAAATTTAATTCACTATTTTTCAGAATCAAGTTTAAGAACTTGTCGGAAAATGTAAACATTTTAAATGAATCATAATTTTTCCCAATATATTTTCTTTCATAGTAAATGAACTGTCAGCCCTCATGGAGGATGGACGTTCTCAAGTTCTTCTAGCAAAAGTTTACAGTAAAGTGGACAGACCTGATGATGCAGTCACTGCATTGCAACAGGTAAGGAAAATACCTTCGTTTGTGAAGGAATGAGGGTGGGTGGTGGTCTCAGAAGGAAATATACCACATATAAAAAAAGACAGTCTTTTGGCCCAGCTGTTCTGGAAAATAAGGCAAATAGAAATAAGATTTGAGTGCCCGTGGATTGTACTGTTTAAAAATATCATTGCTAATTGTTATATAACAATTAGGGACGGTTGATATTTTTAATCCTGTTTTACAACTGAAGAAGCTTGGTTTAATAACTTGCAAGCTCAACTAGTGTCACAGGCAGGAGTTAAACTCACTTTTCTTCTTCTGTTTATTTCTTCCATTTATTTGTATCTTCTTTAATTTCCCTTAAGATTTTGTGGTTTTTCAATGTAGAGGTTTTGCACATGTTTCCTTAGATGTATTCCTAAATATAAGTAGCTGATGTGTTTTGATGATTTCTTAACTTCTAGTTTGTTAACAGTATTTTTAGTACATGACTTAAATTTTATCTAATGCACTCTCTGCATCTGTCAAGATGGTCATGTGACTTTTTTCCATTTTTTTTCTGTTAATGTGGTATATTAAATTGATTGATTTTCAAATATTAAACCATCCTTATATTCCTGAAATAAATGACACTTTGTGATTTTTTTTGAAAAAGATATTGCTGGAATTTAAAGATATTTGCTAATATTTTGTTCAGTGTTTGTGCACGTACATTCAAGAGAAAGACTGTTCTCTAAGACATGCTATTTCTTAATGTCTGGAACAGTTCAGTATTAGCATCTTTGAGACCTTGATGCTTCTTTGATGGTAGCTTTTTATATATGGATTTAAAATCTCTAGATTTCAGACTCATCATTTAAAATTTTTTTTCCTTCTAAGTGATATCCTTAATACCTTCCCAAGAATGGAACAGCTAAGTTCAATAGCCTCAGTGATTTTAGAGAGTTAGCATGTTTTACGAGGATACTCCCCTCAGAAAGACTAGACTGATATATATGCCATTGACAGTATGTGGATGTACTTACTCCCTGAAACTAGCCAATATTTGATTCAATAACTTTTAGGTACTATTTTATTAATGTAATAAACATTTATAATTTTTAATGATAGTATCTAGATATATTTTCTAAATATTTGTTCCATGGTTGCATTTCCTCCTGAGAGAGTGCATGTAAAAGACTCTCTACTTTTATTATACTTTTATAGTTTCAAAGATAATTGCATGGCTCATTTGCAGACAAGTACCTTTTGAAGACCTCAATTAAGACATTTTCTTTGGATCAGGCTTTGTTAGATTGAAGACCAATAATGCTTAAATAAATCTGTAAAATTATGTTACATATAAATTATTGAGAATTGTTTCATTTCTTTTCTACTTCTTTTTTTAATTGCTTTTTATCCTTACATTTTACTAGGCTCGAGAATTACAAGCTCGAGTGCTAAAACGTGTTCAGATGGAACAGCCAGATGCAGTTCCTGCACAGAAACATTTAGCAGCTGAAATTTGCGCAGAGATTGCAAAACATTCTGTTGCTCAGCGAAACTATGAAAAAGCAATTAAGTTTTATAGAGAAGCTCTTGTTCATTGTGAGACAGATAATAAGGTCAGTACCTTTATAAAATTTTCAGTACCTTGTATTCCAGATGTCATCTCATTTCCCCAAATGTAAACTTAACAGCTTATTTATAAAGATTTGAAAAGAAATGTACCAAAAATACAAGTTAAAATATTAATATTTGTTTTATAAATACTGTAAAATACATGATGGCTTGAATTAATGTTAGAGTCTAAAAATTATTATGGAACAAATGATAAAAAATAAATCTGTAAGCTTTTCTTTATGTTCATCTATGTTTTAATAATTACTGTAAAACAATTTCTCAATGTCAAATACCTGAATCTAGAGGATTCAGTTCAGTTAACTGAATACCTATTGTATATCCATCACTGTTTAGTGCTGGATATTCAAAAGTGGCTAGATTGAATCTCTTAACCTCAATTGGCACAATGTTAGAATAAATATAAAGATAATATTAGTGCAGAAAACATACATGGCCAGTATTTTTTGAGAATTTTATTTTATTGGCCTGTATCATTGATTTATAATGTTAGTTTCAAGTATACAGTGAAGTGATTCAGTTATACATATATTCATTCTCTTCCAGATTCTTTTCTCACATAGGTTATCACAGAATGTCGAGTAGAGTTCCTGTGCTATACAGTGTGTGTTTGTGAAAGTCGCTTAGTCATGTCCAACTCTTTGCAACCCCATGGACAATACAGTCCATGGAATTCTGCAGGCCAGAATACTGGTAGAGTATTGAATACTGGTGGAGTGGGTAGCCTTTCACCTCTCCAGGGAATCTTCCCAACCCAGGGATGGAACCTAGGGTCTCCCACATTGCAGGCGGACACTTTATCAGCTGAGCCACTGGGGAAACCCTATCTTGTATGCAGTAGTATGCATATGTTAATCCCAAGCTCCTGATCTATCCCCCACTACCTTTCCCCTTTGGTAACCATAAATTTGTTTTTGATATCTATAAATCTGTTTCTGTTTTGTAAATAAGTTCATTTGTATCATTTTTTAAAAATTAGATTCCACATATGAATGATATCATGATTTTAGTTATTCTGAGTTCACTTAGTATGATAACCTCTAGGTCCATCCATGTTGCTGCAAGTGGCATTATTTCAGCTTTTTTGTGAGTAATATTCCATTTTAATATGTACCACATCTTCTTTATTCCTCTGTTGATGGACATTTAGTTTGCTTCCATGTCTTGGCTGTGGTGAATAGTGCTGCTATGAACGTAGGGATGTATGTATCTTTTCCAGCTATAGTTTTTCCAGATATATGCCCAGGAATGGGATTGCTGGATCATATGATAGTTCTATTTTTAGTTGTTTATTTTTTTTAAGAAACCTCCATAGTGTTCTCCATTGCGGCGGTACTAATTTACATTCCTACCAAGAGTATAGGAGGGTTTCCTTTCTCTATACCCTGTACACCTTTTGATGTAGAGTTTTTTCTTTTTTGAAGAAGAATTGTTTTTACAGAGTTTTTTGTTTTCTGTTAAACCTCAGTGTGTGGCTCAGCTGGTAAAGAATCTGCCTGCAATGCGGGAGACCTGATGTAGACTTTTTGATGGTCATTCTTGACCCAGTGTGAGGTGACACCTCACTGTAATTTTGATTTGCATTTCTCTGATAAGTAATGACATTGAGCATCTTTTCACCTGCTTTTTGGCCATCTGTATATCTTCTTTGGAGAAACGTCTGTTTAGATTTTCTGCTCATCTTTTGGTTGGGTTTTTTTGCTTTTTTAATATTGAGCTGTGTGAGCTGTTAATTTTGGAGTTTAATTCCTTGTTGTCACGTTGCTTGCAAATATTTTCTCTCATTCTATGGGTTATCTTGTTTATTATGGTTTCCTTTTCTGTGCAGAACTTTTCAGTTTAATTAGGTCCCTTTTTTTTCCCCCATGACTCTAGGAGGTGGATCCAAAAAGATACTGCTGCAGTTTATGTCAAGAGTGTTCTGTGTTTTCCTCAGAGCGTTTTCTAGTGTCCAGTCTTACATTCAGGTCTTTGATCCATATTGAGTTTATTTTTGTGTGTGGTGTTGGAGAGTGTTCTAATTTCATTCTTTTACGCGTTTCATATACTTTCGCGTGTGTGTGTCTTCCTTCACACCTCTCTCTCGACTTAACCTGCCGGAAGGGAGCGGGGAATGGCGGCAGCCAGTCACCCACAGGAGCCGTCTGGTAGTGCTGGTAGTTTGCAGGCAGCATCTCTAGGATTTTCTACTCTCAGGTCTTGGTAGATGATTAATATTTTTTAAAAAACAGTCTAGTAAAAACACAAGACAACCATGTTCTAAAATTTTAAGACTGAACATTTTGAATTAATATAGCTCTTTCAGACATAAGGCAAAAATAAATGTTTATTAAGTCACAACCAAACAGGTGCCCTGTTCAGTGATGGCTACAGTGACTGAAATCATAGTTGTAAATCTGGAGCGTATCTGCTCTAATTTTATTGATATTATACAAATGAGGAAACAGGTTTAGAGAGGTAAAGGGACGTGGCCCCATCATGGAGATGCTTAGACTAGAATCTTAGCTGCTAATTTTGGACCTGTTCTTTTCACAATGCTTTGTCTCTCTCTACTTCTCAAGTGAGTTACAGCCTGTTTTTCCATAATTTTTCCAGTATAAGAGAAACTAGAGAAGAGCAAACCTATAGCTTTACCTGCCTGTCATGGTTGGCATTTTTATTGTACTAACTTTGGTCAAGTGACATCTTTGCTCTAGACATTTTCCCAACTTTCTACTCTAGACTGTTTCTGATTAACCTTGCCCTTCTATAGATAATGCTGGAGCTGGCCCGATTATACCTGGTACAAGATGACCCTGACGCCTGCCTGCGGCACTGTGCTCTGCTTCTCCAGAACGACCAGGACAATGAGGCCGCCACCATGGTTAGTCCAGGACACTTCAGTGCCAGCAAGGCGGTCGTGTCTTGTATTTATTCCACGTGGCAGTTTCAGATTTTACCTGATAAAACTAATAGTAGATGTGAGGCCTGGCTCTTGTTGGCTTTTGGAAAAAATAATATTTTTAAGATTATTAGTACATTTTTAGTTTTTCTGTATGACTAAAAGGATGCCTGGTCAGGAATGGCTCATGTGGTCAAGTTATAATTTCCTAAAGACTAAAGTATTTACTTAAATATGCTGGAGTTTTTAACAGTTTCAGTCAGACTTTCTGAATTACAGAGAAAATTCTTCATATAACATTTTAAGACACTGTGTTTTAAATAGTTTTGCTTGTCTTTCTCAATTTTATGAGGGTTGAGGTTTTTGTTAGCTTTTCAAACAGCTTCATAGATGACAGTTTATGAGGTTCATTTAATAATTTGACAAATGAGTCACCATAACTGAAAAATACAAGAACTCTCCCTTTTAAAACACATAATAAGAAAATCTCAGTGAGTCTTGCTCATTTTGAATTCCTTTGAAATATTATTTGGGGTTTTTAAAAGATTTTCTTGTTGTTTTTACAAAGTCCCAGTGAGGTGTCTTCTCTATGATAACACATAGAGTGCAGTTTCCTTCAAATTTCTGTTTTAAAAATAACTGCTTAAAATATATTTTCTGCTACAAATAGTTTTTGTGAACAGAGAGATCTGTTTCACATCTTCATGGATCTCAGTGCTAATCTGCTTAAGATGTACTTGAATTTTAAATGGCTCTGTTTTGTAGAACTTTGCCCTCATGTTTCTCCTACATGTTTTCATACCAGTCAACCTTGACAGGAATGATATGCTTTGTAAAATACATGGCTGTATTTTTAGAACCAACTTTTTATCTTTATAGATGATGGCAGATCTCATGTTCAGAAAACAGGACTATGAACAAGCCGTGTTTCATTTACAACAGCTTTTAGAACGAAAACCAGGTAAATATCCGCTGATTTTATCTTCAAATGCAGTTAACGCCCTTTCTCTTTTTGGCTGTTACACTTCTTGGGAAAACCACAACCTTGGTCAAATCCAGCACTGCTTATTCCACACCTGCCCTTGAGCAGCTCAGATGATTATAAGGAAAATGACTGGTCATAAAGTCACTGGTCTCATTTTAAGACCACCAACCCCAAATGTGCCCTCAGATGCTACCAGGCAATCCTACTGTATCTCTCTGATGAATTCACTCACTCCATCTCTCTTTTACACTTCTTCCTCTCACTTCAAACCTCCAATAACCTTTCCCCTTTCCTCATCCTCAGCTAGAAACCTTACCTCCTGGCTCACTGAGAGAACACGAATACCCAGAAGAGAAAGTCTCCCTCTTCCTGTCCCCAAGTCGGTCTGCCAGCCCACCTGCAGCACGGCTCCCTGTGGGCACTGGACGCTTCCCCTTGCTTCCTGAAGGGTTTGCCCTCTGGCGTCTGTGTCTCCTGCACCATCATTTTCTTTGCAGTTGGCACGTAAATAGGCTGTGACATCTCCCCACCTGAAGGCATCAGTAAATACATAAAAACCAGCTCCCACCTCTCCATTTACTCTCCCCTTCCACTTCCTGCTCCATTTCTCCGTTTTACTCTCAGGGATTTCTGTCTGTGCTGTCTTCACTGTCTCCTGCACTCCAGGGAGGCTGTGTCAGCCGGGTGGCCAGTGACCTCCATGTTTCCAGATCCAGGTCTAGTTCTTGTTCTCTGCTTCCCCAGGTCTGACAGTGTATTTAGCACAGCTTATCCCCACTCCTTCATCAAAGACTTTCTTCGCTTGTGGGATGCTGGGCTTACCTGGTTTTTCTTCTCCCCGCTGACCATTCTATTTCACTCTCCTTTGTTAGGTCTATCTTTATGCTTTTAATTTTTCAGAACGTTTTAGACATCTGATCTCAGACTTTTCCCCATCTTTAATACCTTCCCCACACTCTTATGACTTCATCCAGGTCCGGTGTCCTTCATGTCCGGTGTGCAGTCTTGACTCATCCACTCAATTGCCTGTTTGTACTGCCACTCGGGTGCCTGGGAGGCTCTTCAGCGTGACCTGTCCAAAGGAGAACACCGGGTCTTTTCCTTCCCTCCAGACCTGCTCCTTCTAGTAAAGGGCATTATCTATCATGCGTTTGCTCTGGTCCCCAGCCTTCTAGTTACCTTTGTCTCATCTTTTCCTCGTACACCACATCCAGTGTGTGAGCGAGTCCCTGTTAGCTCTACTTGCAGAATAATCTAGAGTCCCATCACTTTACCACCTCTGCTGCTGCCACCCTGGCTCAGCATCTCTCACATCTTCTTGTAATTCATCTGTTTCTACTCCTTGGCTCCAAATAGTTTAGAAATGCTTTCAGCTCAAAGTAGCAGAGGTACCCCATCCCCCCACTAAACTCCTAGTGACCTAAATAATTATGGCTTTTATTTTACTCTTCAGTTCATTTCAGTCGCTCAGTCATGACCAAGTCTTTGCGACCCCATGAATCACAGCACGCCAGGCCTCCCGGATATCCATCACCCACTCCCGAAGTTCACTCAAACTCATGTCCACAAGTCAGTGATGCCATCCAGCCATCTCATTCTCTGTCGTCCCCTTCTCCTCCCGCCCCCAATCCTTCCCAGCATCAGTCTTTTCCAGTGAGTCAACTCATCGCATGAGGTGGCCAAAGTATTGGAGTTTCAGCTTTAGCATCAGTCCTTCCAATGAACACCCAAGATTGATCTCCTTTAGAATGGACTGGTTGGATCTCCTTGCAGTCCAAGGGACTCTCAAGAGTCTTCTCCAGCACCACAGTTCAAAAGCATCAATTCTTCGGCAATCAGCTTTCTTCACAGTCCAGCTCTCACATCCATACATGACCACTGGAAAAACCATAGCCTTGACTAGACGGACCTTAGTTGGCAAAGTAATGTCTCTGCTTTTTAATATACTATCTAGGTTGGTCAAAACTTTCCTTCCAAGGAGTAAGCGTCTTTTAATTTCATGGCTGCAATCAGCATCCGCAGTGATTTTGGAGCCCAAAAAAATAAAGTCTGACACTGTTTCCCCATCTATTTCCCATGAAGTGATAGGACCAGATATATCAGTAAAAGAAATTTAAAAGTAGATTGTTCCAGCAGTGATTCAGACATTCCCTAGTATCATCAGGAAGTCTGAGTCCTTTTTCTTCTGCTATCATTAGCCAAACTTTCATTCTAACATTTTTATCCAAGATGACCACCACACCCCCGGCATTTATATTTCTGGATGGGGAACATGGAGGTGAGCCATAGGGCTTACCTCCCCAGTGAATCATCTTTTTTAAAAAAGAAAAATATTTTCTAGAAGCACCTCTGTGACTGCAAAAGAGTGGGAAATGTCTTCTTATAGCTGAACACAGTGTCACATAGAATAAAATCAGAACTCTGATAGTGAAGAAGAAAAGGATAGTAGATATGTGGTAAGCAACAGCCCCAGCAGGTTATGACCTTGAGACTTTTCACTTCCTGTCCCCTCTTCACAGAATACGTTCTGCTTCCTCCCTCTCAGGACTTTGCTCCCGTGCTGCCTCTTCCTGACCATACCCTTCCCCAGCCATCCTACACCACTGACACCTCATCATTCTCCATCCTCTTATCCTGTTCTTGGTTTTTTTGTTTTGTGTTGCATTTGTAGAACAAAACCAAAACTGTGATCTGTTATTTACAAGCATCAGGTGGCCAGGAACTGTGCCTTCATTGCTGTGAAGATCTAGAACAGTATCTGGCTGAGTATAAACTTTGAATGAAATGAACGAATAAATGAAAAAAGAGGGGGAAGGGAAAAGGAATGGAGGGAGATGGGGAAAGGGAGAAGGAAAGTGGGATCAGGGAATGTACGTTGTTTATGTGTAAAAGAACTTGCTAAAGAATGTGTGAACTTAGAGAAATCCTTGAACTGTCATTCAGTTCTTCCAGCCCCCATGTCTCAGGATGATGCCGTGGATGGTTAGCACTCATGACTATAGAAGTGGCTGTGCCTCAGGCAGGGCAACTCAGAGGGCCAGATAAACTCTGCATGTTGTACTTACTAATGCTTTTAGTTACTAAAAGTTTGGATTTATAGAACAATACTTTCTGCTTACAAATAAAACATTCCTTGTTAGGGCCAAGATTGAAAGGGAAAAATCTTGTTTTTATGGCGACATCAGCATTTTAATTTCGTTTTATTTTTATCATCTTTGAAAGTTTTCTGCCACCTTTGGACTTTTCAGGCCCTGTCGTTTCTCCCACTGTCTGCTCCAGCTCCTAATCAGATGGTGTTTCAAAGAGTGCTCTTAATCACTCTAACTTCATGCCCCTTCTGCCCACTCCTAAGTCCACAATATGGGCTACCCTTTCACTTCATTTGCCCAAACCTTACTCTCTTCAGGCTAAGTTGTTTTTTTTTCCCCTGCCATGGCTTCTGTCTTGGCTTCTAGACTCTCTTTTGTCTTTCCTTCTCTGAACTACTGTTTAAGGTAATATGCATAATGCTTTCATTCTGTCCCAAACTTTTCCCATATGACAGCATTTCCCTCTGAGCCAGTTATCCAACCTGATTATTTTAAAAAAGCAGACCTCTTCCCTTGTGAATATTTTTGTAAGTCTTTGGTGGCAACATTGCCACTATGTAAGATCCAAAGAAGCCCTCATCTGTCACAGGAATTTCGTATCACCCAGGTTACTTGGCACCAACACTTTTTTCAAATAGATAATAGTGTTGCTCTGGACTGTCTACTTAAAAACAAACAAAAAGTGGATTATTATAAATTCAGTCGAAGAACCTGTTACTCCAGAAATACTAAACAATATACAGTCACCAGCATCAGATATATTCCAGGTACATAGATGCTGCAGAGTAAATGTTTACTGGTTAAATGGATCAATGAATGACTGTGAAATACCAAGTTGTTTAAAAATACAAAATTTTAAGTAAACTTTTATTGTCTATGTGATATTTTATGCTTTTAATCTTGCATTCTATGCTTTATTCCTAATAGGACTTTATAAACTTATCTACTAGTCAGTTTTTTCAGAATTATTCTAAAACCTGCACAATAATTCTTGTGTGTTATAGATCATTCTCAGTAGAATGTCTTATACTTTAATGTTGTGTTTGAGCTTACTTCAGAAATGTACTACTTTGACTTAACCTAGCTAGTGGAAAATTCTCCTTACAGATCTAATTATTGCACTCTTAAAAGATTGCAAACCTTTTCTCTCTCAAAATCTCCAGATCATCCTGAGTTTTCCCCCTCCCTCACACTGATTGGTTAGCAAGTCCCATTAGTTCTCTCTGCTTAACAGTGAACTGTCACATCTATCTTCTCCTAGCCCCCTGCTCTAATTAAGGACTTTATTAACCTGACGCTAGCCAAGAAGGAGACAAGTTCAATCCCTGGGTTGGGAAGATCCCCTGGAGTAGGAAATGGCAACCCACTCCAGTATTCTTGCCTGGGAAATCCTGTAGACAGAGGTGCCTGGTGGGCTACAGTCCATGGGGTCCCAAAGGGTTGGACACGACTGAAGCGACTTTGTGCGTGCCTCTCACATGGGCTAATGCAGTTTCCCAGCTAATCTTCCAGTCTCTAGGCTCTTGCTCTTCCAGGCTATATTACAGGACTATCATATTCATTCTAAAACTATTCTTCTGCTTAAAAAAGTCTACAAGTCTATAATAGAGCATTATTTTGATAATGATATATGCCAGGGTTACCCTTCCGTCTTTATTTCATATCCCACTTCCTCTGATTCAGAATACAGCACTCTCCATTCTGTTATCGGTCCTGTCTTTGCACATGCTGTCTGCACTTTGAATAACAAGATCTCCCTCCTGCCCTTCAGGCTGCTCGAAGGTCTGTCCAATGTGAAACCTTTTCTTCCTCCCCCAGGCAATGTTAAGAATTGCACTGAAATTCCATAGCACTTCACTCCTCATTATATCACTCTGTGTGGTTTTTTTCTGTTTTTTTTTTTAGTAAGTCCTCACTATTCATAAATAATCATGAACTAACTTTTCAGAATATAATACATTTCATCTTTTGACAGATTTCTTAAGTGTACAGTTTGTCCTCTGTCAAATTTCATGGTTAACCAAAAGACAAGTTAATTCAGTCTAACCTATCAGTGGTAATTATAACTTCAACTAATAATAAATGCATTTCAGTAATATTTTAAGGTGACAGTTATTCAAGAAACCTGGCTAAGGTTGACTTTAGATTATGTCAGCAATATCATACATCACACACATTAGCAAAGTCATATAAAAAATTGGAGGCCAGAAATTTCAACCTAAATTTGCTTCTTGTCCAATCCAGTCTAGCTTTTAGATTCTATGGCTTTTTTATAGGGTAGTCCTAGTTTTTATTACAATATTTGGCATTATTTATATTACTATTGATGTTTGTAGTTATAAGCTCTGTAATACTTTTATTTTATTTGATTTCCAGTATTATAATACAATTTTAAGAAAGTGAGTGATCCCAGACTCAGAGAATTTGAGTAATTTGATTGAATTTGCATAGTCAAAGAAAGAAAGAAAGTGAAGTGGCTCAGTCGTGTCCAACTCTTTGTGACCCCATGGACTGTAGCATACCAGGCTCCTCCATCCATAGTATTTTCTAAGCAAGGGTACTGAAGTGGGTTGCCATTTCCTTCTCCAGGGGATTTTCCTGACTCAGCAATCAAACCCAGGTCTCCCACATTGCAGGCAGATGCTTTACTGTCTAAGCCACCAGGGAAGCTGAGTTTCATAGTCTAAGGACAATACAAATATCCGAATCTTCTTTCTGAAACTGTGTTCATATCATATGCTCTTTTTAATGATGCCAAAGGCAGAGGCAATAAAATTATGAAACCAAACATTATGGGTTAAGAAAGGCAAATGTGGGTGGGGGGTGTGGTCAAGATGGCAGAGTATTAGGACATGAAGTTTACCTCCTCCCACAAATACATCAAAAACATACCTACATGTGGAATGACTGTCATAGAATACCCACTGAATGCTGGCAGAAGACCTCAGACCTCTGAAAGGACAAGAAAATCTCCACACAACCTGATAGAACAAAAGAAAAGCAAAAAAGTGAGAAAGGAATTAGGGGTGGAACCTGCCCTCCTGGCAGGGAGCTGTGAAAGAGGAAAGAGTTCTTGCACTCTGGGAAGTCCCCTCACGGGGAGATCAGCTGGAACAGAGAGGGAGCTTTGGAGCCTTGGAGAATGCAGCAACTGTTTTTGCCTCAGCTAGAACGGAGAGAGACCTGCACAGTCAGTGCCACCACACTGCACTCACCACCCTGAAACACGCGTCCACCAGTGTGGGTGGGGGCTTGGTAGAGAAGCTCAGGCTTCAGAGATCAGATCCAGGGAGTAAAGTGGGGTGGGCTATGCAGAAACCTCAACATGCTAGAGTCTGCAGCTGCACCTGAGGATGTAGGCAGAAGAGGCCTGGTCTGCTTTAGAGGCTGGGCGTCACTGTGTGGATGGTGTGCAAGGGGAGGGATGGAACTCGCCATCACAGCCTTTTTTCCTTTGTGAGCTCTCAGATGTCAAGATGCAACCTGCATGAGCTCCAGGAGCAGTTGTAAGCCACTACTGCCCCTAGGGCTTCAGAGGTGGTTGTGAGCTACCACCATGCCTCCTCTGTGCTTCAGGACAGGTCTCGAGCCAATGACTCCGTCCTTCTGGACTCCCTGTGCAGTCACGAGCTGCCTCTGTTCCCATTGCGTGTTCTAGGGATGTGTATGAGCCACCACCACTGCTGAGAACCCCATGACTGGGCACCAGCAACTGCATCTGGATACCCTCTTCAAGGGGGTAATGACTAGCCCACACTAAGGAACGAGACAGCAAGCATCCATACAATAAACAGCCCTCACACCAAAAATATTAATCCCACATGAGCTACATAGGGATGCTCCCACATACAAATAGTCCTCCAAGACCACAGTACATAACTGTTTCTCCTAAACTCAGAGTAAGAGAAATAGAAGTACAATGAAGCAGAGGAACCACTCCCAGTTAAAACACTAAAAGAACTCCCCTGAAAGAACAGGCAATGCAACAGACCTCTTCAGTTAATAGACACCAGTCTCAAAAAGAAGATAATGAAAATACTGACGGAATTAAGAAAAGCTGTCAACAGAAATGCAGAGTACTGTAGAAAGGAACTATAAAGTGTAAAAAAAAAAAAGGGAAAATTAGAAAACTCATTTACCAAGACAAAAACTGAACTAAAGACAATGAATAACAGAATAAATAATGCAGAAGAATGAATAAATAACCTGGAAGATAGAATAATGAAAAACACCCAATCAGGACAGAAGGTCAATGAAAAAAAAAATGAAAGCAATATATGAGACCTTTGGATAATTTACTATGCCAATCTATGCATAATAGGGATTCCAGAAGGGGAAGAAAAAAAGAGCTCAACACCACATATGAAGAAATTAAAGCTAAAAATTTCCCAAAACCTAAAGAAAGAAAGAGACACTCAGGTCCTACAAGAAGCACAGAGGTAGGAAATCATTCACACACCAATATGATATCAAAACCAGCAGTCGTGAGGAAAGTACAAATGCAGGATATTGAAAATGCACTTGAAATTAAAAGACCAGCAACTTAAAAGCAATCTTGTTTATATACAGACTGCTATATCAGAGCCTCATGGTAACTGCAAATTGAAACTCTCTAATAGATACAGGAAAAGAAATCCAGACACTGAAGTTAGTCATCAGATCACAAGAGAAAAAAGGGGAGGGAAGGAAAAACACCTACAAAAACAAAACAATTAACAAAATGGCACCAAGGACATACATAATGATAATTATCTTAAATGTGAATGCATCAAATGCTCCAACCAGCATATAGAGACTGGCTGAAAAATAAACTTAAAATGTATTAAAGACCTAAATGTAAGACCACTTAATACTATAAAACTCTTAGAGAAAAACACATTTTTGACATAAATTGCAGCAATATCTTTTTGGATCCATTTCCTAGAGTCATAGAAATAAACACAAATAAAATCGGGTAAACTCTATGTAAACTCTAAAGCTTTTTGCACAGTAGAGGAAACCATAACAAAAAGACAACCCACAGAATCGGAGAAAATATTTGCAAATGATGCGACTGACAAGATTAATCCTCAAAGTCTATAAACACCTCATGTAGCACAATATAAAAAAAAAACCAAATCACCCAATCTAAAAATAGGCAGAAGACCTAGATTGACATTTCTACAAAGAAAACATACAGATGACCAAGAGACACATGAAAAGATGCTCAAATCTGCAATTATTAGAGAAATGCAGATCAAAATTACAGTAAGATATCACCTCACACCACTCAGAATGGCCATCATCAAAAAGTCTACAAACAGTAAACACTGGAGAGAATGCAGAGGAAAGGAAACCCTACTACCCTGCTGATGGCAGCGTGCATTGGTACAGCCGCTATGGAGAACAGTATGGAGGGTTCCTGAAAGCTAAAGATAGAGCTAGCATATATATGATCCAGTAATCCCACTCCTGGGCGTATATCCAGACAACGTCTTGGTTTGAAAGGATACACGCACCCAATGTTCATTGTAACTGTCTACAATAGGGGAAACATGGAAACAATCTAAATCTTCATTGATAGATGAATGGATAAAGAAGATGTAATACATATGTACAATGGAATATTACTCAGCCATTAAAAAGAATGAAATAATGTCATTTGCAGTAACATGGATGGACCTGGAGACTATCATACTAAGTGAAGTAAGTCAGACAAAAACATATATATCACTTATGTGCTGAATCTAATGGAGAAGGCACTGGCAAGCCACTCCAGTACTCTTGCCTAGAAAATCCCATGGATGGAGGAGCCTGGTAGGCTGCAGTCCGTGGGGTCGCTAAGGGTCGGACACGACTGAGCGACTTCACTTTCACTTTTCACTTTCCACTTTTACACATTGGAGAAGGAAATGGCAACCCACTCCAGTGTTCTTGCCTGGAGAATCCCAGGGACAGGGGAGCCTGGTGGGCTGCCGTCTATGGGGTCACACAGAGTCGGACACGACTGAACTGACTTAGCAGCAGCAGCTGAATCTAAAAGCTACAAACGAACTTATTTACGAAACAGGAACAGATTCACAGAAATCAAACTTATGGTTACTAAAGGGGAAAGTCAAGGAGAAGGGATAAGTTGGAAGTTTAGGATTGATATATATACATACTACTATACTTAAAATAGATAACTGAGAAGGAACGACAGTGTAGTACCGGGAACTCTGCTCAATATTATCTAATAGCCTAATCAGGAAAAGAATGTGAAAAAGAATGAATACATGATTATGTATAACTGAGTCACTTCACTGTATACCTAATTATACTCCAGTATAAAGTAAACATTTTTAAAAAAAGAATAGCTTTATTTTCATGTACAAAAAAGAATTTCTTAGACAAGTAGAAACTAGAAGAAACAGCATTACTAAATCCTAGAGGAAATATCAGAAGTTCTTCTCTGAATAGGAAAGAAGTAAGGATATATAGGAAAGAGAAAATCACAATTAGAAAGCAAATCATCCTAATAAGCCAGGACATGGCTTAAAAAAAAAAAAAATTCAGTGAAACTAATGATAACCACAATGAACAGTAAAAGATATGAAAGAGGACATCAAAATTATAAAATGTGTATTAGGAGAGTAAGAAAAAGTAGATCTTATTTTTTCATATCTTCAAATGTGTTTGAGCCTATATGACTACCAGTCTAAGGCAAGTAGATAGAGGATGTGATTAACATACTTGAAAAACAGGATAACCACCCATCAAAAACATAACAGTAGATTCATAGACACCAGAAAGAAGAGAACATAAGTATAATACAAGAGAAAATCATCAAGCCACAAAAGAAAACAAACAGAAAAAGGAATAAAGCAGAAATATAAAATCAACGGGAAAGTAAGGTTAAAATGGCAGTAGTTAGTTATCTGTCAATAATTACCTTAAATGTCAATGGACTAAATGCTCCAATCAAGAGAGACAAGAGTAGCAAATTGGATTAAGGAAGAAGAAAAAAACCCCAAGAGTCTACAATATGCAGCCTGCAAGCGATCCACTTTAGGTCAACGGACACACAGATTGAAAGTGAAAGGATGGAAAACATATTTCCCGGAAATGAGAAGAAATCAGGGGCAGTATTGCTTGTATCAGACAAAATAGACTTTAAAAGGAGAAATTCACTGATTCAGTTATACATATATTTACTCTTTTTTCAAATTCTTTTCCCATTTAGGTTATTAGAAACATTGAGCAGAGTTCCTATGCCGTAAAGAAAGTTAGAGAAGGACACTATATAATGACAAAAGAATCAATACAAGATTTTACACTTGTCTACATATATGCATAGGGGATTGGAGTGCAAAAGTAAAAAGTCAAGAGATAACTGGACAATTGGCAAGTTTGGCCTTGGAGTACAAAATGAAGCAGGGCAAAGGCTAACAGTTTTGTCAAGAGAACACATTGGTCATAGCAAACGCTGGTTTCCAACAAACCAAAAGATGCCTCTACACATGGACATCACCACATGGTCAATACTGAAATCAGATTGATTATATTCTTTGTTGCCAAAGATGGAGAGGTTCTATACAGTCAGCAAAAGTAAGACCTGGAGTTGACTGTGGCTCAGATCATCAGCTCCTTATTGTGAAATTTAGGTTCAAATTGAAGACAGTAGGGAAAACCATTAGACCATTCGGGTGTGACCTAAATCAAATTCTTTATGATTACACAGTGGAAGTTACAAATAGATTCAAGGGAGTAGATCTGGTAGACAGAATACCTGAAGAACTATGGACAGAGGTTCACAACATTGAGGAGGAGGCAGTAACCAAAACCATCCCAAAGAAAAAGAAATGCAGCAAGGCAAATTGGTTGTCTGAGGAGAGTTTTCAAATTGCTGAGGAAAGAAGAGAAGCAAAGGCAAAGAAGAAAGAGAAAGGTATGTCCAGCTGAATTCAGAGTTCCAGAGAATAGCAGGGAGAGATAAGAAAGCCTTCTTAAGTAAACATTGCAAAGAAATAGTGGAAGACAATAGAATGGGAAAGACCAGAGATCTCTTCAAGAAAACTGGAAATATCAAGGGAATATTTCATGCAAAGATGAAAATAGAAACGGACAAAAGCAGTAAGGACCCGACAGAAATAGAAGTGATTAAGAAGAGGTCAAGAATACACAGAACTATACAAGGAAGGTCTCAATGAACCAAATAACCATAATGGTGTGGTTACTCACACCTGGAGCCAGACATCCTAGAGTGTGGAGCCAAGTGGGCCTTAGGAAGCAGTACTGTGACCAAAACTAGTGGAGGTGATGGAATTCCAGCTAAGCTATTTCAGATCCCCAAAGATGACGCTGTTAAGTTCTGCACTCAATGGATCAACAAATTTGGGAAATTCAGCAGTGGTCACAGGACTGGAAAATGTCAGTTTTCATTCCACCCCCAAAGAAGGGTAATGCCAAAGAATGTTCAAACTACCGTGCAACTGCACTCATTTCACATGCTAGCAAGCTTTTGCTCAAAATCCTTCAAGCTAGGCTTTAGCAGTATGTGAACCGAGAATTTCCAGACGTACAAGCTGGATTTAGAAAAGGCAGAGGAACCAGAGATCAAATCGCCAACGTTCATTGGATCATGAAGAAAGCAAGATTTCCAGAAAAACATCTGACTCATTGACTGTGTGAATCACAACAAACTGTGGAAAATTCTTAAAGAGAGGGGAATACCAGATCACCTTACCTGCCTCCTGAGAAACCTATATGTGGGTCAAGAAGCAACAGAACTGGACATGGAACAATGAACTGGTTCAAAATTGGTGGAAAGGAGTATGTCAAGGCTGTACATTGTCACTCTGCTTATTTAACTTCTATGCACAGTACATATTGTGAAATGGTGGGCTAGATGAATCACAAGCTGGAGTCAAGAATGCTGGGAGAATATCAACAACCTCAGATAAGCACATGGTACTGATGCTAAAGCTGGAACTGCAATACTTTGGCCACCTCATGCGACGAGTTGACTCACTGGAAAAGACTCTGATGCTGGGAAAGGTTGGGGGTGGGAGGAGAAGGGGACGACGGAGAATGAGATGGCTGGATGGCATCACCGACTCTGTGGACATGAGTTTCAGTGTACTCCGGGAGTTGGTGATGGACAGGGAGGCCTGGCGTGCTGTGATTCATGGGGTTGCGGAGAGTCGGACATGACTGAGCGACTGAACTGAACTGAACTGACTGACTACCCTAATGGCAGAAAGTGAACAGGAACTAAAGAGCTTCTTGATGAGGGTGAAAGAGGAGAGTGAAAAAAAACATGGCTTAAAACTTAGCATTCAAAAAACTAAGATCATGGCATCCAGTCCCATCACTTCATGACAAATAGAAGCAGAAAAGATGGAAACAGTGACAGATTTTGTTTTCTTGGACTCCAAAATCACTGCAGACAGGGACTGTATCCATGAAACTAAAAGACACTTCCTCCTTGGAAGAAAAGCCATTACAAACCCAGACAGTGTATTAAAAGGAAGAGACATCACTTTGCCAACAAAGGGCAAACGATAATCAAAGCTATCATTTTGCCAGTAATCATGTACGAATGTGAGGAGTGGACCATAAAGAAGGCTGAACACCAAAGAATTGATCCTTTTGAACTGTGGTGCTGGAGAAGACTCTTGAGAGTCCCTTCGACAGCAAGGAGATCAAACCAGTCAATCCTAAAGGAAGTCAACCCTGAATATTCATTGAAATGACGGATCCTGAAGCTCCAATCATTGGCCACTTGATGTGAAGAGCCCACTCATTAGAAAAGACCTTGATGCTAGGAAAGATTGAAGGCAAAAGGAGAAGGGGGTGGCAGACAATGAGATAGTTAAATAGCATCACTGACTCAATGGACATGAGTTTGAGCAAACTGGGAGATCATGGAGGACAGAAGAGCCCAGCATGCTGCAGTCCGTGGGGTAGCAGAGAGTCACACACAACTTAATGACTGAACAGCAGCAGCAGCAACATATATGCACTTAATATCAGTTCAGTTCAGTTAGTCGCTCAGTCGTGTCCGACTCTCCGCGACCCCATGAATCACAGCACACCAGGCCTCCCTGTCCATCACCAACTCCCGGAGTTCACTCAAACTCATGTCCACAGCATCGGTGATGCCATCCAGCCATCTCATTCTCTGTCGTCCCCTTCTCCTCCCGCCCCCAACCTTTCCCAGCATCAGAGTCTTTTCCAGTGAGTCAACTCGTCGCATGAGGTGGCCAAAGTACTGCAGTTTCAGCTTTAGCATCAGTCCTTCCGATGAACACCCAGAACTGATCTCCTTTAGAATGGACTGGTTGGATCTCCTTGCAGTCCAAGGGACTCTCAAGAGTCTTCTCCAACACCACAGTTCAAAAGCATCAATTCTTCGGCGATCAGCTTTCTTCACAGTCCAACTCTCACATCCATACATGACCACTGGAAAAACCATAGCCTTGACTAGATGGACCTTGGTTGGCAAAGTAATGTCTCTGCTTTTATATTAAAAAGGTTGGTCATAACTTTCCTTCCAAGGAGCAAGCGTCTTTTAATTTCCTGGCTGCAATCAGCATCTGCAGTGATTTTGGAGCCCCAAAAAATAAAGTCTGACACTGTTTCCACTGTTTTCCATCTATTTCCCATGAAGTGATGGGACCAGATGCCATGATCTTTGTTTTCTGAATGTTGAGCTTCAAGCCAACCTTTTCACTCTCCTCTTTCACTTTCATCAAGAGGCTTTTGAGTTCCTCTTCACTTTTTGCCATAAGGGTGGTGTCATCTGCATGTCTGAGGTTATTGATATTTCTCCCAGCAATCTTGATTCCAGCTTGTGCTTCTTCCAGCCCAGCGTTCCTCATGACATACTCTGCATATAAGTTAAATAAGCAAGGTGACAATATACATCCTTGACGTACTCCTTTACCTATTTGGAACCAGTCTGTTGTTCCATGTACAGTTCTGACTGTTGCTTCCTGACCTGCATACAGGTCAGGATGACCTGCACACAGGTCAGGATGACCTGCACTTAATATAGGAGCACCCAAATGTCTCAAACAATACTAACAGACATAAAAGGAGAAATCGACAAGAATACAATAATAGGAGACTTTTACACCTCATTTAAGTCAATGGACAGATCTTCTAGACAGGAAATGAATAAGGCAGCAGAGATCCCGAGTGATACAATAGTACAGTTAAGACTTAATTGATATGTTCAGATCATTAAAACCCCTATCCCCCCAGAGTACGCATTCTTTACACGCACCTGAAACGTTCTCTAGAATTGACCACATACTAGGGCACAAATGGGCCTCGGTGAATTTTAAAAGTATAGAAATAATCTTAAGCATCTTTTCTGACCACAGTGGCATGAAACTAGAAATCAGTGACAGAAAAATAAATAAGAAAAAATTATTCCATGGAAACAAAAGAACATACTACTAAAAAAACTAATGAATGAATAGTAAAACAAAGAGGAAATTAAAAAATACCTTCAGGCAAATGAAAACACAGCCATACAAAAATCTATGGGATGCAACAAAAGCAATTCTTAGAGGGAAGTTTATAGCAATGCAGGCCTTCCTCAAAGTAACAGGAAAAATCTTGAACAACCTAATTTGCCACTTAAAAGAATTAGAAAAAGAAGAACTAATAAAACCTAAAGTCAGCAGAAGGAAGGAATAATAAAGATCAAATAGGGAATAAATAGAGATTTAAAGCAATAGAAAATATCAATAAAACTAAGAGCTAGTTCTTTAAAGAGGAAAGCTTCTGCACAGCAAAGGAAACTGTAAACAAACTGAAAAGATTCAAAGAATGGGAGAAAATATTTACAAATGATGCAGCCAGCAAGGGCTTAGTTTTCAAACTATACAAGCAGCTCATACAACTCAACAGCTAAAAAGGAAAAAAAAAAAAAAAAACACTTTAAAATGGGCAGAAGACCTAATTTGACATTTCTCCAAAGAAATATAAAGGGACTATAGGCACATGAAAAGGTACTCAACATAGCTAATTAGAGAATTGCAAATCAAACTGCGATGAAATACCACCGTACACCGGTCAGAATAGCTATTATTAAAAACTCTACAAGTAACAAATGCTGGAGAAGATATGGAGAAAAAGGGACCCTCCTACACTGTTGTTGGTGGGAATGTAAGTAGGTACAGCCACTATGGAAAACCATAATAAAAGTTCCTAAGAAAACTAAAACTAGAAATACTGTTTGATTCATCAATCCCACTCCCGTGTATATATGCAGACAAAACTCTAATCTAAAAAAGAAATGTGCACCCTTATGTTCATAGCAGCGCTATTCACAATAGCCAAGACATGGAAACAACCTAAATATCCATCAACTTAGGAATGGATAAAGAAGTAGTAGTACATATATACAATGGAATATTACTCAGCCATGATAAACAGAATGAAATCATGCCATTTGCAGCAACATGGATTAGGGATTATCATAATAGGTGAAGTAAGTCAGAAAGAGAAAGACAAATAGCATATGATATCACTTACATGTGAAGTCTAAAATATGACAGATGAACCTATCTACAAAACAAACTCATGGATGTAGAGAAGAGCTGTGGTTGCTGTGGGGAAGAGAGTTCAGGGAAGGATGTAGTGGGAGGTTGGGATTAGCAGATCTGAGCTATTACAGAGGGAATGGACAAACAACAAGGGTCTGCTGTATAGCACAATATTGTATATTCAGTATCCTGTGATTAACCGTAGTGGAAAAGGATATTAATAAAAGTGTATATTTGTATAACTGAATCACTTTCTGTACAGCAGAAATTCACATACCATTGTAGGTCAACTATGTGTCAATAAAAACTTTTAAAAAGACAAATGATTACATTGTAACCTGGATTGTGTTCAGTTCAGTTCAGTTCAGTCGCTCAGTCGTGTCCGACTCTCCACAACCCCATGAATCACAGCACGCCAGGCCTCCCTGTCCATCACCAACTCCTGGAGTACACTCAAACTCATGTCCACAGAGTCGGTGATGCCATCCAGCCATCTTATTCTCTGTCGTCCCCTTCTCCTCCCGCCCCCAACCTTTCCCAGCATCAGAGTCTTTTCCAGTGAGTCAACTCGTCGCATGAGGTGGCCAAAGTATTGCAGTTTCAGCTTTAGCATCAGTCCCTCCAATGAACATCCAGGACTGATCTCCCTTAGAATGGACTGGTTGGATCTCCTTGCAGTATAAGGGACTCTCAAGAGTCTTCTCCAACACCACAGTTCAAAAGCATCGATTCTTCGGCGATCAGCCTTCTTCACAGTCCAACTCTCACATCCATACATGACCACGGGAAAAACCATTGCCTTGACTAGATGGACCTTGGTTGGCAAAGTAATGTCTCTGCTTTTTAATATACTGTCAAGGTTGGTCATAACTTTCCTTCCAAGGAGCAAGAGTCTTTTAATTTCATGGCTGCAGTCAGCATCTGCAGTGATTTTGGAGCCCAAAAAAATAAAGCCTGACACTGTTTCCACTGTTTTTCCATCTATTTCCCATGAAGTGATGGGACCAGATGCCATGATCTTTGTTTTCTGAATGTTGAGCTTCAAGCCAGCCTTTTCACTCTCCTCTTTCACTTTCATCAAGAGGCTTTTGAGTTCCTCTTCACTTTCTGCCATAAGGGTGGTGTCATCTGCATATCTGAGGTTATTGATATTTCTCCCAGCAATCTTGATTCCAGCTTTTGCTTCTTCCAGCCTAGCGTTCCTCATGGTGTACTCTGCATATAAGTTAAATAAGCAAGGTGACAATATACAACCTTGACGTATGCCTTTTCCTATTTGGAACCAGTCTGTTGTTCCATGTCCAGTTCTAACTGTTGCTTCCTGACCTGCATACAGGTTTCTCAAGAGGCAGGTCAGGTGGTCTGGTATTCCCATCTCTTTCAGAATGTTCCACAGTTTATCGTGATCGACACAGTCAAAGGCTTTGGCATAGTCAATGAAGCAGAAATAGATGTTTTTCTGGAACTCTCTTGCTTTCTCCATGATCCAGCGGATGTTGGCAATTTGATCTCTGGTGCCTCTGCCTTTTCTAAAACCTGCTTGAACATCTGGGAGTTCACGGTTTACATACTGCTGAAGCCTGGCTTGGAGAATTTTGAGCATGACTTTACTAGCGTGTGAGACGAGTGCAATTGTGTGGTAGTTTGAGCATTATTTGGCATTGCCTTTCTTTGGGATTGTGTTGACATCATGTAAAAGAGTGGATGCAAAGCCCACAGAGGTTCCTGTTTTTTAATGATTTTTTTTGTGTGTTCGTTAAAACATACATAACATAAAATTTGCCATGTTAGCCATTCTTCAGCGTGTGGTTTAGTGGCATTAAGTACACTGACATTTTTGTGTAACCATCACCATCATCCATCCTGAGAACTTTATCATCGTTTCAAACTGAAACTCTATACCCTAACTCCCCATTTCCTGCAGGCGCTGACAATCACCATCTACTTTTTGCCTCTGTATTTGATTCCTCTGGATACCTTTTATAAATGGAATCATACAGTACTTGTTCTTTTTTTGTTGGCTTATTTCACTTAATTCCTGTTTTTAAGGGTTATCTATGTTGTGTGGGGCACATCAGAATTTCCTTCCTTTTTAAGTTGAAATAATATGCCTTTACATATATATACCATGATTTGTTTATCCATGCATCCACTGATGGACATTTGGGTTATTTACACCTTTTGGCTGCTGTGAACACTGGTGTACAAATATTTCATTAGGTCCCTGCTTTCAGTTCTTGGGGGTAGATACCGAGAAGTGAAAGAGCTGGATTATATGGCATGTTCTCTTTCCTTAGAAAATAGAATCAGGATAAATTGCTTTTAAAAGTCTTTATTTGTATGTGTGTACTTTAATTCTAGGAATTCAGTGACCCCATGGGTATAGTCCATGGAATTCTCTGGGCTAGAATACTGGAGTGAGTAGCCTTTCCCTTCTCCAGGGGATCTTCCCAACCCAGGTATCGAACCCAGTCTCCCACGTTGCGGGCAGATTCTTTACCAGCTGGGCCACAAGGGAAGCCCAAGAATACTAGAGTGGGTAGCCTATCCCTTCTTCAGCGATTCTCCCCAACCCAGGAATCAAACCAGGGTCTCTTGCATTGCAGGTGGATTCTTTACCAACTGAGCTATCAGGGAAGCCCCATCAAAATGATCAGAGTAGCTTTTATAAATAAGGAATTTTATAAATCCCCTGCTGTGCGTCCTGTGCTAACAGATACTTATAAGATCCAATACCTAAAAAACATAACTATACAGAAATAAAGTATGAGCCATCGGTGTGATAGACAAGAGTGCAGTGACTAAAATGTTTCTGAATACCATTTTGTGACAGTTGGGAAATGTTTACTATACAATGTTGAGTCAAAATCAGAATCCCAGACATGACTCTAACTTTTATATATGTAAGCAACATATTTGTTTGCATTTAAATATTTATAAATTGATTTCCACTCATAAACATAGGAAATGTACCAAAATGTGGTAATCTCTAGTTGGTGGGAATATGAGGGATTATTTTTCTCCTTTATACTTTTCTATTGTTTTCCAAATTTTCTGAAGTGTCCATGCATTATTTTTATAATCTTAAAAAATACGTATTAAAATGATTCTCAAAATTTAGTATTTTAGTGATTAGAAAGGACTGAATAGATTTAATTTCTGGCAGAGCGTGCCAGAAAATTATACCCAAGACTAAATAACTCTTTTTCCTTAGAAGAAGATAAAATAGGATTAAAATACTGGGATTAATATGTTAAGGTTATAATACGGCAAGTGGATATCTAGTGTTTCAGGTACATACACACATTAAGGCATGTCTGGAGTAAAATTCCTAATTGTCCACCCGAAACGTTATCATCAAGATGTTCTCACCTGCTTCCTAGCTGCCTGCCTGTTAAGTCTCTTCGTTCGTGTTCAACTCTGTGCAACCCTATGGACTATAACCTACCAGGCTCTACTGTCCATGGGATTCTCCAGGCAAGAATACGGAAGTGGGTTGCCATGCCATTCTCCAGGGTATCTTCCTGACCCAGGGATCGAACCCACGTCTCTTACTTTTCCTGCATTAGCAGGCAGGTTCTTTACCATCGGCACCACCTCAGAAGCAGAAGTCAGAAAGCAGACCTCAGAGACGGACTTGTCCTGTGCAGTCAAATTGATCCTCCTGAATTGTACCTCTAAGAGTTTAGATTGTGCAGAGGCTGTTTCTTTCTAGAAGGTTTTGGTCCAAGGAATAATGACTGAAAAGTAAGTCAAAACGAACATGCATTTTATAGATTTGCCTATAATGAACATTCTCTCACTGTGACCAGACCAACCCCACCTTTATTGTTTGAGAAATCATCCACTGTCCATACCGTCTCTTTAGGGACTTAAAACCCCTAAGGCACTTCTTTTGTTTAAATTGCACTTCATTTGAATCAAACTATACTTTAATAAAGTAAGATTTCAACCATCAAAACAAAAGCTGTAAAATATTGTCCGTAACTGAAATGTTCTTTGTTTCTAGATAATTATATGACGTTATCTCGTTTAATTGATTTCTTAAGAAGATGTGGAAAACTTGAAGATGTTCCACGATTTTTCTTAATGGCTGAGAAACGAAACTCCAGAGCAAAACTGGAGCCAGGATTTCAGTACTGTAAAGGATTATATCTTTGGTAAATCTATTAGCAAATAAACTCTATATAATGTTTTTTTTCTCATTGAATTACAAAATTTCTGCATTTTAAAGTGATAGTTTTATTTACTAAATAAAATAAATTATAAATGATTTAAAGTTTGTAGTGATTGAAATAAGTAATTTTTTTTTTTAACATCTAACAAGGTATACTGGAGAACCAAACGATGCCCTTCGACATTTTAATAAAGCTCGGAAAGACAGTGACTGGGGCCAAAACGCCCTTTATAATATGATAGAAATCTGTTTGAATCCAGATAATGAAACTGTTGGAGGTGAAGTATTTGAAAATCTGGATGCAGATCTAGGGTGAGTAGTAGTTGATAAGATACACTTTAAAAAAAAAAAAAAGAAACACTTGTTGGGGCAAATAAGCAAGGGTATTTTATAAAGGAGAACTAAATTCCAGGATAGCACTAATGAAAGTTTAGTGAATAAATCATCTGTAATAACTCTTTTCTGAAACAAGTATGAAATGCTTATGGAACGTTTCCTAAATCAGAATCAGTTCAGTTCAGTCGCTCACTCGTGTCCGACTCTTAGAGACCCCATGAACCATAGCACGCCAGGCCTCCCTGTCCATCACCAACTCCCGGAGTTCACTCAAACTCATGTCCATCGAGTTGGTAATGATATCCAGCCACCTCATTCTCTGTCTTCCCCGTCTCCTCCTACCCCCAATCGCTCCCAGCATCAGAGTCTTTTCCAGTGAGTCAACTCATCGCATGAGGTGGCCGAAGTATTGGAGTCTCAGCTTTAGCATAAGTCCTTCCAATGAACACCCAGGATCGATCTCCTCTAGAATGGACTGGTTGGATCTCCTTGCAGTCCAAGGGACTCTCAAGAGTCTTCTCCAGCACCACAGTTCAAAAGCATCAATTCTTTGGCGATCAGCCTTCCTCACAGTCCAACTCTCATATCCATACATGACCACGGGAAAAACCATAGCCTTGACTAGAAGGACCTTGGTTGGCAAGGTAATGTCCCTGCTCTTTAATATGCTATCTAGGTTGGTCATAACTTTCCTTCGATGTTATTAAAGAGAGCCCCCCAGTTACTCTGTAAAAAATGGGATGAATTGTAGAGTTTGATTACTTTGGAAAAAATTGTCCACATAACAGAAACTTCCTAACGTGATAGCTATCTGCCAAACCCTGTGCCCTATACTTTATTAACGCACTGTCTTATTAATATTTATTCCCTATTACAACATTGTGAAAAAGCTCCAAGTTAACCTGTCTGATGTGATGGAGTTAGAATATGGCGGAGGCAAGGTCTAGGTTGAGTCCTACCTGGCCTCAGCACATCTGCTGCCAGCCTTGTGGTGCGCCACTGGTCAGTGGCTATATTTCTCTCAGGGTGTGTTTGTTGCTTGTCCTTTCCTCAGAATCGAGGAGGCAGGGAGGGGAGCGTATAAGGATGTAAAGGGAATAGAAGAGACAGTTTCTGCCTCCAGGAACATGCATTTGACCTGGTAGGCAAGACAGTATCTGAAACCATTCAATCTCCAACAAAACAGAAATGGGTTAAGTTGATGTTAAGTATTGGAGGAATTCGTAGAAATCATAGCAGTTGGGGGAAGCTGCATAGAGTGGAAGAAAATAGGACCCAGTTGCTGAGATGTGTCAGGGACAGCTTTGAAGGCTTGGATCATAGAGGCCCATGGAAGGATTTACAGGAAGGGAGAGGTTTGTTTTAGAAAGGTTAGAGTATCCTACTGTTGTTATGAAACTAAAGGCTGTCCACATGGAAATCTTCAGCCATGGGTTGAACACACCAAATTCAGAGTACAGAACTCAAAAGGGAAGTCAGAGCTGGAGATACAAATTTGGGGGACCAGTGCTGAGTGGGTAGTCGGGACCCCATGAATGACCTGTTTTCAAGTATAATGCAGTAATGGAAGTCTAAGAACTAAATTTGGGGTGTGCTAACACAGCAAATTTGGAAAACTCAGCAGTGGCCACAGGACTGGAAAAGGTCAGTCTTCATTCCAATCCCAAAGAAAGGCAATGCCAAAGAATGCTCAAACTACTGCACAGTTGCACTCATCTCACACGCTAGGAAAGTCATGCTCAAAATTCTCCAAGCCAGGCTTCAGCAATATGTGAAGCGTGAACTTCCAGATGTTCAAGCAGGTTTTAGAAAAGGCAGAGGCACCAGAGATCAAATTGCCAACATCCGCTGGATCATGGAGAAAGCAAGAGTTCCAGAAAAACATCTATTTCTGCTTCATTGACTATGCCAAAGCCTTTGACTATGTGGATCACAATAAACTGTGGAACATTCTGAAAGAGATGGGAATCCCAGACCACCTGACCTGCCTCTTGAGAAACCTGTATGCAGGTCAGGAAGCAATAGTTAAAACTGGACATGGAACAACAGACTGGTTCCAAATAGGAAAAGGAGTACGTCAAGGTTGTATATTGTCACCCTGTTTATTTAACTTCTATGCAGAGTACATCATGAGGAACGCTGGGCTGGAAGAAGCACAAGCTGGAATCAAGATTGCCGGGAGAAATATCAATAACCTCAGATATGCAGATGACACCACCCTTATGGCAGAAAGTGAAGAGGAACTCAAAGGCCTCTTGATGAAAGTGAAAGAGGAGAGTGAAAAGTTTGGCTTGAAGCTCAACATTCAGAAAACGAAGATCATGGCATCTGGTCCCATCACTTCATGGGAAATAGATGGGGAAACAGTGGAAACAGTGTCATATTTTTTTGGGCTCCAAAATCACTGCAGATGCCGATTGCAGCGGAAATTAAAAGATGCTTACTCCTTGGAAGGAAAGTTATGACCAACCTAGATAGCATATTAAAAAGCAGAGACATTACTTTGCCATCCAAGGTCCGTCTAGTCAAGGCTATGGTTTTCCCGTGGTCATGTACGGATGTGAGAGTTGGACTGTGAAGAAAGCTGATCACTGAAGAATTGATGCTTTTGAACTGTGGTGCTGGAGAAGACTCTTGAGAGTCCCTTGTACTGCAAGGAGATCCAACCAGTCCATTCTAAAGGAGATCAATCGTGGGTGTTCATTGGAAAGACTTATGCTAAAGCTGAAACTGCAATACTTTGGCCACCTCATGCGACGAGTTGACTCACTGGAAAAGAGTCTGATGCTTGGAGGGATTGGGGATGGGAGGAGACGGGGACGACAGAGAATGAGATGGCTGGATGGCATCACCGACTCAATGGACATGAGTTTGAGTGAACTCCGGGAGTTGGTGATGGACAGGGAGGCCTGGTGTGCTGTGATTCATGGGGTCTCAAAGAGTCAGACATGACTGAGCGACTGAACTGAACTGAACATTCAAGGAGATTAGAGGAGGAAGAGAGGTAAGGAAAGGACAATGACTTTGGTGGAAAGAGAAGGAAAACTCTAATCTTAAAAAACAAAGAAGAGGAGCTTGGGAGAAGGTTACCAACAGTGTAAAACGTTTTAGAGAAGGTAAAAGCCTGAGAAGATCAGGGGCTTCAGTCATTATTAGGCTTTGAGAATGTAATTTCCTTTTGTTCATTGATTTACTAATACATTATATTCAGGTGTGGTTCAGTATATAAGAAAATTGCTATTGCACAAATTGTTATTGCACTTAAAATGTACAGCCTTTTGACAAATACAGAATTTATTTTCTTAAAAGTCTTAATAGGCAACAGGGTGAGGAAAATTAAGTACACTTTATATGTCTGGCAAACTTAGATTCAAATCCTAGGTTTAATATAGATATGTGACCTTTGGAAAATTATTAATACTTTCTCTGTTGGAGCCTTGGTTTTCTCATATATAAAATGGATTCAGCATTGATTGAATGAAGTAATACAGTGCTTGGCACATAGTAAGAACTTTAACATAGTTACTTTCTGCTCCCTCCTTTTTAAAAATTAATTTTTTTAAATTGAAGTACAGTTGATTTACAATATTTTATTGTCTTGTTTTTTCAATATCTGAGCGAATATGCTATTTGATAATTGGATGATTCTACTTATCCTAAATTCAGTTTTGTATTTGTGAAATGAATACACTTAGCACAGGTGGATAGTATCCAGTTTTTGTTTTCAATTTAAAGTGAATAAATGTCTAATGATGTTTGATTGAAGCTATGTTAGTTTTGTTTTTTAAAACTAAGTGTGCTTTAATTTATATTAGAAAAGAATAAATGATATTCTTCAATAGGATTAGTTTTAAATTAGTTAGAAAAGTAGAAACCAGTATACGCTCAAGCTCATTCTAATCTCAATGAATTTTGTTTCATGAGTAATAGATATTAACAGATTTATTTTTAATTGTATACAGTAAATCAACTGAGAAGCAAGAGTCTGTGCAGTTAGCAGTGAGAACAGCAGAAAAGCTCCTTAAAGAACTAAAACCTCAGACTGTTCAGGGTCATGTACAGCTTCGCATAATGGAAAACTATTGCCTAATGGCCACCAAACAGAAATCTAATGTGGAGCAGGCACTGAATACCTTCAGTGAAATAGCAGCATCTGAGGTTAGTAGATTTTCTTTTTCAACTTCACATGTTACCTTTCCTTGCTGTGTTTAGTCGCATAGTTGTGTCCAGCTCTTTGCAACCCCATGAACTGTAGGCTACCAGGCTTGTCTGTCCATGGGGATTCTCCAGTCAAGAATACTGCAGTGAGTTACCATGCCCTCCTCCAGGGAAATCTTCCCAACCCAGGATTCAAACCCAGGTCTCCCACATTGCAAGCAGATTCTTTACCACGTACTCCACCAGTACCTTTCCCTGGTGGTGTAGATATACGTGTTTTTATTAGTTGTTTATTTTCTGAAGATGGACTTCATTATTTACAATTATTAAAAATTAGGAATACAGCTTGGTATGATTTTCCATCAGGCACCTTTGTTTTCAGAGGAGGCATTGTTAAATGCGCATTGTTAAATGCTGATGTGTTGCTATCAGTTCAGTTCAGTCGCTCAGTCATGTCCAACTCTTTGCAACCCTATGGACTGCAGCACACCAGCCCTCCCTGTCCATCACCAACTCCCAGAGTTTACTCAAACTCATGTCCATTGAGTCGGTGATGCCATCCAATTTATCTCATCCTCTGTCATCGCCTTTTCCTCCCACCTTCAGTCTTTCCCCGCATCCGGGTCTTTTCAGATGAGTCAGTTCTTCACATCAGGTGGCCAGAGTATTAGAGTTTCAGCTTCAGCATCAGTCCTTCCAATGAATATTCAGGACTGATCTCCTTTAGAATGGACTGGTTGGATCTCCTTGCTGTCCAAGGGACTCTCAAGAGTCTTCTCCAACACCACAGTTCAAAAGCATCAATTCTTCGGCAATCAGCTTTCTTTCTAGTCCAACTCTCACATCCATACATGACTACTGGAAAAGCCATAGCTTTAACTAAACGGACCTTTGTTGGCAAAGTAATGTCTTTGCTTTTTAATATGATGTCTTGGTTGGTCATAACTTTTCTTCCAAGGAGCAAGCATCTTTTAGTTTCATGGCTGCAATCACCATCTGCAGTGATTTTGGAGCCCCCCAAAATAAAGTCAGCCACTGTTTCCCCATCTATTTCCCATGAAGTGATGGGACCAGATGCCATGATCTTAGTTTTCTTACTGTTGAGTTTTAAACCAACTTTTTCACTCTCCTCTTTCACTTTAATCTAGAGGCTCTTTAGTTGTTCTTCACTTTCTGCCATAAGGGTGGTGTCATCTGCATATCTGAGGTTATTGATATTTCTTCTGGCAGTCTTGATTCCAGCTTGTGCTTCATCCAGTCCAGCATTTCTCATGATGTACTCTGCATAGAAGTTAAGTAAGCAGGGTGACAATATACAGCCTTGATGTACTCCTTTCCCGAATGGAACCAGTCTGTTGTTCCATGTCCAGTTCTAACTGTTGCTTCTTGACCTGCATACAGATTTCTCAGGAGGCAGGTAAGGTGGTTTGGTATTCCCATCTCTTTCAGAATTTTCCATAGTTTGTTGTGATCCACACAGTCAAAGCCTTTGGCATAGTCAGTGAAGCAGATGTTTTTCTGGAACTCTCTTGCTTTTTTGATGATCCAGCAGGTGTTGGCAATTTGATCTCCAGTTCCTCTGCCTTTTCTAAATCTAGCTTGAACATCTGGAATTTCACAGTTCATGTATTTCTGAAGCCTGACTTGGAGAATTTTAAGCATTACTTTATTAGCATGTTAGATGAGAAAAATTGTGCAGTAGTTTGAGCATTCTTTGGCATTGCCTTTCTTTGGGATTGGAATGAAACCTGACCATTTCCACTACTGTGGCCACTACTGAGTTTTCCAAATTTGCTGGCATATTGAGTGCAGCACTTTCACAGCATCATCTTTCAGGATTTGAAATAGCTGTGGGGGAGCCTGGTGGGCTTCCGTCTATGGGGTCACACTGAATCGGACACGACTGAAGTGACTTAGCAGCAGCAGCAGCAGCAGTACTGGAATTCCATCACCTCCACTCACTTTGTTCGTATGATGCTTCCTAAGGCCCACTTGACTTCACATTCCAGGATGTCTGGCTCTAGGCGAGTGATCACACCATCCTGATTATCTGGGTCGTGAAGATCTTTTTGTACAGTTCTTCTGTGTATTCTTGCCACCTCTTCTTAATATCTTCTGCTTCTGTTAGGTCCATACCATTTCTGTCCTTTATTGTGCCCATCTTATATGAAAATTCCCTTGGTATCTCTAATTTTCTTAAAGAGATCTCTAGTCTTTCCCATTCTATTGTTTTCCTCTGTTTCTTTGCACTGATCACTGAAGAAAGGCTTTCTTATCTCTCCTTGCTGTTCTTTGGAACTCTGTATTCAAATGTGTTGTTATACTCTGTATTCAAATACGTTGTTATATTTATCTCTATTACAATGGTGAGTTCTTGAGAAGGGAAATTCTACAGGAGGGCAAAAATTAATTCTCAAGGGAATGATTTTATCATGTGTTATAGGTATAGCCTAGGTTAACCTACTAAGTGGAAATAAATACCAGAGTGCCTTGATATCACCTTTTCACTTATGTGAACCTGAAATTTTTCCAGCTCTAAGGACTAAGTGAGATCAGTACTGACAACTTGTAATTCAATCATGCAAATAATATTATTCTTTAGCAAGACTGTAATCACCCCCTGCAACAGTAATAATAATATTTAACAATAATGAATTTTTATTGTTAAATCAAAGGCTTTCTCTTTTCACCCCATTCAAACCCACCACCCTCATTACCCTCTGGGCCATCTATTTACCCTTCGCTGGTACAATGCTCTACTGTCCAATTACTTGTTATTAAGGAAAGAATCCTAGGTACCCACTCCATCAATGGGCTTCCCTGGTGTCTCAGTGGTAATAATCCACTTGCCAATGCAGAAGACATGGGTTCGATCCCTGCTTCAGGAAGATCCCCTGGAGAAAGAAATGGCAACCTACTCCTGTATTCTTGCCTGGGAAATCTGATGGACAGAGGAGCCTGGTGGGCTATAGCCTGTGGGGTCACAAAGAGTCCCACATGACTTAGTGACTAAACAATAGCTCCATCAACTGTTGGTAATAGCTAGTTCTAAGTATACTGGCATGTTGTGATTCATGGGGTCGCAAAGAGTCGGACACGACTGAGGGACTGAACTGAAGTATACACTAGTTATGTTCTTCCACCATGAAAGACTAATAATTTGGGAACTCTCAGAGGATATACAGAATTTTGCTGTGTTTTCTTCTGGTTCAAAGATCACAGTGACAACAGTAAATCAAAACCCTATGCTGAAATTGTCTTATTTTTCTCTCTTATTTTGGTTCATTTTGTTTTGTCTTATTAAAATTTGGGGCTCTTTCAGTTATCCTAACCCTTATGAACTTTTCATTTTAAGAACTTTCTTTGGGGAAAATAAAATCACAAAGCATCCAAAAAATTACTATATATTTTGTAAAATATATACAAAATATGAAAAGTAAAAAAAAAACAAAACCCTATGCTGACGCCTTCCCCTGCCTCTCAGGATGCTAGAGGGCTTTGGAAAACCTGCAAGTCCTGTTGGTGCTTGGGTGCAGGTATCCCTGGTGGCATTTGGCCACCACCGCCAGCCCTCCTGGGAACAAAACAGCAAGGCAGCAGCTACGAGCTGCTGCTGGCATTGAAATAGTGTTCTCAGGAGTTGTGCTCAGTAGAATCGACTATGTGGGAGCAGATGGATGACAGCAGCTGATCCAGAAATAGGACTGTCCTACAAGTCTAAGACAATCTGCAAGAACATGATGAAGCACCATTTCAAGTAAGGTGTCATAGCTACTGAATGTTGTGAAGTAATGTTCAATCATGTAAGGTGGTTTTGAACTGTGAGGCTTAAGAGAGAACCTTAAAAAAGCACTAAGTGATATCACAGCTGTTTCCTTGAAAGACTGTGCCAGTTTTTTTGGGTTTGTTTTGGTGAGACTGCCTCATGTTTTGTCATTCTCACACGTGTGGTTAGTAATATTCTGTCCTCAGATCTGCTTGCTGACCACACTGTCCAAAGACTGCTATATGAATTGAAGTTTCATAAGTGAATTTTATCTTGCATTTTTCCCGTGTAACTCATAGGCTGTATATATTAAAGATAATGAATATTCATTGAGTAACCAGTGGGTGCTAAGCATAGACTCACAAAGAGAAGCCACATATAGTTCCTGTCTTCAAGTTTCTCATAACCTACCGAAGAAGAGGCGAGCATGCTGACAGTACTGTAAAGCAAAACCTGTTACATTCTGTTCTAAAGTTGCAAATAAAAGTGCTATAGGGGACAGTATAAGAGAGCTGAGAGACCTTTTCTGTGGAGGAAGTTATGATATAAGAAAAACCAGGATAAACTGCATTTTCACAGGCAGAAATGGGGAAGTATATGCTAAGTTAAGGGGAAAATGTTAACAAAGGCAGGGAGGCCATGAAGCTTGGCACTCAGGTTGATTGAAAAACAGGGATGTGACTGGAAGACATGGGAGGAAACAGTGGAAGATGCATTAAGCCCTAGCTGAAATGGTCCACTTCCTTTCTTTCCCTCCTCTTGGACTATAAAGGTACATCATTTATAACAGAGCTATAGCGCCTTTTGTGCTATAAAGTTGTTGCACTTTAGAGTGATAGAGAGAGAGAGAGAAGGTGGTACAGACATCCTAAGAGAGAACATCTTACGGTGTCTGCACCAGAAAAGGCATCATGGGTCCAGTGCAGGGGTTGGAATGCAGGTGTGCAGTATTAAAAACCATTCTTCAGTTCACTCAGGAGTGATCAAGCTGTGAGGAATTGATTGCTTCTAATTAAACTCAAGGAATGTAAATTTTAAATCAGGGAGCTTACTTTAAATGTTAGTATGGCATATTTTTAGTATGTGAATAGATCTCGGCATTTTTTCAGGGCCCTTCTCTTTGTGAGCTGTCCTAGGATTTGACTGACAAATACATATTAAGTCTCTATTATACTTTCCTATCTAGCCCACCTGGGATAAGGGTACAGTTCAGTAATTAATAATATCCCACATGTCTTCAAAATCCTTACCAAATTGGTTATATTTGGCATTCAAATAAAACCCTTTCTGTCACTCCTTAATTAGAACAAATTACACATTGGAACTTTAACAGAGTGTCTGAAGAACTATGGAGGTTCATAACATTGTACCGGAGGTGGTAACCAAAACCATCCCCAAGAAAAAGAAATTCAGCAAGGCAAAATGGTTGTCTGAGGAGGCCTTATGAATAGCTGAGAAAAGAAGAGGAGCAAAAGGAAAAGGAGACAGGAAAAGATGTACCCATCTGAATACAGAGTTCCAAAGAATAGCTGCTGCTGCTGCTGCTAAGTCACTTCAGTCGTGTCCGACTCTGTGTGACCCCATAGACGGAAGCCCACCAGGCTCCCCCGTCCCTGGAATTCTCCAGGCAAGAACACTGGAGTGGGTTGCCATTTCCTTCTCCAATGTGTGAAAGTGGAAAGTGAAAAGTGAAAGTGAAGTCGCTCAGTCGTGTCCGACCCTTAGTGACCCCACGGACTGCAGCCTACCAGGCTCCTCCATCCATGGGATTTTCTAGGCAATAGTACTGGAGTGGCTTGCCATTGCCTTCTCCGAAAGAATAGCTAGGAGAGATAAAAGAGTGTTCTTAAGTGAACAATGCAAAGAAATAGAGGAAAACAATAGAATGGGAAAGAGTAGAGATCTCTTCGAAAAGATTAGTGATACCAAGGGAACATTTCTTGCAAATATGGGCACAATAAAGAAGAGAAACAGTAAGGACCTAACAGAAGCAGAAGAGATTAAGAAGAACTGACAGGAAAACACAGAAGAACTATACAGAAAAAGGTCTTAATGACCAAATTAAGGTCATTAAGATAACCACGATGGTGCGGTTACTTACCTAGAGCCAGACACCCTAGAGTGTGAAGCTAAGTGGGCCTTAGAAAGCATTACTGTGAACAAAGTTAGTGAAGGTGAAGGAATTCCAGCAGAGCTATTTAAAATCCTGAAAGACAATGTTGTTGAAGTGCTGCACTCAATATACCAGCTATTTGGAAAACTCAGCAGTGGCCACGGTACTGGAAAAGGTGTGTTTTCATTTCAATCCCAAAGAATATTCAAACTACCACAGTTGCACTCATTTCACATGCTAACAAGGTAACACTCAAAAACCTTCAAGCTAGGCTTCAACAGTACATGAACTGAGAACTTCCAGATATACAAGCTGGATTTAGAAAAGGCAGAGGAACGAGAGATCAAATTGCCAACATCTGCTGGATTATAGAAAAAGCAAGAGAATTCCAGAAAAACATCTACTTCTGCTTCATTGACTATGCTAAAGCCTTTGACTGTGTGGATCACAACAGACTGTGGAAAATTCTTAAAGAGATAGGAATACCAGACTACTTTACCTGGCTCCTGAGAATCCTGTGTGCAAGACAAAAGCAGCACATGGAACCAGACATGGAGCAATGGACTGGTTCAAAATTGGGAAAGGAGTGCACCAAGGCTGTATATTGTCACCCTGTTTGTTTAATTTATATGCGGAGTACATCATGTGAAATACCGGGTTGGATGAAGCAAAAGCTGGAATCAAGATTGCCGGGAGAAACAATCTCAGATATGCAGATGACACCACCCTCATGGCAGAAAGTGAGAGGAACTAAAGAGCCTCTTGATGAAGGTCAAAGAGGACAGTGGCTTAAAAAAAAACCTGGCTTAAAACTCAACATGCAAAAACCTTAACATCATGGCATCTGGTCTCATCACTTTATGGCAAATAGAAGGGGAAACAATGGAAACAGTGACAGAGTTTATTTTCTTGGGCTCCAAAATCACTATGAACCATGACTGCAGTCATGAAATTAAGATGCTTGCTCCAGAAGAAAAGCTATGACAAACCTAAACTGTGTATTAAAAAGCAGAGCCATCACTTTGCTGACAAAGGTCTGTATATGCTTTGGTTTTTCCAGTCATGCACAGATGTGAGAATTATACCATAAAGAAGGCTGAGCACCAAAGAATTGATGCTTTTGAACTGTGGTACTTGTGAAGACTCTGAGAGTTCCTTGAAGAGCACGGAGATCAAACCAGTCAATCCTAAAGGAAATCAACCCTGAATATTCATTGGAAGGAGTGATGCTGAGGCTGAAACTCCAGTACTTTGGAATCAAACATGTCCAGGAAGCACAGAGAGTCCAAGACAGAATAAACCCAAGAAAAATACACCAAGGCACATGATAATCAAACTGACAAAAATTAAAGACAAAGATAAATTATTAAAAGCAACAAAGGAAAAAAGACGAATAACATCCAAGGAAAAACCCATAAGGTTATCAGCCAATTTCTCAATTAACATCCAACATAGGAGCACCTCAATTTGTAAGGCGAATACTAACACATACAGGGAGAAATCGACAATAACACAATAATAGTGGGGGACTTTAATACCCCACTTTCATCAATGGACAGATCATCCAAACAATAAGGAAACACAGGCCTTAAAATTATACTTTTCACGAGTTGGACTTATTGATATTTATAGACTATTCTATCCAAAAGCAGCAGACTACACATTTTTCTCAAGTGCATGCAGAACATTCTCCAGGATTGAGCTCATGTTGGGCCATAAAGCGAGCCTTGGTAAATTTAAGAAAATCAAAATCATATCAAGCATCTTTTCTGATCACAATGCTACGAGATTAGAAATAAATTACAAGGAAAAAAAACTCTAAAAAACACAAACAGGTGGTGGATAAACAGTATGCTACTGAACAACCAGTGGATCGCTGAAGAAATCAAAGAGGAAATTAAAAAAAAAAACTAGAGACAAGTGAAAATGAAAGGACAGTGGTCCAGAACGTATGGGATGCAGCAAAGGCAGTTGTAAGAGGGAAGTTTATAGCAATACAGTCTTACCTCAAACAAGAAAAATCTCAAATAAACAACATAACCTTATGCCTAAAACAACTAGAGAAAGAAGAACAAACAAAACCTAAAATTAGTAAAAGGAAGGAAATCATAAAGATGAGAGCAGAAATAAATGAAACAGAAAAGCAAAAAGCAATTGCAAAATTCAGTTAAACTAATAGCTGGTTCTTTGGAAAGGTAAATAAGATTGATAAACCTTTAGCCAGACTGATCAAGAAAAACAGGAAGAGGACTCAAATCAGTAAAATTAGAAATGAAAAAGGAGAAGTTACAGTTGACTCCACAGAAATACCAAGAATCATGAGAGACTCCTGTGAACAACTGTATGCCAAACAAATGGACAACCTGGAAGAAATGGACAAATTCTTAGAAAGGTAGTCCCCCTAGACTGAACCAGGAAGAAACAGAAAATGTGAACAGACCAATCACCAGCCTTGAAATTGACGCTGTGATTAAAAACCTCCCAACAAACAAAAATCCAGGACCTGACAGCTTCACAGGTGAATTTAGAGAAGAGTTAACACCTATGCTTCTGAACTGTTCCAAAAAGTCTTGGAGGAAGGAAAACTTCCCAACTCATTTTATGAAGCCACCATCACCCTGTTAGAAAAACCAAAGATACCACAATAAAAGAAAATTACAGGCCAGTATCACTGATGAACATGGATGTAGAAATTCTCAACAGAATACTAGCAGTCCATATCCAGCAATATGTTAAAAGATCATACACCATGATAAGTAGGATTCATTCCAGCGATGCAAGGATTTTTCAACATCTGCAAGTCAATCAGTGTGGTACACTGTATCATCAAATTGAAGAATAGAAACCATATGATCATCTCAATAGATGCAGAAAAGGCTTTTGACAAAGTTCAGCACCCATTTATGATAAAAAATACTCTTCATAAAGTGGGCATAGAGGGTACATATATTCAACGTTAAGAAGGACATATATGACAAACCTACAGCTAGCATCATACTCAGAGATGAAAAGCTGAAAGCATTCCTTCTAAGATCAGGACAAGACAAGGATGTCCCCTCTCACCACTTTTTTAAAAATTTGTTTATTTTAGTTGGTGGATAATTCCTTTACAATATTGTGATTTTTTTTTCCCAAAAGTCTGTTCTTTACATCTCTCTTTTGCTGTCCTGCATATAGAATCATCATTACCGTCTTTCCAAATTCCATATATATGTGTTAATATACTGTATTGGTGTTCTCTTTCTGACCTACTTCACTCTGTATAATGGGTCCAGTTTCATCCACCACACTGGAACTGACTCAAATGCATTCTTTTTAATAGCTGAGTAATACTCCATTGTGTATATGTACCACAACTTCCTTATCCATTCGTCTGCCGACAGACGTCTAGGTTGCTTCCATATCCTAGCTATTGTAAACAGTGCTGCAGTGAACACTGGGGTATGTGTGTCTCTTTCAGTTCTGGTTTCCTCAGTGTGTATGCCCAGCAGTGGGATTGCTGGGTCGTATGGCAGTTCTACTTCCAGTTTTTTTAAGGATTCTCTACACTGTTCTCCATACTGGCTATGAAAAGTGAAGTGAAAGTCAGTCACGTCCAACTCTGTGACCCCATGGACTGTACAGTGCATGGAATTTTCCAGGCCAGAATACTGGAGGGGTAACCTTTCCCTTCTTCAGGGGATCTTCCCAACCCAGGGATCAAACCCAAGTCTCCCACATTGCAGGCAGATTCTTTACCAGCTGAGCCATAAGGGAAGCCCAAGAATACTGGAGTGGGTAGCCTATCCCTTCTCCAGTGGATCTTCCTGGCCCAGGAATCGAACTGTGGTCTCCTGCATTGCAGGCAGATTCTTTACCAACTGAGCTATCAGAGAAGCCCATACCAGCTTGCGTTCCCACCAACAGTGTAAGAGGGTTCCCTTTTCTCCACACCCTCTCCATTATTTATTGTTTGTAGACTTTTTGATGGCAGTCATTCTGACTGGCATGAGATGATGCCTCATTGTGGTTTTGATTTGCATTTCTCTAATAATGAGTAATGTTGAGCATTTTTTCATGTGTTTATTAGCCATCTGTATATCTTGTTTGGAGAAATGTCTGTTTAGTTCTTCAACCCACTTTTGGATTGGGTTGGTTCATTTTTCTGGTATTGAACTGCATCACTCTCACCATTTTTATTCAACATAGTTTTGGAAGTTCTAACCATAGCAATCGGAGAAGAAAAAGAAGTAAAGGTAATCCAGGTTGGAAAAGAAGAAGTTAAACTGTCACTGTTTGCTGATGACATGATACTATACATATAAGATCCTAAAGATGCTACTGGAAAATAACTAGAACTCATCAGTGAATTTGGTAAAGTTTCAGGTTACAAAATTAATACACAGATATCTGTTGCATTTCTATACACTAACAATGAAAGAGTGGAAAGAGAAATTCAAGAAGCAATTCCATTTACCATTACATCAAAAAGAATAAAATATCTAGAAATAAGCCTACCTAAGGAGACAAAGGATGAAATGGTTGGATGGCATCACCAACTTAATGGACATGGGTTTGGGTAGACTCTAAAGCAGTTGGTGATGGACAGGGAGGCCTGGCGTGCTGCAGTTCATGGGGTCACAAAGAGGCGGATATGACTGAGCGACTGAACTGATGATGATGAAAGAGACAAAAGACCTGTACTCCAAACACTAGAAGATTCTGATGAAATCAAAAAAGACATAAACAGATGGAAAGATGTACCATGTTCGTGGATTGGAAGAATCAATATTGTCAAAATGACTATGCTACCCCAAAGGGAATCAACAGAGTCAGTGCAGTCCCTGTCAAATTACCAATGGTATCTTTCACAGAAATAGAACAAAAAAGTCTCAAAATTTGTATGGAGACACAAAAGACCCCAAATATTCAAAGCAATCTTGAGAAAGAATAACAGAGCTAGAGGAATCAGGCATCCTGACTTCAGACTATAATACAAAGCTACAGTCATCAAAACAGCATGGTTGCTGCTGCTGCTGCTGCTGCTGCTAAGTCACTTCAGTCGTGTCCGACTCTGTGTGACCCCATAGACGGAAACTCACCAGGCTCCCCCTTCCCTGGGATTCTCCAGGCAAGAACACTGGAGTGGGTTGCCATTTCCTTCTCCTATGTGTGAAAGTGAAAAGTGAAAGTGAAGTCGCTTTCGACTGGTAGGACTGCAGCCTACCAGGCTCCTCCATCCATGGGATTTTCTAGGCAAGAGTACTGGAGTGGCTTGCCATTGCCTTCTCCAAACAGCATGGTACTAGCACAAAAATAGAAGTACAGATCAATGGAACAGCATACCAAAACACCAGAGATAAGCCTATGCACCTGTAGTTAATTAATCTGTAACAAAGGAAGCAAAACTACACAATGTCAGAAAGACAGTCTCTTCCACAAACGGTGCTAGGAAAATTGGACAGCCACATGTAAAAAAAAAAAAAAAATGAAATTAGATTATTCCTTAACTCCATACACAAAAATAAGTCAAAATGGATTAAAGACCTAAATGTTAGACTGAACATTTTAAATCTATTAGAGGAAAGCATAGGCAGAATACTCTCTGACATAAATCACAGCAATATCTTTTTCAGTCCATCCACCAGAATAGCGGAAGTAAAAGAAAAAAATAAGTGGGACCTACTTAAACTCAAAAGCTTTTGCATAACAAAGGAAACAATAAAGAAAATGAAAAGACAGCCCACAGATTGGGAGAAAATATTTGCAAATGATGTGACTGATGAGGGATTAGTGTCCAAAATTTGTAAACAGCTTATGACACTTAATAGCATCAAAGCAAACAACCCACTCAAAAAATGGGCCAAAGACTTGAAGAGACATTTCTCTAAAGAGTATATACAGTAGACCAATAGGCACATGAAAAGATGTTCAACATTGTTAAGTTATTAGAGAAATGCAAGTCAAAACTACAATGAGATATCACCTCACACTGGTCAGAATGGCTATCATCAAAAAATTCACAAATGCTGGAGGAGCATGTGGAGAGAAGGGAACCCTCCTGCACTGTTGGTGGGAATGTAAATTGGTACACCCTCTATAGAGAACAGTATAGAGGTTCCTTAAAAAACCAAAAACGGAGCTACTATATGACCCTGCAATCCTATTCCTGAGCATATATCCAGAGAAAAATGCACCCCAGTGTTCTTTGCAGCACTGTTTACAATAGCCAGGACATGGAAACAACCTAAATATCCATCAACAGAAGAATGGATAAAGAAGATACAATGGAATATTACTCAGCCGTTAAAAAGAATGAAATAATGCCATTTACAACAACATGGATGGACCTAGAGAGTGTTGTACTGAGTAAAGTAAATCAGAAAAGAAGAAATATCATATGACATCCATTATATCTGGAATCTAAAAAGTAATGATATAAATGCACTTACTTACCAAACAGAGACTCACAGATTAGAAATGAACTCATGGTTGCAGGAGGGGGAAGTGATAGTTAAGGACTTTAGTGAGGTCATGTACACTCTGCTATATTTAAAATGGATAACCAACAAAGTATAGCACATGCGGAACTCTGCTCAATGTTATGTGCCAGCCTGGATTGGGGGAGAATGTGTCCGACACTTTGCAACCCCACCAGGCTTCTCTGTTCATGGGGATTTTCCAAGCCAGTATATTGGAGTAGGTTGCCATGCCTTCCTCAAGGGGATCTTCCCAACCCAGGGATCAAACCCAGGTCTCCTGCCTTGGAGGCAGATTCTTTACCATCAGAGCCACCAGGAAAGCCCAAGAATACTGGAGTGGGTAGCCTATCCTTTCTCCAGGAGATCTTCCTGACCGAGGAATTAAACCGGTGTCTCCTGTGTTACAGGTGGATTCTTTAGCAGCTGAGCGATGGATCCATGTATATGTATGGTTAAGTCCCTTCACTGTTCACCTAAAACTATCACAACACTGTTAGTCAGCTATACCCAATACAAAATGTTTCTGGTGTTAAAAATAATAATAATGAAATTTTTTAAAAAGTTAAAGGGAAAAAAAGAACTGGCAAATTTGTGCACACACATACAAAAAAAAATCATCATCATCCCTCTGCTGAAATTTAAGAAGCACTTTAGCTTTATCATATACATACTCATTATTATTTTGGTATGTTAATTTTCTGCATAGATGGCTAGAGCTGAAATTCTCCAGGCAAGAGTACTGGAGTGGGTTGCCATTTCCTTCTCCAGGTTATCTTCTCAACCCAGGGATCGAACCCTGGTCTCCTGCACTGCAGACGGATTCTTTACCAACTGAGCCACTAGGGAAGCCCCTCTCCATTTTATACCAGTTTTTATTAGTTTGTTGATTTCACAGAATGACATTTTCTAACTTTGAACTCAGTCTTTAAAATGATAACATCTCTCTTACAGTCAATGTTAAGGATCTGCAGAGTCCAAATCTAAAGGCATCTTTTAAGGCATGAGTTTATTTCATATAATTTCCAAGTGATTAATTCATTGCATGCCTTAATAACATTTCACTGGTCACACTTTATTGGAAGATAAGGCTTTTGAATAAAATGAAAAGGGATAGGGAAAGGAGCAATAGAAGTCAGTGTAGGTAAGGAATATCATTTGTAGGTATATCATTCTGTTGGTTATGTGATTTACAGGTGAAATAACTAAGGAACCAGAATGATAAATGTACAATTAGGACTACATTGAGATAGAATTTTATTTTTTTCTATTTCTGTACAAAACCAAAATAGTCAATCCCATTAAAGATCAAGTTGTCCTTATTGCCTGGGATTGTGTGGTTATGGCACTTGCCTTCTTACTGAATTCCCTTGACCAGATGGTTCTTCCTGGTAGCTTGAGGTTAGTTGATGGGCTAAATAATGGCCATATCACAGTATTTAAGTGAAGCCAGAGATAGAATCCACAGGCTAGTCCGTATATTATGTGGCACTTGCTACTTTCCATGTGTTTCTCTTTGAAACATGAGACATTTTATGTTTGTGTATCTGGGGGTCTAAACGCCTGTTTTCTTACAGAAGGATCATGTTCCAGCACTTTTGGGAATGGCAACAGCTCATATGATCTTGAAACAAACTCCCCGGGCCCGAAATCAGCTGAAGCGGATTGCAAAAATGAACTGGAATCCTATTGATGCTGAGGACTTTGAGAGGAGTTGGCTGCTGCTTGCTGATATTTATATTCAGTCAGCAAAATATGACATGGCCGAGGAACTGATAAAACGGTGCCTGCGGCATAACAGGGTAGGTGCTGTGCTGCGCTTAGTTGTGTTCAACTCTTTGTGACCCTGTGGACTATAGCCTGCCAGGCTCCTCTGTTCTTGAGGATTCTCCAGGCAAGAATACTGGAGTGGGTTACCATGCCTTCCTCCCGGGGATCTTCCCAACCCAGGGATTGAACCCAGGTGTCCTGCATTGCAGGTGGATTCTTTACCATCTGAGCCACCAGGGAAGCCCAAGAATACTGGAGCAGGTAGACTGTCCCTTCTTCAGGGGATCTTCCCGACCCAGGAATTGAACCAGAGTCTCCTACATTGCAGGCAAATTTTTTACCAGCTGAGCTACCAGGGAAGTCTACAGGGTAGGAGACTGAGGAAGAAAGAATGATTGTTAGCCTTGGTTGTATAAACATTCTATAATAGTCTTTAGAGAGGTCCATTTCTAGAAATTTCTCTGTGTTTTTGGAAAATTAAATGTTTATTTCTACCACAATCAGGATATAAACATTAATAATAAAAAAGCTATTTGCCCTTGAAAATAAAGATGTATGCAGTTTCAAGTTTCAGCTGTGGTTTGCCCTACTTACCAAAAGTGTTTTGGAATGTCAAGCATTTGCCTGTGATTATCCATCTCATCCCAGAACTAATGAAAATTACTGAAGAACATTAATTGCGGACGTCTGTCCCTCCTAGTAAATACTCCTGATGAATTTACTGCAGCTGCATGTTGTTTTCGCATTATTAGAATACACTCTGCATAATATATTTTATGGGGGGAAGTCTTTTCAGTATTTAATTTGATTTGTTTAATAAAATGTTATCATTAGGTATAAAATTGAAAATCTTGAAGTCCTTAGAATTTAAGGCTCTTTACTAACAGTGCATTTTGGTGTTTAATTGCCCCCAAAAGGATGTCTTTTTATGACCTTTGTTAAGAATGTTCCTATTTACTGAGAAATAATTGTGCTCAACTTAGAAACTTAAGGGTATTTATCTTTATGGACTCTTATCAGTTACTTCAAAATCTTAATCATAGTAAATCTACGTTTTATTCTCTTTGAGCCAATTAGAATTCAAAATGGATCATTTGTTTTTTAAAGAGATGTCATGATCACCTAATACTATTAAGTTACTTTTTTAGGGACTTGAAAAACTGAAAGTATTAAGACATTTATCAACTTATGGTTTGTAAATGTGATTTAAGTTACATTGGCCTTAAGAAAACACAATACTTATTAATAGACTTTAAAAAATCTAAAGTGCCAAATAACTGACCTCTGTAAGTAATTAATTCATGGGAATTAAGGTTTCTATACATATAGAATTTCAATTTGCCAGAACTCAGACAGCAGTACCTTGCATGGTTGAATATGATGGCTGCTTTAGAGGTTGAACATGATGGTTATTTAGGCATATGGGAAGCATGAGATTCAGGAACTGGAGCTTAGAAACTTTGAATTATATAATTTAAAAATGGAGATCATCCAGATCTGGGGCAGGAAATGTGCAAGATGCAACTAAACCATCCTGTCATACCAGATGGCGAGGAAGCTATCAGAGATGATTGGAGTCATGTCAGGGACTCAAGAGCCAACTTGAGGACATTCCCACTAGCCGAAGTTGAGATACTTCAGCCATCAATAACGACTGCATTAAATAACACACCAAATATGTTTAAATCCATGAGTTTACAAAGATATAAAAAATAAAAGAAAAAAAACCTAATTGGTCACCACTGAAATATGCTAATAAACTTATCTAAAGCTGGCAAGTAAAGGGAAAGAAGTATCTCTTCTGCCTTTTCTGTGTGAATAATACTGCTGGGAAATGAAATGATGGAAAAAGAGATGTTTCTCATTATAGATGTTGTCCAGCTAATGAAGAAATGAGGAGAGAATGATAGAATGCCACTATTTTCCAACCATTATGATTTAATGAATGGGTATAACATCACGTTATGTGCCTCCTGAATGAAGAACACACTATCTGACAGAGTCAGACTGGGGGTGAGACAAATGAAACACTCACTCTGGGTCCAAACTTTAAAGGGACACTTAATGTAATTATCTTAAGTGATCCTGCTATAACAAAGTATCAGAGACTGGTTGACATATAAACAACAGAAGTTTATTCTCACAGTTTTGTTAATAGATGCTGGAGTCTACGATGAGGGTGCCAGTATGATTAGGTTCTGGTGATGGCCCACTTCCCTGTTGCAGACTACTGAGTTCTCATTGTGTCCTCACAGGGCAGAAAAAAGAGTAGGAGCTCTCTGGGCTCCCTTTTATAAGGGCACTAATTCCATTCAGGACTGCTCCACCCAAATGACCCTCCCCAAAGCCTCACTTCCTAATACCATCACATTGGATGTTAGGATTTCAGCATATAAATTTAGGGGGACATAAACACTCAGTGTTGTCCCCCTAAATTTATATGCTGAAATCCTAACATCCAATGTGATGGTATTAGGAAGTGAGTGGGCTTCCCTGGTGGCTCAGAGGTTAAAGCGTCTGCCTCCAATGCGGGAGACCCGGGTTCGATCCCTGGGTCGGGAAGATCCCCTGGAGAAGGAAACGGTAACCCACTCCAGTATTCTTGCCTGGAGAATCCCATGGACGGAGAAGCCTGGTAGGCTACAGTCCACGGGGTCGCATAGAGTCGGACACGACTGAGCAATGGAACGGAACGGAAACACTCAGTACATCACAGTAATCAAGATGAATGACATTTATATGCAATATTTTTTAAAAATTTTTAAAAAAGTATTAAAATGTGAAACAGGATTTTACAGTGCTGTGTTGAGCTATATGGAGGCCTTAAGCAAAAGGGTAAATGTGTATGTACCCTGATCCAGTGTTTATATTTTTTAATGGTTAATAGTTTTCATGAAAATATTAGTGGTGTATCTTCTTAAATTAAAGGAAAGTAAAATTACAGTAAATAGAAAAATAACATATAAAAATAAACAACATATGAGTTTTAATATACCTATTTTTCTGTTTTTCAAATTTTTTAAAATTAACATTCTGGGGAAAAAATAGCAATTATAAGATACCGAAAAACATGTATACAGCATTGTGCATTTTTGCTTTTTCCTGAGGAGCAGTGTGGCTTGGCAGAGCAGTGATCTATGAAGTAAGTAGCTTCATCTCTTTCTCCCAAATCAAAATCAGATCCAAACCTCTAGATCTAATACAATTTCCAGGAAATATCAACGACATAGGAATGTATTATATAACTACCACAAGGATGCACTCAACTAAATCTGGGCTGTAAGAAAATCTAGGATAAACATTCATATTTTTTCTACATTTAATTGCAAGGAAAGAGAGAGAGACAGAGGAAACCTCTAGATCAAAAGGAAGCTTAGGGACATTTCAAACCAGTCACAGTGTCTGGGCCTTATTTAGATCCTCATCCTGACAAGCAAACAAAAAATTATGTTAAGGCTATTTGAAATTTGATTAGTGACTATATATTTGGTAATGTCAAGGAGTTGTTATATTTTAGGTATGATAATTTGTGGTTATGATTAAAGAAAGTCCTTAAAGAGATAGACTAAAATATTTATGAATGCAATGATATAGTATCTGAGGATTTTTTATCTGACAATACAGAGGGACAAATATGGGGTAGAAGTGAGACAGTATTAGGTGTTAATCGTTAAAGAAATGGATTCATGGGGTCCATTATACTGTTTTTTCTATATCTGTTAAAATTATTTGTAATAAAAAGTGTTAAGTATATGTATAAAACATGTCCTTCCCTCTCACTCAGAAATCCTGATTCTGTAGGTTTGGGATAGGGGCTTGGCATCAGAATCTTTTTAAGTCCCATAGACGATGTGATTGCATAGCCAAGATTGAAAACCACTGTTTTATGGGCCATTTAAATAAGTTAATATGATTGACCTCTATAGTCATGAGCACTCCATAAAATCTTAGTGATATCAAGCTTAATCTATTGACACAACCTGTATTTATTTTTAGTCATGCTGCAAAGCTTATGAATATATAGGCTACATTATGGAAAAAGAGCAAGCATATATGGACGCTGCCCTAAACTATGAGATGGCATGGAAACATGGCAACCAGACAAATCCAGCAGTAGGTGAGTTTAAAATTTGAACACATGGTTTTCACCGAAAACGTGGGTTTTATGTGTAAAGGTTCATTTAAATGAATTTGATTTTCTTGTTAAGGACAAAATATACATTAACAGCCAACATCCTTTGTCATTCCTAAGAAATAAATTTTACATTCATAATAGATTATTGGCTACTAATGTATTAGGTATAGTTTGCTGAGATTCAAACTCGACCTCAGTTGCCTTCAGTTCAGTTGCTCAGTCATGTCGGACTCTTTGCGACCCCATGAATTGCAGCACGCCAGGCCTCCCTGTCCATCACCAGCTCCTGAGATTCACTCAGATTCGTGTCCATCGAGTCGGTGATGCCATCCAGTCATCTCATCATCTGTCGTCCCCTTCTCCTCCTGCCCACAATCCCTCCCAGCATCAGAATCTTTTCAAATGAGTCAACTCTTCGTATGAGGTGGCCAAAGTATTGGAGTTTCAGCTTTAGCATCCGTCCTTCCAGTGAAAACCCAGGATTGATCTCCTTTAGAATGGACTGGTTGGATCTCCTTGCAGTCCAAGGGACTCTCAAGAGGCTTCTCCAGCACCACAGTTCAAAAGCATCAATTCTTCGGCGATCAGCTTTCTTCACAGTCCAACTCTCACATCCATACATGACCACTGGAAAAACCATAGCCTTGACTAGACGGACCTTTGTTGGCAAAGTAATGTCTCTGCTTTTTAATATGCTGTCTAGGTTGGTCATAACTTTCCTTCCAAGGAGTAACGTCTTTTAATTTCATGGCTGCAATCACCATCTGCAGTGATTTTGGAGCCCAAAAATAAAGTCTGACATTGTTTCCCCATCTATTTCCCATGAAGTGATGGGACCAGATGCCATGATCTTAGTTTTCTGAATGTTGAGCTTTAAGCCAACTTTTTCACTCTCCTCTTTCACTTTCATCAAGAGGCTTTTTAGTTCCTCTTCACTTTCTGCCATAAGGGTGGTGTCATCTGCATATCTGAGGTTATTGATATTTCTCCCGGCAATCTTGATTCCAGCTCGTGCTTCCTCCAGCTCAGCGTTTCTGATGATATACTCTGCATATAAGTTAAATAAGCAGGGTGACAATATACAACCTTGACATACACCTTTCCTGATTTGGAACCAGTCTGTTGTACCATGTCCAGTTCTAACTGTTGCTTCCTGACCTGCATATAGGTTTCTCAAGAGGCGGGTCAGGTGGTCTGGTATTCCCATCTCTTTCAGAATGTTCCACAGTTTTTTGTGATCCACACAGTCAAAGGCTTTGGCATAGTCAATAAAGCAGAAATAGATGTTTTTCTGGAACACTCTTGCTTTTTCCATGATCCAGCGGATGTTGGCAATTTGATCTGGTTCCTCTGCCTTTCCTAAAACCAGTTTGAACATCTGGAAGTTCATGGTTCACGTATTGCTGAAGCCAGGCTTGGAGAATTTTGAGCATTACTTTACTACCATGTGAGATGAGGACATCTAATCTAATTCTGCCCCTTTTTCTCCCTTCACCCTCTAATTGAAAAATGTAATACTGTGGGAGAAAGTGTTCATTGTGAAGAAATGAGAAAAACATTGCATTAAGTCAAGTTCTGCTTGTTGCTTTACTGCAGAACTTCTCGAAGACTCTAAGCCCTAATATGCATTGTGGCAGATATCACGTAGAGAACATGTTTCCCACGATAAGTTGACTATGGAACTTTTTTTCCCCTGAGCATCTGGAAACATCATCCTGTCCCAGTGGTAGACTACTGGTTTGAGGAAGGCTAGTCGCCAGCGTCCCTAACAGATGGGCAGCACCTGGAATATACTTAGTGACCACTGACACCCACGTTGTGAGCGAGCTCACCCCTAGGCCTCTCTTTCTTTGTGTTGAGCTGAAATCACCTTCATTGACACTGCCCTGTCTGTTCTCTGGAGCAACCCACAGAGTTCTTCCCCGCTTATACATAATAGCCCTCAAACTGCAAACTCTGTCATGTCTCTCCAGACCATTCTCAGGCACTTCTTCATTCTTCCCAAGACTTGCTTTCAAGTCTTTCACCCTCCGTGCTGTCTCCTGGAAACTCTCAAATAGTATTTCCCAAACTTGCCTTGGAATGCTGCGTGAGATACTGATACTTACTTCTTTAAAAAAGAGAGTTGACTGTGAAGAGATTAGATTTCATGGCCAAATCAGTTTGGAAAAGGCTATTATATTTGTCCATGTCCCTCCTGATCTGTTGTGAAAGTGAAGTCGCTCAGTCGTGTCCGGCTCTTTGCGACCCCATGGACTGTAGCCTACCAGACTTCTCTGTCCATGGGATTTTCCAGGGAAGAGTACTGGAGTGGGTTGCCATTTCTTTCTCCAGGGGATCTTCCTGACCCAGGGATCGAACCTGAGTCTCCTGCATTGCAGGCAGACACTTTACCCTCTGAGCCACCAGGGAAGCCCTGATCTGTTGTACTAGAAATGAAAAAGTTGTTAAGTGTGATTTAAGAACGAATTGTATGTATAATGAAGCTTTTTTTTTAAATGATGCATTGAGTAGTTGATAATTCAACTCAAGATGACATCTGTCTTTTTGCATCTGTGTCACAGTAATGACTCAGATGTAATTTACAGTCAGATGGGTCATCTTTAAACTTACTGCTGTCAGTTCAGGACTTTCCCTACCTTTTATTTTTCTCAGGTCTGTTATTTTACTAGACTTCTTCAGAGCACAGAAACTAATTTGTAGATAGTATTTTTCCTTTTCGGGTTTTGTTCATGTTACAGAATAAAGTCAGCTTGTAATGTGAAAATTCCTTAAAATCCTTAAAATATATGTAACTCCGATGCTTCATTCCCCAGAAGGAATGCAATTAGAAGTTTAATTATTAAAATATTCTGTTCCTTCAAAGACCAGCAGATAGGTTCCAGGTCACTCGTTCTTTCACTTTGAACTTTATAGGTGATTCTCTTTGAACTTTATAGGTGATTTTATCAGCTCCTCTGACCTCTCTTTAACAGACATTTCTCTGAGGCTCTCAATTAATTCTTATCATTTCTTTTTTTAAGATTATCATTGCATCCAATACTCCCAGGCTTTCTGGCAAGTTTCATGATGCATTTTTTTTCATTTGTCAGGAAATCCTAAAAACCATAGCTGTGTTCTCTTCATAGAATTCAGGCTTGAGCACTGTCACTGTGAAAGACGCCAGGAGCTGAGATCCACTGCGAGACCAGCCGTGTTTCTCTTCACAGCCGTTCCCGGGTTATGCAACAGTCACTAGGCTGTTTACACTGTTCGTGTTTTTGTTTTTTCGCTTTCACGAGCTCAAGCTCTCTCCCCTCATTTTCTTTTTTCCTGATTACACAAAGAGTTGACTTCTTAGAAGCCTGACAGGTGTGATGACTGTGGTACACATGTTCTTTGCCTTGTGTAGCTCTTCATTTCCTCTCTAAAGTTTTTTTTTTAAGGAAATGATCGATCGAGTTTGTTTCAGTATGACAACTTTGTGCTTCTAATTTAGTGTTTACACAGTTTAAAAAAAAAACATTAGTATTTGTGTGGTACTCTGAAATTTTTTAAAGCATTTCACAAGTATTTCATTTGATCTTTAAATTTACGTTAAGAGATAGCAGGGTTATCTCCCCATTTTAGGGTGTAGAAACTTGAAATTGATAGCTATTGGTGACTTGCTTAAGGTCTCAAAGCTAGTCAGGAATCTGGAAACCAAAAGTTATATCCAGGTTTTTTTGGCTTTAGTTTCCATATTTGGCATGACATCTTTAAGTTGTTTTCCTTTTTAAATGTCACAAACTATTTATTATTCTGTTTTATAATTCCTTCCTAATGATATCAAGTTTACCTCTCTGATACTATTTTCATCTTGGACATTTCTAATTGTGTATGTGTTTGTGTGTGTGAATTGAATACTGTGAATTTTAGATAATTTCTATTCCTTCCTTCTTGCTACCATAATTGCATTAGCCAATAATTCTTTTAAAACATTGTTTTGAAATTCCAAAAATTTTCTTCAAGGGTCCTTTGATTAAAGTCCAAGAGCAGCATTCAAATTTCCTTCTCATATTTTTAAGTGGTAAAGCAAAATATATTATTTATTAGTTACATATTATTTTACATTGTGTTATATCTTATTTATTGAATCTACTTTTTCATCTCCTTAGTTTGCTTACTACTGAAGAAACTAAGGAGATGAAATTGGCATTCTTATTACAGAACAGTGGTTATTTAAGAATGTATTAAAACTTTCTTCAAAAATGTTAGTATTTGGACTTCCCCGGTGGTCCAACTGTTTAAGAATCTGCCTGCCAACGCAGGGGACATGGGTTCAATCCCTGATCTGGGAATATTCCACATGCTGTGGGGCAACTAAGCCCATGCACCACAACTTCTGAGCCGGCGCACCTAGAACCTGTACTCTACAAGAGAAAACACAGTGAAAAGCCCACACGCCGCAACTAAAGAGTAGCTCCTGCTCATCACACCTAGAGAAAGCCCACTCATTGCAGTTCCTAGGGAAAGCATGTGCACAGTAAGACCCAGTGCAGCCAAAAATAAATAGCTAAAATTTTAAATAAATAAATAACCCTTGCAATGTGCCATTTCAACATCACATGTGGCTGACGTGGCCATCTGGTGACTAATCCTCTGCCTTCTGAGTCACCCCCCGCCAACCCTGCACTGCCCTCTGCTCCTCCTGCACTTCAGGTCCAATTGGCTGCTGTGTCTCCCTCTACCACTGGCCTTTCCATGTGCAGTTCTCTTTGCCTAACAGAATTCTTTCTCCCCACCCCCTTGGCCTACATTATGCCTCTTCCTTCAGGTTTCACACATTGCCTGACATCCACCCCAGATTTCTTATTACAGTGCTCTTGGCCTGTGCCTTTATTTCATAGCATTTATCTCAGTTTTGAAATCATTCACATACTTCCATAATTATTTAAATAACGTGCATTCTTTCCTAACAGAATGTAAACCTCAGGAACCAGTTTGCCTGATGTGTTAATTAAGTACATCAGTACTGTGTAAAGGAATAGCTGTGTTATCACTTACCACTCTATGATCAGTTTTTACTGTAATCTGAAACAAATGGGACTTTTCTAGTAAGTTGCAAAACCGTATTTGTAGGATGGCCAGCCATCTTCTAGCCCAGCAGTGGTCTTGCTCCAACTCCAACTTTTCTTTGGTGCCTGTTCTTTTATATCACCCCACCTTCTGTTATCATTTCTATCATAGTTCAGACATCACCCTCCACTAAGATTCTCTAATATTAGCATAAGCAAACAAAGGAGGAAGCCAAGAAAGGGAATATTAACAGTGTGCTCTATAAATAAATAATACTGTATCATTGCTGGGGGTTTTGTCTTTACAGGATACAAACTGGCATTTAATTACTTAAAAGCAAAAAGATATGTGGATGCAATTGACGTATGTCACCAGGTAACACTTAAATTTATATTTCTTAAAATTTTTCAGATGTGCTCTTTCCTACTTTTGTTTAATATCAAGTTGTGCATGAATAGAGATAGAGGATGTACTATTTTGGTTCAGTGCCTCGTCGGATACACCCGGAAGAAATTACTGGTTTTCAAAGTTTAGAAAATAAAGTTTACTTAAAAACATGTTTTTAATTAGGACTCAAATAAGGTTTGTCAATTTAAAGGAGGAAGCTAAAGGAGAAGCATGTTAAACAAACTTAATCCTTGAATCAGAAAATACCTGAAGATTATTATAGATTCTCCAGGTCATTGTTCGGAATAGGAGTTCTTATGTTTGTGTCCAAGTCTGGTTATTAGAGGATTCAGATTTATAAATTAAAGAGGTATTTTTGTTATTTAGAAGCCAATCAGTTACATTTCTGTAACTGATTTCTGGGCTTCCTTGATGGCTCAGACAGTAAAGACTCTCCCTGCAATGCAGGAGACCGGAGTTCAATCCCTGAATTGGGAAGATCCGCTGGAGAAGGGAATGACTACCCACTCCAGTTTTATTGCTTAGACAATTCTATGGACAGAGGAACCTGGCAGGCTATAGTCCATGGGGTTGCAAAGCAGCAGACATGATTGAGCGACTGACAATTGATTTCTGACTAGATGATCCCTTGCTAAATGACAAATTTTTGAGTTGCAGTTTTAGAATTTGCAATTTCTTTATATATACATTGTCCCATTGATATTCATACAAGGCATTGTACTAAATGTTGTTGGGAGCTCCAAGAAAAGCACGTTAGCAGAGAATAATGTAGTGTACCTTATCCCAGATAACTGTGTCAGCATCATTATAGTGAATACTTGGCTCCAGTGATTGCTATTGATTACTGAATCTCTGTGTAAGGCAATGTTTCACGTTAAGGTTAAGGTTATATATTAGAGTCATTTGTGGAGTTTTTATTTTTCTTTCTTTATGACTATCACCCTACTCTTCAACTCACTAGACCTGGAAATTTGTATGTTTCAAAATCATTCCAGGTAAATCTTATGTGTACTCCTGGGTGAAAATATCTCTAAGGATTTGTTAAATATCATGCATAAATAGCTAAATTTTAAAAAGTATCTTAAATCATTGATCATAATTGTTTTCTATAACTGATTTATTAAGGAAATAATTATATTTGTTGTATTTTCCACATGTAGTGGTACATTTTTACCATTTTCATCTATTTACTGTTAATAGAAATAAGTCATCATGTCACATCTCAGATGTCACCTTTAAAAGGTGTTGTTGTATTTGCATTATTATTATTGTAATGTAATCTCAACTGTAATGCCATTGCTAGTAAGTTTTGTGGCTCCCCAGTTCTTGATAATGAATTATAAGTTTTTGTTTTATTTTGTTTGTGTTTGCAGGTTCTTGAAGCACATCCAACTTACCCCAAAATCAGAAAGGATATACTTGATAAGGCTCGCACATCTTTAAGACCTTGAAAATTATTTTAACTTTTCAAAGCAAGAAATGGAAAGAATCTTAGTTCTTCCAGTCCAAAATAGATTTAAGCTAATACTTTGTATTATAAAGCATACTTTCTCCAGCAGAGGCTGCTGTTGCATATAAAGAGAAACACTCTGTTAAATGGATGTCTTTCAGTGGAGAAAGTGAATGAGAGCTGGTTTATTTAATTGATTCTCTTGATTAGGTGCAGATTTGGTGTTTCTGTGGTAAAGATTATAACCCATTTCTATAAAGAATATTTTGTTAAAATCTAGGTAGGTAAGTACCCTATATCTTTTCTAAGGAATATTGTTTCTTTCAGGAAATACGTTTAAAATCCTATTGGTCTCTGTTAAACATTTTTGTGATATTCTCTGTTATTTCAAAGGTTTGAGGAAGTTTCCATGTAAATATTTATAAAAAAGAAAACATATTTTTAATAAACATTTTATGAAATTCATGAACTCAAAACACATGGTGAAGTTTTGCAACTTCAGGGTAAACTACCCATGTTAACGCATAGTACTACAGAAACTGACTTTCTTAGAAGAATCTTTTGGAAAAGTATAAATAGTGTTTGTGAGTTCCCCTTCTTTGTTGAATTGATTCTTCCTGCTTTTAATGCCAGTGAGGTTCTTTTAAGAAATAACCATTACCTGAAATTAAATAGGTAGACCTTTATAACAATATTTAACCTTAGCCCAAAAACAAGGTCTTTTGGTGTAACTTTAGACACTGTGACACCTGGTAGAGAATATTTTCAGTCAGCAGGGACTCACGAAGCACACCATGTAAAAAGCAACCGCATACCCCACTATCCCTAGCATTTCTACCCCCAACCTGCGAGAGTTACTTACTGTTCACACTGAATTGAACTTAACCTTTCCAGATGGCACTAGTGGTAAAGAACCTGCCTGCCAATGCAGGAGACTCAAGAGATGCGGGTTCAATCTCTGGGTCAGGAAGATACCCTGGAGAAGGGAATGGCAGCCCACTCCAGTATTCTAGCCTAGAGAAGCCCATGGACAGAGGAGCCTGGTGGGCTACAGTATCTGAGCACAGCAGCACAGCATAAACCTGATCTTCATAAACTCAATTCTTAGCATCATTTTTAGTGTATCTACATCTTTTTTCAGTTGCTTTAAAAAATACAGTAAACAGTCTTCCCTTTTAACTGCATTTTCAGTTTTTAAAAGTCACTTCCTTTTCCTAAAGTACTTCATGTTTATTTCTTTTGAGTTACATTCTTATTTCAAATCACTTCTCTAAGTTTCCAGAGTCCTTTTAATTCCAATTATGTGTTATAAGATTTCTAATCATTTTTAGTTATGGTGTTTCATGGAAATGTTTCATAATTAGAGCATTTATGAAATATTTCATGTTTGTTAAGACACTCCCATGTCTTATTACATTTTGTCCTCACAGTCCTATAATACAGATATCATTATCGCTGTTTGACAAATCTGGCACTGTGACACATTATCTTTGTCTGTAATTTAGGGGGAAGAAACTTTCAACCTGAATGGACATTGTTAAGGACATAATACAACAAAATACCCTTAGCAGTTCCAATGAGCCTGCATTGTAGAATGCTAGAAACATGGAAATTGGATGGAGAAAGTAGAACATCTGTTTTCCCAGCAAGACATTTCCAAATCTGTTGTCCTATCTATTGAATGAGGAGTTTGTTTTTGTTTCTTAAGCAGCCACTTATCCTGCCATTTGTTAGATACTATCCTAGGAACTTTCTTTAAAGTATGTCTTTTATTTCTCAATAAACTCTCTAGAGAAATCATATTTTTCAGATAATGAGATGAAGCTCAATCTAAAATTGGCCCAAGCTCACAGAAAAATTGTCAGAACCTGGATTTCACACCAGCCTTTCCTAAACTGAGATGCTTTCCATAACTAAGAGAGACTGTGTCTGAAAGAAACATTCTCTTATCTGCACCCGGCTAGCAGATGAAACTGAGTGTTCTATCCCAGAGATGGCTAGGTAATGAGGAACAAGAGCTGAGTGGAGGGAACGTTTGTAAGATGTGGAAACTACTAAAGAGAAGCCTGAGCGAGCAGCAGTGTGGTGCAGCGGTCAGGAAAGTGGACCTGAAGCCAGGCCGTCCTAGGTCTAAAGTTTGACTCTGCTACTTACGAGATGGTTCACCTTGCTCAAGCTACATCGGCTCTCTGAGCCTCGGTTTTCTTTATGGTTTTCTCATCCATAAAGAAGCATGTCAGGATAATAACCTTCCTTGGGTTGTTGTTAAGAATTAAATGAGAGAACTCACATAAAACCTATAATGAATCTTACTCACTTAGGCTCTTAATAAATAGCAGCTCTGTTATTATAAACTGAACAGGGTCAAGTAGTAGTTGCAACTGAGAAGAACCTTCACAGGAGAAAAGAGCCAACAAGGACAAAGGTGAGACTGACAGAACCAGTCAGGCCCCGAAGCACAGGCACACAGGAGTCAGGAATTCTCATGCATGGTCTCCCCGTCCCTTCTTGCCTCTTTCTCTCTCACTCTTCCAGCCCCAACCGGAAATTATGTTGCACTCTACATGTATAAATCTCACTTCATCTAATTTTTGAACAGACTTACCCTTCCCTCCTCTACTGGAATTCTCTCCCAGCTCTCCTCTCCCTAATCCCCAACTCACTGTCTCCAAGCTTCCCTCTCTAGGCTTATTCTTTCTTTCACTCGGTTATCAGTTTATTAATCACCTGCTCAGAGACGCTGTCCATGTCCCCTGATACTCTATAAAGTAGCTGTCATGTCAGTCTGTACTCTGTCACCATATTTAAACCCTCTATTTAGCACTTGCTAATCTCTGATGTTTTTCTTGTTCACATGCCCGAGATCACACATCCAGGAAAGCTGGAACTCGAACTGAACTGCTACTTGAAGGAATCAGTTCCCATAGCATGTTCAGTGAGAGTTTAGGGTCCACACGTAAGATGGAGAAGGAAGGACACAACATGAATGAAAGAATTTTCTGTGAATCTGGGGTTTGAATACCACCGCCCTCTTAATAAGGAAGCAGTCGTAAGTTCAATGTCCTTTGACCTCAGGTCAGGTAGTATGAAGAACTAGATCCCAAAAGGAAATAGCTTTCTTTTCCAGAAGTCAAGAACCTAGAGCAATTCTGGAAAGAAGGGTTTTATGCATGGACAGCTGAGGAAGCTAGGTTAAACTTTACACTAGGGTAGATAATAGAATCACTATGGAAACCAAAAGACCAGTTAAAACTGAGAGGAACTCTCTCCTAGTTTGGGTCTGGTGATAAGTGAAGAGCCTTTTAACAGGATCATGGACCCTGTGCTAGTGCTGATAAAGTAGAAAATGCAATTTTGTTAGTTTGTTTTTAGTGAAAGATTGGCAACAGTGCAAGAAGAACAGCACATTCATCCTCTGTTGGTAGAAGTGTTATGCCCCCTTCTGAAGGGCAATTTGGCAGTATGAATTAAGGTTTCATCCTTTGACCAGGAAATCTCACTTAGAGAAATACATCCTAAGAGACAGTCAGAAATCTCAAGGTTTTTTGGTTTAAAAACTGGTAAAAGCAAAAAGTTTAGGTTTTATGGTTATTGTCAAAACATTCAACATAAGTGGTTGAAAATATTAGTTTATCTGATAATGGTAAACTATATGGTCATCAAAAGCCGTTTTCAAAGGTGGGTTTTTTTTGTTTTGTTTCTTTACTACTTATGTTTTAAAACTTTTTTCAAAGATTTTTAACTGCTGGGTGTCTTACAAAATAACAAGTGAAAATTCACGAAACATAACCATATAAAATTAATTTGCTTAATAATAATAAGTATAGTGAAGTGAAAGTCACTCAGTCGTGTCCAACTCTTTGCAACTCCATGGACTGGAATTCTCCAGTATTCTGCAGAATACCGGAGTGGGTGGCCGTTCCCTTCTCCATTGGATCTTCCCGACCCAGGAATCAAACCAGGGTCTCCTGCATTGCAGGCAGATTCTTTACCAGCTGAGCTACCAGGGAAGCCCAAACAGATGTATACATAGATATATATATATACACACATAGACAACACACAACTAATGCAATTTTAATGGCAGTTATATCTGCGTGTGATGAAATAGTAATGAGAAATGTGCCATTTTTGAAGTTAACTGCAATGAACACATGTGAAGTGAAGTCGCTCGGTCGCGTCCGACTCTTTATGACCCCATGGACTGTAACCTACCAGGTTCCTCCACTCGTGGGATTTTCCAGGCAAGAATACTGGAGTGGGTTGCCATTTCCTTCTCCAGGAGATCTTCCCAACCCAGGGATTGAACCCAGATCTCCCACGTTGTAGGCAGACGCTTTACTGTCTGAGCCACCAGGGAAGTCCCCTACCTCCCCACGAAAAAGGATTTTTTTTCCTTTTTAAAAAAAGCATATCTTTCTCAAAGATGAATAGAAAAAAACTAAACAAAAGCTGACACTGACATTCTTTCAACTCTTAACACCCACACTTTACTACTAATGGTTTGAACAAAATGTAATCTGGTTTATTTCATTTGTCAGAGAAGATTCAAGAAGTCGAAGTTAGACAAATACTCTGCCAGAAAGTGGAAACAGGAGAGCGCCGATAGCAGCGCTGATAACAAGCACCCCGGAGTTACGGGAGATGTGAGCCCCATCCAAATGAGTGCAGAGCACACTCCTGCAACCACAGGGGAAGCAAGTGAGAGGGCTTCCCTGGTGGCTCAGTGGCGAAGAACCTGCCTGCCAGCGCAGGAGACACAGGTTCAACTCCTGACCCAGGAAGATTCCACATGCCTTGGAGCAACAAAGCCTGTGCCCTACAGCTATTGAGTCTGTGCTTGAGAGCCCAGGAACTGCAACTACTGAGACCACGTGCCGCAATTACTGAAGTCTGTGTGCCTAGAACCTGTGCTCTGCAACAGGAGAACCCAGTGCAATGAGAAGCCTGCACCCTGCAACTAGAGAGTAGTCCCCATTGCCACAACTAGAGCAAAGTCCATGCAGCAACGAAGACCCAGCACAGCCAAAACTAAACGCTAAAAAATAAAAAAGCAAAACCCACTTTCTGCACTTCCCAGGATTCTATCAACAGTTTTAATGATGATCCTACCAAACGTAATTAGTATGAAGCCAGAGGAAATAAGCGAAATCATACACGGCCACAATGGTTGTGTGGTGTGAGACCTGGGCAGGGTGACCCAGCTGACCGGGGAGCAGAGCAGAAGCTAACATGCTGGGTCACACACCTCCAACCGCTCCCCTTGCAGGAAGAGGACCCCTTCCTAATTTGGGCAAAGTATAGAAGGGGAGGAATTAGAGACAAGAGAAAAGTGCTTGGCTGTAGGGCTGAGGGTAAGGGAGCAATAGAGTGATGGCTACAGAAGTTTATGAAAAGATTTTTATTTTCTGTTTTTTAAGACAGGAGCTATTATACTAGAGTATCTTGGAATATTTATGGGAGAAAGTAGATACTGAAAGTATAAGAGAAGAGGAGGAAGCCTGAGTAGGAAAAGGGGTCCAGGGGGTGGTTTAGGGGAGTTAGAATTTAGAGGGATGTATGATTTTTGTAAAGGGAGTAAAAGAACAAAATCACTGTAGAAAGAGTTATTATGTATAAAGGTGGTCCAGGAGCCCTTATGCTAATTGGCTCCATCAGTTTTATAATAATTGAAATGGACTTTGACCTAGAGGCAGTACCATTCCTTCCTATGCATGGAATTTGGGGGCCTCCGTTTCCCTTGGGCTCCGAAGTATTTTTCACTTACTTCCAGGTTCCTGTTTGTGGTTGCTGGGAGTTTGCCTGCCAGATCAGAGGAGGGTTACTGTAACATCGTAAATCATAGTTATGAGCAAAAAAAGTTACCCACCTTTTAATACTCTTTAAGAACCAGATGTTTTCCAGAGAAATGCTTGACTCTGCAATCTGCCTTGCAGTGCACATAAATGAATCTGGCACGCTGCCCATAAAAGCAATTTGATCCCATAAATGAGGAAAGCTGAGTAATGAGCAGGTTCTAAATGTCTTCCTTCCGAGTGGTATAACCTTAGAGTCTATGGCAATCTTTAAACCAGGCTGTTTTCAAATAGTGTGTATGTTATTTTTATCTTCAAACAAAATTCTTTTGGCAACGTAAAAGAAACTCTGTTTTTAAAGAAACAAGTATATTTTGAGAAAGTAATTACTGTTTGCTCCAAAGCCAGGCTAGTTTTATTTTTAATTGGTAAATGATGTAAGATGCTCCCCCCGCAAAAAAAAAAAAAAAAAAAAAAACACTTGAAACACTAAGAACAGGGCTGTGAAGTATGAAGTAGTATCCTCACTTATAATGGTTAATAGGTCCTGTTTCACAGATAGAGATTAAACTTTTTTGAAAAATACATTAAGCTTAACACTGAAGGGAAAAAATGTGCTAAAATGCTAAGCAGTTACATAAATGTTCTTTTTAAACAGTTTAAGTTAAATACTTTAAGTTACTCTAGTCAATGAATGAAAACTCCCTGACATATACTTCCTTGAAAACCTGTTGGCAAATTTTTCACATTAACTTAAGTCACAAGCTGCAAAGGATAGTTGGAGGGGGATACAGGGATTGGGAAAAGTCCAGAATATTGAGAGCACCCAAGAGCACAGTTAAAGTGATGGAACACTGACCACACAGATGCTAGGGGAAGAAATGGGACCAATGAGATGTGTCTAGATCCTGATGTCACTTCTCTCTTCTAAACAAGTGACTCTACTGTTGCTTCAGTTCAGTTCAGTCGCTCAGTCATGTCCAACTCTCCGCGACCCCATGAATCACAGCACACCAGGCCTCCCTGTCCATCACCAACTCCCGGAGTTCACTCAAACTCATGTCCACAGAGTTGGTGATGCCATCCAGCCATCTCATTCTCGGTCGTCCCCTTCTCCTCCCGCCCCCAACCTTTCCCAGCATCAGAGTCTTTTCCAGTGAGTCAACTCATCGCATGAAGTGGCCAAAGTACTGTCGCTTAAGAAGTGTAATATCTTTTTGCATTAAGTTACTGCTGTTGCCATAGATCTCTTAAAATGTAAATATTATTTTCGTTCCAATAAAAATTGGTTTTTTTCCACAGAAAGAAAGAAAATTTGATTCTTTTTAGACTTTTCACTTGGAAATCATTTCAAACTTAAAGAAGTTTCATGAATAAGAAAAGTACAAAGAGCACCCACATTGCCATTTATCCAGATACTAAAATGTTGTTAATATTTTATCTCATTTGCTTCATCATTTGTGTCATCTCTGTGTGTATACAAATTTTATACATATGTTTCCATATGCACATATACACATCTATGCATAAATTTTTTTTTCTGAACATTTTGAGGGAAAGTTTCATACATCATACATGCCTCTTTACTCCTAGGTACATCACTCATATTTCCTGAGAATGGGGATATTCTCCAATATAATCACAGTACACTTATGAACATCAGTTCAAGATAAATACAAAACTTTTAATCTGCCACTCTTCACTGCCAGCTGATCCAGGATTAATCCCTTACGGCATCTTTTCCTTCCAGCTGAGTTACATTCTGGGATTGGATATTACATGTCATGTCTTTAGTCTTGTTTAATCTAGAGCATTTCCACAGCCACCTTCTGAAAATACAGTTCTCTGACCCCCCCTTTTTAAAATATGAGTGTTCCTCTGTTTTGTGTGTGTCTGATATTTCCCTGAGATTGAATCTGAATTGAACATTTATGGCCATAATATTGTGTAAGTGAAGTGATGTCCTCAAGGTGTCACATCTGGAAACATACATGTCCATCTGCCCTCACTGGTGACATTAATTTTGATTCCACAAGTCACATTTTTCTACTATATAGTTGTTTTTTCCCTTGCAACTAATAACCAATTTTTGAGGAGACATTTTCAGATCATACAAATATTCTGCTCCTTCAAAAATTTCCCCTAGATTAGTATGATTCCTGCTTGATCTGATATTCACCATGATGATTACAAATGAAGATATTCTAATATCACTACTTTCTTTACATATTCCAGTCAGCCCTTAGCATTTACTATAAACAAGAGCCCATTCCTTATTATTTTTTACATATTTAATTCATCTATTTAATATCATGTGTTCATGAGTTCCCATTTTTTCAGTGGTTCATAATTCATTAATGCCTTTAATTATTTTGGTGCTCAAATGGTTTCATATTTGGCCAACAGAAGCCACATCATTTGCCTTTTTTTTTTTTTAAGAACTTTCCTACTTTCTAACAACAAAATATCCCAGCTTCAACTTCTAATTACCCTGTCCCAGCCCTGCAATCAGCCATTTCTCTAAGAAGCCCTGGTTCCCTTGAGTGAGGCAATGTATTAGAAATCAAGATCTTAGTGCAAAGTGTGCTCACTGCCGCTTTGGATGAAGTGCTTCTAAACCTGAAATAGAAAACGTATGCATGTATGTATGTGTATACATGTATACATGCATATACAGGTGTAAAACACACATACTGAAACACTTTAGAAGTCACAGAATTATACTAACTCTTCCAAATCCAAGTTATCAGCATAGTTCTTTCTGTGTTCCCCAAATTTTCATTTGCATGTCCTTTCTTCCAGTGAGACCCTGAGTCCCGACAACTTCATCATATTTGTTCATTTTTTCAATCGAAATAATTTCAGAATGGCTTCACCCTAAGACTCACAAAAAACAAATGTACTGAAAATAACTCAGAATTTTCCCCCCACTTTTCCTAGTACCATCAATTTTGATTGGTTTTAATGTTTATAAATTTGACAACATATTTTAAAATGTTACCATAAGCATTCCCAGTGGTATGAAGTATTTTAAAAATCAAACTGAATAATTTATTGATGACAGGAGGGTGTGCTCAGCTCCATAGATCAGCTTTGCAGATTCCTTCCAAATATTCATCTACTTTCAAAATAAATACTATCCCTTCCCACACCAACCAGTGTCATATTAATGATCCCTTGGCAGGAAAAAGAGTATGAGACGAGCTTAAGCAAAACATCATGTGCTGAGGATTGAGAGATGAAGTGTTTTTGTTTTTCTTTTTTAATAAAATATGTAGTAGATATATATGACCATAAATAGATTTATTTTTTGTTTGCCCTTAGGTGTTTTCAGACCCTTTGCTCTGATGGTTTACATGGCAGTTATAAACATCTCTAAAAACAGGAAAATTTTCTTCTGAGACTGTTAAACAAAATACTAGTTTCTGGTTTATAGCAACTAACACCAATTTCCCTTCAACCTGCTTTTTCAAACTGCTGCCTTTTTTCATTTTTTCATTGAATGAATTGTCATTTCTTGAAAAAGTCAGATTCATTTCCCCTATTCTTTATTTTTGTATTTACATTTCATATCTATTTTCTTGAGTCCTACGGCCCCACAAGATATTTTCGAATAGCAGAGCTGCAGAGATGATGGGGAGGTCAGCTATGTTAATTTCAAAGCGCCCCAGTCTTCCATGTGGGGTTGCCTAGCAACCCATCTCTCAGGCCCCCTTTGTGGCTGTGAGAAGAGGAAGCAATCCTCCTAGATGCTCTCAAACCGAGATGGTTTCATAAAGTGAAAAACCTTTTGCAAAGGCTCCAGCACAACCCCTGTCTCCTTTTCGGCCCACTTTGTACACTTCACACCTGATGAGAGAAATACTCCACCTTTTGATGTTTTAGATCTGACACGTATAAAAAAGAGCCACACATGCTATGGTCAAACAGTGAAAGTGACCTGTATCCCTATGTTAAATTGAAGCACATTAATTAAATCGCTCATCGTCCCCTTTCTCTTACATGAAAGCATACTTACCCCTCAAGTTCTAAAAGCCAGTTATGTTAAATGAAACTGCAACTGCCTGCTGAGCATCAGTTACCATAGCGACGTGAGGCGGGAGTGTTTTCCTCCTTTAGGCACAGGATGGCTGAAGTGTGTTCAACCAGGGACTCAAGCAGCATGTTGACTAGAAATCAGACATCTGGGAAGAAGCTCCTCTATTCCCTTTTCTCCACAGTAACTTGAAAAAATAACTAACCCCTCTGCTATTCCCTAAAGATATTAGCCTTTTAGAAGCAAACTTCAGTGGGTGGCAGAAGTGTCCTACCTTAGGGCATACAGGAGAAGGGAGAACAATGACACATGCCAGGAAAGCCCACGTGAACAGCTGAGCCACGCTGAGACGAGTGCTCTATAAGATATGCTGACTTTTCAGACACTCTGAAAATACACAGCAAAAATAACAGCTAGAAATCCATGCATTTCCACATTGTAACAACAATGACATACAATTTTAAAACCATTTATGATTTCCTAATCTTATTTTGTGGACTTCCCAGGTGGCTCAGTGGTAAAGAATCCTCCTGCCAACACAGGAAATGAGGGTTTGATCCCTGGATTGGGAAGATCCCGTGAAGAAGGAAATGGCAACCCACTGCAGTATTCTTGCCTGTGAAATCCCATGGCCAGAGGAGCCAGGTGGGCTACAGTCCATGGGGTTGCAAAGGGTTGGACGTGACTTAGCAGCTGAGCACATGCATAACCTTATTTTCTAGGCTACTGATGCTATTCAGGAGAACAGTATGATTCAGATCCATATTGTTTTGTGAAGTCTTTATAACTGAGAGTTAAATCAGGTATAAAGCAAATGTCCCATTCTCTCTTGCCTCCAATTATGGCTGAGGAAAGAGAGGCAGTAGAGCATTTGAGGCTTTGAGGTCAGACAACCTGACTCTGTATCCTTTGCCACTTATCAGTGTGATTTGGGAAAGTTTCTTTCATTCCTTAAGTCCCAATTTCCTAACACTTTAAAAGGGAATGAAAAGACAATTGTTGACAGTATGAAATAAGAAAACATATGTAAAGTACCTGGCATTGATAAGGGGTTAAACACTGATAGCAGGTGTGATGAACTTAGCTTATCAAACACAGCATTCAATCATCACTGAAGACCTGGGCTGCACCCAGCAGTCTGTTTGATGTGTGATGAATACTAAGGTCCAGTCAAAAAGGAGGCAGCCAAATTGGGGATGCCTACTGCTGGTTATCCACCCTGTGGGCATTCCCATTTGGTGCAGCATTCCCACCAATATTCTGTCCATACTAATATGGCACTCCTCATAGTTTGCATCCAGGGCCAGTTTTCTAGGGTAAAAAGTCTTGCTACTACTTTACAGTTAAATTTTGCCTTTCTACCCAAACAGGTGTTTCCAGCACCTTCAGTCACCATATTCCTCAGACTGGAGATTGCCTTCCATGGGCAAAGTTAAAATAACGTGTGACCACCAAAGAAAAACCTCCAAAAGATCTATCAAAGTGCCTGTTCTTGGGCTCTCTTATCTGGCAACAGAATATCTTCTGGTGATTTATTGACAAATTATTGACATCATTCTTAGAAAACATAACCTGTTAACAATTCAAATCACTTAGTCTTACTCCTTTATTCTAGACATGAGGCGCAGAGTTCAGGGACATTGATGAATTTATCTAAATCATATGCAGATATACCTATACACATGCTCATACACACATGACACAATGCAGACACGCACACACACTGGTAAATACACATATATAAAGACAATAAATTCTATAGACTTTTTTCATGTTTATCTCAAAGTTAATTCCAAGCTCCTCATTATTAACAGTGATCACAGTTTGCTAGAAATAGAAACCAATATAAGCTGTCCTGAGTTAAGGGTAAAGTTCTAAGGATCATGAGGCTTACTAAGGTCAGCACTGAAGCTAAGAAGCAGGAAGCAACTGGAACCAGGGACTGAAATGCGGGCAGGACTGCCAACCTCTGCTGCTTTGGCCGTGTCTGTATTCACCTACTTCATTACTCACTGGAGACCGATTCTGCACCGGGCAAATTGAACCCTCACTACACAGACATTTTCTTCAGCTCTCACAGACATTTCACTACTCCTGTCCAAGTTACAGATTTAGCCACATGCAGAGAATCAAGTCTAAGTCCCTTAACCCAGCCCCTACCCTACTCTGGTGAAGAGGGAGGCCACCCAGTACAACAGGTCACACACCATGCCCAATGGATCAGAACACTGCTGAGCAGACAACCCCACAGGCTCCTCAACACTCACGTCATCTGATCCTTTTGCACCTCTCACTCCACAGTACTTAAGCCAATATTCAAAAAATAAATAAATAAAAACGTACCCAGGCACTAGCATAGATGACCAACTGTACAAAATAGCACAAATTTTAGTTTTAAAAAGTGTAGAAAATAACGCTAACAAAATAATTTTCAATGTGATGAATTACTTGTTCAAAATCATAATTCTTCCACCTGTTTTCTTTCTACCAGATTTATACTGTACCAGGCTGTACTATTTCAGTTTAACCGGGAGATTAGTGGAGCCTGTACTGCTGAGAGTCTCAGCAACATAACTGCCCAGGCCAGTATGTTTCCAAGTCAGGGAGAAAGCCACCATAAAGACCCCTGCTTCTCTAAATTGATTAGTATGCAATTACAAATATGTTGATGTATACCAAGACTTCTGACCTTTATATTCCTTCCTCTGTGCAAGGTGACTCTTACATTTACACATTATACTATTATCAGGTAAAAGGAAGTCATTAACTACTATCCCAGCTCATGGGAAAGACAGGGAGATGCTGGAAGGGGAATCAATCAGGCTGGCTCCATTTAGGCCTGAAGGATTCCTTGTTATGCTACCCCATTATGTCCAGGACTCCCTCACCCCTGCCCCACCACCTTTTTTCTCTTGAGCTTGTAATTGTCCTGGGGCATTGTAAGGTGAGCAGAAGTTAGAGAGATAGCAAAATTTAAGGAAATGGATAGGAATCCTGTTTTCAGGGAGGACCCAAACAAGATGTTAGCTGATGGAGTGAAAATTTCAGGAGAAGCAGAAAGCAAGTACAGCTAACTGAGCTCTCAGGGACAGGAGATGCACATTTGGATGAAAGCTAAGGTTTGCCGGTGATGTCTCTGCTCCCATGAGTAGAACTGTATCTTGAGAGCACACACTTGGGCAAGAATATTACAAGGTTGCCCAAGGTCCCATCTGCATAGCTATAACCACCTCCCCTGGCCCCCTTTCCCTCACTCCCCCTCCTCAAGGTCCACTGGAAAAGGGAAGGGCAAACCACTTCAGCATTCTTGCCTTGAGAGCCCCATGAACAGTGTGAAAAGGCAAAAAGATACAACACTGAAAGATTAGCCCTTTAGGTCGTTAGGGGTCAAATATACTACTGGAGAAGAGCAGGGAAATAGCACCACAAGGAATGAAGAGGCTGAGCCAAAGTGGAAACAACAGCCATTTGTGGTTGTGTCTGGTTGTTAAAGTAAAAACCAATGCTGTAAAGAATGATACTGCATCGGAAACCGGAATGTTAGGTCCACGAATCAAGGTAAAGTGGAATTGGTTGAACAGGAGTTGGCAAGAGTGAACATCAACATCTTAGAAATCAATGCACTAACATGGACCAGAATGGGCGAATTTAATTCAGATGACCATTATAGCTACTACTGTGGGCAAGAATCCCTTAGAAACATTGGAGTAGCCCTCATAGTCAACAAAACAGTCCCAAATGCAGTACTCGGTGCAGTCTCAAAAAAGAGAGAATGATCTCAGTTTGTTCCCAAGCAAACCATTCAGTATCACAGTAATCCAAGTCTATACACCAACCACTAATGCTGAAGAAGATGAACAGTTCTATGAAGACCTACACGACCTCCTAGAACTAATACCAAAAAAAGATGTCCTTTTCATCATAGGGTACTGGGAATACAAACGTAGGAAGTCAAGAGATATCTAGAGTAACAAGCAAATTTGGCCTTGGAGTACAAAATGAATCAGGGCAAAGGATAACAGAGTTTTATCAAGAGAACACACTGATCACAGCAAACACCCTCTTCCAACATCACAAGAGAGAACTCTACACATGGACATCACCAGGTGGTCAATACTGAAATCACATTGATTACATTCTTTGCAGCCAAAGATGGGGAAGCTCTGTACAGTCAGCAAAAACAAGACCAAGAGCTGACTATGGCTCAGATCATGAACTGCCTATTGCCAAATTCAGACTTAAATTGAAGAAAGTAGGGAAAACCACTAGACCATTCAGGTATGACCTAAATCAAATCCCTTAGGATTATACAGTGGAAGTGACAAATAGATTCAAGGGATTAGATCTGATAGAGTAACTGAAGAACAATGGACAGAGGATCATAACACTGGATAGGAGGCGGTGATCAGGACCATACCCAAGAAAAAGAAATGCAAAAAAGCAAAATGGTTGTTTCAGGAGGCCTTACAAATAGCTGAGAAAAGAAGAGAAGCAAAGGCCAAGGAGAAAAGCATAGATACACCCATCTGAATGCAGAACTCCAAGAAAGCAAGGAGAGATAAGAAAGCCTTCCTCAGCGATCAGAGCAAAGAAATAGAAGAAAACAACAGAACAGGAAAGACAAGAGAGCTCTTCAAGAAAATTAGAGATTCCAAGGGAACATTTCATGCAAAGATGGGCTCGATAAAGGACAGAAATGGTATGGACCTAACAGAAGCAGAAGATATTAAGAAGAGGTGGCAAGAATACACAGAAGAACTGTACAAAAAAGATCTTCACGACCAAGATAATCATGATGGTGTGATCACTCACCTAGAGCCAGACATCTTGGAATGTGAAGTCAAGTGGGCCTTAGAAAGCATCACTACGAACAAAGCTAGTGAAGGTGATGGAATTCCAGTTGAGCTATTCAAATCCTGAAAGATGATGCTGTGAAAGTGCTGCACTCAATATGCCAGCAAATTTGGAAAACTCAGCAGTGGCCACAGGACTGGAAAAGGTCAGTCTTCATTCTAATCCCAAAGAAAGTCAATGCCAAAGAATGCTCAAACTACCGCACAATTGCACTCATCTCACACGCTAGTAAAGTCATGCTCAAAATTCTCCAAGCCAGGCTTCATCAATATGTGAACCGTGAACTTCCAGATGTTCAATCTGGTTTTAGAAAAGGCAGAGGCACCAGAGATCAAATTGCCAACATCCACTGGATCATGGAGAAAGAAAGAGAGTTCCAGAAAAACATCTATTTCTGCTTCATTGACTTTGCCAAAGCCTTTGACTGTGTGGATCACAATAAACTGTGGAAAATTCTGAAAGAGAAGGGAATACCAGACCACCTGACCTGCCTCTTGAGAAACTTGTATGCAGGTCAGGAAGCAACAGTTAGAACTGGACATGGAACAACAGACTGGTTCCAAATAGGAAAAGGAGTACGTCAAGGTTGTATATTGTCACCCTGCTTATTTAACTTCTATGCAGAGTACATCATGAGGAATGCTGGGCTGGAAGAAGCACAAGCTGGAATCAAGATTGCTGGGAGAAATATCAATAACCTCAGATATGCAGATGACACCACCCTTATGGCAGAAAGTGAAGAGGAACTCAAAAGCCTTTTGATGAAAGTGAAAGAGGAGAGTGAAAAGGTTGGCTTGAAGCTCAACATTCAGAAAACAAAGATCATGGCATCTGGTCCCATCACTTCATGGGAAATAGATGGGGAAACAGTGGAAACAGTGTCAGACTTTATTTTTGGGGGCTCCAAAATCACTGCGGATGCTGATTGCAGCCATGAAATTAAAAGACGCTTATTCCTTGGAAGGAAAGTTATGACCAACCTTGATAGTATATTAAAAACAGACACATTACTTTGCCAACAAAGGACCATCTAGTCATGGCTATGGTTTTTCCAGTGGTCATGTATGAATGTGAGAGTTGGACTGTGAAGAAAGCTGAGCGCCGAAGAATTGATGCTTTTGAACTGTGGTGCTGGAGAAGACTCCAACCAGTCCATTCTAAAGGAGATAAATCCTGGGTGTTCATTGGAAGGACTGATGCTGAAGCTGAAACTCCAATACTTTGGCCACCTCACGCGAAGAGTTGACTCACTAGAAAGGGCTCTGATGCTGGGAGGGATTGGGGGCAGGAGGAGAAGGGGACAACAGAGAATGAGATGGCTGGATGGCATCACAGACTCGATGGACATGAGTTTGTGTGAACTCCGGGAGTTGGTGATGGACAGGGAGGCCTTGCGTGCTGTGATTAATGGGTCGCAAAGAGTCGGACATGACTGAGAGACTGAACTGAACTGAAGATAACCATGATGATGTGATCAGTCACCTACAGCCAGACTTCCTGGAGTGTGAAGTCAAGTGGTCCTTAGGATACATTACTACAAACAAAGCTAGTGGAAGTGATGGAATTCCAGCTGAGATATTTCAAATCCTAAAGATGATGCTGTTAAAGTGTTGCATTCAATAGATCAGCACATTTACAAAACTCAGCAGTAGCCACAGAGCTAGAAAAGGTCAGCTCTCATTCCAATCCCCAAAAAGGGCAATGCCAAAGAATGTTTAAACTACCATATACTTGCACTCATTCACATGCTAGGAAAGTTATGTTTAAAATCCTTCAAGCAAGGCTTCAGCAGTACATGAACCAAGAAATTCCTGATATATAAGATGGATTTAGAAAAGACAGAGGAACCGAAGGTCAAATTGCCAACATCCATTGGATTATAGAAAAAGCAAGGGAGTTCCAAAATATCTACTTATGCTTCATTGACTGTGCCTTTGTGTGGATCACAACAAACTGGAAAATTCTTAAAGAGATGGAAATATCAGACCACCTTACTAGACTCCTGAGAAACCTGTATGCAGGTCAAGAAGCAACAGTTAGAACCAGACATGGAACAACAGACTGGTTCAAAATTTGGAAAGGAGTACATCGAGGCTGTATATTGTCACCCTGCTTATTTAAATTCTATGCAGAGTATATCATGTGAAATGCCAGGCTGAATGAAGCAGAATCTGGATTCAAGATTGCTGGGAGAAATATCAATAACCTCAGATATACAGATGATACCACCCTAATGGCAGAAAGTGAAGAACTAAAGAGCCTCTTGATGAAAGTGAAAGAGGACAGCTAAAACTTTAAAACTATGAAAAAACTGGCTTAAAACAAAACATTCAAAAAAAGATCACAGCATCCAGTCCTATCACTTAATGACAAATAGATAGGGAAACAATGGTAACAGTGAGAAACTTTATTTTCTTGGGCTCCAAAATCACTGTGGATGGTGACTGCAGCCATGAAATTAAAAGATGCTTGCTCCTTGGAATAAAAGCTAAGACAAACCTGCTGCTGCTAAGTCACTTCAGTCGTGTCCGACTCTATGTGACCCCATTGACGTCAGGCCACCAGGCTCCCCCGTCCCTGGGATTCTCCAGGCAAGAACACTGGAGTGGGTTGCCATTTCCTTCTCCAATGTGTGAAAGTGAAAAGTGAGAGTGAAGTCGCTCAGTCGTGTCTGACTCGTAGCGACCCCATGGACTGCAGCCTACCAGGCTCCTCCGTCCATGGGATTTTCCAGGCAAGAGTACTGGAGTAGCTTGCCATTGCCTTCTCTGAAGACAAGCCTAGGCAGTGTATTAAAAAGCAGAAATACCACTTTGCCAACAAAGGTCCGTCTAGTCAAGGCTGTGGTTTTTCCAGTGGTCATGTATAGTTGTGAGAGTTTATAAAGAAAGCTGAGAGCCGAAGAATTGATGCTTTTGAACTGTGGTGTTGGAGAACTCTTGAGAATCCTGGACTGCAAGGATATCCAACCAGTCCATCCTAAAGGAAATCAGTCCTGGGTGTTCATTGGAAGGACTGATGCTGAAGCTCCAATACTTTGGCCACCTTATATGAAGAGTCAACTCACTGGAAAAGACCCTGATGCTGGGAAAGACTGAAGGCAGGAGAAGGGGGCAATAGAGGAAGAGATGGTTGGATGGCATCACTGACTCAATGGGTATGAGTTTGAGCAAACTCTGGGAGATAGTGAAGGACAGGGAAGCGCGGCATGTGGCAGTCCATGGAGTTGCAAGGAGTCGGTCAGGACCGAGCAACTCAACAACAAAAATAGCCCCTACTCATATATACATGGTGGTTTCCTCTCTCTTCTTCTCTGCCCCCATCCTGGAACTCCTTTCTTCCCTGGAGTGAAGCCCTGTTCTTTTCTGTTTCTGTTCAAGATATTTTCCTGATGCCCCAAATTCTCTTGTTTTGGCTTCTAGCCAAAGTATTTTGTCCTCTTTCATCTGAAAGAAAGTGAAAGTGTTAGTCGCTCAGTTGTGTCTGACTCTTTGTGACCCCTATGAACTGTAGCCTGCTAGACTCCTCTGCCCATGGGATTTTTCAGGCATGAATGAGTGGGTTGCCATTCTCTTCTCTAGGGGGTCTTCCTGACCCAGGGATCAAACCTGGGTCTCCTGAATTGCAGGCAGCTTCTTTACCATCTGAGCCACTAAAGAAGCCCTCTTTCATATAACTAATCTAAAAAAGAAAATCTCTTCAGTATTCAGATTTTCATGTTAAGCCTTGATGGCACTTCAGACCTCAAATCTAATCAATGACAAGAACAACAAAATGTCTACTTTTGCTCAAATAGCAGGAGGATCTTAAACTCTCAACTCTGTGAGTAAAGCGAGGAAAGAGGAAAAACAGAACAGTTGGTTCTGAACTAAAATTGTAATAGGAAAGGAATATCTACAGTTCAAGCAAAAGATATCTCTAAAGAATCAGAGAAGTAAAAAGTGTGCTTTGAAGAGTTCTTGTGTCATTCTGGCCTTGTTACATCAGTCATTCCCCTCTTTTCATGTGGATTGATGGGCGCTGCCTGTCCTGGACTTCCATCTGTCACCAGGAGAATAGGACCATCTGGAGTCAGAACAGATCATCAATCCTTGCACACATTCAAGTTATTTTTTCAATTTAAAACATGTTATACAACCGAGAAGATATTATCAGATTCCTTTGTGGTTCTGTCTAATTTCTGTTTGGGATCCATGACAACTCAGAGTGATGTGAGTGATGCCATGATGTCAGGGCAAAAGCCGTGCCTTAGGAGTCTATTAGATTCCTATTGCTGTAGTAACAAATAACCACAAACTGAGGGCTTGAAACAACACACATTGATTTTCTTACACTCCTGTAAAGTCAGAAGTCTAAAACAGGTCCTATAGAAGGGGTTAAAATCAAGTTGCTAGCAGAGCTGTGTTTCTTTTGGGAGGCTCTAGGGGAGTTGTTCCTTGAAGTTTCCACCTTCTGGAGACTGCCTGAGTTCTTTGGCCCATGGTCACGTGACTGACCTTTGCTTCTATCGTCATATCTCTTTCTGACTTTCCTGCCTCCTTCTTGCCCTAATAAGGACCCTGATGTTTATGTTGGGCCCACCTGCAAATGCAATAATCTCCACATCTCAAGATCCCTAACTTGACCACATCTACAAAGTCCCTTCCGCCATGTAAGCTAACATATTCGCAGGTTTTAGGGTAGGATATTGGTATCTTGGAAGGGCGAGGGTGGACTTTTCTGCCTGCCACGTGGTCTGACTATCAGAAGCTTACTTCCTGAAAATCAGAAAGCATGATTTCCAGTCCATAATTAGGAATTTCAGTAGAAGAGTGCATGGGGGTTGTTAGTGTCTGAGTTTGACCTTAGCTTACTTGACTATTGTCCTAAATCCTGGCCTAAGGATGTTACAATGAGGAGCACTGGCTTTCAATTATACTAACCTGGGTTCTCATCTCCACCACTTAGGAATTCTGAGAACTTGGGCAAGTCCCTCAGCCTCTCTGAGCTTCCATTGTCACCTGTCCTCTGGGATATTTTAGGAAAAAAGACTCTGACACTTGCCTGCAGGAGTCCTCTTGAGGATAACACTGTTAAGGGATTGAGGGAAGCAGGACTGGACTGGGATGAATTCACCAGACAGGTCTTAGCTGAGCTCACAGGGACTGTGGTGCTAGGTGACCCTTCAGCATTATCTCCCTGTGGGGCAAACAAGCCAGGCATTGATACCATTTACCATGGCTTGAACTAGGGTGAGTCGAGGGAGGCCCTTGCCCCAAGGACAAAATTTAGGGTTGCCAAAAAACTCAGTAACTGAGGTAAATAATATTTTATTGCACTATTAAAAAAAAATCTAAACTAATGCAAAATTCTGCAATGAACATATTGAATAAAGACAGAATAAGTAAGGGAATTCCCTGGTGGTCCAGTAGTTTTAGGCTTCCCTGGTAGCTCAGATGGTAAAGAATCTGCCTGCAGTGCCAGAGACTCGCGTTCAATCCCTGGGTTGGGAAGATCCCTAGAGAAGGGAATGGCTACCCACTTCAGTATCCTTGCCTGAAGAATTCCATGGACAAAGGAACCTAGTGGGTTACAGTCCATGGGGTCACAAAAAGTCAGACATGATTGAGCAATGAACATTTTCACACTAGTGGTTAGAGCTCCACACTCTTATTGCCAAAGGAAGGCCTAGGTTTAGTTCCTGGTGAGGGAACGAAGGTTTCACAAGTCATGTGGTATGGTTCCTCCACTCAGAAAAAGGGAAAAATAAAAAAGAATAGGTAACAGAGCTCTCCAGGGTTATATTGAAGCCTCAGGTAAAATGAGGAATTGGTTACTGCTGATACTGTCTCTATTTAAAATTGTGATATTTTGAGTAGTATGGATTCTTTTCATTCTTGATTTTTAAAAATAGTTCATTAAAATATCATTTATCTTGATTTCTGAGTTTTTTAAACTCTATTAAATCTAGCATTGAGTCTTATTCATCACTTTGTTTCACACTCCTCCTGGCCCTGTGTTGAGTGTGGGCTGCTCTTCACCTCCCCTTAGGAAGGGAGACAATCTTAGGTCAAGGATAATTCCTGGAGAGGGGCTTAGCTGTGAACCATTTGCAGCCACCACTCCTGGCACCTGGGGAAAGAAATACCTAGATTCTGAATAGGGAGAGGGAAACTACTACAGCATCCACTGGTAGGATAATGACTTCTATCTATAAGGAGACTGCATTGTCATATAGTTTTCCTTCACTGGGACAGAAAGACAATCAGGCAGCAGTTGTTTGATTACTAAAGCTAATTGTTTCAGGTGCTAGTGGATATGTTCACAACCAAATTTGGCCTGACCTTTTCCTTCTACCTTCCTATGAGCCAACCATCTGAGTGAAAGGTCTAGTTTATTTACTTGGACCTGAGACTCCAATTAATACTACTGTAAACATACAACTTTGATTTTTGGTTTATTATTTTTGGTTAGAATTGCTGAGCAAATATACCAAAATGAAACTTCTCTATCCTGTGACCTGACCAGACCCTTAGCCCCTGGACAGCCTTCTTAGGCTGGTGATCACAACCAAGTGGTGACTAGGGATAACTCTTTCATTGTTACAAGGAAAAATACAGAGAGAGATAGACAAACATATAGATACAGCTATCCCTCAAAGCTCTACCAAATGTAGGATCATGAATGCCATGTGAATGTAGCCTATAGTCACCGTGTTCTTGAAGTTTGTTAACCTGGCATGAAGTAAATACATAGATTTTTATCTTTATCCAAAGATTGCATGCGTGCTAAGTCACTTCTGTCATGTCTGACTCTGTGCAGCTCTATGGACCTATAGCCTCCCAGGCTCCTCTGTCCATGGAATTCTCCAGGCAAGAATACTGGAGTAGGTGGCCATGCTCTTCTCCAGGGGATCTTCCTGACCCAGGGATCAAACTCACATCTCTTATATCTCCTGCATTGGCAGGTGGGTTCTTTACCACTGGTGCCATCTGTGAAGTCCTTATTCAAAGATTACTGATTCTCAAAACAGTAAGAGTTTCATAACCCCTGGGGGTTATCAGAATCCCCTGAGGAAGGTGTTAAACTGAAGTCCCTTCTCAACTTCCCACTGGACTAACAGCCATAAAAGGAGAAATCAACAGTAACACAATAATAGTGGGGGAATTTATAACACTCCATTTTCATCAATGGACAGATCATCCAGACAGAAAATCAACGAGTAAGACTTCCCTGGTGGCACAGTAGATAAGAGTTCACTAGCAAATGCAGGGGACACGGGTTTGATCCTTGGTCCAGGAAGATTTCACATGCCGTGTGCTCCACAACTACTGAGCCTGTGCACTCTAGGACCCATGAGTCACAACTCCTGAGCTTATGTGCCCACATGCCCTAGAGTCTGTGCTCTGCAACAAGAGAAGCCACTACAATGAGAAGACTATGCACCACAATGAAGAGTAGCCCTTGCACATCACAACTAGAGAAAGCCTACGCACAGCAGTGAAGACCCAATGCAACCAAATACATTTTTAAAAGAAGAAAATTACAGAGGAAACACAGGCCTTAAATGACACATTAGATTAGATGGACTTAATTGATATTTGTAGAGCATTCCAACCAAAAGCAAACATGTTCTTCTCAAATGCACCAAGAACATTGTCCAGGATTGATCACATGCACAGCCACAAATTGAGTCTCAGTAAATTTAAGAAAATTGAAATCATACCAAGCATCTTTCCTGACCACATGCTAGGAGATTAGAAATCAACTACAAGGGAAAAAAAAACTGTAAAAAGCACAAACAAGTGGAGGCTAAACAATATGCTACTAAACAACTAATAGATCACTGAAGAAATCAAAGAGGAAGTTAAAAAAATACCTAGAGACAAAGGAAAATGAAAGCATGACAACCCAAAACTTATGGGGCACAGCAAAAGCAGTTCTAAGAGGGAAGATTAGACTAACACAAGCTTTTCTGAGAAACCCAGAAAAATCTCAGATAAACAACCTAAAGCATAAAGAAGAACAAGCAAAAACCAAAGTTAGTAGAAGGAAAGAAAACATAAAGATCAGAGCAGAAATGAATGAATTAGAGATGAAGAAAAGAATAGAAAAGATCAGTGAAACTAAAAGCTTGTTCTTTGAAAAGATAAACAAAACTGATAAACCTTTAGCTAGACTCATCATGAAAAATGAATGAATAAAAAATCAGTAAAGTTAGAAATGAAAAACGAGAAGTTACAATGGACACTACAAAAATACAAAGGATCATAAGAGACTGCCACAAGCAACTATATGACAATAAAGTGGACAACCTAGAAGATATGAACAAATTCTTAGAAAGGTACAATCTCTGAAGAATGAACCAGGAAGAAATATAAAATATTAACAGCCCAATCACAAGTACTAAAATTGAAACTGTGACTTAAAAACTTCCAAAGTCCAGGAAAGGACCAGATGGCCTCAGAGGCAAATTCTGTCAAACATTTAGAAAAGAGTTAACAACATTCTTTCTGAAACTATTCCAAAAAATTGCAAAGGAAGGAGCACTCCCAAACTCATTCTATGAGGCCATCGTCACCCTGTTACCACAACTAGAGAAAGATAACATGAAAAAGATAATTACAGGCAAGTATTGCTGATAAACAGACACAAAAAGCCTTCAACAAAATATTAGCAAACTGAATGTACTGTACTGTACATTAAAAGGATCTTACACCAGGACTAAGTGGAATTTATCCCAGGGATGCAGGCATTTTTCAATATCCATAAATGAATCCTGTGATATACCACATTAACAAATTCAATAATAAAAGCCATATCATCTCTATAGATTCAGAAAAATATTTTGACAAAATTCAACACCCATTTATGATAAAAACTCTATGGAAGTGGGCATAAAGGAAACTTACTTCAACATAATAAAGGCCGTATATAACAAACCCACAGCTAACATCATTCTCAATGGTGAAAAGCTGAAAGCATTGCCTCTAAGATCAAGAACAAGACAAGGATGTCCACTCTCACCACTTTTATTCAGCATAGTTTTGGAAGTGTTAACCTTGGCAATCAGAGAAGAAATAAAAAGAATCCAAATTGTAAAAGAAGTAAAACTGTTACTATTTGCAGATGACATGATACTATACATAGACAATCTTGAAGATGTTACCAGAAAACTACTATAGTTCATCAATTAACTTGGTAAAGCTGCAGGACACAAAATTAATACACAGAAATCTCTTGCACTTTTATACACTAACAAAAAAGATCAGAAAGGGAAAGTAAATAAACAATCCCACTTACCATCATATCAAATAAAATACTTAAGAATAAACCTAGGTTTCCTAGGTGGAGCAAAGAATCCACCTGCCAAAGCAGGATATGCAAGACATGCATGTTAGATCCCTGGGTCAGGAAGATCCCCCTGGAAACCTTTCCACTTCAGTAGGAAACAGCAGCCTGCTCCAATATTCTTGCCTGGAAAATTCCATGGAGAGAGGAGCCAGGTGGGCTACAGTCCATGGAGTCACAAAGATTCAGACATGAGTGACTCTTGTCTCAATAACAAGGAGGCAAAAAAAAAAAAAAACTGTACTTCAAAAACTATAATACACCAATTAAAGAAATATAATATTAAACAAACAGATGGACAGATACACCATGTTCTTGGATTAGAAGAATCAATATTGTGAAACTGCCTATACTACCTAGGGCAATCTACAGATTCAATGCAATCCCTATCAAACTACCAATGGAATATTTTTTGCAGAACTAGAATAAAAATTTTAAATTCATATGGAGACACAAAAGACCCAGAATAGCCAAAGCAATACTGAGAAAGAAAAACAGAGCTGGAGGAATCAGGCTCCCTGACTTCAGACTACACTAAAAGCTTACATCATCAAAACAGTATATTACTAGCACAAAAACAGAAATATAGATCAATGGATAGAAAGCCCAGAAATGAACTCATGAACCTATGGTCAATTGTTCTATGACAAAGGAGACAAGACTACACAAAGAAGAAAAGACAGTCTCTTTAATATGTGATGCTGGGAAAATTGGACATCTACACACGTAATAATCAAATCAGAACATTTTGTAATACCATACACAAAAATAAACCCAAAATAGATTAAAGACCTAAATGTAAGACCTGATACTATAAAACACAGGCAGAACACCCTTTGATGTGAATCACTGCAGTATCTTTTTTGACTTATCTCCTAGAGTGATGGCAATGAACAAATGAGACCCAATTAAACTCAGAAGCTTTGACACAGCAAAGGAAACCATAAGCAAAAGAAAAAGACAACCCACAGAATGGTAGAAATTATTTGCAAACAACGTGATCATCAAGGGGTTAATCTCCAAAATCTACAAACAGCTCTTGCAACTCACTATCAAAAAACTAATTCAACCAAAAAATAGAAAACCTAAACAGACATTTCTCCAAAGAAGACATACAAATGTCCAAGAGGCCCATGAAAAGATGCTAAACATAGCTAGTTATTGGAGAAATGCAAATCAAAACTACAATGAGACATCACCTCACATCAATCAGAATGACCATCTCATCCAAAAGACTGGACAGGGTATATATGTCCATAAATGCTGGACAGGGTGTAGAAAAAGGAGCCTTCTTACACTGATGGTGGGAATGTACTGGTACAGCCACTATGGAGAACAATATGGCAGTTCCTTAAAAAACTAAAAATAGAGTTACCATATGATCCAGCAATCCCATTTCTGAGCATATATCCAGAGAAACCTATGATTCAAAAGGATACACACACCAATGTTCACTGCAGCACTGTTCACAATAGCCAAGACATGAAAGCAACTTAAATATCCATCAACAGATGAATGGATGCAGAAGATGCATGACATATATACAATGGAATATTACTCAGCCATTAAAAAGAATGAAATAATACTATTTGCCACAACATGGATCAACCTGGAGATTATCATACAAAGTGAAGTCAGAGAGAAAAAGACAAATATTATATGATATTGCTTATATGTGGAATCTAGAAAAACGATACAAATAAACTTATTTACAAAATAGAAACTGACTCACAAACTTAGAAAACAAAGGGGAAATATGGTGGAGGGGATAAATTGGGAGCTTGGGATTGACATATACACATCACTATTTTTAAAATAGATAACCAATAAGAACCTGCTGTATAGCAATGGGAACTCTGCTCAACATTCTCTAATAACCTAAACAGGAAAAGAACTTGTAAATGAATAGATACATATGTATGTATAACTTAATCACTTTGTTGTATGCCTAAAACTAACACAACATTGTCAACACAACTATTTTTAAAAAAAAAATAAAACCTTTCCATTAGAGAGGGGTTCTAGTATAGTACTTAACATGGTCTCCTAGAAAAGATTTCATGATTACTTAGTGAGTCATTGTCACTGATGGGAGAGTAACATGTACATCAGGTTTCAGTTCAGTTCAGTCGCTCAGTCGTGTCCGACTCTTTGCGACCCCATGAATCACAGCACGCCAGGCCTCCCTGTCCATCACCAACTCCCAGAGTTCACTCAAACTCATGTCCATCGAGTCAGTGATGCCATCCAGCCATCTCACTCTCTGTCGTCCCCTTCTCCTTCCGCCCCCAATCCCTCCCAGCATCAGAGTCTTCTCCAGTGAGTCAACTCTTCACATGAGGTCGCCAAAGTATTGGAGTTTCAGCTTTAGCATCAGTCCTTCCAATGAACACCCAGGACTGATCTTCTTTAGAATGAACTGGTTGGATCTCCTCGCAGTCCAAGGGACTCTCAAGAGTCTTCTCCAGCACCACAGTTCAAAAGCATCAGTTCTTCGGCGATCAGCTTTCTTCACAGTCCAACTCTCACATCCATACCTGACCACGGGAAAAACCATAGCCTTGACTAGACGGACCTTGGTTGGCAAAGTAATGTCTCTGCTTTTTAATATGTTGTCTAGGTTGGTCATAACACTGAAACATAAAATGACAAGAACCACTCTTATAAATTGTTGGCACAAGTGTGCATGAAACAAAAGTGGCAAAACTTTGCAGGATTAACTGACATGCATAGTAGCATATGAGAAATACAACTTTAGCTTTTTCATGAGCCAAATTTAAACAGCTATTACTGGTATTGAGAGAGCACATGGTTTGTGGAAACAACCTTTTTTCCCAGGCTTAATGAGATTTCTAATTTTTATATGTGAGCTGAAGGATATATTTTAATAATCCCCCTGCCACATTGCGAAATGAACATTGTTGACACTGCCTTTTGCTTCTTGACTTGATACTAGTTCTGTCGCTTTTTACCTTCTCCTCCTCCTCCTCCTTTAAATAACTTTCCATCCTTACTAAAGCAAACATCACATTGATTGTGATGGAAGAAGCAACAGAATTTCTGGACACTGTGTGCTCTTCAGATAATGCATCTCTACAATGAATCACTTTTTCTAATTTTGCAGATCATTTAGCAAAGTGCACATCCTAAAATGGATCCTATGAATGGTTTTTCATCTGTGAGCTTATTGTATTTCCTTTAGACACTTTTCTACGTGGTTTTAACATCTTCTGGGGTAGGTGGAAATAGTTTATATTCACTTTAAAATATTCTCTGTGATTGTTTTTTAAAATAACCAGTCACTTCTCCTTCCGTGTGATAATCATTTCTTTGATGAGCTGAAAGGGATTTTTGTTTGTGGTGTTTTTCTATAATCCTAGTTGATAATACAGTATCTTCATTGTTGCTTAGTGCATGTCTTTGAGGTTTCAACTACAGTCAAATCATGAGGAACTTTCATCACGGCCAGTGATGAAAACTCCAGCTTTTTAGGTGATCTTTGGAACAACGTTATATACTGCCTTTATTATAATGTTGGGTCTTTCCTGGTGGCTCAGATGGTAAAGAATCTACTTGCAACGCAGGAGACCCAGGTTCAATCCCTGAGTTGGGAAGATCCCCTGGCATCACAAAGAGCTGGACGTGACTGTGACTAACACACACACACACACATTATATTGTCAAGTGATGTGTACCTAGGTGATCTGATGATGGAGGTTACAGTTGATAATCATCCTTGGAATGCCAAAGATTTATCTTCTACTTGTTCATTAGAGAGGATAAAAGAAAATATAAAATGAACTAATTGAATAGTCTACGTGACAGTTATCTTTTTGTATTTTTCTCTCTATACCTTTAGAATTTAAACCAAGATAGTATAAAAGCCCACTCACATTTCACATGTACTTTTTTTTTTAAAAAAAGCAGCTCCTTTCATACATCAAGGGAAAGAAAATTCAGTGTTTTCAGAAACCTAGCAAGAAATTTGAAACTTAAAATATTAAAGAGAAGTTTCAGATAAGTTAATCTTGCAAGTATTAAATAGAAATAAATTACAAAATAAATTATGATAACATGGATTAATTGTTGACTTTTAAGGTAGAAAATGTAAGGAGGATGGTTTGAATTTAATGAAGTATAGATATTTTCATTATTGTCATATTATGCTTTAATAGTGGCTTTTCACTGGACATTCTTAAATCAAGTTTTAAAGATTACTTTAAATTTTTAATTGTCATTATAGTCCTTCTAATAAGTATATCAGAAAAAATGTTTAGGTATACATTTATGTTTGCATATACCATCATTGAAAAGTTTTTTATAATTACCACAGAATGTATCAAGGATAGATTATTTACCTTCTGTTACAGATGACAAACCGATCTGATTATGTTTGACAGTTTTCTTCTTGAAAATTATCACCTATAAATTTATTACTGATCTTGTCTGAATGTGGCTCAGAAATATGCCTAATGGCTTGTCACTTTTAAAGTAATGGGGCTATCTAAGGCCTATAAATTTATAATACAATATATGTGACAAGTGTAATGAAGATGTTAAATTTACACAAAAAGTATCATCTCAGTATGACATCAGGGATGACCTCCCATTATTACTTAATAACACTGAAGAAATGAAGGTAGGAATTAGAAGATTATCTTCCAACATTTTGTACCCCTTTCAGGAAAATAACCTGAAAAATGAAAAAGGATCTTCCATTAAAACTGGTTTTAAGACATTATTGGGTTAGAAGAGAGTGATTGTAGGAGCCCAGCATACTGCAGTTCATACTTTCTAGACTTTGTGTCAGTCTCCTGTGTCCCTTCTCATTGTGTTTACACAGTGAGAACTGGTGAAGGCATTCAGTGGTCCTCACACTGTTTGAATGGTCTTTGGATTGAATGGACAGTGCATGACACAGTGCAGAACCCAGATGACTCAAACCTTCCTTAACTCTAACCTTTGCATTCCTGCATAGAGCGATGGTAGCTGATGCTTAAGGGAGACTAAGTTGGGAGAATGCAGACCAGTTCAGAAATGGTTTCACCACATGGTTTGTTTCCAGCCTGAGTAGGCAGTTACATCTTCTTCCATACTGACTGAGTGGGACCATGTGGTTATTACTATTATTTTTCTTTTATTTGTAAAAATGAGATAAAAATGTTTACTAGTTAAGGCTCTCTTGAGAATTAAGGAAAGGGAAATTGTGTGTATTTACGCAATAACTACCAGGGATAGAGTACTGTGTTTGGTATATGAAAGGTTTCTGTTGGCAGGTTGACTTTTAAGTACTGCCAGCAGCTTTAGAGGATGTCCAAGGAAAATTAATGACTATGATTTTGATACAATTCTGCTGCTAAGCCTATGGATGTAGTCTCATTCATAACACTCTGTATCTGGAGAGTAGCATTCTAATGAGAAAAAAATCTGGAAGTTCTATTGCTATCTCTTCAGATTAAGTAATACTTGTAATTTCCAATGCTAAATTTGCCTGTTGCTGTAACTAGGAGAAAATAATATTCAGATTTTGGTAGCCTCTGAAAATTTTGGCATTAGCAGAAGACAGAAAAGAAAAAAATTTACTTTGAACTCACTAGTAAAATACAAGAACTGTAGAATAAAATAAGTACTACTAAAATTCTAATGCTTTTTGGTTGATCACTTTGTAGAATGAAATAAACTATGAACTCCAAATGGGATACACATATCTATTAGTAGACAGAAAAATCCTTAATAAAAATTGTGATAGTTTGATTTAGCTAATTTTGAACAGAAAGGATACCGTGAAGCTTTTAGAATTTTCCTTGGGTGTTTGGGGACACACACACACACACACACACATGGAAACAGGGAGAAAATAACCTCTCTCCGTGGTGGTCACGAAGTCCATCAGTTCAGTTCAGTTCAGTTCAGTCGCTCAGTCGTGTCCGACTCTCCGCGACCCCATGAATTACAGCACGCCAGGCCTCCCTGTCCATCACCAACTCCCGGAGTACACTCAAACTCATGTCCACAGAGTCGGTGATGCCATTCAGCCATCTAATTCTCCGTCGTCCCCTTCTCCTCCTGCCCCCAACCTTTTCCAGCATCAGAGTCTTTTCCAGTGAGTCAACTCGTCGCATGAGGTGGCCAAAGTATTGCAGTTTCAGCTTTAGCATCAGTCCCTCCAATGAACATCCAGGATTGATCTCCTTTAGAATGGACTGGTTGGATCTCCTTGCAGTATAAGGGACTCTCAAGAGTCTTCTCCAACACCACAGTTCAAAAGCATCGATTCTTCGGCGATCAGCTTTCTTCACAGTCCAACTCTCACATCCATACATGACCACGGGAAAAACCATTGCCTTAACTAGACGGACCTTGGTTGGCAAAGTAATGTCTCTGCTTTTTAATATACTATCTAGGTTGGTCATAACTTTCCTTCCAAGGAGTAAGCGTCTTTTAATTTAATGGCTGCAATCAGCGTCTGCAGTGATCTTGGAGCCCAAAAAAATAAAGTCTGACACTGTTTCCACTGTTTTTCCATCTATTTCCCATGAAGTGATGGGACCAGATGCCATGATCTTTGTTTTCTGAATGTTGAGCTTCAAGCCAAACTTTTCACTCTCCTCTTTCACTTTCATCAAGAGGCTTTTGAGTTCCTTTTCACTTTCTGCCATAAGGGTAGTGTCATCTGCATATCTGAGGTTATTGATATTTCTCCCAGCAATCTTGATTCCAGCTTGTGCTTCTTCCAGCCCAGCGTTCCTCATGATGTACTCTGCATATAAGTTAAATAAGCAAGGTGACAATATACAGCCTTGACGTACACCTTTTCCTATTTGGAACCAGTCTGTTGTTCCATGTCCAGTTCTAACTGTTGCTTCCTGACCTGCATACAGGTTTCTCAAGAGGCAGGTCAGGTGGTCTGGGATTCCCATCTCTTTCAGAATGTTCCACAGTTTATTGTGATCCACACAGTCAAAGGCTTTGGCATAGTCAATGAAGCAGAAATAGATGTTTTTCTGGAACTCTCTTGCTTTCTCCATGATCCAGCGGATGTTGGCAATTTGATCTCTGGTGCCTCTGCCTTTTCTAAAACCTGCTTGAACATCTGGGAGTTCACGGTTTACATACTGCTGAAGCCTGGCCTGGAGAATTTTGAGCATGACTTTCCTAGCGTGTGAGATGAGTGCAACTGTGGGGTAGTTTGAGCATTCTTTGGCATTGCCTTTCTTTGGGATTGGAATGAAGACTGACCTCTTCCAGTCCTGTGGCCAGCGCTGAGTTTTCCAAATCTGCTGGCATATTGAGTGCAGCACTTTCACAGCATCCTCTTTCAGGATTTGAAATAGCTCAACTGGAATTCCATCACCTCCACTAGCTTTGTTAGTAGTGATGCTTTCTAAGGCCCACTTGACTTCACATTCCAAGATGTCTGGCTCTAGGTCAGTGATCACGTTATCATGACTATCTTCTCATGAAGATCTTTTTTGTACAGTTCTTCTGTGTATTCCTGCCACCTCTTCTTAATATAGATTTTTTTCCCCCCCACAGGAGAGAATTTGACTGCAACAGTCATGGGGATGGCCAAGGAAAGGGGGAATAGCTAAAAGCATCGTGGCAGAAAGAAGTAAGAGAAGGCAGAGAAAGAAGATACCAATGAGAGGCACACTGAGTTTATAAACATGTCGAAGTTTAGGGCTTTCATTATCTCCTAAAAGAATAAACAAATGAAGTAACTTCTCATTCACTTTATTTTTTTTTCTTGTTTATCTACCTGCTACTTATCAAAACAGGTAAAAATACTTTGAAATGATAACATTTATTATGGGACATTCTTCCTCAAATGTGTAGCCAAGGGTGATAATTATATTGAAGGCAAGGTCATGCATCCTATATTTTCTGTTTTGTTTGGTTTGCTTTCATTTGTTTATTTACTCATTTATCATTTCTAATTCATCTAGAAATTCATTTACAATTCCAGTCTAGTGTTTCTGAAACACTAGATTGAAATTATATTCTGAGCCTGATATCTAAATAATGTTAAATGTGTATGACTATTTGGAAGGGAATGCTGCTGTGAAAGTGCTGGACTGAATATGCCAGCAACTTTGGAAAACTCGGCAGTGGCCACAGGACTAGAAAAGATCAGTTTTCATTCCAATCAGAAAGAAAGGAAATGCCAAAGAATGTTCAAACTACCACACAATTGCACTCATCTCACATGCTAGCAAAGTAATGCTCAAAATTCTCCAAGCCAGGCTTCAGTAATACGTGAACCGTGAACTTTCAGATGTTCAAGTTGGTTTTAGAAAAGGCAGAGGAACCAGAGATCAAATTGCCAACATCCGCTGGATCATGGAAAAAGCAAGAGAGTTCCAGAAAAACATCTATTTCTGCTTTATTGACTGTGCCAAAGTCTTTGACGGTATGGATCACAATAAACTGTGGAACATTCTGAAAGAGATGGGAATACCAGACCACCTGACCTGCCTCTTAAGAAACCTGTATGCAGGTCAGGAAGCAACAGTTAGAACTGGACATGGAACAACAGACTGGTTCCAAATAGGAAAAGGTGTACGTCAAGGCTGTATATTGTCACCCTGCTTATTTAACTTCTATGCAGAGTACATCATGAGGAACACTGGGCTGGAAGAAGCAGAAGCTGGAATCAAGATTGCCGGGAGAAATATCAATAACCTCAGATATGCAGATGACACCACCCTTATGGCAGAAAGTGAAGAACAACTAAAGAGCCTCTTGATGAAATTCAAAGAGGAGAGTGAAAAAGTTGGCATAAGCTCAACATTCAGAAAACTAAGATCATGGCATCCGGTCCCATCACTTCATGGCAAATAGATGGGGAAACAGTGTCAGACTTCATTTTTGGGGGCTCCAAAATCACTGCAGATGCTGATTGCAGCCATGAAATTAAAAGATGCTTACTCCTTGGAAGGAAAGTTATGACCAACCTAGACAGCATATTAAAAAGCAGAGACATTACTTTGTCAACAAATCCATCTAATCGAGGCTATGGTTTTTCCAGTGGTCATGAATGGATGTGAGAGTTGGACTATAAAGAAAGTTGAGTGCCAAAGAATTGATGCTATTGAACTGTGGTGTTGGAGAAGACTCTTGAGAGTCCCTTGGACTGCAAGGAGATCCAACCAGTCCATCCTAAAGGAGATCAGTCCTGGATGTTCATTGGAACGACTAATGTTGAAGCTGGAACTCCAGCACTTTGGCCACCTGATGCGAAGAGCTGACTCATTTGAAAAGACCCTGATGCTGGGAAAGATTGAGGGCAGGAGGAGAAGGGGACAACAGAGTATGAGATGGTTGGATGGCATCACCGACTCCAATGGACATGAGTTTGAGAAGAGTCCAGGAGTTGGTGATGGACAGGCAGGCCTGGCGTGCTGTGATTCATGGGGTCGCAAAGAGTCAGACACGACTTAGTGACTGAACTGAACTGATATCAACTATTCCTAGTAATTTATTCCTTGGGAAATCAGACTGACCACATAAAGCAAAACAACTTCAACGGTGTGTCCTGCCTTGTTGAGCTGGGTATCCACAGGGACCTGAAAGCACAGGTTCCATAGCTTTGGTTGGAGAAAATGAGTGGGATGCATCATGAAATCCAGGCTGAAGGACTCTTTGGGCTGTTTATGCAGAATAATGATCTACCACAAGATTGCTTAGCTCAAATGGAAAATTTTCATCAAAAAGATTCTCTTCCATTAAGACAAGACTAATGCACAATTTTAACACCTTGCCAAAACATTAGTCATTGTTTTCTCCAAGCACAAATCTAAGAAATTACCCACTTTATTTTTAGAAACAATTTCCCTCTATTCCCCTCAGCTTTTGAGAGTGCCATTATGATGTGGCTCCTCTCCCAATAAAAAGTGCCCATATTTTTTTTAATTGAAATATCCCAGATTGATGTAGATTCTTTAGCCAATAACAATAGAGCTTCATTCCATAGAATTTTAGTTCTTTTGAGCACCTCAAGGGCTGAGAGATGAGTTAAACATACCCTTTAGTTCGTAATGAACAACCATTAGTCTGGTCAAGGGCCCTTGCTTGCTTTCTTCTACATGTGTGTTCAATTCATTCCTGATTACCCTCCCCTTCAACCTCACATCCACTTCCCCCTCGCATCCACTTCCCCCTTCCCTGCTGCTGCTGCTGCTGCTGCTAAGTCACTTCAGTCGTGTCCGACTCTGTGTGACCCCATAGACGGAAGCCCACCAGGCTCCCCCGTCCCTGGGATTCTCCAGGCAAGAACACTGGAGTGGGTTGCCATTTCCTTCTCCAATGTGTGAAAGTGGAAAGTGAAAGTGAAGTCGCTCAGTCGTGTCCGACCCTTAGCGACCCCACGGACTGCAGCCCACCAGGCTCCTCCATCCATGGGATTTTCTAGGCAAGAGTACTGGAGTGGCTTGCCATTGCCTTCTCCCCCCCTTCCTACAGATGGCTATTTTAATGAGTTTGATGTTATTAAATATGTAAATATCTTTGAAAAACACAATATGCATGTTTTAATTTATGTAAGTGGTTTTATAACAACAGACCTCGTTCTGTCATACTTTTCATTCACTCAGTGCTATATTTTTTAAGATGGTGCTATGTATACCAATTCATTGCTACTAATCACTCTGTGTTATTCCACAGAATGTATCTAACACATTTTACATATTCATTCCTCTAATAATAGATCTGGATTGACACCTAGCTCCCAGCTCCTACAGACTAGGTAGTAGAATCTAGTGCTGGGTCTGGAATATGCACATGCTAAATTTCTCCAAGTATTGCAAACGGATCTCATCAGTTCTGAACAAATACTAACCTAACACAAAGTTTCTCACATCTACCTAGCACTTGGTATCTTCGAAAGTTCTAATTTTTACCAATTTGATGAGTATAAAGGGATATCCCATTTTGATTTGTGCTTCTCCAATTACTAGTGATCACTGGAAAAGACTCTGATGCTGGGAAAGGTTGGGGGTGGGAGAAGAAGGGGACGACAGAGATTGAGATGGCTGGATGGCATCACCGACTCTGTGGACGTGAGTTTGAGTGAACTCCGGGAGTTGGTGATGGACAGGGAGGCCTGGCGTGCTGTGATTCATGGGGTCGCGGAGAGTCGTACACGACTGAGCGACTTAACTGAACTGAACTGAACTGAATTACTAGTGAGGATGGCCATTCTACTCTATAATTTTTTTTTTAGTTTTATTTATTTTTGGCTGTGCTGAGTCTCCATTGCTGTGTAGGCTTTTCTTTAGTTGCAGTGCACGGGCTTCTCATTGCGGTGGCTTCTCTTGTGGAGCACAGGATCTACGATACACAGTCTTCAGTAGCTGCAGCCCCTGGGTGCTAGGGCACAGGCTCAGTGGTTGTGGCACATGGGCTTAGTTGCTCCACAGCATGTAGGATCGTCCCAGATCAAGGATCAAACCTGTGTCTCCTTCGTTGGAAGGCAGATTCCTTATCATTGAGCCACCAGGGAAGTCCTCTACTGTATACTTATTAACCATTTGGAGTTCTCATCTGCATATTGTCTTTTCACATTTCCCAGTATTTATATACATTTTTTTCCATAGCATACTTGGGCTTCCCAGATGGTGCTAGTTGTAAAGAATCCACCTGCCAATGCAGGAGACATGAGATGCGAGTTTGGTCCCTGGATGAGGAAGATTCCTTGGAGGAGGGCATGGCAACCCACCCCAGTATTCTTGCCTGGAGAATCCCATGGACAGAGGAGCCTGGCAAGCTACAATCCATGGGGTCGCAGGGTCAGACACAGCTGAAGTAACTTAGCAAACAAGCATAGCATATTCACATTTCTAATATGATAGAAGTGAATCAGGACAGTTGTCTGTGTATCCCTGGGCTTAAAATATGGCAAGGAAGTTGGAAGTCAGATTGTTAGGGGGAATTTCCAGATAGTGAAAACTGTTAAATATAGATTTGAATCACAATTTCACAACTTAATTGCTGGCTGACTTGGACCAAAGTACTTTCTCTGTGTGTGTCTCTGGTTGTGAGCATGTGTGCTTGTATGTGTGTGTGTGTACACAAGGGGAGTCTTATATAAAGGTAACATAATCACAGGAATGATACCTCTTTACCTTCGCCATATTTGTTGGTTAGAGACAGTTCCCAGGTCCTGGGCACAAACTAGTGGTAGGAAGTACAATACATGAAGGTGTGAACCGCTGGGGACAGGAATCCTGTGGGGGTCACCTTAGAGTGTCTGTCACCTTAGAGTGGCAGACACCCCACACGCAAACAGACACATGAAGTATACATGAGGAACTCTCTTGGCTTGTATTACATACTCTGTCACACTTACATGGAAACCTTAAAACTTTGTAAATTAGGGAACTACTTAATTGTTTACATTCATTTTTAGCTTTAATTCTTGTCCCTGAACATACTTTTAAAAAATTCCATTTTGTCATCCCGATTTATTCACGCATCCCTCTGTTTTTGCTCCCTTTCATCTTTCATTTCTCAGACATTTATTTAGCCCTCTTAATAGTTCCAAACACTATTTTAAATACTGGGGATACCATGGTGTAGAGAAATATCCAATGTCACCTTATGTTCACAGAGCTTATGGATTATAGGAAACCAAAATTATAAATGACAACTATAAGATAGTGTCACAAATGTAATCAACCAGAAAGCTCAAGGTCATGGGCAGGCATGTAGGAGGAATACCCAAACTATTCTGGGGGGAAAGGAAAAACTTCTCAGAGCAGGTGATTTTAGTTAAAAACCTAGAACAGTAGTAAAATAGCAGGATGTCAAAGTCTATCAGTTCAGTTCAGTTCAGTTCAGTCACTCAGTCATGTCTGACTCTCCGCGACCCCATGAATCACAGCACGCCAGGCCTCCCTGTCTATCACCAACTCCCGGAGTACACTCAAACTCATGTCCACAGAGTTGGTGATGCCATTCAGCCATCTCATTCTGTCATCCCCTTCTCCTCCCGCCCCCAACCTTTCCTAGCATCAGAGTCTTTTCCAGTGAGTCAACTCGTCGCATGAGGTGGCCAAAGTATTGCAGTTTCAGCTTTAGCATCAGTCCCTCCAATGAACATCCAGGATTGATCTCCTTTAGAATGGACTGGTTGGCTCTCCTTGCAGTATAAGGGACTCTCAAGAGTCTTCTCCAACACCACAGTTCAAAAGCATCGATTCTTCGGCGATCAGCTTTCTTCACAGTCCAACTCTCACATCCATACATGACCACGGGAAAAACCATAGCCTTGACTAGACGGACCTTGGTTGGCAAAGTAATGTCTCTGCTTTTTAATATACTAGGACCAAACATTCTTAATGACCTAAACAGCAAGCTGAATTGCTGTAGTTTCATCCATCTGTTTGAAATTATAGCTTAAACCTCAAACTTTCTTAAGTATATAAGATAAAATAAAAATAGAACTACCATATGATCCAGCAGTCCCATTCCTGGGCATACACCTGGAGAAAATCATGATTCAAAAAGATGTATGCACCCCAGTGTTCACTGCAGCACTATTTACAACAGCCAATACATGGAAACAACCTAAATGTCCTCCAACAGAGGAATGGATAAAGAAGATGTGGTACACACATATATATATATAAAATGGATTATTACTCAGTCATAAAAAAGAATGAAATAATACCATTTGCAGCAACATGGATGAACTCTGGCAGGCTACCGTCCACAGGATTGCAGAGTTGCACACAACTGAAGTGACTTAGCACAGATGGACCTAGAGATTACCATACTAAGTGAAGTCAGGCAGAGAAAAACAAATATCATAGGATATCACTAATGTGTGGAATCTAATGTTTTCACATGATACAAATGAACTTATTTACAAAACAGAAACAGACTCACAGATGTTAAAAACAAACTTATGGTTACCAAACAGGAGGAATCAAAGGTGTGGAAAGATGAATCAGGAGCTTGGGATTAGCATACACACATGGGTATATGTAGGCAACCAACAAGGACCTACAATAGGGGACTCTACTCAATATTTGATGATAACCTATACGAGCAAAAAACCTGAAAAAAATGAATATATGTTCAGTATATGTACAACTGAATCACTTTGTTGTATACCTGAAAGTAATACATCATCAATCAGCAATACTCCAATAAATTTTTTTAAGATTAAGTACATCAGCTTTTGTGATGCATTAGTAAAAGTGAGTCTATGAACAAACTCATAAAGATTATAATATTGTTGAATAAAAGTTATTATTATCTAAACTTAGTCAAAACTCTTTAATTTTCTATGGCTCAGTTCTCTCATTTATAAAACGATTTGGGGTTAGTCATTTCTAAGATATTTGTGTATGTGTGTGCTTGCTAAGTCGCTTCAGTCATGTCTGACTCTGCCACATTACAGACTGTAGCCCATCAGAATCCTCAATCCTGGTTCTAAATTCTGCGATTCCATGAGTCTGTTGGCTTTATAATGGTGCTAGAGGACACTTTAGCTGAGATCCAAGCCCATGTCAGCCAGTCCAGGTAAGATCTCCACTAGCAACATCTTTGTGTGAATTATCATAAGGCTCCCCCTTCTGGTGGATGCTTTATAGAAAGGTGTCCTTTCTTCAAGGCACAGAGCTTTTTGAGAGCAGTAAGGGTTGGGTTCAGGGCCTCAGAGGCTCTTGGTGGAGTGGAAGAAGTATATGATGGTACTGCTGCTGCTGCTGCTGCTGCTAAGTCGCTTCAGTTGTGTGCAACTCTGTGCGACCCCATAGACGGCAGCCCACCAGGCTCTGCCGTCCCTGGGATTCTCCAGGCAAGAACACTGGAGTGGGTTGCCATTTCCTTCTCCAGTGTGTGAAAGTGAAGGGGCTCAGTCGTGTCCGACTCTGTACTGAGTTCAGTGTTATTTCTGACCCAGTTAGAACCATTCAAAGCTCCAGCTTCACAAGAAGTCAGAGATATAGTGGAAGAAGATTCGATGGTGATTTGTTGCCTGTCACAACCCACCTCAGATCCATGTAAAGTTCCTGAACACTCCAGTAGAGGAAGTAAAGTATACTTGGACTTATTTTTAACAAGGGCACCTAATGTTTTTGAAGGTAGAATTATGTGTTTGCATTTAAAAAAATCTATTTCTGTAATCCTTACCTAGTCTTTTCTCAGGCTCTAGTGTTATCACACTTAAAAATCTGTAATGGCAAAATTATGAGATTTACAATGAGAAGGGTAGCATCCATAAAGTAAATTTATCATTTTCCCCTTCTGAGTGACAGTTCTGGTCACAGCCCCTCCTCTGGCCCAGAGGCCTCAGTCAGCTTCAGTCAATACCCTTCTTAAAACACTTGTCAGCTCCTCCTAGGGACTTGTTGCCCACCACACCCTGTGATTTCTCTCTCCAAGGCAGGTTGTGTCACTGATTGCCTGGTAGCTATTCAGGAGTAATTAGGTTCATTTAAATGGTGTCACAAAGAGTCAGACATGACTGAGCTGAACTGAACTGAAATCCTCACTGGTCTCAAAGGCCCTGTAAGACCCACCCAGCAAGTATCTCTCCTTCCTATTAAGGGTTCATTCAGGTTCTCAAATGCCCTTAGAAGCTAAACGCCTTCTTAGGTGCCTCAGTTCAGTTCAGTTCAGTCGCTCAGTCATTGGCAAATGGATGGACTGTGTTTTATGCTCAGTTTTGGTACAAAACTGGGTAGTCATGGCCAGGGTGACCCTGGACAGTCTGACAATCCTCTCAGAACATGACACCCATTCCTCCATAAAACAGAGCCCAGGTGAGGTCTTTAAAATGAACGTATAAGATGAGGAATATTATATATAGCGAGTAATGTTTTATATATTTATATACGGGATAAGAGATCACTTCTCTGACAATATCAATTTATTAAGATTGAGGTAGGAAAGATTGTCAACTTCAATTATCATCATTATTGAGCTTAACAGATTATATTTATTGCTCCCTCACTGTGTACCAGACATTTTACAAAGTACTTCCCTGAATTACCTAATGACATCTTCACAATGCCAAGAAGTTGCTACTACTACTATTTTAAGGACAAACTCATATGTTTTACAAATAATTTTACAAAAATTAGTTAATAAAAATGTTTAAAAGACTTCCAGTGCTCAGTTGCTCAATCATGTTCAACTCTTTGCAATCCCATGGACTGTAGCCTGCCAGGCTCTTCTGTCCATGGAATTTTCCAGGCAAAAATACTGGTGTGGGTTGCCAGTTCCTCCTCCAGGGGATCTTCCCAACACAGGGATCGAACCTACATCTCTTGCCTCTCCTGCATTGGCAGGTAGATTCTTTACTTCTAGCACCACCTGGGAAGCAAAATTGACTTCCTAGAAGTTATTTAAAAATGAGCTAAATGGATATATATTGTCACGGACAGATGTTCAAGAGATATTAAATTGGAAAAGAAAATGAAATCAAGCTGTTGCAATTTTTTTCCATTTGAACTTCCTGAAAAAATAATTCCATCTTTTTTTGTAAAGATAAATTGTATATCTATCTGACTGCACACACAAAAAGATTTACTCACAAGAAATCATTAACTAAAATTTTAATGTAGTTAATTCTAAAAATGGCATGGAAAAGATTAGGAAGAGGAGGGACTCTCCTCTTTTAATTTACTCAAGTCTTGTAATTTAACTACAAAAACTACATTGATTTTTGTAACAAAGACCTTTTTTAAGTTAAAAATAAATGAATAAAAGATGTATTAGTCAAGTTCTAAGCATTTTCTTCATACAACCCAGATGAGAATTTCTCTAAGTTTTAAAACATCAATATGATAAGGATATAAATATTCACAATTGATATAAAGCTAACTAAATCTAACCAAAGAAGTCTGCTTCTATTTTTTAATTGGCCTAAATAAATTGATCCAAGCAGAGTTTGCTGGAAGTCATCTAATTCTCTGTAATAATTTAATGATGATGATGACAATTAGGATCAACATTTATACAGTGATCTTCAGATTTACAGATTAAAAAATCACATTCCCTTGCATTTTATTCTATTAATAACAGCAGTTATCTTGTATTAGGTTCAGCAACAAGTTTCAAAAAATAAATAACAACAGTAGCTCAAACAAAACAGAAATGCAAGACTTCCTTAGTGATCCAGTGGTTAAGAATCCTCCCGCCAAATGCAGAGGACATGGGTTCAATCCCTAGTCCCAGAAGATTCAACACGCCACTGGACAACTAAGCTTGGCCCCTAGAGCCTGGGAGCCACAACTACTAAGCCTGCAGATCACAAGTACTGAGGTCTGGGTGTCCTAGAGCATGTGCTCTGCAATGAGAGGCCACAACAACAGAAAATCCCACGACTAGAATGGAGCCCCTGATTGCTGCAACTGGGGGAAGCCTGGGCACAGCAGCGAAGACCCAGCTCAGCCAAAAGCAAATAAATAAATAAAATAAAAATGTAAATACATTTCTGTTCTAAAAGCCTGGGCAAATAATCTAGGGCATCTGTGGTGGTGATCATAAGAGACCCTGATTCCTGTTCTTTCTCCGCTATCCTCAATACACAGCTTCTGTCTCATTGTTTAAAATGACTGCTTCAGTTCCATCCATCATGCCTGAATTCCAGCTTGCAGAAAGGAATAAAGGGAAGAAAAGGGGCATCCTCCCTTTTATAAGGATACTTTCTGGAAGTTTCAGATACAACTTCTACTTTTACCCATTTGGCCAGAAATCAATCAGATAAACATACCTAGCAGTAAGGGAGGCAAAGGACTTTATTTGGGGCATCCTGGTATCCAGCTAAATTTTAGGGAGTCATTATTGACAAAGAAGGGAAGAAAGGAAATTGGGGTAAAACTAACAATTTCAGTCATAGTATGTTATCATTCTCAAGCTACCCTCATTCTGCAGATGAAGTAAGAGAATTTAATAAATACACAAAATGTTACACAGCTAGTAAGCAATAGAGTTGAGTTTGACTCTGTTGCCTGTGCTCTTTCCATGGTGGCTTAGACGGTAAAGAATCTGCTTGCAATGCATAGATTCAGGTTCAATCCCCGGGTCGGGAAGATCCCCTGGAGAAGGACATGGCAACCTACTCCAGTATTCTTGCCTATAGAATGCCATGGACAGAGGAGCCTGGCCGGCTATGGCCCATAGGGTCTCAAAGAGTCAGACACGACTGAGTGACGAACACTTGCCCTTTTCAACATTATCATTCTCATGCTACTCTCATTCTACAAACAAGTACAGAGAAGTTAATACTCTGAATGCTACACAGCTAGGAAGCAGTAGAGATCAGTTTGTTTGAGGCTCTTTCTCATGCTACACTTTCTCTTGTTATCTCAGCTAGTCTATTTCTCAAGATGGTTAAAATCCAATTAATCAGATAAAAACACTTTTTAACCAAAAGGTCAACTAGCAAACTTTGCTTTTGAACTGAATGTTCATTTGCTGCATTAGTTATTCTGCTTACCAGGCATAAATAAACACTCCATACATGTCTACTTTTGGTCAATACATAGTTTAAAAGTAGGAGCTTCTAAAATGAATTATTTCCATCTAATATCAATAAAAGTGATATTCAGTAAAGAATAATAGGGAAATCCTTGGATAAAGAGAAATAGCCTCCTCCAAATCTACTGAGAAGATTGGCTTACAGTTCTTTATTAGAAATTATGACATACATAAAGTTGCGTTAGATCAGAAAAAAGGGATGGAATGACATTAGTTTAATGATGATTGCAATGACAAGATAATACAATTACTTAATCAAGTATGTCTTGGGGGTGAAACAGAAATAAAGGAGATTCATGTCTAGTTACAGCTGCACTTTCTATTGAGCACCTAAAATGTGGCCAGTCCAGATTGGGAAGAGCTGTAAATATAAAATGGACATAGAATTTTGAAGACTTGGTATAAATGTAAGAATGTAAAATAACTCACCAATACTTTTATATTGAGTATATGTTTAAAAAATGTATATATACACACATACATTTTTTTCCTTTTTTTTTTCTTTTTGGCTGCTCCACAAAGCTTATAGGATCTCAGTTCCTTGACCAGGGATCAAACCCACACCTCTTGCAGTGGAAGTGTGGAGTCTTAACCACTGAACTGCCAGGGAATTTCTATGAAAAGATATCTTAGATATTTGGAATAAATAATATCTATCATTAGATTTCATTTCACCTATTTCTTTTTACTTTTAAAAATATGGCTACTAGAAAATTTTGCTCTTGCATGTAAGGTTCATGTAATTCTTTTAGACAAATGATTTCTACAAACAGCATCAAAGGAAAGAACAAGGCCAGAGGGTCTTTACCATTGTCCGAGAAGGGAAAAAAGTCTTGCTCTGGAGTGAACTGAATCTTCCAGTGACAAGGGTGACACTCTCTTCTGAGTAGCAATATTTTAACAGGATTTCTAAACATGTAGCTAAAATCATCTGGAAAATAATTCTATAACTATCCTATTTCCCTGTAAAGGATTCCACCCTTAGGGAGGAGGAGAGAGAGAATCATCTGATGACTAATTGAGCTTTCCTAGATCTTCCAGTATAGGAAGGAGCATCTGGAGTGGGAGATAAGTGCATTTCTGGTTACTGGAAAGAATATGCTTTAGTGGAAGTAAATGCATTGATGTACAGCCAGTTATGAGGCTTTTGCAAATAATAGAAAAACTGATTTCAGTCAAAAGGAAATATGTTATCTTAACACCAAGGCCAGAGATAAGGCGAGCTCTTCTGGGTGATCAGGCTCCATTTGTCAGCAGGCTTCTTAAACTCTGCCTTCCCAGCTGTGTTGGCTTCTCTTCAAATTATGTTTAATAATGTAACAAATAATGTTACATTGTATTTAATAATGAAAATAATGTAAGAAATGTGGCTTCATTTCTTCTTATTCTGTTTAATTCTTACTACAGTCTTCATCATTCAAAATTCCCCAAATATAATCACATTAATCTTGCCACAGGTTTTTGCCGGCATTCACTTATTCATTCATTCATTGAGCACCTGTGATGTATCAGGCAAAACACAGCTCTTGCTCTTATGGACTTTTCATCTCTTTTCCCATTAGACACAAAAGACAAATGCATACAAGTCATATCCTCAATTTTGTCAAAATGGTAAGGCTGTTCAATATGCTTGAAGTTTGTGTTGCTGTTATTGTTGTTCAGTTGTTAAGTCATGGCCAACTCTTAGTGACCTCATAGACTATAGTCCACCAGCCTCCTCTGTCCATGGGATTTCCCAGTCAAGAATACTGCGTTGCCATTTCCTACTCCAAGGGATCTTCCCAACCCAGGGATCAAATCTGTGTCTCCTGCCTAGGCAGGTGGATTCTTTACCACTGAGCCACCAGGGAAGCCCTGCTTCAAGCTACACATGATCTAAACATACCCCTAAAGCTTACATCTTTGAGAATCAGTAGCCAAATTAGGTGAAAGAGCCAGACAGGTCAGTCCAAGTCACTCTAGGTCTGAAACTTGTATCAACAGGTTTTTCCATTCTTCAGTGACTTAAATCCCTTAATGACTAATGCCTGTGGAACTATATGATGATGTTTGCCAAATGTCTTAATCAAATGAGGAAAGTAAGACTTTAGTTCTCCATGAACTTGTTTCTGACCAGCAGACACACTGGGGGTGGGGGTGCAGAATTTCTAGGGCTTGACTCTAGGAAGAAGGCCAGGCTGAGCCATCTAATTTTATTGCCATAATATCATTTCTCAAAACACCTGAGTGGTGGGGAGCTCCAGGGAGAAACAAATCAATTCACCTTTTGAACTGGTGAAGCATTTTGTCAGCACTTGAGATGGATTACAAACTGAACTAGACAGAACTTGGTTCGAGTTTCTGAGTTAGTGACTTTGGATGTGTTATCTCACATGTGATGATCAGGTTCTGGGTGGAAGGTATCTCTGTGAAGTTGGTTCTGTTTTGTTGTGATGCCCATTTGAAACCTGAGGAAATTGAGGCTCAAGGAGTAAGTTCAGTTCAGTTACTCAGTTGTGTCAGACTCTTTGCGACCCCATGGACTGTAGCCCTCCAGGCTCCTCTGTCCTTGGAGATTCTCCAGGCAAGAACATTAGAGTGGGTTGCCATGCCCTTCTCCAGGGGATCTTCTCAACCCTGGGATCGAACATAGGTATCCCTCATTGCAGGCAGATTCTTTACCAGCTGAGCCACCAGGGAAGTCTGCTAAAATATTAGGAGGAAACAAAAACCAAACCCCATCTACATTTTGATTTTCCGTTTTTTTACTATTTCTAGGTATTGAGTTGTCAGAGTTAGGCTCCCACTCACTTTATACTCTAACATGAAACAAAAAGACATGGAAGTGCTATGCCACCTCCATGTTCATCAGTTAGTATTTATTGAATAAATAATGAATTATGTTGAATAAAAAAGGAATGAATGAGCTCAGATTTTTCTCATCTTGAAGATTGCAATGAAGTTGTCTTCAAAGATAAGTTTATTCACAGGCCAATCACAGAAATAATAACCAGCTGGTGCTAAAAAGTTTCATGTATTGGGTTTCATCCTAAAGCCTTAATAAGTTTCATTCTTTTACCATTCCTCCATAGCAGATAATTTTATCCCGAGATAAGGAAAAACCAAATGTCTTTCAGTTCAGTTCAGTTCAGTTGCTCAGTCGTGTCTGACTCTCTGCGACCCCATGAATCACAGCACGCCAGGCCTCCCTGTCCATCACCAACTCCCGGCGTTCACTCAAACTCATGTCCACAGAATCGGTGATGCCATCCAGCCATCTCATTCTCCGTTGTCCCCTTCTCCTCCCACCCCTAATCCTTCCCAGCATCAGAGTCTTTTCCAGTGAGTCAACTCGTCGCATGAGGTGGCCAAAGTATTGGCGTTTCAGCTTTAGCATCAGTCCTTCCAATAATTTTCCAACTTCTTTTGATTCGGAAGACAGAAAACCAAGTATAGGGAGAATGACTGGCCCACTCTCAGCTGGCTTTCTTTGGGTTGGGGAGGAAGATGCTTCTTTTCACTGAGAGCAGGTCTTTGGGCTCAGCGCATCTCAGAGAGATGTAGAGGTGTTTTCCTTGACCTTCTAAATGGAATTACCCCCTGAAGCCGCCAAATCTCAGATGGCAGACTCAAAGGCGTCAACCACTCAATTGAAAGTGGTTGTGTTATGGAAGCAACTCAGTTTAGGACCCTTCATCAATGATGAGCGTTCTTTCCTGCTATTCCATGAGGACATCCCACTCCATTACCCAGCACTTCAGGCCCTTTGCCTTGATAGTGATATTCTACCTAGTGAGACAGACAACTATTCCCATGGATGCTTGATATTTTTAGTGGCAAATTCATAACACACATATACCTAAATGTAGGTAGATATGCATGCAAAAAAGCAAAATGGCTGTCTGAGGAGGCCTTACAAAGCTGTGAAAAGAAGAGAAGCGAAAAGCAAAGGAGAAAAGGAAACATATAAGCATCTGAATGCAGAGTTCCAAAGAATAGCAAGGAGAGATAAGAAAGCCTTCCTCAGTGATCAATGCAAAGAAATAGAGGAAAACAACAGAATAGGAAAAACAAGAGATCTTTTCAAGAAAATTAAAGATATCAAGGGAACATTTCATGCAAAGATGGGCTCGATAAAGGACAGAAATGGTATGGACCTAACAGAAGCAGAAGATATTAAGAAGAAGTGGCAAGAATACACAGAAGAACTGTACAAAAATGATCTTCACGATGAAGATAATCACGATGGCATGATCACTCACCTGGAACCAGACATCTTGGAATGTGAAGTCAAGTGGGCCTTAGAGAGCATCACTATGAACAAAGCTAGTGGAGGTGATGGAATTCCAATTGAGCTATTTCAAATCTTGAAAGATGATGCTGTGAAAGTGCTGCACTCAATATGCCAGCAAATTTGGAAAACTCAGCAGTGGCCACAGGACTGGAAAAGGTCAGTCTTCATTCCAGTCCCAAAGAAAGGCAATGCCAAAGAATGCTGAAACTACCGCACAATTGCACTCATCTCACACGCTAGTAAAGTCATGCTCAAAATTCTCCAAACCAGGCTTCAGCAATATGTGAACCGTGAACTTCCAGATGCTCAAGCAGGTTTTAGAAAAGGCAGAGGCACCAGAGATCAAATTGCCAACATCCACTGGATCATGGAAAAAGCAAGAGTTCTAGAAAAACATCTATTTCTGCTTCATTGACTATGCCAAAGCCTTTGACTGTGTGGATCACAATAAACTGTGGAACATTCTGAAAGAGATGGGAATACCAGACCAACTGACCTGCCTCTTGAGAAACCTGTATGCAGGTCAGGAAGCTACAGTTAGAACTGGACATGGAACAACAGACTGGTTTCAAATAGGAAAATGAGTACGTCAAGGTTGTATATTGTCACTCTGCTTATTTAACTTATATGCAGAGTATATCATGAGGAACGCTGGGCTGGAAGAAGCACAAGCTGGAATCAAGATTGCTGGGAGAAATATCAATAACCTCAGATATGCAGATGACACTACCCTTATGGCAGAAAGTGAAGAGGAACTCAAAAGCCTCTTGATGAAAGTGAAAGAGGAGAGTGAAAAGTTTGGCTTGAAGCTCAACATTCAGAAAACGAAGATCATGGCATCTGGTCCCATCACTTCATGGGAAATAGATGGGGAAACAGTGGAAACAGTGGCTGACTTTATTTTGGGGGGCTCCAAAATCACTGCAAATGCTGATTGCAGCCATGAAATTAAAAGACGCTTACTCCTTGGTAGGAAAGTGATGACCAACCTAGATAGCATATTGTAAAGCAGAGACATTACTTTGCCAACTAAGGTCCGTCTAGTCAAGGCTGTGGTTTTTCCCGTGGTCATGTATGGATGTGAGAGTTGGACTGTGAAGAAAGCTGATCGCCGAAGAATTGATGCTTTTGAACTGTGGTGCTGGAGAAGATCTTGAGAGTCCCTTGGACTGCAAGGAGATCCAACCAGTCCATTCTAAAGGAGATCAATCCTGGGTGTTCATTGGAAGGACTGATGCTAAAGCTGAAACTGCAATACTTTGGCCACCTCATGCGACAAGTTGACTCACTGGAAAAGACTGATGCTGGGAAGGATTGGGGGTGGGAGGAGACGAGGACGACAGAGAATGAGATAGCTGGATGGCATCACCGACTCAATGGACATGAGTTTGAGTGAACTCTGGGAGTTGGTGATGGACAGGGAGGCCTGGTGTGCTGTGATTCATGGGGTCGCGAAGAGTCGGACACGACTGAGCAACTGAACTGAACTGATGCATGTAAAGACTAATGCACTTCTATTTCCTCACAACAATCCACATTCAAAAAAACTTTTTCACAAAATTCACAAAATAGGTAGAGTTTTTTTAAATACAAATAAACTGGGGGGCCTATGGCAAGAGAGGATTTCCTTTCCTTCAAACTACTCTTTATCTCACAGCCTACCATCCTATCCCTGTCTCCTTTCCTTTCTCTAAAAGGAAGGAAAACACAAACGTTCTCCTAAGGATACTTGTCAATGATTAAAATTCCACCAGTGGAAGCATATATTCCTTTGATAAAATGTGTGACTGCTTAATGATACATAGATTACTCTGGAGTGAAGTTGCGGGTTTGACTTCATCATCTTAACCTTTTATATTGATAGGGCAAAGATTTGGCTCCAGAAACCAACTCCGAGATCGGTAGAGGTAGCTAAGTAGGAAAATCTCTGAGTCCTCTCACAAACACACCAAGATCACACCGATCTGCAGAAGAACCATCAATGAGAAAGACTGGAGCCTGCCAGAAAAAATCCACAACTAACAACATCAAGAAGAAACTACGAGATGGGGAGGAGGAGCAGACTGGCAGCATACAAGCCCCACATGCCCAGGTGTGTGGCTCACAAACTGGAGAATTATATAGCAGAGGTTCTTCCTAAAGAAGTGAGAGTCCTGAGCCCCGTGTCAGGGTCCCTGGCCCAAAGGTCTTGCACAGGGAAGATGAGCTGCCAGAGTATTAGACTTTGAAGGCCAGTGGAGTTTAATTTCAGGAGTCCCACGGGACTGGGGGAAATAGCGATTTCACCCTTAAAAGGCCCACACTAAATCCCACATGCCCAGAACAAAAGCAGTAATTTGATAAAACTTTAGCCAGTCCTACCTGCTGGTCTTGGCGAGTCTCCTGGAGACGTGGAGGTCGCCTGTGGCTCGTGCTGGGGACATAGGCCCTGGCAGCAACTGATCCTGGGAGCGAAACCTGGCATGGATGCTGGTGCATGCAGAGGCTGACGGGCGAATTTCGAAACCTTCCCTCCAGTTCATTAGTGTCAACACCTGGCCCTACCCAATAACCTGTAGGCCCCAGTGCTGAGAGACTTCAGGTCAAGCAATTAACACAGTGGGAATACTGCTGCTCCCATCAGCAGATAGGCTGTGTCCAGAACTGGCTGTGGGTTCAGGAGGTCTTAACTAGTTAAGACTCTGAACTTCCACTGTAGGGGGCTTGGGTTCGCATGCTGTGGTGTGGCCAAAAAAAAAAAAAAAAATGCCTGATGGGACTTGGGCTCCATATTTAAAAAAAAAAAAATTAAAGTGATAGAAAATACAATTAAAAAAAATAAAGAGTTTATTGCCCACCTTAAATTTAAAAAACAAAAAAAGGTGGCTGAATTATTTGTCGGCAGTGTAAGATTTTAAAATGTATAAACCTTTTCTTTAAATATAAATTACTTACAGAATAGATTTTCACCCTCTGCATGTTCTTACACACAGCAGTTGACTGCTGAGGCTTAAGGTTTACACAGTGAATGGTGATGACAGTAGTCTCAGTAGATAACTTCTGGACAACTTAGGATAGCTCCCCATAGTTCAATGTAATTGAATAAGATTAGAATAGATAAAAAATTTTCCCTGCTAACCTACTATGATATTTATCTTAAACTCAGAGCTCTGAAACAGTTCAAATAAACACAGTAAAATTTTCTTTAAGTGTAGCTGAATCTGACAGTTACATTATGAATGGCTGATTTCAAAGTTTATAACTATTTAAATTTGTGTTTCATTTTGGATGTTTAGTTACCTTCTTGCTTGTGAGATCTTTCCTTGACTACTATCTGCTTTTACCCATCCTTGTAGCAATGGCTTCTTTCAGTTCAGTTCAGTTCAGTCCAGTCTCTCAGTCGTGTCCTACTCTTTGCGACCCCATGAATCACAGCACGCCAGGCCTCCCTGTTCATCACCAACTCCCAAACTCAAAGTTCACCCAAACTCATGGCCATTGAGTCAGTGATGTCATCCAGCCATCTCATCCTCTGGTGTCCCCTTCTCCTCCTGCCCCCAATCCCTTCCAGCATCAGGGTCTTTTCCAGTGAGTCAACTCTTCGCATGAGGTGGCCAAAGTATTGAGTTTCAGCTTCAGCATCAGTCCTTCCAATGAACACCCAGGACTGATCTCCTTTAGGAAGGACTGGTTGGATCTTCTTGCGGTCCACCGGACTCTCAAGAGTCTTGCTGCTGCTGCTGCTGGGTCGCTTTAGTCGTGTCCGACTCTGTGCGACCCCATAGATGACAGCCCACCAGGCTCCCCTGTCCCTGGGATTCTCCAGGCAAGAACACTGGAATGGGTTGCCATTTCCTTCTCCAGTGCATGAAAGTGAAAACTGAAAGTGAAGACGCTAAGTTGTGTCCGACTCTCAGCGACCCCATGGACTGTAGCCTACTGGGCTCCTCCGTCCATGGTATTTTCCAGGCAAGAGTACTGGAGTGGGTTGCCATTGCCTTCTCAAGATTTTTAGGGAAGCCTAATCTTGTTCTCAGTGAGAGAACAAAATGAGCAGTGAAATGTAACCTCTATTGACTTGAAAGAAATACATTTAGACACAAGTCTCTGTCAAGGTATTCAAAGTCCAAAAAATCTCTCTTCACAGAGTAATAGCTGCACCAAGGTTTAAGCAAATATACTCTTAGCAGTTATGTTGCACATCATTTAATTCTGACTATCTGTGTGTAAAAGTCAAGCCAGTTTTGGTGGGCATCTCTTTTCAAAGGATTCTCTTACCTTCTGAGAGGATTTCTCTGGCATTCTCATCTCACTTTCCTTTTCCTTAATTTTAAGTACTTTTTGAGTTTGCAAGAAATCTCTTTCCTGAACTCCTGTTTCTGGCAGAAGAATGAATTTAGATGAATAAGAAAACTGATAAAATGAAAAGTGAAAAAGAGTGTTGTGTGTCTAGGTACCAATTACACTGCTGCAGGTTGTCTATTATTATGCATTATCTCAGGACTTTGGCTTCCCTGGTGACTCAGATGGTAAAGAATCTGCCTACAATACAGAAGACCTGGGTTTAATCACTGCATCGGGAAGATCCTCTGGAGGCTTGGCAACCCACTCCATTATTCTTGCCTGAAGAATCCCCATGAACAGAGGAGCCTGGCGGGCTGCTGGCCATGGGGTCACAAAGTCAGATATTACTGAGCAACTAAGCACAATACATCTCAATACTTAGAAAACAAGTGATTACTATGTCTTAGAGGGGCATCTCCTATTGTACCCCAGTCATGATTCTATGACTATTTTGAACTGAATAGAGAGATAAGCAGTTTTACAGTCTATAGAGAATCAGACAAGGATGTTGTCTAGTAAACTTCCAGAGAATAGAGATTAAGATGCTGTTTCTGAACAACCAGTTGAAACTTAGAAGTGACAGGATCTGATCAAAGGTGGGTCTTTATTCGTGCCAGAGCCTGTTCCCTTCTATGTATTATTTCTAAATTGTATAACTTAAGATAGGCACATGTATGCTCAGTTGCTCTTTGCAACTGTAGCCTGCCAAGCTCCTCTGTTTATGGGATTTTCCAGGCAAGAATACTAAAGTGGGTTGCCATTTTCTCCTCCGGGTAAGTCATGCATAGGTTATTGCATAACTTAGTGATGTAATCAACAGCAATCACTTATTTTTAGGATTTCTCACGGTTTTGGAGGTTAACTGAACTCAGCAGGTGGTTGTCACTTGGGGTGTCTCATGTGGTTGCATGTGGTGATTCTGACAGTTGGTGCTCCTAGGACATCTCTGTCATTATGTGGCCTTTCCAGCAGGACAGCTTCAGGGAATCAGATTTGCAACACGGAGATTCAGGAGCCCAAAGGCACACAAAGAGCTTCCAGTCAGCTTTTTAACTCTTCATTCTTAAACATGATCACATTGCCAAGGTTTATCAGGTATGGGAGGAAAGCAACACAAAAGATAGAGCCTAAAACAAAACAAATAAAAGTGGGGAGGGGACTCAGAGGAAATAGATGAATAACATATAGGCTTACCATTTTCCAGGTACTGTTCTAAGTGAGTAGTACATATTAATATCATTTGAACCTCCAAACAACTCTATGCAGTGAGTACTCTCATTAACGCTCTTTTGCTGAGGAAACTGATGGAGGTCAGGTAACTTGCCTACGTTATTATCATAGTCCGTGGCAGTACTGGCATTTGAATTGGTTGCAGAGCCCAAGTCCCTAACCATTACATCACATACCAGAAACCATTCATGGAAGAGCAAGAAAAGTCTCTATATGTAGTATCTTCAGAGACAAAAGTAGGTTTTGCACTTATGAAACAAGAAAAGAGTGCTATTTTACAAAGAACATTTAGGGGGAAAAAAGAGATTTTTAAAATGAAAAAGAATGCAATGATACAAATAAAAACAGAGGGATTATAACACAAATTTTGAGGGAAACTTTCAGAAATTTAAATAAAAAGCTGAGATGGAAAATAAGATAGTAATAGAAGTGACAGGAAAATGAGAGGCTTAGGGGCTTCCCTAGTGGCTCAGATGGTAAAGAATCTACCTGCAATGCAGAGATCCAGGTTCAATCCCTGGGTCAAGAAGATCCCCTGGAGAAGGGAATGGCAACCCACTCCAGTATTCTTGCATGGGATATCCCATGGACAGAGAAGCCTGGCAGACTACAGTCCATGGGGTCGAAGAGAGTTGGACACGACTTAGAAACTAAATAGCAACAATCAAGGGTCTAGCATAATGAGTGAGAAGAAGATCTACATCAAGGCTCACCATTGAAAGCCAGAGATAAAGACCTTAAATGTTTCCAGAGAGAAAAATCAGCTCTTAAAAGGATTTAGAATCCACTGAACTTCTCAACAACAACATGGGCCATGTTCCAGTTGGAGCACTGCCTTCAACTCTGAGGGAAAATGATTTCCGATCTTGAATGCTGTACGGTGCCAAACCACAACCAGACCAGAGCACCCAGTAAAGGTATTTTCTTACATGTAATCCCTTGACATGTTTATCTCTCAAGTCCCCGTTCTCAACAGACCACTTTGCTTCTTCCAAATGACAGAGGAAATAAAAAAAGAGGAAGGCATGAAATTCAAACACTGAGGGGTAGATTGCAGATGAGAATGGATGCTCATGTTCATCCCTTTCCAGGGTGGAGGAAATTTCCAGGACTGCTGCAATGTAGCAGGCCTGGAGCACAGAAGGACAGAGAATCCCATGGAGACCTTTACCGTGAAAAAGGCAGCCCTGATATGTCACCTAATGGGTCTGATTTTACTAGAAGTTTAACAGCAGTGTTAGAAAATTTGAGGATGTGTGAGTAATAGGTACATGGGAGGCTAAGGACACAAAATAGTGTAGGGCTTTGTTAAAGTCCAGGAAAAGCAAAAATTACTACAAGGAAAGAGAAGAAAGCTACAAAACATGGCGTGGCCCAGCTGTGACTGGTATATGAAGTTAGCAACATAAATATTAAGCAATGAATTAACTCAAAAGTGTGCTATAAATACAGTGGGAAGTTTGAAAAAGGGACCTATATTTGTGGGGTGTGCTGGGACACCCCTTGATCATCATTTTAAACGCAGGGAAATCAATCAATAATGATATCTCAAATTTAAAAGTCAATACAGTGAAAATAGGTAAAAAAATAAATTGGGGGATATGTATTATCATGGACAAAAAATGTTGCCTACCATCAAGACTTCCACCACTATAGTTGCCCCCTGCCCTCTGACAGGAATTCAGGATGGAGAAAAACAGGATACTGGCTCTAAAGAGTTAAGATCCATGTGTGCGTGCTAAGTTGCTTTACTTGTGTCTGACTCTGTGTGACCCCACTGACTGGAGCCTGTCAGACTCTTCTGTCCATGGGATTCTCCAGGCAAGAATTCTGGAGTGGGTTGCCATGCCCTCCTCCAGGGGATCTTCCTGACCAAGGGATCGAACCCGTGTCTCATTGGAAGGCAGGTTCTTTACCACGAGCACTACCTGGGAAATCTAGTTAAGATTCATATCAAGGAATAATCTCAGTGAACCCAGTGTCTCTTGCGTCTTCCTACATCTCTCTATCAGCGTCTGTAAATGTGAATAGAAACCAGGAACTGTTGCCTCATTTGGCAAACTTAGACATTTACTTGAAAACATTCTGTTACAAGAAGTCTGAATTCTCTTTATGGAACATATTTTCTTTCCACTGAGGCATGAAGGGTCCCTGTTAAATTTCTCTGGCTATCTGGAGTAGTAATAGAGCTGAACTATCATCAATCATTAATTTTGAAAGAAGTTCATCTGATAAGTGAGTAACATTTAGGAGTGCCTTGAGGAAATAAGGACTTCCCTGGTGACTCAGACTGTAAAAAATCTGCCTGCAATGCAGAAGACATGGGTTTAATCCCTGGGTTGGGAAGATCCCCTGGAGAAGGGAATCGCTACCCACTCTAGTATTTTTGCCTGGTGAATGAATGCTATGGACAGGGGAGCCTGGCGGGCTACCGACCATGGGATCACAAAGGGTCGGACATGACTGAATGATTATCACTTTCACTTTTGTCAAAAACTAAAGCGTTCAGTGGGTGTAAAGACTGAGAAAAATATGATCCCCACCTGAACAAAACAAGCTGGACTGGGAGAGAAGAGGTCTACAGGGGCAAAGTGGTGTCAACTGGTGAGTTTGGACATCTGAAAAAGGATAGAAAGATTGAAAAATAGTTTCCAAAAGGATCTATTTTTCTAGCTCATGGGTTTGCTGAGAGCTTGTTTTAGGAAGCTAGTAACTTCTATAGTTTTTAGCCATTTAATAAACACATCTGGATTTAAATACTAGAAGACGTTTGAGAAGTATCTTAATTCACTTTGGAATATTTTCAAAATAAATTCTATTTCTAGATGTATTTTCTCCTAGAGAACATTTGTTAATTAGATTTAACTCAGTACCTTCTGGTCCAAACTGAAGATGTGTGAGGGAAAAAGAAGACAATGCATTTTTCAAGTAAAATAGGAAAAGAGAGACTTGGACTTGTTTTTATGGCTCACCGAAAAATTGGGAATATTATAATCTGAAAATAGATGTAGGCAAGATCTGCTATCTTATCCAATCTCCAGAGCAAAACAGTAAAATTTATGCTCATTAAAGCTAAACATTTTGGGTTTCTCTCCTTTGAGTAACTTGGCTCGCAAGAATGTTCTCTCAGCAACTTCTCTGAATTTGTTGCCTGACTTCATGTAACTCATATCTTTTTCATGATTTTTAAAGAAAATCTCCAAACTATACTCATTTTTCTATCTTCTCACAGATGACTTTTCTTTAAGAAATGCATCTCTTATTGTCTTCATCTCTTAGAGCTCTTTCCCTCCTCACCACCTGTCACCCAAAGGCTCTTTTCATATAACTTTCCTGTGAAAGCAGAAACTACTCTTTAAGGATGTTAAAATCACACTTTGGGTTTTAACATGTTTGGAGGGAAAGCTGAAAATACATTTCAAACATTTTAAATATTCATGGTCAGTGATCTTCTAAAAGAGATATCAGACAAACACACGTGGTTATTTCTATTATTTAAAATTTAATTGAAATTACTTAAATATTAATAAATAGTGAATTGGCAAAATAAGTGCAGTAGTACTATGCAGTGTTATAAATAGTGATGTGGAGATAGTCAATCTATCTAATCATCTATCTATCTTTATGTATTTTAAATAGCTCAGAGTATATTGTTACCTGAAAGAGTAGAGTATGACCTCATCTTTGTCTTTAAAAAATGTGTATGTATTTAATGTCTATCGACATAAATGTCTGAAAGAAGGTACATGAAAATAGTGGCTTCTTTGGGTGCTTATGAATATGGGTGAATTTCTTTTTTCTTTTTTACATTTTAATGAATTGTCTGTTTTACCATAAATAGGCATTACTCTTTAATCACAGAAAGAACAAATCATTTTCATTTAAAAATGCATACTATGGGAAATTATGATTTAAGTTCTTTAAAAATCCTTTCAGTAAGAGGTTATTCCATTCTTAATATAACCAAAATAACTATTGAGGAAAATAGATAAATAACTTTCAAATCATAAAACTATAAACAATAGTTCTGGAAGTAGGACTAAGAAACTGTGTGTGTCTATCTTTGAGCAAGATAATACTCTTAAGTATTTTAATGGGAATATATTTAGGGGCAATATCGGGAGTATAATTAAAAAGTGTTAGTTGCTTAGTTGTGTCCGACTCTGTGACCCCACGGACTGTAGCCTGCCAGATTCCTCCGCCCATGGAATTGTTCGGAGAAGAATACTGGAGTGGGTTGCCATTTCCAACCATGAATCTTGACTGGGGACAGCTATACCCTTTGGGCAGAAGTAACTGCTTTCATCAGCTGAGTGAAGATCACTGGTAAAATCTTTTACTATACGTGCATAATGGAAGTCAGAATCTCACCGCGCCATTAATGAATTGTGAAATAAAGTATGATGCCTTGTCAGAAACCCTAGAAATGCAATTGTGAGTTATTAGAGTTTCCAGAGTAAAACAGAAGCCTGTACAAAAGTTTTGAGGATACCACACAAATAGTACCTGCTTAATTGGCACAAGGCAGAATAACTTAATTAGGGTAATTGACCACAAGGAAACTGGAGCCACTAGAATAAAAAAGAAAGGTTCCATTGACCTGTAAGCCTCAAACCCATTGAAATGAAAATGAAGTACATCTCAGAATTTTCAGAGCCCTCAATGTCAGTTTCTAGTTTTAGCCAAATCCCTATTCCTGGTAGTTAATACATATTATCTCTGTAATTTTTTTTACTTTTATACAGGGGTTCATCGTTATTGCTCTTATTACTAATAAGGACAAGAAGCTTGGTTTAGGTCCAATTTAAGGTCTGTGGAAATTAGTTTGGTTTCCTTCCAGACCAAGCCAATGAAAATAACTGGTTCCATTCATTTATTAGTCCAGATAAACAAAGCCAGTTTTATTCTGGGCATAATGCTTATCTGTGTGAGTGACCTGCACTGAAGCCCAGGGGAGGACAGAAACTGAAAAGTTGGCCTTTTTCCCCAGGAGCCAACTGTGTTCCAGAGCAAGGAGAAGCTGTACTTAAATGAGCTGAAGAGCAACAGGCTCTTTTGACCTTTGAATATAGGAAAATAAAAGTAATTTTACTGTGTAGTCTGGAAGAACAGTTTTTCCTAGCTTGTACTCAGTTTAACAAAACATAAAAAAGCAAATGGATTGCTCTTTAGGGCGCTGCTCTCTCTCTCTCCCAAAGTGCATAGAATATGTTTCCTTTTAAAACAAAAGTAAATTATCTTTATTTTGAGATCTTTAAGATAATCCTATATATATACTTGAGCTATTTGGAAATGCTCTTATAATGAAACCAAGTATATAAATATAGACATTCATATCAAGATTGCATATTACTTACTCTCCAGAAAGCTGCCATAGAATTTACCAAAAATGGCTTTTTTCCATTTCTTCAATTAAATAACTTTTAATGGCAAACACATTGGCATTGCAAAAATGCAGAATACAAAGGATTTTCAATAAAAGTATACCTGCTTCCCAGGTTCCCATCCAGAAGGAATCATCCTTCGTATTTTTTTGCTTATCTTTTCAGAAATTTTCTGTGCACACACAGCATTTGTATGTAATAAATTAACGTATAAAAAATATTTATGTTTCACAAATGGGAATTTTCTCGCTTTTAACCAGTTTTACTTTTTCTTTATTTCTTTTATATTAAAATTAAATATATTTCCTAGAGATCATCCAAATAAGCCTATGTAGGTCTGCATTATTCTTTCTAATGAATGCAAAATATTTAATTACATGAATGTACCATAATCTATTTGATCAGGTATCTGTTGAAGGATAGAGAGTTGTTACTTGCTTCTTTCTTTTTCTACAAGCAATGCTTCAATAAACATTCAGATATATATGTCTTTGCATGCACATGTAAGAATGGGTAGGTAAGTTCTAGAAGTACAGTTGTTAGGTTGAAGTCTGTACCTCATTTTAAATTCTCCCTATTATAGTAAATTTGATAAAACTTTGATTTTCACTTGAATCATTTCCCAATAAAAATGTGAAAAACCAAAGAATTTACTATATAAAATGGAAACAGTAATGGGTGTTGATTTAAGGTCAACAGAACACTCAGTTTTGAATGTTTGTTGTTTAGTCGCTCAGTCGTGTCCCACTCTTGCAACCCCATGGACTGTACCCTGCCAGGCTCCTCTGTCCATGGGATTTCCCAGGCAAGAATACTGGACTGGATTGCCATTTCCTTCTCCAGATCTTCCTGACCCAGGGATCAAACCTGCAACTCCTGCATTGGCAGCCAGATTTGTTACCACTGAGCCACCCAAGAAGCCCTTTGAATGTTCAATACCCCTGAAAATCATCATGTAGATGCTACTAAACCAGAGAGACAGAATCTCTACAAGCATACACTCCCTTAATAAAAAATCCAGCTTTTGGTTCTGAAAGAATTTGGCACTAAGTTGTGAAGAGGATAATTTTGAGAGCATTTAAGGTCTCAAAGCAATTCAATTCAACACTGCAAGTATTTATTGCCTGTCTATTCGTTATAAATCCCAGTGGACTGTCAAAAGACTTGTATGCTGTCCCTGCCCACCAGGAACATGAGAGTATGATCACTGCATAAGCAAGATATTTAGTGAAAGAGACTCATTTTGGGGGGAAAAGGGGATTATTGTAACATGGAAAAATCTTTATCATATCATATCAGGTCTCACATAACAAAGTTATGTCATGTCAGCAGTGATACAAGGGAAGACATATTCCTCTAGCACATTATGGGTGTTAATTTCAAATATTATAAAGGAAGAAAGAGTGGAGGAAGGCAAGGAAAAAAGAACATGAAAATCAAAATCAGTCTCCAGCATGCATCATCCAGAAAGACTTCTTTTCTTTGTATCTCCATCAGTCAAGTGATGGCCCCGAGCTCACACCTTATGACTCATCTACCATGAATTATTTGCTTTTCTCTGCAACCCACACAGCACTCTCCTATTGCTTTGCCTTTAAATGTCTCTCTTATGTTAGTCCACCCAGCAATAGCCTGTTTATCCTTGCATTGCTAACTCAAGGATCATTATTTTCTCTTCCACCCAGGAAAATATACCCCTTTCTTCCCATACACTCTTATGCTTCTAGGGTAATATCTCCATCATAGTTTAAGTGTGTGTGTGTGTGTGTGTGTGTGTGTGTGTATTGGCCATGCCACGTGGCTTGTGGGATCTTAATTCCCCAACATCCCCAACCAGGGATCAAACCTAGGTCCACAGTCATGAAAGCGCCAGGTCTTACCCACTGGACCACCGGTGGATTCCTTCTTTTTTTTTCTTTTCTTCCTGACCTTTTCTTTTTCTGAGCTATGTGTTCTTTCTTTCAATATTTTCACATACTGTCTTTGTCATGGTTACCTGTGAATATTACAGCTAGGCTATTATTTCTTTCTTTGTCTTCTCCCAAAAATACAAGTTTATATCTCTCACAACTTTCAGCACACTGCTCTGTATTTAATTTTCAAAAGCTTACTGGGTGTCTGCCATCCAGTTAGGATGCTAATTTAATAGCTCATGTTGCATCATTAGGGTTTCCCTGATCGCTCAGTTAGTAAAGAATCTGCCTGCAATGCCGAAGAACTGGGTTTGATCCCTGGGTTGCATCATTAAACACTTGGTAATAATAGCAAATGATCATAGTGCTTACAATGTGTGGGCACTCTCTTAAGCACTTTATATGATTAACTTTAATTCTCCCAGCAATTGCAGGAAGTAGACTTGGTAATACTGTGGAAACCGAGGCACTGACAGGTTTGATATCTGCCCACGTTTAATGTTAAGTGTTGGCACCAGATACTCTGGGCCACTGTTTGAAAACGACTAGAGGTTTGAGTAGACATTTACATTAACACTTAGAGCTAGGCATCACAATTCCTGTTTTGGAGATGAGGTTCAGAGAGGCAAAATAGCTTGTTCAAGGTCACACAGCTTGTTAGAAAAAACAGGATCCAAATTATGTTTAATTCCAAAATCCATGTATTTTTCCACTGCCTGTGCTTCAACTCAGCCTATCTCTTCCTGGGGCATGACTCAAGTTTCAGATTGTATTTTTCAGCAGTAGTTTTTGCCCTCCAGCATCCATATTCCTTTTCTCTAGTAACACCATGTTATTCCCTCAAGGATCTATCCCATCTTACCCTCAGTACATGGAGGCAGCACATGAATTACACTCCTGTTATGGTTACATGTCTTCTTCCCAGGAAGAGTTGAAGTGTCTTGAAAGCAGGGATAGTTTCCTCTTTTTCCTCTTCCTCTTCCCTCTTCTTAACTCGTTCTCTTCTTTTTCTTGAAGGTACATCTCATATGCATAATCCATAGTAGAGGCTGAAAATATTTTCTGAATGAATGCCTTGCACATGGTACTTGCTTACTCAGTATTTGTGAAGTTGGATTGTTTGACAAGATTGCAAATAAAATGAGCCTCAGCAAAGTTTTAGAATCTCAGCAGGCAGAGAAAGGTCAAATATATGCCCCAGGCATATTCTACTTCCTTGTACCATTCAAAAACAGACCATTTGAGCTACTGGAGGTTTCTGAGATGGTTTTCATGGGAAACGCCATATAGAATTCTTAAGCATAATCCAACCAGTTAGACATGAAGGAGCAATGAACCTGACAAATTCCATATCTTAGAAGAAAAAAAAAAAAATCAGCATTCTCCAGATAGAGAAGTAAAGGAATCATGATACCTATATCTCAATGGCAAAAGGCAGATAATCCCTATGTGGCATTAATTTAAATTTGATTAAGACATTTAGAGTTTCTAAATTAAAAAAAGATTATTATGTCCACCTATCCTCTACCTTTCTAAAACTAGAATTCAAAACAAAATGAAACTGTACACTCTAAACCAAAAATAAACATAACAAAGTCTTGTAGAATTCTATTTTTTTTCTCCTACTGATGATCACTTTTAGGTTTTCCAAAAAGGATCACTGTCTATCAAAAAAATTTTTAGAGGAATCTGCTCTGTTGTGCCTCAAGCATGTTGCTGATTTTTCTTTAGAATAGTCATGTGTTGCCTCTAAAGATGAAGGCAGCAGTAATCAAAGTGTTGATCCAGGCATGAAAAGAGAATGTCTCTGCTCTGTACAGTGACCCTAACTTGAGACTTAACTGGTCTAGATAGCCTCTCTTTTCCTTGTTCAACAGTTTGACATGTATTATTCCTGTACAAAAACCACCATTCATTTCCCATTACCCACAGCAGCATTGCCTGAGCATTTTCTGAAGAAAATCATTTTAATAGATGTAATGCAAAAAGTGCTTTGAGGTCACACATACATGGGGCTTTCATTTCATCCACTGGGGTTATCACACTATCATGTCACCTATTATCATATTAAGATCTTAATGGGGAAAAAAAGATGCACATAGTGACAATATGGGGTCTCCAAAAAGATGGCACTGGATACCATAATGACTGTGGAACAAAAGCAAAGTGAAGGAGGCTAGCATAAATGTGCAAGTTAGAAAAGATGCAAACAGTTAAAATGCATCTTCTTAGTACTACACTTGAGTTCCTGCTTTTGACTAAAGACCCTAATACTTTAATCAGCTATTCTCCAGACTGCTAAGTCTAGTATAGAAGGGCTATGTTTTTAATTGTACATAACCTATATGCAGAGTACGTCATGAGAAATGTTGGGCTGGATGAAGCACAAGCTAGAATCAAGAATGCTGGGAGAAACATCAATAACCTCAGATATGCAGATAACACCACCCTATGGCAGAAAGAGAAGAGGAATAAAAAGCCTCTTGATGAAAGTGAAAGAGGAGAGTGAAAAAGTTGGCTTAAAACTCAACATTCAAAAAACAAAGATCATGGCATCTGGTCCCATCACTTCACGGCAAATAGATGGGAAGACAATGGAAACAGTGAGACTTTATTTTCTTGGGCTCCAAAACCACTGCAGATAGTGACTGTTGCCATGAAATTAAAAGACACTTGCTCCTTGGAAGAAAAGCTATGACCAACCTAGACAGCATATTAAAAAGCAGAGACATTGCTTTGCCAACAAATACTTTGTATAATCAGAGCTATGGTTTTTCCAGTAGTCATGTATGGATGTGAGATTTGGACCATAAAGAAGGCTGAGTGCTGGAGAATTGATGCTTTTGAACTACAGTTTTGGAGAAGACCCTTGAGAGTCCCTTAAACTGTAAGGAGATCAACCAGTCAAATCTAAAGGAAATCAGTCCTGAATATTCATTGGAAGGACTGATACTGAAGCTGAAACTCCAATACTTTGGCCACCTGATGCGAAGAACTGATTCATTAGAAAAGACCCTGATGCTGGGAAAGTTTGAAGGTAGGAGGAGAAGGGAACTACAGAGGACGAGATGGATGGATGGCATCACCGACCTGACATGAGTTTGAGCAAGCTCCGGGAGATGGTGGAGGGCAGCAAAGCCAGGCCTGATGCAGCCCACGGTGCTGCGAAGAGTCGGACACAACTGAGCGACTGAACAACAACAAAACATAAAACTGTGGGCGTTCAAGGAGGGGGATAATGTGAAAGTGGAAGTATTTGCTAAGAGAAAATGTGGCTTAGATCATCATTGTTTCCTTTTGCAGCCATCATGCTTCTCTTTTTGCTAATTTTAGTTTAAATTTCCCGTTTTCCAGCTCTGTTTACCGAAAGACAACACTGAGAAGAGCTAGCACTGAGAAGGAAGTAGCTCAAAGGATAGTTTCAATAACGGCTAATATTTTCATTTAATAATGATTCAGTTCAGTTCAGTCGCTCAGTCGTGTCCGACTCTTTGCGACCCCATAAATCACAGCACGCCAGGCCTCCCTGTCCATCACCAACTACCGGAGTTCACTCAAACTCACATCCATCGAGTCGGTGATGCCATCCAGCCATCTCATTCTCTGTCGTGCCCTTCTCCTCCCACCCCCAATCCCTCCCAGCATCAGACTCTTTTCCAGTGAGTCAACTCCGTCGCATGAGGTGGCCAAAGTATTGGAGCTTCAGCTTTAGCATCAGTCCTTCCAATGAACACCCAGGATTGATCTCCTTTAGAATGGACTGGTTGGATCTCCTTGCAGTACAAGGGACTCTCAAGAGTCTTCTCCAACACCACAGTTCAAAAACATCAATTCTTCGGCCATCAGCTTTCTTCACAATCCAACTCTCACATCCATACATGACCACAGGAAAAACCCTAGCCTTGACTAGATGGACCTTGGTTGGCAAAGTAATGTCTCTTGCTTTTTAATATGCTGTCTAGGTTGGTCATAACTTTCCTTCCAGGAGTAAGCGTCTTTTAATTTCCTGGCTTCAATCAGCATCTGCAGTGATTTTGGAGCCCAAAAAAATAAAGCCAGCCACTGTTTCCACTGTTTCCCCATCTATTTCCCATGAAGTGATGGGACCAGATGCCATGATCTTCATTTTCTGAATGCTGAGCTTCAAGCCAAACTTTTCACTCTCCTCTTTCACTTTCATCAAGAGGCTTTTGAGTTCCTCTTCGCTTTCTGCCATAAGGGTGGTGGCATCTGCATATCTGAGGTTATTGATATTTCTCCCAGCAATCTTGATTCCAGCTTGTGCTTCTTCCAGCCCAACATTCCTCATGATGTACTCTGCATATAAGTTAAATAAGCAAGGTGACAATATACAACCTTGATGTACTCGTTTTCTTATTCGGAACCAGTCTGTTGACATGTCCAATTCTAACTGTTGCTTCCTGACCTGCATACAGGTCTCTCAAGAGGCAGGTCAGGTGGTCTGGGATTCCCATCTCTTTCAGAATGTTCCACAGTTTATTGTGATCCACACAGTCAAAGGCTTTGGCATAGTCAATAAAGCAGAAATAGATGTTTTTCTGGAACTCTCTTTTTCCATGATCCAGCGGATGTTGGCAATTTGATCTCTGGTGCCTCTGCCTTTTCTAAAACCTGCTTGAACATCTGGGATTTCACGGTTCACATATTGCTGAAGCCTGGCTTGGAGAATTTTGAGCATGACTTTACTAGCATGTGAGATGAGTGCAATTGTGTGGTAGTTTGAGCATTCTTTGGCATTGCCTTTCTTTGGGATTGGAATGAAGACTGACCTTTTCCAGTCCTGTGGCCACTGCTGAGTTTTCCAAATTTGCTGGCATAATGATTACTATTTCCCAAGTGCTGATATCATATCACTGTACTAAGACTTGTATCATCCCATTCAATCAAGTTCCTCCTGAAATAGGTACTATTGTTTACTTAGGTTTACAAATGAGGAAATGGAGAGGGACAGTTAGAGAAGTTTAAACAAACAGACTTGTCCAAGGTCCCATGCTGCTGCTGCTGCTAAGTTGCTTCAGTTGTGTCTGACTCTGTGCGACCCCATAGACGGCAGCCCAGCAGTCCCTGGGATTCTCCAGGCAAGAACACTGGAGTGGGTTGCCATTTCCTTCTCCAATGCATGAAAGTGAAAAGTGAAAGTGAAGTCACTCAGTTGTGTCCCACTCTTAGAGACCCCATGGACTGCAGCCCCCCAAGCTCCTCCGCCCATGGGATTTTCCAGACGAGAGTACTGGTGTGGGTGCCATTGCCTTCTCTGCAAGGTCCCATAGGTGTGCTTTAATTACTGTCCTGAAATGACCAATGAATGAAAGGGTCATGCTCTAGGAATTAAAAGCCCCAGACTGTTTTTCCACCTTCTCAAATTTTCTGTGTCTCAGAGCTTCATCTGCCTAAGTTATGGGGTTAGTGAAGATCAGTAAGATAAAGTTTACTTGAAGGACTTTGTAAATACAGACAAACCATAATGCATTACTATATTATACATAAGAGAATGGATCTTGAGTTAGGAAGTTTCTACCTCAGGACTGAAGTTGGGAAAGACCAGACTGAAATGTTAGAAGGAGAAAGGTGACTATGTGGTGAAGAATTCTGATATTTGGGACGTTGGGGCAGACTGAGGAAGATGAACCCAGGATGCCTTCTGGGAGAGGGAAAGGGGAAGTGCCCAACGGAAGATGAGTATGTGACAACCAGCATGGGACTGTTAGAGCAAAAAAATAAATTTTTAAAGACAGCCGAGAGAGAGAGAGGATGTAAAGCCCAACCCAAAGCTACATACATACAGAATGCCTGTGTGTGTGCTCAGTTGCTCAGCCGTGTCTGACTCTTTGTGACCCCATGGACTGAAGCCTTCCTGGCTCTTCTGTCCATGGAGTTTTCCAGGCAAGAATACACAAACAAAATAGTACAAGAGAAATAAAGATATGGAGTCTTCTCTGGCTTCTGGATTGCCTACTTTTGCTTATTGTAGCTGCTGGAACAAAAGGTAACCTATTCTGAAAAAGAAAGAACTGCATCCTTGCTCTTCTGCATATTTGTTTTGGGGACTCATGGATATATATGTTATTTCTATGGGTTTGTTTCATTCCTACTTTTTCCTTTTAAGGGGGAATGTAGAAAATTGAATTTGACATTTTTGCCAAACCTCTTAAGCCAGTGGTCCTCAAATTTAGTAAACGTCAGAATCCCTGGGATAGGTTTGCCAGATTTAGCGATTAAAAATACAGAACATGCAGTTAATTTTAAATTTCAGTTAAATACTGAAGAATTTTGTTATAAATATGTCCCAAATAGCTCATGGGACATGTCTTTACTGAAAAAATTTACTCCTTGTTAATCCAAACTTCAAAGTTAGTTGAAAATTTTGTATTGTATCTAGCAGCCCTACCTTGAGCTTGTTAAAATTCAGACTCACCTGTTCCATATTCTAATTCTGGAAGTACATCTGAAGTAGGGCCAAGTGATCCTCCAGATGATTCCAACGCAGTTTATGCTTAGCTAACATTCTGAGAGATACTGGGTAAGCTTGGATAATGCCAACATGGGAATGAGAGGTTTCAAGAGGCCCAGAGGACATCTTCAGGAGAGGATGGAGGTACATGTACAGTGCTAGGGGATGCTGGAAGACCTGTTCCTTGAGTGCAGCAGAGAGAAATCTGAGTACTAGGACCCCAGTGTGGTAACTGGGGTTCCCACTGTTGTGTCATTTAGTCCTCTCAACAAACCCCGGCAGAAGAAAATCTATTATCTCAATCTCTTTACATGAGGAAACAAAAGCTCAGGGTGAAGTAACTTGCCCAAGGTCACATAGGTAGTATTTCATGGTGTCGGGTTTGATCTAACATCAATCGTTTCCATAGTCCACATTCTGAATCAGTCCTGTGCAACGACAGGAAGTTTGGGCAATTTTGCCTATGCAACTTCCCCCCCACCGCCCCGCCCCCGTTTACAGCCTTCTTCAAATTGCTGAGTTAACTATAGTCAGGTATGTGACATCTGTTCTCCACAAGTACTCAAAGATCTCCACATTCTAATGTATAATAGCCAAAAGACCTGGGGGTTTGTGAAAAGATTAAGGGTCTAAGCTGATGAAAAAAATGAAAGAGCCATTAGATACGATGTTGTTTGAGGCAAGGTGTTTTTTGTCTAGAATGCTCAGCACCAGTCAAAACTCATCACCCCAAAGTGGAGTGTGTCTGGCGATGCCCTCCTCTGGAGCATCAACCAACAGTTTTCTCACCAGGGGACCTAAGTTTAATAGTCTCTGAAGAGGACGTTGGCAGAGGCCATTAGATATAGGGAATAGGTTGATGAAGAAATTGGAGCTGATAAGACTAGAAAGGAGACAACTCAAAGAAACCATGGCTACGGTTTTCTAATATTTGTAGAACTGGTAGGAGGCAAGGGCTATGAGCAAGGACCATAGGTTAGATGTTAGCAGGAGAAGGATTTTGACTCCACATATGTGGTAGAGTACACTATTATTCACAAAATATTTGCTGTTTCTCTGGGGCATTTCTTTTCCTGCCTTGTCCCTTCCTGGGTGAGGTTTTCACATGATTCGTGTTAAAAACTTTAAGGTCCAGCATGGGACTTTCCACCCTCTTTTCCTGTGCCATGAGATCTGCAATGTCCCTGAGAGGGACATTAGCCTGAATCCCAGATGGAAACTGATATGGGGCAGAGCCAAGCTGACCTGTGGTAGGCACCCAGTATAAGCAAGAAGTAAGCCTCTGTGGTTAAAAAAAAAGTCACAGACATTTTCCAGCTTTTTATTTCTGTGGGACACCTCGCTTTTGCTGACAGGCAAAATGAGAAAGCACTCTCTTGAAGTCAGAGTGGTCCAAGAAGGGAATGGACTACCTGGAGAAATGATGAGTTTCCTGGACTAGAAGTATTCAAAAAAGCTACAGACAACTCAGAAGGATGTTTGAAAAGCAGGGTGGGGTGGGGGGAGGGAGGTGGGGGTGGAGGCTGGGAGAGGTGAATTGAAGTATTGGCTGAGTGGTTAGGACATTAGACCCCTTTCCATATCTGAGAGTCTGTGCTACATGAGTAATAAGGAAAAAGTAGCTGCAAAATGGGCAAGGCCTTTTGCACAGCCAGGCTTTAAACACACTTGAGGAGGAACACAGTGACACTAGGGCAGATGAATATCAGCTAGTGGTTACTGAAATTTAGAATATTAACTTGTGCTTTGTTTGAGAACAGGCTTCTGGAATGTAACTAAAAAGAGAGTTAAATACTTATGTGGTTTGAGATTAACCATAAAAGACCTTCAGGGGAAGCTTAGAACACAAGAATAACTCCGGAAAGTGTAATTCAGTCACTAACATGGGCCTCTCCCAGAACCCTGCTAACTGTTAGATGTTCAACGCCAAGCCACACGCTTGGCCAGAGATCAGAGAAAGCAGAACCATGAGTGGGATCCTGCCGTTTCATCGATCTGCAGCCCAGAGAAAGGCCAAGTTGGGATTCACTCCCTTCTCTCTCCCCTTTCCTGTTTTGTCCCTTCATAATCCCAAATTTTTCTCTTGGCTCTTCTTTCACCCTTCAATTCCCCTCTTAACATTCTATCTCAATAATCTGATCTGTCGTTATTGGCTCATCTCTCTATAATCTGATCTTGATTCTACCTATCATTTATTTACCTCAGTCACCAGTGAGAAAGGTAGAAATGAAAAGGTAAAACAAAGCAATATTGTAAAATTAGGAAAGTGTTCATTTTTTCAATGAATTAAGCAATATGTGGTGGGGTGTGTACTATGTGCAAGCATGGCTTTGGGGGGAAGAAAAGATATATTCCAAACTTCAGATACATTGCTTATGACACAGGGGACCTTGAACAAGTTCCTTAAACTCTCAGTGTTTTCAGTTCCTAATCCTTAAAATGCTGAAGCCTGGTTTGGAGAATTTTGAGCATCACTTTACTAGCATGTGAGATGAGTGCAATTGTGCGGTAGTTTGAGCATTCTTTGGCATTGCCTTTCTTTGGGATTGGAATGAAGACTGACCTTTTCCAGTCCTGGGCCACTGCTGAGTTTTCCAAATTTGCTGGCATACTGAGTGCAGCACTTTCACAGCATCATCTTTCAAGATTTGAAATAGCTCAACTGGAATTCCATAACCACCACTAGCTTTGTTCATAGTGATGCTTTCTAAGGCCCACTTGACTTCACATTCCAAGATGTCTGGCTCTAGGTCAGTGATCACGTTATTGTGACTATCTTGGTCGTGAAGATCTTTTTTGTACAGTTCTTCTGTGTATTCTTGCCACCTCTTCTTAATATCTTCTGCTTCTGTTAGGTCCATACCATTTCTGTCCTTTATCAAGCCCATCTTTGCATGAAATGTTCCCTTGGAATATCTAATTTTCTTGAAGAGATCTCTTGTTTTTCCTTTTCTGTTGTTTTCCTCTATTTCTTTGCATTGATCACTGAGGAAGGCTTTCTTATCTCTCCTTGCTATTCTTTGGAACTCTGTATTCAGATGCTTATATCTTTCCTTTTCTCCTTTGCTTTTCACTTCTCTTCTTTTCACAGCTCTTTGTAAGGCCTCCTCAGACAGCCATTTTGCTTTTTTGCATTTCTTTTCCATGGGGATGGTCTTGGTCCCTGTCTCCTGTACAATGTCACGAACCTCCATCCAGAGTTCATCAGGCACTCTATCTATCAGATCTAGTCCCTTAAATCTATTCCTCACTTCCACTGTATGATCATAAGGGATTTGATTTAGGTCATATCTGAATGGTCTAGTGGTTTTCCCTACTTTCTTCAATTTCACTCTGAATTTGGCAATAAGGAGTTCATGATCTGAGCCACAGTCAGCTCCTGGTCTTGTTTTTGCTAACTGTATACAGCTTCTCCATCTTTGGCTGCAAAGAACATAATCAATCTGATTTCGGTGTTGACCATCTGGTGATGTCCATGTGTAGAGTCTTCCCTTGTGTTGTTGGAAGAGGGTGTTTGCTATGACCAGTGCGTTCTCTTGACAAAACTCTATTAGCCTTTGCCCTGCTTCATTCTGTGCTCCAAGGCCAAATTTGCCTGTTACTCCAGGTGTTTCTTGACTTCCTCCTTTTGCATTCCAGTCCCCTAGAATGAAAAGGACATCTTTTTTGGGTGTTAGTTCTAAAAGGTCTTGTTTTATGACCAACCTTGATAATATATTAAAAAGCAGAGACATTACTTTGCCAACAAAGGTCCGTCTAGTCAAGGCTATGGTATTTCCCGTGGTTATGTATGGATGTGAGAGTTGGACTGTGAAGAAAGCTGATCGCCGAAGAATCGATGCTTTTGAACTGTGGTGTTGGAGAAGACTCTTGAGAGTCCCTTGTACCACAAGGAGATCCAACCAGTTCATTCTAAGGGAGATCGATCCTGGGTGTTCATTGGAAGGACTGATGCTAAAGCTGAAACTGCAATACTTTGGCCACCTCATTCGACGAGCTGACTCACTGGAAAAGACTCTGATGCTGGGAAAGGTTGGGGGCGGGAGGAGAAGGGGACGACCAAGAATGAGATGGTTGGATGGCATCACTGACTCTGTGGACATGAGTTTGAGTGAACTCCGGGAGTTGGTGATGGACAGGGAGGCCTGGCGTGCTGTGATTCATGGGGTCGCAGAGAGTCGGACACGACTGAGCGACTGAACTGAACTGAACTGAACTGAATCCTTAAAATGAGGTCAATAATCTCCTGGCAGGGTAGTTGGAAAGATTAAGCAAAGTACTTAAAGAAAAATACTTTCTACTGCAAATACATAAAAGATACCAGGTAAAAGGTTGATAAATGTCATAACACTTTAGTTCAGCTTTAGTTTATTTATTTAATTTCAGGTTTAATACCTTAAAAGCTAGATCCATTTTCTGTTAGTATATTTCAATGTCTACCATTTGGTTGATCACAGTAATGTATAGTAAGTACTTGAAGACATGGGACCAAAATCTACATATATATGTAATATTATGAGGGATTGACCAAATTTTTGGCCAACCCAATATATAATTATATATGCAATATTGTATATTTCATATACATGCTATGGATTGAATGTTTTTATCCTTCCCACAAAATTCACATGTGGAGTTCTAACCTCCAGTGTGATGATATTTAGAAGTAGGGCCTTTGGAAGATAATTAGTCTTAGATGAGGTCATGAAATGGGGCCCTCACAGTGGGATCATTGTCCTTATAAGAAGAGGAAGAGAGACCAGAGCGCTCTCTCACCATTACATGAAGACACAAAGGTGGCAGGCCATCTGCCACCAGAAAATGCTTTCTCAGCAGGAATAGACTCCAACAACACCTTGATCATGAATTTCCTGCTTCCAGAACTGTGAGAAATAAATGGCTGCTATTTAAGTCACCCAGCCTATAATGTTTTGTTATAGCAAGCTGAGCTAAGACTATATACACACACACCCATATATAAGCCTCCAGCACCGGGAGATAGTGCAGGACAGAGGAGCCTGGCGTGCTGTAGTCCGTGAGGTCAAAGAGAGCCGGGCACAACTTAGTGATTGAAAACTAACAAAAACAACAAAGTTTTGTATAGTACCTCTCCTATTAGAACAACTGAGTGAGGTTTGGAGATGCTGCCTTAGTATATAGAATATAGTTTATTTATCATATGAATGTCTATATCTAATAAAGGATTTCAGTTCAGTTCAGTTCAGTCGCTCAGTCGTGACCAACTCTTTGCGACCCCATGAATCACAGCACACCAGGCCTCCCTGTCCATCACCAACTCCCACAGTTCACTCAAACTCATGTCCATCCAGTCGGTGATGCCATCCAGCCATCTCATTCTCTGTCATCCCCTTCTCCTCCTGCCCCCAATCCCTCCCAGCATCAGAGTCTTTTCCAGTGAGTCAACTCGTTGCATGAGGTGGCCAAAGTATTGGAGTTTCAGCTTTAGCATCAGTCCTTCCAATGAACACTCAGGATTGACCTCATTTAGAATGGACTGGTTGGATCTCCTTAGTGTCAACTATTTTTGTTATGATGTAGGTCCCATACAGAAGGAAGAGAATAGACCCAATCCCACTCTTTAAGAATTTTACATTTGTCCAAATGATTTAGGGCATTTGAACAGATCCTTTTTGTTCCCTTCTTTACTTACAGGTTTATGATTTTCTTTGAAGTGTCAATGTAGTCACCCTTGCAGTGTCTCACTTAGATCACAGTGATCTAAGTCAATCATGAGAATCTTGTTTCCTGCTTTCCCAGCCCCCTTTGAAACTTGTGGTGTTCTTGAGACATAAGGAGAAGTCCCTGAGGGGGCTTCTTGAGAAGCTTTTGCCTTTGTGACAAAAAGAGACAAGTAACTGGGAGCCGCTTTCACCATCCTGTTCTGGCTTAAGTGCTGGCTGGCATGACCATTTTGATTTTGTGTTCCTGACATGACAAGCAAGGGTAGAAAAGTTGACATGCCAAAGACGGTGGAGCAGAAAAATACAAAAAAGTAAGTTATTGATTATACTGTTGAGTAACTAAACCAAAGATAGTAACCATCTATTTCTAGACTTGTTACATCAGGAAAATAAAAAACTATTTGTTAAGTCACTATTAGATATGGGGTCACACAGAGTCGGACACGACTGAAGTGACTTAGCAGCAGCAGCAGCAGATATTTTTGACAAATTGCAACCGAAGATGATATTATTTTTAAATTTTATTTTTTATTTTTGAGTGTGCTGGGTCTCTGTTGCCGCCCACAGGCTTTCTCTGGTTGCGCTGAGCAGGGGCTGCTCTTAGCTGCAGCACGTGTGTTTGTCATTGCAGTGGCTTCTCCTGTTGCAGAGCACAGGCTCTAGGGTGTACAAACTTCAGTAGCTGAGTGCACAGACTTAGTTGCTCCGTGGCATGTGGTATCTTCCCAGACCAGGGATCAAACCCTTGTCTCCTGCATTGTTTACCCCTGAGCACCAGTGAGGCCCCAAAGGTATTCTTGATAGATATCAGATAAAAGGATAATATATAGTGGAATTTCTGCTGCTGTGAAATTTCAGGACAAATGAATAGTGGAATGAAATATTATTGGTATTTGATATTTGATATCATTGGTATAATGATATTTCCAAATATCATTGGAAACAATAAAAAAAGGTTTTGCTGAGGAGCTCTTTCACTTGAGAATACAATTTATTTGAGTAAACAAAATCTTCAATTTTTATACTATCTTAAAGTAGATATAGTAGGGAACATGAAAATTTCTATTGTGATCCTGAAAAGAGAAAGAATATATATATATATATATTTCAAAGCATGAAGAATGCTAGATGTATATGACTATCTGATGATGAAAGAAAATTATTTGAGGGAAATTTTTATAGTAAATAGTAATTATATAATGTTGGCAATTAACACAGTTTGCCAGCTGTCTCCACATTTGTCAATACCATGTGTTGAGATGTTTAAAGGAAGCTAAGCATCAGTATATTCTTTTTAAATTTTTTGAAAGTTTGGCTGCAGTCTGATTTTCTTACTCTTAACTAATCCTTCCTCACCACTGCCACCACATATCAGTCTGTGTCCTAATGCCTATTTGATGGTTTTGGAGTGTTTACCTTACTGCAATTTTCTCCTGAGAGGTTATTACCTCAGGATAAATTCAGTAGTCTTTTATACTTTCTCAGTTTCAAAAACATCTGAGTTTTACATTTTGAAGCCTATAAAAACTTCTAATAGAAGTAGGTCTTACCATAAAAATTTTTTTCATAAAGGCATTTGATCATAGTTGGACGGTCAGTTTTATATACTTTTCCTGTTGACCTCTTTTAAAACTGACTTTCCTATATTTGTAATATTTGGTCATTACAAAATTTTCCAACTCAAAACCTTGTGATTTACTGCTATGGTCAGAGGGATCAGAGTCAAATTTAGAAGTTCCAAAGACATCCCTTCAACATGTATATCTATTTAGTCACAGTAGCAGTTTGTATTGTATAACAAATCAATGTATAAAAAATAGTCTTTCTGAAATTTATCTCACAGAGTTATGACATGGAATGATATCCTTTAAAAGATCAAATAGCAATTTTAATACTGGTAGAGATGGATTTTGAAAATCCTTTACTAGCCAAGAAAAAAAAAAACCCTTTATTAGACACCATTATCAAGAAAATATTTTGCATGTCTGTGAATATACTCAATGAAGTTCAGATCTGTTATACAAACTCTTTTTTAAAATAGAAAAGATAATTACATAATACTATTTAAAATAAATTTTAATAGATTCTAAAATTATTTTTTAAAAATTAATAGAGAAAATACAAACCAAAACATTAAAATTAGGTTCTGCTCGAGTCTTCTTGTTTTGTACACAAGTCATCACTATTTCAGTTAAAGTGAAAATTAGCTTCTTTCTCCCCCATTAGCCTGTCAAGGGCAGGAAATGAAAGTGAAAGTGTTAGTCACTCAGTCAAGTCTGATTCCTTGTGACCCCATGGACTGTGGCCCACTCAGTCTCCTCTGTTCATGGAATTCTTCAGGCAAGAATACTGGAGTGGGTTGCCATTCCCTTTCCAGTGGATCTTCCTAACCCGGGGATTGAATCCACATCTGTATTGCAGACAGATTTTTTACCATCTGAATCAACAGGGAAGCCCATCAAGGGCAAAGAATGGTCTGGTCTTACTCACTCTAGCAACTAGCAGAGTGCCTGGTACATACTGACAAATATTCATAATATTTGTTGAATTAATGATATCCTTCTTGCTTCAAACCTTCATGACCTTCCCTTATCTAATAATTTAGCATGAATTCTTTTTCCCCAACAGCTAGGTCTTTATACATAACCTGTCAGAGCCCAACCACCTTTAACTGGAACAGTGTATGCCTACAACATGCCTTAAGCTTTTAGCTTCAGGGTCTGCTTTGTCCAAAATCTTGACTTTGTACTTCACCGCATCTCAAAAGATTCATATCACTTGCTTTACAAAGACACTTCTTGTCCCTCTTAACCAACAGGGTTTCTTTCCTTTGTGCATCACTACAATATGTCTTTTATGGCACTTGTCATATTTTGCTTTTGATTATATGTATTTGCATTTACAATCTATCCTATCAATGCTGTAAGATCCTTGAATAAGTTCTTTTATCACTCCCCACAGCACAGCATACAAAGTAGGTATTTCCTTCAGACATAAGTGTATACACCTACTGTTTGGGCCATCGGAGTTCTTAGCTGTGAGAAGGAAGCTACTAATGGAAAACACATATTATTAGAGTATTCCAAATTACACAGTGATTAAGGATGAAAGCTTCTGTAACAGCTTACATGGGTTGAATCCTCATTCTGCTGCTCAATAGCTTTGTAGCCTACATAATCTTCTAAATATCAGTTTCCTCACCTGAAACATGGTAATACTACTACCTGCCTCACAGGGCTTTTGTTCAAATTAAATGAAATAACGTGTGTAAAATGTTTAGTATACATAATACACACTTGTTACTATTCCCTCTTAGTATTATTATTATTTGAGCTTAGGATGTTTGATTTTTTGATGGCTGATATGCTTGCACTGCAATATTAGATGGTAGGTTAGAAAGCATCTCTGCACTGAGTAGCCCTTCATCAACCAAATAATTTAGGGCCCATATATATTTTGCTTAGAAATCTCAAAAAATTTCTACAATTGTCCATTTAATTTTTGTGGAGACCTTTGATGGGCTTCCCTGGTGGCTCACACAGTAAAGAATCCAATTGCAATATAGGAGTCCCAGGTTTGATCCCTGGATGGGGAAGATCCCCTGGAGATTGAAATGGCTACCTGCTCCAGTATTCTTGCCTGGAGAATTCCATGGATAGAGGAGCCTGGTGGGCTACAGTCTGTGGGGTCACAAAGAGACCTTTGATATGCTTCTTATCATGATATTTAATGTCCAATTATTCCTCATTGGGTTAATAGCAATGATTTCTTATTAATAACTGTTTACTTATTTAGTATTTATAAAGCATATTATAAAGGCTTTTTAGGAATACATTAGAGAGTAACGTATATTACTGAGTATATTGCCCCACTGGAATGAACCCATTATGAACTATATAAACCACTGCACGTTCATTTTAAAATAGGGCTTTGCAGCTTTCTTGTCCTAGCACAGGAGACCATCAAGGGTACATGCATTAATCAACTGAGCAGAAGATCTGGGAGGATACCACTCAAGGAATCTTCAAGATACTATTACCATTTGCTTGATTCTAATTTAAATAATTTGGAGTTCTTATAAGATTAGGAAGTTTTGAAAAGTAGAATGTCAACACAAAGAGAGTGAAAAGAAAATTTGGGGGAGCATTTTGCACAATGTTTCTTCTAAAGAACAACGTGCTTTTATAGGTCTGAACTGATTTTAAAAATCTTATTAGATATAAATGAGAAGCATGTGCTTCTGGTGGTATTATACTCAAAGGATTTTAGTTAAGTAACGTCTATTTGAAATATACCCAGTTGAACCCTCTTCAACTTAAAGTAGAGAACTTATACAAGAGAAAACAATGCAGAAAAAATTTATGGAAGAGACAAGTGGATATTGAAATCTTTTCCAGTGTTCCCATTCCGATGATTTTTAGGAGTTAAAGAAGTGCCGCTTTCCTTCCATCCCTGAAATTGGTTTCTTGCATAACACATTATTTTGAATGTCAGCAATCAGTCCTTGCACTTCTTTAGACCAAAGACCAAGATTGAGAGTAGAATGAATGCCTATTTCAGTCCTAGAAACGAAGACATCGGTAGTATAATAGAAGGCAAGTGAAAGATAAATACATTTGCTTTTCCATCTGCTAAGACATAACTAAAACATTCTTCCCATTTTTTCCTTAATATTTTGTTTCCTGGCAACTAATAACAAAAATTCCCAATCAACCACATCTTTCACAATTCTTGGTTCTTTAAAAAAGCAGCACTAATACTGTTATTTAGATTTCTAATATATAAAATTATTTTCAAAAAAGAAGTACTATGGGAAGATCCCCTGGAGAAGGAAACGGTAACCCACTCCAGTATTCTTACCTGGAGAATCCCATGGACAGAGAAGCCTGGGAGGCTACAGTCCACGGGGTCGCATAAAGTCGGACACGACTGAGCGACGGAACGGAACGATATATTAAAAAGTTATATATATTATATACATAGGCATACATACATAAAATTATATGTGTATGTATAGTTCAGTAAAGGAGCCATAGGGATGTATTATACAACCATTCTGAAAAACAATGGGGCACTATTTGGTAACTTGTCTGTAACCCAGCTATTTTACTCCTGGATGTTTATTCAAGGGAAGCTCTTTCACATGTACCAGAAGGAACTAGAAGAATACTTTTAGCAGCACTGTTCCTGATCTCTTTATCTCTCATACGAGCACTTGGAAATTTTCCCAATGTTTATCAAGAGCAGAATGGATTAACCTGATACAGTGTGAAAATTAATTATAGTTACATGCAAGGCTGTATATTGTCACCCTGCTTATTTAACTTCTATGCAGAGTACATCATGAAGAACGCTGGGCTGGAAGAAGCACAAGCTGGAATCAAGATTGTTGGGAGAAATATCAATAACCTCAGATATGCAGATGACACCACCCTTATGGCAGAAAGTGAAGAGGAACTAAAAAGCCTCTTGATGAAAGTGAAAGAGGAGAGTGAAAAAGTTGGCTTAAAGCTCAACATTCAGAAAACTAAGATCATGGCATCTGGTCCCATCACTTTGTGGGAAATAGATGGGGAAACAGTGGAAACAGTGTCAGACTTTTTTTGGGGGGGCTCCAAAATCAGTGCAGTTGGTGATTGCAGCCATGAAATTAAAAGACGCTTACTCCTTGGAAGGAAAGTTATGACCAACCTAGAAAGCATATTAAAAAGCAGAGACATTACTTTGTCAACCAAGGTCTGTCTAGTCAAGGCTATGGTTTTTCCAGTGGTCATGTATGGATGTGAGAGTTGGACTATGAAGAAAGCTGAGTGCCAAAGAATTGATGCTTTTGAACTGTGGTGTTGGAGAAAACTCTTGAGAGTCCCTTGGACTGCAAGGAGATCCAACCAGTCCATCCTAAAGGAGATCAGTCCTGGGTGTTCATTGGAAGGACTGATGCTAAAGCTGAAACTCCAATACTTTGGCCACCTCACACAAAGAGTTGACTCATTGGGAAAGACTTTGAAGCTGGGAGGGATTGGGGGCAGGAAGAGAAGGGGACGACAGAGAATGAGATGGCTGGATGGCATCACCGACTGGATGGACATGAGTTTGAGTGAACTCCGGGAGTTGGTGACGGACAGGGAGGCCTGGCGTGCTGCGATTCATGGGGTCACAAAGAGTTGGACACGATTGAGCGACTGAACTGAACTGACATGCAAAAATACATAAGAATCTTGTCTAGACAGCAAAAAATTAGCATAATCTTACACCTATATTTCCATAGTATGCTGCTACTAAGTCACTTCAGTCGTGTCCGACTCTGTGTGACCCCATAGACGGCAGCCCACCAGGCTCCCCTGTCCCTGGGATTCTCCAGGCAAGAACACTGGAGTGGGTTGCCATTTCCTTCTCCAATGTGTGAAATTGAAAAGTGAAAGTGTATAGAAAGTTCAAAAATGTATACAAAATTAACCAGTATTTTGTTTAGGCATACAAACATATGAGGCAAAACTAAAGAAAAGCCGGACAATGATTAGCACAAAATTCAAAGCTTTGATTAAGACCTGACAGGGTCCCACAGGGGATATGAAAGTAATTCTTTCTCTTCAAGTAGGTGGTGGGTAGAGAGTTGTTCATTGCACTGTGATTCTTTATATATTGCACATATTTAATAAATGTTCTTTTGAAACTGCTCAATATTTGGTTCAGTTCAGTTCAGTTCAGTCGTTCAGTCGTGTCCGACTCTCCGCGACCCCATGAATCACAGCACGCCAGGCCTCCCTGTCCATCACCAACTCCCGGAGTTCACTCAAACTCATGTCCACAGAGTCGGAGATGGCATCCAGCCATCTCATTCTCCGTCGTCCCCTTCTCCTCCCGCCCCCAACCTTTCCCAGCATCAGAGTCTTTTCCAGTGAGTCAACTCGTCGCATGAGGTGGCCAAAGTATTGGAGTTTCAGCTTTAGCATCAGTCCCTCCAATGAACATCCAGGATTGATCTCCTTTAGAATGGACTGGTTGGATCTCCTTGCAGTATAAGGGACTCTCAAGAGTCTTCTCCAACACCACAGTTCAAAAGCATCGATTCTTCGGCGATCAGCTTTCTTCACAGTCCAACTCTCACATCCATACATGACCATGGGAAAAACCATTGCCTTGACTAGATGGACCTTGGTTGGCAAAGTAATGTCTCTGCTTTTCAATATACTATCAAGGTTGGTCATAACTTTCCTTCCAAGGAGCAAGCGTCTTTTAATTTCATGGCTGCAATCAGCATCTGCAGTGATTTTGGAGCCCAAAAAAATAAAGTCTGACACTGTTTCCACTGTTTTTCCATCTATTTCCCATGAAGTGATGGGACCAGATGCCATGATCTTTGTTTTCTGAATGTTGAGCTTCAAGCCAACCTTTTCACTCTCCTCTTTCACTTTCATCAAGAGGCTTTTGAGTTCCTCTTCACTTTCTGCCATAAGGGTAGTGTCATCTGCATATCTGAGGTTATTGATATTTCTCCCAGCAATCTTGATTCCAGCTTGTGCTTCTTCCAGCCCAGCGTTCCTCATGATGTACTCTGCATATAAGTTAAATAAGCAAGGTGACAATATACAACCTTGACATACACCTTTTCCTACTTGGAACCAGTCTGTTGTTCCATGTCCAGTTCTAACTGTTGCTTCCTGACCTGCATACAGGTTTCTCAAGAGGCAGGTCAGGTGGTCTGGGATTCCCATCTCTTTCAGAATGTTCCACAGTTTATTGTGATCCACACAGTCAAAGGCTTTGGCATAGTCAATGAAGCAGAAATAGATGGTTTTCTGGAACTCTCTTGCTTTCTCCACGATCCAGCGGATGTTGGCAATTTGATCTCTGGTGCCTCTGCCTTTTCTAAAACCAGCTTGAACATCTGGGAGTTCACAGTTTACATACTGCTGAAGCCTGGCTTGGAGAATTTTGAGCATGACTTTACTAGCGTGTGAGATGAGTGCAATTGTGCGGTAGTTTGAGCATTCTTTGGTATTGCCTTTCTTTGGGATTGGAATGAAGACTGACCTCTTCCAGTCCTGTGGCCAGCGCTGAGTTTTCCAAATCTGCTGGCATATTGAGTGCAGCACTTTCACAGCATCATCTTTCAAGACTTGAAATAGCTCAACTGGAATTCCATCACCTCCACTAGCTTTGCTAGTAGTGATGCTTTCTAAGGCCCACTTCACTTCACAGTCCAAGATGTCTGGCTCTAGGTCAGTGATCATGTTATCGTGACTATCTTGGTCGTGAAGATCTTTTTTGTACAGTTCTTCTGTGTATTCCTGCCACCTCTTCTTAATATCTTCTGCTTCTGTTAGGTCCATACCATTTCTGTCCTTTATCGAGCCCATCTTTGCATGAAATGTTCCCTTGGAATCTCTAATTTTCTTGAAGAGATCTCTTGTTTTTCCTATTCTGTTGTTTTCCTCTATTTCTTTGCATTGATCACTGAGGAAGACTTTCTTATCTCTCCTTGCTATTCTTTGGAACTCTGCATTCAGATGCTTATATCTTTCCTTTTCTCCTTTGCTTTTTGCCTCTCTTCTTTTCACAGCTATTTGTAAGGCCTCCTCAGACAGCCATTTCGCTCTTCTGCATTTCTTTTCCATGGGGATGGTCTTGGTCCCTGTCTCCTGTACAATGTCACGAACCTCCGTCCAGAGTTCATCAGGCACTCTATCAATCAGATCTAGTCCCTTAAATCTATTTCTCACTTCCACTGTATTAACATATAAACAATAAAACAATAAAAAGCAAAGGTCTACACAACTACTGCCATTATTATATCTAAACAAAATATTTTAAAAGTAATATATTGTTCAGTCATTTATAATCATCTACTTTTGTGTGGTCTGGCACATTATTTCCTGATATCTATGAGACTATGGCAGCGTTTAAATACTGCTAAAAATAAAAAGATGGCAGAACCAGTCAGTCTAGTTCATTTTATTTTGTGATGCTACAAAGGGTCAAATTCCATAAAACCAACTGGCAGGCTGTCCCAGGACTTTTGCTTTAGACAATCTTTAATAATGAAAGGTTATTTTGAAAACTCACTGAGATGTTGTAAAATACATTTTTGCATGAGGATTTTTATTTTCTTGTACCTTTTTACTGTATAGTTTTATGTTACACATTTCTAGAATGATCCCTTAAACATGATCCATACACCGCGATTCTATCTGTCTAGTGTGTTTATATGGGGTCCAGTACAGATAGATTACAAAATTCAATTTAATTTTTTAATTGATGAATTTCATTGTATCTTCTCACTTTATGAGAAGAGATAGATTTAGCCAAGAATCATTGGTCCAAAAGTATAAGTATTTCACTTACAACTAAAGTATACGTATTACTTAAAAGTGAGAGAGACTCTTACCTTTAATGTGAAAATAGAACTGTCAGTGACTGCAGATACTGAGTTATTCAGCCTCGGACTCAAGCAAAATGATTTCACAACTTCTCTCATATGATGTAGTTTATAGAACACAGGTATTTGGGTCTGACAGACCTGCTTTTAAATCCAGCTCTCTCAACTGTGCATCTTTGAGCTATTTCCCGAGATCTCCTCACCTGAAAGACAACAGGGATTTTATGGAGACTAAATTAGATAATGTAGGAACAATTCCTGGTACAAAACTATTACTGAGTAAATGTTATCCTTTCCCCACATTGCAGGTCAAAATAGGAGATAAAATGTTTTCAGTACAAGAACATCAAGTCATTGCAACAGATTATACACAAATTCCTTATCATCCAAAGCACTTACCAGTGTGTTTTTTTAAATTTATTTATTTTAATTGGAGGCTAATTACTTTATATTATTGTATTGGTTTTGCCATACATTGATATGAGTCTGCTCCAGGTGTACATGTGTTCCCCATCTTGAACCCCCCTCCCACCTCCCTCCCCATCCCATCCCTCTGGTTCATCCCAGTACACCAGCCCCGAGCATCCTGTATCATGCATCAAACCTGGACCGGTGATTCGTTTCACATATGATAATATACATGTTTCAATGCCATTCCTCCAAATCATCCCACCCTCGCCCCCTCCCACAGAGTCCAAAAGACTGTTCTATACATCTGTGTCTCTTTTGCTGTCTCGTATACAGGGTTATCATTACCATCTTTCTAAATTCCATATATATGCGTTAGTATACTGTATTGGAGTTTTTCTTTCTGGCTTACTTCACTCTGTATATTAGGCTCCAGTTTCATCCACCTCATTAGAACTGATTCAAATGTATTTAAATCCCAGTGTTTTTTGGTATGTGACATAAACCACAGACTTATGGATTCCTGCCCCATTATCTCCTCCCACTCGTGGCTTCACACATGATTTCCTATCCATCATTCTCTTTTATTTGGGGAGGTGGGGGTTGGGGATAAGAGAGAGAAATGCCATCTCAGGAAATGGAAAAACTTACTGTGAAGGGATGTACATCATCATCATCATTGCTGAAGAAAGCTTATAAAAGACACGAGTTGTGAATAACATACTTTTTGATATGAATTGGCAATGACAGCATGCAGTTTTGTAACATAAGAGACCAAAGAAAATCCCATGGAGGCTGAACATTCAATATAGATTTCTGTTACATCATTTTATGCTTATTACTATGAAGGCTTTGTAGTGGATGCTAGTTCTGAAGACAGTCAGATACGTAACAAGCAATGTAAAATTATTTTTCTATGTCTGTTGTTGCCGTTGAGTTGCTAAGTCGTGTCTTTTTTTGACCCCGTGAATTATAGCGCTCAAGGCTCCTCTGTCCGTGAGATTTTCCAGGCAAGAACACTGGAGTGGGTTTCCGTTTCCTTCTCCAGGGGATCTTCCTGACTCAGGAACAGAACCTGTGTCTCCTGCATTGGCAGGCAGATTCTTTACCACTAAGCCACCTGGAAAGTCCTTTCCATGTCTGTACCTAAGTAAGGATAATTTCTTTCTCACATCCATTCTTACTTACACTGAAAAATGTTTTATGGCCTCTCTGAATCTTTCTGGGGGCACTAGAGGGCTTTGGGGCTGTCCTACCTCTGACTGCCTCAAGAAAGTTTTTGGAAACTGTTTCTGTTCTAACTCAACATTCCGTTCCGTTCAGTCGCTCAGTCGTGTCCGACTCTTTGCGACCCCGTGGACTGTAGCCTACCAGGCTTCTCCGTCCATGGGGTTCTCCAGGCAAGAATACTGGAGTGGGTTACCATTTCTTTCTCCAGGGTATCTTCCCGACTCAGGGAACGAACCTGGGTCTCCCGCATTGGAGGCAGACGCTTTAACCTCTGAGCCACCAGGGAAGCCCAACTCAACATTAGGTGAAGAATAAACTTAGGGTCTTTCTGCTCTCCACGTTAGAGCCTATGAGGCCAGGTTCTTTTCTGCTCTCAGAGCTCCCTCAGCAGTCTGGCTCTGAGTGTCAAGTCTGATTCCTGCACATCTTATTCTGCACATCGTTCTGTGAATGGTGGCCCATGTAGTTGAGCAATATGGCATTCCTGCACAGCGAGGTTACAGGACTTCTTCTCAAGCATCCTTTCAATGCCCTCATCCCCAGCCCCCCTTGATTCTCTTCTCTTTCCTCACTTTTAACACACTTTATTAAGATTTGGGGTGGGGAAGAGAAAACTGTCTCTGACTGAGCACATATTTTTTAAAATATATAGTTTATGGTATATGTTTTGTGCAGTCATTTTAAGCTTAGACTTCAAAGTTCCAATAAATCCAAATTTTGCGTGTCAGAAGTTTTTTCTGTATGATCAGGGAGAATACAAAGGGAGCACAAACATAAAATAAAAGGTGCTTGCTCTTGTTGAGAGACCAAATTTAGATGAAATTGTTAAATAAATTAAAAAACTCCCCCCAAAACTTAGTGACTTAAAAGAGCAAATTAACCCTTTTCATAATTTTGTGGTTGGTCAGGAGAGTAAAAAGGCTGACGTAAAACTCAGCATTCAAAAAACTAAGATCGTGGCATTCGGTCTCATCACTTCATGGCAAATAGATGGGGAGACAGTGGAAACAGTGACAGACTTCATTTTGCTGGGCTCCAAAATCACTTCTGATGGTGACTGCAGCCATGAAATTAAAATATGCTTGCTCCTGGAAGAAAAGCTATGACAAACCTAGATAGCATTTTAAAAAGCAGAGACATTACTTTGCTGACAAAGGTCCTTCTAGTCAAAGATATGGTTTTTCCGGTAATTATGTATGGATGTGAGAGTTGGACCAAAAAGTAAGCTGAGTGCTGAAGAATTGATGATTTTGAACTGTGGTGTTGGAGAAGACTCTTAAGAGTCCCTTGGACTGCCAGGAGATCCAACCAGTCAATCCTAAAGGAAATCAGTCCTGAATATTCATTGGAAGGACTGATGCTGAAGCTGATGCTCCAATACTTTGGCCACCTGATATGAAGAACTGACTCATTGGAAAAGACCCTGATGCTGGGAAAGATTGAAGGCAGGAGAAGAAGGGGATGACAGAGGATGAGATGGTTGGATGGCATCACTGACTCAATGGACATGAGTTTGAGCAAGCTCTGGGAGTTGGTGATGGACAGGGAAGCCTTGCATGCTGCACTCCATGGGGTCACAGAGTCAGACATGTCTGAGTGACTGAAATGACTGACTGACTGAGGTGATTCTTCAGCTGGTATCTACCTGGGCTCCAACACAGAGTTGCATTTAGCTGATGGATGGCTGGGTCTGAGCTCAGCTGGGCGTCTAGGGTATTTGGGCCTCTCTCTCTCCCCATGGCCTTCCATTTCAGGCTTCTTCATGATATAAAGAAGCAACATTCCAAGAGACTAAACAGAGAATGTAAAAAGTCTCCTAACGCCTAGTCTTAGAAGTCACAGAACATCACCTCCACCATATTCTGTTGGTCAAAACAAGTGGTACAATACTCCATATTCAAAAGGTGAGAAAACAGATTTTACCTGATGGACACCAGGTTATGTGTGCTGAGCCCTGCCTGCATCGTGGTATCCTGTCAACAGACAAGTGGGGCTGAATGCACCCTGGGCTCTATTCAGCCACCTGGATACCCTGGACTGAATTTACATCTACTGGGAGGATAGGGTCACCCCCTTGGCTCATCACAAGCCATGAGCCTGTGAACTCTCTCTGCCCATTAGTGACATTCTCTAATCCACACTCGCGCGCACACACACACAAGACACTGTTGAGGCTGGTAGAGGCCCAGCTGAATATCATCTTAGTTTGAATCGGATACACGCTAGGTCTTGATGAAGGCTAAAGGCTTCCCTACAGAATTTAGGTAGTTATTTTAAAGCTGCATAGAGTTTGCAATCAGGGGAGAAAGGGAGAGGAAGAGAAATTGGACGTTGTTCCTGATTTACCTCCTCTGTTCCCTGTTCATTCCCAGGAGTGAAGCCACATTATTAGGCCTTGGGAGGAACGTGTCCCCACAATTGTTCTTAAGCCTTCAGAGGATGTCCCACATGGATGAGTCCTTTGTCCTCTACTGCTTCTTTATCATGTCCAAGCTATTTAATCCCTTTCTGCAGTATCTCCATCCCCCCTTGCCTTTTCTCTGTCGTCCATCAACTCTTCTAACAGAAATAAACACATTTCCTTCCCTAGCAGTGATTTTGTGTGTGTGTGGCCTCAAATGGCAGCTGCTTGTCAGGGACTCCTGTTGTTGAAGTTTTGCTGAAGGGAGGATCGGGCTGCTTTAGAGTTGTCTGACTCCCTCAGGAATAGAGAACAGGTGCATTCCAACTCTGTGATTGGACACAAGTAAGGAGCAAATGACTTTTCTGTTAATCAACTAAAAACAAAGCCACTGAAAAATATAATTTCCTTCAAAGTTTTCCTTCTAGTATGCATGAAAAATCAATATTTATCTCTTAAACTTAATTATAATGATGCTATTTCTTTTTGGTATAATACCTTAGACCTATTATGCTAAAAGAGCATCCCTATCTTCAGTGATTAAAATTATTTAACAAATTTTATAACTTTTTAGCAATAAATGATACCACACTTAGGTAGCGTCTCTCAACAATTCTCCCTTCATGATACTGGAGTAAGGAGGAGGGAAGGACCAAGGGAGAAGCAACGTTTATTTTATGCCATTGCAAGGAATGGAAAAATATCAAGGTGATTTGGATTGATTTTGGAGGCTCACTAGTAGACCAGAGTCTTCAGCTGTGTTCAAGAGTCTTTGGAAAGATGGAGGGAAGAATACTGTATCAAAAGATACACAGATTTTCAAAACTGGGAAGCTAAGGGTGGTATGATCAGGAGACAGTAAAAGATTTGACTTATTTAAAATAAGGGAGCACTTCCGTATTTCTAAAGTAATAAGGTTTTTATTACAATGAACATCCTTTACATAAAGGCTTGGTAACTAAGATTCTTAAAATAGAAAATGCTAATTTGTTTCTATTTTTTACTGTTTGGGATGAGATTCTTCTAGTGATATCATCATTGTTTAGGATCTTGAATGGCTGATATAAAATAAAAGTCAGAAGAAAATCATTACAAATGTTTCCACAGATGAAGACAGTAGTGACTAGATGAAGAGCATGACCATCACAGTACTGTTTGCAATAGCAAAATTTGGAGACAGTCTTCACTATCCAGTAATAAATGACCGATTAAATACATCTACACAAGAAGAAACAATGCTGCAATTTAGAAATAATGCTGTAGAGAAGTGAATTAATTGACGTGGAAGTATATGTTAAGCAGAAAACTTTGGATACAGAACAAGATCCCAAAACAATCTGGATTTTATTTTAAAGACATGTCTCTGTCTCCCTTCACATCTCACATCCTCTCCCCTAACTTTTTCCATTAAAATATCTTTGGAAAGATATACAACAGAAACAGGTCTGGTAATTAGTACTGATTTATCCTCATGACGGAAATTTTGGATTTTCAAAATTCACCTGCATTTTCTGATATTTCTATAGTGAACATGAATTGCTTTATAATTTAATCAATCATTTTCCAGAAAACAGATAAATTGTGGGGAAAAACAGATCAAGGATACTTAGAGTACTTCTCTGAGGTTAACATCATGCAGGACTATCACCATCTTTTCCCACAAAACATCCTTTGGTGCCACTGTCAGAATTGCAAACTGGCTAGACTGAATTTAGCCTGACTCAGCATAGCATTTTTTTTTTTTATCTTATGCTAATGCTTGAAAGCTTGAAACTCTGCACTCTATTCAATCCATTTCATCAAATATTTATTGAGCACCTACTATGTGCCAAGCATTAAGGACACAAGATTAACAAGACATAATTCTGTTGCAACTTAAGTCAGTAAGTGCCCTCATAGAAATCTGTATGTCTTGGAAAGTCCCAGATGGTTGTTCTAATGATATTCTTCAGGGGAAAAATCATAAGCAATCCTCATACAAGACAATGTCCAAGAGACTTCATACTAAAAATAATCTATCCATGTTTTTCATAATATTTTAAGCACAATGTGAAATTATGCTGAATCACTATTTAAAAAAAAAACACTCACATATTTGTGGCTCTTCACTATGATACCAGCACCATTCTCCATTTAAATCAATAGCTTTTCAACTCTTTTAGTAGAAATTATTTCAATCTTTTTAGTCTTTGAGTCAAAACTCTCAGTTTGACTTTGAGATCCTGAACTGGAGACTCCAGTTTCCACACAAGGCAAAACTGTTTTTAAAGTTTAAATCAGGCAGTATGTTTCAAACTAAAGTTGCTAAATCCAGGATAACCAAAAATTAAACAGTTAGCAAATACAAAACACTTAAAGTTGGACTTAGTGAATCTGAACAATTTCACTAGTTATATTACATAATTAATTTTTGAATTAAAATTCCAGTCTCAGTTAAGTAATTTATGTGTTTTCATTTTTGTTTTCCATTTTTTTTTCCTTTAGAGGTTTTTTCCCCCCCTGACAATTTTCATGGCATTTACATGAATCAGTGTGTAAAGGAACTTGGCAATCACATTATACATTGTCTTATTTTGTGGAAAAGAAAATGTAAGCCCAGAAACAAGTAGCTCATAGGAGTGTAAGTTTCTTTGCATAGTGCCTTTGAAATATAACTGTGTGATAACTGGTAACTACTGTTATTAGAAACTTGTCCCTCAGATTCCTAGTCCATTACCCTTACTTGCCTAAATTATTTCTCCAAACTGGTTAAAGCATTCTTTTGGGCTCATACCCAGCTCAAGACACTCTGATTATCTTTTTTTTTTCATGATATTTCAGTTCAGTTCAGTCGCTCAGTCATGTCCGACTCTCTGAGACCCCATGAATCACAGCACGCCAGGCCTCCCTGTCCATCACCAACTCCCAGAGTTCACTCAAACTCATGTCCATCGAGTCGGTGATGCCATCCAGCCATCTCATTCTCTGTCGTCTCCTTCTCCTGCCCCCAATCCCTCCCAGCATCAGAGTATTTTCCAGTGAGTCAACTCGTCACATGAGGTACCAAAGTATTGGAGTTTCAGCTTTAGCATCGGTCCTTCCAATGAACACCCAATTTAGTGGACCTATTTATTAATTTAACAAATATTTATTGAGTTCCTATTAAGTTTCAGATACTGGTCTTGTCACTACTTTATATATTAACAGAAATTATTAAATAGTGAGTATTATTTTGGGAGTGGTTTAGTTGCTAAGTGCTGTTTGATTCTTGCAACCCATGGACTATTGCAAACCACGGACTGTTGCCCACCAGGCTCCTCTGTCCATGGGATTCCCCAGGCAAGAATACTGGAGTGAGTTGCCATTTCCTTCTCCAGGGGATCTTTCCAATCTAGGGATTGAACCCTCATCTCCTGTACTGCAGGCAGTCTTCTGAAATGCAGGTGGATTATTTACAGATGAACCACCAGAGAGGCCCGAGTATTATTTTAAACCCATATAAATGAGCATTTTGTGGTTAGTCTTGTGTGTGTGTATGTGTGTTTTCCTGTGGCAGAGGGGAGTGGAGGTGAGAGAATGTCTGTCTTCCTTCCTGTGTAAAATCTGCTTGGTTTTCTATCTTAACTGTCATTTCATGCCAGACATGTAGTGTTAAGATAAGCTTGTTTCTGGAATTTCCCTGGTGGTCCAGTGGTTAGGACTCAGTATTTCTGGTTCAGGAGATGCAGGTTCAATCCCTGGTCTGGGAACTGGGGTCTGCCTGCTTAAAAAAAAAAACAAAAAGCTTATATATGTATATATAAAAAATGCTTGTTTCTGAGAAGCATGTCTACAGTAAGTCTCCTGGGTTTTATTTTATGATGAAATACTGATTTCCTCTTTATAAAACAAATTCTTTATTCCATAATTTTGAATAACATGATACTTTCCAAAACCCTTTGTCTGATTGGATTTAGGACATTAAACATTTCAGCATAATGATATTTTCCTCTGGGCCTGCGGCATTTTAATTTTATTGTTAAGGAATAACTTTCATTAATTTTAAGACTTTGCTTCAGAATGAAATGAAACAGTATGTGTAATGCTAATAGTTATGCCAGACAAAGAAATATTGTTTTTCTTATTTAAATGATTTGTCTTCATTGTAAAAGTGACAATCAATTTTTAGTTCTTTCTGATTTTTCCTGGTCTTTTTTCACTCATGCATCATTTTGGTCCTATTCACTTGTTCTCTCTTTTTATAGGTCTCCCCTAGCTTCTCTTTTCAGAGAAGGCGATGGCACCCCACTCCAGTACTGTTGCCTGGAGAATCCCATGGACGGAGGAGCCTGGTAGGCTGCGGTCCATGGGGTCGCTAAGAGTCGGACACGACTGAGCGACTTCACTTTCATTTTTCACTTTCATGCATTGGAGAAGGAAATGGCAACCCACTCCAGTGTTCTTGCCTGGAGAATCCCAGGGACAGCAGAGCCTGGTGGGCTGCCGTCTCTGGGGTCGCACAGAGTCGGACGCGACTGAAGTGACTTAGCAGCAACAGCTTCTCTTTTGGCTTCCCAGGTGGCTCAGTCAGTAAAGAATCTGCCTGCAATGGAGCAGACTGCCTGGAGTGCAGGGGACAAGCGTTCAATCCCTGGGTCGGGAAATTCCCCTGGAGTAGGACATAGCAACACACTCAGTTTTCTTGCCTGAAAAATCCATGAAGAGAGTAGCCTGGCAGTTTTTATTTGACTTTTTTAGTATTGCTATCAAAGAATTTCAGTCCTTGGATTCCACGTTGCTTTTCTATATTCATCTGCTCTATCCTGCCCTGTTAGTGAAAATTGCTTGTTGCTTGGTGGGACATCAAAAATCAGATAGTCTTTGGCTCCTGCCTCATTTAGGGATGAGGAGTACCAGACAAGAAACACAGACTCCTTAGTTTAGGATTTCTTAGTTTATTAATTTCTCGGTTCAAGTTTCTTGGCTTCGTATTTCTCCTAAATTTCCCAAAGGCTAACACTCTAATATCTGCTTAAAAGCAAACAACAAAGAAAGTAGCAGAATTTTTTAAAAAGAAGCTGGGTGATATGGAATTTAGGTAGTGTTTTTAGCTCTGGATCTAACAACAAATATGATCAAGTTGGTATGGTAATACACATGAGTAGCTCCCAAACTTTTGTGGGAAGAGAGGGAGAACTTAAAAAATTGCAGGCAAGTACTGATATAAAAGGGGATTTCCAGGTGGTGATAGTGGTAAAGAACCTGCCTGCCAATGCAGAAGACATAAAGAAACAAGGGTTTGATCCCTGGACAGGGAAGATTCGCTGAAAGAGGACACGGCAACCCATTCTAGTATTCTTGCCTGGAGAATCCTTTGGGCAGAGGAGCCTGGCAGGCTACAGTCCATGGGGTCACTAAGAGTCAGACATGGCTGAAGCAACTTAGCGTGCGCGCGCGCACACACACACACACACACACACACACTGATATTAAAATGTCATAAACTTATAATGGTTTCTTGATGCTTGCAAGATAATAGTTCAGTTCAGTCACTCAGTCATATCTGACTCTTTGCGACCCCATGGACTGTGGCACGCCAGGCCTCCCTGTCCATCACCAACTCCTGGAGTTTACTCAGACTCATGACCATTGAGTCGGTGATGTCATCTGATCTCATCCTCTGTCGTGCCCTTCTCCTCCTGCCTTCAATCTTTCCCAGCATCAGGGTCTCTTCCAATGAGTCAGTTCTTCACATCAGGTGGCCAAAGTATTGGAGTTTCAGCTTCAGGTAACCACAATATACAAAACAAACAAGTAACTAAAGTTTTAAACCCGATTTATGACTGTAATATAAAATAGTACTGTGGATGTTAAAACCAATGTTAGATTAACCAAGTCCTAAAACTACACCTGTTGATACTGTGCTAACCAGTATTTCTAAGCCTTTACTTTTCAGTTCAGTTCAGCCACTCAGTCGTGTCTGACTCTTTGTGAGTAAACCTTTACTTTAGTAAAGTAAACCTAGTAAATTCCTTTAGGTCACACATAACACTAATGTACCAATAAATAGGAACCATAAGAGTATGTGCCAAAATGTTGGAGGAAGGCCACAGGTAAACTTTATGGAAAAACCTGCCACCAGGTAATTAAGCATGCCACTGAAACATTTTCAGCTGTTTTCCTCTTAATATTCCCATGTACATTCAAGATAGAGCTAAATAAATGAGTAAGTTCATAAGAAGGCAGAAAGGTCATTTTAAGTCCTGGTTTCGGGTGTGTCAAGGCTTGTCACAACAGCAGCAGGAAAACTGAAACAGAAAGTTATATCTATCATAGAAGGATTTAAAATTTTTCTTTTTTTTTTTTTTGGTCTTGGGAAGAACAGCAAACCCCACCAGTTCCCTAGAGGCTGCGTTCTCACTTCCCAATAGATGTTAAGTTTAAGCAAAACTGCAGGAGAAGCAAGCCCTCTCTAGGAAACCTCAGCGTCTTTGCCAAACAAGGACAGCGGGTTGTTCTCTACTGTCGCTGCTTTCCCTCTCATCTGGCAATCAGTTCGCCTTTCGATAGCAGCCCAGGAAGGAGTGGCGCGCCCCAAATTCGCCAGGCTCTGCCAAATACCAGAAGCTCTTCTTTGGAAGACAGAGGCTCCTCCTTTGGACGTGAGGCGCCCCTACCAGAGCGCGCGCTTGCAGAAACGGAAACCACTAGCTGCGCTGAAGTGAGTCAAGTGATGAAATCAAGACTGCATGGGAAGGAAGCTCACCCGATAGCTCACGAACCTAAGTGGTGACAGACGCTGCTGAACTCTGCTCGTGGAAACCCTACGAGCCAGCCGTTCCTACTGTCATGAGGTGGTCCTCGGAGGCAGGGGGCACCCCGATCTCCGGACAGCGCACCCCTTCATTTTGGCAAAACGCAGAGGAAGAAGTGTGTCTGAGGGATATCTAGATCCTCTGGTTCCCTAAGGACTCAGACTGTGTCCTGGTTACAAGGTGACCCCCGACATCAGGTCAGCGCAGGACTCCCCAGGGAGACAGGCTGAGACTCGCCCAGAGCGGAGAACCAGCCTCGCCTCTCGCGCGGACAGAGGAGCCGCGCGGCGGCCGCGCGCGGCCAGGGACTGCGCCCTCGCCCCGCGCGCGGACCTCGGTCCTCACCTGGAGCGCTCAGGTAGGGCTTGGGCGGGGCGGGAGGCTGGCGCGCAGGCGCGGGGCGGGGGCCTCGCCCCTGCCGACGTCGCCGGCTGGAGCTCACCTGGGAGACTCCGAGAGGAAGCGGAGCCTCGGTTCGGCCTCTCCTGGCAACGCCGGAGGCCCAGCGGGAAGGCAGGAGGCGGCGGCGGAGGAGGAGCTGGACTAAGCGGCAACTGTAGCGACAGCAACCGGAGCCGCCGCCGCCGCCACCTGCACCTGGCGCCCGGCCCACGTCCAGCGCCCGCCGGGCCGCCGCTTCCCGCCGCCCTGCCCTGCCCTGCCCACCCGCCAGGTGAGTCAGCGGGCCGGCGCTGCTGTCGCGGCCGGGGACCCGATGCCCCTGGGCAGCAGCGGAGGAGGGGAGGGGGGTTGGATGGACGCGGAGGCTCACGTGGCGGGGAGACCGGGACCGTCCCAGTGGCCGGTTGGAGATGGTCTCGAGAGCGGTGTTTCAGTTGCCCTTCGGGAGAGGCCGAAAGGGGCGCCCGAGGTCGGGGGAGGTGACGCCCTGGGGGTCACCGTGTCACCCGCGGTGCCCTCTGTAGGGAGGCTCCGGAAGATCCAGCCCGGGCCGAAGTCCCGGGGGCCCGGAGCCTGTCCCTTTGAGGGTCGCGGACTGGGGGTGGGGCGGGGAGGTGGGAAGGGCAGGGAGCGGGGCGGCCGCGCTTCCTCTCGGGCTAACAGGTTGCAGGTCTCCTCCCGCCCCGGTGCGGGTGCCGGAGCGGCGAGCCCGTGGCGGGAAGGGCCGAGCTTGGCAGACAACTTTCCCAGCCGGACCCCAGACAGTCCTAGCTGGAAACCGCGGCCGCCGAGCCATTCGAATGGTTTCCGAGTGGTTTGGAAGGCGCTCTGTGGTCGGGACGCGGACATCCTTCTCTCTCTGTCTGTCTGGTCTCTGCACTTTTCCGGGTGCGCTCCCTAAGCCAGAGCTGCGCCCACTTTCCGGTTTGATCAAGAAGTTATTTTCTTCGTGTCAGGAGGCAATCCAACTGCCACTCACCGACCGCACACCATCTCGTTAAAGGACCTGTTGACTTAACAACCTGCATATCGCGGGTTTGGTCTGCCTGTGGCATATGACTCAAAGGTTCAAAAAAACTTTGTTTCAGGAACCTGCCACGTCTGAACCTGGGTGTGCCAGGCCCAGATTCCTTTCCCTGCCTAATTAGGCTTTTCTGAAGCCTAAGAAATGAGGGTAAAACCGGTGCTTACCTTAGATTTTTATTTTCTTTTCTTTCAATGTCCATCAAAGCACTTCCTTCTCTCTCAAAAACTCATCCAAACACCTCATTTTAAAATTGATCAAATAACTATTTCTGTTTTAAGAACTCCATGGAGTTAGCAATTCTTCTGGTTTTCAAAATACCTTATCAAGTGAACAGTGAACATAATTTGCTATAGAAGTTATACTGCAATATTGAAGACATTTTAATTCAATTTGTATTATTAAAAAGTCAAAGTCGCTGCCTTTATTTGAGAATTTCTGGTTGTGGGGAAATCTATTGCTTTTTTTACTGTGCAAATTTTTCTTTGAATTTGTGGCTAAACTATGTAAGGTTAAAATCATGCCCTATAAATAAATTTCTTATCTTAACTTTTAATATCTGTAGTCTAGCATACATATTAGTTGAAACATTCTGAACAGTTTGTACCAAGCATCTTTCTTTTTGCACTGCTTTAACTAGCATTTTTACATAGAAATTTTAATAATAAAGTCTCACGGTCTAGATTTTTTTAGTTCTATCTTTGCTAAGTTTTTTTAAACATAGTTTAAATTGAACACTTAACATAAAATGCCTTAGGAAACACAAATAATTTTTTTAAGGTGCAATTAAAGTTAAAAATTCAATCACAGCACAATAGGAGATTATTATTAATGATAGCTTTAACCAGTGCATTTTGCTTTTCATAAAAGAGCCTCCTTCCCTCTTAATCTCGCCATTCAGAGAAATATATGTGCTAAATACTGTTTAAAAATTAGATATGGGTATTGGACTGCAAGGAGATCCAACCAGTTCATTCTAAAGGAGATCGATCCTGGGTGTTCATTGGAAGGACTGATGCTAAAGCTGAAACTCCAGTACTTTGGCCACCTCATGCAAAGAGTTGACTCACTGGAAAAGACTCTGATGCTGGGAAGGATTGGGGGCGGGAAGAGATGGGGATGACAGAGAATGAGATGGCTGGATGGCATCACCGACTCGATGGACGTGAGTTTGAGTGAACTCTGGGAGTTGGTGATGGACACGGAGGCCTGGCGTGCTGTGATTCATGGGGTCGCAAAGAGTTGGTCACGACTGAGCGACTGAACTGAACCGAACTGATTGCTCTCTCTGAGGGGCTTCACAGGTGGGTCAGTGGTAAATATCTATCTGCCAGTGCAGGAGATGAGAGTTTGATCCCTTGGTGGGAAGATCACCTGGAGAAGGAAATGGCAACCCATTCAAGTATTCTTGCCTGGGAATCCCATGGATAGAGGAGCCTGTCAGACTATGGTCCGCAGGGTCATAGACAGAACTGAGCACACACACATTGCTCTGTGAGTGTATGGTATTAATTTAATCTAATTGATTATTGGGCCAGATGTTATTAGATTATCTTTGCTTTTAATTCTAGAGAGAAATGTAACACATCTGCATTATCTAGAGTAACAGTGTGTCTCATTTAGACTATCTGTAAAATAGAAAAAATAATACTTCCCTAGATTAAGATAATGAGGACTTAAGTCAGGAATCCTTTCTAGCCCTACCATTCTTAGGATCCCCTTCTTACTTTGGATATCCAGCCAACCCATCCATTTTGTGATGAACTAAAGCTGAGAAGAGATTCTAACTTCAGTTCACCTAGCAAGTTAATAGTAGACATGGCCTTATTTGAGTGACTTAATTCAAGACCCATATTATCTTTTCACCACCCACCTACTCATTTATCTTAAGATGTTTATCTTTCTGTCTTTCATATAGTTTGTAAGTCCTTTGTAATTACAGAACAGTCAATTGTTCTTTGTCCAGCTCGGATTTACTCTAATTTCTACTGTCCAGATGATGCCTGACTCCAGGGAGACTGAGTGAGGCTGTCAGTCTTTTCTCTCACTGTGAGCACATGTGTATTGATGATGACATGTGGTTTGAGATTTTTAATCCTTCCTTGGTATTTCAGAGCCATATTTAATTTTTTGAGTCAACTTGGACAACATAATTTAGTCTTCTGATCTTTTATTATATTGGCTTAAAATGTATTTTAAGCCAATAAAACATCAGTGTTTTTAAAACCTTTTTTTTTTTTTTTTGGACTTCAGTTCTCAGAATTGTATTCTATTCTTCAATACAATAGACTGAAGTATGTGCATATATAAATGAAGCAAGGTTTACAAGGCAGTACTTAACCTTACAACTGGATGTTCTCTATTATTTACTTTAAAAAATATTGGTCTTAAAACAGTGCATTGATTTTATGGGCACAGATAGACTGGAACCTACAATAAAAATAGTGATGTCCTACTGAATTTATATTTTTTTAAAGCTGATTTTTCTAGCAGTTTGTGTCTCTCTCACACAGATACATTCACGGGGAAGAAAATCAAACTATACTTTAAAAAATGTATAAAATTATGCTGTAATCCTTACAGAACATTTATTGGATGGCTAGAGGCTCTAGGGCCTGGTGCTAGACCAAATCTCTCAAATATTAGGAGCTGCATGAAAACTTATTGTACATCATTGTATCTTAAATGGGTTCTCAGTATATTGTGGTATGTTTGGGGATAGGAAAAACTGGAAAGGTTTTTCTGAAGGGATTTCAGTGCTAACTATTATCAAATGAAAGCTTGAGAGAGAAAAAGAATTCTGTCCAGCTCTAAGTGCTAACTTTTATGGCTGAGTTACATGCTAGGTGGAGTCTGAAAAAAATTATTAGCAAGTTTATTCTTTGTTTTGTAGCTTTTTAATATATAGTTTTCTTCTACTATGAAACAAATGTAAGACATATTGTAGAAATCATACCATTTACCGACCCTCTGCAAAGACTAGATTGGGAAATTGAGAAATTTGATTGGATCCCTAAAGGACCTGTAGGGATGTAGGCTTGGAAGCTCTGATTGGATGATTAAGCCTTCCATAGAAGCTTTTGATTTTAACCTGCCTTCAGATTCCTGGTAAAAGGAATCTTTCTCCAAAAGCAAATATTACTGTTTTAATATTTTGGAAATGATTAATGCCCACATCATCTTCAGACATATTTGACTTTTTGGTCGATAGAATATAAAAATACATTTGTTATGCCAGATCTTTTATGACTATAAAATCTTATTGAGAAAGAAATATTTTTAATCACCTATCTAATTACTCATCTAGTTAGGATCAGAATGATTAATTTGATATAATTTGAGTAATCAAAACACAATTAATATGGGGCCAATAACAGCAATGAATTCAAATCAGTGCCAGTAAAGACAAAAGACCAACATGCATTAACTTATGGCAAAGCAGAGACAAGTAGGGCTCTGAATTCTAGGTCATTAGTGACTACTGGCAATTAGATGAAATCTCCTTCAGTTGTTCTCTGGGTTGGCCTCATATTTTTGGCACTAAACAGAGATTATTTTCCCAAGTACACATTTTTCCCATATAATTGTTTCAGTTTCAAACTGTCCAAACTCGTTTTTTCATTTCATCTATCCTATTGCCTGGGCTTCCCTGCTGGCTCAGAGGTTAAAGCGTCTGCCCCCAATGCGGGAGACCCGGGTTCGATCCTTGGGTCGGGAAGATCCCCTGGAGAAGGAAACGGTAACCCACTCCAGTATCCTTGCCTGGAGAATCCCATGGACGGAGAAGCCTGGTAGGCTACAGTCCACGGGTCGCATAGAGTCGGACACGACTGAGCGACGGAACGGAACGGATCCTATTGCCTGCTGGATATCTTTAAGATGTCATAATTACCTGAGATTATACATGTGTAAACCAGAACCTTCATCCCATCAAAACAGCAACAGCAAAAGACAACCTCTTTTACTTCCTGTATCTTCTTTATGAACATTAGTACATTTACTGTATCTTATCCACAAATCCAAAACCAAAAGAATCTCTGGTAACAAAAATTTCTTTGGTTAACTCAAATCTGAGTGAATTGTCAGGAAGCTGTTTATCATCTACTTTGCTTGGTGGGTGTGTCTGGCTGAAGCAATAGTTCCATGCTTGATTGTACGTATGTGTGCTAAGTCACTTCAGTCATGTCTGACTCTGTGCGACCCTGTGGACTGTAGCCCTCCAGGCTCCTCTATCCATGGGATTCTCCGGGAAAGAATACTGGAGTGGGTTGACACGCCCTGTTCCAGGGGATCTTCCTGACCCAGGGATTAAACCCTCCTCTCTTATGTCGCCTTCATTGGCAGGCAGCTTCTTTACCACTAGCTCCACCTAGGAAGCCCCTCTGTGTTTGACTACATGGTACCATCCCAAGTGCTGCTGGGGGCTACTCTGTTTTATTGGGTATATAAACCATATCTCCTTTCCAACATCCAGAATGTCTCAATTTTTGAAACATATTAGGCTCCTGGGATTTTGGAGAAGGGGTTACTGATCTGTATCACCATCCAGGTGTCATGCCAGAAATGCAGAGGTCATTTTTTACTCTCATTAGCTTCTAGAACTATCAGAATACTGAATCTCTTTAAGGTTTTCCACCTATTTTATTCTTTTTTCATAAATTCCTCTCCTACTGCTCTAGTTCAGGGTCTCATCATCTTTTGTCTCAGGTACCATAGTCACCTGCCACCTGATATCTCAATGGATAGTGTTAAGCTCAAATCCATCCTCAGAAGAACCCCTGAGGTGCTAATCTCTTTCAAAATATAAACCTGAACTTCTCTCTCCTCTGCTTCAAGTCACGTAATGACTTTTCATAGCTCACAGGATAGAGAATCTATGGCCCTTAAAATGGCCGCACCAGATATGACCCTCGTTTAACTATGGATTTATACTCAGAATTTTTTATTTCAGCAACAGATGTCACTGGTTTTGTTTGCTTTTGTTGTTCCTCTGCACTGCTCAGAGCACCTTCCCTCTTATGTTTACTTCTATAACTTTTTCTGGTTCTCAAGAGTCAACTGAGGTTTCACATCATTTAGGATACTGCTACCCCAACCAACATACCTCCACATACACCTGAGCTGGGTGAGGTGTCTTTTTATCATGTGACTTACATATGTGATATAATACAGTCTGCTGGCTCACCTGTGAACTCACACACAATTTTTATTAATAAATTATTTGCAAAACATGTAAAATTGATCTTTCTACTTAAACTACTATGGAATAAAAATATTGGAGTAAAATTGGCACAGAAAAGAGAGAGAGGCAATGGGCAGGAAGTACGTTTGCTTTTTTTATAGACATTGAAGAAATTGGGAAGTAGGAAACATACTTAATTAGGCTATTTAATTTATATTGCTATTATTTCCATCTGATTTATTTGAATTCAGTGTTATTTTGTGCCTTTTGGTTCTGTTCCAAGATCTGGGTTTTACCATTTAGAAGTGAAAAGTTAATTTTGTGATTGAAATGCCTTGCAGCTTTTGTTTGCAAATATTCTACAGTTCAGTACATTTGCATTGGTGAGAAGTTTAGGAGATCACCTTTCATATAAAGAATATAATGTAATTAGACTAGACCAGAAAAAAAAAAAAAAGATGAAAGATTCCTTCCTGAAAGTCTCCCTTCACCAAGTTCTGTCAGTTTTACCTCTTAAATAAATACTTCTCAAATACATCTACTTTTCTCTATTCTTAGCACGAGCATCTCTTGCCTGAACTTTTGCAGTGTCCTCCCAGTTGCCTCTCTGACTTCTTTCTAGTTGCTTCTTCGCAAGGTACCTAGAGGGATCTTCTCAGAATATTGGTCTTCTTATCCTGCTGCTTAAAGCCTTTCATTGCCTCAGGATAAGTCAAACTCCTTCAGTTGGCTCAGTCGTGTCCGACTCTTGGCGACCCCATGAATCACAGCACAGTCAGGCCTCCCTGTCCATCACCAACTCCCGGAGTTCACCCAAACTCATGTCCATCGAGTCGGTGACGCCATCCAGCCATCTCATCCTCTGTTGTCCCCTTCTCCTCCTGCCCCCAATTCCTCCCAGCATCAGGATCTTTTCCAGTGAGTCAACTCTTCATGTGAGGTGGCCAAGTTTTGGAGTTTCAGCTTCAGCATCAGTCCCTCCAATGAACACCCAGGACTAATCTCCTTTAGGATGGACTGGTTGGATCTCCTTGCAGTCCAAGGGACTCGCAAGAGTCTTCTCCAGCACCACAGTTCAAAAGCATCAATTCTTCAGCACTCAGCTTTCTTCACAGTCCAACTCTGACATCCGTACATGACCACTGGAAAAACCATAGCCTTGACTAGACAGAGCTTTGTTGGCAAAGTAATGTCTCTGCTTTTTAATATGCTATCTAGGTTGATCATAACTTTCCTTCCAAGGAGTAAGCGTCTTTTAATTTCATGGCTGCAATCACCATCTACAGTGATTTTGGAGCCCCCAAAAATTGTCAGCAACTGTTTCCACTGTTTCCCCATCTATTTGCCATGAAGTGATGGGACCAGATGCCATGATCTTTGTTTTCTGAATGTTGAGCTTCAAGCCAACCTTTTCACTCTCCTCTTTCCCTTTCAGCAAGAGGCTTTTGAGTTCCTCTTCCCTTTCTGCCATAAGGGTGGTGTCATCTGCATACCTGAGGTTATGACATCAGACTCCTAAGATGGCCTAAAGACCTGGCTTGATTTAGTTCCTGCCCAGAGCACATCTCTCTCATCGTCACTCTCTGTTCTAGCTCTCAGTTCAGTTTAGTCACTCAGTCGTGTCTGACTCTTTGTGACCCCACAGACTGCAACACCCCAGGCTTCGCTGTCTATCAACAACTCCCAGAGCTTGCTCAAACTCATGTCCATCGAGTCGCTGATGCCATCCAACTGTCTCATCCTCTGTCATCCCCTTCTTCTCCCACCTTCAGTCTTTCCCAGCATCAGGGTCTTTTCAAATGAGTCAGCTCTTCACATCAGGTGGCCAAAGTATTGGAGCTTCAGCATCAGTCCTTCCAATGAATATTCAGGATTAATTTCCTTTAGGATGGACTGGTTGGATCTCTTTGCAGTCCAAGGGACTGTCAAGAGTCTTCTCCAACCCCACAGTTCCAAAGCATCAATTCTTTGGCACTTAGCTTTCTTTATTGTCCAACTCTCACATCCGTACATGATTACTGGAAAAACCATAGCTTTGACTAGATTGACCTTTGTTGGCAAGTAATGTCTCTGTTTTTTAATATGCTCTCTAGGTTGGTCATAACTTTCCTTCCAAGGAGTGAGCGTCTTATAATTTCATGGCTGCAGTCACCATCTGCAGTAATTTTGGAGCCCCCCAAAATAAAGTCAGCCACTGTTTCTACTGTTTCCCCATCTATTTGCCATGAAGTGATGGGACAGGATGCCGTGATCTTAGTTTTTTCAATGTTCAGTTTTAAGCCAGCTTTTTTGTTCTCTCTTTCACCTTCGTCAAGGGGCACTTTAGTCCCTCTTGGCTTTCTGTCATAAGGGTAGTGTCATCTGCATATCTGAGGTTATTGATATTTCTCCCAGAAAACTTGATTCCAACTTTAGCTTTATCCAGCCCAGCATTTTGCATGATGTACTCTGCATATAAGTTAAATAAGCAGGGTAACAATATACAGCCTTGACATACTCCTTTCCCAATTTTAAACTAGTCCATTTTTCCATGTCCGATTCTAACTGTTGCTTTTTGACCTGCATATAGGTTTCTTAGGAGGCAGGTAAGGTGGTCTGGTATTCCCAACTCTTTAAGAATTTTCCAGTTTGTTTTGATCCACACAGTCAAAGGCTTTAGAGTAGTCAGTAAAGCAGAAGTAGATGTGTTTCTGGAACTCTGTTGCTTTTTTGATGATCCAACAGATATTGGCAATTTGACCTCTGGTTCCCCTGCCTTTTTTAAATCCAGCTTGAACATCTGGAGGTTCATGGTTCACATACTGTTGAAGCCTGGCTTGGAGAATTTTGAGCATTACTTTGCTAGCATGTGAGATGAGTGCAATTGTGCGCTAGTTTGAACATTCTTTGGCATTTCCTTTCTTTTGAATTGAAACTGACCTTTTCTAGTCCTGTGGCCACTGCTGAGTTTTCCAAATTTGCTGGCATATGGAGTGTAGCATTTTAACAGCAGCATCTTTGAGGATTTGAAATAGCTCAACTGGAATTCCATCACCTCCACCAGCTTTGTAGTGATGCTTCCTATGGCCCACTTGACTTCCAGGATGTCTGGCTCTAGGTGAGTGATCACACCATCCTGATTATCTGGGTGGTGAAGATCTTTTTGTACAGTTCTTCTGTGTATTCTTGCCACCTCTTCTTCATATCTTCTGCTTCTGCTAGGTCCATACCATTTCTGTCCCTTATTGTTGTAGCTCTGCTAGCTTTTTTTCTTTTCTTTCTTTATTTTTGCCAAGTCCCTCCTGCCTTCAGGTCTTTGTGTCATTCTTCTTGCCTGAAACTCTCCTTCCCCTTTCAGCCTATCTAGCTAAAACTTACCTTCTGATTCCTGGAATTTTTCATGGGTCTTTTTCCCCACCTCCAGCTATGGATTAAAGTGAAGACTGAAGCCCAAAGAAGTAAAGTCTTACTTAATACCTGGGAATATTACCTTAAATAAAATTAAAGTTTCCTCACAAAAGGAGAAGACTTTAGTATGTGACTCTTATGTTTAAAAATGGATTTTATTTATTAATGCCTTTATATTTTTACCAGATAACAGTAGTTAATATTTATTGTCTTAGTAAGTTTTAGTCCTCGGTTACTATTTTACTACTGAGACGTTATGTGCCAGGCATATTTTAGGAACTTACATGAATTAGTTGTTTAATTTTCAAAGCTGCTCTATGAAGTGCATGTTCCCCCCCCCCCCAGTTGAGAGATAGGAAAATTGAAGAATAAGTAATTTCCCTCTATCTACAAGGCTAGTGAAATGTCAGAGCCAAGATTCAAATCTAAGTTGTCTCATTCCAAATCCTACACTTCCCCTGACGTATATGTAAATAAAATTAAGTAGGATTTTAAAGATTCTGCAGGAGCAACAGAAATCCTCTCAACCCTCATCACCCTCAATCCTGCTATGAAAAGGCAATCACTTTCGCTTCTTTTAGATGTTTCTTCCCATTTTTACCTTTTGAAATAACATGCTTATACTGCTATTTCTTAATGTATTATTTTGACATTACCTCCTGACTACCCGTATGGTAGATAAATTTTAAGATTTTTCGCACACATACTCATTGCACTCCCTTCCTTGATTTCCCAATAGATGTCACAATATAGTCTCACATTTTGTTGGCATTTTAGTATGTATTTATTATTGTGAAATCTTGTTCACCACTGAGCTGAGCAAGTCTATTATGAACATGCTTCCTTGTAGAATTTTTAAAAATCTTTGAGTTAGTCATAAACTCACTTAAGAAAAAAGAACATGTTTAGTTTTTCCATATATGATTTTCTGTATAATCCAACACTGTCTCAGTAAGATTTTTTTCACCTAATGAAACCTGTCCTATTCTATCCTTCCTAGAGCTCTCTGTTGTCTTGTTTCTGTTTGGACTATTGCTTTCTAGTCCTGTTCCATAGCAATTGTTTGGTATTTTTCTTTGCTGACATTTCTGACAGAGTTCGTGTTTATTAGATACCATGACTTCTGTTGTTTTTGTGCTCCCTAATTTGGATGGAACACCCCCAACATCCAGCACCCCTTTTCCTTTCACTGTGTCCTCTAATACCCAGTTTTCCTCTCTGGAGGCAATTAATACTTTTTTTTTTTTTTTAAGTAACAATATGTGTATATTTTCTCTGTTTTTGAAATGCAAATAAAGTTTGCTTCCCCCCTCCACATTTAACTATTTTGTGGAACTAACATCATATCAGCATATAAAGTTGCTACTTTGTTTTTAACTTTGCTTACTATTCCATCATGTGACTATCATTATTCATTTATCTAGTTCCCTTTTGGTAGAGTTGTAGGCTCTTTCAGCGTTTTGATAGTAGAAAGAATGCTTTACCCTGGAGAAGAAAATGGCGACCCACTCCAGTATTCTTGCCTGGAAAATCCAATGGACAGAGGAGCCTGGTGGGCTACAGTTCATGGGGTCGCAAAGAGTCAGACATGACTTAACAACTGAACAACAACAACAAACATGGAAGCTGTTCTTTTTTCTTTTTACTTTTATATGTTTTAGAATTTTCCATAACAGAAACTTTAATAGAAATTTTTTTTAAAAAAAGAATGCTTTAATGTAAAAGCTTTACAGGTTGTCATTTCACTTGTGGGATAAATTTCTAGAAGTTATTCTCATCCTTGGTTGATACTTTGAATGAGATTTGAGTAGTATGAGACCTTGCAAGTTTGATGATTCTGCATCAAATGGGGTAAGAATAAAGGGTAAAAGAATAAGTGGGTAATACTGGTAATAAGTGGGCCCTTCTGGAGAACAATTAATAATGCAGAGAGGGTTTCTAATGCAAATTGTTTTCTTTGAGCTTTTGACCATGACATTTTTTTTTCAGATATGACCCATTTTTTTGAACTTTGTCATCACCTCCTTTAGTGTTCATGGCTTCTTGCTCCATTATTTTAGCTCCGGTCTACACCTGAAGTAATCCAGAGCAGAAATTATGTTGTTATTGTCAGTCACTTGGTCGTGTCCAACTTTTTTGGGACCACCATGGACTGTAGCCTGCCAGGTTCCTCTGTCCATGGGATTTCCCAGGCAGGAATACTGGAGGGATTGCCATTTCCTTCCCCAGAGGATCTTCCTGACCCAGGAATTGAATCTGCATCTCCTGAATTGTAGGCATTTTTTACCACTGAACCACCAGGGAAGGCCAAGCTTGTCATTAAGTGGTCTTTTTCAGCAAGTCAAGAACCTATCTTTAACACACTTCACAGCTTAACAACCTTCCCAGCCTCCACACTGATTTATTTGTTGAGTTCAGCTAACTGTTATTTCCAAATTATATCCTGAGCCTCCACACCTCTTCTGCTCTCACCTGGATTACTTTTCAGTTCAGTTCAGTTCAGTTCAGTCACTTAGTTGTGTCCGAATCTCTGCGACCCCATGAATCACAGCACGCCAGGCCTCCCTGTCCATCACCAACTCCCGGAGTTCACTCAAACTCATGTCCATCGAGTCGATAATGCCATCCAGCCATCTCATTCTCTGTCGTCCCCTTCTCCTCCTGCCCCCAATCCTTCCCAGCATCAGAGTCTTTTCCAGTGGGTCAACTCGTTGCATGAGGTGGCCACAGTATTGGAGTTTCAGCCTTAGCATCAGTCCTTCCAATGAACACCCAGGACCGATCTCCTTTAAAATGGACTGGTTGGATCTCCTTGCAGTCCCAGGGACTCTCAAGAGTCTTCTCCAGCACCATAGTTCAAAAGCATCAATTCTTCGGCGATCAGCTTTCTTCACAGTCCAACTCTCACATCCATACATGACCACGGGAAAAACCATAGCCTTGACTAAACGGACCTTGGTTGGCAAAGTAATGTCTCTGCTTTTTAATATACTATCAAGGTTGGTCATAACTTTCCTTCCAAGGAGCAAGCGTCTTTTAATTTCATGGCTGCAATCAGCATCTGCAGTGATTGTGGAGCCCAAAAAAATAAAGTCTGACACTGTTTCCACTGTTTTCCCATCTATTTCCCATGAAGTGATGGGACTAGATGCCATGATATTTGTTTTCTGAATGTTGAGCTTCAAGCCAACCTTTTCACTCTCCTCTTTCACTTTCATCAAGAGGCATTTGAGTTCCTCTTCACTTTCTGCCATAAGGGTGGTGTCATCTGCATATCTGAGGTTATTGATATTTCTCCTGGCAATCTTGATTCCAGCTTGTGCTTCTTCCAGCCCAGCGTTCCTCATGATGTACTCTGCATATAAGTTAAATAAGCAAGGTGACAATATACAACCTTGATGTACTCCTTTTCCTATTTGGAACCAGTCTGTTGTTCCATGTCCAGTTCTGACTGTTGCTTCCTGACCTGCATACAGGTTTCTCAAGAGGCAGGTCAGGTGGTCTGGTATTCCCATCTCTTTCAGAATTTTCCACAGTTGATTGTGATCCACACAGTCAAAGGCTTTGGCATAGTCAATGAAGCAGAAATAGATGGTTTTCTGGAGCTCTCTTGCTTTCTCCATGATCCAGCGGATGTTGGCAATTTGATCTCTGGTGCCTCTGCACTTTCTAAAACCTGCTTGAACATCTGGGAGTTCATGGTTCACATATTGCTGAAGCCTGGCTTGGAGAATTTTGAGCATGACTTTACTAGCATGTGAGATGAGTGCAACTGTGTGGTAGTTTGAGCATTCTTTGGCCTTGCCTTTCTTTGGGATTGGAATGAAGACTGCCCTTTTCCAGTCCTGTGGCCACTGCTGAGTTTTCCCAATTTGCTGGCATATTGAGTGCAGCACTTTCACAGCATCATCTTTCAAGATTTGAAATAGCTCAACTGGAATTCCGTCACCTCCACTAGCTTTGTTCATAGTGATGCTTTCTAAGGCCCACTTGACTTCACATTCCAAGATGTCTGGCTCTAGGTCAGTGATCACGTTATCATGACTATTTGGTCGTGAAGATCTTTTTTGTACAGTTCTTCTGTGTATTCTTGCCACCTCTTCTTAATATCTTCTGCTTCTGTTAGGTCCATACCATTTCTGTCCTTTATCGAGCCCATCTTTGCATGAAATGTTCCCTTGGAATCTCTAATTTTCTTGAAGAGATCTCTTGTTTTTCCTATTCTGTTGTTTTCCTCTATTTCTTTGCATTGATCACTGAGGAAGTCTTTCTTATCTCTCCTTGCTATTCTTTGGAACTCTGCATTCAGATGCTTATATCTTTCCTTTTCTCCTTTGCTTTTCGCCTCTCTTCTTTTCACAGCTCTTTGTAAGGCCTCCTCAGACAGCCATTTTGCTTTTTTGCATTTCTTTTCCATGGGGATGGTCGTGGTCCCTGTCTCCTGTACAATGTCATGAACCTCCGTCCAGAGTTCATCGGCACTCAGATCTAGTCCCTTAAATCTATTCCTCACTTCCACTGTATAATCATAAGGGATTTGATTTAGGTCATATCTGAATGGTATAATGGTTTTCCCTACTTTCTTCAATTTAAGTCTGAATTTGGCAATAAGGAGTTCATGATCTGAGCCACAGTCAGCTCCTGGTCTTGTTTTTGCTAACTGTATACAGCTTCTCCATCTTCGGCTGCAAAGAATATAATCAGTCTGACTTCAGTGTTGACCATCTGGGGATGTCCATGTATAGAGTCTTCTCTTGTGTTGTTGGAAGAGGGTGTTTGCTATGACCAGTGCATTCTCTTGGCAAAACTCTATTAGCCTTTGCCCTGCTTCATTCTGTGTTCCAAGGCCAAATTTGCCTGTTACTCCAAGTGTTTCTTGACTTCCTACTTTTGCATTCCAGTCCCCTAGAAGGAAAAGGACATCTTTTTTGGGTGTTAGTTCTAAAAGGTCTTGAAGGTCTTCATAGAACCGTTAAACTTCGGCTTCCTCAGCGTTACTGGTTGGGGCATAGGCCTGGATTACTGTAATTGAATGGTTTGCCTTGGAAATGAATTCAGCCTCCTCTCTGGGTTTCCCAGCCATCTCCCCTCAGGCAGGGAAAAAAATCCATGTTCATCACAGCTTCAAGAGCAATCATTTTAAATTTCTTAGTTCATCACCCTGCTTAAAATCCATTAAAGCCTATTCCCTTTGCCTGAAGGTTTAAGTGTTAATACAGATCCCACAGAATTAGGTACCCCTCCCTTCTCTACATGGAACTTGGCATTCAACATGTGTTTCATAGGCCTCAGTGTGTGGTATCGTCCTGACAAAAATTGCCCTACTTGAGGTCATCTGTTGAAAGAAGAATTAGTTTAGCCTGACATTGTTTTATTTCCAACTGAAACATACATTAAAAGGGTTTTTTCATACTTTAACCATAGGATGCAGAAATTTCAAATGGTAACTGAATCAGTGGAGGGATATTGTGTGCTTCAAATTAGGCACATGTCTGGCCTTATCTTAAAGGAAGACATTACTTTCATGCATAATTAAATAATGTTATGGATTTATGGAGACTTTATTTTGTTCTTTTATATCTGGGGATGTATTAGCTAATGGAAATGGGGTTCAGTTCAGTCGCTCAGTCGTGTCCTACTCTCCGCGACCCCATGAATCACAGCACGCCAGGCCTCCCTGTCCATCACCAACTAAGTAAGGGAAATATATAAATGCTGAGGTGGAAGTTTTTTTTTTTTAATTTCTAGACTAGGGGGTTGGCAAACTACAGCCCTTGGGCCAAATTCAGTCTACCACCTCTTTTTGTAGAGAAGATTTTATGAGGACCAGCTATTCCCTTTTATTTATATATCATCTATAGCTATTTCTACACTACAAAAATAGAGTTGAGGAGTTGTAATACAGATGATACGGCCCACAGAGCAAAAAATATTTGCTGTTTTGCCCTTTCCAGAGAGTTTGCTGACACTTTCTAGAGAGGAATGGAAGTTGAGAGTTTGAGAGCAAGTATTTACTAAGTGAGTTGTGCATAAACCTGTAGAAAGATGAATGCAAAGGGATAAAGGTTTGAGCAAGCAATCTTCACTTCTCCCCTATTTCTGAATACTCTGAGACCTCAAAAGGAGAGTGCGTGGACAGGCATATATGTGCAATTTGTGAGTTTTGGACTTCAAAAGGAATGTTTGATTGGATTTATTGTATATAACTTGCACACCCATCTTCCAACTGTATTCCATGACAAGGCCACATGCACACTTCCTTCACTAAGATATTGAGAAAAAAACAATGAAGGAGCCCCTGCATTGTTGAAAAAATCTATAGTTGCTATCTTTAGTAACTCACTGAGACTGGCCCCCTAATTTCAGTGGGGATGGTGGAATCCTATAGCAGCAGAAACCAAGTGGCAGCATTTAACCACCAAGGATGAATCAGGTTACCTGTGCAATGAAGGAAAGCAGGGACATAGGTGTAATCAGAAGGCACTGGCCCCTCAGATGGGGCCAAAACCTCAAATGGTTTTGTGGGTAAAGTCATCAACAGACTTCTGACATTTTGTGTATTTTACAGGAGAAGCTCTAGATCTGGTAGCAAAAAGCTTTAGTGGCCACAGTTGAGAGTCATGACCTTTCATCCAGTTTCCAAACCTAAGTCAGTTGCCAAGTCGAGAGTGATTTGATTGAAGTGGTGGCCTGTTCCCCTCGAGGAAGAACACTGTGTCACTGCCTCAAGCATATACCATAAACCTTCCTCTAAGCCTTTCTCAAAGGAACCTGTAGCCTTTTGTTAAATTGCATTTTGAGGAAAAGGAATTACCTTTCACACTTAATTCGTGAGGACCGAAAATATCCTTGTGGTCCACCAGGCAAAATGGGGACTTAGAATGGCCATGATATATTGAGTCTTAGCTCAAGCCTGACTCAAGGTGTGCTCAGGTGGTCAGAAGATCCAGTCTGTGGATCTTATTTCCCCAGTTTCTCAAAGTGTAATTGGAATAGGTATATGAGATAACTATATTAGCTTTCTAAATCACAGATCCAGGACCACTATGGTAGGGGACCTAAGTGGAAGACCTTAGGACTTCTCCTTTGTAAGACAGTAGATCAGAAGCAATTCCATATCCCAGAGGAAATTGTTGAGATTAATGCCACCATCAAAGATTTGAAATAAGACTAGTGATATTTGTCACATATACGTTTACCTCACTTATTTGGCCTGTGCAAAAGTTGGATAGATCTTAGAGAATGATTGGACTACCATAAATCTAATCTTTGGCTGATTCCACATGTACAGCTGACCTTTGAACAATATGCGGGTAGGGGCACCAACCCTCCCAACAGTTAAAAATCTGAATATAATTTATAGTCAGCCCTTCAACTGTGTAGTTTCTCTGTATTGGCAGTTCTGCATCCGCAGATTCAAAAAACCTCAGATTGCATAATGCTATAGTATTTACTGTTGAAAACATACACGTGTAAGTGAACTCATTCATTTCAAACCCGTGTTGTCCAAGGAGCAGCTGTAGTTGCTGACCCAGATATAGTATCTTTACTTGATCAAATCAGCACAGCCCCTGGCTTTTGATGTGTACCTACTGACATGATGAATTTACCAGGACTACCAAAAGCAGTTTGCTTTTATTTAGCAGGGCCAACCCATATATTTTCACAGTTTTGCCTCGGGGTCAGGTTAGTCCTTCTGTTCTAGAAATCTTAATCATCCCAACATTCCACAAACATCACACTGGTCTACTCTTGATGCTGTTTTGTTGATTGTATCCAATGAGCAGGAAGTACTTGGTACTTTAGATGTCTTAGTAAAGTTATTTGAGAACCAGAGGGTAATATTGATAATTCAGCCCCACAAAAATTCAAGAGCACTTAAGTAACATTTCTGGATATTCAGTGGTCACTGTGACCAAAAGGCCCTTCTGGATTTTGAGGCAACATGTACTACATTTGAACATACCACCTCAGCCTGTCTACAGAGTAACCTATAAGGTTGCTAGTTTTGAATGATGATCAGAGCAAGAGAAGGCTGTGCAGCAAGTCCAGGACACATGCATACTGTGCTCACAATCTGGCTGTGTGACCTAGCAGAGTCAATGATTTTCTGAGTGTCTACAGGAAATGGAGAGGCTGTACAGAGCCTCTGACACGCACCAAGAGCAGACTCACAGTGCAGATTTCTGAGATACTGAAGTAAACCTCTGACTTCTTCAGCTAACTTTTCACCGTTTGACACACAGCCTTTGAAACATTTTTTGGTTTGCTACCAGGTAGATGCTGGATGCATGAACGTAGGGTGTCAGTTTATCATGTGGACCAGACTCCTCATCATTGAGTGAGTGTTGTCTGAGCTACCTTGCCATGAAGTTGGCCATTCTCAGCAACAATCTGTCATCAAGTGAAAATGGTATTGTCAGGGAGAGGGAAATGTCCTCCTCTGCTCCTCCCGAGTCCCTGTGACTGGGCTAATAATAAAATTGACATGAGAGACTAACAGAAATAAAAGAAACAACTTTTAATGCATGCACACAGAGTTCTCATAGAAGATGGGACCTAAGAAGTGGCCAGAGTAGGCATCTTTTATACTTTGTACACAAAGAAACAATAAAATTTGTGAGGAATTGACAGGACAAAGAAACTTAGGCTTTGAGTGCTCAATTAGTAAAGAATCTAAACAATTTGGTCTGTCGTAGTAAATTAAAGAAGTAACAAAGTGCGTGTGTATGTTTAATACAGGTTTCGTGGCCCCAGATTCCTTGTCTCTGGCAATAGGGTGTCCTCTACCTACAGATGGAAAGCATGCCCCCATTCACATGAGAGATTTATTTCCTGCTTTCTGGGATATAGGAGGGCCAAAGGGTCCTTCTTTCATTGGATATTTTTTTTTTTTTAGTTACTCAGTCATGTTTGACTCTTTGAGACCCCATGTACTATAGCCCCCTCCAGGCTCCTCTGTCGATGGAATTTTCCAGGCAAGAATACTAGAGTGGGTGGCCATTCTCTTCTCCTGGGGATCTTCCTGACCCAGGGATCAAACCTGAGTGTCCTGCATTGCAAGTAGGTTCTTTACCATCTGAGCCACCAGGGAAGCCCAGATGTTTCATAAGTAACTTTAATTCAAAATAATATGCCATTGAGGCGTATTTGGTGGGGAGGCCTATCCCTAAGCCCCAATAGTATGTAAGGGACAGAGCTTGCACAAATTTGGAAAGTAAAAGTAAACTGTGTGAGCAAATGACTTGGACTCCTTTGATAGCAGCTCCTATTGTATTCCTCAAGCCTGGGTTACAGAGGAGTCTGCAGAATATGCTGGTACCATTCAAGAGCTGGTCCCCAGCAAGAGAATTCCAGAAAAACATCTACTTCTGCTTTATTGGCTACGCTAGAGACTTTGACTGTATGGATCACAAGAAACTGTGGAAAATTCTTAAAGAGTTGGGAATACCAGACCATCTTACCTGCCTCCTCAGAAACCTGTATGCAGGTCAAGAAGCAACAGTAAGAACCAGACATGGAAAAATGGACTGGTTTAAAATTGGGAAAGGAGTGTGTCAAGGTTGTATATCGTCATCCTACTTATTTAACTTATATACAGAGTATATCATGCGAAATGCTGGGCTGGATAAATCTAAAGTTGGAATCAAGTTTTCTGGGAGAAATATCAATAACCTCAGATATGCAGATGACACCACCCTTATGACAGAAAGCCAAGAGGGACTAAAGAGCCCCTTGATGAAAGTGAAAGAGAGAACAAAAAAGCTGGCTTAAAACTCAACATTCAAAAACTAAGATCATGGCATCTGGTCCCATCACTTCATGGCAAATAGATGGGGAAACAATGGAAACAGTGAGAGATTTTATTTTCTTAGGCTCCAAAATCACTGCAGATGGTAACTGCAGCCATGAAATTAAAAGACGCTTGCTCCTTGGAAGAAAAGCTATGACCAACCTAGACAGCATATTAAAAAGCAGAGACATTACTTGCCAACAAAGGTCCATGTAGTCAAAGATCCATTAGTCATATATGGATGTGAGAGTTGGACCATAAAGAAGGTTGAGTGCTGAAGAATTTATGCTTTTGAACTGTGGTGTTGGAGAAGACTCTTGAGAGTCCCTTGGACGGCAAAGAAATCCAACCAGTCCATCCTAAAGGAAATCAGTCCTGAATATTCATTGGAAGGACTGATTCTGAAGCTGAAGCTCAAATACTTTGACCACCTCATGTGATAAGCTGGCTCATTAGAAAAGACCTTGATGCTGGGAAAGACTGAGAGCAAGAAGAGAAGGAGATGGCAGAGGATGAGATGGTTGGATGCCATCATAGACTCAATGGGCATGAGTTTGAGCAAACTGGGAGATAGTGAAGGACAGAGAAGTCTGGCATACTGCAGTCCGTGGGGTCACAAAGGTCAGACATGACTGAGTGACCAACAAGTTCAGGGCAGTGGAGAAGGAAAAGTCTCCCAGTGGGCAGAATTTTGAATAGTAGATGTGTTTTGTATAGTATGTATCTGAAATGAGAGATGCCAGCAGTAAAGGTATATAATGAGCCATGGGCAGTTGCTCATGGTTTGACTGTATGGTCAGGGACTTAGGAGAAATGAGAATGGAAGATTGGTGACAAGGAATTTTGAGGGAGTGGTATAAGGATGGACTTTTCAAAAAGGGGAGATCCTGAAGAAATTTTTGTCCCATCTGAATGCCCACCATAGAGCATCTATTTCTCTTAATAATGAAGTGGACAGAATTATACTAAATTGATTATTTATGGCATACTAGAGCGTAGAGGAATTTTTTTCTCCTGTCCTGTCTCCCCTAGTGCATATGCAGAGGGCCCATGAGTAGTAGCCATGGTGGCAGAAGCGGAGGCTATGTGGGCACAACATGGACTTCTTTCTAAAGTTGAATGGCTAGTACTACTGCTGAGTTCTTAGTCAATGAGAGATCAACACTGAGTGCCTAGGGGCACCAGCCAGCCACTGGGTGACAGGTTGATTATATTTAACTTTCCATCATTGAGGGAGCAGAGATTTATCCTTATTAAAATAGACAAATATTCAGGATATGGATTTGCTTTATCTGCCAGCATTAACAGCACAGAATGCTTGCAGACAGAGTTCACTCAGAACAAACAGTGGAAGAAGGAAGCCGTGAATATCAGTTGTGGTCTCATGGCCAATGAGATAAATGAGGATTGTAGTAGCTTTGCACATTTTTCTGTTGCCTTTTGTATGTATGTGTATATCTGCTGCCAGTTTGCTTCTTTCCTTCCCATTTTTTTCCCCAATATTATACTAGAAGTTGTTAGAAGCTAAGGTTATAATTTAGTCTTTAGGTGACAGAATATTAGGTGGGACTGTGACAGAATTGAAGTAATTCACATAGTCATAACAGTGGATTCAATGGCTGTTGGCGCTCTGTGTCTCCTCATTTTGAGGTTTCCCCTTCACTTTTGAGAAGGGTGCATCTTGTTTGGTGGAATATAGTTATTTTGCTATTGTGCTATACTTTTCATTAGCCCTACCATGTACACAATGGGAACCTGCAAGAGAGCTGGCTGTTCAGCTTTTATCTCAGGCACTAGCTTGGAGCTCCACTGGCCCGAGGTGCACATGGAAGTACACTAGACTCCTGCCGGGGACAGCTTTTCGGCTCCATCAGCAGCCAGAAGTTTTCCTGAGCACCTAGCAAATTCCGGGTTTGATACCTTGCTATGAATGGCTTCTTTCAGGACCCCAGATGGAGTGTCTCCACTAAGGCTCCCCCTGACTCTTTCACTATTAGGGAGCCAGTGCTCTCCCATCTCCATTAAGATCTCTGGATCTCAGCCCTTGTGATGGGATAGTTCTTGGACCTTCAGCTCTGCTTAGGGGTAGTGGTTGCCCCTTATATCTACCATATCTGTGTTCTTTACAATTCTTGTTAACTCCTACTAGCCAATTCCCTGTTACTCCAGTTCTCTCTTAATAATAGATTAAACTTTCCTTGTTCAAATCAGTATGTACTTTCTGTCTCCTTGCTAATCCCAAAGCCATCAACTGTGGTGGTTCACTAGCAAAGTTATGTCCCACTCTTGCAACTGCATGGACTGTAGCCCACCAGACTCCTCTGTCCATGGGATTTCCCAGGCAAGAATAGTGGAGTGAGTTGCCATTTCCTTCTCCAGGGGATCTTCCTGCCTCAGGGATCGAACCTGGGTCGCCTGCATTGCAAGCGGATTCTTTACTAAATGAGCTATAAGGGAAGCCATCAACTATGTTTCAAACTAAACAAATCTTTCAAAATGCACTGCTTCTGCCTGGGGGAAAATCAGTGAAGTGGATAATCTGTGGAACTCCTGGAATTACTCCAGTAGGGGAAAAAAATTCTTCTGTGCTCTAGTATGCCATAAATAATCAACTTAATGTATCTTCCATGTGCTATGTGAAATTCACTCATAGGTGCAGGTGTGGCAGGAGGTGGTATTTGAGCCTCCCTCCCTCCCTACCTGGTTACCCCCATGGATAAGTGTAACTCCATAATTACTTTTTTGTTCCAAACTATAAAGATAGGTTGGCTGGTCCACAGATCAAGATCTACAACCTTTCACCTAAGATACGTTAATGGAGATGTTTATCTGACCAGATATGGTTTAGAAGTTGACTGTCTGACCATGCTCTTTTCCTTATTAAAGCCTGTGCTTCACAGTCACTGGAAGTCAAACCTATCACTAGGCTTTTGTCTCAACCTGAAGATACCTTGGTTCAGAAGTCATCCTGCTTTATGACAAAAGTCATCCTCAGTTCGGTTCAGTTCAGTCGCTCAGTCGTGTCCGACTCTTAGCGACCCCATGAACCACAGCACGCCAGGCCTCCCTGTCCATCACCAACTTCCGGAGTTCACTCAAACTCATGTCCATCGGTCGGTGATGCCATCCAGCCATCTCATTCTCTGTCGTCCCCGTCTCCTCCTACCCCCAATCGCTCCCAGCATCAGAGTCTTTTCCAGTGGGTCAACTCGTCGCATGAGGTGGCCAAAGTATTGGAGTTTCAGCTTCAACATCAGTCCTTCCAATGAACACCCAGGATTGATCTCCTCTAGAATGGACTGGTTGGATCTCCTTGCAGTCCAAGGGACTCTCAAGAGTGTTCTCCAGCACCACCGTTCAAAAGCATCAATTCTTCGGTGATCAGCTTTCTTCACAGTCCAACTCTCACATCCATACATGACCATGGGAAAAACCCTAGCCTTGACTAGACGGACCTTGGTTGGCAAAGTAATGTCTCTGCTTTTTAATATGCTATCTAGGCTGGGCTTCCCTGGTGGCTCAGAGGTTAAAGCGTCTGCCTCCAATGCGGGAGACCCGGGTTTGATCCCTGGGTCGGGAGGATCCCCTGGAGAAGGAAACGGTAACCCACTCCAGTATTCTTGCCTGGAGAATCCCATGGATGGAGAAGCCTGGTAGGCTACAGTCCACGGGGTCGCATAGAGTCGGACACGACTGAGTGACGGAATGGAATGGAATGGAATGGAGGCTGGTCATAACTTTCCTTCCAAGGAGTAAGCGTCTTTTAATTTCATGGCTGCAATCAGCATCTGCAGTGATTTTGGAGCCCAAAAAAACAAAGTCTGACACTGTTTCGACTGTTTCCCCATCTATTTCCCAAGAAGTGATGGGACCAGATGCCATGATCTTCGTTTTTTATGACAATTTCATGCATTTTGTTGTCTGCTGGTGGCATTTTGCAGTCACCCAGAACAATTGTACTCGGTCTTTATCTGGGATCTTTGGGGTTTGTCTGCTGTGTGTGGCTGTCTCAGTGTAGTTTGCTTTGTATTAGTGTCTGTCACTTGTCATACATCCGGGAGTTACTTCCTGCTCAGAATTGTTGACAAGGATGTGACTGTGTACTTAAACATAATCAGAGCTAAGAAACTGTAAGTAGAAAATCACCATGAAATTTTATTCCACCAATAAAAACAAACAGAAATGACTTCCTACCACTCCTCTGTTCACTAACATTTTCAACAGCAGATGACAGGCACTTAAAATTTCTGCCCAAGACTTAAGTGAAAGTCACTCAGTTGTTTCCAACTCTTTGCGACCCCATGGACTATATAGTCCATGGATTTCTCCAGACCAGAATGCTGGAGTGGGTAGCCGTTCCCTTCTCTAGGGGATCTTCCCAACCCAGGGATTGAACCCAGGTCTCCCGCATTGCAGGCGGATTCTAACTGAGCCACATGGGATGCCCAAGAATATTGGAATGGGTAGCCTATCCCTTCTCCAGCAGATCTTCCCAACCCAGGAATAGAACCGGGGTCTCCTGCATTTGTCAACTGAGCTATCAGGGCTTAAGGGTTTATTATCAGGGCAAGTTTTGTGTTTAAATTCAATGAGGAAATCCAGATATAGTGCATGGAAAAGTTCCAATAAGTATTAAAATTCACAATAGTGTACTTTTGCTAATCTACAATCTAGGCTATGATTTGAAGATGTAGTTTTGTAATTTCTTGCTTTGTGTAGTTATTCTTAACTCTTTATAGCATGCTTTAACTCAAGTTGTAAGCAAGTTTCATATACCAATTAGGCTTTGTGCCAACTAAGTTCAAATGGAATCAGACCTTGAATCCCTAAAATTGTAAAGGTTTATTGTGAAAAATACAGAAACAAGATATGGAAAGAACCACTGTCTGCTTATTTTATTAAATGTTACTCTTATGTACAGTTATGAAGTTCTGCATTTCACTGCTTTAGAAGATTGTTTTAGCTGAAATTTTAAAATTAAACTAACAACTAATATTCTTGCAATTTGTGCTTTTTCACCTGGAGGGACAATAATGACTATAATGGCTGTAATGATGGATCTTATTTTGATATTATGAGATTTTGTTTTCTGTTCAGATGGAAGCATATTTTTACTCTTGAGAATAATTCATTGATTTTAACCCAGTCTCACAGACTATTAGAATTGTGAATATTATTTTAACCTTTCAAAGTATTATTTATAGGTATCTTTAGTATTAATATCTTTTTGTAATGTCTACATATATACTAAGATACAGATTAATTTTTTAAGACCAGAAGTTCTCTAAATTTTAATTTTTTTCTAACTTTAGCCATTTATAAGGATTTAGAATTTAGAAAATCTGAATTTTAATTACTTTTTTCTAGTTTTGAAAAACTATTTTATGGTATTCCCTTCTCTTCTGTGAATGTGATCTTTTATAATTAACAATTATAATTAGCAATATTTTGGATAGGTATGTTTAAAGATTTTAGACAGAGAACAAGAACAAAGTCTTTGTCTGCTAATCATTTCTAATGTGCAAATATCCTGAGCTTGCTGTTGTTCTGAGTTTTTTTTTTTTAATTCTCAAACTTAATAATCCAATTGGAAGTTGGTTCTAGGAGAGATTTGTTTTAGTTTATTGACTGTTTTTACACTGATCTTCAAGGTTGGCAATAGTATGGTCTAAGAACATGGTATTATTCCCAGGAATAGGAATTAAGACCCCCCTCCCAGTTTCATCTTACTCATTAATTAATTAGGATTATGTCTTTTATTGCTCACAGTCTCAGTTATTCCATCTTTATTATGGGAATAAAATATTATTTTAAAAATGATTTTACAGCATCATAATTTGGAATATAACCTCAATGCCTCATTTATATCAGCAATTAATCCCTTAGCCTTTTCTAAAAACTTTGGGTCATTCTTGCTTTGGTTTTATCTTATCTCTCTGTGTCAAAATAACTTGCTTAATTTATATCAAGAGTCTATTTTGAAAACCTGTCTTTGGAGTATTAGAAATTAATAATGTGGTTGTCTTTGGTTAGGTGCTGCTGCTGCTAAGTCACTTCAGTCGTGTCCGACTCTGTGTGACCCCATAGACGGAAGCCCACCAGGCTCCCCCGTCCCTGGGATTCTCCAGGCAAGAACACTGGAGTGGGTTGCCATTTCCTTCTCCAATGTGTGAAAGTAAAAAGTGAAAGTGAAGTCGCTCAGTCATGTCTGACTCGTAGCGACCCCATGGACTGCAGCGTACCAGGCTCCTCCGTCCATGGGATTTTCCAGGCAAGAGTACTGGAGTGGCTTGCCATTGCCTTCTCCGTTGGTTAGGTGCAGTCCCTTCCTTATCAGGTGCTAGTTTTGCCCAAAGTCTTGTTACCTAAATGAGTGATTCTTAACTTTTGCTGCCTTTTAGAATTATCTGTAGAGTTGGGCCTAGGCTCCACCACTAGAACAATAAAAAATTATATACTTTAAATATGTACAACATATTGTGCATCTTGTACATTTCAATAAAGCTATAAAAAAGTTTTTAAAAGTCTCTTTTTAATAATACACCGTGATCCAAACTGTTGGAGTTCCTCTCCATAAAAGCCACGCTGTCAGAAATAAATGAATATATAAATAATAAAAATAAGTAAAATATAATCAGACTCTGTAGAGATGGGGCCTAAGGCACTGCAGTTTTAAAGGGCTTTCTGCTCACGTGTGTCAGAGTTGAAGATCAGTGGTGGAGATGCTTCATGTTGAGTGTAATTTATCATTAATGGAAGCTTGATACTGTACATTAGCAGCAAAGAAGAGCACAGTATACACAGTCCTGAGGGAACTAAGTTGGAATCTTCAGCTGATCGGCAATCGATTAAAAACATCTATTCCCTTCGAAATAATCTGAGAAAAGCAAAGCATCATCTTCCTACTTTAGTAGACTCTGCCACTAAGCAGTCTCAGTTTCTTAACCCTCTGTTGTCAAAATCTACAGTCTCATCCTCCTCAATCTTTATTTCAAAAAATGTGCTCTGAAAATAGTTTTTTCTTTAAAACTTCTTTTGTCCAGAAAACCTCACTTGAGTTGATAAGAGACTATTTGTAGTTTCCTCCCCTAGGTTTTCCCCTTATTTCCTTACATTTATAACATCAGTTCTTGATCCTGGCGACCTTATTTCAGGCAATTCAATGAAAATCTCAGGCTTTTACATTAGTTGGGGAAATGCTGCTTCAATGACCTTGGCCGAGCCACTTAATCTGTTTTGTTTGTCAGTGAAATGAAAGTACGTACACTTCTGTAGTAAGTGTCAAAGTATGTGGGACTTAACATTTAACAAAAGCTAACTGTTTCTATTATTTATGATAATAAATGAAATCTTGGTCTACTTTCATCCCTTTTCTAGTCAACGAACACTTATTGGGTACCCACTATGTCACCGATATTGGGTAATTGTCAAAAAAACAACCATGAGTAAAGCAGTAAATTCATGTCCTTTATGTGCTTTTCTCGACTCTCCTATTAGAGATATCCTATACTAAATCCTAACTGAGTGACTCCCTTAGGTAGATAAACATATGGACTGGAGAAGATTACTGCACCATTGATGAACTCCTCTAGTCTATAGTTTATCCTTAAAAAAGAACTCACTTCCAATGGCCTCATTAATTCTATCCTTTTTTCTAATTCCCCACCCTATCCACAGATATAACTTCTGGCATAAAATGTTTTAGAAAAACCATCACTATTATAGAAAAATCTAGTTATGTCATCTCCCTCTACTCTGTACTTTCACAAGACTCTTTCTTGTTCTGCATTGTGTTAAAACATTCTGAGGAATGAGACCAGCTCATTCCTTCTCAAATTCCTAATCGAGCCTACTCTGGCTATAGAAGAGATCTAGGATCACCATGTAGCACTAGAGAAAGGGATTTTTGGTGATTGTCTAAGACAGAAAGGAGGATGAACATAGGTTAACTTACATCTATTGTCAAGCATGAACACTATGCCAGAAAACATGTTAATGAGTAGGATGGGGAATTAGAAGAATGGAACTAGTGAGGGCATTAGAAGAAAGGATGATCAGGTTGTATTTTGTAGGTTGGAGACCATTATCCTGTGAAAACTCAGTATTTTTCCTAACCTTGTCTCCCTGGAACTTCTTAGATCACTGTTGCCCTGTTACTTTGAATGTGTCCTAGATCCTAAGCCCAAAGATGTAAGGGGCATGACTATAACTCACCTATTGGATTCTCTGCGAAAAGTTCATTTCTGGTTTTGCACTGAAGTCTGTTAGACCAGGTCTCATGACATTTACTTTTAAAGATCAACCACTGTCAAACAATTAACATCTCTCAAGGGTAGTAGGCAGATTATATCCACTTGATGTGGACACATTATCTGTCAGTCTGTTCTCCCTTGTTTCTCCTTTTTTCGTATTCCTTTGCTCTTTCAGTTCAGTCGCTCAGTCATGTCCGACTCTCTGCGACCCCATGAACCTAGGCCTCCCTGTCCATCACCAACTCCCGGAATCCATCCAAACCCATTTCCATTAGGTTGGTGATGCTGTCCAACCATCTCATCCACTGTTGTCCCCTTCTCCTCCTGCCCTCAATCTTTCCCAGCATCAGGGTCTTTTCCAATGAGTCAGCTCTTTGCATGAGGTGGCCAAAGTACTGGAGTTTCAGCTTCAGCATCAGTCCTTCCAATGAACACCCAGGACTGATCTCCTTTAGGATGGACTGGCTGGATCTCCTTGCAGTCCAAGGGACTCTCAAGAGTCTTCTCCAGCACCACAGTTCAAAAGCATCAATTCTTCTGCACTCAGCTTTCTTTATAGTCCGACTCTCACATCCATACATGACCACTGGAAAAACCATAGCCTTGACTAGCTGGACCTTTGTTGACAAAGTAATGTCTTTGCTTTTTAATATGCTGTCTAGGTTGGTCATAACTTTCCTTCCAAGGAGAAAGCGTCTTTTAATTTCATGGCTGCAATCAGCATCTGCAGTGATTTTGGAGCCCAGAAAAATAAAATCAGCCACTGTTTCCACTGTTTCCCCCAACCCTTAAATGTAGCTTTCTCTTTGGCCTTCTTTACTTCACTGTAGGTGAACTCTTTTGTACCCCAAGACTGTCAAACTTTCATCTCTAGCACAGAGCTTTCCCTGATTTTCAGTCCTGTGTATCTTTTTCCCTGGAGAAGGAAATGGCAACCCACTCCAGTATTCTTGACTGGAGAATCCCATGGGCAGGGGAGCCTGGCAGGCTACAGTCCACAGGGTCCCAAAGTAGGACATGACTTAGCATCTAAACCAACACCACCCCACCATATATCATTTTACTCATGAGAACTCACCTTGGAAATCCTACCAGCATCTCAAGTTTGTCATGGCCAAAATGGAACATCCCATCTCCAATCTATCTTTCTTCCTGTATTTCCTGCTTTTGTTATAGGCATCACTTTACCCATCCACCTCCTCTTTTTCCCTTTCGTTCACAAAGTCCTATTTGATCTCAATTCCTTGAGTCTCTTGAGTCAGCCCTCTTCATTCTTCCTTTTCCCCTCAATGATTTGGTACACATTACCTTTGCTGGTGCTGATGAACTTGTGATTTTCAAAAACATAAATATAATTATGGTCCTTTGTTAAAGTCATTCAATACTTGGTAGAGTCCCAGTTTACTGCGTGAGCTGATCTTTAACTGACCTTCTGGCCTTACCTCCTGCCCTTTACTGCTTGTGGCTTCCACTTCTGCTGTACTCAAGAACTGATCACATCTTTTCTTGCTCTTAGGCCTTTGCACCTGCCATTCCCTCTCTCTCCTCTCTTTTATCCACCAGCCTAAAAATTGCTTATGGCTGGGTGATATCTCTGGGAAATTCTCCCTGACATTTCTCCTTATCTTCCATGTGCTTTCACAGTCTCCATCATATCACACTGCTTCGTTGCCTGTTGAAGTGCCATCATTCTTATTGGCCTGTGCTCCTTAAAGCTTACTTTTAAGGTATCTTTCCTGTCATAGCCAAAGCCTAGCACAACATTTGATAGAGTAAAAATGACATAACCACAATTGGGTGGTCCTGAGACTCCTTATGTCTTAAAGTGATGTTAAAAGCTTAAGAGATCATTTTAATTTTTACATGATATTGTTGAAGCAACCAAGCTGAGAAATATTGGAATCTCAGTTTTATGGGCAACAAACATCATGACTGAGGTATCTTTTGGAACCAAAGTGTTCATTCTATACTGAAAACATACAGAGCAGTTCAATTAGAAACAGTATATTAAACTAAGTTTGCAGGTTCTCCCTATTTTGTTTATCCAGCTTAAAATTTCTTGTTAAAGACCAGAAAATCCATCTTAGAACTTGATTTTCTTATTTTAAATCTAGTGATAACTTTGGAAAAGAATTTAATTAAATAAAGTGCTAGTTTTTACTTCTATAAATGACATTTTCCTTAAAATATGTTTAGGATTTGGGAGCACAGGCATTCTCCTTGCCCCTTTGCCCCTGCTAATTGCTTGACTGATATAATGGTGCATGATGTATAATCACGCACTGAACCCTTCACGTTACATTTTTTTAAGCTTTGTGAAGAAAGTCCGTCTTCACTGTGATTCAGGCTGTAGTCAGTGTCCTCTTTTACATTTGTTTCTTCTGCTTCTGGTGGCCTGTATTAGGATTTGATAAACATACTGCTTTGTTCTTAGGATCATCTACAAGCAGGATTTTATCACACCAAATACTGGTTTTATAACTCAATGATCTCTATTGCCTCTTTAGAGACACTTCAAATGAAGCTTACTGCCTTTTTTTTTTCTTGCTACTAGATTTTTTGTTTGTGTGAACTATGAAAAATAGCCGTTATATAACATTATCTTGATTTTCCAGTCTTTATTGGTTATGTCAAATTCACAAGTACTATCAGGTGAGCAAATTTGGGAGGATGCTGTTTTACTTGGTGGTGAAGCTGCTTTATCATTTTAATTGATTTAGTTGAAGTTCACAGATTGTTGGTGAACTTCTTAAAAACCACTATTTTAGATGTGTATCTGACAGTACCTGTCAGTGTACTTTTGTTTTCTTCTGGATTACCCCTTTCTTTACAATCAGTTTAATGAAGTCCTTTGGCCTCTCAGTTATTGAACTAAAATTCTTTTTAAACTCAAAATATATTTATAAAACCTATGCATATTATATGGTAGATAGTAGCCAGAGTTAACACATAATGTATTTTTTACTGGAGAGAAATCTCTAATATTTTATAACCCCAATAGATTATAGTTAATGATAGCAATTTTCTCCCAAAAGTGTAATTTTTCGAGGTCGAGATATCTTTGACTGTTATTAACCAAAAGAGTATGTTGTTTACAGCTTATGTTCAGTTGTTGTCTGAGTGAATGAAGTGAACCATGCCTATAGGAATGAATAGCTACTAATACCATCTATCATTTCTGTTTACAGGTATTACAATTTAAGGAAACCTTCTTGCCAGCAAATCTATGATAAAAAATATACATAACAGAGGAAACTGTAACTATTATTTGTCAAGTGACAAGCTTTTAATGTCAGAATGGCTCACCTAAAACGATTAGTAAAACTACATCTTAAAAGACATTACCATAAAAAATTCTGGAAGCTTGGTGCAGTAGTTTTTTTCTTTATAATATTTTTGATTTTAATGCAAAGAGAAGTAAGTGTTCAGTATTCCAAAGAGGAATCAAGGATGGAAAGAAACATGAAAAACAAAAACAAGATGTTTGATTTAATGATAGAAGCTGTAAACAATATTAAAGATGCAATGCCAAAAATGCAAATAGGAGCACCTGTAAGGCAAAACATTGATGCTGGTGAGAGACCCTGTTTGCAAGGATATTATACAGCAGCAGAATTGAAACCTGTTCTTGACCGCCCACCTCAGGATTCTAACGCACCTGGTGCTTCCGGTAAAGCATTCAGAACAACCAATTTAAGTGCTGAAGAGCAGAAGGAAAAAGAACGTGGAGAAGCAAAACACTGTTTTAACGCTTTTGCAAGTGACAGGATTTCTTTACACCGAGATCTTGGACCAGACACTCGACCTCCTGAGTATGTTGAAGCCTATTAATTGTTTAGTATTTATCTCGAGGGTTTGCCTGGAAGGGGCGTTAGTTAAGGTGATACTTGATCTTTAGCCACTTTGAGGCAAAGAATCAGCAAATACCAATTGTTTAATTGATTTCAGTGATTTTTTTGCTTATTATTATTGAGGGTAGATTTCTGTATCTATGAATGGTGAGGCATTGCATACATGAAAAATTACCATCTTAGAAATTAGGAAACAGAACTCTAGATCTGACCTCTGTAGAAACACAAGGAAATCCTTTATTCTTAAAAGCTGGAGTTTTCTCATCTGTTAAGCAGAAAATATGGGGTGGATTTTATGGGAAATGTGGGAGGTGGAAGAGTTATTTCTGTTCTCCGTGTTGCTATAGAATAGAAATATTAAAAATGTGCCAAGATTTTGGAGCTGTTAGATAATGATACTTTATGAGCTAAATCAGACTCTGTGGCTACTTTTAGTGTTATAATTATATTTCAGAACGCCCTGTGTTTTGTAACCTTTCTTTTAAGAGCCAATATTGTCATAATTACTAATTCAACTGCAATTCTTTCTCTGGGGTATTGTTGAACAAGTTCTTGTATTTATTGAGTTTTCTCCCTTTAGCTTCTGAAAGGCCAGAATTGCTTTTTATTGTTACTTTGTTTACATGTTTATCTCAAATATATTTATTTTGCTTAACATTCCCCCATCCCAGATTCTTCTGTGCTGACTCTGTTCTTAGTTAACTGTTTTGTTATCTTTGAGGTAGTATTCAAATACTCTATTTGAACTGAAATGGTGAAAATGAATTTCAGCACTTTCAGGCAATCTGTAGGTTTGTTAAAAGTACAAGATCGACAAACTGTAAACAGTGCCTGCATATTTTGCTTTCTAGTTATAAGAGAATTAGATTTACAAGTGTGGCTGAAGAAATGTACTTTGGTAGACTTAGGTCTATTGCTTTCTTCATATTTTTCTGGATCTGTTATCATGAATACCTGGTCCAACTATGAGTCCCTCAATACTGAAGCTGTGTAAATTAGATTTCTGTTGTTCTATTCTAATATATATGATTCAGGGTTAAATTGCTCATCATTTTAAATGAATGTGTGAAAAAACAAATGAGTGGAAAATATTTAAGCTGTTCTAACAGGGCACCGTATAGTTCCTTTTTTATGCTGATAGGTTAAAATGCACTATGGCACTTTACTGATTTTGGAAGAAGTGTTGATTGAAAAGTAATTCCCATCACAAATCAAGAAGCATGTTTTTTGTTCTTTGACATGACAAAATGAGCTTAAGATAAGCCTTTTCCCCAATATAGCATTGAGAATCTATAGTAATATTCGACAATATTAATCAATAAGTAAGTGCAAAATAGCTAAGCGCACAAAGAAACTTTTTTTGGACAGTAATGCATACTTAGAACTGTGAAGAGTTGAAGATTTAATATTTCCATACTTTAAACTTATATCAGCAATAAAAACATTTTCTGAAGAATTGCTAATCTTTTACATGCTCATTAGAAATATGGATCTAGTTTCTCCCAAAGCCAGATGGTCTTGTGACTGATAACTTAAGCACATTTCTATATGCCAACTTTTTCAAATGGTTTGACTGGGAATCTGTAATTACTTTGGCAAGTTATTTTAATTTCACTACTTTAAATGACATGTGAAACAACTTTTAAAGCATAAATTGAGCATGCTAATTGTTTCAAAATAAATGAGGTTTATGAAATCATATTGTGAAATTTTATTATCACTTGCATTAACGACACTTTTACTTGATATTAGTACTTATCAGTTAGGCAAATAAACCCTAGTTTAAACTGAAAGTCTTATGAGATTAAGGAGATAGCATTTCACTAGTGTGAATTTTTGTGAAGTTTCCTATTTTAAATCTTCAAAAACTTTTTGTATTTCTTAACTAATACTATATTCGTCAGTCACACGGCAAATAAATATAGGGAATTTTTTTTAATCTCAAAGCTTCCTCCCCCAAATGCTTATAAGACAACAAATAAGGTTTTCTCTTTTCTTAAAAAATACTATAGTATCAAGTTTTTCATAATTTTTTACTTATACTTTGTTGCTTTATAAAATTTTATGTATTAAAAATACAAACTTACATTTCGTTATTTGTTTCTGTGTAATTTTAACTCGAGGATAGATAAATTGGTTGTTTGTGTTTGGACTTTATTTTTAATGAGTAGATGAGTAGTTTATCCAAAATTCACTTTAGAACAAGCCATTTGTTTTCATCTACCAGTGCAGATGAATGCGATTATTTTCTTCTGGCTGTACATATGTGTCACACCTTAAAATCACGGCCGTCCTAGAGAGCAAAGTCACTTTCATGTGGAACCTTCCTCCTCTTTTGCTACTCAGTGGTATCGACACCCTCTCAATATTTTACCCCTAATCTAATTTCTTCATCACTACAAATATTTCAACTAAAGATCTCTCAAAAAAGGATCTGAAACACATTCATACTGATGTATGGCTATCAAAGTAGTAACTAGTTGTAGAATATCTCTTTTAGAGTGGCTACTTTCCCAGGCCTCTAGTACCATCATGGGGGCTCTGGTTTCCCATCGGCCCTGGCAGAGCAGCGGAAGTGTGCTGGGCTCTTATCTCCACGAGCAACAATGATTTACTTCCCTATCTTTTAATTTGACCAGCACCGTTTGATTGTTCACACACAATTTATAGTGGTTTTTGACTGTGTGGGAGGGTTTCATGGTCCGTTTTCTAAAAGTGTACAACCATTTATGGTTATCAAAGATCCAGTTATTTTATCTTTACCATAAGCCACACATATTTCATGTCCCAGGTTCACTCTTTCTGATAATACTGTGTTTTGAGGCCTCTCCTATATGTTATTTCATTCGATCCTCACCTCACCTCAGCTGGGGAGGGACTGGCCTCAAAGGCTGGAGATTGTAGAGACCCACCCACATCCCAATGGGTTCATATGAAGATTATTTCCCTTGAGGGTGACATTGCTATAAAAATGAATTCAAGATCTATTTATAACTAATATTTTTTAGCAAATGAGTAGTATCACTAATCAGTCATAAACCACCTAGGGTCTCTCTCCTTACTGGAGCAAAATCTTTAACACAGCAAGTCATGTGACATATGGTAGGTACTTAACAATTTTTTGCTTCTGATGATCATTATAAGGAATTAGACTTTGTTGAAAGTGAATTTTTTTTCCCTTTTGGTTCAGGTACAGGTTAAGGAAATTGATTAAACTTAGAAAATATTACATACTTAGCAAATATCTAATTTAAGATAATCTCTGAAAAGATGAATATTAACATAATAAAGTTGCATTGTTAAAAATTACAAATATTCAGAGAAAGGCATCATTTCTACAATGAAAGGAAAAGAACTTGCTTTTTTTTAAATTTGAGCAGTTATACTTATTTGCCATTTTACAGTTTGGCTCACTTTTAGGTTATTTTTCTTATTTAAAATGTTATTTATATTTAAAGTTATATTGTTGAGAAAGCTTACAATAGCATGTTTTAATCCATGACATGTGATCAATATTAGTGGACATGATCTCTAGGTGAGTGGTCTGTTTGTAAAACTTTTGTTTCGATCTGTTTGCCTTTATATAGCATTAAGATCATCTTACATAGAAATAAACTACGCACCAGCATTTCTACTGTGTTAAAGGTCAAGACAATGATAATTTTAGCAATGGTATAGCTGTGAAATAATGTAATAAAATTCATTATCGTTCTTGACTTTTTCTAGATGTATTGAACAAAAATTTAAGCGCTGTCCTCCCCTGCCTACCACCAGTGTCATAATAGTTTTTCACAATGAAGCGTGGTCCACGCTGCTGAGAACTGTCCACAGTGTGCTGTATTCTTCACCTGCCATACTGCTGAAGGAGATCATTTTGGTGGATGATGCTAGTGTGGATGGTAAGAAAGCGCATGCAAATTAGATTATTTCCTGAGTAAATCCATGTGGTGTTGTCCAAAGTCTATTCGGTTGTATTAACTCTCTGTATGCCACCTCAGAGCCTGAATATAGTGTCTTGGATGCTGTGTATGATGGGTAGAAGGAGAATCCAAGGATGTCCATATTCAGATATTTTGGAGTTTATAAATGTGTGAAACACCATTATTTATAATTTTGTAGTCCTCAGTGTGAGGTTTTTTTCTTTTAAAGACATGATTAGGAGCACATACTTGTGCCTTGAGTTAGGCTGCCTTGGTTTGAATCCCATTTCTGGTCCTAACAAGCTATGCAATTTGGGCAAGTTACTTAACCCCCTTATACTCAGTTTTTCTGTCTGTAAAATGAGGAAAATGTCATATTTCATCACATTTATTGTAAGATACATTATTAGTTTACATATCATTAGAAAAAAAGACCCTTACAGTCAATTAAACTAATATACTATTAACTATAAAAAGTATATAATTGTATGGTTTAGAATTGAAGAAATATATAAGTAGTACACAACTCCTAGGGTTGTTTTAATGATTAGATGAATCAATATAAATAAATAATATAAAAGAGTAGTTAAAAATTATTGAGGAGTTACCACATCCTGTTTTATTTTTGGTTCTTTTAAATATTCTAATACCACTTACAAAGCTAACTAAAATCATTAATGAATTTTCATTTCAGTTTACAAGTCAATAGTCAGTTGCTAAGTTACACGTTTTTAGTTGGACTCACAGGATAATTGGACAAATAGTCTAATTTGCTGAATTTTCAAACATTACAAATATTTTAGGTATCACACAGGTACAGATTATTTCAATGAATGCAAAATTTTTTCCTGAATGAGCCCAAGGTTGGAACTAGATTTCTTAAACTCAAATTCCAGCTTTTTGGAAACACTAGTGAGCAGTTTCCTTATCTATAAAATGATGATGGCATTCTTCCATCAAATTCAAGCACCATCTATCATTAGGTAAATCATTACTTTATAGGGCTTACCCTGGTGGCCCAGATGGTAAAGAATCTGCCTGCAATTCAGGAGGCCTGGGTTTGACCCCTAGGTTGGAAAGATCCCCTGGAGAAAGGAATGGTTACCCACCCACTCCAGTATTCATGCCTGGAGAATTCAATGGACAGAGGAGCCTGGTGGGCTACAGTCCATTATGTTGAAGAGTTGGACATGACTGAGCCACTAACATTTTCACTTTTTTTCCCGTTACTATAGACCATGAGGGGGGAAAAAGTTGCCTATTATGTCTTATGTCATCAATTAATTATAAGATATATCCAGATTTTATACATGGTAGTAATTGAATAAAGCACAAAATTATTAACTTGGTATTTAAATATTTCTACATACAATTCTAGACATCCCTATGGTTTCAAAATAAAATAGCCCAAGTGCATAGAGGTTATATTATTGAGCTAAATTAGTATCTAGATGGAATAGGATTGCTCATCATCAGAGATCTTTGACTTAGCTATAAAACCTATCCACCAAATAGAGAAGTTTTATTGTTCAAGTTCCCTGGATTCAAGTTGCATTATGTCCAGATTTCTGATTTGAATCTTTAATCCTCTGAGCCAGGTTGCTTCACCATCTGATTGTAATCCGTTGGTTTATTTACTGCTTGATTTGTTCTGTATTTTTCTAATTCTTTGTATCTATTTGGACCAAAGTCCATGGATTTTTAAGTGATATCTGATTAAGTTCTGCAGACCTCTTGTGTGTTTTATGTAAAAAAAAGAAAAATTCGGAACTTTATTTTAGAAATCTTTTGCTTTGGTTTCTTGAACTCTTTTCTCAGATAATTTTTATTTTGTTCATTTTTGAAGCAGTGGGACAACAGGGACATAGTAAGGCTACATCTAGTAAGCCTTCAGTTGAAAGTAATATATTATTTAATTGCACAGCAAGATTAATAGAATGAAAGGAAATCAGAATAAAGGATGATATCCATTTATAATCTTTCTGTTTCAACCATTTTAATCTGTTCTTTCCTAATCACTATCTAAATAAATATATAATGTTTATATAATTATATCCATGAAAGAAATCCCGTTTTGAAATCTGACATTTTCATATCACATTGTTATTAGCCTGTTTCGGTTACCTTCAATACTTACTTTTAATGACAGTAATGAACCAGATATGTTTTGCTTAACCATACAGTTTGTTTACCCCTTAGTTTTACTATAACATGATATTGTGATACCCTTGTGCTTATGTTATTTTCCTTTTTTTGAATTATATCTTTAGATTAGTCTGGAATGGCAGGGCTATTTGGTTAAAGTGTCTGAATATATATTTTTTGTAATTCTTTATAGCAATCAACAATAGATTTGGAAAAGTTTTCTTGACAAAGGGCTATCTTTGCATAGTAGTGTGATTGTCTTATTGAATTCAGTCAGAGAGCTATCCAAGGAGTACCCACTGTGAAAAATGTATCCCTTGTTACTGTAAAGGAGCTTGTGAAGTAGAAACCATAGTCCCTGACTTCAATTTGCTTGATGGAAAAGCATGAATATGTGGGTTATCAATTAACAGATAGCTAAAACCCAGTGATACCAAACAAAATATAATGAACATTTCCACATGCTGGTTTTGTTGTTGTTTAGTTGCTAAGTTGTGTCCAACACTTTGTGACCCCATGGGCTATAGCTCACCAGGCTTCTCTCTGTTCATAGGATTTCCCAGGCAAGAATACTGGAGTGGATTGCCATTTCCTTCTCTAGGGGATCTTCTGTCCCAGGGATAAAACCTGAGTCTCCTTCATTGTAGGTGGATTCTTTACTGTCTGAGCCACCAGGAAAGCCCAATGTGCTAGTTAGTCCCTGTCTTAAATGTTTCATTTGTATAACTAGTCTTTCATAGTATCCTCCCAACAATCCCCTATGAGGGTAAATCCTATTATTCTCATTTTATAGGTAAATAAAGTGAAGTACAGAAAAGTAAAATAACTTGCCCAAGGTCACGTAGCTAAAAGTAATGGTGCTATAAATCAAACCCAGGAAATTTGACTCATGGTTTTGTGTTTTTAAATTCATAAAATTAGGAGTGTGGATAGGGGTTAAATTTAAAAGGCAGGTAAGAATTTACAGGAAATTCAGAAGTTGTGGGTGAATAAAATTTCTTGTGAACAGTGAGAGGGTTTATTGAAGGACTCTCTGTAGTGACTCCATTTAAAAAATTGATTCCCGTAAAGATATTTGAAATGTTTCTTTTTCATAAGATTCTGCTTTGTGAATCTATCATTAAAGCAGAAATATCTATGATTATTTTTTTAAGACAAATTGCAATCCTAGTTGTCTTTCAGAGAATTAATTTTGAGGTACTTTAGTTCAGTTCAGTTCAGTCGCTCGGTCGTGTCCGACTCTTTGCGACCCCATGAATCACAGCATGCCAGGCTTCCCTGTCCATCACCAACTCCCGGAGTTCACTCAAACTCATGTCCATCGAGTCAGTGATGCCATCCAGCCATCTTATTCTCTGTCGTCCCCTTCTCCTCCTGCCCCCAATCCTTCCCAGCATCAGAGTCTTTTCCAATGAGTCAACTCGTCGCATGAGGTGGCCAAAGTATTGGAGTTTCAGCTTTAGCATCAGTCCTTCCAGTGAACACCCAGGATTGATCTCCTTTAGAATGGACTGGTTGGATCTAGAAGGTGTTAAAAAAGTTAATCTGTTACTCTGAGATAGTAATGTTTGCCTAACACTTACTTTTCCCCAAATGTTATTCCTGGACTCTTACCTCCTTCATGAATGTTTAAGCTTTAAATAAGCAACTATTCTTTCTGCACCACAGGAGAATTTAAAAATATACATAATTACAGATAAAGTCAAAGTCACCTCCAATTGCTTCTGAAATCTGTCAGAAGCAAACATCTACCCAGGAGGCTTGCTGGCATTCTCAATATTCCCAAGTCTTTTTGAGCCTGTGTGATGGCCCAGGAGGCCACATGAAGAACTACATGATATTTTCAATGAAGAGTCAAGAATTTAATGTGAAAAAACAGGCTTAAGAAGTTGTTTAAAAATATGGACAACATTTGAGTGACTTGACTGACGTTTGTTTCTTTTACCTATTATTTTAACTCTTGCTTAGTATGTATGTCATCCAAATAGGAATATTGAGTGTCTTAAATTATACACCCATAACTCAGATTTTCCCTGCTTATAGCCTCATTACTGATTTGCATGCCCTTTTCTTCCTTCATATTTTTATTGGAAAAAATCTGTGTCAGGAGACTCTAGAGCTTTCAAAATTTATTTGCTGACTCTTTGTAGAAATATTCCCAAACTACTGTAGCCCTGCATTTTTCTACTTGTATTTTTGTCAAGATTTTGGTCTTAAAGTTATTTTGACCACTGGCTAAATATCAGAGAATTTTTTTGAGACTTTGCATTTTTCTATAAATTTCCAGATTTAAATACCAATTTAAAAAAGAATTTAAGAAATTTTAAAAAGAGAATCCAATATTTTTTTGGCCAAATTCATTCTCTTTCTTTCCTTTGTCTCTTTTCTCTGGCCTCTAAATGAGTGTTCTTAACTCCTGGGGTCTATTCCATTTGAAGTCTCTCACTCCTCCCAAACACATTGCATTTATTGATATAATATGGACAGGATGACTATGTGTTATAATGTCATGAATTATAATCATCCAAAAGTTAAGATTTGTATATGTAATTTTTTCAGTAGAGTTAAGGATATAATATTTTTTATCTTAATAGGTGGATGTGTACAGCTGTTAAGATTATACACATAGAGGAATCATTGCCTTGTGCTTTCTTTGTTAGCTTTCATGTTACATGTGAAATAAGCTTAGAAATGAGTTAATCTTGATTTTTTTCTCTTACAGAGTACTTGCATGATAAACTAGAGGAATATATAAAACAATTTTCTATTGTAAAAATAGTCAGACAAAAAGAGAGAAAAGGTCTGATCACTGCAAGGTTGCTAGGAGCAACAGTAGCAACAGCTGAAACGCTCACATTTTTAGATGCTCACTGTAAGTATGTATAGAGAAACACAATTGTAACGTTCTCCCTCTCCCTCCCTCTAATTCAAAAGGTAAGGAAACCTTTTCTTTAAATGTCTAATAGCATTTTCTTTAACATCGCTCCCAACTGGTGATTATAGCAATGATAGCGCAAGCAGATTATAGCTCTGGGTAGAAAATTCCTTTCACTTATTCAAAGATCTTACCTCCTTTGTATTTGAGGTTCTTTAACTTTGTGTCTTCCAGTGACCAACTTCCCCAGTGAGTTATCCATGCCTGGGACAGTTTTTCAGATGCTTGTTTTGTATTAAAAAAAAAAAAAAATGTTTTTCCTTATAATTCTTGATTATTGCACTTTAAAGTGAGTGAAAATTTTGTTTGTGTGTGTGGTCAACTCTATCATTTAAACTTTGTCCCAGTCCTCACACTTTTACTTTTTATATTTCAGTTCTTTTCTTTCCCCTTCAAAGATTCATAAAGTCCTTCTTGTGCCAAATGAGAGGTGTCCCTTCATAGCTTCCTGTGTCTTTCCCTTGAATGTTGTTAGTTTTTGTTTGTTTTCATTGCTGCTGGGTTTTTTTCTTTGTATTTTAATTTTTTCTCCAGCGTCAATGGTTGTAAATACATTACCTGAAGACTGTCTTTAGAGTCAATGTTTAATGTTCACCATAGGTATTACTCAAATGTCATGTAGTCCCTCGAGCTCCAGGCTTCCTGAGTTTTACTCTTTGTATGAGTGTTTAGCTTTGGATTGGCCAGCCCTCAGGTGCTGTTTGACCAAGCAAATGGTTTTGAGCATACACTAATTGTTACAGAAGGGCTTTTGGATTTGCTTGAGTCTCTTTATAACTTTCACATCCAGTATTCTCTCAATACCAGGCATTTAAGAAAAGTCTAAAGGTAATCCACGAGAGGTGTTTTCAAAAGGAAATGGCCCCTTCTTCAGTATTCCTTCTCCTATTCCAAAATTACAGTAATATCACACTGGGCATTCTTCCCCTCCAGGCAGATTTGTCTGAGGATCCTCCTGGGCCATGACAGCCAACGGCTGGATGATGGAAAGTCCTGAGTAGGACTGCACATGCCACATCTCCTGAAGTCTGTGCATGATGTGAGAGCCTGGCCTGGGGCTAGAATCCAACCTTTTGTGCCACTCCTTCATCCCCTTTCATTAGTGCTGAGTTGGTTTGAATGGTTCTTTTCCAATTGCTAAAATCAGAATATTCTGATTCCTTTACTTATTTTCTCCTACAACCTTGTCAGAGAAATGATTTCCATTTCTATATCTTACTCTGGGAGACAAGTTTAAGTAAATCAGAATATTTTTGGAGCTGCTGCTGCTGCTGCTGCTGCTAAGTCGCTTCAGTCGTGTCCGACTCTGTGCGACCCCATAGACGGCAGCAAAAAGTCACCCTTGATTCATAGTCCATTTGAAAGAGAACTACACAGTGTGAAACTTAAATATATAAGTATCATTTTACATCCATTCTAAGGTTAAAAAAATGTCACTCCCTCCCCTGCAAAGTCACTCCTTCAGTTCAGTTCAGTCACTCAGTCGTGTCCGACTCTTTGCGACCCCATGAACCACAGCACGCCAGGCCTCCCTGTCCATCACCAACTCCCGGAGTTCACTCAAACTCATGTTCATCGAGTCAGTGATGCCATCCAGCCATCTCATTCTCTGTCGTCCCCGTCTCCTCCTACCCCCAATCCCTCCTAGTATCAGACTCTTTTCCAGTGAGTCAACTCGTTGCATGAGCTGGCCAAAGTATTAGAGTTTCAGCTTTAGCATCAGTCCTTCCAATGAACACCCAGGACTGATCTCCTTTAGAATGGACTGGTTGGATCTCCTTGCAGTCCAAGGGACTCTCAAGTATGCTTAATCTTGCCGTATTTTTTTTTTATCCTACCCTTATCTCATTACAAGAAACCTTTAAGAAATCTCCTTTATATAAATGTTCAAAATAATACTAATGACTTGCTGCTGCTGCTGCTAAGTCGCTTCAGTCGCGTCCGACTCTGTGCGACCCCATAGACGGCAGCCCACCAGGCTACCCCGCCCCTGGGATTCTCCAGGCAAGAACACTGGAGTGGGTTGCCATTGCCTTCATATTCTCATTTCTCTGCAAACTCTCTCCAAAAATACAAAAACAAACAAACAAACAAACAAACCTGGAGTGTTTTTGTTGAATTAATTAAAGTTGTATTCTTTCCAGGTGAGTGTTTCTATGGTTGGTTAGAACCTTTGTTGGCCAGAATAGCTGAGAACTACACTGCTGTCGTGAGCCCAGATATTGCATCCATAGATCTGAACACGTTTGAATTCAACAAACCTTCTCCTTATGGAAGTAACCATAACCGTGGGAATTTTGACTGGAGCCTTTCATTTGGCTGGGAAACACTTCCCGATCATGAGAAGCAAAGAAGGAAGGATGAGACTTATCCAATCAAGTAAGAGGACTGCTCTCAAAGTCTTATATATAGTCAGTTGTTTGAATGTCTATGCATTCTTTGTTTTTTACAGTAATTTCCACCAAGGTGATTCACACTAATAAAAGTAAAGAATGTTCTGTATGGAAGGAATAAAAAAGTAATTTATTTATGGACTTGGTATACACAGTTACCTAGTAGGAAGCAGAATTAAGTGAGCTCTTACTCTGTCTTCCTTATAATTATTACTTAAGAATCTTTAAGTTTAGTTAAAAGACAAAATAATTTTGCTCTGCTAGGGAAGGCTACCTACCATAGTTCCTTCCTATCCCCCAGAACTTGACTTTGGAGATTGTGTTTTTAGTTTTTATTAATCTGTATAAAGACTTGAAGTTGTGATCTCTCTTTATTTGTAAATTTGATTCAGTTGCTCTTAAAATAGTTCTTTTCTTCTTGTTTGGTTGTATAACAAAGTTTGACAATGGATTATTTTTCAGAACACCCACTTTTGCAGGAGGCCTTTTTTCCATATCAAAAGACTATTTTGAATATATTGGAACTTATGATGAAGAAATGGAAATTTGGGGAGGTGAAAATATAGAAATGTCTTTCAGAGTAAGTTTATAAATATAGCTCACATACTAAACAATGAAACATATATTTCTAGTTGGCTGAAACAGATTATCATAGATGTATGTAGTCTTTACTTTTTGTGCTTTCATAAACTGTTAGAAATTTTAGAATCAATATATTTTCTTTTAAAATGTAGCTTAATATATTTATTCATTGCTGCCAGTGTAACAAAAGGAATCAGTTAAATGCTTGTGTCCAGGCACTAACACCAATTAATGCACTTGTAGCTACTGAATTCCAGCCAAGATAAATATAATTAAATCTAGTGCTTCAGGAAATTGGTTGACTATCAGGGGAGTCAGAATGGAAAAACATTTACATATAATTTTAAAGAACATTGAATTTAACCCTTTGGACTAGATGAGCTTTTTTTCTATACATATTAAAAGTTAATATGAGAAATAAAACAAAGGTTTTAGATCTCTACATGTATGTATTTGATTTCATTTACTTCAATAGCTTTGTCATTCATTTCTCATCACTTCAGCTTGAAGGTAGTAGAAAAAGAACTGAACTAACGGTTGGAAGTTTTAAATTTTGGCTCTGGTTTCATCACATAATGGCAATGATTATCTTAGCCAAGTTTGAGCGGCTTAAGGGCAAGGGTCTTGTTTTATTCATTTGAGTATTCCCAGCCCCCAGCACATGTTGGATCTCAAGCACAGTCGAACTGAACACATCACTAAGCTTTCTTACTTGCTTAAAAGAGAGAATGTGATCACTGCCCTAATATTAGCACATACTATTAAACATGATGTTTAGATTTTTTATTTATGGCAGAACAGATTGTCAAGACATCTAAGTGAGCAGGTACTGATTTAGCAATTTGCCATTTTATTTAGAATTAAAGCAAATAAGGCTTTTTGACCCTTTTAAATGGCATGATATTTTAAAATATATATATAATGACAAAGTTCAATAGGTTGTGCTTGGGAATAATGACTGTATGGAATTGTTTTCTTGATCACAAAATTGAATGTACAAGAGGTAGAGTTTGGGCCCATTTACTCCAAATCTGCTGTGGAAGTCAAATGCAGAAGAGCCATTGGTCTTCTGTGGATACTAGATATCTTGCATATTTTTTGACCAAAAAAAAAAAAGAAAGAAATTTCAGAGTTTATTTTTATGAGTGATCTGAAATCACTATTTTGTTAAGGTAATTTCTGAAAATATGTTTACTTTTTTTGTCTCTAGTGTCTGTACTGCCTAATGATAGTTCTTTGAGAACTTAAGTTGAATTGGCAGGGAACAGAGAAAGCTGTAAAGAGAGAGAACAGAGAAAGCTGTAAAGAGAGAGAACAGAGAAAGCTGTAAAGAGAGAGAACAGAGAAAGCTGTTTGTAAAGCTGTAATAAATCTCTTGTTTTTATTAGTATCTTAAAGGTGAACTTAAAAGCAACACTTTGGTTTTCCTAAAATACTGTAAATTTAAACAAATATCATTAATTATCAGGTATGGCAATGTGGTGGGCAGTTGGAGATTATGCCTTGCTCTGTTGTTGGACATGTTTTTCGCAGCAAAAGCCCTCATACCTTCCCAAAAGGCACTCAGGTGATTGCTCGCAACCAAGTTCGCCTTGCAGAAGTCTGGATGGATGAATACAAGGAAATATTTTATAGGAGAAACACAGATGCAGCAAAAATTGTTAAACAAGTAAGTTAGAACTAAACAATTACAATAAAAATCCACAGCACGTTCACATGTCCTTGGACTTGTTTGAGTCAACCCAAGTACAAAACATTTTTTAAGAAATTATTTTTGAAGCTGGTCTTTTTAACTCAAAAATATATAACATACTGATGCCAGTTTTCTCTCCCTACTCTTTTTTTTTTTTTAAAGTCAAGTAAACTGCATTTAAAACCTGAGGCAATATATAGCAGAAACCAATGCAATATTGTAAAGCAATTTCTTCCAATTAAAAATAAATAATTTTTTAAATTGAGGCATTCTACTCGATGTTACTTTTTTTTAACATGAAAGATATTTAGTTTTTGTGACTGCTTTGGTTCAATATTTTACTTAATGAAAATAAGATAAAGTGGAACTGCTTTCAACTGGTTTTAGGTGATGTGATTAACTCCTGAATCAAGGTGCGAAGTGGCATTTTGAATTAGAGAGAGAGTGTCTGATGTGGCAGCATGAACCAAGATATCAAGCTTTTTTGTTTCTAGTTCTGGCTCCACTACTTTCTGGAAAGGTGACTTTAGCAAAGCCCCTTGAGACTATTAAATGGTCATGGTATTTTATAGGGTGATTGGCAGGTTGGCCAGACATGGAGTGTATGCTCCATCACATTTCTTCTCTCTCCTTCCCTGTCTTGATATAAAATACTTACCTGTCTCCCAAAACAGCTGTGAAATAAGAAAATAAGTGCTAACAAATGCATGGCACTATGGTTGTTATTGACCTTTCCTAGATAAAAGCTCTGTAGAATCATCATGCCTAATGCATTTAGAATTGAGTCCCAACAGTTTCAATATTGGATGTGGTAACTAAACTAGACTAAAAAGTTTAAGGACATGCTTTGGTAAATGGCATCCAATTCTTTGTAAGAAACTGTGCCGGTTTGTAAGGAAGTATATATTGGGAATTAAAGGGCATCAACACCTCGTGTGTCATAAAGATCTGGTTACCTCATTTGTCTTTTTCTCTGGTCTCTGGTATCTCCCTATAACATGTCAGTACCAAGCAAAATCAGAGCACTACTGGACTGGATTGCTAGCCCTTCACGTGGGGCCACTGACACAAGTGGGGCAGTTTGTATACTGTACAAGGTACTTGGCTAAGCAGGAGAGTGGATACCACATACAGCTTATGATTTCTTGTCACCCACAAAGTGGCAAGTGACCCAGAAAACCCATTTTTACCTGGGGCAAATAGACCTACATGATAAAATATATAAGCTACCCAGAAGTCCTTTAGAGTTTCCTACCTTTTGCTAAGACCCCTGGATTCAAAACATTGAAGTTGGCACAGAAAATATTTTTGTTCATTGAACTGATAAGCTTTAGTATTTACTTTTTCACATATCTAGATACTCATGACTTTTCTTTAAAATTTTGCCTATATCAAATACCTTTTCAATTTAGAAGTGCTTTTAAAAAATATTGTCTTACTCCTTTTTAAATAAGATAAAGGGAAATAAAATACAGTTGATTAAAAACTTGACTTTTTCTACTAAAACATTGTTTTTGTTAGGGTATCATTAAGAGATACTGTTAGGAGTAAGTAGCACCCTTAAAACTAGAAAAAAATATTCCCAAAGTATAAAAATTATTATTATTTTTGTGGTCTTAACTGGAGAAGAGATACAAATTACATTGTACATTGGCGCTGTTTCTCACACCTCACATTATAGACCACTTTAGTGTATAAAACTAGGATACATTTCGAATGTCCCCACTACCTTTTTTGCTTTTAGCATTTCATTTAGGATCTCTGTCCCATGAAAGAGGTTTATGGCACAAAGGAAGAATAAAATAGCACAAGGTCAGCACTGCAGTGGTCCTTGATTCTCTTTGAAGCCAAAAGTGAGCAGCCAGGTACTTGTTGCCTGAATGAATGGTGACTGTAGTTAAATTTCATATTACATTTTGGCCCAGAATTTTTTTTTTTAAAAAAAGACCTAAATGTAAATACAAATAATAGCATTTGAAGTACTTTATCAGTGCTGTTTTAATTAAGCATTCCCCTTCACTTTTCATCTTCCTCCAGAAATCATTTGGTGATCTTTCAAAAAGATTTGAAATAAAGCACCGCCTTCAGTGTAAAAATTTTACATGGTATCTGAACAATATTTATCCAGAAGTGTATGTGCCAGACCTTAATCCTGTTATATCTGGATATGTGAGTATTTTCCTGTTCCTTTTTACTTGGTATACTCTTTGCCACCAATATTTATGTGGTTCAAGAAAAATTGCTGTAATACTTTCTGGTTTATTGCTTTTGAGATTTTTACATTAACACCACTTTCAGAAATTAGTTGAGAAAATATATATATACCACATAGATTTTTTAAAAATTTATAACTTGAAAATTTCCCTTTAGATTAAAAGTGTTGGTCAGCCTCTATGTCTGGATGTTGGAGAGAATAACCAAGGAGGCAAACCATTGATTCTATATACGTGTCATGGACTTGGGGGAAATCAGGTGAGCACTGCATGAAAAATCCTGCCTTCTCTTTAGTACCTGCAACCAGAAGTAAGTTCTTGCATGTCTTTCAGAACCCATAAATCAATTTCATGTCAGGTAAACTGGTATGTGAAATACTTTTAGAGTAAGTTTGGCAATTAATATTGAAAGTTGCAGAGTACTTTATTTTGATTGTCACTCTATTTCTGGAAACAATTTGAGGTTTCTTACCCATTCAGTAGAAAGGCAAATGAGAATATAATAGAATAATGCCATCTGAAATTAAAAAAAAAAAAACACAAAAAACAGGATCTTCTGTGTGAAGCTTTAAGGTTGCATGACTATTAGCATGGTGATTTTGCTAAATTATACATAAAGGCTATACTTAACTGGATTAGACAGCAAATAACATCATGTTCATACTGTACTTTTGTGGGCCACAATATTATCTCAACAGATTTTTTTTTAAATATGTATGTTCTTGATTCTCCTTGATTGGTGACATCTCTGCTTGTTTCTACCCTTTCATGTTTTACTAGTTAAGACTAAAATGTCATATGTCACTATGGATAGAGAACATATTAAAATATTATTTCTAGGTTTTAGCTTCCTTTTCTTGCCTTTTACAAGTTAATTCCTGGAAGATTAGACTCTTTCTCTCCGTTGTTAATTCAACAAATTCACTTAGTGACCCCTGCATACCAGGTACGCTGCTGGGTTTAAGCAATTTAGATTCCAGCTCCTTCAGGAAATCACTGTTTCAAAACTGGCATTTATAGTCAGGATGGTAAGGTCTGGGATAAAGCTTTCAGAGTGCTCTGGGGGTATGGAGGAGGGCATCTGAATTAGGGTGTCCATACATTTGCCTGGGAAAGGTGACATTTGGGAACTTTTTTTTGAAAGCTACACATAAGGGTTAGTGAAATAGCTGGTGGGAGTGAGAACAGATTGTCCTACGGAGAGGAGCTGGTATGTCTTTTGGGGAAGGCTAAGACTGCAAGTGTTTTGGAATATAGAGTCCAAGATGTGCATAGAGGATTTTCATGGTATTATTAATGAATACTCATGATGCCCTGTGTTAACAGGATGGGATGTTGATGATATCAGTTTTAAGAGGAAAGGGCCAGTTTATCTCCTGGTCCATATACTTCCATGTTTTTTCTACTCAGCCTCAGTTTAATCCAGTTCCAATGCTTACTCATCCAAACCAATCAATCTACTTACTGAAAGCAGATGATGCTGATGCCCAAAAGCTATAGGTAGTGAATAGGATCCATTGCTTGATGGTTAGGTACAGTTCTGAAATAGGATGGAGATACACACAGACACATACAGATGTACATGTATGTACATATACATCGATGTATGGGTTTATATATTCCTATTTTGAAATTTCCCTACACACCATATTTTAAAAGAAAAAATAATTATACGAATAGTTGCCTTCTTTTGGAAATAACACGGGACTATCCAAGTAAAAATTAAGGTTTGGAGCAATGAGAAATATTTCCTCATTTGTAAAACTATTACCGTTAAATGTGTGTGTGCGTGCTCAGTTGTGTCTGACTGTTTCACGACCCCACGGACTGCAGTTGCCAGGCTTCTCTATCCATTGAATTTTCCAGGAAAGAATACTGAAGTGGGTTGCCATTTCCTTTTTCAGGGTACCTTCCCAATCTTGTGATCAACCCACGTCTCTTGTCTCCTGCATTGGTAGGCAGGTTCTTTACCACTAAGTGTAAATATTTATAGATTTATTTCAGGCTTCCTATAGCATTACATCTATTTTACCATAAAAACTGAAGATATATTTTATACACTGTTCTGTTTTTCTCCTATCATTGCCATAAAGATATTTTTATAGTTCTGTCTCTAAAATAATTTTAAAATTATAAATAGCATCGGGGCATCTTTTAGAAATTTTGGAATGGTTAAATAATTCACATATTCTTTCAACAAGTATTTGTTTGACAGAGTCTATAATGTAACTCGGAGAAAGCAATGGCACCCCACTCCAGTGCTCTTGCGTGGAAAATCCCATGGATGGAGGAGCCTGGTAGGCTGCAGTCCATGGGGTTGCGAAGAGTCGGATACGAGTGAGCGCCTTCACTTCACTTTTCTCTTTCATGCATTGGAGAAGGAAATGGCAACCCACTCCAGTGTTCTTGCCTGGAGAATCCCAGGGACGGGGGAGCCTGGTGGGCTGCCGTCTATGGGTCACACAGAGTCGGACACGACTGAAGTGACTTAGCAGCAGCAGCAGCATAATGTAACTGACACCCTTATAGCAGTGAAGAAGACCAAGTCTCTGTCTTGTGAAGCTTGTATTCTAAAAGGAAAGGAAAAAAAAATATGTAATTTTAGGTATAAATAAAAATAAAATAGGATAGGAAAATAATGTGTGTGTTGGGGTTAGTTATTTTTGGAGGTTCAGGAAGACCTCTGAGAAGGTGACCTTAGCCTGGAGGCCTGAAGGAGTTGGGAGAGGAACCATGGCCTAGGAAGAGAGCATCTTGGAAGAGGGACCCAAAGCCAGCGGCCCAGTGGCAGGTAAATGGAGCGGGCACAAAGCCAGTGTGGCCGGAGTAGAGTGGTCCAGGAAGAGGGTGGAAAATGAGGTCAGAGACATGGATTAGGGGCCTGGTCATATAGCTCTTTGCTGGCCACGTTAAGAACATGGATTTAATTCCAAGTGTGACAGAAGCCACCTGAGGATTTTGAGTGGAACAATAATATTTTCTGGTTTATATTTTAAGAAGATAACTGGCTTCTATTGCCCTGACATGGCCATTGATTTTATTTTGATTTATTTCCTTTAAAAGTTATTTTCAGTCAAGCACTGCATTTAAACTAGTTTAGGAATTCTGGTTCCTTAAGTGGTAAATGTTTCTGAGATATCATCTAATTCGGTCATTTCCTCAGGCTTCCTTCTACTCTCTTGACAGATAATATTTTTTTGTAGCAGAAAACTCCATTGTAGTGGTATTTGAATATGCCAAGTGAGAAATAAGTATTTTTATTATGTGACTAAATTGACTAAATACTGGTGTAGTGCAGAGTGCAGTTTAATCCGTTACCACTTTGTTACACAAGGCCTTCTTGCCCTTTCTCTTCCGGTGCTTTTGTCCTGGTTCTAAGTTAAAGTCTCTCCAGTGTTCTCAGCTAGCTAACTACATACCCTTTGGCTAAGTATCTTCAACTATTTTCCATTCCTTATAACTTCCCTTTTAATGTTTTTTAAAAAAATATTATGAGTGACGTAAAGTACTGGTCAGCCTTTCTCATCATCATTGAGGTCCTAAAGTTTATCTTTTTTAAAGCACAGCCAGAATGTTGTTTTCCTGATCTAAACCCATTTTCTTTCAATCTGAAGAAAGGAAGTCTTCTTTCTTTCCATCTGAAGAGCTTTCAGTCTCCATCTAAAGAACTATCAGTTATAAAAATGACTGATATTATATTTGTGGAAGGAGATAAATTAAGCATGAGGCTAAGGCCAGGGGAACTCAAGATTAATTCAGCTAATGTTTGTGGAGTGCCTACTCTAATACACGTAAAGGGTTTAAAACAGTCCCTGCCTTGCACATAATAAGGGCTCAATAAATATTAGTGCTAAGACTAATTACTTCCCTATTGAAAATCAATTATGTTCACTCATTTTCTCTTTGGAATGTCAACATTATGAAATATTTGATTTATAATGGATGTCATTACTAGATACACTGCCTGACTTTGGTCTACAGTGAAGTCAGTGAATTACGCCATAATTCTAATAGAGTGCTGTGGAAGTTGCCTCTGATGACTCTGGGAACCCTGAGGAGAGGGTAGGTTTGTGTACAGGACAAGTTCAGCGAAAACTAAAGAAGGAAGGTAATATTGGAGTTGGCTTTTGAAGCATCAAAGGGAGTTAGCTAGGCAGAAAAGCATCCAGGGAGGTATTCCAGGGAGAGCACTGTAAAGCAAAGTCTTGGGGTTGTGGATACACGTGACCTGCTTTGGTAGAACTGTGTGAAAGGAACAGAGTGCATAGCTGGGCCAGTGGTTGATGTAAGACTGAAAGTGGACGGTCTCACACACCAGTTAAGAGGTAGGGGCCTTAACATTACAGAAGCTGCCATTCAAGTTTCCTTCCAAGCTTCTCTTTCCAATTCTGGAAGAAGTCCTTCTGCGCTTCAGACATCAAGGCTTACTTTAGATCAGCAGCCCGATATGCTCCAGAGATGATCAGACCCCAGTCAGCAGTGATCTCTCCTATTATACTCCGTGGCTTCTGCTGATATCCAAGAAAGCAATGGTTGCCCAGGCATGCCGCAGCAATTAGGAGCCTGCTCCCATCGCCTCTGCCTGCTGCAGCGGTGTGTGTCAGGGGTAGGGGGGCGGGGGTGGCTTGTTAATACGGCAGAGAAGTGGGTCTACTGAGCCTCTTTCCAGATTCTTTCCAGATTCTTTGCTCAAACCACACCTGAGGCCAGGTGTGAGCCCCCAGATCAGAGTCCTGGCAGAGCCAAATGAAGCAACTCCTACAGTCAGAGGAACCGGCAATCTGGGGGCCTTTTAAATTCTTGGTAATTAACAAGAAATAAACAAAATTACAAGCAAACAAAAAAAAAAAAAAGAGGTAGGGGCCTTATCTTAGCAACAGCAGTGATTCACTTAAGCAGGGAATGCAGGGGATCAAATCTATGTTACAAAAGACAGACTGGCAGCAGATTGGATTGTGTTATAGGAGCAGAAGTTGGAGGTATGTGTGGAGGTGTTGCAGTAGAGATTTTGAGTGCCTGAACAAGAGAAATGAGGGTGTGGAAGTAAGGATGGGTAGGATGATAGCATCTGAGAGGACGATTCACTGGAAAAGACTCTGATGCTGGGAAGGATTGGGGGCGGGAGGAGACGGGGACGACAGAGAAGGAGATGGCTGGATGGCATCACCGACTCGATGGACATGAGTTTGAGTGAACTCCGCGAGTTGGTGATGGACAGGGAGGCCTGGCGTGCTGTGATTCATGGGGTCACAAAGAGTTGGACACGACTGAGCGACTGAACTGAACTGACTGAAGGAGCTAATTAATTGGATATGTGGAGAGACAGAAGCATCAATAATAGTAACAATAGCTAGAAATGAATGCTTACCACATGCAGTTACTGGTCTAAATGTTTTACACATATTAAACCATTTATAGTCATAACCCTATGTGTGCACTTTTGTGCTAAGTAGCTTTAGTTGTGTCCAACTATTTATGACCCTATGGACTGTAGCCCACCAGACTCCTCTGTCTGTGGGATTCTCCAGGCAAGAATACTGAAGTGGGTTGCCATGCCCTTTCCAGACCCAGAGATAGAACCATGTCTCTTACCTCTCCTGCATTGGCAGGTGGGTTCTTTGCCATTAGCGCCACCTAGGAGCTATTATATCTACTACTGTGGGCAGGAATCCCTTAGAAGAAATGGAGTAGCCATCATGGTCAACAAAAGATTCCGAAATGCAGTACTTGGATGCAATCTTAAAAATGACAGAATGATTTCTGTTCGTTTCCAAGGCAAACCATTCAGTATTACAGTAATCCAGGCCTATGCCCCAACCAGTAACGCTGAAGAAGCCGAAGTTGAACGGTTCTATGAAGACCTACAAGACCTTTTAGAACTAACACCCAAAAAAGATGTCCTTTTCATTAGGAAGGAAGGAAGTAGGAAGTCAAGAAAACCTGGAGTAACAGGCAGATTTGGCCTTGGAGCACGGAATGAAGCAGGGCAAAGGCTAATAGAGTTTTGTCAAGAGAACGCACTGGTCATAGCAAACACCCTCTTCCAACAACACAAGAGAAGACTCTATACATGGACATCACCAGATGGTCAACACCGAAATCAGATTGATTATATTCTTTGCAGCCAAAGATGGAGAAGCTCTAGACAGTTAGCAAAAACAAGACCAGGAGCTGACTGTGGCTCAGATCATGAACTCCTTATTGCCAAATTCAGACTTAAATTGAAGAAAGTAGGGAAAACCACTAGACCATTCAGATATGACCTAAATCAAATCCCTTATGATTATACAGTGAAAGTGAGAAATAGATTTAAGGGACTAGATCTGATAGATAGAGTGCCTGATGAACTCTGGATGGAGGTTCGTGACATTGTACAGGAGACAGGGACCAAGACCATCCCCATGGAAAAGAAATGCAAAAAAGCAAAATGGCTGTCTGAGGAGGCCTTACAAATAGCTGTGAAAAGAAGAGAAGTGAAAAGCAAAGGAGAAAAGGAAAGATATAAGCATCTGAATGCAGAGTTCCAAAGAATAGCAAGGAGAGATAAGAAAGCCTTCCTCAGCGATCAATGCAAAGAAATAGAGGAAAACAACAGAATAGAAAAAACAAGAGATCTCTTCAAGAAAATTAGAGATTCCAAGGGAACATTTCATGCAAAGATGGGCTCGATAAAGGACAGAAATGGTATGGACCTAACAGAAGCAGAAGATATTAAGAAGAGGTGGCAAGAATACACAGAAGAACTGTACAAAAAAGATCTTCACGACCAAGATAGTCACGATAACATGATCACTGACCTAGAGCCAGACATCTTGGAATGTGAAGTCAAGTGGGCCTTAGAAAGCATCACTACGAATAAAGCTAGTGGAGGTGATGGAATTCCAGTTGAGCTATTTCAAATCTTGAAAGATGATGCTGTGATGCTGCACTCAATATGCCAGCAAATTTGGAAAACTCAGCAGTGGCCACAGGACTGGAAAAGGTCAGTCTTCATTCCAATCCCAAAGAAAGGCAATGCCAAAGAATGCTCAAACTACTGCACAGTTGCACTCATCTCACACGCTAGTAAAGGCATGCTCAAAATTCTCCAAGCCAGGCTTCAGCAATATGTGAACCGTGAACACCCAGATGTTCAAACAGGTTTTAGAAAAGGCAGAGGCACCAGAGATCAAATTGCCAACATCCACTGGATCATGGAGAAAGCAGGAGAGTTCCAGAAAAACATCTATTTCTGCTTCATTGACTATGCCAAAGCCTTTGATTGTGTGGATCACAATAAACTGTGGAACATTCTGAAAGAGATGGGAATACCAGACCACCTGACCTGCCTCTTGAGAAACCTGTATGCAGGTCAGGAAGCAACAGTCAGAACTGGACATGGAACAAGAGACTGGTTCCAAATAGGAAAAGGAGTACGTCAAGGCTGTATATTGTCACCTTGCTTATTTAACTTATATGCAGAGTACATCATGAGGAACGCTGGGCTGGAAGAAGCACAAGCTGGAATCAAGATTGCCGGGAGAAATATCAATAAACTCAGATATGCAGATGACACCACCCTTATGGCAGAAAGTGAAGAGGAACTCTAAAGCCTCTTGATGAAAGTGAAAGAGGAGAGTGAAAAGGTTGGCTTGAAGCTCAACATTCAGAAAACTAAGATCATGGCATCTGGTCCCATCACTTCATGGGAAATAGATGGGAAAACAGTGGAAACAGTGTCAGACTTTATTTTTTTGGGCTCCAAAATCACTGCAGATGCTGATTGCAGCCATGAAATTAAAAGATGCTTACTCCTTGGAAGGAAAGTTATGACCAACCTAGACAGCATATTAAAAAGCAGAGACATTACTTTGCCAACAAAGGTCCGTCTAGTCAAGGCTAGGGTTTTTCCCGTGGTCATGTATGGATGTGAGAGTTGGACTGTGAAGAAGGCTGACCGCCGAAAAATTGATGCTTTTGAACTGTGGTGCTAGAGAAGACTCTTGAGAGTCCCTTGGACTGCAAGGAGATCCAACCAGTCTATTCTAAAGGAGATCAATCCTGGGTGTTCATTGGAAGGACTGATGCTAAAGCTGAAACTGCAACACTTTGGCCACCTCATGCGAAGAGTTGACTCACTAGAAAAGACTCTGATGCTGGGAAAGGTTGGGGGCAGGAGGAGAAGGGGACGACGGAGAATGAGATGGCTGGATGGCATCACCGACTCTGTGGACATGAGTTTGAGTGTACTCTGGGAGATGGTGATGGACAGGGTGGCCTGGCGTGCTGTGATTCATGGGGTCGCGGAGAGTCGGACACGACTGAGCGACTGAACTGAACTGAACTGAACTGAGGAGCTATTAAATTACCTTTTACAGGCATGGGAAATGAGGCATGAAAAACTGCCCACCCCCCTTTTTTGGCCGTGGCATGAGGGTTGCAGGATCCTAATTCCCCAGCCAGGGACTTAGCCTGGGCCACTGCAGTGAAAGTGCCTAACCACTGGACCATCAGGGAATTCCACTGGACCATCAGGGAATTCCCAAGAGCATCATGTTTAAATACTACAGAGTCGGACATACTGAAGTGACTTAGCAGCAGCAGCAGAAGTTTAAATGAAAGTACTATTAATTGAGATGAGGGAAGGAACACTTGTGGGGAGAAAAAGGAATGATGGGCTTGCTGAACGTTTCCAGGCTCTTTTCTGTGGCATACCTATTCTAGCCTCCATCCTACATGATAGCATCCAATTTCTGACATGGAGAGGAAGATAGTACCTTCTAATAAAGTAACTATTGGTGATAGCCTGGAGAAAGGACATAATCTTTTCTGTTCCCCAAACTCGGTTTGTAATTATGATACCTGTTGTTCAGTGAGTTGCTGATTTTTTTTTTTTTGCTGGCAGTTTTGCAACTGAGGATATAGGGTGCTTTTGTCAATAACAGCATTCTTCCTTTCACAGTACTTTGAATATTCTGCCCAACATGAAATTCGGCATAACATCCAGAAGGAATTATGTCTTCATGCTGTGCAAGGTGTTGTTCAGCTGAAGACATGTGCCTACAAAGGTCACAAAACAGTTGCCACTGGAGAACAGATATGGGAGATCCAGAAGGTACCTCAGTGCAGTTAATTCACCCCTTTATATAATTATTCTGAGTAGCTCTATTGCTTATCTGGGAAAATATATGAAACAGTACATTAATGTTATCCATCAGAATTTCTCTGTCTTTGTTAACTTTGTCATTATGTATCTCTACCCTATGTTAAGAAAGAAGGTATCAATGAATTAAATACTCTTAGAGCAGAATGGTTGTAAAATATCTTAGAGCATGATTTATGCAGATCAGCTTTCTGTGGATTATTAACAATAGTTGTTCATATTTGTTTTTCTGGAGTTTCTTATAATGCTTCTTGTGACAGTCATACTTTTCTTACCTAAACTGATACTTTCCTCCCCAATTTTTGTACTTTTTCATAAATCTAGAATTGAGGGAATATGTGAAAGGTGGTTTTTTTTCCCCTGTTTTTAAGCATATGTTTTAAAGCTTAGCTGGAACCTTGCAATTCTTACCTGCACATTGTTTTGTGTAATATTATAACATTTATATACCACCTTCTTTGAATTGAACATTGGTGGCATAAATTGCGTTGCCTACACCAAAAACCAAGATTTTATCAGACACAGTAGATCTTAGAAAGATTAAAAGTTAAGAATGGTATGTATTTATTCTGTTAAGTCTACCTTAAGCTTCCATGAGACCTTGAAGTGTTTTTATATTTCTCAGTTAACTCTGAGTCTTGAAAGTTAATGTCTGTTTTATTTCTTTTTATTCTAGGACCAACTTCTGTATAATCCATTCTTTAAAATGTGCCTTTCAGCAAGTGGAGAGCATCCAAACTTAGTGACATGCAATCCATCAGACTCACTCCAAAAATGGATTTTTAACCAAAATGATTAAGTGTTCCTTAAAATTAAGGAGTTGAAAAAGGAGATATTCTTTCTCATAAAACTGTGACTAGGCATACACTGTAGTTTTTGAAAATTATGCAAAAGCAGCTAATTGTAACTTATTCCAAGTGCTTTTTTTTCTTATTTATATCTTAAAATGTCTGTAGCACTGCTGCAGAAATCCCTTTAGTTTCCATTTCAAAGCACAATAACTAGTAATACCAAAGACTATTTTGAAAGGTCCAGATGTAGAGGAAGAGAAGTTTACAGTATGATGAAAATAATTTTTCCAGTAAAGTGATGTTTGTGTGCTTTATACACTTGAGAATATGCATAGTTACATTCACACACTCACAATTTAAAATATTTCTTCTAGTTTTTTGGGGGGGAGGGAGAAAGATTTGATACTGTATTTTTTTAACATAGAAATGGATCAATGAAGGTCAAAAGTTGGCCTTTGTGTAAAACCAGGAAATTTTTTATAGATCTAGAATTTATTATATAAAAATGCAGGTAAACATCTTTTTTTGCATTTTGTTAACTTATCTGTCAAATGTTTCCTTAAACATGAAATTAAATAAATAAGACTATTTTTAACACTTCAATTTCTTGGCAAATTTAAAAATATATTTTAGTCTGAAGTCTACTTGATTTGAAACACTGAAGTCTTCCTTAAAAGACTTTTTAAAAAGTAACTATACTGTTTGTTTTCCCAAAGAAATTGAAAAAAAAAAAACCTCTAAGTTGCTCTATGTTAAAAAGGTGTCTTTTTCCTTTCTGTTAGTCTTTTTTTCCTACCAAAATTCACTAATCTTGAATGTTTATGAAATTGAGTTTCAGATGCAGAATACGTGACTCATTTAAAGTTAAATTTTGTTTGTTACCGATTCAATTGTAGATTGTCTTTGCAATGAAAATTTTCACCAAAAACCTTATTTCTATCTATGGAAAATACAATAAAACCAATTTTTATCACTATTATAAAGGATTTGACTTCAGTTTATTTATTTTTTGGATAAAATATATAATTGATAATAGGGGAAGCAGGAATTTGTATACTGAATTTCTAAGCATCAGTTGCAGAGTCATCAGATATTCTTAAGGGAAAAAACCCTTAATAATAGCAATGGCATAAAAATGGGAAATGGAGAAGATTCTGTGTTAGATATTTAGAAAAATTTTTACTAATTTCTGATAAATTTCCTTGAGTATATGATAACTATTTGGTGTGTGATGCTTACTTGGAAGACTTAACAATTTTTCTTTTTGGTAATTTTATATATAGATCCTTCTATTCTTTTTGAAGAAGTAAAATATGATTGGCTTCATTTTTAAACCTGGCTTCAATTGTGCATAAGAGAATATTTTAAAATTATTAGCCCCATCTTCTCATTGTACTTTGAACTTACATTAATAAAAAAACAAACCCTGCACTCTTTATTACAATGCCAACTTTTATTTTAATTCAACTGATATTTATTGTGGGTCTAACTTTGTGCCAGAAGTTATGGTAGGCATATTGCCTTTAAGCCTAGGTCTTATACAGCAGAAAGATAATTTTGCAATAGCACAGTGTGTGACATTATGATGTTATATGTTATGATGCAAATGTCAGCTCACTATTCATAGTGAATATTTCTTTAATAAGTACTTTAATACTTTAAAGGGTTCCCTGGTAGCTCAGATGGTAGAGTCTGCCTGCAATGCAGGAGACCAGGGTTCAATCCCTGGGTCAGGAATATCCCCTGGAGAAGGAAATGGCAACCCACTCCAGTATTCTTGCCTGGAAAATCCCATGGATGGAGGACCCTGGCAGGCTATAGTCCATGAGGTTGCAAAGAGTCAGACATGACTGCACCCTACTTATTTAACTTATATGCAGAGTACATCATGAGAAACGCTGGGCTGGAAGAAGCACAAGCTGGAATCAAGATTGCCAGGAGAAATATCAATAACCTCAGATATGCAGATGACACCACCCTTATGGCAGAAAGTGAAGAGGAACTAAAAAACCTCTTGATGAAAGTGAAAGAGGAGAGTGAAAAAGTTGGCTTGAAGCTCAACATTCAGAAAACTAAGATCATGGCATCTGGTCCCATCACTTCATGGGAAATAGATGGGGAAAGAGTGGAAACAGTGTCAGACTTTATTTTTTTTAGGGCTCCAAAATCACTGCAGATGGTGATTGCAGCCATAAAATTAAAAGATGCTTACTCCTTGGAAGGAAAGTTATGACCAACCTAGACAGCATATTAAAAAGCAGAGATGTTACTTTGCCAATCAAGGTCCGTCTAGTCAAGGCTATGGTTTTTCCTGTGGTCATGTATGGATGTGAGAGTTGGACTGTGAAGAAAGCTGATGGCCGAAGAATTGATGCTTTTGAACTGTGGTGTTGAAGACTCTTGAGAGTCCCTTGGACTGCAAGGAGGTCCAATCAGTCCATCCTAAAGGAGACCGGTCCTGGGTGTTCATTGGAAGGGCTGATGCTGAGGCTGAAGCTCCAATATTTTGGCCACCTCATGCGAAGAGTTGACTCATTGGAAAAGACCATGATGCTGGGAGGGATTGGGGGCCGGAGGATAAGGGGACGACAGAGAATGATATGGCTGGATGGTATCACCGACTTGATGGACATTAGTTTGGGTGAACTCTGGGAGTTGGTGATGGACAGGGAGGCCTGGCATGCTTTGATTCATGGGGTCACAAAGAGTCGGACACGACTGAGTGACTGAACTGAACTGAATACTTAAAAGTATTAAAGTATTTCTTTACTTTAAAATATTACTTTATTTTACTTTAAAATATTTCTTTAATACTTTAAAAAGTATGTCTTTAAGTAATAGAATAATACTTTACTAAAAATAATACTTTAATACTTTAAGAAGTATGACTGTTTCTAATACTAATATGTATTGTCAAATATACACTAGAGTCCACGTATATGTGCTATTTCTGTTTCTCAGTTTGTTAACTCCAGAGTAAACATCATTGGAAGGACTGATGCTAAAGCTGAAACTCCAATACTTTGGCCACCTCATGCAACGAGTTGACTCACTGGAAAAGAGTCTGATGCTGGGAGGGATTGGGGGTGGGAGGAGACGGGGACAACAGAGAATGAGATGGCTGGATGGCATCACCGACTCGATAAACATGAGTTTGGGTAAACTCCGGGAGTTGGTAATGGACAGGGAGGCCTGGCGTGCTGTGATTCATGGGGTCGCAAAGAGTCGGACACGACTGAGCGACTGAACTGAACTGAACTGAACTGAAACATCCAGGAGCACAGATTGCTCTTGGAGCTCATTGTATCTCTCAAAACCAAACAAATCCTCAAAGGGACTTTATAAATTATGAGCTTAAGTAAAACACATTAAAAAAAAAACAAATCTGATCTCTCTCTGTGTATCAGTCATATATCATCATGTTAAGACCCAACCAAAAATCTATTTAGATTAGGTTAGTTTTAATATAATTTCATTAAATACATGCAAACGGAGAGCCCTTTCTACCTGATTTGGGAGCCTCAGGCTGTTGCTCACGTGTCATATAATTCATTTCATTAGGAATTTGCCCTTAAGGGAGAGGATAGTATCTTTTAAAATCTGAATTTTGAAACAATCCTAGCAGGAAATTATTTCTGGAGACTTCTTGTCATCTATCTGAGAGATTTGGATGCACTCAAGTGTGAAACTGTGGAACTTTTGCTCAACATGAAGCTACCTTGGAAATGATGTAGTGGCTGCAGAAGACCCGGTATATAGCCTTTATACTGAGCGACTGAACTGAACTGAACTGATGCAGAAAAGATGTTGCATAATTCTCATAAACTAATTCACATTCTTTTAATGTTTCTTGTCTATCACTCTGTTAATTCCTGAATATAATTTTTCATTTATTTTTCTAGGAATATTAATATATTTAAAATTTTTGTGTTTATATCTATTGTATTGACAGTTTCCTCTTAGCTATATTTTCCCATATTGTTTTGCTTTCTGCATTTCATAATGACTACTTTCCTTAAATGTCTGATGCTTCTTTATTGTATGTTTATCTTTAACAGAGGATCATTGAATACTTACTGGAAAATTCACCAGTATGGGGAGGGCTTGTTGGCTGTAGTCTTTCCTATTAGATGACCTTATTGGGGCTCTTGCACTGTGAAACAAAATGACTGTTTAGATCCCAAGAGAAGAAGGTTCTGGTCACCTTCCTGGAGGGAATAAACTGAAATGTCATTGGGAGGAGAAGGCTAGGGCTATATTTTCAATGTAGGACTCCTGTCCTCAACTGTGCTTTGTGGTCCCTGTTTTAGAGAAGTTCTCTGTTTTTTACTCTCTCTAGTGAGTAAATATCTAAGCTTCTGCTTGAGGCCAGGAGAGGATCCAGGGGTCTGACTGTCAGATAGACTTTTAGCTAGTCTTCCTCTTTCAACTCCGCTTTCTCTAAACCTCACTTCCAGAGGCACTAAGTACCACCAGCTTCTTTATTAGTATTTCAGTGGTCTCACAGTACAAAATGAATTACTGGTCTGCTCTCTCTCCATTGCTAGCTTTGAAGTAATCTTCCTCCATTTGGCTGACCCTTACTGTGAACTGGCTTGCATTCCAAACTCCAAAATTTCATCATCGAAACTCTTTTCTTTCTTTCTATGAATTTTCTCTGTCTTTTTAATGTCATTTTCGAGGGATTTTGGAAGGGACCAAAAAAGAATGAGGATCCAATCTGGTATTCTTAATGAAAAACTTCCATTCATTCTTCAGTGACCTCAGTCCGGCTTCTGTCACTAACACCTTCCAAGTTGTCAAATCCAGTATCCCCTTTCCTGTCCTCGTGTATCTCTGTAACATTTGAGATTATTGACTGAAACCTCATTTTTGACGTTTCTTGAAACTACTTTGTCTCTAGGCTTCTCTGGCTCCACAAGCTTATATCTGTATTCCCATTGCTCTTCTCTAAACCATCATATCTTACATGGACTGAGATGATCTCTTAACTAATTTCCCTAACTTTTTGTCATTCTGACCCAGTTTGTACTTCTTTCTTGCCTCATCCATGACCAGATTTCTCTGGCTCCTTGTGCTTCAGACACGACAGCTGTCTCTTCTGTTTGTCTCAGGTTGAGCTTCTTCTTGTCTCAGAGCCTGTGATTTCTTCATCTGGATGCTCTTCACAGCAGTATCTTTTACATACTTCGAGTCTCAGATTAAATAACATGTTCTCAGAAGAGATTGCCTTTATAAAGTAACTCCGTCATGACTGTATCACCCTGTTTTTCCATTATTACATTTACGATTACCTGAAATTTACTGTCTTATTTTATGTATGAACTTATCATTTATCTCCACTAAGATGTCAGCTTCATGAGGGCAAGGTAAGAAACAATGAAATTGCATTACATTTTAGGGACTGTGTACATCTTCTGTGTGAAACAACTCTGCATTTTTAAAGAATATTTTAGGCACAGAAGGGATGCGGGGGTGGGGTGGGGGGAAGGCTATAAACATAAGAATGGAAGGTGCAAAGGATTAATGGGCAAAAATAAAAAGAACAACAACAAAAAAAGGTCTTTTGCTTGGACCAATGAAAATAGATACAAAATTTTAAAAAAAATTTTTGATAGGAAAATTATGGGTCTAAGATGTTTTACAGAGAACGTAGATTTATTTGTTTAAAAATAAAAGTACCAATTAACATAGCAAATAGTAAATGTATGAAATTCATTAACTAAATAGTTTATATATGTGGAGATTTTAGTAGATATAAAACAAACTCAACAAAATTGATGGTTGATAAATTCACAGTTGATAGGGAAAGGTAAGATGTTTAGCATGTTGCCAAGCTTCTAGAGTGACACAAGTGATGACGGCATCTCACCAAACTTAGCCCTTAAGTACATCAGTCACAGACACATACTTCTTTGAACGTTAGCTCTGAGAGTATTTTTTTCTGTTTAACAAGTTCTTAATTTCAAGATATTCCTTTAGAATCTCAGCTATCCACTGTGTGCATTATTATGGGAGGAGTCTTTTTTTCCAGTGAATATTTTGAAAATGTCTTCCCTTTAAAACAACATTGTGAAAAACATTTTTCTTTGAAAGTATGAAAGGAATCCAAGGTGTTTCTAAAAAGTTACTTTTAGTGAGTTTTTTTAAAGAAGAAGAAATAGTTTCTACTTATTTGTAAAATTTTTGTTATCTGGAAGGAGCATTATTTCATTATTCTGTATTAGAGTGCTTTTATTATTTTATTTTTCCAGTGAAGTTCTTAACTCTGGATGATTTTGGTAGAAAAGAAATTTGTTGAAAGGGTACTGAATAGTTCACAGAATCATTTATAACACTTGAGAAAACTCTAGAAAAATGGGAAGGATAAAGCAAAGCATATAGCTTCGAAGCTAACATTATGCTGCAGAAGGCTGCTGGTGAGAATACTGATTCCACTGTTACCAAACACCAAAGAATGGCTTGCCCCTCTTAGTCACCTGGCATTGGCATTGCCTACTGCTGACACTGGCTACTAGATGACCCTCCTTCTACAGTTGTGAATGAATTCCCAAAGTTACTGCCATAGCTGCCTCTGGGGTGAATTCCCATTACCAGTACCCAGGCTGGCTGTAGACTGACTGAGCCTGTTCATGTGCCCTCCCCTCAAGGCAACGGAATTTATGAAAGTTGGCATCTGGGTTTGGGTCTGAAATTTCACAGGAATAGGAAGGGAGTCCAGATGTCAAGGAGCTAAAAAAAAAAAAGACAGCTCACTTTAGAACAAATCCTAGGATTTGTAAACTATAACATGATTTATTTCCTTGCTATCTTTACATCTAAAGAATAAACAACATAAGTATGAAAATGTTTTCACTTAATCATATTGTGAGCATTTTCTCACCGTCCTCTTTTCCTTGCCTATAAATTAGGTCAAGGATATTATATTTTTTAAATTTCTGTGTTATTAGAGTTAGATAATTTGTTTTCTACCAGCAGTAATTTTTAGTTTGTTTTATAAAGTTAATTTTTTATTGAGATACAATCTATATGTAATAAAATTCAGGGAGCTTTTGTTGTTCATCATAACATTTTGAGATTCATCCATGAAATGTATGTATGTATTTATGTATCTGTAGGTTTGCCTTTTAATTACCAAGTAATATGCCATGTATGAATACATCACACTTTGTTTATCCATCTTCCATTGATGGACATTTCAGTTGTTTTGACTTTTTGGCTGTTTTGAATAAGAGTGCAATGAATATTCATGTACAACTATTTCTATGAATGTATGGTTTTACTTCTTTTAGATAGATACATAAGAATGGATTTATAGATTTGATGTACTTTCAACTTTAAAAGATACTGTTGCATTACTTTGAGAGAGGGATAACAGGTATGGTATTGGTTTTTTTTTCTTTTTGCAGCTTGAGGCAGTTGTAAAATAATGTAGCTTTTTACAACTGTGTATTCTATAGTATTTTTTCATTTGGTGAAATTTTAACTGTTAATGTTTTTGGCATTGTGCTTTGTACCATTTATTAAATAAAAATAAAAGATACTGTCAAGATACTGTTGTTTTTTATTTATTATTTTATTTATTTGGCCATGCTGTGTGGCTTGCAGGAACTTAGTTCCCTGAGCAAGAATTGAACCCAGGCCCACTGCAGTGGAAGTGCAGAGTCCTAACCACTGAACCACCAGGGAAGTCCCCAAGTAGTTGTTTTTTAAACGGTTATAATAGTTTTTATTCCCACAGGCAGTATATGAGAGCTCTTAGTGGCTCTGAGTCCTCACTAACATTTAGTATTTTTAACCTTTATGATTGTAGGCATTCTAAAGAATGTGGAAGGGTATCTTATGGTTTCAATTTTTATTTCTCTCATGAAGAGTTATTTTGAACACCTTTTCATGTTCATGTTAGACAGTCATATATCTTTTTTGTAAAGTGTTGAAGTCTTTTTTACATGTTTATTGGATAGATTATTATTGATTTGTGGAAGATCTTCATGTATTATGAATAAAAATCCTTTGTTAGACATATGTATACTAAATATTTTCCCCCAGTCTGAATTTGTTTGCTTTCTTAATGATATGTTTTAACGTACAGAACTTCTTTTTATTGAAGTGTAATTTATCACACTTTAGTGTTTTGTATGTTCTAAGAAATCTTTATCTGCTCCAAGGGTGTAAAATTATATTTCCATTTCTTCTAGACACTTTACTGTCTTATCTTTTATTTTAGGTGAATAATTAATCTTGAAGTACTTTTTATATATGGAGTGATGTACAAATTTGAGATTTATTTATTTAATTTTCATAAGGATATCTAGTTTTTCCACTATCATCTGTGAACTTTCTTTCCCCAAAGAATTGCACTGCCGTCCTTGTGTAGGAATCAATGCACTCTGTGCATATATCTATTTCTGGGCTCTCAAGTCTGTTTTATCTAGATCTACATGCCTTTCCTTATGGCCATACTACACTATTTGCCCTTTCATGGAGCACAGCCTTGTCATGCCCAAGGGGCTTGCGTAACTCAGTGAAGCTATGAGCCACGCCATGCAGGGCTACCCAAGACAGACAGACCATAGTGAAGAGTTCTGACAATACATAGTCCACTGGAGGAGGAAATGGCAACCTACTCCAGTATTCTTGCCTTGAGAACCCCATGACGGTATGAAAAGGCAAAAAGATATGACAACAGAAGATGAGCCCCCCAGATCAAAAGGTGTCTAGCATGCTACTGGGGAAGAGCAGAGGGCAATTACTAATAGATCCAAAAAGAATGAAGCAGCTGTGCCAAAGTGGAAATGATGCTCAGTTGTGGATGTGTCTGATGGAAAAAGGAAATTCAGATGCTATAAAGAACAATATTGCAAGGCACCCCGGTGGCTCAGTGGTAAAGAATCCACCTGCCAATGCAGGAAACAAGGATTCGATCCCTGGTCCAGGAAGATCCTAGAAGCTGTGGAGCAACAAAACTTATAGGCCAAAACTATTGAGCCTGTGCTCTAGAGCTGCAGCTACTGAGCCCCTGTGCCACAAATACTGAAGCCGGTGTGCCCAACAGCCCATGCTCTGCAACAAGAGAAGCACAGCAGTATAGCCCTCACTCCTCACAATTAGAGAAAGCCCACACAGCAATGAAGACCCAGTATAGACAAAGATAAATAATTAGAAAAAATAAAAAAGAACAATACTGCATAGGAACATGGAATGATAGGTCCAGGAATCAAGGTAAATTGGACATGGTCAAGCAGGAGATGATCAGATTGAACATCAACATCTGAGGGAACTAAAATGGACAAGAAAGGGTGAATTTAAATCAGATGACCATTATATTTACTACTTTGGACAAGAATCCCTTAGAAGACATGGAGTAGCCTTCACAGTCAACAAGAGTCCGAAATACAGTACTTGGGTGCAAGCTCAAAAATGACAGAATGATCTTGGTTCATTGACAAGGCAAATCATTCAACGTCACAGTAATCCAACTGTATGCCCCAACCACTAGATGCCGAAGAAGCTGAAGTAGACTGGTTCAATAAAGACCTATATCACTTTCTAGAAAGTGACAGTTGCTCAGTCATGTCCAACTCTTTGCAACCCCATGGACTATACAGTCCATGGAATTCTCTAGGCTAGAATACTGGAGTGGGTAGCTTTTCCCTTCTCAGGGGATCTTCTCAAACCAGGGATCAAACCCAGACCTCCCACATTGTAGGCAGATTCTTTACCAGCTGAGCCCCAAGGGAAGCCCAAGAATACTGGAGTGGATAGCCTATCCCTTCTCCAAAGGATCTTCCCGATCCAGGAATCAAACCAGGGTCTCCTGCATTGCAGGCAGACTCTTTGCCAATTGAGCTATCAGGGAAGCACTACACTTTCTAGAACTAACACCCGAAAAAGATATCCTTTACAGCATAGGGGACTGGAATGAAAAAGTAGGAAGTCAAGAGATACCTGGAATAGTGGGCAATTTGGCCTTGGAGTACAAAATGAACCAATCAAGAGAACATGCTGGTTATAGCAAACATCCTTTTCCAACAACCCAACAGACAACTCTACACATGGAGATCACCAGATGGTTGATACTGAAATGATATTGCAGCCGAAGATGGAGCACCTCTATTCAGTCAGCAGAAACAAGATCTGGAGCTCACTGTGGCTCAGATCATCAGCTTCTTATTGCACAATTCAGCCTCAAATTGAAGAAAGTAGACAAAACCACTATGCCATTCAAAGTGAAAAAAGTGAAAATGAAAATCTCTCATTCATGTCTGACTCTTTGCCACCCCATGGACTGCAGCCCACCAGGCTCCTCTGTCCATGGAATTCTCCAGGACAGAACACTGGAAGGGTAACCTTTCCCTTCTCCAGAGGATCTTCCCAACCTAGGGATCAAACCTAGGTCTCCTGCATTGCAGGCAGATTCTTTACCAACTGAGTCACAAGGGAAGCCCAGGAATACTGGAGTGGGTAGCCTAACCCTTCTCCAGCAGATCTTCTCAACCCAGCCATTCAGGTATGACCTAAATCAAATCCCTTATGATTATACAGTGGAGAAGACATATTAATAAATTCAAGGGATTAGATCTGAGAGACAGAGTGCCTAAAGATCTATAGACAGAAGTTCATAACACTGTATAGAAGGCAGAGATCAAAACCATCCCCAAAATAAAGAAATGCAAGAGGGCAAAGTGGTTGTCTGAGGAGACTTTACAAGTAGCAGAGGAATGAAGAGAAGCAAAAGGCAAGGGAAAAAGGGAAAGATATAACCAACTGAATGCTGAGTTCCAGAGAATAGCAAGGAGAGATAAGAAGGCCTTCTTAAAGGCAAAGAAATAGAGGAAAACAACAAAATGGAAAAGAGTAGAGATTTCTTCAAGAACATTGGAGACATCAAGGGAACATTTCATGCAAGGATGAGCACAATAAAGAAAAGAAATGGTAAGGACCTAACAGAAGCAGAAGAAATTAATAAGAGGTGGCAAGAACAGAACTATACAAGAAAGATATTAATGACCTGGATAACCACAATGGCCGGAGAAGGCAATGGCAAGCCACTCCAGTAGTCTTGCCTAGAAAATCGCATGGACAGAGGAGCCTGGTGGGCTGCAGTCCATGGGGTAGCTATTAGTCAGACATGACTGAGCGACTTCACTTTCACTTTTCACTTTCACACATTGGAGAAGGAAATGGCAACCCATTCCAGTGTTCTTGCCTGGAGAATCCCAGGGATGGCGGAGCCTGGTCAGCTGCCGTCTATGGGGTTGCACAGAGTCGGACACGACTGAAGTGACTTAGCAGCAGCAGCAGCAACCACAATGGCATGGTTACTCACCTAAAACCAGCCAGGACTGTGAAGTCAAGTGGGCTTTAGAAAGCATTACTATGAACAAAACAAGTGGAGGTGACAGAATCATGGCTGAACTATTTAAAATTCTAAAAAAATGATGCTGTTAATGTGGTGCACTCAATATGTCAGCAAATTTGGAAAGCTGGAAAAAGTCAGTTTTCATTCCAATGCCAAAGGGCAATGCCAAAAAATGTTCAAACTACCATACCGTTGCACTCATTTCACATGCTAGCAAGGTTATGCTCAAAATCCTTCAAGCTAGGATTTGGCAGTATATGAACCAAGGACTTCCAGATGTAAAGCTGAATTTGGAAGAGGCAGAGGAACCAGAGATCAAATTGCTAACATTCACTGGATAATAGAGAAAGCAAAGGAATTCCAGAAAAACATCTGCTTCACTGACTACGCTAAAGCCTTTGACTCTGGGAATCACAACAAACTATGGAAATTGCATAGAAATGGGAATACCAGACCACCCTACTTGTCTCCTGAGAAACTTGTGTGTGGGTCAAGAAACAACAGTTAGAACCAGACATGGAATATGGACTGGTTCAAAACTGGGAATGGAGTATGACAAGGCTATATATTGTCACCCTGCTTATTTAAATTCTGTGCAGAGTTCATCATGCAAAATGCCAGGCTGGATGAAGCACTAACTGAAATCAAGATTCCTGGGAGAAATTTCAACCACCTCAAATATGCAGATGATACCACTCTAATGGGAGCAAGTGAAGAGGAACGAAAGAGCCTTTTGATGTAGGTGAAAGAGGAGAGTGAAAAAGCTGGCTTAAAAAGCAGCATTCAAAAAACGAAGATCATGGCATCCGATCCCATCATTTCATAGCAAAATAGACAGGGAGACAATGGACTCTTTGCGACCCCATGAATCACAGCACGCCAGGCCTCCCTGTCCATCACCAACCCCCGGGGTTCACTCAAACTCACGTCCATTGAGTCGGTGATGCCATCCAGCCATCTCATTCTCTGTCTTCCCTGTCTCCTCCTGTCCCCAATCCCTACAAGCATCAGAGTCTTTTCCAGTGAGTCAACTCATCGCATGAGGTGGCCAAAGTATTGGAGTTTCAGCTTTAGCATCAGTCCTTCCAATGAACACCCAGGATTGATCTCCTTTAGAATGGACTGGTTGGATCTCCTTGCAGTCCAAGGGACTCTCAAGAGTCTTCTCCAACACCACAGTTCAAAAGCATCAATTCTTCGGCCATCAGCTTTCTTCACGGTCCAACTCTCACATCCATACATGACCACGGGAAAAACCATAGCCTTGACTAGACGGACCTTTGTTGGCAAAGTAATGTCTCTGCTTTTTAATATACTATCAAGGTTGGTCATAACTTTCCTTCCAAGGAGTAAGCGTCTTTTAATTTCATGGCTGAAATCAGCATCCACAGTGATTTTGGAGCCCAGAAAAATAAAGTCTGACACTGTTTCCACTGTTTCCCCATCTATTTCCCATGAAGTGATGGGACCAGATGCCATGATCTTCGTTTTCTGAATGTTGAGCTTCAAGCCAACCTTTTCACTCTCTTCTTTCACTTTCATCAGGAGGCTTTTTAGTTCCTCTTCAGTTTCTGCCAAAGGGTGGTGTCATCTGCATATCTGAGGTTATTGCTATTTCTCCCGGCAATCTTGATTCCAGCCTGTGCTTCTTCCAGCCCAGTGTTCCTCATGATGTAATCTGCATATAAGTTAAATAAGCAGGGTGACAAATGGAAACAGTGACAAGAGTTTATTTTCTTGAGCTCCAAAATCACCGCAGGCAGTGACTGCAGCCATGAAATTAAAAGACGCTTGCTCCTTGGAAGAAAAGCTGCAACAAACATAGACAGCATATTAAGAAGCAGAGACATCACTTTGCCGACAAAGGTGTGTATAGTCAAAGCTATGGTTTTTCCAGTAATCGTGTGGATATAAGATTTGGACCATAAAGAAGGCTGAGCGCTGAAGAATTGGTGCTTTCAAATTGTGCTGGAGAAGACTCTTGAGAGTCCCTTGGACTGCAAGGAGATCAAACCAGTCAGTCCTAAAGGAAATCAACCTTGAATATTCATTAGAAGGTCTGATGCTGAAACTCCAGTACTTTGGCCACCTGATGTGAAGAGCCAACTCATTGGAAAAGTCCCTAATGCTGGGAAAAATTGAGGGCAAGAAGAGAAGGGGACAACAGAGGATGAGATGATTGGATGGCATTACTGACTCAATGGACATGAGTTTGAGTAAACTCGAGGAGATTGTGAAGGACAGGGAAGCCTGGTGTGCTGCAGTTCATGGAGCCGAAGAAAATAAAGTCTGTCACTGTTTCCAATCTATTTGCCATGAAGTGATAGGACCAGATGCCGTGATCTTAGTTTTTTGAATGTTGGGTTTTCAGCCAGATTTTTCACTCTCCTCTTTCACCTTCATTAAGAAGCTCTTTAGTTCCTCTTCCCTTTCTGCCATTGCGTCATCTACATACCTGAGGTTATTGATATTTCTCCCAGTAATCTTGATTCCAGCTTGTGCTTCATTCAGCCTGGCATTTCACATGTACTCTGCATACAAATTAAATAAGCAGGGTGACAGTACACAGCCTCGATGTATTCCTTCCCTAATTTGGAACCAGTCTGTTGTTCCATGTCCAGTTCTGTTTCTTCTTGAACTGCATACCGTTTTCTCAGGAGGCCAGTAAGATGGTCTGGTATTCCCATGTCTTTAAGTATTTCCCACAGTTTGCTGTGATCCACACAATCAAGGGCTTTAGTGTAGTCAATGAAACAGAAGTAGATATTTTTCTGGAATACTCTTGCTTTTCCTCTGATCCAACGGATGTTGGCAATTTGATCCCTATTTTATCTTCCTTTTCTAAATCCAGCTTGTACATCTGGAATTTCTTGGTTGATGTACTGTTGAAGTTATTCTCAGTGTGGTGAGGGCTGAGAAAAAAGGACACTCATAAGTTGCTGGGAGTGACATAATCTTCCTAAATGGCAGTTCAGCAGTGTGTTAATGGCCTTAAAATTGTGCAAACCCTTTGACTCAACAATTCTATTTCTAGAAATTTGTCCTAGAGTTAAAAAAAGATTTTTTTTTAACTTTTACTGTAAGAACATTCATTAGGATTTTATTTAGTGAAGGATTAGAAAATTATAAAAGTTTATTTAAAGAAGATTGTTGTGAATAAATTTTTGTATATCTGTACTATGAAATCGGAGAAGGCGATGGCACCCCACTCCAGTACTCTTGCCTGGAAAGTCCCATGGATGGAGGAACCTGGAAGGCTGCAGTCCATGGGGTCGCTGAGGGTCAGAAGCGACTGAGCGACTTCACTTTCACTATTCCCTTTCATGCATTTGAGAAGAAAATGGCAGCCCACTCCAGTGTTCTTGCCTGGAGAATCCCAGGGATGGGGGAGCCTGGTGGGCTGCCGTCTATGGGGTCACACAGAGTTGGACACGACTGAAGTGACTTAGCATACTATGAAATAGTATATTTATATATAAATTTATATATATCATGTAAAAAAGTAATGAAAAATATTTGCACCTTTAAAATCATGGCTAGACCCTTCACAAATCCAATCTCTACCCTGTAAAAACACCCACTTTTCTGAGTTTTGGGTTTATTTTCCTTTGTTTATTATAATTCTACTACATATGTTTATAATTTTACTATGCTACATATAGATACATATACAAACATTAAACATTAATACTTTTGAAGTGAATTTATTTAGATGGGAAGTATATTTAGGATATACTGCTGCTGCTGCTGCTGCTGCTGCGAAGTCGTGTCAGTCGTGTCTGACTCTGTGCGACCCCAGAGACGGCAGCCCACCAGGCTCCCCCGTCCCTGGGATTCTCCAGGCAAGAACACTGGAGTGGGTTGCCATTTCCTTCTCCAATGCATGAAAGTGAGACGTGAAAGTGAAGTCGCTCAGTCGTGTCTGACTCTTAGCGACCCCATGGACTGCAGCCTATCAGGCTCCTCCGTCCATGGGATTTTCCAGGCAAGAGTACTGACTAGATTTTTTTAAATCCAGTTAGAAAACTGCATATTCAGAATAATCTCATTTTTTGTGGAAAAAAATCTGGGAGGATATATAACATTGTTACTAGGTTAATTCTGGGTGATGGGGTAATATCTGATAATCTAGATATCTTATTTTTACTAACTTATTTTATAGATTAGTTAAATCAGTAAAGGTGCTTATTGCATAGAAAACTATGGTTAGAAAGGATTATTTAAAAGGTAGTGTCCACCAAGGAAACCATAATTGAAAGAGACACGTGTACCCCAATGTTCATTGCAGCACTGTTTACAATAGCCAGGACATGGAAGCAACCTAGATGTCCATTGGCAGATGAATGGATAAGAAAGCTGTGGTACATATACACCACGGAGTATTACTCAGCCATTAAAAAGAATACATTTGAATCAGTTCTAATGAGGTGGATGAAACTGGAGCCTATTATACAGAGTGAAGTAAGTCAGAAAGAAAAACACCAATAATCGATCTCCAGTCCAGGTTTGATGCATGAGGCAGGGTGCTCAGGGCTGGTGCACTGGGATGACACTAAGGGATGGGACGGGGAGGGAGGTGGGAGGGAGGTTCAGGATGGGGAACACATGTACACCCGGGGCTGATTCATGTGAATGTATGGCAAAAACCACTACAATATTGTAAAATAATTAGCCTCCAATTTAAATAAATTTTTAAAAATTAAAAAAATAAATAAAAGGTAGTGTCATACTTAGTACATTTTTCACTTCTAATTATTAAAGTAAAAACAACTACTAGTTGTCTTAGGAAAAGTAGAAGACTATTAAATTATACTTTTATTTACTTAGTACAACACACTTATGTTTGGTTTAGGCACAAATGAAAGCAAGAATATTTTTGCTTTATTTCATTTGCATCACTGTGAAAAGGTCTCCTTACGCCTGTAAAAGACAGTAATGAAATACCTGCATAAAATGTGAAAATGCAAAGAGAATTCACAGAAGCATTTTAACCAAAGAGAGACCCCCAATCTCCTATTCTTGATAAGGGCAGGGTAGTGAGACCATATATTCTGCCTTGTATTTATCAAGTCTTGGTATCTGGTTTCAAAGAAATTTGTACACATCGGTAAGTTAGACATTAGGTGACTTATTAAAATGAGTAAGATATGATCCATTCCCTCAAAGAGTGTCCAGTTCAGCGAGGAAGTGGACAACTGATCAGAGGATTACAGTTAAGGTAGAAGTTGGGGATAGAGATTAGCACGGAGTGCAAAGGGAGGTAGTGGGATGACTCTGTTCAAAACAATGGGCGTGTGGGTGTCAGGAAAGTTTTGCCGGAAGATATTTCTTGGAGCTTTAGTTTGAAGGGCTACCTAGATTTAGCCAGATTGACTGTCAGCTTCCCTCAGTAACCTGGCATTTACTTTTTGAATCGAGCATCCTTCACCCAGTCTTGAGAGCAGGAGGTGGGCCACAGTGAACTTAGAAACAGAGAAGGCAGAGCTCATCCCCCCCTGACGCTTTTCCTGCCAGACCCACTGGACTCACACCCCACATGCCCTAGCTTTGGCATCCCTCCCTCCCGGTCTATTTTGCTCTGCTTCCTGATTAGTGAGCTTTGCAGGTTCACAGGGAAACTGAAGGCATGCTATGACAGAGGTCCTCTTCAGCTCATTTTCTGCTGGCAGATATCCTCTATCAGAAGTAATATTGATCTTTTTCTTACACAAATAGGCTTGTGACTGTTACTGAGTTTTTAAAACCTAAAGTAGGTGTTGTTAGAAATCACATAGAGTGAAAAATCTAAAGAATAGCAAGTCAATGATTGACATGAAAATCAGTGTTTACTGAGAATGTGGAAGTATGGGGCTGTGATTGGGAGGGAACACACAAGGACTGTCTTAGGTCCATTCCATCAGTATTTCTTAAGGTGGGTGCTCAGGTGTTCATTCTTCTTGAAAATGAAGATTTAACTTCATATAGTCTTCTGTATTTATGAAGCATTTTATAATTATAAGAAAAAATAATTAAGTAAAGAAGGAAGGAGGGTGAGTATGGTGAAGAGTTGGGGGTGGTGGTGGAGGTGAAATACACATCATGAGGCCGGTCCACTTTGTTTACTATTATTTTATTGTCCCTAAAATGGTCCTCTTGTCTCTCATCTGCCCTAAAGCATTAATGGTAAATACTTATCTGTAGAAGAGGCTTTGCTAAGCAAAATGCTCGGTGAATTGGAAGTGGAACTTAGAATACTTCAGAAAGGCCTACCGGATATGAAGGCTGTAGAGCCAAAGCATTGAACAAATGCAGCATAAAAGGATTTGCATTACGTTCCAACCACAGAGCAAGTGCATTTAATGGAGTTATAAGGGAACCAAGGGAATTGTGTGTTTATATAAAGTAGAGTTCAAAGGGAGTTGCCAGGGTTTCAGTTGGGAAAGGCTTTGTGGAGGAGGCAGGATTGCTGGAGCCATTTAATAGAAGCAGGAGAGTTTGAACTGGAGGGAAGAAAATGTTTCAGGCTTTGAATTATTTGTGGTCCTGTTGCTATTTTGACTATTAGGGGAGCAGGAACTGCCTGCATGGTGATCTCCCCAGGCCTGCAATGGATTGTCCAGGAATGCTCCACTGCGGCTTCCACTCCTCTCTGGCAGTCCTTTCCCCAAACCACAAAACCCAAATGAATGTGCTTTTCTTCTAAATAGGCATGGCTTTGAATGCGAAACCAAAATTTTTGGTTTAAGAGTCAACATTTTGATGGCATTTATATTTCTGGTGTTTATTTTTCAAGTGCAGCAGTAAAGATAAACTGTCCTCCTCCATCTGTGCTTACATCTTTCTATAGTTAGCTGAAAAGTGGTGCTCATCATGTTTATCACCCATTTTTGTCTGCTTGGTGTTTACTTTTAGATCTGTTTCTCAACAATGGGAGCGTGTCCGCTCCTTGGCATTCAGGTGCATGTTGTGATGGGAGAAGAGAAAATGTTACCAAAGGCCTTATGAGTCAGTGTTCCGGAAGATGATCTCAGCATCCTCTCATCTAACTGTTTTCTGCTTCTTTCTTTATGCTCTTGTCACTTTTCATCATCCTTCCTCCTCCCCCATGTCCCAAGGTCTTCTAGTTCTTCTACCCTCACTCTAGCAAAAGGCTTCATATTTAGGAAGACTGATCAAAATTCCTCCAAGAGAAGGCTTGAGATAATATATCACTCCCCCCCTGGTGATCATCACAGGAAATTTTGCCTACACTGACCAGAGGGTGAAGGACATACTTATATGTCCTTATAAAGAGTAGTTTAAATTACTGCTTCCCAGATGCTGCTAGTGGTAAAGAATCTGCTTGCCAATGAAGGAGACTCAAGAGATTTGGGTTTGATCCTTGGGTTGGGAAGATCACCTGGAGGAGGCAATGGCAACCCACTTCAGTATTCTTGCCTGGAAAATTTCATGGATAGTGGAGCCTGGGAGTTTATAATCCATGGAGCCACAGAGTCAGACACGTCTGAGCAGAGCACTGCTTATAGTTGGCCCTGATAAAGGAGTCAGTTTACTTGTTTTTGATAAAATTTTATCCTCTCATGGTAAAGGTATGACGTAATAATTTTCATATTCTCTATGTAGAAAATAACATTAAAATATCATCATAGGGCTAGAACATGCAGCTAAAATATGCAGGAAAACATAGAGGCATATTAATTAAAACTTATTTATTGATTTTATGACATGATATTTGTCAGCTTTTTAAAATTTGTCTTATTTGTTGAGATTTAAATTCTCACTATAGGTATTTATCTTTGCACTCTATATTCATAATTTTAAGTTTTATTCTCATAACAAGAAACCCCCAGATTGTAAAAGCTTCCGCCTCTACAATACTTGCATCTGCCCTTGATGCTTAAGGAAATGAACAACTGCAAATGTGAAAGCTGAACAGTAAACAGGTTAAGCTTTAATAAGGAAATTTATTTCCATATCCACATAGGAAGATGAAACGTTGCTTCTCTTATGCTGTATTTATGATGTTTCTGATTCCGCTTTCTAACCCATGAAAAAAATAAAAAATTGGTTCCTGCTATTGTATACAACCATCTTTCCAAATAGTCCAATTCATGGTACACTTACTCTTTGGAGCACCAGCCACCCTAATTCTGAACTGTGCTTTTTGATTTACTGGAAACCAGCCCAGTGGGCATTGCCCTTATGTACCCATTTTGATGTAGTGCTTCCATGAACTGATATTTAATGAATATTTAATAGAGTGTGTTCAGCTAAATTAGGTCAGCAGCTAAGGTGGTAGGGGAGCAGTATTTTTTTTTTTTAATGCTGGAGCAGCTTCAGATATCAAAGCACATTAGAAAACCGAGACCTTGACAGAGTAAACAATAGGGATTGCCCTCTTCCCTCCCCTCCCCTCCCCTCCTCCCAACCTTTGCCAGAAGACTCCAGGAGCCGCTTCAAATTCCTGAAACATCTAAGAGATGTTTCAGTCAGTAGAAGCTTGGGTCTAATGCTGATGTGAAAACCACAGGGAGAGAGGAGTTATAACCCTTCAGCCTGAATGCTTTGGAGGGTGGGGGACTCACCGAGTTAGCAGAGTGGATGCAAATTGTTGTAGAACATCGAAGGATTTAGTGGCGACTTGGCATCGGTTCTGCAACTTGCATTCAAATGGTTCAGGAGGAAAAATGAGAGATAAAGCAAAGATGATGAAAGTTCACACTGGGAAGACTAGCGGAATGGTACATGGAAATTTTCTGTACCACTCTTGAAGTTTTTTATACATCTGAAATTATGTAAAAATAAAAAGTTAAAAGATGACGGCTACAACAAACTAAAAACTGAAGAAGACAATAAAAAAGCACTATGATGGGTCACCATTTCACCCTACCTGTTTCCTTAGTGTAATGGAAACACTGACACAAACAATTTACATAAAGGATTGGATCCATCTCTCTTTATGGCATACATTAGAGAAAGCTGGGCACCGCTGTTTTGGTAATAAACTATTTTAAATGCTACCAACCTGACAGATTTGGGACTCTGTGAATGAGAGGAATTTGAGTCTTTTAGGACTTGACAGAGGATTTCACATTTCAGTCTACATAGATATTATAAGCTGTGTTACCCCTCAAGTTTTTTGAAAAGTGGGATAAAGTTAGAGGTCCTAAGCATTCCTGCCTGTGTCCTGATTTCATCGTTGTTATCATTGTTCTTCACTGTTTTATATTCCCTAACTAGTTATATATATATATAATTTTACACAAAATTATATTATACATATATAATACAAAACTGTTATCTAAAACAGGTGGATATTTTAACACAGCACCACCAAGGCTTCCCAGGTGGTGCTAGTGGTAAAGAATTCACCTGCCAATGCAGGAGACATAAGAGATATGGATTTGATCTCCGGGTGGGGAAGATACCCAGGAGTAGAAAATGGCAAACTGCTCCAGTACTCTTGCCAGGAGAATCCCATGGATAGACGAGCCTAGTGGGCTGCAGTTCATGGGGTCACAAAGAGTCAGACATGACTGAGTTTCTGAGCAGCATATATATATATATGTATAATTTGTCTTGGGTTATAGCCTTTATAAAACAAAGTAGGTGCCATTGATAAACTTAGTTCCCTGGTGGCTCAGAGAGTAAAGCGTCTGCCTACAATGTGGGAGACCGGGTTCGATCCCTGAGTCGGGAAGATCTCCTGAAGAAGGGAATGGCAACCCACTCCAGTATTCTTGCCTGGAGAATCCCAGGGACAGGGGAGCCTCATGGGCTTCCATCTGTAGGGTCGCACAGAGTCGGACACGACTGAAGCGACTTAGCAGCAGCAGCAGAGGAACAAAAGTTCTGTTCGCTAAGTGGAGGGGAGCTTTGACTGGGGTAGGGCCAGCCAATCTATTGTGTAGCTATGAGGACAATACTGGTGAAAGAAGAGTGGTATAAAAAAGCAAAGAAAGACGTACCTGCGTTCAGAAAAAGAAGAGGAAACGCTTTCCCTTTGTTTCCTCTTTTTTCAGCTCCTCTGCCTTCCTCCTTCCTTTTCTCCGTGACCTTCTATTTCCAGAACTTCAGACAGGTCCACTCTACTGTTCTTCTGCTATGTTATTTTAAATAGACATTTAATATGCTACAAAATCCAAAAGTGTTAACAATTTTCACCATTTACTACATCTCCTAAAAGATATTTATGTGGTTCTAAGCAACTACTTTAGAGAGAACTTTAGGAACAAAGACTTTAAACTAAGAAATGCATTGTGCATTTTACTTTCGAATTAAAACAGCTTTTCAGTTTTGTACATACTCAGTTAGGTACAGCTATGGAAGAGGAAACCTAACCTAGCTGGGATATTGAGACTCTTAAGTTTCATGTTCTAGTGAAAGAGCTTTATCTATTTTTATTGAAGTATAGTTGATTTACAGTATTATATTAGTTTCAAGTGTACAACATAGTGACTCAGTATTTTTGTAGATTACATTCCATTTATAAGTATTTATAAAATATTGGCTATATTCCCTGTGATCTACAATATATCTTTATGTCTTGTTTATTTTGTACCTTTTAATCCTGTAAGCCTATCTTGCCCCTCCCTCATCTCTCTTCTTACCGATAGCCACTACTTTGTTCTCTATATCTATGAATCTATTTTGTAATATTTATTCATTTGTTTCAATTTTTAAATTCTACATATAAATGATATCATACAATATTTGTCTTTGGTAGTGCCTCAAAAAGGTATATGTAGGTTATTGCATGATCCAACAAGTCTACTCCTAGTTATATACCAAATAGAATTAAAAACATATTTTAACACACACACACAAATTGGCTCACAAATGTTCATAGCAATATTTTTCTTATTAACTAAAAAGTAGAAACAACCCAAAATATCTATTCACTGGTATGATATACCCATACAATGGAATGTTATTCAAACATAAAAAGAAATGAGATCCTGATATATTCTACAACATGGATGAACCTTAAAACCATTAAACTTAGTGAGAGAAGCCAACCACAAAAGATCACTCATTGGATGTTGAATTTGCATGAAATAGACATATCCATAGAGAGAAAAAATTGATTTGTTGTTGCCAGGGGCTGGGGAAGTCGAGGAAGAATGGGGAGTGTCTATTAATGATTAAAGGGTTTGTTTTGTGAGTAATGAAAATGTTCTGGAATTAAATAGTTGTGATTGGGCACAGCTCTGTGAATAGAGTAAAAAATAACTTTTAAATGGTACATTTTATGATATATGAATTGTATCTCAATATGAAACATGTTTTAAAAAGCTGTTACTCTACTGAGATGTAAACATTGAGGTTGCTATCTATTAATCAAGGAACTGAGAAGATTTTAATTATCGAACAAGGAAAATCTGGGGGCCTGACTTGGATTAAACATCTTCAGTTATCTATTCCTGCCTCACTATTACTTTACAGAGTATCCATCGCCCCAGAGCTAACTAGATCATCATCTTGAGGAAGAAATAGACCAACAGCAGGCTTCATCATGATCCCTACAGAGTACCTGTATGGACACCACAAGACTCAGAGGCCAACTGTCATCTGATGCTTGACAACTCAGGAAGGGGCAGGATTTGACCTTGATTGAGTCTTAACATTCAAGAATGTGAGGACATAAGGAAGAGGAAGTGAGAAATACAGGTGCCAGTGAGAAATACAGGTGCCAAGATGGTGAAACTGCAAATACAGGGCTTCTTCAGGGGTGGGAAATGTGTCTTCTAGTTTGCTCATCCATAGGAGTAAGGATATAGGAGTACTGGTAAAATGCAGAAAAGGTTGTGTTAGATTGAGGAGTTATACCTTGAATGCCAGGTTTCAGAGACAGAATCAAGCTAAGAGAATTCCACGTGTGCCCTGGACTTTCTATAGGTCAATGAGTGAAGTTAGATAATTTACTTCACTTTTTGTGCTGAAGGTTACTTTTCTCTAATGGGAGATAGTGAGATTGATTTCTACAGTGTTTTATTTGGGTTAATTCTGTACTGTTTCCTATTACTGTTATAACAAATTAGCACAAACTTAGTTGCTTAAAACAACATAAACTTGTTATTTTATAGTTCTAGAAGTCAGAAGTCTGAAATCAAGACATTACAGAGCAGCATTCCTTCTGGAGGTTTTAGGAGACAATTTGAGAAACTGCTTCCTTGCTTTTTCCAGCTTCTAGAGGTCATCTGCATTTCTTACCTCATGGTCCTGTCTCCATCTTCAACATGACTCATTCCAACCTCTAGTCCCATTGCCACATGTCCTTTTTAAACTTTGACACTCTTGCCTCTGTCTTATAAAAGTCATTGTAGTTAAATTAAATCCCCAAACCTGAGGCTTCTCTGGTGGCTCAGATGGTAAAGAATCTGCCTGCAATGTGGGAGACCTGGGTTTGATCCCTGGGTTGGTAAGATCCCGTGGAGATGGCATGGCAACCCACTCCAGTATTCTTGCCTGGAGAATTTTCATGGACAGAGGAACCTGGTGGGCTCTCCATGGAGTCACAGAGTTGGACATGACTGAGCAACTTTCACTTAAGATATACAGATTTCAAATGGGTTCCATTCTAGATCTTAAGGAGTGGGGTCCAGGAATATGCATTTTAAACAAACTTCTCCAAGTTTGAAAATCACTGCTGTGAGAAAAGACTCAAAATTTTTGTGGATAAGTACAGGAGTGAGATTAGTAAGACAGTATTTTAACATAAACTTGAGCTTTTTAAAATCATGTGAGAGTTAAGCTCTGTTAAGGGCTACTTAAGCATTGGTCTACATTTGCTCTTTTTTTTTTTTTGGAACTGAAAATTCTGCAAATAATTTGGATCAAAAAATGGAAAACAAAAGCAAATAGTTTGGGTGTGAGAATGAGGGAAGCCTGTTTCTCTAATCTGTGAACCGCCTTAATTACTTAACTCCTTTGCTCGTTGGGGGAATTCCGCTTTAACATATTTGCTTTTGATACCAAAAACTCAGTTTCCCTGTGCACTGGTGCCGAGTCAGATCTTGGAGTTTTGAGTGAAGCAGAAAAGGATAGCCATATTGCTTTGCTGGCAAAGGCAGCCACAATGGGATAATGCCCTCAAGACTGTGTCCCCAACTTGGGGAAGATAGTGAGAAGTTTTATAGTAATTGTTCAAAGAGGGCATCATCAGCTTGTTGACATTCTTCTGATGGATTGGTGGTAAGTAGAAATCAGTGTCATCAACCTTCACATCTAATTGGTCTGGGGTCCAAGACTGCTCCTGATTGTTTCTCTCTGGTCTCACATTCCCCTCCCTTCACTAATTAGCAACTGCTTGAATCTGCCCAATGGAACTCAGAGAAGGTCATGGAGGCCGAATGAAGGTTGTTTCTTATAACCAAAGAAATGGTGGACAAGAAAGCCCTTGTTTCAGGAGCCCCACTAGGCCGTGCATAGTACCATGTTCCCATGGCATTAACTGCCAGGAGAGAAGCCTTTTGAACCTTGTTGCAAGGATTCAAAGTGACTGACTTAGGGCATCTTAGATGGGTCCAGTTTGGGAAGTATGTAATAGTTGCAGTCATTATAGTGGTGTTTATATATATATAATATATATCATATTATCTATATATAATTTTATTCATTTATTTTTGAGTGTGCCGGGTCTTCATTGCTGTGCAGGCTTCTACCTAGTTGCAGTGAGTGGGGCTATTCTCTGGTTGCAGTGCGTGGGTTTCTTGTCTCTGTGGCTTCGGCTGTCGTGGAACATGGGCTCTAAGGTACACGGGTTTCAGTAGTTGTGGTTCCCGGGCTCTAGAGCACAGGCTCAATAATTGTGGCACACAGGCTTAGTTGCTTCAGGACACATAGGATCTTCCTGGACCAGGAATCAAATCCATGTTTCCTTCATTGGCAAGCAAATTCTTTACCACTGAGTCACCAGGGAAGCCCCCGTTCTAGTGTTTTTAAAACTGGAGTACAGTTAAGAATTCTCTTTTTGCTTGCATGCAAATCTCATTCAATATGTTTAAACTCATGGCACTCACTTTAGTGATAATTAAGAATTGGAAGAGAGTATAGAAACATTCTAATAATGTTTAGTAGAAAGAGCCTGAGCTTTGGAGACAGACTTGGGTTGGAAGGACATTTGGTTTTTCCAATTACTTGCTGGGAAATCTTAACTACTTAGCCCTTCTGAGCTTCAGTTTCCTCTTCTGTATATTATGCATAATAAATCTTGACTTGTGGGCTTGTTAAAAGGAATAAACGAGACTTAAATAAAGTGTCTGTCATGTTAGTTCACACATAATAAATATTATTATCCCCCTTTTTATACAGAGGAGAAATTCTTAGCAAAAAACCCTCTGTTGTGTGTCTTCCCTAAATAATACAGTTGACTAGCCTAAACTCTGAGGGTAGAACTGATGACTTTTAGTTGGAACCTGGTTCTTCGCAGAATCACAGTAATGTGGCTAATATAGTAATTAGAAACAGTAACAATTTTCCTGTTTTAAAGGTGTGCTTCTAGCTGACTATTACCTGTAATGGCCCAAATCATCATATTTCCTTTTACTCCTTTTTGTTTGGCTGCATAATTAAATTTATAAGCAATGAGGAGGTCAGTACAGGGCAGGGCACAGCTTATGTGGCAGTAGCAAGAAAATGCTTTAGAGCAGATAATTTGCCACTTCAAATGAGGAGATGCTGAGGATGGTTTCTCTCTGGCCAGCTGTAGGTGGTACAACTCCATGGACTTAAATATGACTCTAGAACCGTGCTGTTCAGTGTAATTGTACCGAGCCATGTGGAGCTATTTAAAATAAAACTAAAATGAACTAAAATTCAGTAATTTTTTAAAACTTGGTGACTCAGTTGTACTGCTCACATTTCAAGAGCTGAGAAGTCACATGTGACCAGTGACCTCTGTTTATTGAACGGCACAGACACAGCATTTTCATCACCAGCATTGTGTTAGAGCACCTATATGTTGAGGTTGCTCAATTAAGAATTGTTAATTATTTAACTATATAATGGGGAAAAGGGTGGGCTGTGCTATGAAAATAAGCTGAGAGGAAGAGTAAAAGAAGAAAGAGAAAATAGAGTTTGTCTTTCTCGATTGACATCTGGTAATTGACAGTTGAAGCGAGAATAAACCATCCCTTAGGACAGGAAACAGAAACACCCTGGCTAAAGAGTTCATTATGTTTAAGTCTGAAAGGCTGGGGATGGTACGTCTGATACAAAGGTCTGGCAGCCAGTGCGCCTACTAGGCTCCCAGTGGGTTCCTGCTGGCAGCTGTCACCATGACAACGCTCAGGATGAAGGCTGGAGCCCTGAAAGTAGCTGCTCTCACACGGTTGCCCCACACCTCACACTTACGCTGAGTGGCCTTAACCACAGTCTAATCAATCAATCACTGTGAAATCCCCAGAGAGCTCAATTTAAGTACAATTTATTACAGTAAAAAGTAAGACTTGGAAAGAATTTCAGGCATTAAATCTAATCAGCAAATGTAATGTTCAGCCTCTTTCTGTTAAAAAATCAAAACATAAATTTCATGGTATGCTTGTTGCTGTATTTGATTCTTAGGTAGGAAGTGGTGTCCCTTTTCCTTGCATTAAGATGACATTCCTCATTCAGGGTAAATGTGGTAGTTATTGGTACTGTTCAGCACTTGCTTTCTTTCCAAGCACTTAGTAGGATATCATTATCAAGCCCCTTTGTTTCTATGAAAGATTAAATTATCTTTGTTGGGAGTCAAGACAATAGGAAGTAAAATGCAATTCTATTTCTGTCCATATGATTTATTTTGGTCAATGCAATGGTCCTGGAACTGATATGTTACTTCCAGCCAGAAATCTTTAAGAATCAGTGCATAATTAACCACCTTTTTCCTGCTGCCTGTAATGTTTCAGATGCTGGAAGGCTCCATGGCTCCATCAGTCTCAACACCTGCTGAGGGTAGCTTGGAGCAAAGTGCCCTCCCGCCCTGTTAAAGATGGACCTGAAGTGATACCAGGTTTCAAACCACTGAGATTTAGAAGCTTGTTTGATGCTAAACATAAAATATTTTTAAATCTCTTGACTAAAGTAGTGGATATGCCAAAATTTTTTAAAAAAGAGTGAAAAATCTAATAAGAATGAACAATTTCAATGTAAACTGTCCATCTCAAGAGTATCCAATCTATCGCTGGTCAGTGTAAATGAAAAAAATCACTTTAATAGTGTGATTACTTCCACACCAACATCATTTATCTTACCAGCAAAATTTATTAGTCTTGGTTTAAAGTAAAAAATTAGCCTTTCACTAGCAACTGAATTTTTCTACTCAGACTCCTTGATGAAAAAATTCACACAAAGACATCTGATGATACCTATATAGAGATGCTGCATGCTTAGTCGGTTCAGTCCTGTCCAACTCTTTGCGACCCCATGGAGTGTAGACCACCAGGCTTCTCTGTCCATGGGATTCTTCAGGCAAGAATACTGGGGTGGGTTGCTATTTCCTCCTCCAGGATATATAGATATTGAATTAATGTTAATTTAATATACAGTTATTTAATTTTTAAAATAAAATACTCCAGTCCTTATGTTTAAATAAAAAAAACAACAACACACATATGCAGCCTATGGGAAAGGTAGGTCATATACAGTTAGTACATTATTTAACCTTTTGAAGATTATTTTGGGGGAAATCCTGGGGAATAATGTGGAAAACATATATTTTATTTTTATTATTTTAGACACAGTTGTTAAACTTTACTAGCTCATTCATGAACTAATGTAATTGATTTTGAATGATTTATGGATGTTACAAAATGCCGAATAGATTTTTAATGTGTTAATACTTGCCACAAAGTTATAGTCCAAATGATAAAGCAAAAAAAAATTCAAGATTATTTTGAACAATGACAGCCTCCTTATGGGGCTTCCCATGTGGTGCAGCAGTTAAGAATCCACCTGCAATGCAGGAGATGTGGGTTCCATTCTGGGTTGGGAGCATTCCCTGGAGGAAGAAATGGCAACTTCCTTCAGCATGTTTGCCTGGGAAATCCCATGGACAGAGGAGCCTGGTGGGCTATAATCCATGGGATCGCAGAGGAGTCGGACACAACTCAGAGACTGAATAACAACAACCAAACCTCCTCATTGTAAGCATACAGTCTTCAAAAAATGCAACTCATTTATATACATCAGTCCTGTCCTATGTGTGTCCTTGTGTGTGCACCTCATCCATCGCCTCAAATAGTTTTTAAAATTAGATGTAACTATAAAAGTTTAAAAATGAAAATGTTTAAAGTAATTGTATTCCCTTATAACCACAAATCCTAACATTGAACTCTAGACATCCACTAGGGATCATTAATATACAAAGAATGATTCTGATGTATTTTATAAATATCATGGCTGAAATTTCTCCTTTTATCTTGATCCTCAGAAAATAAAATCTCCTTTAGCAGATTTTTATTTTTTTTAATGCAGTTAACTTAGAAGTTAATAAGGATGCTTTGGCAGTGTGTGTCCTCCCTCTTCTGTTTAGAATAGGATCTAGGACGTTCTGCCTGTTGGCCAGTAAGGGGAGCCATCACAAAGTAATTATGAACACATTTACAAGACAACTTTTCCTCCTAGAATGAACGTTTGTGAGGATTTTTCTAATGTCCGTCTTGCTCCTCAGGGAATTTTCTAGGTCATCACTGACCACGCTTTGTGAGCTCCCAGGTTGTCATAGTGGGGGGCCATCAGATAGTAAATGCTGTAGAAATGCTCAGCTGCTGTGCTGTTTCTTTGGAATCCTTCTTTCCCCACGTCCCATGCTGTTAGAAAAAGCTTCTATTACGTAGGATCCAGGCCAAAGGCTCTGATCTGAGTCCTGCTGTTTTAATGCCTGCCCCTACTCTGGTCTCTTTATCAACTCCTCTCACTCTCCAATAATAAATGTAAATTACATGTTTCTTTCGAGTCCACCTACCCACCTCTTTCAGGAAAAGCCATTTGTCTCCATGCACCTGGAGCTAATTCTCACTTCTAGCATCTTATCCACTGAGCCAACCTCCTGCCCTGCTGCCTTCTCCCAGGCTCCCCTCAATGTTACTTTACTTCTTCTGGAGGCCTGAGTGCATGTGTTTTCAGGTTGGCCCAGAATGAAAGAATTCAAGCACTGAATATTCCCGGTGTGGTATTTCTCCGCATTTGTTTCTGATAACTCAAGAGACGAGGTAGAGCGTTTGAGTGTGGCACCTAGCCAAACACAGATGTTTCAAGAAAAGTCAATAATGCATATTACAAACATGTTTGGTGACCAAACACAGCCTCCCAGCTATAGGTTTCCCCTAGAAAAGTGAGGCAATTATCTCAATCAGTCAAGTGAAAAGGTCCATTTATGCTTCAATTCTCTGGCTAATTCAGGCAAAAGTAAAATTTTCATCTGAATGATCCCAGTAATTGGCTTGCTGCTCTGCTTTACTAGTGAAAGCTTGACAAAGAGGCAGAGGCTGTTCCATACTGACAGGGAGGTGCTGATCATAGGGAACTTGTGCATAGAAAATGCTTAAAAGAAAGTGCATTAGCAGTGGAGGCTTTGTCGAGAAATTTCAACAAAGGTAGCACCTAATCATAGATTATGAGATGAACCTTAGAATTCAGTCTTTCTTTTCTTCCCTTGTCACTGGTTATCCCTCTTCCAGTGTTTGCTGTCTAGAGCAAGCATACATCTAGGCACAAATCAGGAAATCTATGTGTTCTCCACTCCCTTTCCCTTCTTCTTCACTCAGCCTTTGACATATATTTTGATGTAGTTGCCTCCTCTCTGTTCCCATGGCCACTGTCTTAGTTCAGGGGAGCGTTTGTACTTGGCTTGAGCATTTACGCATTCGATGGTGATACTCTGAGGCTCTCCTCATCTGCAGCCACAACGCCAGGTACTGCAAATACCGTGATGAGCAAGACCTGGGTCCATCGATCAGGCTACTCTTAATTGGTTTTCTGCTTCCTGTCTTGTTCATCTCCCCTAGTCCATTCTATTTTGCTGTCAGACTTACTCTTCTAAAACTCCAAGTGGAATAAAACTCACCACTGCTTTATAGTATGACATACAAAGACCTTGATAAGCTGGTGTTGACTTTATGTGCATTCTCCCTTTTGCCACTCCCTTGTGGTCTTATGTTTGGTGAACCTGAACTTTGCACAGTTGCCTTGATTGGAAACACCCCTTCACTCCTTCATCTGGCTGACTTACACCTGCACTACTTTATTACTTGGTTTTAATTATTATAATTACTCTCTCTATATCATGAAAACTTCTGCCTGGGTTTTAGGAAGCATCACTATGAACAAAGCTAGTGGAGGTGATGGTCCCATCACTCCATGGCTAATAGATGGGGAAACAATGGAAATAGTGACAGGCTTTATTTTCTTGGGCTCCAAAATCACTGCAGATGGTAACTGCAGCCATGATATGAAAAGACACTTGCTTCTTGGAAGAAAAGCTATGACCAACCTAGACAGCATATTAAAAAGCAGAGACATTACTTTGTTGACAAAGGTCTGTCTAGTCAAAGCTATGGTTTTTCCAGGAGTCATGTATGGATATGAGAGTTGGACTGTAAAGAAAGTTGAGTGCCGAAGAATGGATGCTTTTGAACTGTGGTGCTGGAGAAGACTCTTGAGAGTCCCTTGGACTGCAAGGAGATACAACCAGTCCATCCCAAAGGAAATCAGTCCTGAATAGTCATTGGAAGACTGATGCTGAAGCTGAAACTCCAATCATTTGGCCACCTGATGTGAGGAACTGACTCATTGGAAAAGACCTCGATGATGGGAAAGATTGAAAACAGGAGGAGAAAGGGACGACAGAGGATGAGGTGGTTGGATGGTATCATCAGCTTGATGGACATGAATTTGAGCAAGCTCCGGGAGTTGGTGATGGACAGGGAATCCTGGTGTGCTGCAGTCCACGGGGTCACAAAGAGTTGGACTTGACTGAACGACTGAGCTGAGACTTTGCAGTTAATTCCGCAGGGGATAATTTCAACAGTCCTTAGGTATCTGAAGAAAATTTCTATGTAGTGTAAACGTCAGTTCTTTAAGCAGGTCTCTTTCGTTATAGTTTTTTGTCTCTTTACAATTCTGATCCTTCTTCTCTGAATATAGTTCAGGAAGTGGATCTTCTTAAACTGCAATAACCAGAACTGAAGTCAGCACTTTGCAGCGGGAGTGGGTATTGGGGTGGTGGGGTAGGGGGAGTGGTGTGGTTAGGGCAGGGAGTCTATCACGAAGCATAAATCTTGTCCAAGTGAACATATATGTTCATTTTTTACATCTAAGTCCAACACTTTATGTTTAGCTTTTAATTGTTACACGTCTTCACTTCCTTCTTTTGAATCCTGAGTTTGTGATGGACACGGTAACATCCCATCCCAATTCATGTCAGGCTGACATTGTTTCTCTTTCAAGGAGGGCCTCAGTTACAGACAGATGCCTTGCTTAAAAGCATGACGAACCTGGGGTACTCACATGCAATGATTGATCACGGTGGGCTTAAAGACCTGATGTCCTTGGCTCACTAGGGGACAACTTCAATGGGCCGTGTTGGCTCTGGGGCTCCCTGTGGGTTGCACTGAGGCCACATCACAGTTTAATTTATTCCTGTTTAATTGCTTCAGCCTCTTTGATTCTACAGGTGTTGATACCTAATAAATGTCAACCCCCATTTTAGAGTCTGTTTCTCTAAAATCCAGTCTGGCAAGAAATGGTCCAAAAAAAAAGTAGTCAACGTGATGGGATTCTGGAGCTGCACTTGTCCATCACTGATGGTATATGGACCACAGATGCCCAAGGTGGCAGTCCACTGGGGTTAGTGGAACTCAAACACAATAAAGGACAGGTAGTGGCACCTAACTGCTAAAAGCCAGACGGTTGCACTTATCATAATGAGTGTCAGAGTCAGAGTAGCAAGAAAGGGTCCTGACACAGAGAGCTATGGAAATGGCTTATAGATACTGGTGTATCTACTGACAAAATAGATGGAGAGCCTTTATACCATCACAAGAAATTAGGATAGACGACTAACAGCCTAAAGGCAATCACTCCAATAAAAAATCATAATAGCTCTTGCCCATTTTCCAGACCTGAGTTAGTTTTCAGACTCAGGATGCACTGACTCAAGAAGGGGCTAAGTCCCTAGGAGGAAGGACCCAACTGTATCATACAAGTCTACATGGTAATGGTTCCCCCAGAACTCCTGAAAAGGGACCTACAACCATTTATTAGATGACTGTGCACCGGGGACAGAGGAATATCCCAATATTTAAGGACTGTTTGATGCTGCATTAGACTTGACTATATCTGGAGAAATGAAGCCTCACCATGAGCCTCCTGTTTAAGAGGGGACCTGTAAGAACCAGGAAATAAACAGAGTCCTAGTCCAGGGCTGACTTAAGTCTACTAGGTTTACAGATCCACCAGTTCTACAGGTCAGTTCCCCTGTCTCAGATCACACAATTGAGATTGGCATATTTGGTATATATGAAGTTGCCACACAGGACATTTGGTTATGGGATAAAGGCTATAATAGTGAGGAAGGCCAAGAGGAAATCTCTGAAACTATTCCTGCCCCCTCCCTCTAATCAAAGTAAAACAAAATAAAGAAGGTTGCATTCCAGGGAGGATAGTGGAAATTAGTCTTACCCTTAAATACCTAAGGTGTCCAGGGGTGGAGGTCCCATCACAACTTCACTTAAGTCACTTAAGTCCCTGTAGAATGCAGACAGATCTTGGAGAATGAGAATAGATTATTGCAGATTCAACCAAGTGGCTGCTGTAATTGCAGTTGCTATGTCAGATAGAAAGAGAACGTTTGCTAGAGAAGGCTAACCAACCTCAGGTACGTGAGTGAGACCATTGATTTGGAAAATGTATTCCTTTCTCTTACAACCAGAAAAGAGCAGTGAAATTGTTTGCATTCATGTGGATTGGGTGACAACATACATTTAGTTTTCTACTTTGTCATAATATAGTGCAAAGAGACATTGATTCTCTGGACATCCTGAAGTTAATACCACCCCATCTATGATATTCTGCAAATCAGGCCAGGTGAGTAATAAATGGTCAGCATGCTGGAGGCATTAGGTGCTCTAAAGGGCAGGAGATAAACTCTTTGAAGACTCAGGAGCCTGCCACATCAGCATAATCTTTGGGGATCCTGTGGTCTGGGGCATTCCAAGACATATCCTTCACAGTAGAAATAAGTTATTGCATCTCCTACCATGAGGAGGATAGCATAGTACCCGGTAAGACTCTGGGTTCTGGAGGCAGCATGTTGCACACCCAGGAATGCTGCTCTGATCATAAACTGTCCATCTTTGAGTGAACACAGAGCAGACAAGGTCTGTGTAGCAAGTCCTGGTTGCAGTGTCAAAGTGTGGCAGAAGCTATGACATCAGAGGTGATGGCAAAAGATGCGGTATGGAGGTTAGGGCAAGTACCAGTGGTATAATTACAAGCCAGGCCTGTGGATCAAGGCATTGCCATTTGTAGTAGTAATTTATATGCCTTTTGAAAAGCAACTCAATATATTCCTGACGCTTGGTAGAGACTAAATACCTGACTAGGGGATGCCAAGTGACCATGCCTTTGGAATCAGATCTCAGAAGTTGGGTTCCAACAAAGCCACTTAGTCCAAAGATAAGGCAGGGCTAGAAGCGATCCACAGTAAAATCAAAGCAGAAAGACTGGGGCTAAGCACAAACCAGACTGGAAGGCACTGGAAGCTGCATGAACAGGGAGTTCCATCTTCCATCTCTGTGCCAGCACCTCTCACTCAGCTCACCCTCCTACCATGTGGAGGATTCCTTACGTCCATTCCTTATGGAGGAGGAAAAAAACTTGAGTTTTGTTTGGAAAATAGATGCAATGTAAGCCCAAAACGCATGGCAACTGCTCTGCAGCCTCACTCAAGGGTTCAGTTCATTTCAGTTCAATTGCTCAGTCATGTCCAACTCTTTGTGACCCCATGGACTGCAGCACACCAGGCCTCCCTGTCCATCACCAACTCCCAGAGTTTACTCAAACTCATGCCCATTGAGTTGGTGATGCCATCCAACCATCTCATCCTCTGTTGTCCCCTTGTCCTCCCGCCTTCAATCTTTCCCAGCATCAGGGTCTTTTCAAATGAGTCAACTCTTCGCATCAGGTGGCCAAAGCATTGGAGCTTCAGCTTCAACATCAATCCTTCCAATGAATATTCAGGATTGATTTCCTTTAGGATGGACTGGTTGGATCTCCTTGCAGTCCAAGGGATTCTCAAGAGTCTTCTCCAACACCACAGTTCAAAAGCATCAATTCTTCAGTGCTCAGCTTTCTGTAGAGTCCAACTCTCACATCCATGCATGACTACTGGAAAAACCATAGCCTTGACTAGACAGACCTTGGTTGGCAAAGTAATGTCTCTGCTTTTCAATATGCTGTCTAGGTTGGTCATAACTTTCCTTCCAAAGAGTGAGCGTCTTATAATTTTATGGCTGCAGTCACCATCTGCAGTGATTTTGGAGCCCCCAAAAATAAAGTCTGCCACTGTTTCCACTGTTTCTCCATCTATTTGCCATGAAGTGATGGGACTGGATGCCGTGACTTTTGTTTTCTGAATGTTGAGCTTTAAGGCAACTTTTTCACTCTCCTCTTTCACTTTCATCAAGAGGTTCTTTAGTTCTTCACTTTCTGCCATAAGGGTGGTGTCACTTAAGCTTAGCTTTGAAAGATAGTGACTGGGGAAGACCTTTCATATGGGCAGAGCATCAGTGGTGTGCCTGGCTGTTCTGGTGTGGAAGGGAAAATGGCTGTGTTAAGATATATGGATCATGAAAAGAAGTGAATGGCCTGGCTGATTAGTTAGGGCCCTGAGATGAGAGAGATCAGAAGATTAGGAAAAAGGAGGTCTGGGGTATGACCATGTGGGTGGGCATATGGGAGTGGGTGCACAGCGTGAGGATTGTGGTATTTCATGTTAACACTGGCCAGACAGCATCCACGGCAGAAGGGCCACAAAACGGCACTATGGACCCATGCTGCCTATTACTTTGTCCACTGTCCATATGTGGTTTGTCCAAACTAAAACATGCTGTTAGTGAAAATACTGGACTTCAAAGATTTAGGAGTACAAAAAAAGAGGAATGTAAAATGTTTTTGTTGTTGTTGTTGATTACATATTGAAATGATTTGTTTAATATTAAGGTGAATAAAAATATTTTGAAATATCTTTTTTTCTTTTTACTATTTTCCATGCAGTTACTAGAAAACGTAAAGTTGTATGTGCAACTCACGCTTGTGGCTCACATTATGCTGATATAGGCAGAAAATCTCGGCCAGCTAACAGCAGTGAGCCTCAGCCACTGTCTACTTCAGTGCTGCCATGATAGGCCCATGAATCAGGCAGCAGTGGGCGACAGGAAAGTTATGCTGGGCCCTTGCACACAGCCTCCCATTTACCAAGGTAGATAAAGCTACCAGTGCTGCCCAAACTACAAAATGCCAGCAACAGAGACTCTATACGGTAAGCCCTCGATATGATGCTATTTTTCCAGAAGTCTAACCAGACACTTATTGGCAGATTAATTACACTGGACTTCCTACATCCTAGATGGATAAGAGGTTGTTTTTCATTCCTGCTGTTGTTTGCTTCTAACTTAAATATATATATTCCAAGTCTGATTTTGCTTTCCTTAGCTGCAAGGCTTACAGTATATTTAATCTGCTCATATGAGACCCCATATCACACCATATCAGAACAGTGAACTAACTTATCGGAAAGGAAGTGTGTAGTGGACTTGTGACTATGAGCTTTCACTGGTCATATCATGGACTCAGAAGCTGCCGACCGGACAGACTGCTGACCAGCCTTCTAAAGGTACAGCTGGAGTGCAAGTTTGGAGGTGAAATTCTACAGGATGGGGTTATGTAGTCTATACGTTGGATCTTTATATACTATTACATCCCCAGTAGAAAGAACACACGGGTCTAGGAACCCAGGTGTTTCTTCCATAGGGTAAAAGCAGAAGTGGCCCCACTTAATATGACCCACTGGGGAAAACTATGTGTCCTATTCCACAACTCTAGAGGTCCCAGTTCTCAAAGTGGGCACACTTTTATCAGGGGACTAAAGATTCCCATAGAATGTAAGCTGCTGCCTGGGGATTTGGGGCAGGGAGAAGAGTTGCCATCTTAGTAGAACTAATTGACCTTGATCATCAGGAAGAGATGGGTTTATTGTTATACAGTGGGAATAGGAAGAAATATCCATTAAGATGCCTCCTGGGTCTGGGTCTTACCACCAAGGAAGCCACTGAGATTAGCAGAAGTGGTTGCTGAAGCTGAGGAGAAAGTAAAACGTACAGTGAACGAGGGAGATGACGCCTATCAGGGGTGGTTCTATGACCATCCGCAGTGGCAAAAGCTGTAGTTCATTCTACTAACCAAGCTCTTCTAAGTTTTCTTGAATCCCAGAGGGCCTGCTCCCTGAAATTTAAATGAAGAAGTGGGTCTAAGTTGTGGTCTGTGGAAGACACAGAGTTGTCACCTTCAAGAATTCTCCTGCAGGGTAGGGCTTCCCAAGCTTCTGAGAGTGCTCAGTAAACAGTTTCCAACTTGCAGCTCCATTTTTGGGCATTTCGACTACAGAGGATCAACTTTCCCCAAAGCACTCCCTTCCTGGGGGACCACATCCAGTGACTGATTGTGGGGTGTGTATAAAGGTCCAACGATTTTCAGCCCCCAGGCTTGGAGAAGCCCTTTCTTGTCCAGAGCACCCAACTGGGGATGGCTGGCTGGGGTTTTGTTGGATCTGCTTTGTAGCTTGACCTCCTCCTCACCTGTGTCCTCCCCAAGCTTCCACGCAAGCATTGGTCCCTAAGGAAAATCCTGCTTGCTAAACTGCTTCTCAGCATTTCTGCTGGAGAGCACAGCCTCTGAGAGGTTCGGTCCTATTCTTTGCACCTTTCTCATTCTCTCTAGTTACCCCTTTAAACACCCTTTCACTCTCAATCTCGCATCTTTATCTAAGTTCTAGATTCCTATTTGTTTCTGTCCATTTGGTATTTTCACTGAGTATTCCAGCAACACTCCTTGTCCAAAATGAACACACCTCCTTGTAACACTAATTTCTGTTCATGATGTATCTATTCACTTGAATACTTCCCTGTTCACTTAAATGCTCCACCTGTAGTGTCTTGAGTTCATCATCTTTTTGCTGCTCTTAATTTCTCTCACCCAAGCAGGCTTTCAAATAACCAACCTTTTCTTTGCCATAATCGTCTGGATCCCTGTCCTTGCTTGTCTGGAGGGGACCTGTCTTGTTCATGCTGCCCCCTTGTAATCTAGCAAAATGTCCTAAACAGAGTAGGTCCTTGACAATGATTTTATGAATGAGTAGTGACTTCAATAGCTACAAGGAAGATTTTTACTCTGGCATTCCCATCTTCCCAAACTGTGTCCTGCAAACACAGTGCTTTCACACTGTTAAGCATCACTCTTACTCGGTTGAACCTCCTCTTCTAATACCTTCAAGATTTCCCTCCTTCCCTAGGAATAAAAGGAAGACTCTCCAGACTAGTCTTCAGAGTTTTGCAATATCTGAGTAGATTTTCCTCATCGGATTGCTCATTTGTCCCTCAAGGTATATCATCTGCTCTTAGCAGCGTCTTTCTACCCCGCACAGAAGGGGGTGACCTGGTCCTGACTCAGTCCCTCCTCAAGCCATCCCACATCTTGGAATCTGGATGTTCCCCACCTGTAAAATGCCCTCCTCCTGTTGAATCTGACAGCATCTCCACCCTTTCAGACAGCCATCCTCCCTTCATCTGAACTCCTGTAAATGCACCAGTCAGATTTGTACTGCACATATGTCAGTCAACATATTTTAAGCATCTACTATATTCTGGGTGCTAAGTTGGATGCCAAGGACATGGTGAGTAGAAAGACACATTTTTGGTTCTCAGGGAGTCCTGTAGAGGGAGTACATAGGTAAATAAATTTAGTGAGACTTGAAGTACTGTGCTGTCACGCAGTCATGTAGGCTGCCAACTCTTTGCAGCCCCATGGACTGTAGCCCACCAGGCTCTTCTGTCTGTGGAATTTTCCAGGCAAGAATACAGGAGTGGGTTGCCACTTCCTACTCCAGGGGATCTTTCCGACCCAGGGATGGAACCCGCATCTCTTGTGTCTCCAGTACTGGCAGGCAGATTCTTTACCATTAGCGCCACCTGTAGCATCTGCATTTAGCATAAAAGGGCAGGCCATCCATCTTCAGGAGATTCAGAAAGGAAACATAAAGTTTGAAGGGGCATTTGAGTTTTTGCTCAAAAAATAAGTACTCACTAGAATTGTGCTGTCAGGATGCAGTTGTCGGGTATATTCCGGGCAAAGGAGGAGGCAGAGAAAAAATAGTGTAGTAGAGTCAGACACAACTGGGCAACTGCGCAAAAACAACGAAGGCAAAGTCTAAGCGGTCTGTCTGTGGGCAATGGAACAAACAGTCTGATAAGTAAAACAGCTAGAGAGATTTGCTGTACCCAGATCTTACATCACCTCGTGGGGACATTCCAAAAGTGAAAGTCACTCAGTCATGTCCAACTCTGTGACCCCATGGACTATACAGTCCATGGAATTCTCCAGGTCAGAATACTGGAATAGGTAGCCTTTTTCCTTTCCCAGGGGATCTTCCCAACCAACCAATCAAACCCAGGTCTCCGGCATTGCAGGCAGACTTACCAACTGAGCTATCAGGGAAGCCCTGGGGACATTCCAAAGAGTTTGTGTTTTATCTTGTCAACAGTGAGGAAGGAACTCCGCAGATTTTTTAAGTTAAGTGAGCAACATGATCAAATTTGTGTTCAGGGGTGATCAATCACATATTATGATTTAACTTTCAAAAATATAGATCCAGTGTTCAAATGTAAGAAAAACAAGTTGTTTGAAGACAGTGACCTGTACATAATAGGAAATTAGGAAGGATCCATTTTCTTTTCTCTTCATTCTACTGCCAATAAAAAGAAGTTTGGTTACCTTGAGTCAGCATGATTAAACAGATAGGCATATATGGGTACCTGACTGTGAAGAAAGCTGATTGCCGAAGAATTGATGCTTTTGAACTGTGGTGCTGGAGAAGACTCTTGAGAGTCCCTTGGACTGCAAGGAGATCCAACCAGTCCATTCTAAAGGAGATCAATCCTGGGTGTTCATTGGAAGGACTGATGCTAAAGCTGAAGCTACAATACTTTGGCCACCTCATGCGAAGAGTTGACTCACTGGAAAAGTCTCTGATGCTGGGAGGGATTGGGGGAGGGAGGAGAAGGGGACGAGAGAGAATGAGATGGCTGGATGGCATTACCAACTCAATGGGCATGAGTTTGAGTGAACTCCGTCAGCTGGTGATGGACCGGGAGGCCTAGCGTGCTGTGATTCATGGGGTCTCAAAGAGTCAGACACGACAGCGACTGAACTGAACTGAACCGATGTGTACATATTCTAAATACCAAATCACACAGATTTTGCTTCAAGCAAAGCAAAACACAAATACTACTAAACAGGTGAACTGCAGGAGACTACTTACAAAAGATTGGATTTGTCTTGATAAAAATATCCTCCCCAGTTTCACTGGAATAGGAAGTTCCTCTCTGGTCCTCATATTTGTTTACATGTCATTACTTGAGGAAAGGGTTGAATACAGTTGAGGGAGAAAAATGTTATTAAGCATCTCCACTTAGAGATCAATCACAGTAGAGTTAGCACGTCTTTGAGTCATTTCACAGGAACTGGCTTCACACAACTTTTCAGGAATGTATCTGTTACACCAAAGGAGGGAGGTATTCTTTATGTGTGTACTGCTTTGAAGGTAAGAACAAAGGATTTACACAAAATGCAATAGTAGATACAATTTAGAAACTGGTTTTACTCTGCTGCAAACAAATGGACAAGATATTTGTACAATATATAATAAAAAGTACAGCATAATACAAGTGCCACTAATAAAAGAAACTTAAGGATAAGACTTAAAAATGCTTATTTGTAATATATATATATATACACACTGCAATAAAAAGCCACAATAAATACACGAATTTCCATGTCATTCATAATAAATACTGAAAATATAAATACAGAAGACTACAGCTAATATGAATAAATTATTACAACATAAGGTCCAGGTTAAGTTCTGTTGACTATTACTGTAGCTTATTTTATATACCCTTTGGCATCTTTGATGTTATAACTTATACACAAGAGAAATCAATCTAGAAACTATGTGACATACAACATGATGTCTTAGTGTGAAGTGAAGGTATGTATGAATTGTAGTTTGATTTTCTTCCCATCAACCTTTCTAAGTGATTATATTGAGCATAACAGTAATAAAAGTATCTATTGAAATATTGTTGAAATTGATAAAAGTCAAATAAGAGTCAACAAAAAGATAAAACCAATCACAATATAGAAAACGTTATATGGTGAATTGATCCCACTGTGTTTAGATTACTTTTTTTTGCCAGTGAAATCCAACAGGTAAGAAACAAAAAACCCCACAAATACTCTCAAAAGACTTCCCTTGTGTAAAGACCATTCCCAATGTCCGAATGGTTCAATGTAGACTGAAGGATAACACTCAAGTGCTTTGGATCATTTGATCTACCATTACATTCAGCTCACAAAATTTCACCAGAATTGGCAAATGTACCAAATTTCTATGGCAGCTGGAAAGTGGACACACAGTTGATGTCTAAGACTATGATCAAGATAAAGATACTGCAAAAGGTGACATTTGTCTAGGCAACCAATTTTACATACACATTTTAAATGGGGAGAATGCATTTTTGACCAATGTCAGATGACCTTTTCCTATCAAACTGTTATACCCTGTGACACTGAGGGAAACACATTGAAATAACAAAGTGCCATTTTCTGCATTAACAGGCATTAACCAGTACATATGTATTAATAGTTCTATCTTAAGAGGCTATTACACCAGAAATGCAATAAACTAAAATGAAAGCAGATTAGCTTTACTAAGACACAATAAAGGCTGAGGTTCTTAGGAACAGAGTTGTAATCTACATTTTTTTAAAAACTATTTCTGTACTGTAAATGTCTAGCATTTATTTTACATCAAACACTTTTGAAACATGTTTCACAAACTACGCCTCAGACTTATTTCCATAGAGGTGTCTAGAGTCAGTTAAAACATAGGCCAAATGATTCAACATTCTTTACATAAGCAATCTATAGTTGTTTTTTTTTTTAAAGCAAAAAAACGGTTATTTCCCCTAATGTTATTTATGGGGAACAACCACATGGATGTGGCTGTCATTTCACAAGATCATCTGAGTTGGGGGAGGTAAGCAGCTGTGCCTAGACTGGGAAAAATCCCGTAGAGAGAGGAGACATTGATTTCCAGGGTGCTCCTTATTTTCCTGCTAGTTCTAACTCCAAGCTGGAGGCAACTCTGAACAAACAGAAAAAGCTCTCTGCAGGGGGTGCTTGGGTCAAGTGATGTAATCAGAAAACAATCACCACCCTCCTGGACTCCTCCTGTTTTCAGGCCTTGTCAGGACAACACATTTTTAAATCATTGTATGGAACCCTAAGAAGGCAAGCAGCCACTGCTTCCAGAACATGGGTACAAAGGCTGGGATCAAATGGTGGCTGAGTAATTTCTCTGGAGTCATTCTATCCCACACCAGAGTCTCCACCGCCAGTCCATTCCCCAGAAAAAGTGGGAAAACTAGAGATTCTCCTTTGTCATTTTAGGGTATATAGAAAGATGAATGAGAAAGTACCTATTTGGAAGCAAGAAAGGAGAAAATGCTCCCTTTTTGTAACTGTAACTTCTCAGAAAATTGAGCAGTTTACAAGCGGAGTCACTTGATCCTTGTTCTGACATCTGTCACTGGGGATCTGAAACAGTCACTTTTCCTGATATGATAGCAATGGCAAAACAAAAAAGAAGATAAAAACAAACCAAAAACTATAACAATATTTGTCACGAGCAGGTCATGTTACTGAACACTGTCCCAATAGCCACATCTTTATTTTTAAAACTCTGATTTCTTAGGAGTCTTTGGGAACCACCAAAGGTAAGGGAAACCCAACTTTCTGAGGCTCCCAGGACAATGGCTCAAATCACCACATCTGTTGCCAGGTGCCTAGTTCACAGAGACAGGCCAAAACATTTTCCTACTGTGAGAAAAGCCCAAGAGAACTGGATTGTGTTGCTAAGGAAACCATCTTCCCCAGAGATGTTAAGAATAGATGGGTATCTATCCTGTAGAGCATGCCTGAGTGACAGTCTTCCCTAGAGGCAGATGGATGAGTTAGATGACCTCTGGAGCTGCAGGGCTATAAAATTTGAAGAAAACAGAAGAATCTCAAACTTTCCATTATTCACACACAGTTGGCCATTTTAAGTATCTTTGAAAAGATGAAACTATGCTGAGATACCCGTTTGGCATGACTAGTGCCTAACGAATCAAGACACAGACAGTAACCTGTGGCAGTGGACCTTCTTTGGTTATGGTACAGAGGAAATGACTTTGCCAACTACTAAAATTTAAAATCAATTGTATTCATAAATCATGTGGGTATCATTAAAACATTCAAGGATCAACACTAAATTAAAAATAAAACAACAGCTAACCTTAGGCAATTTATATTCTAGTTGTAGATATTTGGGTTTTTCCTCTTTAGAAGAATTCAGATAAGGATTTCATTTCTTCTTTCTCTTTCATGTTTAAGTATCTTTTCAAAATGGTATATAGATCTTTTAATTTTTTTAAAAGATAGGCGCTTTATTTATGGCTAAGGAGAAAAGCTTGGTGGCCAACATAGAAAGAAGGAACAAAACAAAATTGAATAATTTTGCTACAAAGTTAGAAATTTCAATTTTATTTTGTATAGATTCCCTACTTAGAGACAACAAAACCATATTAGGAGGTCACACTCCTGACAAGGTCATTTCTGCTTCTACCCAACATGGCAGGAGAGCTTGATAAAGAAAGAGCTTGGGTGATAGAAGCTCCTAGACAATTTTTGAAGAGATATTTAAGTCAATTTCCCTTCTAAAAATACTCATTAATAAATAACTTGCAATATCCTGCTAAGCCAGATAAAAATATTGGGAGAAAGCCACAAGAGAAAGGAGAATACCTAGCAAAGAAGTATTCCAAAATTACAACTGAAGTCATTCAAACAGGTCACATAAATTAATTTAGACAAAGGCAAGGCTAATTTCTACCATAAATTTGTCTTCTCCTAAACCCTTCTAATCAATATACATTAGCTTAAAAATATTTAAGCGGCCTCACACGTCACTAGAATGAGTCATTGAACTGAGTTGACAATCACCATGGTAACGAGTAAGGCAAAGAAAGGAATGCCACCATTAGGACTCTGAATACAAGCATTGTCCAACATAAATTCTACATTCTTGAAACTTTAGTTCTGCCAGAAGCTTCTATGAGATGAAATAAAATGACTCACTAGAGGTGGCTTTTCTTGAATTATAAGCAAGTGTAGAGTATCAAGTGAAAACAATTACCCTGTATAGTGATACATTTATCACAAGTGAAAGAAAGTAGTCAACAACCTGACTTAAATCTTTGAAATTCATTTTCCATGAATGTACCAAGAACCTGAATTTACTAAAATCACAGGCTAGATTTTAAAATCACAGGTTAGATGATAAAAACTGCATATAAAAATGAACCGGCTTAGGTTTTGAATCTGGTTGGACAGACCTTCCTGCTTCCCATCATTCTGTCTGAATCACCACTGCCAGGATACAGAAATCAAGGTATTATTACACTTACTATCCAGACAGCACAAAGTTAGACTAACCCCAGGGCTGCTTATCAAGTAAAACCCAGGTCACATCAAGCTTTTAAATTTGAATTTCTCATAAGAAAGAAAAAAACCAAAACACTTGCATTGTTAGAAAGGGAGGAGTCTCTTGCTCCCCTTTGTAGGAGAGGGGTTGAAATAAAACTTAACTGTTTTAAATAAAAATCACATTCAATATACATATTTGGCAGGAGAAATATTAAAGAGCTCTTTCATTTCCATATTCATGACTTTTGACAAGAATCTATCAGTCTTTTTAATATAAAATGTGTTTACATCTTTAAATAGTTTTTTTTTAATCATGCTGTAGCTCCGCATTTTTTTTTAAAGCATCAAATTATTTTTAGATAGGAAGATGTAATTGATGGGATAGTAGGTCACAGACGTGAACACCAACTGGACTGTGAGGGTCCACGCTGTAACTTCTAGGTTTTGGGTTTCCAGTTTTTCTAGTAAAATAAAATTCTAGTTTTTCAGCTCAGCTGAAACTTTATGATTCTTAGGAGACACCATAACTTATTAAGCTTATAGTCCATCCTCACCCCACCAGAAATTTCTATAATTCTAGTGAGTTTTCAAATTGCTGATATTCAGTTAAATTAAGTCAATTACATTCTTTAATGCTACAGAAAACATCTGATGAGCTGTGTGCTATTTGCGCAGAGCTGTGGCATTCGGCTTAGGCATTTAAGTTACTCAAGCACAAGTTAGCAGATTTCAGAATGAGTAATGTAATCAGTAGCTGCAAATTTGTGTTAGAACTAAGACTGATTAAGGCTTTAGCTTTTGGTGTTGGTTATGGTAAGAATTCATAGCTTAGTTCCAGTTTTGAATTATAGTTGTCTTGCCTTTGAAAGCATGAAACTAGTTCCATTTTAAGGTTGGTATTTTATATACCGACCACAATAATAAACTCTGAACTATCTTGAGACAACAAGGAGCAGATGCCATCTTGAAGAGAAAGATTAAGTCTGTATTTGGAGAAATGGAAATCTCATGGCACCTTTTACAAGGGTAGTCTCTTAACTTTGGAGGATGTCGATTTTCTACCTGCTAATTCAATGGTTTGTAATCCCTGGCTAAAAGTAAGGATGTGGAGTGACCTGTTTTTTACAAGCTGCAAGGCAATGTTGTTGGAACCAGGAACTCAAACTTAGCTGTTTTATAGGCTCTTTGTAAATAGAAATGAGTGATGGTGTTGTACATTGTTGCTTCAAAGGTTTCCTGAAAGGTTTCCTGGGTTATGTGTGAGTCAACCTGCCTTTGAAACTGTCTGGTAGGAGTGCTGGTATAAATTTAGTATAACTTACATAGGTCTAACACCGAAGAAGCAATTATGTGAAAATCTCTTTTTCATTGGGTTAAGTTTTTCTAGCTGTGGCCAAATTTAATTCATAAATTTCGGATAGAGAGGGAAGTAGGAGGATCCAGTGAGTTCTACTAATTTAGGCAAAAGAAGTATCTTTTTGAATTGCAGTTTTCATGTAGTCAGACAAGAATTGATGTCATTTTTTCTAACATCACTTTATAAAGTCATAACTTAAAAGGACTGTAACGAGGCTTGATTATTTCATTCCACTTTTCATCATTATCATAATCCCTTAGAATTTGTAGTGTTTCCCCCACTGTTTAACTACCTAGGACAGTTCCTCTAACATAGTAGGTGTTCAATAAATATTTGTTAAAAAAAAGAATTGATAAACACATTTAAATATGCTAAGACCAAAAGATTTTGACTGTACAATAATCTCGGAAGTTTAACCAAAGAATCAGTGATATATCAGTTAATAGGAAATAAATCATTAATTTCCTTGGTTAATGACAACCAAACCAGAATTCTTCCTAGAAGTCATCTGTCGGATGATAAAATTTTAAAGAACATAATCATTTATAATCTCCTTTTTCCTTTGTTAATATGTGATCAGTGTTTCTGTAATTCATTGTTTTTACTGGGGGAGGTATTGCTGGGCTATATATGATTATGAAGATATTAATAATAACATTAATTAGTAAGTATCAGTTTCAAATTTTATATGTGATTGGCATTCTGGGAAAAATGCTATTTCACCACAAAGAAAAGACTGGCTTTCAGAAAGTAACCATATTCTTCAATTAACCAAAAGACAGAAGACAAATGGATTTTACTGATGTCTTAAATAATCAATGATCAAGAGAAGGGAAAAAAGTAAATCTCTTTGATTGATTTCTTTCTCCCAGAGGAAACCTAGAATGACAAAGGAAATGCAAGCTGCTCCAGACACTTGACTTGCAAATCAATTTGGCCTGGATTATAAGCGGGAATTAAACCCTAATAAAAGGTAGAGGGCTGGTGCTAAAACAACAGGGACTAAAGCACGAAGCTTTGCCATTGACAGTGAATGACTAAAAAGCCGTGTGTCAAAACAAGACTATAATTTGGCTAGCTATACTACGGGGGTAATACAACAGCTGCAGGTCAGGTTACTGTGTCTCCGTGTAAAGATCTGAAGGATCCACTGGCTGCGTCCAGCTCTTGGTCCCCATTTAAAAATGCTTAGAAAAACTGTAGCCCTTCCTGGCATGTGGGCATTTTTTTGTTGAACAGACGCTCTATTAATGGAAAAAAAAAAAAGTCAAATGGCACACTGTGCTCTCTCAGCTTTTCTGGGAAAAAGTAACAATGAAATGATTCCACCATTAGTATTATTTACAACTTTGAACCAGTATATTTAAGCTATAGCTTTAAAAATCATTTTCATTTCCAGACCACAGTTTTAGATCATAAAACCCAACCAAATGCTAAGGTAGGAAAAATTCAGTACTCCTATTGGCCTAAAATCTGTCATTCTCTGATGTGTGGTATTACACCTACTGTGTGTGTTGAGGGAGGCATGTACGCGAGTGTTTTCATAGGTAATCTGTGTATTTAGGCAATATTTAGGGTTAGGTTATAAATATATATATGAACGTTTGGAACAGAAGCTCTCGTGGCTGGAAGGTTAATCCTGTGTAGCAGTGACTTTTGACCTCAATTAGACAGATAGGGGAAAAAGCTCTGTTTTTTGTTTGTTTTCCTGTTTCTAGATTAAGCATCTCTTTGGAAATGAAGCTACAAAACAGAGACCCAGTCCAACATAAACAAGTAGGTGTCAACCTTCTTGTGAAAGTAAAGCTGAACTGAATTAAATATCCATCTTTTTAGAATCTAGACTGGTATTCTACCCTTCAATTCTGCACAGAGACACCTCTGCCCCACTCTGCTGCACTGTGTTCCAAGCATAAGCTGAGTGCTTCACATGTAACTATTTCAAAGGCTTGCAATGGTCTAATCAATATGGCACACAGGATTTTTCATGTGCTCAAATGAAGGAACAATAGTTTCTTGTCATTTTCTCTTTGGGCCTGTGTTCTTTAGATTGTATTGATAGGGGGGAAAATTTGGAGATCAAGCACTAAAAACTGTAATTTTACAGACAACATGAGATATGCTATCAAGATTTGAGCAAAACCCCAATCTGAAATAACCCAAGGGGTTTGTCATTCAAAAGGAGCATCCCTGCCCCCATCACTGCTACCTCCATAAAGACCAGCCCAAAGCTGCTTTAATGTTAACACTAACGGTTCTAAGGTTGGGTTGGCTCACTGTGGGGGTAGAGTAGGGGCTGTAACCAACTGCACAGTGGAAGAGCTGCCAAGTAAACATGTTTTCCCCAAGTCAAGTCTTAGTAGAAACTCTTCCATTGGAGGACTTTCTCTAGACCAAACATTTTTAAATTCAGTGAAATAAAATAGTATTTTTTAAGGACTTGAGATCTACAATGTATTTATATCTGTATTTCTAAACATCCAAGTCTAAGAGACAAAAAATAAGTAGTGATGCAGTCACTGAATAGCAAGGCATGTCCACATTTCAAAGAGGCATAAAATATGAAATGACATAACAATAGAAGGTCAAGAATATGAAACAGATTTAGCATAGTCATATTGCATTGGAACTAAAAAGTTAGAACACACTATTTAGTTACCTAAACTAATTTACAGGAAAACAGGATCTTAGAAGTCCTCCGACGAACCAAGTGCAGATAATCTAAAGGTGGGGAGTGCATGTTTTATTTCTATCTGTCCCCTTTTATAAGAGAACATGAGGTAATTAGAAAGTATTCAATGCATTCTGGACTGTCCTGCTAATTGTCCCAGGCAAGAGAAATCAAAATGCTTCAGAAAAGTAAGGCCTAGTTGAGTATTTGGGTAGAGGCCCCCACTTGAGTCAGCTAGTCACTAAGTGTAAATTTCATCAGACACTCATTTTTGTAGAGACGGATTGATCACGCTGTAGAAAAAGGCTGGTTGCTGAGGCTGTGTCTCTTCCATGTTTTGTGAGCCTCCTCTGCTTTGACCGAGTTAGGTCTTGAGAGTGGTGAAGGAAAACTGGTCATTTTTCCTTCATAAAGTATCATTGAATTGATTCCTCTATTTAATTCTATGAACCTTATAATACTTACAGATTAAAAAAAAAAAATTTTTTTTTTTAATTTTTCATCTCAAAGAGTTCTTAGTCCCCACCCCTCACAAGGTACCATGAAGGGGCACTAAAGTGCATTTTGATGCAGGGGAGTAGAGTTTGAAGGTGCTGTCCAAGCTAAGAACCAAGATGATGGTGTGTTTAAAAAAGAAAGGCAATTCCTTCTACCTCCATCTCTGGAGTCAGCTGAGGGAGGGCAATGAACTAGGCCCTCACCAGAGGATTGTCCTAACTCTTAACTTTAGAGAAAACTGTGTAAGGACCTGCACATACAGACTCATTTGTTTGTCCCAAATAGCAAAAATAGGCCTATTTCACCCTTAAGAAAGTATTTGCAAATCTGATCAGACATGATCATAAAAACGTGAATGGATTCCAGAGGCAATCCATGTGGGCATGCTCGGTGGTACTAACTATGCATCTTCAGCTGAAAAGAACATGCTGCAGTTCATTTTCATCAGAATATGACTTCTAGCTACCATAAATAAAATACACATGGGGCAATTAAATCTTTTTCTTACAATAATAACTTTTACATTAAAAAGTCACCATCATCTTCAGATATATCGAAAATTAGGACTCTAAACCTTATTTCCCAGTCTTAGTTAACAATCTTGCACAGGCCCGATAATCCAAAACTTGGAGCTCTGATCTACACAGCTTGGCAGGTTTCACACAGTTTGACAGGTAGGCAACTGTGAGATACGCTTTTTTTAAAATTAGCATTTTCTATCAAAACAGTCTGAAATCATTTAAAATCCTCATAGAGACTGCATTTGTGCAATGGCACAGTCAAGTAGCTAGAAAGGAGAAAACAAAATACAGTCTGGAAGCTTCACCACGGGCCAAGTTTTCTTGGTCCTCAGTTGAAACCACAACGAGCCCAGGAAATCCAATTAAATACAGCGCTTTAAATAGGAGAAAAGCTGGTCCTAGAATAACTTAAACTACTAAACAGGGACAGTCTCGACCACGGGCGATTTGATGCACTCTTCGTGCAATCTACTCTTTTCTGCAAGGCTCAAAGGATCTTCAGCAGGATGCTCTGAAATGTGACTGTCACCATTCATCGCAGAGACAAATCCTTCCTGGGAGGGGCCTTTCAAGTAGGAGTGAAATTCCACTTGAGGATGACTGGACCTGTGTTCGGGATATAAGCTATTGCAGGGCACGCCGCCGTCGTTTTCCGAAGAGGAGCAGCAAACGATGACCGAGGGGTTGGCGGCTGGGTAGTGGGAGGCGCCGTAGGCCTCTTCGGCTTGCCGGGCGTAGTCCACGAACTGCTCCGGGGTCATGGTGTAAGGCACCAGCGAGAGGGTACCGCTCTTGACAGTGTCTCTTTCCGGATAGTTCTCAGAGATCTGGTTGGGAGTTCCTGGAATGTGGCTATCTATTTGGTAATAGAGGGTGGAAGAGTTGGCATAAAAAGGCGCGTTCTTTGCGTGGCTCTCGTGGACGGCGGTGCCATCGGAATAACAAAGGACGGAAGGAAGAGGGACCACCTCGGCGTGGGGACCCAGACCTTCCACGAAACTGTCCCCTTTCTCGTCGTCGTCCTCTTCCTCCTCCTCCTCCTCTTCCTCCTCCTCCTCCTCGGACTCGCTGGGGGCCAGGCTCTGCGTGCTGGAGTCGGTGACTCCGCTGCAGAAACTGCTGCCATCCTCCTCCTCCTCCTCCTCCTCCTCTTCCCCCTGGCAGTCTAACTCCTCGGCCGACTGCAGGTGCAGCACGGCAGCCTGCGGTTCCGTTTCAATCTCGAAATTGTCTGCGAGAGCATATTCGACGGAGTGAGCCACCGGGCCCATGGAACTACCGTGCGCGCTTATCTCCCCGTGGCAGCCGTTCAGCGCGGGGATTTGCTGCTCTCGGTTTTTCTCCAGTTCAAGTTTCATTATTGTGTGCAAAAAGTGAGTCCGGACGCGGATAGGATTAAATTCAATTCTACCTGCTGTGTTACTACATCCTTCTTTAGTGCAGCCACAGGGGAAAGACATTCGATCCACCTTGGGAAGAAGAACACAGATTAGCCCCCCTGCAACTCTTAACAAATCAAATAAAAATCCGGTACCTCACGGCAAACCCTTGGAATCTGGGATGACAAACCCACTTACACCAGAATAGATGACAATCAAACAGCAAACAGAAACAAAAGGGGAAGTGAAGGCTTAGGACAGAAGAGTTAAACTAATTTTAAACCTGTGCTCCATATAGAAATGAGCCGATGGTATGGTTTTAGTTCATTTATCCCTCCTGTGCTTTCTTTACTTCTGTTTCCATCCTCCCTTATACCTCTCTCCTGCCCACTAATTTCGGTCCCCCCTTCCCCTCCACCAAAGTGCTTCTCTCCTTTTCCTGAGCTCTCTTTTTTCAGCAGCAAGCCCAATTTTAAACAAAGCTCACATGCCCAATTTTAAACAAATTTACTGCCCTCATACCTATCTGCTATTTTTAGTCTAAATAACATGACACTCCTCACACTAGCCATGAGTTTTTTCTTTTTGTATTATAAAATGAACTTCTCTGCCTGAGACACCATTTAGTGTTATGCAGCCTGATAATTCACTCGCACTAGTTCACTGTCTTATCCTTTTGGGTCCTTGGTACTTGATGCACTGTGGGGGCTGCGATAGGTATGCACATTCATGACTGTGATTGGTGGACTCCGGTTTAGTTGCTGGCTCCCCTTCCCCGGTCCCTCCCTTAGACTACAGGCTTCTCTAGAGAAGCTGCTTATTTAATCAATACCCCTGAATTACTCCAATAATTGGACTCTGTAGATAGAGTGATTGGGTTCAGCAAGGGCTGTAAGACTGAGCTCCTCACTCAGGTGATGAGTGGAATTCCGGGCATCCCAAGGAACGCCTAAGATATGCTTTCTGTCTTAGACCCCATCTGTGTGCAGACCAGATTACAGGCAACAGGGAAGAACTTGCCTTTCTTGCTACCTTATTCAAGTTCAGGAATTTCCCATGTTACAGAGAAGAAAGCAGATTCGATCCCTATCATCCTGGCCCCAACAAAAAGCAGTAGCAGATGTCAGAGCCAGAATCTAGAGCCGCTTTCTAAGCTGTGATTTCCTTTTCTGTGAATCCACCTCAAGCAACTGCTCAACTGATGAGAACTGCCTTCTCCTTTTGTCTGCCTGAGGGCTTTAACTGAAAAAGTTAAATTTCTGCGTAAAATACCACCCCCTGTCTAATCACATAGCACCAATGATACAGATGGATAGGAACCTGAGAATTATCTAGTTCAGGGGTTGGTAAGCTTTTTTTTTTTTTTTTGTAAAAGGCCAGAGAATAATTTTAAGCTTTGTGAGTCATACTCTCTCTCCAGCAAATACTCAACTCTGCTGTAGAGTTATGAAAGCAGTTATAGGAAACATGTAAACAAAAAAACAAAAACATGGCTGTGCCTCTATAAGACTTTATTTACAAAATCAGGTTGTGGGCCAGATTTGACCTGTGAGTAATCATTCCCCAACCCCTGATCTAGTCTAGCCCATTCAGGTCAGAGGTGCGAAAATTGAACCCAGTAAGCTTACCTGACTTGCCAGTTTCACATAGTCGCAGAAAACAGAGCCAGGAAAACTCAGTTTTCTGAAGTTCCAGTCTAATTATTATTCCACTAGTCTGCACCACTTCTAACCAATCATCATTTTACAGCCCATGGATGGATTAGAGAATGCAAACTCAAATGGTGGGGATGACATGATCTCCCTGACTGCTTGTTAGAAGCCAAAATGAGCTCGTATAATAAATGAATCCAAGGGGAAACAATTTCAACTGATAATTGCAGCTTGGATTGCCTTTCACACTATGTCATATATGTATATATATATTATGTAATATGTGTATGCTGCTGCTGCTGCTGCTAAGTCACTTCAGTCGTGTCCGACTCTGTGCGACCCCATGGACGGCAGCCCACCAGGCTCCACCATCCCTGGGATTCTCCAGGCAAGAACACTGGAGTGGGTTGCCATTTCCTTCTCCAACATGTGAAAGTAAAACGTGAAAGTGAAGTTGCTCAGTCTTGTCCGACTAGTAGCGACCCCATGGACTGCAGCCCACCAGGCTCCTCTGTCCATGGGATTTTCTAGGCAAGAGGACTGGAGTGGCTTGCACATTAATATATTATATATACACATACACATTTAATATTATGTATACTATGTATATAATACATATAAATATTATATATACAAATAATATATAATATATAAATAAATATATGCGTGTATAGGTAATACAAATACATAATATATAAAATATTTTATATATTGTGTATGCATATATTTACATAGATATATATATGCATGTTTATATAATATATATTATGCATAAGTATATATATTACATATACTCATAAATGTCATTGAATTAGTATTTCTCTCATCTTGAATCATGTGTCTTGCCTTGCTTCAGAGTTTTTTCCACGTGTGGGAAACTTCATTATATGTAACACAACTGCCTCTTTAGTGGGTAGTGTATAATGTCTTGCCTTTGGGTTCCCTGAAATCCCAATTCTTACCTGACACTTAATGCCTGCCAGGCTGCAGGTACATGTTTCTGGATCACAGAACACCCGGCAGTCACAACCACAGTCCTCTCGAGACAGGCGGATGGCCCTCAGCTCATGCTTTTCCTCCACATCAATCTTTTTAACTCCAGAGGCCCGCAGCAGTGCTCTTCGTTTTTTTGTTGGCAGGGGTTGAAGAAAGAAGTACTCATCCACCTCGGTATTGTCTAAATCGATATCATCATCAGAAATGTCATCCACAGTAAGAGTGCTCGCTTCTTCAGATTCCACGGTGCCATTCTTCGTCATCTAGAAATACAAAGCAGCAAATAAGAGACTTAGCAGGTTTGAAAATCCCCACTTTTGCACTTGGTAAGAATGAAGTTATTATATAACACTATGTCCCCATAATCCATAAGTGTTTGTGGAAAGGTGTGGGAGATTAAGAGATCTACACTTCCATTTATAAATGATTCATATGGGGTGAAAAATAAAAAACAACAACTGTGAGTCAAATCATTTCCTCTTACTTTTCTCTTTAGAGAAGTTACAGGAAGGCACACGAACATATCAAAATGATAGGCTTTTATATGGAACAAGACCTGTTAATTGAAACTCTTAACCTCCTAATCTAGGAGCTACAGTTGTTGGAGCTTTTAGCCAGCGTGATGTGAAACAGGCCAAAGGTTACAGATGCCCATCAGTGAAAGCTATCTTTAGACTCAGTTCATGATGGACATATTTGATGTTGGGGTAAATGAGTCCTTGTTCAGAGGTGATAGCATCTTAGTAGAAGCTGCTGCCACCTAAATCAGCAAAACATGTCCTTGAAACAACAACTCTGTTTTTTGGGCTCCAGAGAAGCCATGTACTTGGAAATAAAGTTTTGCTGCCCTGTGCTGTTGGGATTACAAACATGGTTTCTCTACAGAATGTTCCATGAACGAGGCCTTGATATGAAGCAGCCAATCAGGTCAGTGTGCTCTCAGTAAGACAAGAGCAGATGGCAGTGAGGCAGGCTCTTGCACACAGTACCCAAACAAACTCTGCCCTCAAAGGAGTTCATAGGAGACTACCCACAGCAGTACCTTCCGCAATAGAGCCTCTGTGGGCGGCTGGGTCTTATACCGTAACTGTTCTCTTCTATGTATATTTCTTTTCTAAATTAATTTCATTCATCAGGAAACCCAGAGTCAGTATTTCACTTCTTACTGCCATATCACCTGTACATAACATGTTTTCTTCATAGAAAAGCATTTAGAAAGAGACACTTTCTCTGAATATGAGCAAAACATACATTCTGAGAAGCAGCACAGGAATAAATGCAGAAACTCAGTAAGGGACTATTCAAGGAAGTTCTAAATAGAAGTTTTTGATTCTTTAGCTTTTCAATGCATTACTTTATGGATTTCATTAACTGTCATCATTACTGTGCTTTCTGATCTTAACAACAATTCAGTTAATACCCAGTTAAAATACCTTGGTGACTCCAGACATCATTTTCTCATCTTCATAGGAAAAACTCTGACATTTAGAGAAGAATATTTATTACTGACCAAAAATCCCAAACTTGACAACTTGACAACTCTGAATGTATTGAAAAACAAATAAAAGGTTGATCTTTGCCCTCAGGTGGAGGAAACAACACAGTAGCAAGTGTGTGTGTGTGTGTGTGTGTGTGTTGCAAAGAGTCCCTGAAATACATTCTCAAAAGCTGTTGATTATATAATTTTTTTTTATTTCAGAGCTTAAATCTGTGTTCTAACAAAGTTAGACATTTCCTTTTATTGGGTTTTGCTCCTTGCCGTGATCTGTAATTTATTACCTTCCTTGAAATTTCTTTATAAATGCATTGGTTAAGCTGTTTTCACTTTTCTTTGATGTCCACTAATAGGATATTACTTTGTTTGGCTGCTATTAGCACTTTTGTTCATTCTTATTTGCCCACAGAAGCATCTTTCCATCTGTAAAGATTTGATTTTTGAAGGAATTCAAGTGTATAATTGCCTAACATATACTCAATCCTCTGAGACAGGTAAATCTGCATTAACCAACCGGAGGGTTACCTTCCCTATTTGGTCATCTCTGTGGCATTTAAATTATGTTTTCATTAATTCCTGGCTTGTCTATGTGAACTTCATCAAAATTCTGACCCCGCAGCACATGCAGGACACCCAGGACTCAGCATGGTTCATTTCAGTGCCTCCTTCCTACTTAATCTCCATGCGCTATGATATTCATGCTCCCTGTGTAGCTGGTAACACCACAAAAACAACAAAGAACTTCATTTCATATTAACAGGGTTTGATTTAAAAAAAAAATAATGGCGGCAGTCATATAACACATGAAATCTAAAAATCAATGAAAATAAGCAAACATTTTAAAAACGTGAAAATTTTTAGGACAACATGAATAACCCAACTGGCATCTAAGAATGAAAAAGAAACAACTGTATCTCAAATAAACTACAGATGATGCTCATTCCAATACCACATGATCCACTGATCCCATTCCCGAGCATTTATCTGGAGAAAACCATAATTTGAAAAGATACATGCACCTCAGTGTTCATTCATAGCAGCACTATTTACAATAGCAAAGATATGGAAGCAGCCTAAATGACAGAAAACTGATAAAGAAGATGTGGTATGTGTATATATGCGTATATATATATATGTCTGTGTGATGAAATACTAGACAGAATGAAATTATGCTATTTGCAGCAATGTGAGTGGACCTAGAGATTATCATAAGAAGGGAAGTAAATCAGACAGACAAAGATAAACATCGTATGGTATTGCTTACATGTGGAATTTAAAAAAAATGATAAAATGAACTTATCTACAAAACAGAAATAGATTCAGAGACAGAAAAGAAATTTATGATTACCAAAGGGAAAGGAGAGCAAAAAGGATAAGTTAGGAGTTTGGGATTAAAATATACATACTACTATATATTATATAAAATAGATAGCACAGGGAACTCAATATCTTGTAATAACCTATGATGGAAAAGATTCTGAGAAAGATATATATATATATATATAAAACTGAATCACTTTGCTGTGTACCTGTCACTTAAATTACAATAAGTAGTTTCATTTTAAAATAAAAATTCAATTAAGAATCTACAAATCCTTGATACAGAGTGCAAACTATTTTTAATCTTGTTCAAGAACACACAAGCACTCTAATCAAGATTTTCAAAATCTCATATTATCACTGAAGTGGTCTGGCAAGGTTTTTCCTCACCTATCCAATATCATCTCTGCCATTTCCAGTGAAGACTGGAACTATTCCAGTTCATCTAGTTAACTGGCTTGTCTCCCCTCCTCACAGTCTCTGGCTTGTGTGTAACCACTGACAGGTACTATTCTCTGCTGGCCCCTCGGAAGTCTTTCTCCAACTCTCTCCTCCAGGATATGCCCATTTGCACCTTTAAAACTCAGGCCAAATCTACTGAGTTTAAATGCTCTTTTAAATTAGAGTACTGCATACATTATTTCCAAATACATTTTCTATATTAGAGCAATGAAGAAATAAGTCAATGAGCATTTTATTTCTGTTCACTAACTCATGTTCATTTCGCTTTCAAGATCTAGCGCAACAAACTCTGGGGAGTCTTGCAAGATTTCCTCATCTGTTTTTGCTGACTCCTTTACCCCATGACCCATCATCACAGGAATATTTATTTTGTACAATTGTTTCCTCTCTGACATGAATGATACCTTTAAATGCCTTTTTCCCATCAAAACAGAATCATTGAATTTTCAGACATTAGTTCATCAAATGCAGCCTCCTTTATCTTATGCATTCCTGAAGCTCAGACTATTAACAATTACATCTTCTCTAAGACATGCTTATAGAATCTAATCCCCTGACTTCTATTTTAGTATGCTTTTCCCTGCATAAAACAGATGGATTCCAAGTTTCCAATGGTACCTAATGCAGTATGGGGACTATTAATATAATGTAGAATTAAACCACAATGTGTCTAAAAAGTTCCTTTGTTTATAAAAATAAAAGCATACAGAGTAATGAGCACATTCAAAAAAATGCTCTCTTTTGAAGTTGATTCCTTAGAAAACAATCTGTATCTTGGACCATTTCTGGCTCAGTGCTGTTTTCCCAAAGAATGCTGCCTTTCCAAGAGCTCAAAGAAGGTTTGCCAAAATATGTGGTTTAAGGAGACCATCAAATGATACTGACCTTCAAACCTGCTTTTGTGTGCGTGTGTGTGCATGTGAGTGTGTGTATGACAGAGAATGAGAGAGAGAGATTGGAGTTGGGGTGAAAGGTGAGAGAATCAGATATGAGATAATAATAGCAATATGAATAACAATAGTTTTGAATCTGCATGTCACTGCTTCAAGCACTTTATCAGCATAAGCTCACTGAGCATCACAAAATATCTCATAAAGTAGATATTAACATTAGATTGTTTAACTGATGGGGAAACTGAGGCACAGGAATGCTAAATAACCTGTCCAAAATCATAGGCAGTGAGGTATGTACTATGTCAGAATCCTAAATATTTAACTCTGCAGCTTGTGTTCTCAACTGCTTTGATAATTATTTAGATACACTCTTTTTATATATTTAATATATATTCAGTAATCTTTTGTGGTTATTTTACATTAGGGTCTAGGTGTGTTGGTGCACAAGATATGGGTCTTGAAATCAATGGATTAAAGAGAAGAGGAATCTAGTAATTTTTGAAGGCGGGAGGAGAAGGGAACGACAGAGGATGAGATGGTTGGATGGCATCGCTGACTCAATGGACATGAGTTTGAGTAATCTCCGAGAGTTGCTGATGGACAGGGAGGCCTGGCATGCTGCAGTCCATGGGGTCACAAAGAGTCAAACACGACTGAGAGACTGAACTGAACTGAACTGATAAAGATTTCCTAACTGAACTTGGACACAGGGCACTGAGACCATGTGGAAGGGGCAACTGGAGGCTCAAATGGTAAAGAATCCACCTGCAATGCTGGAGACTGGCGTTTGATCCCTGGGTTGGGAAGAGTCACTGGAGATGGGAAATGGCAATCCTCTCCGGTATTCTTGCCTGGGAAATCCCATGGACAGAGGAGCCTGGTGGGCTACATCCATGGGGTCACAAGAGTGATACAACTTAGTGACTAAACCACCAGAAGTGGCATCTAGTGGTGGGGCAAGTGGTGGAGTGAGGAGGTTAAACTTCACATCTAAGCTTGAATCTGAAGATGGAGTAGCAGTTAGCTGAACAGGTGGAGGCAGAAGGCAGTCCCTGCTGAGCAACAATAGCTTTAAAGGCCTGAGATGGGACAGAGCCTTCACTGGCCTACAAAATACCCAGACTAGGTGAACTTGTATGGCATCCCTTCCTGTCTTGACCCATAAGCAAAAAACAAAAAGTAGATAAACAGAACGTTTTCAGAAAGTAGCATCCCCCTTCCTCCGCCTTAGCCATCTTCAGGTGATAAGTAATCTCTTAACTCATAATTTGATTTAATGATCCTTATCTTATATTTATCTCATTTATGTGTATGTGTGTTTACACTGTATTGGAAATATCTCAAGGGATGCTGTGTGTGTGTGTGTGTGTATTTGCTTTGTTTTAATGATGCTACTTAAGATAGGACTTAATTCCTTGAGCCACTGTGTAAACTTGTCCAGACTCACTCTACAAATTAAAGGATTATAGCTTTTCTTAAACAGAATTGAAACTCCTTACTTTTGCAATTCTATCTGTTATGTACTGATAAGTATGAGTAAACAGTTTCCAAAGCCCAAGAGAGTAAAAGTTTTGCCCATCTAAATATGTTTGAGGGATGGGACATGTTACACATTGCTTCCAGAATCAGCAGAGTGATTCTTAGACTATCCTGAATCAAGGACCAGATGGGATGGGGGAGTGAGTGGGATGGGGGATTTGTGAGTGGGAGATTGTCAACTCAGTAGTCAATTTTTTTTTCTATATCATGTAGTGGACATTTTATGCTGTAAATTCCAACAAGATGAACTTTTTGATGAATAAGGCTTGAAGAAACTAATTTAATGTAAAATAATTATAGCAAGGGAAACAGTACTGAAAATGTGGATCGACCATAACGCTAAAAACAAAACAAAAACCCACTAAAATAAAAACACTTCCTTTCAGTGGTTTAAAGTGTTCTTAATAATAAAAACTCCTGGTTATTACAAAGTCATTAACACATGTATCAATGATAGTGGCAATAAGAATGTGAAAAAATAATTCAATTCCACAAACACAGATTACTGCCTATAATAATGAGGATGATGTGGAGAATGACCCAAGCCATCATATATTGAAAACCAGGTACTGAACTCTCTACTTTATATAAATTATCTCACCTGATTTGCAAACAATCCTAGGAAGTATTTTAACAGTTGAGAAAATTGGAGCAAGGAGAAGATAATTTGCCAAAGTCTAGCTACTTAGATAATTGGTGATTGTACTGAGAATCAAACTCAGGTTTGGTTTGACTCCAAAGCTTGAGCCAGGCTCACAAGACCAGTTTGGAGTGAAAATTCTTAGAGTAATATTAATAGAAAACCTGTACAGAAGAAAAGAGAAGGATATGGTTGCAGTTATACTCCAAGAGCTGATCTCAGTGCTGTGGGGCAGGAGGTAAGAGAGCAGAAAAGCTTCCTTATAGCTCATTCAGAAATTTTAAAAAATTTATGATTCATACACAGAGAATAAGAGCTCAAAAAAGAATACAGGAAGCCAGCTGAAGATATGACATTCTCACCAGTTAGCATTTCCTTTGAGTAATCTATTTTGTGAGCTTGTGGAGGTGTTCTTTCTAATAGACATGCCAGCAAAAGAAGCTAGTCCAAGTGATAGCTACCACTGTTGAACTCATCTGTTACTTTTGATTCTCTCAGCTGACTTGTAACTCATTTATCCTATGCTATATGCTTAGTCACTCAGTCGTGTCTGACTCTTGGGACCCCATGGACTGTAGTCCACCAGGCTCCTCTGTCCATGGAGATTCTCCAGGCAAGAATACTGGAGTTGCCATTCCCTTCTCCAGGGGATCTTCCCAACCCAGGGATCGAACCCAGGTCTCCCGCATTGCAGGCTGATTCTTTACTGTCTGAGCCATCATCGCTTACCCTGGGGGGGCATTTAATCAGCATAGTATGCTGCCTAATTTTGATATTAGTTTTGGAGATTGGTTTTATGTTTATCTCCCTCATTATAATGGAAGTATGTTGAGAACAAGGACCACCAGCTACTAGTCTGCTAGGGAGATGACGGTGTAATAAATATGATAGAGTATGGTAAGTGCAACAAAATATATGAGCAAGTTACAAAAGCAGTGGAGAGGAGGAAATGACAGACAAACAAAATGGGAGGGAGATACAAAGACACAAAGTTGAATCATTTACTTCCCGTTCTGATTCCAGTCTGTATCAAGGAGAAAAATCTTTAAACAAGAAATGGGAGAACAGATACGTTAGGAAGAATTTCATGTAAAAAAAGAAGGTGGGAGATAGTGAAAGAGTGCCCAGCAGTTTTATGTAAGAATCCTTAGGCCTGGGCTATTCATGTTTCAAATCAACAAAAAAGTTGAAAGTTATGACTGCTCTGTCTAGTATCTGCAAAGAATCATGGGGAAAGGAATTAAAAGGTAATCAAAATGCAAGTGAATTATTATTTTTAAAAGTGCAAATTCTAGATAAAATTCCAAAGCAAGATGATTTAAAAAGATGGTCTCTGTTCAGGTGAGAACAGGGACAGTGACTATTAGACTATTGCCTGGGCTCACTAGGGAGAGAATGTCCATTTGTCAAATTAAAGTCCACGCAGAATCTTAACCTATTAAACAAACAAAAGTGAAAAAGGTATCCAAAGCCCTGACCCCATGGAACATAACTGGAAAACCAGTGATCTAGTCTTGAGATTCTCTGACCAAGATTCTTATGTTCTAGACATGGAAGGATGGAATACCAGCTGATTAATAAGGGTATGGTTGAATGTATGGATTTTAGTTAGTTGAAATGTTGAAAATATTTCAAAGAACAGGGATACTTAGCTTCTTTGCACCACCAATAAGGCGTGTGCTGCTTAGAGATCCTATTGGCAGTAGAGACCAACCTAGGAAAGGAATCTCCATGAAGGTCTCCATGGAGTGGTGACAAGGACCCTCAGAAAGGGTATCATGAACTTGGCCCTGTCTTGTTAAATGTAGTTTTTAAATAATATCTTGGATGGATAACTAAAATGCAGGTTAGCACATTTTTCAGATGACAAGATCAAGTTCATTCAAATAAAAAACCCAAAATTTTATTGCCTGCTCTCTGTACACCATGTATACTACTAAAGAGGATTCTTACCCAGGAGATGTTAAAAAGTTTTAATTTTCATGGTGATGCAGACCTGATTTACCAGGCCTGATATGCATGTTTGCTTCCTTGTCTTTTTGTTGTTGTTGTTTTACTTACCACCAGCATAATATGAACAAACAAACTGATTAAGATCCAAAAAGCTCCTGTACCTTTAGCATATACCTTGTGGACAGAGTATCTACAGCTTGGTTAGCAGGGAATGTAACATATTCCTATGCCCTGAAAAAAATCCCATCTTGAGTACAATGCCAGATCAAGTTCCATAATTTTTAATTGGAGCATAAATGCTTTATAATGTGTTTGTTGCTGCTGTACAACAGCATGAATCAGCTTTATGTACATGCATGTCCCCTCTCTCATGGGCCTCACTCCCACCCCACCACCAGGTTCCATATTTTGAGGCGGACATTAATAAACAGCATTATATTCAGAAGAAGTAACCAAGGCTATAAAGTTTCTGGAAAACAGGAACGTTAGAGAAAAGAACTAAGGGTGTTTAAATGTACAGAACAGAGACACATGGAGCCCATTTAACCTATTGTCAAATATTTGCATGTCCATCAAGACTGCTTTAAAACACCTGGAGTTGGAGAACAGGGACAAGATTTATTCTATGTCTCTGGAGGCCAGAATTAGGGTCAGAAGGTATAATTAGATGATAGCAGGTTGATCAATATGAAAAAGAGCTTTCTAACAATTAGCACTACAAAATGGAACGGGCTTTCTCAAAAAGCAGTGTGTTTATATATAGTAGTATATATATATATATATATATATATATATGTTAATCCCAACCTCCTAATTTATCCCTATCCTTCTTTCCTCTTTTGTAACCAACTATACTTCAATACGTTTTTTTTTTAAAAAGCAATGTGCTTTGGGTTGCCAGAGATGTGTAATAAGAGGCTGGATGTACATATCTGCATTTGTTTACCCAAATACACATAGGATATATATCTGATGAAAGGAATTCCTGGTTACATATTCTGAGTTGAATAAATAACCTGGGTGCTAATGTCTCTGGCAAACCAAACTAAAACATTCATATCACTTTGATGTTCAGCCAGACCTTACAGTATAAGTCTTTGGCTCATTAGTTGTTAATTGTAGGTAGCAATTTGGAACCAGATTCATTAAGTTTGGCTGTTTTGTCAGCTGATAAGAATTTCAACAACCTGAATTTACAATGAGTCCTTGGTTTACATATTACCTCAAAAGTCACCAGAAAAGATGATAGTATCAACAAATAAGACATAAATTTTCCATACATTCCTTTATTCTTCCTTCTGGTTTAGACAAACATTGTCTCTTTAAGCAGAGGCTAATAAGCGAAATGAATCCAAGAGTGTGCTGGTAAATATTTAATAACTATGTCTCTGAAAAAAAAGGGAGGGGTGTTTCTAATGTGTTGTCAAGTTTATTGTGTTTGTCTAATGTTGCGTTTGTTTTGTGCTTGTCAAGTCCCACAATATGACTATTCCCATCATTGGTGATTTCAAGCTACTGTGGGGGAAGAGATGAATCCAATCCACTTCAGTGATGAATTTTTATAAGCTGACTCCAGAACACCACTGCATGAATCCCACATATTAATGAGAAGAATCAGCCAAATGGATGTCTCCTGAACTAGAAGATCACTGTTTATTGCATAGGAAAACTGTAGAGATTTGATTACATATGCTTACTGTTTCCACTTAAATAAAAATGCCAGCATTTTTGAAGGAACCTATTCTTAAATGTATTGCATTTGTGCAGGGCTGAAGCCCAGCCTCTCAGGATGCACCACTTTGGTTAGGTGTATTTTCCCTGATCCTCTCAAAATATGCTGCACATATGACATGGCAAGTATTTGGGAAGTCCATGTTTTCCATTTGGTGTCGGAGCAGGCCTGCACTGAGCAATGCATTCTGAAGTACCGGTACTATATAAGCTTTTGAGTAGCCTCCACAGAGGCTGACAAATAAATTCTGTACAGAGTTTAAAAATACCAAGACCAGCACACTCTGACCCATCTAGTAAGAACTGTAGTATGAGGAAATAGTTAAAAACATATCCCTAAATTTGGAAACTATAGGTTAGAGATACTTGGCGTCAGTCATCTCTCACAAACCTCTAATGACTTCTATCTGCTAGAGCATTTAGGAGTTTTACTTGAAGGTTAGTTAAATTATAAGACTGTTAAGAGGAAACAAGAGGGCAGGGATGGAAGACTGGGCGTGAAGGTGGAGAATTATAACACTGCACAGGTGAATTACTAACTGAATAAAGCACAGTCATAAATCTAAGACTCTGGGTGAAGGAAATTTAGAGACATTTTAAAGTTTGCTCATTAAAGGAAGAGTTACCATCGGGCAACTCTTTTTTTTATGAAGAAAGAGAGCAAACAACCAAGCATTACTCAAGGAACACATGTTAGCCCCACAATGTAGAAACAGCTTTGACCTGAGAAAGGAGAGGAAGAACGATCAAGGTTGAGAAAACATTGAGAAAAAGAATCCAGTGAAAGTTGTGAAAACTAAGTTACATTTCCTATACCATGGTAATAGAATCCAGAAAAACATAACACCAGAGGCGAATTCAATGCCAAGGTTCTTTTAAAACATAGAAGCAGCCGCCTAATGGATTTTACAGATACACGTGAAATGGGAATAAAGGCTAATGTAATTGTTCAACAGTGTGGTGCAGATGATGAAATCTAAGTACTTAATTTGGAAAAATGTGTAGTATTAAGATGACTGCAATGATTACTGTGAAGAGCATGACATGTCTGAATGGGCTTGACAGGGGAAAAGAACTGTACTCTGTAATTTAGAGATCTAAAGCTAGTTATTTCTTCTAGAAACATGTACTTTATTCAATAAGCTTTCTCTATTAATTGTTTCTAGACAATGTTTGGAACAAACACCACCACCACCAATAAAGGCACACTTGAACCGCCCGCCCCAAGAAAACTGGATTAGTTCTACAAATATAATTATATATATTACTTCTCAATATATCAAACTCATAATTAGACCAAGATGAATCACTGAGAAGACATTTTACAATGAAAAACTAAATTTCTATCCTTGTTTCTGAAGTATTTTATTATAAAGAAACACCAAAACACATGTCTGTGTTCATTTTACTAATCTTAAGACTGTCATATGGGCTTCCCTGGTAGTTCAGCCGGTCAAGAATCCACCTGCAATGCAAGAGATCCCGGTTTGATTCCTGGGTCGGGAAGTTCCCCTGGAGAAGGGATAGGCTACCCACTCCAGTATTCTTAGGTTTCCCTGGTGGCTCAGATGGTAAAGAATCTGCCTGCAATGCAGGAGACCTGAGTTCGATCAGTTGGGAAGATCCCCTGGAGGAGGGCATGGCAACCACTCCAGTATTCTTGCCTAGAGAATCCCCATGGACAGAGGAGACTGGCGGGTTACAATCCATGGGGTTGTGAATAGTCCGACATGACTGAGCAACTAAGCACACAACACAAGGCTGTCATACAGAGTAAAGTTAAGTCAGAAAGAGAAAAACAAATACTGTATATTTGGAATCTAGAAAAATGGTATAGATGATCTTATTTGCAGGTAGAAATAGAGAACAAATGTACGGAAACCGAGAGAGGAAGGGGGGATGGGATGAACTGAGAGATTGGGATCGACATATATACACTATTAATACTAAGTACAAAATATGTAACTAATGACAGCCTGTAGTATAGCTCAGGAAACTACTCACAGTGCTCTGTGGTGACTGAATGGGAAGGAAATCCAAAACAGAGGAGATATGTGTATACATATAGCTGATTCACTTTTCTGCACAGTAGAAACGAACACAACATTGTAAAGCAACTATATGCCAATAAAAATTAATTTTAAAAAAAGGCCCCATTGGAGGAGATGCCATTGTATAAACTGATTCACTGTTTAGAACCTGAGACACCCTGGAAAGATACACAGGTAGAGTGGTAAGAAAAACGACTCCTTTATGTCCTGGAGCTTTTATTTCTCAGGTAAGTAGGAAGGAAATGAACCAGTACCAAGTCCACTGAGTTTCCTGGTGTGTTTTATCTGGTCTCCATAGTGAAGGCTTTGGAAAAAGTTTGACACTGAAAGCTTTGCAAAGTGGTTTTTTTTGGTCAGACGCTCCTTCTCTCTCTTCCCTTAATGGGCAGTTCACTGTCACCCACAGAGGACCATCTCCAGGAAAAACCAAAGTGGCAAAGTTTATCCTTAATAATCCTCCCTTTCTTCTTTGGGTCTCTCTCTCTGCTACTGACCCTCTCTAGCTGCTTTAGCCAAAAAATGGAATCAATTTAGTCACATTCTGTTGCTTATCCCAGAGGTGTATTTCAAAGCAAATGTTATATTGAAAGTGAAATCTCAAGTGTATGATTGAAAATTTTGGATCCGTAATGTTTTTGGAAAGCTAATTTTAGATTTTGGATAGCTAAATCTTAGGCAAACATAGTCAATGATATTTAAAAACTCATAAACGTTAATATACATTTCCTCCATTAATACTCCTCATATTTTTTAGTCAATGAGTCAAACGTTGCTTTGATCTTTTATTAGTTTTCTGTGAAATGTGTTTCCCACTTTCTGAATACTTTCAGTAGGCTTAGATCAGATCACCTTAGAATCCCATTCATTATCTTTTTGCTTGGCATTCATTTGAAAGGAGTGATGATATCCAATGCCTTTTGTTTATATCTTCACCAAAATGGAAAGTTGCATGTTTTCAGTTATCAATGACAAACCAAGGCATGACACCCACTCGGAAGATTGCCTCTTCAACTTGCAACACTAAGCACAATGACAAAAGTAAATCAGTAACAGAAGCCTCTTCCTGCTGCTTCTTCAGCTTGTTAGAAGGAACTCAATAAAAATTATAGTATCAGAATACATCACTGCCCAGTAAGGAGGAATGTTCCTGAAGGTATGTAGCTCCCCCAGTAGTCATTGTGTGTGTGCCAGAAAGGTCACCACAATAAATCTTCTGGTTCTCAGATAGAATTACAGTTCCCCACCTGTTAAAAACCACTACACACAGTACCAAACCCCAGACAGGGATGACTTCCAATAGGTACAGAGACTGTCTTTCCCAACACCTATCAGGGATAATCAATTAATTTTAGAATAGTAAGTAACAAGATAATAGTTTTCTATTGAGTGAGCCAGTTAACATCTTTGTGCTTCTTTTCCTTCAGGTATACACATGGTCTCATAATTTACCTATTCCAGAGGGTTTTTGTCAGGATTAAATTAAATAATGTTTATAAAACACCTGGCAAGTAAAAAAAATCCATCACTATTGTTCTGCCAATATTTGAGTTTGGAGAATGACTTCATCTTTTGAGTAAGGGTTACAATTGGTTTGTAGTGGGTTAGAAAAGCAGAGAGGGGATTTCAGAAGCAAATCTGAGAATTATTATTAAATTAGGCTACATTCAAAGCTATCATGAAGAACAGCAACAATAGTGACTTGTCACCAAAAAAATCTTAAGGGCCTTTCAATGAACTGTGTCAAAAATACCTCCAAAGGAGTTATGAGATTTGCTCTAGGCTAGGTTGTAACCAGCTTCTTTTAAGCAACTGTCTTCTTGCCCAGTTGGGAACAAAGCACATACACGAGGTGCAAAATACCTAAAAACAGGTGTTTTGAAACACACATCACACTTCTGCTAAGTGACTTCATATTGGCAACTAAAGGTACAGGTGACACAAGTGTGCTTATGGTATTTCTGCTACTTAACCAGTGATCCTTTATGTTAAGCATCCTGGATTATGTAAGAAAAATCTTCGTCTTTCTTCCTTTATCATTAGGTAATAACAGGAAGCCATTTACTATAAGCTGATAAATTGATGGATCAATACAAATACAAAGAGTGTCTGTGATCAAGGAAAAGGTTTTCTGAGCTGTGTTTCTCTCCACTTAATCTCTAAGATGGCAGAATGATAGTTATCTCTACCTGGATCCCTCACTGACATCACTTTAATAACTCAAAAGCCTCTCAGAATCACCTGGATTCCTTGTCATATTCTTGTCATTGAGAAAGGTACTATCACCCACAACCCATTCAGTTTTGCAAGCCAGAAATTTAGGAGTCATTCTTGACAGTTCCCCCACTTTCCTTCCAAATCCAACCCATCATCAAGGACTGTTGATTTGATTTCCTAAATTACTCCCTCTGTCCATCACTCTTCATCTCCCCTACCATCAGTGTAATCTAACCTACCATCATCTCTCTCCTGGACTGTTGTAATAGCCTTTCAACTGACTCTATAAGTTCCCCCGACATGGCTACCACTGCCCCTAAACCATTCTCAAATCATAGCATGAACCAGATCACATTATCCTGCCAACTGACCCCATGCCTAAAACTCCCACATGACTTCTGATGGCATTAGGATGAAGAGAAAAGCAATCTTAATCAGACTGGCAAAGCCCAACCCTATCCGCTTAACGTTACTCTACTCCTTCCATCTCTGCTCCAGACTCACGAGCCTCTGCGCGCTCCCCGTGCTTCCTCCTGACACAAGGTAACTCAGCGTTCCCTGCTGCCTGACCCACTCTTACCAACCCTTTCCGCCTAGTTACCTGTTCAGATTTCAGTTCAATCGTCACTTTCTTGAGGAAACTTTCCTTGATATCCAGCCCACATCAATTCTCTGTTACATACTTTCCTAGCACCTAGCAACTCCCCTTTATGGTACTTCATGAAGCTGTGATTTTGTCTACATGATTAATATTTTTCTTTTCTGTTAATATGTAAGTTCCAGGAGAAAGGGGACCACATCTATTTTTCATAGCAGTTAGCCCCAGCCGAAGCACAGGCTTTATGACCTAAATAAATATTTATGGAGTGAATAAATAAACGATGTAAGGGAAGTTTTCTGCCCTGTTTTCAGTGATGAGACTATATTGTTTTTCCTTTAAAAAAGCCTCAGCAGAGAGTCTGCTTGGAAAATATCCATTTAAATCTGCAGATCTAAATATGAAAATGGGTTAATGCAACCGGATTGAGGTAAGGATCGGGGGTTTGGCAAAAAAAAAAAAAAAGTGCATTTCTAAGGTTTTTTTACCTTTAGTTTTAGAGAATTCAGTTTTTCCTCCCTGAGGTGTTCTCTCAGCATCTCACGGTGGAGTCTCTCCTGCTCTCTGGCAAATTCGCCCAGGGTGTACTGGCGCACGCTGTTGTGGCGGTTGGACATGCCCAGGGTGCTGCCGCCTTGGCTGGGCACACTCGTGAAACCCTGCCTCCTGGTGAAGTAGTACACAGTGACGCAGCTGAAATGCACATTCTTGGTCCTCAGCCGCTTCTCTCTTTTGAGGATGGAGGAAGCTGAAAGGAAAAGAAACAACTCAGAGAACAGCCGCACAGCAGTTTTTGGATGAGGTGACGAATTAGAAAATGCCACTCGATGATCTTAAAATCTATGGTCAACCCTTTCTGGCTGGGAGAAACTAAAAATGTTGTCATTCAGAATTGGCACAGAATTTGCATTCCGTGCTTAGATTTTCTCCTAGCTGTGGTGGAGTAGACTTTTAAGTCCTCTATAATGGTAGTCCAAGCAAACTTTTAGGCAAGTTGCCAGTAGTCTGTGAATCAGTGGCAGAATTTAATTTCTCATTTCCCTGAACCTTTTAAGTTTTGCTTTTATGATTTTCACATGAGTTGCATTTTACTATAATCAGAAAAGACACATACTACAAACTCTTTGGCTCTCATTTGATATGGAAGGCACTTGGTGTGAAATAAATATATATTTTTAAATTTTAGAAAATTCCAAAATGCAATAAAAATTTACAGAAAAAGACTCAGTGGCACTATTTAGGCATTTTTACAATCTAAATCTAACCAAGTTTTCATCTGATGAAAACACCAATAAGTAACATTATGGACAGAGGGACTTTAATCCAAGTATACATTGAGAATATCAAAAACGTCAAGAGAACCTTTACTAGTAGGTACAGAGACATCAAGATGCACAGAGCACCATGGAAGGTTGACATGAACTCTGTAGTTGAGAGAAAGAGTTACACATTGACCTTTGGAAGTTGGAAGATATGCCGGTCTGTTTATTACTTTGGCCACCTCATGCGAAGAGTTGACTCACTGGAAAAGATTCTGATGCTGGGAAGGATTGGGGGCAGGAGGAGAAGGGGATGACAGAGAATGAGATGGCTGGATGGCATCACCAACTCGATGGACATGAGTTTAAGTGAACTCCGGGAGTTGGTGATGGACAGGGAGGCCTGGCGTGCTGTGATTCATGGGGTCGCAAAGAGTCGGTCACGACTGAGCGACCGAACTGAACTGAACTGAACCCAGTCTTATAGAATTTGAGTGATTTCTTTCAATGAAACAAAAAGAAACAATGAACCCCTGAGATGTTTTATATATATATATATATATATCAGCTAACATTTATGGGCTGTTCAAAGAACTATGCAAAGGACTATGCATGAATTATCTCATTTTATTTTTATGACTGCTTGAGTTGGAAAAATCCAAGCCTCCATTTTGAGGAAAACAATCCACAAAAGGTTAAATGACATGGCCAAGGTCATATAACTAGCAGTGGAAATGGGATTCATTATTCTAGAACCCAGTCTTTTAGCCATCAGGTCACAGTAGAAAGCTGAAATCAAGCTAAGGAAGATGAACAAGGCTAAGATTTGGTGCCACACTGCTTCTGGGAGATGTCAACTGCTGCAGACTCCAAAGATGATTTTTATTTGTAAGACTGTATAAACAATGAAAGAAAAGTAACTACAGGAGCACTTTCGATTTATATAAAAATATGCTTCTAAGGGAACAGAATGAACTTCCAAGTTCAGTTGTCTCATTTTCTCCTTATAAAACCTTCAAGCCAAATAGAGAGGTTGCTGTGATACATATCATTTTGAGGATTTATATATTCAATAAATATAAACCAGTAGTTTTCCCAGGCACTTTATAAATGATTGGATATATTGGTGGAAAAGACAGATAGTGATCCCTGCCCACATGGAGCTTTCATTTCCAGTGATGAGAAACTCAGAATAAATAGACTCAAATAGAGTAAAATAAATAAGACATTTGGGCAAGAATTTAGCTACCTCAACTTTTACTCCTCATTAATGCTTTACTTCTCCAGAAGAGACTGCCAGGGAGCAAATGCTTCCAGCGTGTATGTAGTTTTTCCAGTTATTCATGTACATGTTCACGACAACATACTTGTACTCCTGGCAGCAGTGACGATTTTCAACTTAGATTTAAAAGCTCTGATCTGCTTCATAACTGTAGGTTTAAATCATCTCAAAACAAAGAATTTTTCAAAATGTAAAAGATTTCACCATAGAAAGCAAAATTCAACTATCTGCCCAGTAATTTGCTACCTTATCTGACAACCTCATCCATCACCACCTTACAGCAGGCTAGAGCCTCTGCTTTTGGGGTGATAATCTTGGACTTACTTTGCTCTTCATATAATAAAAATGATGCCCTGAAAATATTATCTTTCAAGGCCATAACTTATAAATAAAATAAAAATATTTTAACGTACTCATTTAAAATAATTATTATAAACACATCTGATAATTTTCTTACTCGTTTTTTAGATAATTCATAGTACTCTACATGAATTTCCTTTAGAAATTTTTATTCAGATTTTGTACCTGCATTTTTAGATTATAAAAGAATTCCACCTTTTGGATGAATCTACTGTACCATCCTTTCACAAAAAGCCGTATTATACTTTCCCCAGAAAACTACTAAGAGGTTATTTTCCAAGGCTTGGAAAAAGACAACAGTGGCAGAGAGTAGGAGCCCTTCACCTGGGCTCTTGGCATTTCCAACATTGTCAAAGTACACATGGACTTATGCTTTTTCCTATCCACTACAGCTTATAATTGAAACATGCTTACACTTGTTTCAGCACTTGCATATGATAAGTAGCACTGTAGAAACATGATGAAAAAGCCTATAGAATACATTTTAAAGGAAGGCTTTGAGATGCTGTAAGATTAGCCTTATGAGGAATATTTGAAATGTGGCTTCCCTAAACTTAGGAGGCGCTCATGTCTCTCTTCTGATGATTGAACTGGAGCCCTAGAACAGGCCCTTGTGGGCTACCTCTTGCTTCCAGAACAAGTTTGACTAACAATCACAGAATGAAGTTATTAAACAAGAATCTGTATTTTTCAAACCCGAGAAAAACAGACGAAATTCACTCAGCACATCTGCCACAGGGACTCTGAAACCTCGATGATACACCTACCTGCTAATCTATGCTCTTTACAGGGTAACTGAACTCAACATTGTGTCTCTAAAGAGTTCAGGGTTCATTTTACTACTGCGAGGTCAAAAGCAAGGAAAAAAAAATGAAGGAGAAGGCGGTGTTCATTACTGCTTTAAAAAATAACTAGTCTGCTTTCATACGCAATGCTAATTTTTTGCTGCCTTCCAGCTCCTCTTCTTTTATCTCAGTCACCATCCTGCAGCAGAAGTGTCTAAGTGCAGTAGTATTATTTGTCCTAACCAGGACACAGCTCTTGGGACCACCATTATGGCTAGCACACCAGGATATACTGGTATAGCTGTAAAATCATCACATGTTATGGAGATAATATTGACCCTTGTAAATTAAAGGAATAAACAGCACAGAGTAACCAGCTAGCTATCTGCAGAAGCTACCCATCTTTTAAATGCTTTTAAAAATGAATGAAGAAGAGAGTTGAGAAACTAATTCACGATGCCAGGGTGAGAAAGTAAGTAGATAAAATAAGTTATACTATACATTTATATAAAGAGTTCATGCTCAGAGTGGATTGAAAACGGAAGCCCTTTGGGATTAGCAGATGCAAACTATTATATATAGAATGAATAAACAACAAAAGTCCTACTATATAGCAGAAGGCGCTATATTCAATATCAGGTGGTAAACCATAATGCAAAATAATATGAAAAAGAATATATATATTTATGTGTAACTGAATCACTTTGTTGTATAGCAGAAATAAACACAGCATTGTAAATCAGTGATACGTCAATAAAATACATGTTTAAAAAATGCAAGCCAAAGCTAAGAGTTGTACAGTGTGTTTTCAGGGCCATCCAAGGGAGCCAGTGCTCTGACGATACACATATTCTGAATATTCTGATCCTACAGAGAAGATGAGTATATCAAGATACCAAAGCTGCCTCACATCAGGCTCTAAGAAAATGCAACCAACCTTGCTCCATTTCTACACACATAAACCAACCTGTTCATTCACACTGGAATATAACTTCAAAAGTCAACAAGACTATCTGATGGACTTGTCAATTCTATTTCTTGCTGAAAATAATCAAGTTTGCTTTCAGGTTTATACTTCAGACATTGAATGCGTGTGTCATTGCATCTGAGATTGCCCTCTCTGTATGCACAGAGACCATCGTGTGTCTGAGCCTGTAAAACTGAAGACAAGATTCTGGATCACTGATTCTACTATAGCGCAATCATTCTGGGCCCAGTGCTTGAGGAGTAATTCAGTTACCCTCTTAATGCACATCTGGCTCTTTTAGTGTCAACAGCTATCAGCAAAGTCCAGATATAGGTGGAAAGGCAGAGAGCAGTAAACAGAACTATGCATTTTGGCTCTGAAGTTGGCACATGGAGGTTGAGAGTTTTTGGTCCAGTCTGATGTTAAACAAGGGGAAAATTGTGGAAAATATTAATTCTACCATTTGGGTCTTATGAAGTTAATAGTATACTTCTTTCTCCTATGCAGTATGTTCAAAAGGAAAATACCAGATGATTTGTAAGTCAATATTGAGTTTATTTTTCTTTTTTGTGTGGGGGGGGGCGGGCGGGCAGAATTTAGTAGATGCAAAGTGAGATTGTTGAAATTAGTTTATCTGGGTAAATCCTGGGTAGTAAAACTTGTTTTCTTAAATCATACAGGCCAAGTTAATCAGGGGCTCTGAAAGTATGTTGTTTCTCAGCTTTTGAAGAACAAATCAAGATCATATCAGTTATGAAGTCATGAAACCTAACTTTCAAACAAAAACCACAGTGTCATCAGAAAATATTTTGCATAGGAATTAACAATAACAGCTTAGATATTAAATCAACTTCCGATTGTTAAAGTTATTAAGATTTTTAGAAATATATGTCCTCAATCTTTCCAAGTGACTTCTACAAATCTCCTGTGATCATAGTTTCACATCTTCTCCGGCTTGACACAGTTGCCAAGATCGGCCCCTCTTGATCCTGGTGTCACACACACAGTCTCAGATCTTAACCACAGGTAAGGAGTGAAATGGATCTAGCAACCAAACAATATAGGAGTAGTTCCTTTGAAAATGAAGCAAGTTTGCTGTCAAAAGTAATTCTTCCTTGTTCTAATTGTTCCCTTGTATTCTTTTATGTCACATTCTCAAGATTCTCAAATCTACTTACCACAGTTGTATTTTTGTGGGGTTTTTTGTTTGTTTTGTTATTTTGCTCAAGTAAGGTATTTAGGGAAGTAGTAAATCTTTCAAGTGGGAACAATTCCAAAAGACTAATAAAAGGAAATGTCTTAAGGCATGGGTAAATGAGAAGCAAATGAAAGTAAAGACTATTTGGGAGTATTTTCCTTCCAGCTGTGAACAGAATTCAAATTACCTGAAGTAATAACAGAAAGTGGTGGCCAAATCAATAGTATGTTATACTCAGGATGTCATTTTATATTCAGTGATGAAAGATACAGGGCTTCCTTGGTGGCTCAAACAGTAAAGAATCTGCCTGTGATGCAGGAGACCCAGGTTCAATTCCTGGGTTGGGAAGATCCCCTGGAGGAGGCATGGCAACCCACTCCAGTATTCTGACCTGGAGAATTCCATGGACAGAGGAGCCTGCTGGGCTACAGTCCATGGGGTCACAAAAAGTCAGACAGGACTGAGCGAATAACACTTTCACTTCATGTAAGATATAACATGTGCAAAAACAATCATGAAAGAAAGACTTTTCCAAACACTGGATCTGTTAAAGACAATATTGGGATATTCCCAATGTTTTAGAATTGAAGTGCTCTGCATTTCCCAAAAGGCCATCAGAATGGAGTCAAAGTCGGTAAATGTAAGAAAATGTCAGGATCCATCAAATTTGGGACTTTTTTCTTTTACTACTGTCCTTATTTCTAGGAAAGCAGCATTCAAAAACAAAAATCAAGGAAGAGTAGCTCCCACTTGAAGTGACGCTTGAGATATCAAGTCCCAGTTTGTATCTGGTTCCTGATAGTACAAATGATAGCTCTAACTGCTTTTCAAACTGAAGCACATCTGTCTCTCCAGCCCCTAAATGCCATTCTTCCCCATCTCCAACCAACCAACCAATTTATGTACTAGTAACACAGCAAACCGACTGGAGAATATAAAGTATGATAAACATACGTTAGAACCAGTCAGCATTCTGATGTCAGTCTTTCTGTAGAGGAGAAATAGGTTTATAATTCACAGACAAGATTAGGTAGTTTAACCATTTAGTCCTAAGTATTTCCCATCCTAATAACAGGTTGAAAATATTCACAATGGATTACTTTGAAGACTAATAACGTCTTTGGTGCATTGAAGCTTCTGAGTGGAAATAAGATGAAATCCTTTTGTTTAAATCGTTAGTTTTACAAAAACAAAACAAAAGAAAAAACCCTCTCACATAAGACTATGTGATAATAAATTTTCTATCAAGACATTTACAAATACTGAATACGCATTTAAGCGAAAAATTTAACAAGAACAGAAATAATATAAAAAGTTGACCAGGCTGGACGACCAACGCTTTGTTTTGGATAATGAGCATGCGCGTCACGTCGTCATCTATTCAATCTGTCAGCTACGCCCACACAAGCAAGCCAGAGATCCGCGTGCGGAGAGGCAGCTCTCTCCCCAGCCTCTTGACAGCTACAGCCCAGGCCGCTCAACACACTGCACTGCAAGCTGAATTTGACATTAGAGAGGGTGGTTTAATAATGTAATCATCTACTTGCAGTTCTCTGATTGAAAAAAAATAAAGTTTACTGCCCAGAATTTCGATATATATTTAGAAAGCTGCAAATAAAAATTGAGAACTTCGACCTTCCAGCTTTGATGTCATAAATAATTATGATGATTAACTCACAAAGAGTGGTCATTTCTCAGAACTAGCTCTTTTTTATTCATACATTTGAACTTATTAAAAATGCCCTCTGCACTTTTCCCCTAATTCTTGTGAGTTATCTAAAAAAATAGGGAGGGGGTCATTTTATTCTCATACTTATTAGAACAAAAGGAATAAATGCTGTATTTTGAAGTTATAAATTTGAAATTAAAAACTGAAAGAAATGAATAAGGACGGACTGTATAGCACAGGGAGTTCTACTCAGTATTCCATAATAACCTATATGGGGAAAAATCTGAAAAAGAATTGATATATGTTTATAAATGATTCACCTTGCTGAACATCTGTAACTAATACAACACTGTAAATCAACTATACTCCAATATAATTTTTTTAAAAATTGAAAGAACAAAAATTTTAAAAAGAAATCATGTTCTCTCTTACCTTTAATCTTTATAGCTGACTTAGCACTAACCCTTTCACTGCTTACATTAAATTGATGCCCACTGAAAATGCAGTGTGACTTAGAAAGCCCTATCCATCAACATCAAATGCAATTAATACAGGGAATAGTGAACTGTTAAACGAAAACAAATTTAGATTAAACCATTGATTAAAATAGTACCATTAACTGAACAATCAACCAAGTTTCACTCTAATTTTCCTTTTTCATCAATTCATCCATCAAATTTATAGTACTAGGCATCATGAATCTTGGGATTCTAATTCTATATTTGACATGAAGTCTTCCTTCTGTTCTATATATGATAAGTAGTGTGTTTATATAACATCACTTAAATAAAATTTATATATTAAAATCCTTTTGCAAGATATTTGAAAGACAATATAATATTAAAGTGTTTTGCTAAATTTAGACCCTGCATTCTGTTCAGTTCTGTCTCAAACAACTGAAAGTTCAGAAATTTTTTCCCTGTTCCATATATTCAACTGGCCATCTGACTTTATTTCCAGTAAGAACAATTTCACAGAAATTGATCAATGTTATCACCACTTTTCTCTGTTAACAGTATGTATTTTCCTTTAGATAACATAATCATTTTCCAGAGAATCTAAGATCTCTACAGAGCTGATATTAACATTTACATATGGAACACTGATTATTACTGAGGTCTTTGTTGTCTCATTTTTAAAGAATGCTCCTTTACTGTAAGCATTCCATATCACTAATGAATTAGAGAAAGTATTATGCTATCCTCATACTTGGAAAATAATAAATTGTTAGATAATGTACTTAATTCAAAATCTGAATTCTAAATTTGCTGATCTCCATTTTACAGATTAAGGGGCACCTGCATTTTTCAGTCCCTTCGTTAGTATTTTCAGAATTATGTTTACCTCAGGAGTATTATCAGAAATATTACCTTTGTAAAAAACCTTAAGAATCACAGATGGAAAGCATTACATATGCAGACTACTATCTTGGTGATGCTGTTAAACCAAACAAAAAGTGTGTTCCTTTATTATCAATGAGAAAATAAATACCACCTACTTCCTAGATTGTTTCCTTAATCTCTCATGTGTGCAATTAAACCCTAAAACTACATGCTTAAGAAATACATTTCACTGATATTAAAGTAACAGCTATTTCCAAAATATATAAACTCTCATTTTATTAAAATCTCAACATGGATACCATCTTAGGACCATATCGTTTTTTACCGGAAGAAAAAGGTAGTCGTCACTAAACATAAATATTCGCAGCTCTGGCTGCAGTCCAAGTTGTAAGCACTTTCCTCTGCTGTCTCAGCAATTCTCCTGATGTCAAAGACACATTAAAATAAATGGGAACCATATGGCTCCGCAGCAGAATACCCGCGCTCTTACAACCGAGAGGGCAATGCAATTCATTACCACCATCTGAGAAATATTTGGGGGACATGGAATATCTCAATGCAAAATAAAGCTGCATGAGGCAGGCCATTTGATTAAAATGCTCACACAATGACAGAAGGAGATATTTGTTGTTCTTTGGCTCTACTAACCTGTTTCGCTGCTTTTTACATTTTCTCAGTACCACCATGAGCCTCCCCTGTTAGAAGGATTAAACAGCACTTTTCACCTGCTCAACGACTTCCCCACACTGTATCTCATCTGGCCCAACAATGTAGCCCCATCAAGCCTACTATATCATGATAATCCAGGTCAGAGCATCACTGAACAACAATAACAACAAAATGAAACAATTTCCTCAAAAATAACAAGAGCACCTAAAATCAAATCATTCTGGAGAGGACTGGGTCAAAGGCAATGCACTTTGCTAAGAAAGAGGAAATCTGGAAGCACATTTCTTTTTTATATCCTTAACCTAAAAAGCCTTTACTATACTCACACCAAACAAAAATCGAAATCATTAAAAAAAACATAAAAGGAAGAAATTCATCAATGCTGTATTACTGGCTCCATATGTCAGACATTCTAAATTTAAAAAAGAGATCTAGGGCTGCAGAGTTGGGATTAAAACGGAGTCTGGAAAGGCAGCTGGGAGTGGGGCAGCTGCGGTTACTGTGGTACCTTCTGTTTCCTGGCTGTCAACGAAAGATTTGGGAGGGTTGTAAACATCAAAAAGAAAGAAAGAAAAACAAAAGAAAAACTTCATGATTTTTCTACAAAAATAGTTTTTTGTTGGTTGAGCATATGCTTCAACTTCTCATAATCCTGTCATTGTCCGTTTTAACACTTTTAAAAACTACAAATAAGGAAATTGCTTAAAGTATCACGTTTGGCATAAAATTTCCACCCAATATCTACTATTAATAGAAAGATTAGTTGAGATTCAGCTCAAATGTCAAGTTTAAGAAGCCTTTCATAGGACCCCTAATATGTGGTACGTGCCCTTTCTACACATTTCCAGAACACCCCTGACTTGGTGTAGATAATATGCGTGTGTGTCTCTCCTCCACTGCCTGGTAAACACCCAATGGACAAGGAGTTCATTGCGCTCTCTGCAGAACCCGCGGGTCACAGCGCACAGCCAGGCACTGAGGACGCACTTGACAAATGTCTGCGTAACCAGACTGGATGAGTGAGTCACTGAGCTACGAGGTAACTATGTAAACGTATACATTTCCTGACACATTTCCCTTAATTTTAAATGATAAGATGGCATTTGACAGTTTTCCCCTAAAGCCTCCTGGTCAGTGTCTTCGTTCCCCCCTATTTCTAGTCACTTTATTTTCTGAAGGTACTCTTCAACAAAAACATGATATACTGAAGAGAGGACACATTGCCTTCATGGCTTCAGGGTACACATAACTTTTGTATTACAAACCGTTTGAAATATGCTATATTTTCCATTTCAATAGATCTGACATTAAAAAAAACAAAACAAAACCCTGGTACCATAATAAACCTCTAAATAATCTATTAATAATGAGCTGGTAAACCCATCTCTAAAAAGCAAGTAACTGGTAGGGGAGTTACCTGAACATTATAAAGCAGTTTTGAAAGAGAAATCCTGCTGATAAAACATCACTAATTGGTACTGACCTTTAGCAAAAACAAGACTGAAATTTGTGCCTTTAGCAGATCACTAGTGATAGATCTACAAAACAATTCTGTCTCTTGGTATTTAAATTATTATCTTTGCCTTACAGTCATGACTATCCTGTAAAAATAAAATCACATCACACAAGATTTATTTATTTCCTATGGAATTTTGTGATATACAGCCATGTTCTAAGACATCTAATTTTCCTCTTTTTGTAGTTGGTAGAAATGAAAGTAAAAGCCACGGTTGCTGAGTTCCTGAGACAAATTGCAGAAGCAAGCATGGAGAATTTTGAATTTTTATTGAAATACAAGAGCCAGACAGAACTGATACAATATAGGCTACTATGTAATTTGAGAGAAGGCAGCTATTTATCTTGTCTGGGACAATTTTACTCTGCAACTAAAAAGTTGTCCTCTTAATATTTCACAGATGGGGGCAAAAACATGAGTTTCTGGGTCAGAAACAAACTATTTCATTATTCACAGTATAAGAAGCAGAACGAGCATCTTGTTTCTGTTGGCACTCCTTGTTCACCAGATTCTACAGGGGCAAGGTGGAGGAGCCAAATAGATGCTGCACACTCAGTGCATTTGCATTGTACCAAAAGCACAATGAGTGTGGGAATCCACTGTTCTTCTTAGCAAGCAGTAAACAAGCCTGTTGTTCATTGGGAAGGAGACATTACCTCATCCTTCAGGGTGGTGGTGGTTTAGTTGCTAAGTCGTGTCCAACTCTTGCAACACCATGAACTGTAGCCTACCAGGCTCCTCGGTCCATGGGATTTCTCAGGCAAGAATATTGGAGTGGGTTGCCATTTCCTACTCCAGAGAATCTTCCTGACCCAGGGATAGAACTCAAGTCTCCTGAATTGCGGGCAGATTCTTTACCACTTAGCTACCAGGATCTCTTTGTAGCTCACAGATATTTCCCTTTGAAAACATCTTGCCAAGGAGAGAATCAGCCCAAAGTTCTTGGGAATGTATTTGGCAGTTCCCAGGAGTGGACCTGGTTATGATTTGATATCACATCTATGGGGCAAATAGGGGGATAAAGGTGTCCATCAGTATCCATGGGAAATTGGTTCCAGGATCCCCATGGAACCAAAGTCCATAGATACTCAAGTCCCTTAAGTAAAGTAATATAATATTTGCACATAACCTATGTACATCCTCCTGCATACTTTAAATGAACTCAAGATTTCTTATAATACCTTGTTGTTCAGTTGCTAAGTCATGTTTGACTCTGCGACCCCACGGACTGCAGCATGCCAAGCTTCCCTGTCCTTCACTCTTGGAATTTGCTCAAACTCATGCCCATTGAGTCAGTGATGCCATCCAACCATCTCATCCTATGTTGTCCCCTTCTCTTCCTGCCCTCAATCTTTCCCAGCATCACAATGTAAATACTATGTAGATTATTGCAAATATAATGTAAATATTATGTAAATAGTTGCCAGAGCACAGCAATTTCATGTTTCTCTTTTTAAACTTTCTGGAATTTTCTTCTGAATATTTTGAATCATTTGTTGGTTGAATCAACAGATGCAGAATCCACAGATATGGGGGGGGTCAACTGTGTGCATCCACATATACTCTCAGGTACCTCAGGATGTGTAGAAACAGTCCCCTTTCTGGGATCTATGTTTTCCCTTTTCCATGCTGCTCATATGACATATGGGTTGTTACAGGAAATATTTTTTCCAAAGCTAAATGTGACTTTGGGCTATGAAGGAGAAACGAAGGTATAAAAAGGTTTCTTTTCCTTCTATATTTTAGGATTTTCTATTCCTTGGGATGGAAGAGAAAAAAATGAGCAGAATGAGTATACTGAGTTTCATAAAAGCAGGATTCAACCCCATCTATCTTCAAGAGCCTCACTTCTCAATGATTTCTATGTTTCTTTTACATCTGGAGTGGACTCAAACTTGCATCCTTGGTTCTCAGCATTCTCCACTAACCAGTTCCCTGACCTCCTCTCATGTATATATGGCCTTCAATGTCTCTAAGTCTAAGGTTTTCTTTTTAGTTAAAAAAGTTTTTACTGGAGTATAGTTTCTTTACAATGTTGTGTTAGCTTCTGCTATACAGCAAAGTGAATCAGTTATATATATACATATATCCACTGTTCTTTGGATTTCTTTCCCATTTAGGTCACCACAGAACTCTGAGTAGAGTTTCCTGGGCTAAAAAGTAGGTTCTCATTAGTTATCTATTTTATACGTTGTTGTCGGTTGCTAAGTCCTATCCGATTCTGCGATCCTATGAATTGTAGTATGCCAGGCTCCCCTGTCCTTCACTATCTCGCTGAGTTTGCTCAAACTCACGTCCATTCAATCAGTGATGTCATCCAACCATCTCATCTCTGTCACCCCCTTCTCCTCCTGCCCTGAAGGAAATGGCAACCCACTCCAGTGTTCTTGCCTGGAGAATCCCAGGGACGGGGAAGCCTGGTAGGCTGCCGTCTATGGGGTCGCACAAAGTCGGACACGACTGAAGCGACTTAGCAGCAGCAGCAGTGTACATATGTCAAAAAAGTCTGGAACACTTCACAAATTTGCATGTCGTCCTTGAGCAGGGACCAGGCTAATCTTCTCTGGATTATTCCAATTTTAGTATAAGTGATGCTGAAGCCAGCACTCTAAATTCAAGATTTAAGTGACTTTCACAAGCAAAGCATTCATCTCCAGCCCCTGCCAGGGACCAATTCACTCACAAAGGGAACTGGTGCTGGGAGATGGCAAAAGGAAAAAAGTGAGAAGCAGAATCAATTTGAGGTTGACCCTGCCTTGACCCCCCAGACTTCTGGTCTTTGATCAAGGATTCAGGAGGGATAACACAGGATGTTTTTTGAGTACTTGAATAATTTTGAGAGAGTTAAGGGACTATTATTGTTCCCAGATGGTAATGGATATAATTACTTTCCTTCGACAGAATAAGTTACCTCCTTTTCTACAGCAAGCCATTGAAACTGAGAAAGACTAGAGAAGGCCATAGGTAGCTTTGAGCAAAGAACTCTTCAGGGAGGAGAGGTCTGGGTACAAGGATCCAGGGGCAGCTTAGGGGCATTAGGAAAAGACAAAGCAAGACTTGGTGAATCATTGCTGTGATCCAGTTTAAAGTTTCATGCAGTCTATTACTACAAACTACTGCTACACATTTTGACAATCTATACATAAAGTTAGGATATTTGTCCATAGGCCAGTTTTAATGGTAGAGGTGTGTAATCACAAAGTTTGAAAACTTACTAGTACACAAGTGGTGAAGCTGTAAAACTAGTAATGATAATTGGATAATTTTAAAATGCTGCTTCTGTTGATGAAGTTTTATTTGTGTGTTGACCACATGCCAAGGCCTTTCTAAGTGCTTCATAGGTATTAATTCATTGAATCTTCATACCAATACAAGCATTGTTGGAATAGGTAGACTGTTCAATTTTAGAAATGAAACCGAGGTCCAGAGAGGAGAAGCGATTTACCAAAACCTCACAGCTGGTAGTAGAACAGTCTGATGTGAATGCAGACAGCATCAGTCCAAGGCTCAAGCTGTTAATCTTAATAATCTCCTGCCCATTCTTAGTTCTGGAATGGGCTAAGACTCTTTTTTCTCCCTTCTTATGTTCCATGATGTAAGTATGTTTGTCAGATCAGACTTTAGTCAAGGATTGGCATCCATAAAAATAAAGAGGGCTTAGGCCAAGGTATGGGCTTCCCTTGTGGCTCAGCTGGTAAAGAATCCGCCTGCAATGGGGGAGACCTGGCTTCGATCCCGGGGTTGAGAAGATCCCCTGGAGAATGGAAAGGCTACCCACTCCAGTATTCTGACTTGGAGAATTCCATGGACTGTATAGTCCATAGGGTCGCAAAGACTGAGTGACTTTCACTTTCATGTTCCATGAAAATCAGCTTTCAGGATTCAGAAAAAAAACCTAGAATTATAGCAATGAAAATCTAGCTGCATTATTAAGAAAACAGGAAGAGAGAAAGCAAGCTGCTTTTGTTTTAGAAGCAGTTAGATGCAACATAGGTAGTAAAGTGTTGTAAGCCTCTGCTGTTTTATTACCAGAATGCTAGTGGCCTGGAGCTATAAATCCTAATGACAGGCTTTAAAGTCAGACACACCAGTAGGCTCATTGCTAACTTAGGTCAGTGACTTAACCCCTGCTTCTTTATCTCAAATTTCCTAGGGCTGTTGTGACAGAGTTGAGGTTATAAACATGAACTCTGAAGACAAAACAGTTCAAATCCTGGGTCTGCCATTTGCTTGTGGTGTGACCTTGGACAAGTTACTTACTCCCTCTATGACTCATGTATTAATATAAAATAGTTTTAATAATAAAACCCACTGCATAGTGTTGTTACAAGGATTAAACAAATTAATGTTAGTTAAGGATTAAACAAGCTTGGCGCATAGTAAGTACTATGCAAGTGTTAAATAAAAATAAAGAAATCAATAAATCATTCATATAATTTGAATTGACAGAAATCATTTATATAGAGCAGTAGAATATGTGAAATGGAGAGATCAATATGTGTTAACTATTCATTGGCAGGGACTAGTCCCATATGCGGAGAAGGCAATGGCAAGCCACTCCAGTACTCTTGCCTAGAAAATCCCATGGACGGAGGAGCCTGGTGGGCTGCAGTCCATGGGGTCGCTACGAGTCAGACATGACTGAGCTACTTCACTTTCCCTTTTCACTTTCATGCATTGGAGAAGGAAATGGCAACCCACTCCAGTGTTCTTGCCTGGAGAATCCCAGGGACGGGGGAGCCTGATGGGCTGCCGTCTATGGGGTCACACAGAGTCGGACACGACTGAAGTGCCTTAGCAGCAGCAGCAGCAGCAGTCCCATATGACAAGTGTTTTACAATGAAAATACTCTATTCTGTATTTTCAGTTCAGTGCAGTCGCTCAGTTGTGTCCTACTCTTTGCGATCCCATGAACCACAGCATGTCAGGCCTCCCTGTCCATCACCAATTCCCGGAGTCTACTGAAACCCATGTCCATTGAGTCGGTGATGCCATCCAACCATCTCATCCTCTATCGTCCCCTTCTCCTCCTGCCCTCAATCCTTCCCAGCATCAGGGTCTTTTCAAATGAGTCAACTCTTCGCATCAGGTGGCCAAAGTATTGGAATTTCAGCTTCAGTATCAGTCCTTCCAATGAACACCTAGGACTGATCTCGTTTAGGATGGACTGGTTGGATCTCCTTGCAGTCCAAGGGACTCTCAAGAGTCTTCTCCAACACCACAGTTCAAAAGCATCAATTCTTCGGCGATCAGCTTTCTTCACAGTCCAACTCTCACATCCATACATGACCACTGGAAAAACCATAGCCTTGACTAGATGGACCTTGGTTGGCAAAGTAATGTCTCTGCTTTTTAATATGCTATCTAGGTTGGTCATAACTTTTCTCCAAGGAGTAAGTGTCTTTTAATTTCATGGCTGCAATCACCATCTGAAATATTTTGGACTTTAAATACTTTTTTTTTCATTTTTGGTACATTTTTGTCATTGAGTATCTAACATATATATACACCTGACATAGCTGATATACATATTTTGGGAATTACACAAAGTTCTAGGGGAATGAGTAGCTGAATAAGAGAAAAAAGGTATCCCAAGTGAGGTTTAGTCTAAGGAAGCTATTTTAATCTTGATTTTATGGAGGAGAAAATAGAGGCCCAGAGTGGTTCTCATCCAAGGTCACAAGCTGGTCGATGAGATGCATGTTCTACTCCGTCTGGCTTCATGCTGGTGCCCTTTGCATTTTGCTGTTCTGCTCTTTCTCCTCAGGTGTCAGCATACAAGCTTCACTATTTGCTCTTTCCGTGTCATGGGTACTGCAAATCCTGTCTATACTTCAAAATTATAGGATTTAAGTAACACTTTTCTTTTACCTTCAACAAGAATTGATTTATATTTATCTGTCTATTCATTTCTTTACTCACCCATATTTATCACCATTAACCTGGGGCCAGATCACTAAGATAATGAAGATACAGTGATTCCTCATTATTCATAGATTTTGGATTTGTGAATTCGCCCTCTTGTTGAAACTTATTTGTAACCTCCAATCAATACTTATGGTAATTTCATGACCATTCACAGACATGCCCAGAGCAGTGCAAACTCTGAGTAGCCTCACGTTATCAGCTGAGGCTGAACAAGCTGACTGCTTGAATCTGTTTCAGCTCTCCTATTGTAAACCAGCATCCTTCACGTAGTATGTTTAGTATCCCAGGATATGCACTTTGGGGCTTTTTGTTGGTCAGTCTGCTGTTTGAAACGGCCCCAAGTGTAGTGCTGAAATGTCCAATGTCCCTAAGTGCAAGGCTGTGATGTTGTGCTAGATAAGCTTTGTATGGGCATAAGTCACGGTGCTGTTGACTATGAGTTTAATGTTAATCAATCAAGAATAAAAATTAGGTAAGCTTCTCTGGTAGCTCAGACGGTAAAGAATCTGCCTGCAATGCAGGAAACTCGGGTTCAATCCCTGGGTTGAGAAGATTCCCCCAGAGAAAGGAATGGCAACCCATTCTAGTATTCTTGGCTGGGAAAGAAAAGCCTGGTGGGCTACAGTCCATGGAGCTGCAGAATCGGACACAACTCAGCAACTAACATTGCCACTTCCACCTTGAAACAGAAACACACTGAACAAAGTATGGATTGACTGGTGGGTGAAAACATGACCACAGGCTCCCAGAAACCTAACCCTATATTTCCTAGGAGCAGAGGTTCAGTATTTGCTAATTTATTGTTTGCTGCAACTTTATAGAACACAACTACTAGGAACAATGAGAATTAGCAGTACTTTTTCTCTGCTCATGGGCCATTTTTCTAACAATTAATGGCTGAGCAAAGTTAATAGAAAAGTGACAAAAAGTGGTACTTAAATGATTAAAATATATAAAAAGTGTTCAAACTCACTAATAATCAAATAAATAAAAATCAAAACAATAACAAAATACAATTTTTCCCATTTAATTAGCAAATAATGAAAAATTGGAATAATCTTAAGCTGTGGCAATAGTACAAAGAGATGAGCATTTTTCTATACTACTGATTGGTATATAAATTATCACAACATTTTCAGAAGGCAAGTTCTCAATGTATATTCCAATAACCTCAGAAAAGGTTCATCTTTTTTTTTTCCCAATAAAAGTACTTCTGGATCAGGAATTGACCTTAAGGATATAGTAATCAGAAGTTTTAAAAATTATGTGTCCAAATATGTTCATTAAGTTATATATAATAATGACAAACTGAAAACCACCTAAATGGTTGACACTGTAGAAATGGTTGAGTTAAAATAAGGCTTTGTCTATATGATGGGATAGTTCTGTAGCCAATAACATTAATAAGATTTTGCAGATATTTTAATAATACTGGAAAATGCCTGATACAATGTTCAGTATAAAAAATAGATTAGAAAAAAATGTTTAACAATATATAACATCTATATAATAAGGCACAAAAGAAATACTGAGAAAATATACCACAATGCTAATATTGATCATCTTGGAGTGATAGTATTACAGTTCCACAAAATCCATCTTTACAGTTTTGAATTTTCCAATTTTTCTACAGTGAATGCCACAAAAAGCAGAAAACTTATAGACATAAATTCTCCATTTTGTACTTTAAGATCATTCTATAGCTTTTGAATGTAAGACAATAAAATTGTTTAATGCACTCATGAAGTGGCGTTACTATAAATGAGTCATCTTATACTCTAGCATTTATGACCATATGTTTCACATTTTCAAAGTTCCATTAAACATAACCACAAGTCCTTATACATAGATTCCATAGAGTATGTTTAAGACCCTAAACTACTCCAAAATGGTTATGAATGTGTCATTCCTTGTCTATCTCATCACAGCCAGCTAAGTACTAATTTAGAGACAATGAGGATGAACCTAGAAATATGTTAATAACTTCATCTCCATTAGCATACCAGGTATACAATTAGTCTGTTCTTTTTTCACAGGTCAACCTCACAATCACTGGACAGTAGTGTTTCTACCAATCTCTACATAAAGATTCAGACAGTTTAAATCAGCCTCATTCTTGGTTCTGAATTCAAATTCCATTTCTTTGTCGGAACTGAAGTTTTCTTATTGAGAACCCTAGTCTCATTTAGTTTCCTCCTACTCAGAACTTGGTTTTATTCAATTCCAGCTACTTTATGAATAAGACTTGTTGAATCAACCAAGAATCAAAGCTCTATGACCTGCCTATTTCCTTGATTCCACAATATCTTCTGCCATACTTCTTTCCACCATATCAGCCATTTTAGCTAAAAGGAAATAACTGGCCTAGATCATAGCCATATGCCATGATATTGTGAATAGGATTGCTGATTTTCTTACATAGGGGTCAACCCTACTGCCAAGTCCCTACTGCCCCCAATCCCAATCCACTAGTCATAAACCAAATCTCTGTGTGCTCTGCTCCAGCATCAGTAAAAAACAAAAGAACTTGTCGGTTATCTGTCAAATAATGCTTAATTCTCTAATTACTTAAAAAATAATACAAGAGTAGGAGAATTATCATAATGGAATTTTGGAATGCATGGGAAGAATATCCAGAGTCTAAATTTTGCTAGAATTCAAATATATGTGTAGTTATATATACAAATAACATAGAGGTATGTCTAAATAGTCATATATCCATTTGTTTTAAGTATCTGGTTGACTGCTAATTCAGTTCTAGTGAAGCCAAGCTTGGACGTGGTAACAGTAATTACCTCTCCTGAGTTGCACATCAATGCTATAAGTTGTGAGAATTAAATGGGAGAGATGAACCCCAATAAGGCAAATACATCAGCACTCCTGAAAGCACCTCAAGGCCTATGTCTATGATGGAGTTAGAATAGTTTTCCTTATATAGTTAGAATACTTTTCCTCATTTCAGATCTCTGAAAACACATAGATCATCTTTCTATGTTATTCACTCCTCAGAGTTCCTCACATATAAACACCTAATTTATGCACCCAATTATGCAGACACACATTCATATTTATTCATTCACTGAATAAACATATATTAAGCACCTATAAACCTGGCAATTTCTATGTGGTTTCTGCATAAATTGCCAATCTGCTGACATAATGAGTTTGCCACTGGCCCCAAGCTGATAAGATAAGGATGTTCATTTGACCCAATGGAAGACATTGTTTTTCTTAATGTTTATAGGAACACTACTAAAACAGTGTCATGTGTTTACATAGATGTAGGAACTTGTTACAACAAAAACCAGGTTTCTTTACTCTTTAGTCTGCCACTCCCATGCTGTGTTTGAATGTTTGAGAGCAGAAGCTGGAGGGAGCTAAAGGGCTTTGCATAATGAAAGGATGTGCCTTGCAGCTCTCAGGGGAGCAATTCAGGAGGAAAACAGAGTAATATAGAGGAAGAACAGAGCTCGGGAGAGAAGCGAGGTTGCACTTTTTATCATGCAACAATTACCTATGACTCTGAAACAGATTTTCAATTCTACAGAATCATGTCATTCTCATGTGCAATCCTGGTGCGCCTGCATTGGATCAAGGCCACAACTCTGAGATGACTGCTGCTATCTGATACAAAATCTAGACCAGTCCAGACTAGTTTCACCATTAGGTGAGATACTGTGTGTAGGCAGGATGATATTACCTCATATGTAAATAGTATAACAAATAAGATTAGGGATTCAAAATAGCTATTTGCACTGCATGTACCAACACTCTATGATGCCATGTTTCTACCCGCATACAAAGCACGCACTTGCTCTTTCTTACTTGCTGTCTTTCTGCTTCAACAAATGGCCCACCATTTTATTAAACGGCCAACCAACTTATTAAAGCAGACAATTATCCCAGACAGTAAACTCTCAGAAGTGCCTTGCGAATAAGGGTTACAGTTTCTGAAAACTTTGGAATTTAGTTTCCAATTAAAATTTCTTCTTTTCCTGGGAAAAAAAATAGAGGCAGGGTTTTGTCAACCTGGATGAATCAAATTGCCCCGTGTGGTACTGAGATACATTTTTGATATATACACACGGAGAGAAAAAGAGTACGACTTTCTCCAAGTTCCACCCACTCATCTCCACTGTGATCACAACAAGTTTTTCATACAGAAAACTAGAGGATGAACCTCACTGGCGCCCCGAGGGCCCGGCCTCCCGGCACTGCTCTGGCAGCTCTCCCACTCATCAGACCCTCTGCTGCGGGGTTCTCAGTGTGGACAGTAATTCACAGGGGAGAGCAATCGGCTCCCTCTGCGGAGAACGCCGGAAGGAACTCCAGGAGCCTCCTCCCCCAGGTGCAGGCCCTGCAGGGAAGGCTCTGCTCAGGACCGCACTGTCCAAGACCACCGGTCTCCTGGGCCGGGAAGGCACGAGGAACCGTGAGCACGCCGGCACACACCAAGATGAACAATCTGTCATTCCTTCCTAGACAAATTGACAATATAGCAAGGAACACAGAAGTACTTAAAGTAGCAAGGCAATGAGGCGCTAGAATGGCTTTCCTCTAGAGGTCGTGTTAGCTGTAGTTTTCCGACACTCAGTTCAGTTCAGTTCAGTGTGCAATAATTATCGCCTAGCAGGTAAGATTCTTCACGAGGATGAGAGCAAGGAGCATGCTTCATGTCTTTATCTTTTCAGCCCCTAGCACAAGGCCTTGCACACTTCCTCGTGTAATCCAGGCCTCTGTTCACGTGCCTTTTGCTCAGAGAAGCCCATCCATCAATCTTCAATCCCTTCCCTCCTTCGCTGTCAGAGCCCCTATCACTGCCTGATGTTATGCATTTGTCTGTTTGTTTTCACTATGACCATCAGCATATAAACCCACACGGCCTTATCAGTCTTTTCACCACTGTACTTTCAGAGCTGGAACACTGCAGAACGGGTGCTCACTGCATATTTTATAAATAATATTTTACCACTAATAACTACTTGTAGAATCAATGGATTGCTTTAATATTATAAAAGAAGGAGGGAATACTATGAAAACTCAATGGAGAAATTCATCTTGGCTACTGAAGGATCAGGAAAGATTTTATGGAGCAGGGCCTTGGAAGTGTGGGTAAGATTTCAATGGTACTGAAAAGAACCCCAAGGTTGCCAGTGGCAGAACACATTTAGGGACCACAGAGTGGATGGTTGCAGATGAAGTTCTGTTTATACTACAGTTACTAGTTAAATTTAACTGATATTTATTGAGCACCTACTATGTGCCAGGCACTATTTTTAGCACTGAGGAAATAAACACAGGAGTTAGATACAATACAACACAAACATACCAGCTTGGTTTTAAACTCAGATCTTGTGATCAGGGGACTGGATTTTTAGTCTGTTCTCAGCGGGGTGTCTCAGAAAGCTTGTAAACTAGGGGACTGAAGTTATTAGGTGGAAAACAAAGAGAGGCATTAGAATGTTGAATAAAGCAAGACTACAGAAGCTCCAATTATCAGAAGCGATTTCTTTCTTCTTGTAATTAAAAAGTAAATATTTCCCAGGCTGGTTCATAAGAAATTCTAGAAAAATAACAAGATCAAAATATGATGAATGCCAGAAACTGAGGTTTCATGATAGATCATTGCATTCTTCCTTAAAGATAGAAACCCAAAACCTGCTGACTCTGGGAGGTTAATGATCTGTATTCCAATGTAGTTACAGGTGATTTAAGTGATAGAAACAATAAAAGACAGTTCTGGTTGCCTTTCTTTTAACAATACTATTGCATTATCAGCCCTCTGGAGTGAGCATCTCTACGTTTTAAACACTCAAAATGGTATTATCAGGTAATGACAGAGATGAAGGCTTTCAGAGACAAGGAATCAGCTTAACCATTCAGTGAGCATCTGGTTCACTCAGGTGGTCCTTTTGCTAGGTTTAAGGTGACAGGAACATTTGCATTATGCATGACATGAAAGAATGGTCAAATATCACAGACTGTATTAAAAAAGAGAAAGAAAATAAACATTTTTCACATTTATACCATAGTGTTCAGTGTTTTTCAGCTTTTATCTCATTAATTCTTGGCACAGTCCTACACACAAAATAAAGGGCTTCTACTCTGCAGATAGGAAATGGAAATTGACAGCTGCCTAAGTCGCTTCGTCCATGTCATTCAATTAGACTGGAGAGTGCAAATTCTGATAAACACAGTAGCAAAATAAAAATGTAAGCCAATCATGAGGTATGCCACAACCATATTTATTGGGACTATCCCATGAGGAGATATTCATTTAATCCAACGTTTTTTGTTTTTTTTTTTTTAATGAATCAGAGTCAAGTATTCTACTGGAGAATTTCTTTAAACACAAATGGTTTCAATTTGTTGATTTCTAGATTTAGATTTGAAAAATGTAAATGTAAGACTCTCAAATCCCATTGCAGGGAGAGACTGTTGAAGAAAGAGAAAACAACATTTGGTTTTTCTTGTTTCACTTTCTTTTTTCTTAATAGGATATCAGGCTTACAACGTTGCTAAGAAAATACAAAGAACATTTTCTCACTGAATTCAGAATTAGTACCTAGGCAGTATTCTAAGCATTTATACAACACTTAATGGTATTCTATTATTGCTAGTGTGAGGATGGTCATATTTCATTATTGTTTCTAGGTTTGACCACACTGCACAGAAATTGTGAAAATACTCCAACAATTCTCGAGTTGAAAGCTTTAAGTGCCAACAGTATTTGAACTCATCACTTTGAAATAGGTTCATGCATATTTTATTGCAGGGGTCAACAAACCTTTTTTCTGTAAAGGGCCAGATAATAACATTTTGGTTTTGCAGGCCATTCTCTCTCCTGCAGCTATTCCACTCTGCCATTACAGAGCAAAGGCAGCCACAGACAATGTGTAATATGTAAATAGACAAGGATGGTTGTGCTCCAGTCAAACCTTACTTACTAAAGCGGGTGACAGGAGAGGCTAGGCTTGCAATGACTGTAGTTTGCTGAACTCTGAATTATAAAATAGATTACTGCTATAAAATATCATTTAAACAGAAGACATATTCTGATTGCCTGATTACTAGTTTGTGCAACTAATCTGTTTTCACTGCTGCCTCTTTTATTGGGTTGAGGTCTTTCAGAGCATGGAGTGCATCTGGCTTTCCCTTAATATCCCTGGTATATTAAGGGCAGGATAACTGGGTGGTTGCCAATGGTTCCTATTAGGGCATCCATAACAGGGTATTAGAATATCACAGGAATAAATAAAATATATGTGCCAGTAAAGCTGGATTTCTAGAGACTGGCAACTTGTAAATTGGTCTCATTCCCACTGAAGTATATAAAAAAGCCTTCACTGTCACCACTTATCTTTGTTGAGGATATGCATGGCACACACCTCAGGCTGCTCCTTGCAAGGAAAGGAACAGCCATTTCCCTGCACACACAGTGCCCACCCCCACCCAGCTACTAAGTCAGTTGCCTCAAGTTGTAGTCACTGGAAGCTGAAATACTGGAAGTGCCTGATATATGGCATAACTACTGTTTACCAGGAACATGTGATTTATTTTATCATTTAAATTAAAAACCGTCTTCTATGCCTCCTCAGAAGTGATCTGGTTCAGAAAATTGCAATAGCGAGGCAATTACATTTAAGTTGTAAAGCTATATAATGTGCAATGCAGGTAATAAATCTCTCATTTTAAACATAATGAAAAAGGTATACAAATAATTGAAAACCCTGGCCCTAGTAAGAGGATGTGGAACAAACAATTCATCTCCCCAGGGTATCCACATGTTCCTGTGTGTCCCCGGGTAGGCTTTCAACAAATGTTTGTTGAATGAATGAGGGCAATAGGCCTTTGCTCCACCAGTTTTGAGAGATCGAAGGGTTGACATGGAACATGTTGAATATTAGCAATTTTATGATGAGATATAAAAGAATTTCTGATAAAATTCCCACTGGAGGATAGCTGTGCAAGGTCCATGTCTCTTAAAATGGTGCTGAAATTCACCATGAGGGAGAGATATCCATGTCCAGGGTAAATATGAAGTGTCTACCTTATTTTTCATCTGGTATCTGAGAGAAAAAGAGATGCTGTGGAAGAGCAGTTTTGGGGAGGATCCTGGAGACCCAGGCTGGAGAAATTATTGGCGTCCAACTGAAGGGACAAAGCTCTGTGGCAGGTTCTCATGAGTACCCAAAATGTGTTCACCATTTGCTGCAGCTAGTGCGCCAGGGAGGATGTGCAGTAACTGGAGAAAATACGGTCGATTTCAAAGTGATTAAGGAAAAGGCATTACAAATGGGTAAACCAAGAAAGGCAACAAAGCAGGGTGAATAAATGCTGGAGGAAACAGAATCAGATTTAGCAGTAGAAGAAATAAAAATTGCAATGCTAAATGCCGCCTTAGAAGAAAGAGAAAAGACCAATACAAAATATGTATGCATGATTAAGATTACTACATTGTTCACTAAAAACACTAGAATTTAATTTTTCAGGCAGAAAAGGAGACAAAAAGGAGCTTTAAAATGTCTTTAAAAATCAAAGAACAAGCACTTCGGATGGTGCACCCCAGGTCTTAGTCTATATATAGATATGAAGATTAGCTTTTGTATAGTCTGTTGAGATTCTTTGAAAGAAAGCTTGTTTTAAACAATCAAACCCACCTGACTACAAAAGAAAAAGCTGCAACCTTTCTTTAAAGTGGTTGAGAACTGAACCACAGGAAATCAGCTTAGACGCCTCTAGATCTGAGAGAAGGAAGAGTCTGCTGAATACAGCAGGCAGGGCGTCCAGGATTAAAAGAGGGAATCAATGAACAGTAGAGTGCAAAATGAACATAAATAAAGATGAAAACTTTTAAATGGAATAAAGAGAGGGTGATCAAATAGGACTAATGCTCAGCTGATGCTTCAGGTTTTGACAAACCCAGTAATTTGATGGTTCTGGAGTTTCGTGTTTACTAATTTGGTTTCTGAATCAAACATAACTAGAGATAGCTTCACTTCTCACTTGGGGACTATATCACGGTATCTGGAGGAAGATTACACTCTGCCTCCGACTCTGCCCTCTCTCCTGACTTGACAGGTACCCAAATGACCTTATGATGCTTCAGCTACTTCACAGAGATAGACGGATCACATGCACCCTCCTGAAGTCAAAGCATGTGGGAGAAAAATCATGGGCGCTTTTCCTATGTGAAAGAGGTGCATGAACTGGGGAATGAGAAAGCACAGCTACTCCAGATGAAGTGAATGTGGGAGAGTTGCAGGGTCATGGGATCCACTGTTGTTGCACATTATTTAATGAGACAGGAGGAGGCAAACGGTGAGCATACACAACGGTCCTCTAACTATCCATGGGACCCGAAGCAGAAGGGAGGGAGGAACATCAGGAGAACAACTTGGTGAGAGCCTGAAGAAGCAGATCACCCCTCTGAGCAGGGCCACATGTGATCCATGAATATGTTCTCAAACTTCCTGTGCATCACACTCTAACACGTATCCATAAATCGAACAGGCTGAGGCTAAAAACAACTCATTCTCTTCTTCAAGAATTCCACAGTGGCTCCAAGAGAGGGCACCAAAAGCATGGTTTGCATGTGGCGCAATCAAGTACAATGTTACGGGAGAAGAGGGGCTTCACAATGGAGAGACTGTCAGTGCATCCTTTTAGACGAGGGGGAAAAGGCTATTTCTAGCAGATTGCTGCAAATAGTTTCTCAGTAAAAGTGCACTATGCCTACTTCAAGGGTCCAGAATGAAAGAGAACTCAGGGAAGCTACCTGTGGCTACCATCGCACAGCAAGAGCAGCTAGTGCGAAAAGGCTTGCAGGCAGGATGGCAGAGGATTTCAGGTGATGGAAAGCTCAGCTTGGATGACACAGAAACCAAGAAAATGAAAAGGAAGTGATTGCACCTGCTGAAAAGAGGAGATGGGTGGGCTTATATCAGAGGCAGAGATCTTCTCAGGCTCTGAGAAGAATATTGAAGGGGAACACCCAGCCCAGTTAAATGGGTTTCACAATATCTCAACACTGTCAAGTACCGGGTGACAAGAAGAGTCTTTAAGAGAATATCTGAGAAAACCAGGTGGTAGTAAAAGAGAAGAGTCTCACAGGAGCTGAGGAGTGTTCAAAGGAAGCCATGAAGAACCTCTTCTCTAAAGTGCATGAAAGCATAAAGCCAGAATAAGCAACATGTATCACATCAGAAACAAGGAGGCCAGCTGCTGCTGCTAAGTCACGTCAGTCGTGTCCGACTCTGTGCGACCCCATAGATGGGCAGCCCACCAGGCTCCCCCGTCCCTGGGATTCTCCAGGCAAGAACACTGGAGTGGGTTGCCATTTCCCTCTCCAATGCAGGAAAGTGAATGTGAAGTCGCTCAGTCAGGGATGCCGTCTATACAGTGGCGAGGGGAGTGCTGCTGGAGAAAGAAAAGAAGAAGTTGTTCGCTGTGCTGCTGGGGAATGGGGGTATGGAAAACCAGAGGCAGGAGTAGGGATTTTCTGTAGTTCGAGGATAAACATAAGTAACTTTATCCTTGTGTTAAAAAGCTTGACAGGATAAAGAGTTTTCACACTGGGAGAGATTGGTCCACCCGGGGGTGAAGCTACTTGGCCACTGGGTACAAAGAGGAGACAGCGGGGGCACAAAGAAACTGCATCTTGGCAGTGAGGCAAAACAGGAAGTTTTCAGATGCGTGCAGCTCTCACCAATGCTTTGCACAAGGAACTATCGAGTGTTGGCAACACATGAAAACTTTGAAGAAGAAAAGACAATATTTATGCACCTGAAATATACCAATCTGTATGCACTGTCAGGACTAATTTAATAGTTATAAGCTTTTGTGTTAGTTACTACTAAATCTTGCTTTTGGCCTTTTCTACTCTCCTGCCTAGAATATTCTTATTCCAGAATAACCACATTGCTCCCTCTATGCATTGCTCCTTACTTATTACGGTCTCCGCTTAAGTTTTACATTCTTGGAGCAGTCTTGTCTTCCCCTCTTTTCTTTCATGCTCTCCTTTCCCCTATTTTATTTTTCTTTAAAGTGCTTACAAGATATGTATATTCATTCTCTGCTTTCCCACTAACATGTTGGTTCCTTGAGAGCAGGGTAACATCTGTCTACCCGAGGCTGTGCCCTCAGAACCTAGAAGTGTGGCCAGCATATAAAAGGACTCCACAGGGACTTCCCCCGTGGTCCAGTGGTTAGGATTTTACCTTCCAGCGCAAGGAGTGCTGGTTCAATTCCTGGTTGGGGAGCTAAGATCTCACATGTTTCATGGACAATAAGCCAACAATTAAAACAAAAAAAAGCAATGTTGTAACAAATTCAATAAAGACTTCAAAAAATTGTCCACGTCAAAAAAATCTTTTAAAAAAACATGCTCCGTAATATTTTTTTGAATGAAAGAACTGATCATTGGCCCCACATTACAAGTGAGAAAATGAACTCAGAAGTTTAGTAACTTGGCTAGGACACAAACAAAATGATGGAGTCAGGATTTGAAATTGAATCTTTTGGATTGTCATGTTGTTTCAATTACCCCATGTGACCTCTTTAAAAGCAGAACATGTATGTCTGAAGGGCAGTGTGACACAGTGTTGGCTTCCCAGCCAGGCTGGGATTTCAATCCTGGCTCAGCCACTATTTAGTTTCCTACCTTCTTCAGGCTTTGTAACCTCTCTTGCCTGTTTCCTCTTTGTAAAAGGAGAATATCTACCTCACTGGGATGTGGAGATTAACAAGTATAACGTCTGGCACCTAAGCAATTCCTAGTGAATGGTAGGTGAGACTACTGGAGTGCACAGAATAAATAAAAGAATGAGGTGTTGGGAAGGAGGAGGAAATAGGGAAAGGCTGGGAAGGAAAGGTGAGAACTTCAGTGTGTCTGGCTTTCCTTGAGAGCTGTAGGATGGAAAGAAGGCTTCTTGGTTAAGAAGCAGAAACCAGGCAGCTTTTGTAAAGAGGGAGGACCTCTAAGGGGAAATTTATGAGGCCCCAGTTTAGCAGTGGAAGAGAGCAGCTGGCCAGCAAGGACTCCGTAGATACCACGGTACCTCAGAACGGGTGAACCATCATAAAGTTGCAGTGATACAGCATAAGTCTAGACAGCTAATGTACAACATGAAGACTCTACTTAATACTGTACTGTAGACCAGAACTTTGTTAAGAGAGTAGATTTTACGTGCTCCAACCACACACACACAAATGGTAACTATACAAGGAGATGGATATATTAATTAGCCTCACTAGAGAGATCATTTCACTGTATATAACAAGACCTCATGTTGTATACCTTCCATATATACAAGTTTTATTTAAAAATAACAAAAAAGAAAGGGTATCTTGACCCTTTATGGTAAAAATGAAGAAAATCAAGGTGATATTTTAAAAATATATCCTACATTTAGTGTATACTTTAAAATGTCGATTTTACGTGAATTTCAGCTCAATGGGAAAAAAATACAAGACAGAAAAAAAAAGAAAAAAACAGGTGAACCCACAGAACATTTGTTGTAATTTAAATCCCTGAAAGTGAGGAAATTGTGAGCTTACATCAAAGGGGGAAAAAGGCTGCCTTTGGAGGCCGTTTTAGAAAGAAGAAAGGGCTGGCTTGACAGAAGCCCTCTGTGTGATTCTGCAGCGCAGGCACGGAGGCTTTGTTCATGGCCTCAGGAGGTCTCATGGAACCAGGCTGGGGTGTAGATACGCAGAATCCCAACACAGTTCTGTGTTTTGATAAACCCTTTAGCGTCTGAATATATAGGGGAAAGCCTAGGGTAAATAAAATATTTAATAAAATGTCCTTATTAAAAAGATCAAATTATATAAAATAAGGGCTCTTTTCCTTCTGCTCTTCCCCCCTAAATTCCAGGATGACTTTTCTGAATTATCTTTAGGGCCCAACCCAGGATGAAAGAAGAAACAAAGCAACAGACTGGAGTTAACAGTGCAGGCAGCTAGGGCTCTTTTGTTCCTGTTTGCAGGGACTGGGGGGCGGGGTGGGCACGAGGAAGCTCCAGGGAGGGATGGAAAAATGAGGCTGATGGACTTCCTGTGGAGTCCAGGGAAATGCAAGACAAGGAGAACATAACTTTTGCAGAGAGGAGACAGTAAGGGTCATTTCACTTGAGGTTGCTCTAAAATAGAAAGGAAGGGTGTTAGAAAAAGCGATGGTAAGAGACAAAAAGCCGAGGCGACAGCCACCTGTAAGAGGAGTCTGAGGTTCAAAAGTGGGAACTGGAAGAGCAGGAGAGGGATTAATGACATCACACCACGATATCTGATAACTGAAGACTCTGCTGGGCAAGGACATCAAAGAACCAATAAGCTAAATGTCATACAAAAGGCCTGGGCAAGACTCTTCAGAAAGGTGAGGGACAAGTGGATATAAAGGCAGGAGGTCTGGGTTGGAGGAGGAGAAAATGGGATATTACAGGTGTAGAATAGCATAGAGACTGGTAGTTCTTTTATCAATATTTTGACTACTTCTCTGCTAATGTCATTTCAAGCTAGTCACCCAGCCTCCCTGACAGTGAAATGGGGTGATGAAGCATCTAGGGTCTAACCAATGGGGATGTGTAAAAACCATATGGGCAATTTCTAGGTCTTGCGTTTAAAAGAGGTGTCTTTCTCCTCATCCTTTTCGTATCCCCCTCCCACGAGTGAGAATGTGAACATGGTGGCAAGGACACCAAGCAGTCAGTTGTATATGAAATATCAAAGGTCAACAGGATAGAAGTGGCCTGAGTGCCCACAACCAGGGAGCCACCAAATGGGCAGTGGGCTGCTTAGGCTTAGACCTTTATGTTTAGGGTGAAACAAACTTTTATTTTCTTTAAGCTACATAATAACCTTAACCATAAGCTATATTCTACAGTGCAGCTAAAGTGGCTATTATTTAGTTACACCAGCCAAACTAACACATAGATACTAAAGAGAAGGCTTAAATATAAGCCTCTCTTTAACAGACCATTTCTTAAATATATATTTGACTCTTACAAAAATATGCAGACCTAGAACTAACCCATCAAAAGGTCTATAAAGCTAGATGGAAATTAAGGAGACAGCTGGATAATGATGTGGTGGAAAATATATGTACGAAAGAAGGAAAATGGGCTATTAGAATTTAAAATATTTATTTGCAAGGGAGAACCTTTTGAATTCAATTTGAGACATAGTCTCTTTTCTCACTGCCACAGTAACTTCTGAAATTATTTTTCAAAGTGGAAAATATGGCAGAATACAGTAAGATGCCTATTATAAAAGAAACAATTAAAAATAGAATAGAAAGACCAGAACAAAGAGGGAACTTCTACCTGTCTTTCAAGATCTGTAGGAGTAGTGGAGGTGATGGAATTCCAGTTGAGCTATTTCAAATTCTAAAAGACAATGCTGTGAAAATGCTGCATTCAATATGCCAGCAAATTTGGAAAACTCAGCAGTGGTCACAGGACTGGAAAAGGTCAGTCTTCATTCCAATCCCAAAGAAAGGCAATGCCAAAGAATGCTCAAACTACCACACAATTGCACTCTTCTCACACACTAGAGTAAGGTAATGCTCAAAATTCTCTAAGCCAGGCTTCAACAGTACGTGAACTGAGAACTTCCAGATGTTCAAGCTGGATTTAGAAAAGGCAGAGGAACCAGAGATCAAATTTCCAACATCCGCTGGATCATTGAAAAAGCAAGAGAGTTCCAGAAAAACATCTACTTCTGCATTATTGACTACGTCAAAGCCCTTGACTGTGTGGATCACAATAAACTGTGGAAAATTCTTAAAGAGATGGGGATACCAGACCACCTGACCTGCCTCTTGAGAAATCTGTAGGCAGGTCAAGAAGCAAAGTTAGAACTGGAACAACAGCCTGGTTCCAAATTGGGAAAGGAGTACATCAAGGTTGTATATTGTCACCCTGCTTATTTAACTTATATGCAGAGTACATCATGAGGAACGCTGGGCTGGATGAAGCACAATCTGGAATCAAGATTGCTGGGAGAAATATCAATAACCTCAGATATGCAGATGACACCACCCTATGGCAGAAAGCAAAGAGGAACTAAAGAGCCTCTTGATGAAAGTGAAAGAGGAAAGGGAAAATGTTAGCTTAAAACTCAACATTCAGAAAACTAAGATCATGGCATCTGGTCCCATCACTTCATGGCAAGTAGATGGGGAAACAGTGGAAACAGTGACAGACTGTATTTGGGGGTCTCCAAATCACTGTAGATAGTGATTACAGCCCTGAAATTAAAAGACGCTTGCTCCTTGGAAGAAAAGTTATAACCAACCTAGACAGCATATTAAAAAGCAGAGATGTTACTTTGCCAACAAAGGTCTGTCTATTCAAAGCTATGGTTTTTCCAGTAGTCATGTATGGATGTGAAAACTGGACTATAAAGAAACCCGAGCACTGAAGAATTGATGCTTTTGAACTGTGGTGTTGGAGAAGACTCTTGAGAGTTCCTTGGACTGCAAGGAGATCCAACCAGTCCATCCTAAAGGAAATCAGACCTGAATAGTCATTGGAAGGACTGATGTTGAAGCTGAAACTCTAATACTTTAGCCACCTGATGCGAAGAACTGACTCATTTGAAAAGACCCTGATGCTGGGAAAGATTGAAGGCGGGAGGAGAAGGGGATGACAGAGGATGAGATGGTTGGATGGCATCACCAACTCAACGAGCGTCAGTTTGAGTAAACTCTGGGAGTTGGTGATGGACAGGGAGGCCTGGCATGCTCTGGTCCATGGAGTTGCAGAGTCGGACACGACTGAGTGACTGAACTGAACTGAGGAGTAGGGGAACATGTTAAATGATCTAACGAAAATTCCCTTCTTGGTAAAGTTGATGGCTGTAAGGTGAAAGTGAAAGTTGTTCAGTTGTGTCTGACTCTTGGCGACACCATGGACTATACAATCTGTGGATATCTCCAAACCAGAATGCTGGAGTGGGTAGCCTTTCCCTTCTCCAGGGGATCTTCCCAACCCAGGGACCAAACCCAGCTGTCCTGCATTGCTGGCAGATTCTTTACCAGCTGAGCCATAGGATGGCTCTAAAGAGAAAAATAAATATTCAAATCCTTTGTGGAAATACTTAGATAGAAATATCAAATGGGAAGTCAAAACAATGAGATGCAAGGAGGAAACAAGACTAAGGCAGTATGCTTTATATCTCAAAGGTATGAAGATGAAAATGTGTTTAGACTTTAATTAATCTATTTAAATAGATTAATTTTTTTCAATGGTACAAATCATTAAGAACAAGAAAAGATAGAGAATTTGATGAGAACATATATTAAGTTTCTTTAATAAAGAAATACTATTATTTGCAGCTAAATAAAAACAAAGCAGTTCAAATATCCTCTCATCTGGATGATCTTCTTGGTCCATACTCTTTTAAACAGAAATATTCTGCTTCTGCACTGCTTCATACATCTTTCCTTACTTCTATGGACTCATTTTATGCTCCACTGAAAACTGTTTGCATCTTCGTTTCCAATCACTAAAATTGGGAGTTCCTTGAGGGCCAAGTCATGTTTTATTTCTTTGTGCCTTCCGTTCTTAGCATATCAAACGAAAGAATACTTGAGGACAATTTTGCCTGCTGGGAAGAAAGTGAGATGAAAAGCCAGAAAAGAAAGCCAAAGCTGGCATCAATGGTATTTCAAAAAAGGATTGAAGGAAGTGAGCAGAACACAAATAATAATATTTTGGTAAGACGCCTGCAGTAAAAGCTGCCAAGAACAGCTGTGGTTGGACAAGACTCAGCATAGCATCCAGGACTACAATGATCCACAACTGCTTACCAAGGATGGTATTTGCTTAGTTTGGCTTCTGATTTCCAGCTTAAGATGTATCCTAATGTGACCATATCTGTATGTTCTTTCAAACATCAGGGAAATAAAGTAAGAAAAGCAAGGTTACTATATGATGGTCACTGCTCTCTTAAAGTATAAGTCTGAAGAAAAGCAGACTAGAAAAAGACCCACTAAAGAATTGATCATTACATATATTATACTATATATAATATATAATCATATATAATACAATTATATAGTATATAATCATCATATATATAAATCATTACATATTCCCTGGTAGCTTAGCTGGTAAAGAATCTACCTGCAATGTAGGAGACCCCAGTTCAATTTCTGGGTAGGGAAGATCCACTGGAGAAGGGATGGGCTACCCACTCCAGTACTCCTAGGCTTCCCTTGTGGCTCAGCAGGTAAAGAATCCGCCTGCAATGCAGGAGACCTGGGTTCAATCCCTGGTTTGGGAAAATCTGCTGGAGAAGGGAACAGCTAACCACTCCAATATTCTGGCCTGGAGAATTCCACGGACTATATGGCCCAGGAGGTTGCAAAGAGTCAGACATGACGGAGAGACTCTCACTTTCACACATCTATTTATATATACATCACATACACATATGAAAGAGAAGATAAAATTAAGGGATGGTAAACCAAGCTTGAGGCCACTTAATCCACAGGTAATATCGACATTTTGTTGTAGAGAAGGAATTATAATGTAATATCTTTCAGACAAACTCCTTCTATGAAAATATGTGAGCACCCACTGAATGAAAAGGCACCTTACAAGTACCAAATGTAAGAAAATATCAGCCACAGAACTTCCCTGGCAGTCTAGTGGTTAAGACTCTGTGCAGCCAATGCAGGAGACACAGGTTTGCTCTCTGATCAGGGAACTAAGATCCTACATGCTATGCTATATGACCAAAATAAATAAATAATTTTTAAAAAGATATCAGCCACCACATTTATGGGATACCAATACTACCCACTATGAGCTTACATTACAAAATATAATGGAAAATCAGTCACAATTTATCAAGAGGGTGCTTGCAGTATTTTGCAAATTTGATGGTAATATTTAAGTAAAACCTTTTTCTGCTTTATTAACCTTATAAACAATTCTTAAACAAAATAAACATTTATGTAGTTGATCTGAATAGAGTACTCATTTGAAGTGACAGAGGCATCTAGGAGATACTAATAAGTCCTGAGCTGTCTTCCTTATCAACCCCACTGGATTTGTCTTTATTTCTTAATAAATCATACTGGAGTATCTAGAACAATGGTTTTTCAATGTTTTCAAAATGAGGCTCCCTTTTAATATCAAAATTACCATCCCCCACATTAACTTTTCATTAACTTTTAATGAAATACACATAAAAAAGCCACTTTTGACTTGTAATTATTTTAAGTGAACATATTTTATTTAACTACAACAGCATCTACATAGATTTCCAAAAAGACAAAAGAAAATTTACAATATTTATTCACTTTACAATGTTCCATTTTTTTTCTTTTCTGTTTTTGAACAGTAGATGACCAGATATCTTTGATATTGATATTTTTAGAAAGTTTATATCATTATAAGTTCTGTCTGGATCAAATTGATCATAAAAACTAAAAATTTTAACAGCTTATGTGCTTTATCCAACAACATTTATAGAAAACCACATAAGTAATTATTAACTACAAAGTTGCTTTAATTCTTCTTTAAAAAAACTTTGCAATTAAATAGTTTTGCTTAGGTAATACATGAAATCTCTAAAAATACAGAAGAAAAAGGCTGCATGTCTTTTGAGTTCCCACTTCAGATATATGCACTTCATCTGAGAATTTTTGATTTCCAAACCTTACTCTTACTAAGCATCTAATCCTTCAATAAGAGTAGCAGGTTTAGTCTTATTAATAATCAAATGATTTCACTAGCATACTTGAAAAAACTCTTTAAAATATTTTTACTCAGAACTTCTAAGTCCTCTGACTTAGGTAACTGTATAAGCAATTCAGTACCTTTATCAGATTGAGCAAGTAAAGGAACAGCACAGGTGTAAATTAACTATAGCAGGATTTTTGACAGGAAACCAATTCTGGATACAAGACAAGAATTTCTGAGCCTCTAACGCTTCTCTTTTTGATAATGTTTTACACTGCGTGTGTAAAACTTTTATAACTGATTTTGAAAAGACATGTTCTCACAATATTTATACCATTTCTTGATTTTGCTAGCAGCTACCAGGTACAATTTCTGGATTGGGAAGATCCCCTAGAGGAGGGCATGGCAACCCACTCCAGTAACCTTGCCTGGAGAATCCTGTGGACAGAGGAGCCTGGCAGGCTGCAATCTATAGGGTCGCACAGAGTCAGACACTACTGAAGCAACTTAGTACACACACTTGAGGTACTATATTGGGGGAAATGACACGTGACCCCACTCACCGAAAAGCACTGTTTGCTCCCTAAGCTCACTCTTAATGTAATAAAATAGTCTGTGGAAGCATAAAGAGTCAATGTGATTCCACAGTGGCTATCTTCAGCATGTGTGAATCTGACTCTAAAGAGTTGATTGTTCAGTTGCTCAGTTGTGTCTGATTCTTTTACCACCCACAGGCTGTAGCTGGCCAGGCTCCTCTGTCCGTGGGATTCCCCAGGCAAGAATACTGGAGTAGGTATCCATTTCCTTCCATAGGGAATTTCCCCAACCCAGGGATCCAAACTGCATCTCCTTCATTGGCAGGTGGATTCTTTACCACTGAGCCATTAGGTAAGTAGGTAAAAAAACAAATACAACAACAACAAAAACCATCTTGTAATTTTTTTCTATTTCACAACTCAGTAAGTGGAAAACGAAGACACAGAAGAGGACACTCACATTCTTTTAGAAATAATTTTAGGTAAAATTATAAATTAGGAGCGATTTGGCGTTAGTGCTCTTTTTCTGGATTTCACTGTAGCTCTTCTATAATTCAGACATGCAGGGCACTACTGGGGCCCCCTGTCCCTTCTATTAGAAACCAAGTCATTCACTACCTTGGCTGTGATTGACAACTTCGTGGCTTTAAAGCCCTGATATTAACCATCCCCAAAGAAATAATGCAAAGGATGGGTTTAAATGAAAAGGAATGTGTTCCTAACATGTTACAGCACTTTCGAACAGCCTCCCAAAGTCACACCACATAAATAACAACATTCATAAGGGTAATCCAGCATAATCCTGCTATATAATTCTTTTTCTAAATTCTAACACATTACCAAATCATTCTTTAAGTTAAACCCAAGTTTGTTTCTCCTAGTAAACCCTTCATAATTAACCTCAGCATTTCCCAACCCTGTGAAGGCTATTATTTCTAGCACTCCATAATCCTTCCGCATGTATCATTTTCTCTGTGTGGGCCTGTAGAGAGGGCGAAAAGGTGAGTGAATAGCAAAGATGCCTTAATGCTGGCTTCACAATTAAATGAAATGGTGTAATTTGTGTAAATGTCAATTTGTTCAGTTCTTGGTTCATACTGTCTTTCTGCTAAATAACAAAGGTACCTAATTTTGTGAACTTAAGAGTCCAATTAAATGACAGTACTGTTTGGGTGTTGCACGAAATGTTCCCTTGGAATCTCTAATTTTCTTGAAGAGATCTCTTGTTTTTCCTATTCTGTTGTTTTCCTCTATTTCTTTGCATTGATCACTGAGGAAGGCTTTCTTATCTCTCCTTGCTATTCTTTGGAACTCTGCATTCAGATGCTTATATCTTTCCTTTTCTCCTTTGCTTTTCACTTCTCTTCTTTTCACAGCTATTTGTAAGGCCTCCTCAGACAGCCATTTTGCTTTTTTGCATTTCTTTTCCATGGGGATGGTCTTGGTCCCTGTCTCCTGTACAATGTCATGAACCTCCATCCAGAGTTCATCAGGCACTCTATCAGATCTAGTCCCTTAAATCTATTTCTCACTTCCACTGTATAATCATAAGGGATTTGATTGAGGTCATATCTGAATGGTCTAGTGGTTTTCCCTACTTTCTTCAATTTCAGTCTGAATTTGGCAATAAGGAGTTCATGATCTGAGTCACAGTCAGCTCCTGGTCTTGTTTTTGCTAACTGTCTAGAGCTTCTCCATCTTTGGCTGCAAAGAATATAATCAATCTGATTTTGGTGTTGACCATCTGGTGATGTCCATGTGTAGAGTCTTCTCTTGTGTTGTTGGAAGAGGGTGTTTGCTATGACCAGTACATTCTCATGCAAAGAAAGATGGGCTCGATAAAGAACAGAAATGGTATGGACCTAACAGAAGCAGAAGATATTAAGAAGAGGTGGCAAGAATACACAGAAGAACTGTACATAAAAGATCTTCACGAAAAAGATAGTCATGATAACGTGATCACTGACCTAGAGCCAGACATCTTGGAATGTGAAGTCAAGTGGGCCTTAGAGAGCATCACTACTAACAAAGCTAGTGGAGGTGATGGAATTCCAGTTGAGCTATTTCAAATCCTGAAAGAGGATGCTGTGAAAGTGCTGCACTCAATATGCCAGCAAATTTGGAAAACTCAGCAGTGGCCACAGGACTGGAAAAGGTCAGTCTTCATTCCAATCCCAAAGAAAGGCAATGCCAAAGAATGCTCAAACTACTGCACAATTGCACTCATCTCACACACTAGTAAAGTCATGCTCAAAATTCTCCAAGCCAGGCTTCAGCAATATGTGAACCGTGAACTCCCAGATGTTCAAGCAGGTTTTAGAAAAGGCAGAGGCACCAGAGATCAAATTGCCAACATCTGCTGGATCATGGAGAAAGCAAGAGAGTTCCAGAAAACCATCTATTTCTGCTTCATTGACTATGCCAAAGCCTTTGACTGTGTGGATCACAATAAATTGTGGAACATTCTGAGAGAGATGGGAATACCAGACCACCTGACCTGCCTCTTGAGAAACCTGTATGCAGGTCAGGAAGCAACAGTTAGAACTGGACATGGAACAACAGACTTGTTCCAAATAGGAAAAGGAGTACGTCAAGGTTGTATATTGTCACCTTGCTTATTTAACTTATATGCAGAGTACATCATGAGGAACGCTGGGCTGGAACAAGCACAAACTGGAATCAAGATTGCTGGGAGAAATATCAATAACCTCAGATATGCAGATGACACCACCCTTATGGCAGAAAGTGAAGAGGAACTCAAAAGCCTCTTGATGAAAGTGAAAGAGGAGAGTGAAAAGGTTGGCTTGAAGCTCAACATTCAGAAAACAAAGATCATGGCATCTGGTCCCATCACTTCATGGGAAATAGATGGGGAAACAGTGGAAACAGTGTCAGACTTTATTTTTTTGGGCTACAAAATCACTGCAGATGCTGATTGCAGCCGTGAAATTAAAAGATGCTTACTCCTTGGAAGGAAAGTTATGACCAACCTTGATAGTATATTAAAAAGCAGAGACATTACTTTGCCAACCAAGGTCCATCTAGTCAAGGCAATGGTTTTTCCAGTGGTCATGTATGGATGTGAGAGTTGGACTGTGAAGAAAGCTGATCGCCGAAGAATTGATGCTTTTGAACTGTGGTGCTGGAGAAGACTCTTGAGAGTCCCTTGGACTGCAAGGAGATCCAACCAGTCCATTCTAAAGGAGATCAATCCTGGGTGTTCATTGGAAGGACTGATGCTAAAGCTGAAACTGCAACACTTTGGCCACCTCATGCGATGAGTTGACTCACTGGAAAAGACTCTTTTGCTGGGAGTTTGGGGGCGGGAGGAGAAGGGGTCGACAGAGAATGAGATGGCTGGATGGCATCACCGACTTGTGGACATGAGTTTGAGTGAACCCTGGGAGTTGGTGATGGACAGGGAGGCCTGGGGTGCTGTGATTCATGGGGTCGCAAAGAGTCGGACACGACTGAGCGACTGAACTGAACTTAACTGAACTGAACTGTTTGGGTGTTAGTAAATATTTGCTAACGTTGATGACAACAAGCGCTATGTTAATCAGATAACACGCTTCAATTTCTAAGAGGGGAAAAAAGACTCTCTTAGTTTTTCAAGCATCTACCTAAAGACAGCACAGCAAATGACCTGCCACCACTGTGCTAAAAAGTCACAGATGGAATATTTTTGTTGGTACAATCTGTGTACAAAGATCATTGAGGACCAAACAGTTCGTGTTTTTCTGTTGCTGTGGCACATTTTCATGTATTTGTCCTCTACCTCATTTCTGTAGAATCGGAAATTAGACAGTGTAGCTATCTGATCAGAATTGGGGCCACCTGTGTCAATGGGGGAGAAGGAAGCTGAGGCAGTGGTTAGTCTGGAATTGTGCCTGATATTCACACTTGAATTGTAACTGACCTGCTTCTGCTGCTGCTGCTAAGTCACTTCAGTCGTGTCCGACTCTGTGTGACCCCATAGATGGAAGCCCACCAGGCTCCCCTGTCCCTGGGATTCTCCAGGCAAGAACACTGGAGTGGACCTAACTGACCACAAATCAGACAAAAGCTCATGGCATAAAAAGACTGGAAATGATTGAGAAACATAAGAGAAAAGTTGGTATTTTTAAAAATATTTCAGTATCTATAAATTATCACCCAAATTATTTTTTTCATTTTATTGTAATGAGTGCTGTTCCCCCACCAATTCTTAACAATTTTAAGAATTTGTAATGAGTCAATACTTATGATAATTAACAAAATATCATTTTATCAGTTAAGAAACACTAAAATTTTATACCCAGGGCATTCAAAAAACTAAAGAAAAAGTGTAGAAAAAGTTTAAGGTGTACAAAAACTGGTGGGTTTAACATCAATCATAGAGCTAAATCTAATAGCAACAAGCTCTCCACAGAATTGTATTTATTTATGTAAAGAATGCATAGACCCACTTTTTACAAATAATAAAATATCAATATTCTTTATTATAATTCCATTTAATCAATTGATTCTCACAGAGTTGATTATTAATTGAGTTTTCCCTAAGTTTTGTACCCATCAACAACTTCTGGCTGCACATGATAGATGAGTGTAGTTAAGATATGAATACTGGTTGACATTTTCATTTAAGAAAATGGGTAAGAGGGTTTCCCAGATGGTGCTAGTGGTAAAGGATCCACCTGCCAATGCAGGAGACATAAAAGACTTGGGTTCGATTCCTAGGTCAGGGAAGATCCCTGGAGTAGGAAATGGCAACTTGCTTCAGTGTTCTTGCCTAGAAAATTCCCTGCACAGAGGAGCCTGGCAAGCTACAGTCCACACAGCTGCAGAGAGTCAGACGTGACTGAGCAACTGAGCATATACACATGGGTAAAAGGAAAATGAAATATCAAAAACATGCTGAAATTTCACTCATTCGTCAATGACATGAAGAAGTCAATGACTTCTCTGCTAAGTAGGATAAAATTTTTGAAGACCAGAAGAATATTTATTCAGCTTCTTGTGTTAAGCACACTGTAAAAGCTACAGAAATGATTTAATTTGCATTATTCACATTATTCCATTGCTTTTCTACTCTACAATCTATAAAATAATAAATTGATAGCCCTGATGTGAGGGTATTTGCCAATTTCTATGGAGCAAATAATCCCACCAGGGCTGGTAAATTAATATAATTTTATATCAATATAATATTTATGGGAATAACTCAAAGTACACAATAAACATACAAGCAAAAGCAAAAGAGCTCTTATGATAACCATCAAAATAGAGTCAAACAATATTTTTAGAATTTCACTGTTTTGATGATTATGATGTCATTTTTAAGATCATTTAAAAATCAAAATGGAATAGTTTTATATATATATAGTTCAGGCATCCAAAATGAAGCCAGGTTACCATTGTAGATGTGGTTTCAGACACCTTTCTTCATCACTAAGAACTTGAATTTTCTTTAAAACATATTAAACTCAAGGAAAACTCAAACCACTTCAGACCCCAACCAATCCTTGCTTAACGAATACTCTTACTTCTTACTAGCTTCAATCCTGATTATTGAAAACGATTTATGTAACCTTGCAGTTTTTTGCTTTCATCAGGCTCCACCATTTTGTAGTCAGGGAAACACAATTTCAAGTGCTTCTTAAATCTGTCATCTCCCAGGTTTTGTCTTAACAAACCCCAAATAAACACCTCTTTACTTCAATCAGGTCTCAGTTTCTGAAATTTTGGTTAAGAGTTACAGCCAATATTTTCACCCATATGTCCTCAAACCTTTCGAAAATGAATGAAGGTCATGTAGTACTCTGACACACACTCTTTTATACAGGCATAGTTCTATTATTCAAGAATTCTAAGGTAATTGATTTTGCTACTCTATATAAAGCATAATTTTGAATTGGAGAACTAATTGAGTACCAAGAATAACCACAAAAATAAAGTTAAAAAAATCTTTGCATATGGCCAATATGCATTTAATACTTTGGCAAGCATTTTTGTGGTTTTGTAAATATTACATAGACAATATAAAGGTAATCTTTATTAAAAGCAAAAATATATATATGTATATTATAAATGTTTTAACTTTTAAGGAAATGCAAATAAAATCTGTACAATGAAGTTTTTTGGATTAAGATTATATTTTATACTCAGAAAATTAAATGATTTTATTTCGTATTTAGAAAATTAAATCACACCCACACAGTTTCCTGCAAAGATTAAAATCAAGCCTAGATTAAGAACTGTAAATCAGAGGAGAAAAAGGTCATTGAGCAGATCATTTGATGCTTCCATAGAAAGGTTCCTCTGTCCTTGGGATTCTCCAGGCAAGAATACTGGAGTGCGTTGCTATTTCCTCCTCGAGGAGATCTTCCCAACCCAGGGATCGAACCTGTGTCTCTTGTGTCTCCTGCATTGGCAGGCAGATTCTTCACCACTGAGCCATGGGGGCAAGCCATAAAAAAGTAAATGTGCATGGTTAAAAATTCAGGTGCTAGAATGAAGTGACCAGGGTTTGAATGTGGTTCTGCCCTGACTAACAATAGGACCCAAGAAGACACTAGCCTCTGAATTCCAGTTTCTTCATGTGCAAAATTAGGATTAAAAGTAACAGCTGTTAAGTGTATTAATGCATGAAAAGTATAGCAGTAAATATATATATATATTTTAAATCTCACATTTCTTTTACCATTTGAAAGGAAACCCACCCTTCTAGTGAGTTTGGAACAGATTTTGTCTCTTAATTGGAAGCTTAAGAGATGCTAACTAGAACACCAGAAATTTTTTTTTTCTTTTTTAACAAATTTATTTATTTTTTAATTAAAGGATAATTGCTTTATAGTATTGTGTTGGTTTCTACCAAACATCAACATGAATCAGCCATAGGTTTACCCATGTCCCCTCTTACTTGAACAGCAATTGTTTTTTTTTAATGCATATTCTTATCTATTACTTGTTTACTATCTGTGCTGTGGGCCCAGGCCAAGCACAGGCCTTGACCCTGTGACGCTTTTCCTGCTTGTTACACTTTTTCCTTTCTGGATCTCATATTCTGAGTATGCAAGTATACATTTTCAGTACGATCGACTGCATTATCTTCTTTCTCTCTCCCTTCCTCCTCACTCCTTCCCTAACTTTTAAGTTACTATCTATTTCTTCTAGCACACTGTCCTTGATAAATGTTATAGAAAACTTTGCAGAAATACCTGTGCCAACACCTTACTTCTCTGTGCTGATATTTACTCAAAAGTCACCCTTTATTGATGTTCTGATAGTGCCTAGAATTCAGGAGAATAAGTCCAAAAGACATCGAATACCTGCTGTGACTCTTTCCCATAAATCCTGTGGTGGAGTGCACTCATAAAAGCTCTTACCGTTCCATTAAGATGGTCAAAGAGAGAACTCTGCAAATGGCTGATGCTAATGAGCCCATAGATATTTTTAAAGCCTGATGTGGTCAATCAAAGGCGAGGCAGCTGCCAAGACACCCTCTTCTCTGCAGCTCTGAAGCACTTCCTGCAGGGAGGTGTGCCTGGCTGGTGGTGCCACAATGCCCAACCTTACCCCTCAGTCATAACAATGTCAGCAACTCTTCCCTGCTCCTTTTACTCTAAGAAGAAAATAGAACTCAGAGAAAAATAAGGGGTTCATCTTCAAAAAACTTGAGGACAAAACTCTGATTATCTGTCCTGCATTTTAAATACAAAGAAAACAATAAACCAATACACCTTATTTACTTTGAACCCAATCCATATAATGAGTGTCAAATTAGCACCTCTCATTTGAAATGGAATCTATGTGCTATTTGATTAATTAGCAGTAGACTGTATATTTTCTGAATTGGATGCCAACAGTTAGGAAATGTTTTGAGAAGTCTGAGAAGTGATGCTAGAATGAGAAAGATATTTAATGCTGTTTTCAACAATAATTATGGGAAACAATATGATCTAATAATACAAAAGTACAGGATCCAGAGTCACACTGACATAAAGACCAAAAGCTGGCCCCATTACATATTAGCTTTGTTGTTTTGGGCAACTACTTAAAATCAGCATCATATACTTCATCAGTTCAGTTCAGTTCAGTTCAGTTCAGTCGCTCAGTCGTGTCCGACTCTTCATAGGTTATGCCAATTAAGTAAAATAACACGTGTAAAATGTAAGTGCCATCCCCAGTACAGATGTTTAATAAAAGCATAATAAATGCCAGTTATTACTGATGTAAGAATGGAGAGTAAACTCTGGAAATTTTTACTTCTATATCTGTTGTATTGAATCACATGATGTTCCCTAAATATTGTTCCACTGCCTAGATCATGAGAATCAAACAGGTAGTTAATAAACTGAACACGGCCTCAAGAAGAATTTCACTGGAATAGATTTGCTCTTATTATTGTTACCATTAAATCTAAAGTCTTTTGGGGAGGTATACTCTAGATCCACCACTCCTTCACATCATACACTTGGCGAATTTCTCACAGTCCTACAGCTTGCCTGGATCTGAAGATTTATTTGGATTTGCATCTCTGATCTAGATTTTTTCAGACTTCTATCCCACTTTACCAAAAACACAACTGTCATATGTCTCTTTCCTCTTGAAAGCTATTCTCTGCTCACATAGTTCTCCAGAATAAGTATTAATAAAATTTGTGTTGTCTCTCATTAGAGCCATCATTATGATAATAGTTAACACTTTCTGTGCACTTAACAAAAATCAAGTACAATGAAAGTATTTTGCCTGTATTCACTCATGTAAGCCACCATCAAACTTCCAATGTAGATATATTTTTTACCAGTATTTATAGATAGGAAGGCTTCCCAGTGGCTCAGGGGTAAAGAAACTGCCTGCCAATACAGGAGACACGGGATATGCAGATTCGATCCCTGGGTCAGAAAGATAGATCCCCTTGGAGAATGAAATACTACTCTAGTATTCCTGCCCAGAGAATCCCATGAACAGAGGAACCTGGCAAAATACAGTCCATGGGGTCTCAAAGAGTCAGACATGACAGAGAGACTGAGCATGCATGCACACATAGATGAGAAAAGCAAACGTTAGAGCTACTACATATACTTGCCACTGAGTAGACAATCTTTAAGAGAATAAAGGCAATTTGAGTCTAGACATTATATTTTTAACTAATAGATAGACTAGAAGGCCACTATTTGTAGATTTTAATAGTCATTCCAAAGGAATCATCCCAAAGTGATTATATCAATGGTGGGAATTTCAGTCATGTGGTAAAAGATATTTTAGGGCAGAAAAGCCTCTTAAAATATACTCCCCAAATGTCTGCACATTGTGTTGACAAGTAGGGTTGACCTTACCAATTTTAAAACACAATTAGCACATAAATGAGACAAATGTAGATATTGAGTTTTATAAATAATATTCCATGACATCAAATGACTATGTATTTTGTATTTTAAACATATTCCAGACAAATCATCCCTTCTAATTCTTCATACTTTTGTGGCTTTCCTTAGAATTTTTTAGTTAGAATACTCCTTTGTGGTAATGAGATGTTCCAGAATGTTCACTTATACATTTCAGATGAAGACAGCATTGAAGATAATTTTTTAAATTCATGTACTTATATACATGAATATTCTATTTATTTTCTAACATTTCACTGTCAATAGGACAACATACATTAACTCCTTATTCCAACCATTATGACTATTTTTACTCCGTCCTCATTAAACTGTCTTTTTTACAGTTCTAATGTACTATGGGTTTCCCAGGTGGCACAGTGGTAAAGAATCCTACCAATGCAAGACACGCAGGTTCAGTCCCTGGGTCAGGAAAGAGCTCCTGGAGAAGGAAATGGCAAACTACTTCAATATTTTTGCCTGGTAAATCCCATGGCAGGCTACAGTCCATGGGATCGCAAAGAGTCAGACACGACTAAGAGACTAAACAACAATAACGTACTATACTTTGAGTGCATTATCTATTTAATCAAGACATCCTAAAATGTCATCAATGAAAATAATTCACATGATTCTCTGTTTTTTTTTTTCTGGTGCAATCTACAAAAGTGCCAGATGGAATATTCTACTGGACTTGTATATAGGTACATAAATGGTATACAAACATAAGCACTGAAACACTAAGATGTCCTCAAGCATGATACTATAAATAACTCCAGATAAAAGACCACCAGAGGTGTATTATATTTGCAGGGAAAAAGGATTACCTGAATCTTACACAATTTAAAATAACTGGAAAATCAATCTATTTCTTTTTTTTTTCAAATAAATGATATAATCATGGTCAGAGCTACTTCTAAGAGAACTAAAATTAGACTGAGGATCTTCTGGCTCCTCAGTTGTGACTTTTTCAATTACAACAAACTGAAGAAATTTGCAGTAGAGTCTCATTCTCACAAATTCAACTGATGCAATCAGGAAAGCAAAATCATAACAAACCTAAATATTTTTCTTTCACAATAGCTCTCAAACACAAGCAGTTATTCACTGATAATCAAATAAAGAAACAATATTCCTTTTTAACACCATAAAGGAGACACAAAGGTTATGTAGGACTTACTGTACATAGAGTGTTAACAGTGTACAGTGTATTTTATAAGGACAAGAAGCAAATTTCAATGAGTATTTTTCTAGATATCACTGTGCAGCCTGGAACATGACACCTGGGAAAGAGATGGCTCCCTACATGTTAGGACACAGGCAATGAAAGTATGAGGTTTCAGGAAACAATTTGATAACATCACTTGGCTATCATTGTGGGCAAGAGAAAGGTGCTAAAAGAATACATTAAAGTTAGTTCTACCTAACGAAGAAGCACAAGCTGGAATCAAGATTGCCGGGAGAAATATCAATAACCTCAGATACACGGATGACACCCCCCCTTATGGCAGAAAGTGAAGAGGAACTCAAAAGCCTCTTGATGAAAGTGAAACAAAAGCATGAAAACATTGGCTTAAAGCTCAACATTCAGAAAACTAAGCTGATGGCATCTGGTCCCATCACTTCATGGCAAATAGATGGGGAAACAGTGGAAACAGTGTCAGACTTTATTTTTTGGGGCTCCAAAATCACTGCAGATGCTGATTGCAGCCATGAAATTAAAAGACGCTTACTCCTTGGAAGGAAAGTTATGACCAGCCTAGATAGCATATTAAAAAGCAGAGACATTACTTTGCCAATAAAGGTCCGTCTAGTTAAGGCTATGGTTTTTCCAATGGTCATGTATGGATGTGAGGGTTGGACTGTGAAGAAAGCTGAGTGCTGAAGAATTGATGCTTTTGAACTGTGGTGCTGGAGAAGACTCTTGAGAGTCCCTTGGACTGCAAGGAGATCCAGCCAATCCATCCTAAAGGAAATCAGTCCTGGGTGTTCACTGGAAGGACTGATGCTAAAGCTGAAACTGCAATACTTTGGCCACCTCATGCGAAGAGCTGACTCACTGGAAAAGACTCTGATGCTGGGAGGGATTGAGGGCAGGAGGAAAAGGGGATGACAGAGGATGAGATAGCTGGATGGCATCACCGACTCGATGGACATGAGCTTGAGTGAACTCCGGGAGTTGGTGATGGACAGGGAGGCCTGGAGTGCTGCGATTCCTGCTGTCCTGCGATTCATGGGGTCGCAAAGAGTCGGACACGACTGAGCTACTGAACTAAGAACTAACGACCAAATTTGGCCTGAAAGTTTCTAGTGGGCTGCAGGGCCCTACTGTTTTTCCTTTTTCAGAATACAATGGTAAACAAAATACATATGCAATAGTAAACAAATATAAAATAGTCACAAACTGTTGTATGTGCTATGAAAGGGAAAAAAGGTGCAGAGAAAGAAAATAATGGGGATGTGAAGAGTGGGTGATTCACAGATTTTTATCCCAAGTGAAAGATACATAAAACTTGTCAAAAATTGTAAAATATTTCAAACTTACAGACGTGACATGTACTTATTACCTACATTTAATGGATGTTAGTATTTAGCATATTAACTTTAGATTCCTCCTTTTAAAATATAAATGAAAATGAGAAAGTACAGTTAAAGCACCCACCATCCATTCTTAGACCCTTCCTTTCTAGAGGTACCACTTTTCACATCCTTTTTTATCATCCCTTCCTATGCATATTTTTTGTTTCATAAAATAGATTGTTTTTCTGTGTGTTTTAATGATGTAAGTACTGTCTTGCAACTTGTAATTTTCACTGAACGGTATATATATACAAAAAACTGACTATTCAGTTCAATCTGTTATCTATTTTGTCATTATATGAACAAAGCACAGCTTATCCAACCCTATACTGTTGGGCACATGCATGCATGCATGCCTGCTCAGTTGTGTCCAACTCTTTGCAACTTCATGGACTATAGCCCACCAGGCTCCTCTGTCCATGGGATTCTCCAGGCAAGAATACTGGAATAGGTGCCATTTCCTTCTCCAGGGGTTTTTCCAAACTAGGGATTGAACCGGCCTTGCTTGTGTCTCCTGCCCCAGCAGGCAGATTCTTTACCACTGAGCCACCTGGGAAGCCCCATATTGATGGACAGTTAATGGTTAACTTTCCACTACCGGCTTTCCCAGGTGTCACGCTCACAGTGCATCTGACACTTACAGTACATTATGAGAGCTCCTGCCTCTATATATGCTTGTCAGTAAATGATATTGTCAAACTTTAAAATTGTCATGTTGATAGTATGTCATGTGTGAAACAGTGCCTTCTTTCAACTTTAATTTCTCTAATTACAAAATTAAACATCTATTCATAATTGTATTAGCATTCTTCTGTGTATTATATATTTATATTCTATGTCTATTTTTTATTGGATTGGCTTTTATTTTTATGAGTTCCTTTCATACTGAAATAGTAATTCCTTGTCAGTTAATGAATTACAAATATTATTTTTCCTGTCTGTGCCCATTGTGTCACCTTTTTAATTACATATTTGGTCATATAAACAAGCTTAATATATGCAAATATGTCATATTTCCTTATGCTTTGTGTTACTCGCATCATACCTGACATAAAGATACTCTACATTTTTCTACAAGTTTTACAGTGTTTGATTTTTCTTTTACATTTAGGTATTTAGTTCTTTGGGAATTTATTTTCATATACGGTATGAGGCAGGGATCTAATTTTACATTTTTCAGTGTGACTGGCTAGTTGTTCAAAGAATATTCACTAGAACAGTCTCTGCTTTTCCACCTCATTTGCAATGTCTCCTCTGATGTAAACTAAGTTGCCATTTAAATGTTGCTCTGCTTCTAAGCTCTCCATTTGTTCCATGTGCAGTCCCATGTTCTTTAACTACTATAACATTTTCAGTACTGAGATATGTTAGGGTAAGCACATCCTCCCCTTTCTTTATTCTTTTTCAAAGTTTTACTGGGTCATTTTTTAAGCCCTTGACCTTTCACAGAAATTTTAGGATAAATGGTACCTACATATTTTAATGTATTATGTAAAATTTTAATTAAATAAAATATATAAGGAGTAGCATACTTTTAAATCTCATTTCACCTAGCTCTTTTTTTTCTTTTTTTTTGTTGGGCTTTTGGAAAGCAACTCCAAGATAGTATCATTTTTCCTATAAAAACTTTCATATATATCACTAAGAGATGAAGACTTTGGATCAGCATGCTCTGGATGGGGTGATCAGAGACAGCTACCTCAAAGAGCAGATATTTAAGCTGGAACCTCAAATATCAAGAGTCAGTTATTGGAAGACTCTTCCAAGAAGGATCTTAAAGCAAGAAAGTTTGTTACATTCAGATAACTGAGTCAAGATCAGTATGGCTGGAGTTTGGAGATGGAGGGAAGGCAGGAGAGGTGTTGGAAAGGAGAGCAAAGTCTCAGTCATAGATTTTTGGAGGCTGAGGTAATGAATACAACTGAAAGCAACTAAAGGATTCAAATAGGAAAGAGCTGTGATCCAGTACACTCCTGCATAAAGAAGAGGCTGATTTTCCTACAAGACAGGAAGCTCAGAGCAGCTGGCAGGCTCCTACAGCAGTCCAGAGGAGAGATCCAAGTCATATGTACAGGAGTACAACACATATGGGGATCGGTGGACAGATCTGAGACCTATTATAAAACATGTGACTCTAGGGGGAAGACAGTAAGACCAAAACAGAATTAAAAAAAAAAAAATCTTAGGGCTGAAATAAACATCTCATCATTTATTAAGGCTACATGTGAGGTCCTGATTCTATATTTAAACCAAACCAAACAACACTAAATGAACTGTACTTATATAATGTTAGTGGTATGAGTTGGTAATACCTTTTTTTCCCTAGCTGTTTCAAAGAATGGTGAAGGTGAAAGCATCCTGGATTCTTTCAAGTGTGTTATATTGTTACTGCCTAAATAGCTGCACAGCATCTAATTAAATAGTGATGTTTCTGCCTGGGAAAGCTGTATACAAGCAAATGAAACCAGAAAGGTGCATGTACATGCTGGGAATACATAATTACAGTGGAAACCTATTTAAAACCCAGTTCACCATTACACATATTTGGATATAATAACCGATAAATCAGGATCCCGATATATCACAATGACATCCATCCAAATCATAAATTACAGAGTTAGCCTGAAAATTGATATTTATTTCCACTAATGTCCATGTCATTATGAAGTCCTACAACAAATGCATCTTTTTTTCTTTATGTGATTTATTTGTACTAAAAAAGAAAACTCTTTCCAAAGCTAAGTTCTATTTATCAAGTATTTATTAGCAATTGAACCAGCACCAGTCTTAGTGCTGAGACTACATGCTTAAGCTCTATAAATCTCCAAAAAGATAAGGTATACAAACAAATAACAATGGTATAAAACAGAATACAATAATTTAGAGAAGGGCTGAAGAGCTATTAGACTGTAAGTTTCTACAGAACTGGATGGTGTCTCCTTTACTTTTGTATTTCCAGCTCCTAGTACTATGCTATGGCAAACAGTAAGTACTTAATAAGTGTTCATTCATCCACTTACGCAAATACTTATTAAGAGGTTACTAGATACAAGACATTGGAGAAGGCAATGGCAACCCACTCCAGTACTCTTGCCTGGAAAATCCCATGGAGGGAGGAGCCTGGTAGGCTGCAGTCCATGGGGTCGCAACGAGTCGGACACGACTGAGCGACTTTACTTTCACTTTTCACTTGCATGCATTGGAGAAGGAAATGGCAGCCCACTCCAGTGTTAGCAGCAGCAGCAGATACAAGACATACAAAGACCTAGCTCCTGCCTTTGCTGAGCTTACACTCATTCCTTTGAAACTCATTTTGAATGCCCTGCTTAAAGACAGAAAGAAGGACATGCAGAAAAGGAAAAGAGGAAAGTAGGGTTCATGATGAGAAGGCAAAGTAATCTGTTCAATATGAGGTCAGAGCTGGAGGGACTTGATGAGTGTGGTAAGTACTCTGTGCTTTGAGATGGAAGAGAAAACAACCCTAGGCACCTTAGGAGGAGGCCATGTGGCAATAATAGGTAGCCAAGTTGAAAACACCCAGTTTCATCATTTTCTCCAAAACTTCTTAAAGTGCTCAGCTGTTTTGAATAAAAAGGAAATATGGAGTAAAGGATATGGGAGGAAAATGGTTAAGAGTCCAGGCCTCATCGCACTATCTGCAAAAAAAGCCAAAACAATAGAGTGAATATAAAGGGTGCTGTGAAAAGATATGTAAAGATAAGTGGGTGTTATGTTGGGGAAAGGGTTTCCCAGCTGGTGCTAGGTTCAAAAGCCCACCTGCCAATGCAGGAGACATAAGAGATGCGAGTTCGATCCCTGGGTCAGGAAGATCCCCTGGAGAAGAGCATGGCAACCCATACCAGTATTCTTGCCTGTAGAATCCCACAGACAGATAAGCCTGGCAGGCTATAGTCCATGGGGGTCACAAAGAGTTGGACATGGCTGAAACGACGTAGCATGCACCCACATGTTGAGGAAAACAGGAGTATGAGATAAAAATATGGGTAGAGGGAGAAATGGAGTAGAAGGAGAAGGGGTATGGTCTGAGTTTGGAGCACTGAGATTTGATATTTCAACAACAGAGCTGTACTGGTTTGTAAGACCATCATGGGTGGACACAAGCAGCTATGAGGAGTGGAGATAAATGATATGAATGGAATAGAAGACTCTGGAATAGAGGTGGCCAAGGAAACAAGAGGCTAATGATTCAGTGAGCTATCACATGGCTATTCACATCATGGTTTGGTGGGAAATACTGGGATAGAAAGATAGAAAACTATTGCCAAAGTTTTTGAATGTTGTGAGATACCAGGAGATTCAGGCAAAGAGGATGAGTAGTATAAGAGACTTGGTAAAATTTTCATAGAGAAAAAACATTTGATATGAGCCTGGTAGTGGGTACAGAACTTCATAGTCAGAGATTGAGAAGCAGAGGTGAAGAACTTTCAGCCTGAGGGATGGGGAAAGTAAGGTCGGAGGAGGCAGCAATGGTTGACTATTTCTGATTCATTGCACTGGATTTCCCAGATCTCTCAGGCAAAATAATCTGAAAATAATTCCACTGTATATCAGTCAATGGCTTTTATAATACAAAGTGAGTATTAAATATTTTCCAAATGGACCACTAATTCATATCTATTTCCTTCACTCAAACTACTTAAATCCTATATTTCCACTAAACTAAACAATTAATGACTTGACTGGTCCATGGCCAGTGTCCAGATAGGGATATGACCTACTATGTAAATCTGCAACTGCTTCCAGACTGGATCTCACAATGCCAGGCTAATTGGTTCTTTTCTAGCACAAGGAGATGAAGGCAGTCAGGGTCTGGGACGGTCTTAATTTAACAGCTTATCAGAGGTTCCTTGACCTATGTTGCTTATCTTTTCCTACTTGGTTTCTGCTCTAACTTAAGACCAATTTTGATCCTTGTTCTTAGAACCATATTATCACAAGGTAGAAGGAAGCTTTTGAGGGTTCTGTTCCGTTCAGTCGCTCAGTCATGTCCGACTCTTTGTGACCCATGGACTGTAGCCTACCAGGCTCCTCCGTCCATGGGATTCTCCAGGCAAGAATACTGGAGTGGGTTACCATTTCCTTGCTAACTCCTGCTCAAAGACTTCCCTAAAACTTCGACGCTCACTTTCTGCCTTAGCACGCCTCCATTGTTTGAAAAATCATTGATTTAGGGATTGATTGCTATGTTCGCTTTTGCTATAATAAATTCTCAAGTTATTATCACAATGCTGAGTAGACATGACCTGTTGCTGTAATCTGAGCTGTATTTACCGCATGTAGTCTATCATTTTGACATGTCTAAAAGCACCTACCACAGAGACTGAACATAAGATACACGATATTTGTCAAAACTGAATCTAAATGTTCAATGCATTTTAACTTTTAGGTAAAGAGAATAGATACGTTTTGGTCATACTTCCACCACAAAGTTTCACGTCAAGATCTGATTTCCATTGATTTTTTTATCTCTAATCCCACTATAAAATGCGCAGTCAGTGGGAGGGAAATGACACTGGAGGAAAACTGTAACTTGGGTGCACGTGGTAGCATATTCATGCCCTATGTCTTCAGAGAGAAAACCGAGGGAAGAAAGAAAGGAGGGAGGGAAGGCGGGAGAAAAACACAGATTATAATCTCAGCCATTGGATACACTAATAATATATCTCTGAATGTTAACTTCTACTTGTATAAAATGGGCACAATAATGGCTCCTAATCAAACAATGATTTTAGGCTACCCAGTGAACTCAAGAATGTGGAAGTGTCCATTAGAAACTCTTATCCTATATAAGATATCTACTACCAGATTTCACATGTAATTTAGAATACCTATCATTTTGCCTTTTGATATTTCCACTTCCTAAATACTATTTGTTTATTTGTAGAAACACTATGCTTCAGGAAAAATATGTGTTCCTTGGGGGAGGATGCTTCATTGAACAGCTTTTCATTACTTGTGTGAAGTGCCAAGAACCTTGAGAGGGTAGGAAAAAGATCATACCGGCTTCTCTGTAGCTCTCCTTGTGACAGAGCTCAAGTACAGGCTGATTCACTATAGAGCCACAGGGATTTGATGAAACAAAGCGTTCCACAGCAATACAGAATCCAGCTGCTTCTATCTCAAGGGAAGTACAAGATATGACCTTGGTTGATAGCTGGCGAGTACGCTAGTTGCCTAGCAAAACTCGAAAGTCCAAGGAAAAAGGCATAATGTCTTTACTGATTTACATTTTGAAGCTTTTATCATAATGTGATGTGCTACAAACTGAATACGCTTACAGAAAGCATAGAATAGCATGGAATTTTCTTCTACCATAGATGCTGACTCATACCACATGATTTGTTTCAATTCCTATATTTGTAATGATAACAAAATGTTATGTCACACAATACATTAGTGCTTATAAAAGCACTGGGTGTACCTGACATTTTAAATTTGAAAGACAAGCTCACAATGAGTGAGATTTAAATAACCATATCTTAAAAGATCTGTGTGAAGCTAAATTTGGTTTCCTAATCCCACACAAATTTGATAGTAATCAAAAATCCTTCTTTACGGTAATTATTTTTATTTTGAAAGTAGAAAAATATATTAAAGAAATAAGATTCATCAATAATAATACATATTTCTAAAAATGACTTCAGATCAGTACATACTTTAATCTAGCTGAAAAAATAAATCAAACATTTTACAAAAATTTGTGCCTCTATTTGGGGCTAGCAAATGATTTGAAATACATTTTAAGAAACAAGAAATCTTTTCAACTACTCTCACATGGGTTAACATGTTCAGATCTTTTATACAGCAAATATTAATATTCTAGGGAGAATTTTTGTTTTTTGATGTTTTGCCTTTTTTCTCCCACTTTTTCTCCTTCCCCATAATGTCAGTATGGTGAACTAAACAGACTATTAAATCAAAAGGGCACTTTTTATTAAATCAATCATTTAATTGTCTTTAAAAATCATGAAAAATCTCTGCCAGATTTCATTTAATACAAAGTTAAATTATCAAGTTTGAAAACTAACCATTGCCAACTACCACTGACAATAAATGATGAGTTGAAAATTTCAGTAACTTCTTGGGCATCACAAAATATGTCTATTTTATTCAACAGGAAAAATAACATCTGTTGGACATAACTCATAAAAAGTCTTTACTAGCTAACTGAAGCATTGCATGATTTAGCTGATCATGCCATTTGCTTACATAAACACAATCTAAACTACAGTTATTTTAGTTTAAATTTAAAACACTTTTTGTGAGATATATAAATATTAACTTAAATAAAAAATAACAAATATGAAATTAATCTATCATTCTAATACTTCAAAAAACCAAATCGCTTTCAGTTTTTAGAGTAACTTATGATACAAAGACATTCCCTGACAGCGTAGGTAAAATTGTGTGTTCTCCTTTTCTTAACACTACCTCATGTCTTCATGCTGTGCTGTGCTAAGTCGCTTCAGTCATGTCCAATTTTTTGAGACCCTATGGACTCTAGCCATCCAGGCTCCTCTGCCCGTCAGATTCTCCAGGCAAGAATACTGGAGTGGGTTGCCTGTGCCCTCCTTCAGGGGATCTTCCTGACCCAGGGATAGAAACTGCATCTCCTACATGCAGGCAGATTCTTTACCATTAGCACCACCTGGGAAGCCCCATGTCTTCATAACTATCATGAAAATACATTAACTGTATCAGCTACCATAAACTTAATGAATCATTTCCCCACTCTTAGACACACAACCTTCCTCTTCCCTGCCCCAAACCCCATTTTTTGGCATTGTCCTCAACCATCAACATTTTCAATTATGCACTTTCCCTATGTTTTTGATGTTTTCCCCTTTAGATAAATTATCTGAAGCATAGATTTATAGAGATGAATATCATTAAGGCTCTTATATTTCCAAAGTGCTTTATAAATTTCATCGCCATCAATAGCAATATGGATGTACATACAATTTGTACCATGACCGTCACCAGCACTTAAGTACTGTACTAGTATTTTTTATTGGAGAGAGGAACACTAATTTCATGGAGATGAAATTTCCACAATTGCATACAATAAAGTCTCACTGGTATTACATTACTCTGTGTTGTTATTACTACTGTAATGCTTCAAAATATTTGCTAATCACATTTGCTATCATGTTGATTATCTTTGAAGGTATGTATCTTTATTTGTATAAAAAATTTACATGTGTATTTTTGTATGCCATTAGACAATAATTCTTTGCCATACTAACTGCAAATTTCTTTCCAATATAGATTATTTTACTTTAGGCTTTTGGGGGGATCAGGTATGTTTATCACTTTTCTATTATTAAATATTTTAAGTATTTTGCAATGTGATTTTTTTATGCTACTTCAAAGCTCAGATAACAATCCTACCAAACGTCTAGCAAATATGCAATTTCCCCCATGATATGAATTTTAAAAATCTTTGTCTACTTACTCCATCTGATATGTATTTTGGTATATGTTGTGAGATGTGTTTCTGAATTTTTCTATTTCAAACTCTAATACCAAAATCATTTATTAAATACTTCCTCCCTCTCACATTGTTTTATAATGCTCTATTCATATAACATATGTATATATAATATATAATTCTTATCTATACTATGTTGAGGTTTTTCTCTATTTTCCTAGATCTACTACAGTACCAAAAATGTTAAACTATATAATTTTCTATGATTATTTGATATCTGGAGTAGCTTTTCAAGATTTATGGCTTCTTTTTAAAAATATCCCTTTATTCTCATTAGCTTATTTTTCCAAATAGATTTTTATCATTCCATCACCTCTAAGAAAGTCTAGTTGAGGGTTTCATAAAGATTATACTTTTATATCTACAAATTAATGTGGAAAGGTTTAATAGATTTACCTTTATATCCAGAAGCATAGCCTGTCTCTTCATTAATTCAATTACTTTTCTAACTCACAATAAATCACATTATAAAGATATGTCCAATATTATATAATTAAAGGGCAGAATAAGATAATAGAAAAGGTGAAGACTATGGGATGGGACACATAAATATATGGAGATATATATATGTATATATATACACACATATATGTGTGTATCTAGTCTTAAATCCTATGTGATCTTGGGCAAGATTAGCCTCTTTGAGCCTCAGTTATTTCCTCTTTGAATTGAAGGTAGTGGTTCTTCCAGGATGGCTGTAAAGGGTAGGAATAATGTATATAAAACTATTGGATCACAGCATGTACCCAATAAATGTGAGCTATGAGAATAAATTTTAATATAACATGTGCTCAGTACTTGACATTTTACAAAGTTCTTTCATGTGTATTATCTCACTTGCTCTTTGATCTTCACAAAACCATCTTAGATGATGTTGTTGTTATTATCAGTGTTAATATTAAGGCCAAACAGGTAACATACATCTTTAAACTCAAAACACAAGCTCATTTCACACTATCATGACATTTGTAAATATATCTGAAGATCAGCCTACATCATACAATTACTTTGTCCCTGAATATTTGATGACATTTTTGTTATAATAATTGTAGATGTCCTCTCATTCTATTTTCTATGAATTTTGCTTGCTTAAGACAACTCCAATACTTTGGCCACCTCATGCAACGAGTTGACTCACTGGAAAAGAGTCTGATGCTGGGAGGGATTGGGGGTGGGAGGAGATGGGGACGACAGAGAATGAGATGGCTGGATGGCATCACTGACTCTATGGACATGAGTTTGAGTGAACTCCGGGAGTTGGTGATGGACAGGGAGGCCTGGCGTGCTGTGATTCATGGGGTCGCAAAGAGTCGGACACGACTGAGCGACTGAACTGAACTGAACTGAAAGGAATACTGTTGATTTTAGTATATGTGTTTCATGTTCAATAGTTTTATTGAGCTCCTTATTAACTCTTAAAAATATGATTAATTCTCTTGGTTTTCTCGATAATCATATTACCAAAATAAATTCTACATTATGTAATGACATAGTAATAAAATCAGCTACTTAACTGAAAAATAAAAAACTAAAATTAGTTATCTATCATCATATCACGATATATTAAAAGCTTCCTATTGGAAACATAAACTCAAGATTATTTAGCTAGTTTATTTAGCTAGTCAGTTTCATTTAGCCTGTAGATTGTATTACCTTACGAAATTCTCTTGTCAGTCCTTCAAACCTCACAGTACCTTGCCTGACGGGAAGGTGTGATGCTACAGTGCAGTAGAAAAAGAGAAAGGATACACCTTTTTTATTTTGTGGGCTTTAAATATTATTCTTAAGGATACGAGAATAAAGGGATGAATAGAAAGAGGTATAAATAGCACTCATTTGCACATTTGGGAGAGTTTTGCTGCTTTTTAATCTCTTAAATCATGGTTGGCTATGCTCTTTCTCAGTGAACCCAGACCTTCCACTCCCAAATACATCCTCCCCATTTTTTTTTTTTCTCCTAGGGTATCATTTCAGCTGTGACAAGGATATATTTCTTGTGCCTGGACATGTCTTTCCCCATCTACTGCCAGAGTAGGGCATTTCCTTTGAAAAGTAATAATAATAAAAAGTCATTTTTCATTGAATCTGTTGGTTGACACTATCAAATAATCTACTAAACAAAGGAATCCATTGATGCCTCAAAAATCTTTCATTTTCCCTTAATCGTGTCTTGCTTTTAGTTCAATTGTAAAAACAAAACTAGTAATAACAGTTAAAAAATCACCAGAACGATACAATTATTTTCACTGTCAAACCAAGCAATCAGTTTCAGTCATGGTTTCTGTACTCACGGGGAAAATGATTAGAAGTGGATGGATTGACACTGTCCCCACTGTCAGCACTTTCACTGCTGGAAACTTCATCATCCGATTCCCGCACAGAGGAGCAGGGCGAGGAGCCGTCAACTTCTTCAAACTTCCTCTTTAAAATTCCACTCATTGCTGCAGTGCTGTCACATGTACCTGTAACAGGAACGGGAGCAGCGGAGCATTGAAATATTTGACCGCTGGATGTGCAGCCAAGGTCTCTGGAGTCATTTTTATATGGCTTTTTATACATGAGCTGAGTTTTCCCTTGAAAGGATCACTAAGCAGTTTTTTAAAATATATTTCAGAAATGAAATTAGATTAAATAGGAGCATCTGACCATTTGCTTACCAAAATGTAACAATTTTTTAGACATATTTCATTTTAATGTACTACCTCTATTCCTTTTTGTTGGCAAGTTGAGAAAATCCACTTAAGTACATAAAATTCTGTAACAAAGATCAACGTTAATGTTCCCCAAAGTCCTAAATGATTACTGGAAGGAACATGGATAAGTATGCAAAAACTTCATACTCCTGTTTTAAAATGCAAGAAACCCAATTAGCTGAGCACAACGAAGCATATGCAATCAGGTCTAAATTTTAGGTAGTTTCCACTTAACTATTACAATAAAGTGAAAGGCTTCCACATGATACCTGGTTGTTGAAGCTGTTGCCACAGTTTCAGAAACCTCCTAAGGATATTTACCAGGGATATAGCACTAATTGGGTGGGAAGAGTGAAGAGCGGGAAGTGGAGGTGGTTTCTCCTAAATTCTTTCTCTAGGCTGAATGACGTGTCTCCTCTCCTTGAGCTGCCCTCTCTCCATCTCCATCATTTACCTTGACATATGCACAAGGGCATAAACTTTCTGCCATGTAAAAATATTTCAGGAATAACTTATCTATGTATTAGCACAGATATAGGTGGATGACCTAACATTGCTAAATTAAATTAACTAAGCTGAAGGTATTACTAGGTTGATTCCATTCATTCTATTTTCCATCTTATTTATGTCAGCTGATTTTTAACTCCCATTTGAGTTCTTTGTTACATTATCTAGGTACTGGCTTCAGAAATCACTGTAATTACCCCCCTTCTCTATGCAAATAACACAGTGCACAGCCTGACCAGATCTCCTGAGCTGGTCCAGCTTTTCAAATTCTATTTGGATTAGCAGCATCAGAACCACCTAAGGGGGAAATCTTAGAAATGCAAACTCTAACAAATGCAAACTCTAAAGCCTCATTCCGGATCTACTGAATCAGAAACTCTCTTGGAGAGTTTAGGGCCTAGGACACTGCTCTCTGAAGCCCTCCAGGTGATTCTGACACATACTCAAATTGAGGGCCATTTGCCTAATTTCTAGTCTGTTCTCCAGTAGCTCCTTCCTTGGACTTTTCCTTCCTTGAGTGTGGCCACACACCAGCCCCAGAGAGTTATATAATCCAGCACTCAATTCCTAATCAAAATCTTCTGCATCCATCACTGGTGTGACTTCCAGTAAAGTTAAGGACAGTTTTAGATGTCTCTTAAGTATCATTAATTTCCATTTCCTCTACTCATCTATTCCTGTGTTTAGTAACCAGTAGGCATATGCTTGACTCCTTCGGTGGAGTAGTTCAGTTCAGTTCAGTTCAGTCGCTCAGTCGTGTCCGACTCTCCACGACCCCATGAATCACAGCACGCCAGGCCTCCCTGTCCATCACCAACTCCCGGAGTACACTCAAACTCATGTCCACAGAGTCGGTGATGGCATCCAGCCAATCTCATTCTCCGTCGTCCCCTTCTCCTCCCGCCCCCAACCTTTCCCAGCATCAGAGTCTTTTCCAGTGAGTCAACTCGTCGCATGAGGTGGCCAAGGTATTGCAGTTTCAGCTTTAGCATCAGTCCCTCCAATGAACATCGAGGATTGATCTCCTTTAGAATGGACTGGTTGGATCTCCTTGCAGTACAAGGGACTCTCAAGAGTCTTCTCCAACACCACAGTTCAAAAGCATCAATTCTTCGGCGATCAGCTTTCTTCACAGTCCAACTCTCACATCCATACATGACCACGGGAAAAACCATTGCCTTGACTAGACGGACCTTGGTTGGCAAAGTAATGTCTCTGCTTTTTAATATACTATCAAGGTTGGTCATAACTTTCCTTCCAAGGAGCAAGCGTCTTTTAATTTCATGGCAGAAATCAGCATCTGCAGTGATTTTGGAGCCCCAAAAAATAAAGTCTGACACTGTTTCCACTGTTTTTCCATCTATTTCCCATGAAGTGATGGGACCAGATGCCATGATCTTTGTTTTCTGAATGTTGAGCTTCAAGCCAACCTTTTCACTCTCCTCTTTCACTTTCATCAAGAGGCTTTTGAGTTCCTCTTCACTTTCTGCCATAAGGGTAGTGTCATCTGCATATCTGAGGTTATTGATATTTCTCCCAGCAATCTTGATTCCAGCTTGTGCTTCTTCCAGGGGATACAAAAAGGAGCACAATGTGTTACCTCCTCCCAAGAAGCAAGCATTTACTATGCTGGGATGCATGGAATTGAGAATACCTCCAAATTCACGTTCTATTGCCTTGTTTTACTAATGTGTGTCTTTTCATGACTTATATTAACAATAGATAACTAATAGCAATAAGATACCGCACTGTCCACTCTTTTGAGTATAAAATCTCTACTCTGACTCTTCTTTTACCACTATTCAGATTGGCTTATTATTTTCTCCATCTTAAAGAGTAAGAAATGCATAAAATGACCATACATATCCGAGCAGGGTGGAGGGGGAAAAAGATATTTTAAGTAAAGTTCCTGAAATAAAAGTAGGACAGGATATAAATTTGAAAATTGTTCACTTCAAACAAGATGCAAAGTAATTCATGAGGGAGAGACACCAAGACACAAAGTAATACAAGATGGAAACCATGTTTAAAAAGTGCATTTTTAAATAAGATATTGCAATGGTAACAGCTAAAAACCATGTCCTTAAGCGCCACTTTGCACTCAATATGCCAGCAAATTTGGAAAACTCAGCAGTGGCCACAGGACTGGAAAAGGGCAGTCTTCATTCCAATACCAAAGAAAGGCAATGCCAAAGAATGCTCAAACTACCACACAGTTGCACTCATCTCACACGCTAGTAAAGGCATGCTCAAAATTCTCCAAGCCAGGCTTCAGCAATATGTGAACCGTGAACTTCCACATGTTCAAGCAGGTTTTAGAAAAGGCAGAGGAACCAGAGATCAAATTGCCAACATCCGCTGGATCATGGAGAAAGCAAGAAAGTTCCAGAAAAACATCTATTTCTGCTTCATTGACTATGCCAAAGCCTTTGACTGTGTGGATCACAATAAACTGTGGAACATTCTGAAAGAGATGGGAATACCAGACTACCTGACCTGCCTCTTGAGAAACCTGGATGCAGGTCTGGAAGCAACAGTTAGAACTGGACATGGAACAACAGACTGGTTCCAAATAGGAAAAGGAGTACGTCAAGGTTGTATATTGTCACCCTGTTTATTTAACTTCTATGCAGAGTACATCATGAGGAACACTGGGCTGGAAGAAGCACAAGCTGGAATCAAGATTGCCGGGAGAAATATCAATAACCTCAGATATGCAGATGACACCACCCTTATGGCAGAAAGTGAAGAGGAACTCAAAGGCCTCTTGATGAAAGTGAAAGAGGAGAGTGAAAAGGTTGGCTTGAAGCTCAACATTCAGAAAACGAAGATCATGGCATCTGGTCCCATCACTTCATGGGAAATAGATGGGGAAACAGTGGAAACAGTGTCAGACTTTATTTTTTTGGGCTCCAAAATCACTGAAGATGCTGATTGCAGCCGTGAAATTACAAGACGCTTACTCCTTGGAAGGAAAGTTATGACCAACCTAGATAGCATATTAAAAAGCAGCGACATTACTTTGCCAACCAAGGTCCGTCTAGTCAAGGCTATGGTTCTTCCCGTGGTCATGTACGGATGTGAGAGTTGGACTGTGAAGAAAGCTGATCGCCAAAGAATTGATGCTTTTGAACTGTGGTGCTGGAGAAGACTCTTGAGAGTCCCTTGTACTGCAAGGAGATCCAACCAGTCCATTCTAAAGGAGATCAATCCTGGGTGTTCATTGGAAGGACTGATGCTAAAGCTGAAACTGCAATACTTTGGCCACCTCATGCGACGAGTTGACTCATTGGAAAAGACTCTGTTGCTGGGAGGGATTGGGGGTGGGAGGAGACGCGGACGACAGAGAATGAGATAGCTGGATGGCATCACCGACTCGATGGACATGAGTTTGAGTGAACTCCGGGAGTTGGTGATGGACAGGGAGGCCTGGCGTGCTGTGATTCATGGGGTTGGACACGACTGAGCGACTGACCTGAACTGAACTGAACCATCTGATCTCCCCCAACTTCCTTAAGAAAGGCAGATTCCTTGAGAATCACGGACACCCAATTGGCCCAAAGGAAACTACATTCCAGCGTGGCAAAACGTAGTACTTGGCACTCTTTTCTTCCTTTCTCACTTCCTCAAGCATGAAAGGGGAAATTTTTGGAGGGATGCTAAGGGAATTCAAAAATCTCTTTCCCCATTGTTGTTACATTGGTACTGGCAAGACCTGAAGCAGTGGAGTTGAAGGCTGACTGCAACATCATTTCTGTCTACGTCTTTGGGACTAAAAGAGCCTACGCTCTTCCCAGGTCAAAGGAAAAAAGGAACCTACTGCTTAGGGTGGGATTAGTATCTATGCTGAAAATTAAACATTCAAATAATTACAGGTGGGTATAACTAACTTTGGGCTTCCCTGGTGGCTCAGATGATAAAGAATCTGCCTGCAAATGCAGGAGACCCATTGAAATCAAACAGTAGTGGATGGGAGAGAATTAATTAGGAGGTGGCTGTCCTAGTCCAAGTTAGAAATGGTGATACCCTTGATTAATATGTGTTTCAGGGTTCGATCCCTGAGTCAGGAAGATCCCTTGGAGAAGGTCATGGCAACCCACTCCAGTATTCTTGCTTGGTGAACTTCCTGGACAGAGGAGTTTAGTGGGGTACAGTCCATGGGGTCACGAAGAGTTGGACACGGCTGAGAGACTTACACTTTATAACTTTAACTTATACCAATGAAACTGGTTAAGTGCTAAAACTGCTTGTGCAGCAACCAAGCATAACACCTGTCTAGTTTCACGGCCTTTAAAAAATATTATGTGAGTATAACAAGATGTTATAACAAATTATGAGAGCCAAATGACCTATTGCTTAGCAGCAGATAAACCTTGATCAAGACCTAATAGTGGAATGGTAAAAGGAGCATGTGGTTTTCGCCTACATCATCTATACTATCTCACTAGGAAGAAAAGAATACAAGAATTTAAAGAGAAGGCCTGTTAATAAAGGAGTTGTATATACTTGGTTTGCTTGTACCCTATTGTTTCTCTCAGAATTTGAGGACAACCATATGTAGGTAGCTAGGTATAGATGCAGGTGAGCAGAATCAACGCTTGTCCTGTGGCTGCATAGCTCCTTAACTTGTCTATATTTTTTTCCTAAAGATGAGACATAATTAAACTTGGTAGGTACGAAGCCAGTGAAAAAGTGGTCAACATTTCAAATCGGTAAACAGCATCAAAGCTCGAAGAACAGAAGATAAACCTGGACAGGCATTAATTTACTCTAAATATGATAAGCTGAAAATTTGTCTCGTGGTATCACCATTTCTCACTTGGACTAGGACAACTGCCTCCTAATTATTCTCTCTCATCCACTACTGTTAGCTTTCTATGGGTTTTCCAGGTTGGAGGCAGAACGATAAATTTAAAATGCAAATGTGATCATGTCCATAGCTTAAAACTCTTAAGTGGCTTTGAATTGCGTTAGGACAAAGTTCAAAATCCTCAAAATGGCTTATAAAGTCTTTAACAACATACTCTGGTTAACTTTACCTTTTTGGACCATTTAGCCTTGTTGCCAGTATTTCAGCTCTAATAATAATTCGCTTTCTCCAACCTGTCTTTTCTCTCTGGACTCTAAGCCCTTTGATGTATGCATGATTTCTTGCAATCTTCTTTTTAATTTCTTCTCCCATAGCACTTACCACCTTCTAAATCTATATTATTTATTTATGTACTTTTAGGTTTATTATTTTTCATCCCCTGCTGGAAGATACAAAAGTGGGAATATTTGTTTCCTTTACAAATATTCCAAGCATCTAGAACAATGCTTTATATCCAATAGGGGCTCAATAAATATTTGTATGATGAATGAATGAAACTCTTCCATTTCCAAAGTTTAATTATGTTGTCAGTGTCTATTTTCTCTGATAAACTAAAAGCTCCATAAAGCAGAATCATGTTCATCTCATTCACCATTCTATCTTTTTAACAAAATATCTGGCATATTTGATTAGATGAGAATTAAAATGAGATGAAATTGACCTCAAAATGTCATACAATTTCTTTTTGCTTGCAAGCAACCCAAAAGCCAATTCTAGCTAACTTAAGCACAAAGACATCTGTTGGAAAAATACCGAACTAGTTGATGCAATCTAAGATTACAGCTGAAATGCAAAAGTGAGGAACAGCAGGAATAAGGACAGCTTCTAGATTAGGGTTGTAGAAATTCCTTGATGTGTGTGTGTGTGTGTTTTTTTTTTTTTCTTACAGCACTACTGTTACCGGGTTTAAGTCTAGCAACTTCTGTGTCTCACAGTGTAAGCTTAATGTTCTAAGGCATGAGCAACCTTTAGCCCATTTTGGGTCAGGTGTCAGTCCTGTGACCATTTTACTACAGGGCCAATGGGCAAGGAGCCACCCAATTCGGTATCACTACAAAGAACCTCACTCGGAGGCTTCAATAAGCTCACCGCATTTCAAAGCCAATAGTCTCTCCTCATCCAACACTGATTTATCTAATTTTTTCATTTATTAATATAGTCCATGAATTCATCACTTGGCCAGCCTCTTGGTTTGGGATTCCTTTTTCCCTACACTCAAGTGCCCTTTCTATTGCCAAATTCAACTTTAAAATTCTAATAAACATCTTATAATCTTGGCTATCTGTTATTCTTAATTAACACATACTATTTATTTCATATTTGTATTAGATGTAAGAAGCCTCTGGACACATTTAAAGAAAAAGTAGTAGAAAAGTAGGAATGTTTCCATCTCTACTCAAAAAATACTGATAAACTACACTAGATTTTTCTATGATTATAAGTACAATTATTTTATTTAATGTATTTCTGGAAAAAAATGTCAGAAACCAGAAGGCTGAAGGGTGAAAATAAGTAAGATATTGGATAAAAAGGTACATTTTAATGCCTCAGGAAGAATGACTGAAGCTAAATTTGGGGTATTTGTTAGAACCTTGTTCATGTTTCCCTTTTTCAACAGACTAAAAATTTCACAGCTTTTCTAGGTAAATCACTGAGTTCTTACTATCCCATTTATATTCATCTTATGTTTAATCCTTTTTTCTTATGACAGTCTGTCCCTATTTTCTAATGTTTTGCTATGTATTATAAGGAAATGGCCACAGAAAATATGGCTTAAGAGCATCATCAATCTCTTAGTTCTATACAGCAAGTTCTTTGATTTGGAGAAGATTCATTTTAGAGTTGCAAGATTTAGTAAATTAAAATAAAGGACACCGAGTTACATTTGAATTTTAGATTTAAAAAAATAACATTTGAGAAATAAATTTACCTATTATTTGTTGCTCATCTGAAATTTAAATTTAACTGAGCATCCTGCTTTTCTTCTGACAACCCTAACTGGTGCTCTTGGCTCTTGGTGAAAAAGCAGAATGACTATGAAATCAAGAAAACATCTACATAAAAGAAGTCACCTACCGACTGGAACTGAGGCGTCCCCGACAGCTCAGTTGGTGAAGAATCCACCTGCAATGCAGGAGACCCCGATTTGATTACTGAGTTGGTAAGATTCGCTGGAAAAGGGACAGGCTACCCATTCCAGTACTGTTGGGCTTCCCTTATATCTCAGCTGGTAAAGAATCTGCCTACAATGTAGGAGACCTGGGTTTGATCCCTGTCTTAGGAAGATCCCCTGAAGAAGGGAATGGCTACCGACTCTGGTATTCTGGCTTGGAGAATTCCATGGACTACATGGGGTCGCAAAGAGTTGGACACAACTGAGGAACTTTCACTTCACTTCACTTCACTAACTGGAACTACTGCATATGAATATTCCTGTCCTTTACCAATCAGACAAAACCCAGTAAATGAAACATGTAAGGTCATTAGGGTGAATCACAAGTTCATCAAACAACTGAAAAAAAGGTGAGGGGGTGGGAGATAGTAAGTTAAAGGCAAGCCTGCCCTATCACTGATGCTGGGAAAAAATGCATTTAAAAGGAAGTAATTCTGGCATGGCAAGAATTTCTTTATATTGAAATGGGGACATATTTTCAGGAAGATGCTGTTTCTTCCCTAGCCTGATGGTTCATTTGACCTGGCAGGTCCTTAATTCCATGGAGGCTACTTAGACCAGGAGCTATACATGGTCCTCTCTTAGGAACAAAGAGGTGTGTCTAGAGCCCCTCTGCTCAGTTTTGCCTGGGTGTATCCTTTGCATTGGTTGCTTGCTAGTTTTGTAGTTAATCAAAATGAGAGTAACCTTTAACTGCAAAGGTCATTAACAAAGACCCTTCTGCCTTGGTGATGTGACATATATCAAAGGAGCATGTTAGCTTGCATTGTAACCTGACATGAAGGACATTTCTTCCTGATTTATCAAAGAAGAAAATAATTTACTTTACATCCTCATCAAATTCTTCCAGCAAGCACAAAAAGCTAAGAAGCCATAAAAAAAGTTCTCTCCCAACAACTCTGATAAGCTAAGGCTGTTCACTTCAGTCAGCAATGGGCCCAAAGCTCAGGAACCACCAGGGTCAGGATTCAGTTGCACAGAAAAAGCAGCTTATTCTCCTTTACTGTTATGCAGAATGGAAAGCAATTTTGATGTTTCCTCTGGTTGCTTCACCAAATTCAAATGATGAGACGAGAAGCAGTGCAAACAGGTTGATGAAAATAATGGTGTACGGCTCCTCTGTGATAGCAGGTGGGAAAGCTTAGCTGGCAAAACCAAGATTATTCACAATGTCACACTTCATCAACTAGATTGTCTACAGGGCCAGAGAGAGGATGAAGAGGACAGTTGCTCAACTGATGGTGTACAGGTTTTATTCCAATACTTAAGAAAAGAGGGCTTGGCTGATAATATCATACTGTAGTATTTTCTGGTGGGATATCATTAGTTCCCAAGATGTGTTCCTAACTGCATGCGTGGTTAGTCACTGAGTCGTGTCTGACTGTTTGCAATCCCATGGACTATAGCCCACCAGGCTCTTCTGTCCACGGGATTCTCCAGGCAAGAATCCTGGAGTGGGTTGCCATGCCCTCCTCTAGGGTATCTTTCCATCCAGGGATCAAATCTGGGTCTCCTACATTGCAGGTGGATCCTTTACCATCTGAGCCACCAGAAAGCCCATCAGGATACAATTTTAAATGAGTTAGTTTAAATCAAAATCTTTTTCATCCTCAGTTTTTTACACCATGAATTTGAGTAATCTTTGTTCTGCCCTAACATTCACACTGCTACTGCCCTTACACTGTTACATGAATCAAACACTGACTACTGGCTGAAGTTGCTACTAAATAAGATAATTATTATCTTAAGAAATTGGCATCAGACTTCAATGCCTTGACCACATCATGCCAAATGGTCTCAGAATGCTTATGCATTTCTTTTTTGAAAAGGGGGGATATCTTCTTTCACAATACTAGGCCATTTCTGCCTTAACCCATTTGGCAAGAAATTAACATAGCTGCTGCCAAGAAGATAGGGATTTGGCAATGAATTCACAAGGTAAAATCCCGCAAGGTGTTTCCATGGGGTACCACCAATGTGAAAAATGCTACTGGTGGCTTGCCAATTCAAGGAGTGCAAGTTAGCCAAATACATTTCTCTTGTCCAGGTGTCTGCTTAAGCCAAAAATGCTGGGAGTACTCTTGTCTAATGAATATTTTTGTTGGAGAAGCAATTGGAGGGTTCCCCAATTATGTGTGAATTCCTTATGCCAGAGTTACCTGTGACCTTGAGTTAAAGGTCTGAGTTATTTTATATGTTTTGAATTTCGACAATTTTGTAGCTTGATGATTTGCAGTTTGAGAATTTAATTAAAGAAATGAATGCTTGCCCCTGAAACAAGTGCACACGTGCATATGCCATTTATCCATGGATTTCCTGGTTAAAAACTTCTTCTCTAGTGACTTAACGCCATTTCCTCAGCTTTGGTGGACATCCAGAACATGAAAGAATGATTGATTGTGAACACATTAGTTTAAAGTATCCTAGAAGTCTGAGTATCTGTTGCCTGCTGTTCCCTTTACACCAGGGTCATCCCCCTCCTAAGGCAAGGTTCTTTATCCCCTAGCTTCTTCTGCCATAGGTGCCAAAGAGTGAACTGCATCTCCTGTGGACATTCCTTACTGATTTCAAGGGTTCCTTTCTAAACAGTGTCTGTCTTTCCTAAAATGCAGTTTAGACTGCCTCATTCCTTTTTATAATAATGCCAGTCACCATTTGGTGAATATTTATTATGGGCCAGACACTTTGCACCTATCCTCTGTAATCTTTTCCCAAAACCTGCAGGGTAGTTTTAGCAAAGGAAACTGTGGTTTCAGAGATCTAGGTCATCGGCCCAGGAGACCTGAGCCAGACTTTCCCTGAAAAATATTCCCTGACCAGCATCACACTGGGTCTAGTGACCTCCCTACATTCTCAGCACAGCACCTGGTTGATGCACTGAGCAGTATTTACTACACTGCATCAGAATTACTAGTTCACCTGACTGTTTCACATACTTGCCTGTAAGGTTCTTCCTGAACTGAAAATGTATTCCAGTGCCTGTTCAGTAAATGAATGGTCATCAATTTGGAACCTAATCCTGGATCAGCTACTAACAAGTGGCCTAATTTTAGGTAAGAGGATTACCTCCTCCGGGTCTCAGTTTCCACTTCTATCAAAATAAAGGGCAGGGCATACCTAGTAAGAACAGGCTCTGACGCAGTACAGTCCCCACAACCAAGGAGTAAATGATGAAAGCCTGGCCTCCATCAAAGGTGGGTGCCTCTGTCAGTATTGTCCTGCTTCACTGTGTGCAAACTGCAATGTCTAAACTGATGCATGCCCTACTGACAAAGGAATGGAAGGCTACTCCACTTACTAATACTAAAGGGGTTCTATAGAACCCCAAGAAGCTTTCCATACTACCTGTCAGGACAGAAAGCCAAAGTTGTTCCCTAAAGTTAACTTTCAGGATGCATTTTCAGTTAGCAAGAGCAGAGAGACCCAACCAGGAACATGATAAGGCTTTTAAAACTGTTGAAAACTGATCAAGTGCCTATTGTAAGCCTATTTTTCCTATCCCAACGACAAAAGTACCAATGAAAAATTTATTTTATATGCTTCTATTAAGACTTAGTCTGATTTCTTGGATGACTGGCAAGACTTCCCACATTAGGGGGATAAAAAGGACCACACAAATGTGAAAGAATTTAGAATTATTACTGCAGTACTGGAAGATAACATTTTTTCTCCTGAGCACTTAAGAAGTTTCTCTTCAGTCATTTAGAAATTTTCTGACTAAACAGTAGAGTAGTCAGCATAGATCAAAAGATATTTGAGAGATATGACATCCTTTTCCTTCAGGAGAATCATGGGAATAGACTGAAGTGAAAGATCTTTTAAAAACACTTCCTTGTAAAGTACCCTAAAGTGGACATCATAATAAATACGGTCAAACTTCAAGACCATACCCATCTAAGCACTGGGATCCTACCAAAGATACTGTGGAAAAAAATAAAGAAGATTTGAAAAATTAGAATAAGGAGAAAAAGCACTTTACACATTCTTTAAAATGATCACTACCTTAGGCAAGATATAGATTTTTTTTTTTACTATCGAAGGCAGAGAGTAAATAGTTATTCAACCTGCAGCTGACATTGCATGAAGCAGCAATTAGTAAAAATAATTTAGAGAGTAAGATTAAATACCTGAATTTTCAAGTCTCAGAGAAGGTTCTCCTGGCATAAATTAAAATCATTTCACAATAGAAATAAATCACACCAAACTCATACAATCTTTTAAAACTTGGAAACCCACTATTGAGAAAAGCTTCATCATTCAAACAAGTTTCACAAAAGCAGAATCACGATATTCCCCACCCCCCACCACCAATTTATCCAACACTTGCTACTCACATATAGTCATCACAGAGCACTTTTAGTTATGCTGTTATTAAAATAATTTTTAAGTCAAAAAGATATATATTTTCTAGATTTCTTTTGAAAAACCTTGTGACTAAATCAAATGATGCATTATTTCTAGACATCATTCTGATACAGAGGAAGTTTAAAACAGCAATGAGTCCATGAATATTTTTTTCATGATTTAAACAAATTAGTGCTTTTAAGTCATGAGGCAGAACTGGAATCCTGTTCTACAACAGCATTGGATCAGCAAACGTTTCTTGGGCACTGAACATGAGCCACGCTTCCTCTATAATTGAAAGGTCCATATGTTAGGGGAAGCACACTGACTGTAACCGCCCACCCTGGCCAGGCACCATAGTAATCATTTGTATGAGTTGCTTTATGACAAGAAGTTCTGCTAAGGAACACGGAACTAATAAGCCTCCACCAATCGGAAGAGTTCAGGAAAGGTCAAAAGGAGACACCACATGTCTGACCACCTCCCAGAATCCTCCTCTCTGGCACCCATCTTGGCTGAGCAAGGCGTGTACCACCAGGAAGGACTCAGAGTCAGAATGACTGGCTAAAGACAACCTGGAAACTAACCCCATCACCATAAAACCCGAGACTGCAAGACACGTGGCAGAGCTGTTCTCCTGAGTTCCCTTACCCTACCATTCTCTGCCTGGGCGCCCTTTCCCAATAAAATCTCTTGCTTTGTCAGCACATGTGTCTTCTCGGACAATTCATTTCCGAATGTTAGACAAGAGTCCAGTTTTGGGCCCTGAAAGAGGTCCCCCTTTCTGCAACACATAGTCTATGGATAAACCAGGAACTTTGGGTGGAAAATGAAAAACTAATGCCTTAATTGTACAAAGTCAACATGGAAAAGAAAAATATAGTAAAGCAAAACCTTAAAAATGAAAAATTTTAAAGCAACAAAGGATATAAAACAAGAGAATTCAAAAAAAGCATATATTACTACATATGTGAGGATTTTGTGGATATACTTCTAGTTGGTAGGACTATGAAACCACATATATCTCGAATTTGATAACTATGGTGGCTGCCACCTCTACTTGTCCCATATGAATATAAGGTATCAACTGCTCAGTACTTCCTAGGTATGACCGCTAAGAAACTCCTTAGTTAGTTAGTTAGTTCAGTCGTTCAGTCGTGTCTGACTCTTTGCGACCCCATGAATCACAGCACGCCAGGCCTCCCTGTCCATCACCAACTCCCAGTGGCTTTCTCTTTGGAAAACATGTCTTTTTCTCATCCATTGAAATCTTATCAAGAGTGTTGTAACTATACACTTAAACTGGACTTGTCATATGAGGACCAGGGAACCAACTCCTGTGGGTTGAAACATATTACTAATTTATTACTATAGTTACCACTTATAATGCTCATATTCTGTGCCAGGCATGCATCATGCCATTTTGTTTTCATAAATTCTCTTTGATATAGATGCAATTATCTCCACTTTGCAAATGAAGATGAGGCTTACGGTTTTCAAGTACCCTGTCCAGGGCCACATGGATTGTAAATAGAAGACCATGCTTTAGAAGTGACGCCAGGGTTGGAACTTGAAGGTAAACTCCCAAACACCATGCTATTCAGTCTTTTCACACTCCACAATATAGTATGAACTCACACTCTTTAAAACTACATAATAAAAACACTTACTTATCAAGAAAACAATATGCAATATTTTCCTGGTTTTTCAGTTGTTCATGAATTGCCCTAGATTTACAATGTTTTGTTGTATTAGACAAAATTACCCAGGCTTGTTAAAGTAGTTCTCAGCATTTTTAAATGCTAGCGGGCAAAAGAAGACCATGATATAGAACTTTCCCCCAGTACTTTGGACTATTCTAATTCTTACAGAATGAGAAGCAACATTTCTTCAGCTCTTCAAAAATCTTCAGAATGTAAGAGACCATCTATTAACGGGTATGATATTAACCACTGTATGTATCTTAACATATACACTATACTAGTGAATTTGGAAGAAATAGGGATTGATGGCTCTGTTGCCTTACTTTTCTTATATATGATTGGGGGGAATATTAAGTGTACACACATGTGTACATGCATGTACACACACAAATGACTAAATAATGCATTTCTATATGAATATGTGCATTCATAAGCTTACATGGAGATGAGAGATTGCCTGAGTAATAATTAGCATGGTGGTAGAAGGTGGTGTACCTCAAAGTCCCAGTATTTAAGAATGAAATAGACCACAACTCCTGAAACTGGTAAGAATAGGTATATGCACCACCAAGATAACTGGTCTGTGTGTTTTCTTTGGTATACCTGTTAGAAATTCCTCATTTCCCTATTAGAAAAAGTAATTTCAAATCCCTGTTGGTGATTTAGTATGACAGATTCTCACTGCAGGAACAAAAATCAATTTCTCATTTATCCGGAGTTCCAACATGATTTTAAAAATCCTAAATGTAAGAAAAACGAAGACAAATTCTACGTTTCTATGCTCAGTATACTACATACCTGCACGTGTCAGAAGGTCAGCACATAGGAATAGTATCGAGGGATGTTTACCTCTCCCCACTTTGCCCACCAAAGTCTAAGGTATATAGAATTTAATGTAAAATAAAGTGAATACACTTCATTTTTAATTACTATCAGATAAGGAGTAATTATTAATTACTAAAATAATAAATACTAATAGGAGAAAAGAAAGAGTAAAATATAAAAGGCACATAAAGTATATAGAAAGCATATAAAGCTATATGATAAAAAGTATATAATAGCAATACTATTTAGTACTGGACTTTCCTGTAGCTCAGATGGTAAAGAATGTGCCTGCAATGCAGGAGACGCAGGTTCAATCCCTGTGTCGGGAAGATCCTCTGGAGAAGGGAATGGCAACCCACTCCAGTATTCTTGCCTGGAGAATCCCATGGACAGAGGAACCTGGTGGGCTACAGTCTGTGGGGTTGCAAAAAGTCGGACATGACTGAGCAACTAACACTCTTTAGTGTTGGGGCACAGTTGAGGAACAGTGTTATCATTTGCTATAAGTCAGTATAATGGTAGAAATAATGATTCTCATGCCATGAAGAAGGGCCTAAACTGATTTCCACTTTGCTCAGCAAGGCAGAATGTTATATACCATATCTTACTTCCATGAAACCAATTACCATTAAAGAAAAACTGGCCATTTAAGTTATAAACTTTACATATTTGGAAAATTGGTTAATTTAGTAGATTACTTTCCAACTGTCCTAGACAAAGTATTACTATAATGTTGCCATCTGTCTAATAATATTGAAAAAAATAAGACCTTTAAAACCATCTTACAATTTTATTATCCTTATACTCTTCAACTAAATTAATACAAGTCTATTTACATTTTAGAATAGGCAATAAAAATGCAATCATTTGCTTTGACTGTTTCCTAAGAAATGTCAGGTTAAGATGAAAAACTGTGATTGTTTTGAATACTCAATTATTTTGAACATTTTCCATCTATATGTTGTAATTTTATTCTTTCTTTTTCATAGGCACCAGAAGTTCAGGAAAAGGACACATATATTGATAATACAACCTAAAACCTACACACATAATTTTGAGACGACAACAGTTATTTGTAGATTTTAGATTATGTTCCATCCTGCTAGACTGAGTACAACATGTTTGCCCTAAAATCTTTTCCAAGCTTACAATATGGTCTCTAGTTTCAAATGATGACAAAGACAGATTGGTAATCAGAAAGCAGGAAATTAATTTTTGAAAAATCCTTAAAGATTTCTTTGAAGTCTGATATAATACCACCTCTTAAAGTACACTAAGTGTATGTCCTTCAATGATTTGTTTTTAAATTACTCTATTTACTCCTAACTTTCTAAATTTAATTTCATCTGCATTTACAGAAATGCATTTTTCTATATGCATTTAAGTATCCAGACCATGAACTTACTAGGTACCTGCTGCTGAGATTTGTATGGAAGCTGTAAGGTTCAAGCAAATGCAAAAAAGACTTCAAAGTTTTGAGTGAATTTGCATAGAGACATAAATTCTCCAGGATATTCAAAGCCATAAATTTGCTGCAGGACATATATAGCTCTCTCGTGGCTCAGGAAAGCACAACAATTCTCTTTATTTCACATTTGTCTATTACCACATTTTCTACAAGAATCTTCACAGGCGCTCCTTCTTTGCCCGCACTGTTTTTATTTCTATATTCAGAATGTGCTAACGGGTAGTAGCAGTTGCATTTACAAAGTTAATAGTACTGGACAGGCAAAATGAACTTTAAACCTAGTTCCTTCCTCTTCCCTGTGCCCTGCCTGTAACACATGTAGAGGGTTGGTAGGTATAAACTCTGGGCATGACCTGAGCTAAAAGTAAAGAGGTTTGCTTTTCAAAATTGTTGGATAAAATATAGTTGACTGTAAGAAAGACTTTATTTGGCTGTTTGAAATACATGTATGTATGTAGTATGTATGCATACATATATAATATATACATATCATATATATTATATATAACATATGAATGTATAAAATATATGTAAATATGTATTTCATAACAATTATATACCTATATATAAAACAAAAGTAACCAAATATGTTGTTTGGACGAAAGGACAGCATTTTCCATTCAACATAAAAAGGAGCAATTGACTTAAAAGATATCCCCTTAAGCTGCAGTCATTACTGAAAGTTACAAAAGAGAGTTTAGAAGAAAATGGCAGTTTGTTTTTACAAAACTCATACAAAATATGAGTATCTTTTACTAATTTAATCTCAGGATCCTGGATAAATGTCAGAATGTCCCCATAGAGTGATAACGGATGAGAATCTGGCCCTAAATGACTACTATGAAGTGATTTCATAAATATTTAAAATACTTGTCCTTCACTGTTTTAAATGGCCATTCTCCTGTTTTGGTCTGCCCTCCATGCTCCCCGTACCCCATTTTAAAAATAAAAGATATTAGTACCAAACTACCAAATCTTGATAATCATTATAATCAAATTAATACCCCCTTTTCAATGCAAAAGAAAGTAATTATCTAAACATGTACTAGCTCTTTGTAGGTAAGGTTCATAAAATTTACTCAAAATATCTTAGGCAAATATGAAAGCATAAAACAATTTCACGACGAAACATTATTTTGCCTCTTCATCTTTCCAACTTATTTTCATACACATATAACCTATAATGTAAACACATAAATATTTGATGCAAATTACAGTAACATTTTTCCCCATCAGCACTGTAACTGCTGAATTGATATATTTGAAAATTTTAATGACATAGATAGTCTCATCATGTAGCTTTTATCATTTATTTAAAAATATGCTTTTTAAATAAAAAAGCAATATGAACAATAAAAGTGAGGACACATTTTGTTTGTTTCAGGTCAGACTTTACTATGATGTAATCACACATTTTACAAAAGTGTGAAATTTAGTCCATGGAAAAGACTTTTTTCCTGCCTGTGACATTTATGAGGTTCACTTCACAATACAGACTTAACTGAAAGGAAAAGTCATAGGAAGCTGAACATCCTGAGTTCAAAATAGCATTATCTAAAAAGTCCCAAAGAAAATTAATAACAATTATGAAAATTAAAGTATTTAAAGGATGCAACCCCCAAATAAGAAATTATTTCTTTGATAAGGTGTTTAGTAATGAAATACAGAATGAAGACTCTCCAAAATGAACCCTCTCTTAAAAGGAAATGAAAATATAACTTATTGAAACTGTCCTTATGGTATCATGTGGGTTATGAACAAAAGAACTCCATTATTTAGTTCCAGATACCTCACAAGAATCTTAGGTTCTTATTTAAAACAAATTTCTTAAAAATGTGAAAATTCTCTAAAAGTTTAAAGTCTTGACATTCAACTGATGTTTCAACCCAGATACCTCCCTGCAATCAAAAACTTTTTCCAAAATGGAATTATTTAGAATCCCCAACCCAATATTTTTCTCTCATGACATTATTCCATTGGAACAAAACACCCACGTTTCAAATTGAGACAACATTAAGAAGATTTAATAAACTAGTTAAGGGAAGCTGAAAATCGAGAACACCCTGCCGATTTCCACAATGAATTAAAATAGCCAATCCTCATCGGTGTCTTTTATAGAAATAAAATCAGGTGCATCACGAAATCTGTCACCGTACCTGCGTGCACTTTAAACGACTACGGCACACACGCTGTATCTTCACTCTGAGACATAAAGCACACTTCATGTAACTGCTGCAAAACACTGCTGCAGAGGAGCCCAGTGCATTTTTTTCGGGCAACTGATCCAGCTTTCCACCAGCCCTGTGACCTTTGAACTCCCTTCTGCCCCCCCCCCCCCCCCCCCCCCCGCTTCTGCAGTCAGAGCCTCGGAGCTGGTCTCATTTGCATAAGGCTCGGGCAGCCCTCCAGCAGCTGAAACGGAATGCTGGGTAAGGAATTGTGGAACTGCAGTTCTGCCAGAATACCTGAATCACCCGAGAACTGGAATCCGCGATAGGGGGTGGGCACCGACTGCGCCGGGCTGCCCGCATCACAGCCCCACCCCCGGCCCCCCGTGTCTGTTAATGTATAAGTGTTTTTAACTCTTTGTTTTAGAGTCCTGCTTTCCCCTTCCCCACCAAAAAGAAGCTGTCAGCAGCGACTATGGTAACCAAGGAAACCCAAATAGTCAAATACTTCATTTAAATACATGTGGAAGGCCAATTTAAAATTTTCATTAACTCCTCTTGTTTTTGAAACATAGCTATTTTCCCCCCTTGGAAGGCACAGTGCACGCATAATCAGGATATTTCTTTTTGTCGTGGTTTAAACAGCATCTTACAGGCATACATTTGAGTCCCTATACGAATACATGAAGTCACTGTGGTAATTCTATAAAATGTTAAATGCGCCCTAGTGCCTTAAGATCATCCTAAATGGTGTCCGAGAAATTAATTGTAAAGAATTTAGGTCCCACGATGCCTTTAAAACAACACAGCAGTAAAAATGTAGAGCAAAGTTAAACTATGTGTTTTGATCTAAAGATTCATGCAGCAGTAACGCTTGTCTCTCTTTGGCAGAGATGTTCAGTGTTGTGCTATTATTTGCTAGAGTTATTTCTTCCCTTGTCTTCCTACACACAGCAGTCTCTCTATTTAAAACACAAACTCTCTTGCTCATAAACCTAAGAAGTGATTATTTTCTAGGTACAGAAGGTCATGTATACATATTTTTATAAATATCCATGAAGGCACATATTCTTTTCTAAATGGTGAGTCAATGGAAGTATGCATCATCACATAATTAATCCATTCTTCTTTTTTAAATTAAGCTAATTTGTTTTCTCCTTTAATGAGTGAATATTTATTAAATAAAAGGTTTAATGCAATAAAGAAATATAACATGAAAAATAAAAGGCACACAACAGATTAATACAGATATATGTTATTTTATAGTTAAATATAAAATGCATTGTCCTGGGAGATAGCATTATTAACATTTCAAAATTTTCTTGGTTTTAAATTTTGTTATTTAAATAATTAACTATGTTAAATCTCTTGTAGTACACTAAAAGATATCAATAAATTTTGAATGATATATCATCCAATTCATAAGACACAAACTATAGCAGTAAAGAATTTTTTAATCCTGGAAAAATAAATGTGAAGATTTTTATTTGAGCTATTTGTTAGTATTCTGCCATATGTTATTTCTGCATTATAGAAGGTTAGAAATTACTGAATGATTTTTTTAACCCATAAATTTTTAAATAGGATAAATAACTTTTCAGTTTACTATAATCATATAAACATTTCTCTATCACATCTGACTACATCAGCCATTTAATTGAGTTGGGTCAATTCAAGTACATCCTTCATATTACACACTGTAAATATCTTGCAAAGTTTTTAAGGCAAAATACACATCAGCCCATCCTAATTTAAATCCAATCAAACACAAGGAAGTATTGAAGTAATTTATAAAATCACTGACCTGTTCAAATAGCTGTAGTCTTAGTCCTTGCACTCTTTTTTCATTAGAATCCAAAATAAATTGATTAACATTTTCTAATGTGTGTCTGCATCACCAAAGGCACTGTTCTTCCTGGTTCAGCGGAATCTTCTGAAATTTGCCAGCCCTGTGTTTTATTGCTGGTACCGTATGCTTTATTGTTCAGCGACAAGAGCTTCACTCTGCACAAAGACTCATTACCTACTGCTTGCTGCACGGCATCAGCCTCACTGAGGCTGCCTATATGTGATCACATGGGAGTTTTGTCTGAGAAAGCCAGGCATGCCACTGACTTCACTGTGTCTATGGATATTTTTATCAGCTGAGGTCTGCTAGGAGGAAGGAATAACAGATTAGGGAGCTGCTCTAAGTCATTAATGCAGCACAACTTATGGAAATCCCTTCACAAGATTTTTTTTTTATTATTATAGAAAACATTTGAGCAAGCATTCAAAAGAAGTTCACTAGATTTCATTTTAATAAGAGGCTGGAAAATAATTTAAGGAAGGGGAACTAAGAAAAAGCTGTTTCCCACCTTTTGCTTTCTGAAAGTACTTTTGTACAAATGTTATTAAAGAACCTTGCTGAACTGAATGATTTGACAGTATGTTTAACCTTTAGATTGCTGGTGTTTCTTTTTCTTGGTTGTTTTCTAAAGGATAAGTCACTGTTTCCCTCAAAATTGCCTCAATGAAAATCTCAGTCACTAATAGATATGATATATGAATAAAAATAGAGATGTTCTAATTACTTTTGATAAAGTAGATGAAAGAGTGAGTGTTTTTTATTGATGTATATAAGTGAGGTAGATGATTAATTCATCTTAAATGATGACACATTCCTAGAAGAGCTGACTTAAAAGAACAATGGAGATTTCAATTTAAAGATCTAAAGGGCATGTGGTTCATATTAATTCTTAAAATCGCAGTAATTTATTTTAGACAGCTTACCTCAATAAAGCATATGGTTTACCTTATCTGATTTCAGTGTTAACAAGTAGTTTCAAAGCTGACTACTCAACATTTATAGTAATTTTTCTCCTATGTAAATATTGAATTAATATACATACATATATACACATAGGTATAGTCAGATTATCTTTCCAAAGTATATTTTTAAATAATTACCTAAGATTATTTCTCAAAATTTGAAAATGGATAGTGGGTTTCCAAATGAAAAGGCTATTTAATAATTGGAAGTTAATGAAAAAATAAACTTCTTATCTCTTTAATAATCTAAATTGAATTGGTAATTGAAAGATTGTTTCTTGTTAACCTCAGTGGAAATCTTAGGACAAATACATGCAATGTGCAACGAAGAGCACAGAAGTAAAAGTCAGAAACACCATAAATAAATATCAGAAAATAAATTTTTCTGTACAGTTAGATATTTGGAACATTTTAATAATGCCTGTAAGTAATATAGTAATCCTAAAAATAGTAAATCTATATACTTGTTTAAACTTTTCATTAATGAGAAGCTATTTTTTGGAAATAATTATAACATAAAATTTTTTTGTCAGCTGAAATTTTAAAAAATAATTTAAAGCCAAAATAGGCATGGGTGGCTAAATAGCCAGTCTCTAAATAAGATGATTTAACATCATTATTTATATTTTTTGTAGTGCTAACATTGATTTAGAATGTTTCATGACTTAAATAAATGCCTTTTCATGGATTTTTCTTAACCTTGAAAAAATATTCAGATATGTTTCAAATGCCACCATTTTAATGCATTTGTTCCAAAATGCTCATGTTCATTTTCCCCTGCAAACAAGAGACGTGCTAAAGCTAGAAAACCTTGGGGCATTAAAAGAAAAAGGAAAACAAGGGTTTCTGGCTTATAGTGTAATTCTGGGCTCTTAAAGATATGCATATTGTAGCTAATATCTTTGATGATGTCATCATGTTAATGTACAAGGAAATAAACAAAAGGCAGCCATTTTTCTGTTACTGCATCACTTCAAAAACAGTGAAATAAAATGGTTGCCAAATGGAAAGAAAAAATCAGCAGAAAACTAAGTTACTTTCAAATTTTGGGGAGAGGGAGGGGCAAAGGTTGTGAAATTAGAAATAAAAATCCATATATATGAATTTTGTGTGAATGTATGTAAAGGAATAATATATAATAAGAAAGAACTATAAATAAATACAAGGGATATAGAAATAGCAAGCAATTTAAACAAATTACCAGTAAAATAATATCTCCAATGGAAAGACTATATTCTGTAAACAATGTATTAAATGTAAAAGCTTATTAAATTCATTAATGTTGAAAAAGGTATTTAAAGATGGACAACAGAGTTGGAAAGCTCTAGAAAAAAACAAAATGATCTTGAAACAGTAATAAGCTTCCCAGGTCTACTACTGTCTTAAATGACCTTGGTGAATTATTTTATCATCTTATGCCTTATTTGTCAAGTCTGCAAAACAGGAACAGAAAAATCTTTGGAAAACATGTCATGGAAATAAACAGCAATATTTTATACTTCAGTTCTCTAAATAAGTTTTAACCATGCATTGTCAACTAATACTAGTAAAGTAAGGAGAAATGATGTAAAATTCTAATGAGTAGTTAAGAGAATTTTTAAATGCATTATCCTAATAGCAGAGATAAACAGTTCTAGTAAGTAGATAGGGCTTTCTGAAAAGAGGTGATTTTTCCCTAATACCTGAAGAAAATAAACTAGAAATGAATTTAGTAAGTAATTTGAAATGAATCTCAAAATTGCCTCAGGATTAAAACAAATTACAAAATATACCCATCCTTCCAAACAAAATTCTGTAACTTGGTCAGGGACATGACAAGAGAATTGCAGCAGAGTTTCTCATTCTCACACAATGAACAGCCATGCCTCTGCTTATATAACAGGTTCATCAGCCAAGAGTTCTTTACATTTGAAATTACCAGAGAAACACAAGATCACAGCTTAAAGAAAGAAAATCCATCCAAGATTAAAAGAAAATTTTAATTTGCTTTGTATATGGAAAGCCGTGATTTTAAAAAAATGTCAATTCTTGACTCTTACTAGCTTGACTTTTGTCTAATGACAAAGAGGGATAATAGAATCATTTTGTTTGCCCCTCTTTTCTACAAAATAACTAAAGCTTGTCAGAAGTAATCCAGAATGTTTGCTATCCAATTCATTCAGTAACTTGGATATAGACACACCAAGTGAATGGTCCCTTGAAAATTCTACTGCATGAAGAAAGATGAAGATTAACAGATACCGTCACTTGTATTAACTAGAACCGTATTAATTGGCATGTGTACACACACACACACACACATACATACATATATATATACACACACACTGGCATATACCAGTACATCATGATGTTAGATGTACCCTTGATAAGGCTGGATTTTCAAGTTACCTTCACCCTTCTTTACAGTATATTCAAAGAAGTCAGTAAGTTGGCCACATCAATGTCAAAATCCAGGAGTAACTCAATTCAATTCAACAAACATCTGAGAGTTTACCATGTACCAAGCCTGAGACAGTTGCTAGGGATATAAAAATGAAATATACACTGTACCCAAGAAGATAATTATCTAGCTAAAAGATAAAAGTTGCTTATCAAGTTATGGGAGGAGTAGTACAGTATGATATGTTTTCTAAAGTTTGACTATTTTATTGACTTAACATGTATTTTAGGTACAATGAATATAATTTCTTTTCAATATTGTTTCATAAAATCAGAAAATCATTTATCAAATGTCAGATCTAGATGTCTATATCTATATATGTAACATGTAATAACTACATATTCCTGTGGTATCCTTCTCTTCAAGAGGTTGAATTTAATTTCCCTTGCCTCCATTCTAAGTTGTTTTTTTTTTTCACTCAGTCATGTCCGACTCTTTGTGACCCCATGAACTGTATAGTCCATGGAATTCTCTAGGCCAGAATACTGGAGTGGGTAGCCTTTCCCTTCTCCAGGGGATCTTCCCAACCCAGGGATTGAACCCAGGTCTCCCACATTGGAGGCAGATTCTTTACCAGCTGAGCCTTCATTCTAAGTTAGCCTTAATGATTTGTTTAACCAACAGAGGCTGCACAAGTGATGTTTTGGAGATTCCAAGGTTAGGTCCTCAGTTCAGTTCAGTTCAGTCGCTCAGTTGTGTCCGACTCTTTGCGACCCCATGAATCACAGCACGCCAGGCCTCCCTGTCCATCACCAACTCCCGGAGTTCACTCAAACTCATGTCCATCGAGTCCGTGATGCCATTCAGCCATCTGATTCTCTGTTGTCCCCTTCTCCTCCTGCCCCCAATCCCTCCCAGCATCAGAGTCTTTTCCAATGAGTCAACTCTTCTCATGAGGTGGCCAAAGTATTGGAGTTTCAGCTTCACCATAAGTCCTTCCAATGAACACCCAGGATTGATCTCCTTTATAATGGACTGGTTGGATCTCTTTGCAGTCAAAGGGTCTCTCAAGAGTCTTCTCCAACACCACAGTTCAAAAGCATCAATTCTTCGGTGCTCAGCTTTCTTCACAGTCCAACTCTCACATCCATAGATGACCACTGGAAAAACCATAGCCTTGACTAGACAGACCTTTATTAGCAAAGTAATGTCTCTGCTTTTTAATATGTTATCTAACCCCGTGAACAGTATGAAAAGGTTAGGTCCTAAGAAATTTTAAAGCTTCCTTCTCTTGAGTCTTCCAGGAGCCTTGAGTTGCCATGTGAGAAGAATAACTATGCTAAGACCGTCATAAAGAAGCCACATAGTAGCACTCTGATCAAATGATCTGAACTGAGTCCAGGATTCTGGCCATTCCTGATGCCTAACCCATATGTAAAGCCACCATGGACCCTCCAAATCTACCTATCCACCAAAAGTGTATCTTGAAGTTACCCTAGTTGTCACTATGAGGCAAGAATCTCTGAGCTGAGTTTTTCTCAAATTCTTGTCCTAAATAATTCAAAAGATGTAATAAAATGGTTGCTGTTTTACACACCAAGTGTTGTGGTAGTTACTCAGATATTGATAACTAGAACCTATTTACATGTGAAGGACAGAGATGACATAATAAGCATAAAAGTACAAGAAAGGGCAGTCTAATATATATATATATATACACAAACACATACACGCAAATACATACATATATATATATATACACACACACACATACATGTTTCCCAGGGAGTGCTAGCGGTAAAGAATCCACCTACAATGCAGAAGACTTAAGAGACAGGGGTTCGATCCCTCGGTTGGGAAGAGCCCCTGAAGGAGGGCATGACAACCCATTCCGTTATTCTTGCATGGAAAATGCCATGGGCAGAGGAGCCCAGTGGGCTACAGTTCATATTGTTGGACATGACTGAAGCTGATTAGCATGCAAACACTCAGTGAAATGAATTAATTTAATGGATTCATTAAAAGAAAATACAACTTAGGAGGATGGAGAAAAAAGCAAAAAAAAAAAAAATCAGAGCATGTCCAAGCACATGAGGACTGAGTTATCTAAGAAGATTGTATTACAGGAATGGGATATCTGAACTAACAGAGAAGAGATTGCTTCACTAGCCAGAAGAAAAGGGATTTCCCAGTGATGGTACTTTGGGAAAAACCCAGAAACAGGGGCAGTAGCTTTACTCTAATGAGAGGAACTTTGAGGAAGCTTGGGTGGCACGAGATTTAGGCATGTGCTGGGAGGTTAAAGGAGAAAAAAGGAAGTCTGGTGCCCCTTTTTGGAGTGTGATGAAGCTTGAAGTGAAGAGATTTTTGCAACATAGGAGACACTGGGAAGTGACCAAGGCATAGAAAAAGAGGTATGGTCAAAGTGATGAATAAAGAAAGCAACGTTGGCAGGAGAGAAGCTAGGCAGCAGAGTCTGAGGAAGAGGAGATAAGAAGAAATGATGAAACCCTGGCAACTGAGGAATGAGGAGAAAGGAATTCATCATAAGAAAGAAGGAATTTTATATTAGTTGGATAAGCCAAGCTCTCTGATTTACTGCGTTAAATTCAACAGTTCTGTGATTTAGTTACGAATTATATATGACCAGTATAGAGTATCTAACTAGCTTTGTTAGACAGATTTAGTAATTTCATGGGTAGTTTGATTTGTATTGGCCTCATTTTGTCTATTTTCAAATATTGTGAAAACTGGTTTACATCAAATTTTGTTAACATTGTGTTTGGGAGCTTACAAAAGACTATAAAACAACAGGATCTTCCTTAAATAGATAGAGTACATAGAGGAGAACACTTATATTTCTTTCTGCTATTTGATTCCTAACTTGGGAAAAGAAAAATATATCTTAATTCTACAAAGATTAAAAAGGTAGATACTTTTGGATAATGCAAACTAAGACAAAATATGCTCCTGCACACCGCTGAAACCACACACCATTACCTATCAAATTATACAAGTCTACTAAAGCTTTATTTTTCTGATTCTTCATTCTATTTGGATACTAGACTACCAAAGGAGCAGATGTTAGGTTAAGCAGCCAGTGAACAGCCATGCAGAATGATGCTGGTTAAATGGTAGGTATTGCTATAATTGCTGCTGCTGCATATACAATATGTACATAAATCATCTGAACACGGCTGCAAAGAAGTCTTTATGCAAAGTGACCCAGAGAAGAAAGTATCCAGGTTTCCCCCTACCCTTCATTCTCTTTATCAGCACAAAGGCATTAGAAAACAGCATTTATCCAGAGAAAAGAGTAAATGAAGCAAATATCCTCTCTGAGAACACAAAGGATACATTTATTTCTTCATGACCATCAACTTTGATTATAAAGATTTCTCTTTATGCTGAATTAGATGTCTAACATGGGACCAAAAATATGGAACTGAGCAGGTAAAAAAAGAAGAAGAAAAAATAATAATTTAATAGGACCAGTGGCTTTTCCATGTCAATGGGAAGGTTATATCATCACTGAAAGAACTATCAGTGGTAAGGAATCTGCCTGCCAATACAAGGAGACATAAGACTCGGGGGTTCCATCCCTGGGTCAGAAAGATCCCCTGGAGAAGGAAATGGCAACCCACTCCAGTATTCTTGCCTGGGCAATCCCATGGACAGAGGAGCCTGGTGGGCTACAGTCTGTAGGGTCTCAAAGTCAGACATGACCAAGTGACCAAGCATGTACACAAAAGAGCTATGACATTGCTTTGGGGTTCAAGACACAGGAAGGAGTTTCTTATATTTTATTTCACTAACACAAGTCTATAGGTACTTGACTAGATTGACTCTACTCTGATTTATATGAGACATACTGAAATAGTTGTAGCATATTATTCACCTGGGTTCATTCATTCACTCACATATTCATTTTACATTCACTGACTACTCTATGCTCAGAATCTGATTCAGTGCTCTGACAGGTTAGAGAGATGAATAAGTCACAGGCAGCAAGCTAAGTGGTTTTCCATCTAGAGGGAGGGGCCTATATAAATAAATAGATACAACATAATGGGATACATTCTCTAATTGAAAAATGTATAAGAACATAAAGACAGGAGTGAATAAGCTATATAAAAATAGCTAATAGTTATCAAGTACTTAACTAAGACTAAAGAGTTTTATTTTACACATATAAATGAGGTAAGTTACTTTTACCATCTCCATTTCATTGATGAGAAAACTAAGGATGGGCTAGTTAAGTGACCTGTTAAGTGACTTGTCAGTTAAGTGACTGAAAGAGTCAGTATCCAAACCCAGATAGTATAACTTTAATGCAGTGTGTCCCTACTGCTATCATGTTACTTGAGGTAGCCACAGTGGGCTTCATGGAAGAGGTGATATGGAAAATGAATCTTAAGGGATGAGTATGAGTTCTTCTGTGGAAAAGGAGAAAAGTATTCGAGGCAGAAGAGCCAAAATACATACAGCGTCTGAGGCATGACTAATGTATATGTGGAAGAAATGAAAAACTTTACTGTGAAAATGGTAAGTTTATTTGATCTTGATATGGGATTGTGCATTTTTAATGCTGGCTTATTTGGAATTCAACTAAGAATCAGTTTGTACTTATAGGGGATGTAAAAATTGCTTGACTACATCTGTGTTTTGTTATTAGATGACTCAGGAGAATGAACTGGAGAGAGGGTCTGGAAAAAAAGGACACCAAAAGAGACAGTTGAAATATCCAATAGGAAAAGGTTACAAAGCTCTGAATGAAGACAGTAGCAGTACCAGTTATGGAAAGGAAAGATCTTAAGGAAGTAAGTCAGCAGATACTTAGGTGGGAATGAGGGGGAACCCTGAATCCAGGATTTTTTATTTGGGGGACAGCATGGATGATGATATCAGTAACCAATGTTAGAAATACAAGAGGAATTCTTTTCATGCCTTGGGCAGCCATGACTTGTGGTCCCAAGAAGCACCTGAAATGGGTAGCAACTCCAGAGCACGGCATGCTGGATATACTGACTGGTGTGTTTGCTCCTCATTCAGCTGCCAGTCCCCATAAGCTGAGGGACTGTTTCCCCCAAATCATTTTTCCTAAGGAACAGGCTTAAGTATGCCCCAACAAGGGATGAAGTAGAGGAGATCTGCATACAGAATTTCATTAAGATTGATGGCAAGGTCCACACTGATACAACCTACCCTGCTGATTTTATGGATGTCAGCAGCATTGACAAGACGAGAGAGTTTTCCTCTGATCTATGACATCAAGGATTGCTTTGCTCTTCATCATATTACACCTGAGGAGGTCAAGTATCAGTTGGATCTTCATGGGCACAAAAGGAATCCCTTATCTGGTGACCCATGATGCTCATACCATCTGCTACCCCAAATTCCTCATCAAGGTGAATGACATCATTCAAATTGATTTGAAGACTGGAAATATTACTGATTACATCAAATTTAACACTGGTAACCTGTGCATGGTGATTGGAGGTGCCAACTTGGGAAGAGTTGCTACGATCACTGACAGGGAGAGACATCCTGGTTCTTTTGATGTAGCTCATGTAAAAGGTGCTAATGGCAACAGCTTTGCCATCCAGCTCTCCAAAAATTTTGTTATTGACACAGGCAACAGGTCATGGATCTCTCTTCCTCATGAAAGGGTATCTGCCTCAGCATTTCTGAGGAGAGAAACAAGAGATTTGCAGCCAAACAGAGCAGTATATAAAATGATCTCTAAGTGACATGACTCTCAAAGTCTTTGTACTTAATTAAAGATATGGAGCCACTCAGTGGTAAACACTGAATGCCTAAAATGCACCCAGAAAAAGTACAAGGCCCTAAGAACACAAAAATTCCATCCTGTGTGTTCAGTGCCTGGCAGAGGAGTTCACAGACAAAATCAATTATCCAGATATACATTTCTCTCCATTCTCTCAGTGGCCCGATTAAAGGTAAAGAAAGTACAATCAACTTCACAATCAAACTTCAAATCTGGAATACCATTAATTGAACTTAACTGTGATACTCAGAGAAGGAAATGGCAGCCCACTCCAGTACTCTTGCCTGGAAAATCCCATGGACAGAGGAGCCCAGTGGGCTGCAGTCCATGGGGTCGCTAAGAGTCAGACACGACTGAGCGACTTCAATTTCACTTTTCACTTTCATGCATTGGAGAAGGAAATGGCAACCCACTCCAGTGTTCTTGCCTTGAGAATCCCAGGGACAGGGGAGCCTGGTGGGCTTCCGTCTGTGGGGTCGCACAGAGTCGGACACGACTGAAGCAGCTTAGCAGCAGCAGCAGTGATATTCATATAAGAAAGCTATATAAAAGTGTTCTATGCAGATTAAGATCATGGTCCAGATCATAAAATCTACCTTCATGCTTTATATTAATCAAACAACATGAAGACATACAAAAAATAAATTAGATTTCTCCTTTAGGCAGGTGTTTTAATGAGCTTAATCCCGAGGCTTGCTATTAATGCCAGTGACTGACTTCTTTGAAATGAGGAATGCATTTTCTTTCCTGTTCATATAGTCAGCTTCCTGTTTAGTATTCATTATTCATATCTATTTTTATCAAAGAGCACTATTACATGAAACCATGATCCAAGCATGTTTGGCTCTAATTTTTAACTCTGGAGGGAAGGAAATTATACACTCTTATTGTACTGGTATATAATTGACTTCCTTGGTGGCTCAGACAGTAAAGAATCTGCCTACAATGCAGGACACCTGGGTTCAATCCCTGGACTGGGAAGATCCCCTGAAAAAGGGAATGGCAACTCACTCCAGTATTCTTGACTGGAAAATTGCATGGACAAAGAAGCCTGACAGGTCCATGGGGTCGCAAAGAGTTGGACATGACTGAGAGACTAAAACACACACGATTGTTATATACACATGTGATCATAATGTAAACGTGTTCCTTTGTATTATTTGGTGTTATTTAATTCGGGTTGTCAGGCTAAAGAACCTTTCACAGCTATCTTAATTTGGAACATCAACATGCCATTGAAGAAAAGCCATCAGTCTTGCAAATAAATAGTAAAAAAGACTTTTGATCAGAGTCTCATTTAAACTCTGTCTAGATATTCTAAGAATTTCTTACCTTGGATTAAGAATAGAAAGAACTGTAAATACATTTTATCTGAATACTGTGACTCCTGAGGGATTCCTGGGTGACTCCTGATAACTTTAGCTGACAACCAGGGATACCACAGCTATTGCTACTCTTTTGAAGCCAAAGCAAGATTTTAATCTTTGCCTCTTTAATTACTCATAGTTATCTATGCGTATGCTGTCACATGTATTTAACTCTTTGCAACCCTATAGATGGTAGCCTGCCAGGCTCCTCTGTTCATGGGCTTCTCCAGGCAAAAATACTGGAGTGCGTTACCATGCCCACCTCCAGGGTATCTTCCCGACCCAGGGATTGAACCTGCATCACCTGCATTGGCAGGCGGATTCTTTACACCCAAGCCACCTGGAAGCCTGATAGTTATTGATTGTTGCTGCTGTTATTCAGTCACTAAGTCATGTCCCATTTTTTGCAACCCTTAGGACAGTAGCCCACAAGGTTCCTCTGTCCATGAGATTTCCCAGGCAAAAATACTGGAGTGGGTTGCCATTTCCTTCTCCAGGGGATCTTCCTAGACCAGGGAGTGAACCTGCATCTCCTGCCGTGGCAAGCGGATTCTTTACCACTGAGTCACCTATGGGGGAAGCCCATATTTATCTACGAAACATGGGGTTATGATGATTGAGACAAAATTGGGCATTATATTGCTACCATTTCCCAGCCATGCACAGTGAGGTGATGCTTATTACATTGTGTCTGTACAGTATCACTTTGACCCAGGAAGCCTATGACTACATTATTTCATTTCCCCTTTATTTTTTTCCCTTTGCTTTAATTTACTATATATTATAGCCACCCTGAAACTAGGTGGAAGCAATAAATTTAAGACTTAATAAACTATAAGTATTACATATTACTTATTACATATTGTAATTAATATTAATACTTACTTATTACATACTTATCAATGTCATAGAATATCATATAGCCATTAAAGTCAGCATTATGTCTATATAAAAATATAAGTGTTTAAAAGATAATAACTAGTGAAGAAATTTACCAGAAATATAAACAAACATGATTATAACTAAAATGTATAGAAGAAGACTGGTGAGGAATTAAAGGAATTTAGGAATTATGTGTGAGTTAAAATAATGTACACACTGCAAGTTCAGTGTTTTAAGCATAAGATAATTAGGAAAGTAGAATCAAAATCATAAAAAATAGTTATCTCTTGGACATCAAGTAAATAGGTGATTTTGATTTTGGACTTTGGCTTTCTCTAAATTTTATAAGTGCTCTATTTCCTGTTACTGATACAATGAAAAATTAATAATATTATAATTTTTATATTAATTATGTTAAATCCCTTTAATTGTAGAAAAAGAATTTAAAATTAATGCTATTGTTCAAACAATTTTAACTGCTGTGATTTTAAGACTTCAGATATCAAGGAAATTGAACTCTGCCTCCATACTCCACCCTTAGGCCGGGTTTGACACAATGCCATCTGGTCTACTAGGTTTTTTAAAGATGTGATTTTTTTTTCATTGATGAACAGTTTCCTTTTCAACATTTTCTTCAAGCAGCTACACATTGTGTGTGCTGCTTTTTTAAATTCACCTTTGAGATACTGCAAGGATGTTCACGCATCTACTCCCAGGCCTTCTTTCATTGGCAGTGGACCAGAATGGGGGACTGGAGGTGGCACAGCAAGGTCTCAGTGGGAAACCCTACTTCTGAATGAGCTGCTGAGCCTTACATTATGATACATTATTTTACTTGCCTGGAGGAGGTGATTGCTGTTTCACATACAGAAGAAGGTTAAGGGCCCTAGAGTAAGAGATACATGTTTAAATTGGAAGAATATGTTGGGATTAAACATAAAAAATCTATAGCTGGGCATTATGTAGCTTTAGTTGAAACTCAACAGCAGAAAAATTGGAAAGCCTGGGGTAAAAGCATCTAATTGGGAAAATATTAATGTATTCATACAAAATATTCCTTATGCATGAGAGTGCCTGGAAAACAAATGCCCAGCCATTTAACTCTGGCTTTCTTGCTATCCCAGAGAGACATGATACTAGAATTTACAAACAATATCCCACTGTCGGAGAAGGCAATGGCAAGCCACTCCAGTACTCTTGCCTAGAAAATCCCATGGATGGAGGAGCCTGGCAGGCTGCAGTCCGTGGGGTCGCTAAGGGTCGGACACGACTGAGCGACTTCACTTTCACTTTTCACTTTCACACATTGGAGAAGGAAACGGCAACCCACTCCAGTGTTCTTGCCTGGAGAATCCCAGGGACGGGGGAGCCTGGTGGGCTTCCGTCTATGGGGTCACACAGAGTCGGACAAGACTGAAGTGGCTTAGCAGCAGCAGCATCCCACTGTCAGTTTTGTTACAGTTAATCATATACTGGAAAAGTATAACATAGTTGGGGAGTTTCCTAGGCAACAGTCTGAGGGGCGACTTTGGATCTGCAGTGACCCATAAATCTCTGGCGATAAATAGGAGAATCCGGAATAGAAGCCCCTTCTCGGTCTACAGGCCAGTATTAACTGAGAGACGATCCTCTGCTTCCTTATACTCTCTACTTTCCTTCATCAGTCAACTCTTGCTCCCTCTTTAAGACTTAGCTCAAAATTGCCTTCCCTTTAAAACCTATCTCCATATCCCTTGCTCACGGAGAGAAAAGGCCATTCCTTTCTCTCTCTTTCACATGTCTTCACTTATTATGCTACTATGCACCTTTCAACTTCATACTGCAGTAATGTGTTTGCACTTCTAGAAAGATACCAATAAACTGGGATCTCAAAGATAAAGGCTCCACATTATTCACATTTATATCTTTAGTGCCTCCCACAAGCCTTTCACCCTGGGGGATGCTCAATGCTGTTGAACAAGTTCTTGCAAAAGTGTTTTTAGAATATAGACATAAAATATACACAACATTTTAGATAGCTGTCTTTAGAATATTTGATAACACTGGTAACACACAGGTTGCTATTCAGAGCACAGAATTATTGTTTAACACCAGCTTCCAGTTTGTGTTTTCTGAGCTTGTCTCAATAGAAAACAGATGAAAAGCTGGAAAGATTGTGCACACTTCCTCCTCTCACCCATCACAACAGGGTTATGAGAATTGGATCAGACAGGATATCTTGCAATTTCTCTCCTCTAGTAGCTGTTCCATAGCTGATAACACATTTTCAGCCTTGTTAAAAATTTCTCCAACTGATAAAACTTCTTGGGCCTTTTCCTCAAGTACCAATCATCATTACTATCCCCTTTGCCAGCAATTTTTCTCCCTTCCCTCCCTTTCTTCCAAATACAGAAGAGATATGCTTCAACTGTTGCCATGTCCAAGAGCGGGGCCTGTGATTTTGCTTGTACTTGTTTGCCTAATGTGATCTCTTTGAAGTCAGAGGTCAGTTTCTTTCAGAGTACAGACACTTGCACATCAAGAGGTATTCAGGCTTTGCTAATGGGCCTTAACAAACATGTCACATTTCAGATCAACACGTCTGCCAATATGTAAGCCATTTCAAGAACACTTTTTCTGTCAACAGAAGCTTTCTGTCAATTCATGACATGTGTTAAATGAAAGTATGTTAGATAGACTAAAATGCCCACACAGTAATAGTACATACAGAACAGCTTTGTATTTATATTCGTTCAGCATTAAGTTCACAAGACTCTAACGGTCATTAACATAAGAAATGCTTATTGAGACACTGATGGATGATGAGAACCCCCACCCCCATCAGACCTACAGCAGATGGACCAGAAGGAAAAAGGGTTTACAAAGTAGAAATTTCTTACTCCGTTTGTGTTTATTGCAACTGTCTATTCTTTCCTCTTGAGGCAAGAGACATACTGTGCTGTGGAAAATAGTAAGATTTCAGTTTAGTTGTAGAGAATTTCATAGGACAAAAGAGATTATAAGGTGACCTGTATTGCAACCATTTTGTAAACATTGCTGCTAAATTTATAGAAAAAAATACAATTTTATAATATTTGCAGAGAGAATAAAACCCAAAAGGTTTCAGTGAATATATTGCCAAAATTAAAATGACTTTTTACTGAATATCAAGAGCACAGAATAAACAGAAATATATTACTAAATTGGAAAAGTAAGAAATCATTCTTGGAGAGGAACAAAAAATATTTCAACCATTCTCCCTTTCTGAGTCCAGTTTCATACGGCCTTTTGAGGGGGTTGTGCTGGGGATTTATTCAACCTTTTGATGGACTTGAATTTTCTCCTGAGATGTTTTAAACATTTCTTTCATCCTTAAGTAGCCATGCAAGAAAGAAGCACCACTTGTAACTTTATCCCATTTTACTGATGGGAAAAGTAAGACATAAATATTTCAAGGGACCATTTTCTTAGTTTAGACTAATGCTCTTTTCAGTCAAGCACTTTTTATTATTTAACTACAGAAATGTATTTGACAAGCAATAGTCCTTAGTAACTAATACAAGGAATTAAAGTCTTTCTTTTTATATGTTAGATAAATGGATAGTGTTTAAAGAGATGCTTCCTGTTCCTAAATACACTGTATGAAAGTGGACAGCTATAACCAAATATAAAAATAATAGCACTTTTTGCTTCTCAAAAGTTTAAGCTTCAGTGAGCCAAATCATATCATAGACACCAGTGAAACAGTTTAGAGATTGAAGACAAATCACGAATGGAGTAGATCTGCAAGCCAAGCACATAACGGGAAAATGTCTGGTTCGCCATACGGACCTGAATTTCATATCTGATAAGTAGTTAGCCAAATTATACACAGACATTTTGAGCTTTGCTTTTAGATAGGACTTTATCACCTGATTACTGTGTTGCTTTTCTTCTTGTCAAAAACAGAATGATTTGAATAACTCAAGCTCAACTGGGGAGCCAGGCTTCTGGTTGTTTGGGTGGATACTGTCACTGGAGATGGGAAGGTTGTGGGGCATGAATAGAATCATTTGGTGAGAACTACATGGCTTTAGGTTAGATAGAAAAGACAGTATAGAGCTTGGGTTGGCTATGGAATAACTTGATAGATGAAGATTCAGGAAAAGAGACGGGCGCATAAGGATTATTCCCACATGTTATGAAAACTACGTTTGAAGTGAATGCTAAAAAGGGGTCAAACTACCTTATTCTCTTATTTCAGAGATCTGTACCTTGGGGCATTTTCAAAAAATCTTTATAGAAGTCACTAAGCAACTTCTTCTGTCCTTAGGAATATAGGTATAATATTTTAAATTGATATTCCTATTAAAAATGAATTTTTAGGGATGAAGTCCATTGATCCCATCATTTAACAAGGAAGAAATTTCCGGATAAGATAATAGTCTGTGAGCTCTCTAAAACAAGAAATAGGACTTAACTATAACTTAATATATAACCTTTTGTTCCTGGAACAGGATGAATTAAAAATGATATTGGTTTTGAAAAGTATCACAGAGAGTAATTCTATAATATGGGATAAAAGGAGACTAGAAAGTTGACTTAAAATGCAAATGTAATATTTTTATGATTTGTTCTTATAGATCTCTTAACTTAGCTATATCCCTTAAATTCTAATGTGTCAAAGCTAAATGGTGACAACAGAACCTGATTTTGTTCATTAGTACAACTATTAGTCCTATTATACATTCCTTTTCTTTACTTGAGAATAACTGGGACTTCTTCCAAAGAATAGTCTGCTAATAAATTATGTTTCATTCATTTTTTTTTTTTTAAATCTCAGCTTCCCAACATTTATCTTGGTTTAATGCATTTAAATGTTGTTCAGTTAGAAAGCCTAGACAATCATATCCTATTTCTCCTAGTCTTTATCTATGCTGAGTTTGATACCATTTAAAACAAGTGATCTTAAAGGTGCACCTCTATCAGTAGAGATCAACAGTTAACAGAATATTTTTATTGCTGTTTCTGTCACCTTTATGCACTGTTCTGTTTTGGGTCTTTTTTCTGGTACCAGAGTGATTTTTTGAGGAAATTGTCACAGAGTCAAATATTTGTATTTTTTGGAAACTAATGCAGATGGGAATAAGAAATGAAAACTCCCATATTTGAAATTTCATATCCCAAATAAATGGATTAATATGCAAAAGGTTTTGATTTTTTTCTTTACACATGCCCTCTCTCTCTCTTGCTCTGCTTCCCAGCCCCAAAGCTTCTGATATATCATTTTACTGTACGTTTGTCCTGTACTTTAGATCTGTTAGACAAGTGTCTAGTTTAGAGGCAGCAGCCTGTGAGTGTGAAAATGTGCCTAATTACTATTGTGTTGCATGTATAGATGTATTTCTCTGTCATTGGGCACTATAATGCTATCATCAGTAATTCAGAGTATTATTTTCAGCAATCTATGCCTTCAATTTAGTTCAGTTCAGTCGCTCAGTCGTGTCCGACTCTCCGCGACCCCATGAATCACAGCATGCCAGGCCTCCCTGTCCATCACCAACTCCCGGAGTTCACCCAATCTCATGTCCACAGAGTCGGTGATGCCATCCAGCCATCTAATTCTCGGTCGTCCCCGTCTCCTCCCGCCCCCAATCCCTCCCAACATCAGAGTCTTTTCCAGTGAGTCAACTCCTCGCATGAGGTGGCCAAAGTATTGCAGTTTCAGCTTTAGCATCAGTCCTTCCAATGAACACCCAGGATCGATCTCCCTTAGAATGGACTGGTTGGATCTCCTTGACTAGATGATTAATAATAAGGATGATCATGCCAAGAAAAGTATCATCATATATTGCCACATGTATAGCTCCCTTTGGAGATAGGAAAAATGTATTGGGGGGCTAAAGAAGATTAGATAACTGAGTACTTGCAAAATCAATCTTCACATTCAGGATTAATAGGTAATTAGTAAGTCACTAATACTTCCACATACATGCTGTCACTTTTTTAAAAATTTGGTGCTTACTTATATTTACTTATTTATTTGTTGTCTTATAATTGACACATAACATTGTGTAAGTTTAAAGTGTACAACATGATGGTTGGATATATTTATATACTGCCATATGATTACCACTGTCATGCTTTTACTTTTTAAGTAAACGAGAGAGCTGATTGGGGTGAGTTTATGTATATTTATGTAAATATTCTTGTATGTGTATGTATGCAAGTATATTTAAGTCATGATAAACATAAACCTTAAGCTAATCACTGTTCTTATGATTTCAGATGACTCTTCATTAGCAATTACAAATTTAATTTGTAATTAAAGGCCAGGTCTGGGCCGGCAGTGTATTTGTATGAGTAGGTGTAAGACAGTAGAAACTGTGACAGTGGCAGTGAATAAATACTATATACCCAAAGGTGTTAGAATTCAAACTCTTAAAACCTAACATGCTGGCTAAATAAAATAACTAAAGAGTTGCCATATATTCTACTTTATAATAATTTTCCCCCTTAACTTTTCAACTTACCTATGGTTTCTATTTTCCTTTTACATTGTTAGTAGCTTTTTAAAAATCTGTGTTAACACCTTATATTTGTATAGTATTTATTTTTAAAACCCTTTAGAGATATACAATACTATTCAGGCTGAAATAAAAGGGAAAACAGGCCAATTTTAGTAAGAAGATTAACTCTCTCTGACTACATTGACTCCATTTAGTGAACTGGAAATTAACTGAAGAAGAAGCCAGCTTCCATTATCTTTACACCTCTAAACATAACATCAAACTTTAATAAATGTGGGCTCAGATAGTAAGAGAATTAAATGCAAGGCCCTAAGGGCAGAGGTTTCTAGGAATGTGCTTATAATAGAGTTTCACCTGGGATTCAATTAAATATTTAGTGAGAGAGGCTGAAAGAAAGGTAGTGTGCTGAAAGCTGTATGGAAGACAGAGATGAATACGACACAGTTTTTGTCCTCTAGAATGTCATGATCGATGGCAGCTAACACATTTCACCTCAAGTGTGGGTTGTATGTGGTGGTGAGGGGAGCTCCCTCCCCTTTCTCCTCCAGCCCCGACAAAACTGTTTATATTTGTACAATCCTATCACGCTTTCCCTGTTTCGTAGGATGAAGCATCTTTTTTCCTTTTCTTGGCCAATACCTCGGCATGTGCCCTTGATCCCATGCTCTCCCTCTCTCTTCTTAGGAATTGTGCTATAAATCAGTGGTCAACAAGACTTTTCTGTGATAGACCAGAGAATAAATATTTTAGGCTTTTTCAAGACGTAAGGTCTTTGTTGCAACCGGTATCCCCTAGCATTCTCCAGCCACTTTTCCCTGTTCCCTGTTCTTGCCTTGGCAGTCTGATCCATTCTCAGGGTTTCATTTTCACTTTTATGCAGATGACCTCTATGTCTACATCTCGGACCTTTACCTCTCTTTAGACTTCAGACTCATTTCATCACTTGGATTTCTCTGAGGTGTCTCCAAAGTCACTGTGTCAGACAATGAACCTGTAGGCATTTCTACCAGACATGATTCTCTCTCACATTCCATATCTTAGTCCAGCAACGCCACCCCTGTTGCTGAAGCCAAGAAACAGAATCATTCTCAATGCTTTCTTGCCCCCACCTAATTCCACTTAATTAAGCACTGACTTCTCCATCAAATGTTTTTAATTCTGCCCCTCTAGCCACATCCCAACCAACTATGGTTGTCTCTGCCCAACTTTCTCACTGAGCTGGATCACTGCGCTGGTCTAGTCCCTGCTCTCCCTTTTTATACCTGCCATCAGGTGGGCCATCTCAAACACAATGCAGTCAAGGAAACCACCCTCTCCACTAACCTCCTGAGTGACTCACTATTAGGATACTTAGCAAGGCCCCAAGACCCTCCACCATATAGATTCTGCTTCCTGCCTCAGGAAACCTCTTACTTTCTATCAAATCCTATATGTTTTATTTCCATCCCACTAATAGGGGGATGGAAAAAAACTAATAAAAAATAATAACACACACATATATAATGCCCTATTATATAATGCAATCCTATACCTCCATGTCTTTGAACATGTTATTCCTATCAAAAATATCTCCTCTTTTCTCCTCTGCCTAGTCCTACTTATTTATTCAGCCTCTGAATTCATAAGACTGCTCTAAGAGCCTTTCCTCATTGTTGCCATTTTATTTTTCAGTTTCTATTGAAAGTATGACTTCTCTTTTCTCTAACTATCTCAGCTTCACTATTACCAAACAAGTAAAGTATGGATAGTCATTGTCACTCGAGCTCCTACTCCAGTAACTGGTAAACAGGTCCAGGTGAAGACTACTTGGCACGGCACAGGATTTAGGGTGTCTGGGCTCTGTTCCCAGCATCACAGCTTACTTGCTCTATGCTTTGGGATTTCCACTTTCTAAGCCTCATATTTAAAATGGAAACTCAAGTCATTCATGAAAAAAATACCTTTGGGACACAGATTATGTTTCAGGGATTTTTCTAGGCACAGAAAAATTCTCATCTTCAAGGAACTTTCATTTTAGTAGACATAAGGGAAGGAGGGGAGAAAGAAAATAAATAGATAAGAAGAAAATAACTAAAATATACACTCTAACATATGGAAAGTACACAGGGCATAGGTAGTGAAGTGATAGGATGGAGGAGGAAGATGGGAAATTTCAGGCAGTGATCAGAAAAAGTCTCACTGAGCAGTGATATTTGAGCAGAGACCTGAAGGAGGTGAGCCATGAGAGGATCTACAGTGACGAGAATGCCAGGGAAAAAGAAATAGCAACTACAAAAGATCTGGCCTGTTCCATAAATAACAAGAAGGCAAGAATGCTGGAAAAGAGTGAGCAAGAGAAGGAGAGAGGAGGAGACAAGTTGTGGGCACTATCATTTGTAGCCTCTTGTAAGGACTTTGAGTGAAATAGTCACTCGGGGATCTTGAGCAGAAAAGCAGATGATCTGATTAAGGTTAAAGATGACTCTGGTTGCTGTGTTGAAAATATATCATGGGAGAGGAAAGCTAGAAAGAGGGCCATTTCGGAGGCTGTTAGCAATGAAGCAGATGAAAAATGATGGAGGTTTGAATCAAGTGAAGGTGATGAGTGGTTTATTTTGAACATATTTTGGAGTAGCGTTAAAAAAAAAGACTTGCTGGAATTGGGGTGTCGGAAAAGAGAGGAGACAACCTTGACTCCAAGGATTGTCACCTGTGCAATTACAAAGAGGGTGTTAGTGCTTTTACTGGGAAATCCTGCAAAAAATTCCCAAGGAATAAATAAGAATAGGAGTTTAGGTTAGATCAAAATAACTTTGAGTTGTCTGTTATATATTTAAGTGAAGAAGTCAGATAGATAGTTCTATCTATATATGAGCTGAATTTTACGGAAGGTCTTTAAGCTCAAGATTAACATTTTCCAGTGAACAAATTATATACATAAAGCCTCTAGATTGTAGATATAAAAGAGAGGCAGTCTGAGAACTGAGTCCTGTGCACCCTAGTATTTAGCTACTGGGGAAATGAGGAATAACCAGCAAAGGAAACTGAGAAGAGCCAGCAAATATGGCAAAAAGAAAATTATGAGTGTAGCTTCCTGGGAGCAAAGTAAAGAAAGTAAAAAAAAATAAAATAAGACAGTGCACAAGAGGAAGTGATCAGCTTTCACCAAAGCTACTGATGGGTCAGGTAAGTGGAAGACTGAGAATTCAGTTTTATTTTATTATATTTAGAAAATCAAAGGCCACTGTGACCTTGATAAGCAGCTTTGATGAAGTGGTAGAGGCAATGCGTGACCAGAGAGTGTAAATAATTCTTTCAAGGAGTTTTGCTAAGTGCATGGATAGTAATGAAGCATAGATGGAAGGTGATGTGAAAGAAAAGAGACTCCACTTTTAAAGAAAAAAAAGCGCATACTTACATGCTGATAGAACTGATAAAGTAGAGGGAGGTATTGATGATATGGGAGAGAAGAGTAAATATCAGAGTCATATCTTTGGATAGGCAACAAAGAATGAGATCTCATGTATACACTGAGTGTCTGGCCTTGGATAGCAACATGAACAGTTCATCCATAGTGACAAATATTAACGGAAGGTAGAGCTTTGGAGGAGAGCCTGCACCATTTCTCTTCTGCTTCTATTTCTCAGTGAAGTAGTAAACAAGATCATAAGCTGATCACAAAGATGTCAGGAAGAGGTGTTAGAATTTTGTTATAAGAAGAGAAGGAATGTCTTTTGAATGTGAAGGAACTTAGTGAACCTGGAGAATATGATAGGATTAGTGACTACCAGCAAAGCTCAGTTGAACTTCGTGATTATAACCTTAAATAGAAATAAATCAGTACAGTTGTACATTTTTCTCCAAACATATTCAACTGGAAATAGGTCTGAAATAGGCAGTGTTAGGTTGAACCTGGGGTGGGATCATGCCAGGAATGTACTATAAAGCTGGAGAGATGGGCAAAGGGAGTTGAGGATAAATTTAAGGAAGTGATTATAATAATGGGCAATGTAATCTAGTTTATTACTGTGATGTTGGAGAAGACTCTTGCGAGTCCTGTGGACTGCAAGGAGATCCAACTCGTTTAGTCCATTCTAAACGAGATCAGTCCTGGGTGTTCATTGGAAGGACTGATGTTGAAGCTGAAACTCCAATACTTTGGCCACCTCATGTGAAAAGCTGACTCATTTGAAAAGACCCTGATGCTGGGAAAGATTGAGGGCAGGAGGAGAAGGGAATGACAGAGGATGAGATGGTTGGATGGCATCACTGACTCAATGGACATGGGTTTGGGTGGACTCCGAAAGTTGATGATGGACAGGGAGGCCTGGCATGCTGCGGTTCATGGGGTCGCAAAGAGTTGGACAGGACTGAGCGACTGAACTGAACTGAATCTAGTTTATTTGGGGAAGAAAGGAAGACGTGATTATAAAGGTGGTGAGATCCATGCATGGTAAGTCCTTAAGAGGTTGAAGGATTACAAGATTCATATTACTAGAGGGAGAAAGCAAGTAAGACAGGAGGTAGTTAGAGAATGGTGATCACAGAAGAGTTCCAGTGAGATTGAGATCATGGAAGGGCTACAATTATTAGATATGAAAAGCTGTATGGTATATACACAGAAAGAAAGCAAAACATAAAGTTATTGGAGAAGGTAGTCAGAAACCTACTACTGGAAGGCTTATCTGCCTGGACATTGATATAACCAAGAATTAGGTTATGAAGGTATGATGTTAGGGAGTGTAACAGTAAGACACTAAAATTTTCAGTGAAAGAAGGGGTGATATGGGGTTTGTAGATAGCTGTATATAGAAATATTGATAGTTTGTACCTTTTAGGTTGCTGAGGATTAAAGAAGATATGCATATAAAGTGGTTTCCAGAGTACTAGTCCATAGTGAATTCAAAAAATATTGATTTTTATTATCCTGTCAAATCCATAGCTGACAACTATGTTGCCAACACCAAAGCCTATCTCACCTTAACACTGGCTGATGGAGGATAAGTATTATACTAAAACAGATGGTTGGTTTTCTCTCTAGATTACTAATAGAGATGGCTATAGGAGTCTGAAAGGAATGGGCTTAAGAGCACAGGAAGTAGAATTTCTGTGATGTGATGATTTTGGTAATATACTGATATTAATCAGAAATTCCATGAGGTCACAATTTACCTATTTGCATAAAAACTAATAGCTTTTTTCTCTTTTAATTAAATTTCCATTTGAGTCACTCTGCCCAACATGCTTATAAATGAAAATATAGGGCAACAGAATGGGTCACAGATTTTGTCAGGACACTGGCCTTCCCAGCAACATGAGTTCTCAATATTTTGGAGGATAGAGTTCTTTGTAAAATGTCCATAAACAAGGACTTAGGCTCTTCTGTTGTTTATCATAACATCATGAAAATTAATAGGCTAGATTCTTCATTGAAAATAAATATGAATGCTTTTTCACACTTTCTCGATTTACTGAATTTCTGTATTTCTTTGGCAACTCTTTAAAACCCTCTGAAGATTTCCTTCCATGTATCTGTCTCATTTGAGAACAAGTTGACATTACAAACTAAATTTGATTGGACTTCTGAACTTTTTTTGAGAGTAATCTACATATTTTTGTTTTGCTCCCAGATCCAGAATGATAGCCCAATATTTTATGACACATCCACAGAGCTTGCAAATCAGTGAACATTATTTTTACTTTGTTATGAAATGCTACCATTTAGATTCCTCTGGGAATTCAATTTTGTTCTGCTCCCAGCTTTCTATTTTAGCAATGAACAACCAGAATTAGAAAGAAATCATCATTATCCAGATCTGCAGGGGCTTTTGAAACTGATTTCTGCCATTGCTGGATACACATGAGTGTTTTTAATGTATAATTTCTCTATCTCCATTTGCAATTTAGCACTCAGGGACAACAGAGAAAGAGAAAGATGAGTGGTAGAGAGACAAACAGTGGGAGTCCCACTATTCACTTGGGTACTGGGGGAGACTAAAAGATTTGGGGGGAAATAGATAAGCACTCTGGAAATAAGTTGTGAAGGATACTTCATTTTCTCTTAATGGGAACTTCTAAAATGTCTGTTGCAACACCTTTCTGTAGAGTCACACTGGGGTGGGGAGAACTCATAACAGTGTGTCTATCCTAGGGTTCTGAGTGGAGATAAAATGACTAGGGATATTAGCCTGATCTAGCCAGTGTGAAACAGGATCTTCAACACTCCCTAAGAGAATGACCTTGAAATTGCATTGAGGCTCAGGCAGATTTGGAATCAAAGAATGAGAGCACAGGAAGGGACTGTGAAAGCTGTGTAGTTCTGGAAGCAGATCATAGAAAAAGGGTAAGAGAAAGTGGATCTAAAAGAGCAACTTCAGAGGTGTAAAAAAAAAAAAGTCTTCGGGATGTGAGGTGGAGAAAGTGAGATTATATGATAAAATTTAAAATGCAGAGAAACTGTGTTTGAGGAAAAGCTGATCATGATTGTCTCATCAAATAATTGTTCTTGTCCCGGGCCTGAATCCAGGCAGAATGACTGATGAGAAAACCTTAACCCCCTATGGAGTGATGGTGGCCTCTTAAGACATAGCTAGTGAATGTGAGCTGGAGACAGAGAAAGTAGGACAGCAAGGAATGGGGAAGATTCAGAAGAGCTGGGCCAGATTTTCGCAGTGAAAATGTATCTCTATTAGCCTAAATATAGAAATTTAAAAGGATTTGTGCCCTGACAATGTTCTAGAAAACAATAATGGGTGAATCTTCATTTCTCCTCAGCAGAGGAAGCCTTTTCTGGCTTGCTCTGTTGTCAACAGGAAAGATGTAAGCACATTTTAGTTCACATTTATGTGAAACATAAAGCAAGTTAGAACAACTAGAATTTATTTGTCCCAGGAAGACAATGACTCTCAGTGAATTCTAAACCATTGGCACTTAATTGAGCTGTTAATACCATTCCTACTCTATTCAAAATAAATTGTCCACTCTGTTCCCCTTGATTTTTCTTTTTCCCACAGGATCACATTATAATTCATCCACAGACTTACTGATGTATTGAATTCTCTCTAAAATAAGGCCTTACTCACAATAATATTCTGCAACATCAAAATCACATTTTTCCTTCTTTCAGCTGGCATCCAATTCTTTCCTCTTTTTCATTTTGTTCATGCACCACCAGTGATATTTGAAGATTTTGTTGATGTTTTATTAACGTCATTTTTTGCCCTCAAATCACTAATAATAATCACCATGGCCTGGGAAGATCATTTATCATTTTACCACATCTTTAATTCTTTCCTAAAGCTAGGGTTATTTAGTCAGTTCTTAGAATATTCAAGGTCCTATGCATATAATGACAATTAAATTGCTTAAAAACTTGGTATGCTTCCCACTCTAAAATGTTATGATTCTTCAGTGATGAGCAACAGACTGCAGGAAAACCTTTGGGCTGGACTAATGATTTATTTTCCTCTGCACATTTCCAAGGTCATTTTGATGATTATCTCTAGGTGTCAATATAAATGTGGAAGGACACATCATCTACAGCATATGAACTTCAGAAAGACTGAAAGCTCCTTTAGGCAGCCATAACAATGAATCTTTATTGTACTCTAGAGCCTGTGTGGCCTTGTAGGGGATTTTAATAGGTAGAAAAAATATGGTCTCTATCTTCCTGTCATGCTAGATTGTGTCACATTTCCCACCCCTTCAATTCTTCCCAGTTTGAGAGCTGGTGAGGAGATGTATCTTTCAGCAATTTTGTGCAGATTTAAATAGAATAACATGGAAGAAAAATGTAACAGTTCATTGAGAACAATAATATTACATGTAATTGAGAGCTATCATATTTAAACTTAAATTACAGTTGAGTAACTAGGGTGTTTTTCTTAAGCAAAGCAAAAAACTCACTCTCTAGCATAGAAAACCCCAGAGCTTTCTATGCCAGAGGCCAAGCTCTGTATCAGCCTAGTTTCATAAGCAGACAGTTGCTATTAACTTGGATTAATTGACTATACGTGTAAGCTTTCAAACTGGTCCCTTAAGTTTAAGTATACATTTATTACCCTAACTTTCAACTCTCCCAAACAAATCTGTAGTTTATAGTTGTGAACCTTGGAAAAGCTATGTATTTTTACATTGGAAAATTGAGAAGTATTTCTGGTACTTCCCAAATTTAACAGGACGCTGAGATGAAGACTTCATAAAAATACAGTTTCTATTAGCTCAGATTATAAATAGAATCATCTTCACAATATGAAACACTAGCTCAAAATTATTCCTTCAGGCAATCTCAATATAAGTAAGAGCAGATTAAATAGCCAGATTCGAAGAATTCAAGAATTCAAAAGTAGTTTCCCTTAAGTAAGTCATAAAACTCTTTACTAGTCTATGTATATTCAGTGTGTGCGTGTTTATCTCCTCAGTAAAATATATATATATATATATATACATGTATATATATATAACCTCAGTAAAACAATTACCAAAAAAGTTGAAAAGATGGGAATGTAAGTAATGGGAAAATATTTTTAAAAGTGAATTCTCCCTTTATTTAGACTGGAATAGAAATTGCTAAAGGAGTAGTTTTGAAAAATACCATGAATAAGGGTTATATTAATTTTTGACATGATTCTGGCTAAACCTTCAATTTAGAGAGTATCTTGTCCATGATGGATTCTTCACAGAAATATTGAGATACCATGATTAAATATCATACTTTAATGTCACTTAAAAAAACGATGTTATTGGTAGTTTTTATGTGCTTGCTCATGTTTACACGTCTCAATTTTTAGGATATATAACCATCTCCAAACAATTTAGATGCCTTTTTCTTGAAAATAATAAATGTTAAGACTTAGTATGAAGCTCTTATGTTTTGTCACAATATTAAAGTCTTGTTTGCTGTCTTTGTGATAAGACACAAAGACTTTTGGTTATATATTTATAACTAAATATATATATATTTATATTATAGCATGTGAAAATAACATTATTTCCTATGTAAATCTAGTTATAAGGTAAATATAGTTATATGGAATAGTTTGGATAATTCAGATTCAAGCATATTTATTGGGCAGTTTGCCATGTGTCAGGCAGTAACGTCATTTAATCTTCAGCGTATCTGGGAGAGGTCTATAACTAATCCCAGTTTACATCTGAGGAGGAGAGAAGTAGTTCTTAATGTCAGACTATTAATAAATAGCAGAAATGGGACTCTAATCATGTCTTCATAACCAAAGGCTGTGTTTTATTTGTGATACTTCAGGAAAAGCAAAGTTCTGTGATTAATTATTCCCAGTGCATACTTTGAAGGAATTTCCACTTCATTATTGCTTAAGCAGGCTTTCTCCATGGATCTCAATTGGCTTCCCCGGTGGCCCAGAGAGGAAAGAATCTGCCTGCAGTGCAGAAGACCTGGGTTCGATTCCTTGGTTGGGAAGATCCCTTGGAGAAGGAAATAGCAACCCACTCCAGGATTTTGCCTGGAATATCCCATGGACAGATGAGCTTGGCGGGCTATCCTCTATGAGGTTACAAAGAGTTGGACAAGACTGAGCAACTAACACACACACACTCCGTGGGTCTGAATACCAAAATAATAAGGCAATTGTTGAGGAAATCATTTAGCAAACCAAAAAATTAGCTTGTGCAGGAGCAGGGCTGGGCATGAAGTTTTGAGTTCCATATCATACTTTTCTAGGCATCTGTGTGCTTTACCATGAGTGTGCATTATTTTCATAATAAAAACAAAATAAATTACAAGTTAAATACTTGCAGTTTAAAAACATATGCAATAATATCTTTTATTAATTTTGTTAACTGGTATGCTACAAAATAATATAAAGTATATATATCCACCCAAATATTGATAGTGGGTCCCTCTGGATTGTTATTGTTAAGAGATTTTAATATTTTTCTTAAGTGTATTCTTAATAGTTTTTTTTTTTTAATAGTTTCCTGCACACCTGGATTTTATTTTTCTTATCATTATCATGACTTACTTTTATAGTAAAAAAATCCACAAAAAGAAATATGCTTTTTATTTTGAAAATAATTATCTGCACATGTACTCTTATTTCCTGGGTAAAGTTTGACTACCCCTTGGACTGTTTCAGTCAAACCTAAAAGCAAAAATCATTGAGAAACTGGGCGTATTTTGAATTCTATGCAGGTACTTAATAGAAAAAAGAAACACTAACTGTCAATATACATATGAAAAGATCCTCAACCTCTCTAATAATGAGGGAAATGCAAATTAAAACCCAGAGATACCAATAAAGCACACACACTCGATTGGCAGATTTCAAGACTGATGATATTCTATGTTGGCAAAGGGCTGTGATAGCAGGCTTTTGCCTACTTCATTGCAGAGACAGGGTTTTTTTTGTTCAGTAATTTGGTGCTGTCAGAATTTCTGAATGTCCAACCCTTTTGACCAGCAATGCTATGTCTAGGAGCATATTCTCTGGAAATACATGGGTGCTTTCTGTAGCACTATTTGCAACAGTGAAAAACTGAAAAGAATTTCAAATGTCTTTCCAAATGGAAATAGTTAAATGAGTAATGACACATTCATAACATGGGGTGCTCCGCAGATGTAAAAATGAGTGTGGTTCCTATGTATGTTCCAAAGCAGAGAACACCAAGGTAACGTTTTTACCATACAGAGAAAAAGGCTTAAAAGAAGATATGGCTTTGACTCTTTTTACCAATTAGAAGAAAGGAGATAAAGAAACTTTAATTTTTACTTAATATATTTAATATTATTTGAAAAGATTTTCACAATGCTTACTAACATACTTCAAATTTTTAAAAAATCGTAATATAGCTAAAATAATCCCAGATAACCTACCCAATGAATTAAATTCTGTACTTTAAGTCAGTTAGAATTCCATCTTAGAAAAAAAGGTATGTAATTCACTTTTTGCTTTATAGTGTTTTCCAGGGTCTCAAACTATGAATGGGTTTCAACTGTAAGCTCCTTCTCTTCTCCCCACTTCACCCAGGTGGAAAGTTAGGCACCTGTAAGGAAAAGCAATTCGGCTACACAGTATTACTTTAGGAAAATTCTCTGAACTCAATAAAATGTGCTTCCACATTGCTTAAAAGGCTACTAATTAGATGTCCAGCATCAGACGAATGGATAAGAAAGCTATTGTACATATACACAATGGAATATTACTCAGCTACTAAAAAGAATGCATTTGAATCAGTTCTAATTAGGTGAATGAAACTGGAGTCTATTATACAGAGCAAAGTAAGTCAGAAAGAAAAACACCAATACAGTATATTAACACATATATATGGAATTTAAGAAGATGATAACAATGACGCTGTATGCGAGACAGCAAAAGAGACACAGATGTAAAGAACAGAGTTTTGGACTCTGTGGGAGAAGGTGAGGGTGGGATGATTTGAGAGAATGGCATTGAAGCATGTATATTACCATATGTGAAATAGATTGCCAGTCTAGGTTTGATGCATGAGACAGGGTGCTCAGGGCTGGTATATTGGGAAGACCCAGAGGGATAGGATGGGGAGGTGGGGGGGGTTCAGGATGGGGAGCACATGTACACCCTTGGCTGATTCTTGTGAATGTATGGCAAAAACCATACATTTCTGCTTTATGGACTATGCCAAAGCCTTTGACTATGTGGATCACAATAAACTGTGGAAAATTCTGAAAGAGATGGGACTATCAGACCACATGGCCTGCCTCTTGAGAAACATGTATGCAGGTCAGGAAGCAACAGTTAGAACTGGACATGGAACAACAGACTGGTTCCAAATAGGAAAAGGAGTACGTCAAAGCTGTATGTTGTCACCCTGTTTATTTAACTTATATGCAGAGTACATCATGAGGAACGCTGGGCTGGAATAAGCACAAGCTGGAATCAAGATTGCCGGGAGAGATATCAATAACCTCAGATATGCAGATGACACCACCCTTATGGCAGAAAGTGAAGAGGAACTCAAAAGCCTCTTGATGAAAGTGAAAGAGAAGAGTGAAAAAGTTGGCTTAAAGCTCAACATTCAGAAAACTAAGATCATGGCATCTGGTCCCATCACTTCATGGCAAATAGATGGGGAAACAGTGGAAATAGTGGCTGACTTTATTTTGGGGGGCTCCAAAATCACTGAAGATGGTGACTGCAGCCATGAAATGAAAAGACACTTGCTCCTTGGAAGGAAAGTTATGACCAACCTAGACAGCATATTAAAAAGCAGAGAGATTACTTTGTCAAAAAAGGTCCGTCTAGTCAAAGCTATAATTTTTCCAGTGGTCATGTATGGATGTGAGAGTTGGACTATAACGAAAGCTGAGCACAGAAGAATTGATGCTTTTGAACTGTGGTGTTGGAGAAAACTCTTGAGAGTCCCTTGGACTGCAAGGAGATCCAACCAGACCATCCTAAAGGAGATCAGTCCTGAATATTCATTGGAAGGACTGATATTGAAGCTGATATTCAAATATTTTGGCCACCTGATTCGAAGAGCTGACTCATTTGAAAAGACCCTGATGTTGGGAAAGACTGAGGGCAGGAGGAGAAGGGGACAACAGAGGATGAGATGGTTAAATGGCATCCCCGAGTCAATGGACATGAGTTTGGGTAGACTCCGGGAGTTGGTGATGGACAGGGAGGCCTGGTGTCTCAGGTTCATGGGGACACAAAGAGTCGGGCACGACTGAGCAACTGAACTGAACTGAACTGAACTGAAACTGCTTAGGATGAATCTAATTCAAAGAAAGTGTTGCATTATTTTTTGGAGCAATATTTTTATGCAGAGTACCGTCATTGCAAAGGACAAACTTGTGAAGTAGAAAGAGCAGGAAGTCAAACAGACCTAAATTGAGCCCATGTCTTTCACTTCACCTAGTGATATCAGGCAGATACTTATCATCTCTCAGCTTCAGTTTCCTCATTTCTAAAATGGGAGTATTTGTAATATCTTACTACATAGTGTAAAACTCTACCACATTATTCAGTTCAGTTCAATTCAGTTCAGTCGCTCAGTTGTGTCCAACTCTCCGCGACCCCATGAATCACAGCATGCCAGGCCTCCCTGTCCATCACCAACTCCCAGAGTTCACTCAGACTCATGTCCATCGAGTCGGTGATGCCATCCAGCCATCTCATTCTCTGTCGTCCCCTTCTCCTCCCACCCCCGACCTTTCCTAGCATCAGAGTCTTTTCTTTGGTCACCTCATGCGACAAGTTGACTCACCACATTATTGGCATCCAATATATATTAATTTTATTTTGGTTTTGCTATCTAAAGATCAGTGCCTTGAGGAGGTACTCACCATCTGCCTCAACAAGGATGAGGTCACTAGCCACTGCAACTGCTGACCTCCAATATACCCTGAAAGGAGTTTGGGGTGGAGATCAGGAAAGAGGCACTTTGTGCTCTGAGGAAAATTGGCAGAACAGGCCTCCATATAGTAAGATATTTTCAGAAGATTTTATGAGCCCAAATTCTTGCATTTCCTCATATCTAGAAAAGCACTAAAATCATTAATGGAGACATCTGCACCATGTGACTAGCAGCAAGCCTCTGCCAAAATGGGTGCCTGAGTGCAGTATCCCCTTTCACACCCCCCACCATTTGTAACACTGACCTTCACCCTACATCTCTGGTGCGGTTTCGGAGCTGAGATGTCCCCTGAGCTATAGTCCTTATTTTGCCCCCAAATAAATCTTAACTTACAACTTTCATGCCTTGCTTTTTTTTTTTTCAGTCAACAGTTCAGAATTACATAGAATTTAGCCTCAGGTAGACTATTTTTCAAATACTGGATTTCATTTGAAATCACCAATTATAGGTTCCTGGATCCATTTATTTCTTGAAGACTAATAATGTTCACTCTTTAATTTAGAATGTAATAAAGGTATACACCTTAAAAGTATACAGTGCTATATGTCAATGGTCTCTCAATAAAACTGGGAAAAAAAGGTAGTAAGGGTAAATTACACTAAGTGTAATAAATACAGAAAATATTCATCAGTCAGTTCATCAGTCAGTTCAGTCACTCAGTCGTGTCTGACTCTTTGCAACTCCACGGACTGCAGCACGCCAGGCTTCCCTGGTCATCACCAACTCCTGGAGTTTACTCAAACTCATGTCCATTCAGTTAGTGACACCATCCAACCATCTTATCCTCTGTCGTCCCCTCTCCTCCTGTCTTCAATCTTTCCCAGCATCATGGTCATTTCAAATGAGTTAGTTCTTCGCATCAGGTGGCCAAAGTATTGGAGTTTCAGCTTCAACATCAGAGCTTCCAATGAATATTTAGGACTGATCTCCTTTAGGATGGATTGGTTGGATCTCCTTGCAGTCCAAGGGACTCTCAAGAGTCTTTTCCAACACCACAGTTCAAAAGCATCAATTCCTCTGTGCTAAGCTTTCTTTATAGTCCAACTCTCACATCCATACATGACTGCTGAAAAAACCATAACTTTGACTAGATGGACCTTTGTTGGCATAGTAATATCTCTGCTTTTTAATATGCTGTCTAGGTTGGTCATAACTTTCCTTCCAAGGAGCAAGCGTCTTTTAATTTCATGGCTGCAATCATCATCTGCACTGATTTTGGAGCCCCCCAAAATAAAGTCTGCCACTGTTTCCAGTGTTTCTCCATCCATTTGTCATGAAGTGATGGGACCAGATGCCATGATCTTAGTTTTCTGAATGTTGAGCTTTAAGCCAACTTTTTCACTCTCTTGTTTCACTTTCATCAAGAGGCTTTTGAGCTCCTTTTCACTTTCTGCCATAAAGGTGGTGTCATCTGCATATCTGAGGTTATTGATATTTCTCCTGACAATCTTGATTCCAGGTTGTGATTTATCCAGCCCGGCATATCTTATGATATACTCTGCATATAAGTTAAACATGCAAGGTGACAGAGGTATAAGCAGATATACAGACTTGACGTACTCCTTTCCCTATTTGGAACCAGTCTGTTGTTCCATGTCCAGTTCTAACTGTTGCTTCCTGACCTGAAAACAGAGTTCTCAAGAGGCCAGTAGGTGGTCTGGTATTCCCATCTGTTTCAGAATTTTCCACAGTTTGTTGTGATCCACACAGTCAAAGGCTTTGGCTTAGTCAATAAAGCAGAAGTAGATGTTTTCCTGGAACTCTCTTCCTTTTTCGATGATCCAATGGACATTGACTATTTGATCTCTGGTTCCTCTGCCTTTTCTAAAACCAGCTTGAACATCTGGAAGTTCATGTACTGTTGAAGGCTTGGAGAATTCTGAGCATTACTTTACTAGTGTATGAGATGAGTGCAATTGTGTGGTAGTTTGAGCATTTTTTGGCATTGCCTTTCTTAGGGATTGGAATGAAAGCTGATCTTTTCCAGTCCTGTGGCCACTGCTGAGTTTTCCAAATTTGCTGGCATATTGAGTGTAGCACTTTCACAGTATCATCTTTCAGGATTTGAAATAGCTCAACTGGAATTCTTTCACCTCCATTAGCTTTGTTCGTAGTGATGCTTCCTAAGGCCCACTTGACTTCGCATTCCAGGATGTCTGCCTCTAGGTTGGTGATCACACGATCGTGATTATCTGGGTCATAAAGATCTGTACAATACAGTTCTTTTGTGTATTCTTGCCACCTCTTCTTAATATCTTCTGCTTCTGTTAGGTACGTACCATTTCTGACATGCATGAAATATTCCCTTGGTATCTCTAATTTTCTTGAAGAGATCTCTAGACTTTCCCATTCTACTGTTTTCCTCTATTTCTTTGCATTGATCGCTGAGGAAGGCTTTCTTATCTCTCCTTGCTATTCTTTGGAACTCTCTATTCAAATGGGTATATCTTTCCCTTTCTCTTTTGCCTTTCGCTTCTTTTCTATTCACAGCTATTTGTAAGGCCTCCTCAGACAACCATTTTGCCTTTTTTCATGTCTTTTCCTTGGGGATGGTCTTGATCACTGCCCCCTGTACAACGTCATGAGCCTCTGTCCATAGTTCATTAGGCACTCTGTTTATCAGATCTAATCTCTTGAATATGTTTTTCACTTCCACTGTGTAATCCTAAGGATTTTATTTAGTTGATACCTGAATGGTCTTGTGGTTTTCCCCACTTTCTTCAATTTCAGTCTGAATTTGGCAATAAGGAGTTCATGGTCTGTGCTGCAGTCAGCTCCTAGTCTTTTTTTTTTTTTTTGCTGACTGTATAGAACTTCTCCATCTTTGGCTGCAAAGAATATAATCAATCTGATTTCAGTATTGACCTCCTGGTGATGTCCATGTGTAAAGTCTTCTCTTGTGTTGTTGAAAGAAGTTATTTGCTATGACCTATGCTTTCTCTTGGCAAAACTCTATTGGCCTTTGCCCTGCTTCATGCTGTACTCCAAGGCCAAATTTGCCTGTTACTCCAGGTATTTCTTGACTTCCTACTTTTGCATTCCAGTCCCCTATAATGAAAAGGACATCTTTTTGGGGTGTTAGTTCTAGAAGGTCTTGTAGGTCTTCATAGAACAATTCAACTTCAGCTTCTTTAGCATTACAGGTCGGGGCATAGACTTGGATTACTGTGAAATTGAATGGTTTGCCTTGGAAACGAACAGAGATCATTCTATCGTTTTTGAGATTGCATCCAAGTACTGCATTTAGGACTTTTCTGTTGACTATGATGGCTACTCCATTTCTTGTAATGGATTCTTGCCCACAGTAGTAGATGAAATGGTCATGTGAATTAAATTCAATCATTCCAGTCTCCTTCATATAATCAGTGAGTTAGAAAATACTTAGTAAGCACCTCTTTAATGTGCCAGAACTTATCCTAGGCACTAGGCCCAACATAGAATAGATAAGATAGATATGGTTACTATCCTCATGGTTCCTGGTTAAAATTATTGACTTAGAAGTAAGTGACAATAAGCCCAGATAGCTGTCCACATGGCCCCCATCTCTGCTCTGAATCTTGGACTCTTTGTACTATTTGTAATGTCACTGTCATACAGTGCCAAAGCAGTATGTTAGAATTTTCCCAGCATGCTCACTTTCCTTATTCACTGCTGCTGCTGCTGCTAAGTCGCTTCAGTCGTGTCCGACTCTGTGCGACCCCATAGACGGCAGCCCACCAGGCTCCGCCATCCCTGGGATTCTCCAGGCAAGAACACTGGAGTGGGTTGCCATTTCCTTCTCCAAAGTGTGAAAATGAAAAGTGAAAGTGAAGTCGCTCAGTCTTGTCTGATAGTAGCGACCCCATGGCTGTAGCCCACCAGGCTCCTCTGTCCATTGGATTTTCTAGGCAAGAGTACTAGAGTGGCTTGCCATTGCCTTCTCCGTCCTTATTCACTAGACCCTACCAAATCCTGCTTATTCAAGGACATTGTGTCAGCAATTCTTTCCTTTTCCTATGTTATTAATTTTTCACTGTCTACTGGATCCTTCTCACATGACCATACTGTTGCCTCTTCCAGTTAAGAAGATGACAATGTTTTCCCAACACCACTTTCTATCCAGTTACCACCCCCTGCTTCTTACTCCCCTTTGTGGCAAAATGCACTGAAATAATTAGGTACACATACACGAAATCTTCTCCACTCATTCTCCCTTAAATCCACTTAAATAGGGCTTTAATTCCACTGGCCCACAAAAGCAGCCAATAAGGCCATCAGTGGTCTCCACGTCGTTAAATGCAATGGTCAGTTCTCGATCTGCCTTTCCTCGGCCCATCAGAAGCAACTGACACAACTCATCACTTCCTTCTCTTTGATGCGCATGCTTGTGACCCATGATGTCACATTCTGTGTCTTTTCTCCTACTTCACTTTTTGGTCCTTCCCAGTCTCCTTTGCTGGTAGTCCTCTCTCCCTAACCTCTCAATTAAATTGCAGAGGTTCAGGTCTCAATATCATTTCTCTGTTTACATTGACTGCCTTTGTGAACGCATGCTCGCTTCATGATTTTACATATCATCTCTGAGTGCTGAGTGCTAAGTTGCTAGGATGAGTCCAACTCTGTGTGACGCCCTAGACTGTAGCCCACCAGGCTTCTCTGCCCATGGGATTCTCCAGGCAAGAATACTGGAGTGGGTTGCCATGCCCTCCTCCAGGGTTTTCCCAGCCCAGGAATCAAACCCACGTCTCTTACATCTAACTGTATTGGCAGGCGGGTTCTTTACCACTAGTTCCACCTGGGAAGCCATCACTTCCCTGTTGAAGCTATGTATTTGGTCCTAACTCCATGCTCCACTACCTAACTACATCCTTACCATCTCCACTGGAATGTATAATGGATATTTTAAACTTATTGTTCTCACCTGAACTGCGGGTTCCCCCACTCAGTCCTGTCATATGTGGCCATCTCCATCTCTACTCATCGTATTTTGATCCCAGTTGCTCTGCTATTGTTTGTAATCTCTCTTTTTCCAGCACTTCACAACCAGTCAATAGGTCCCATTGGAAATACCTACAGCACATCCAAAATTAGACCACTTCTTACATTTCCACTGCTATTGCACTGTCCAACTCTTTTTCTTAGTCATTCTTCTTAATTATCCTAGCCATCCATGGGCTCACTGATGTCTTTGAAGTGGAGTCACTCCCTGCTGAAAGCCTCCATTCTGGCCAGTTGCCCCTGATAACCCTTGACTACCTCCTCCTCTTCTCCAAGTCTTTCAGTTCTATCCTTCTCTCAGTAAATTTATTTAATACTACAATCTGCCCCCATTCCCACTCTATACTTCAGATCTCACTTTCTCAGTTTTATTTTTCTTTTTCCTTCATCTCTTTTTAACCTACTATATAATATTCTGGATAGTTCACATATGCAGAATCTATATTATTCTATATAAAGAGCGTATAGGATATACACATATAACATATACACAGAACATAATATTACATTAATTGCTCATTGTCTATCTTCTCTTTCTAGGAAGTAAATCCTTATAAGGAAGGTATCCTCATCTCTTTTCTTTGTTAATGTGTTCAAGGCCCTAAAATAATGTCTTGCACATAAAATAGAAACGTAATCAGTACTTATTGAATGAATTACTTAAAACCATTTATTTTATTGCAGCTTCAAAATAAGTTAAGTCCTACTATTGTAATTAACTTCTGCATTCATTAGACTATCAACACAGTCCTGAATAAGAAGAAAATAATTGAGTTTGATGACTGAGAAATCTTCCTTTCTCCCTTTAGTAAATCAGCTTTTTAAAAATAGATAGAGGGGGTATTAAGTCACCCTCTGGGCCTCCTCTCGCTCCTCGTTGGAGGGTGCTAAGTATATGTCGCTGCAATGGGTCTTTTTCGTCCAGCCTGGTGAAATTCAGGGCCATCGGGCTTCTTACGAGGCTCGGCCAGAGAATGCAAAGGGTGAGAGGCAGGACAAAAGTTGAGTTCTCTGATGCGGAGATAATGACGGAGTTATTGGTATGGTAGGTATGTGGCCTCAGGATTGAATGAGAATTTATTACCAAGATAAGTCGATTTTTAATTCAACGAGCTCTTTCCTGCAAGATCCTTTGCTGCAATGGAGATTAAGAAGGAGATAAGCTGCAAGATGAGTCCAACATTTCCAAGCAAGGTGGTTCTTTCTCCCTTGTTACTTAATCCAGATTCTGGCTGAAAGGATTCATCTCAAGGAGTTGTATTCAAAGATGTCAGAAAAAGATTCCTGGGTCTTGGAAGAGAATGACTAAAACTGCAGGGAAGGAATAAAATTGAAGGGTGTTTTTCTTAGAGAACGCAATGTGTGAGATTTATCAAGAATTTGAAGATTTGTATAAGATACAGGTCCTTTGTGCCATTTCAGCATGCGTGAATCAGTTTTCACACAGTGGTTAAACAGCACCTGACCCACAACATCAGAGCTGAACTTTTAGTTGTCACAGTTTTAACTGTGAATTATTGCATAAACTTGGCTATGGCTCTTTATTTCAGAATCATTATGCAAAGGAAAGGTGTGCATCAAGAATAATAACAGTTACATCACTTCTTTCAAAGTCTTGGTCATTGAACATCTATTAGTTACACAGATAGCAAAGCATGTAACTGTGTTGCCTCCTTGTCTCCCAGTGATAAACTCATGGAACATCATACAAAAATGGATAATCAGAAGAGGGACTTGGTCAATAAATATGACTGAACTACAAAGAAATGAAAAGTGATTAACACTGCAGGTAAAATTAGTGTTAGGAGCTTTGAAAATGGCCACTGCAAAGCAAATACAGGACAATACCACGACCTACATGAAGCTACAGTACAAGCCACATTTTAAGAGTCTGATGAATAGAGTTGGCAAGGTAGAGTTGGCTCAGCATCTTTAGTGTAAAATTTCTCCAAGAACAGAAAGCCGCTTATGGTTGAAATGGAGTATTTACTTCTCCTTTGCAGTGTAATCAAGAATAAATACTAATCAGTTTGGCGTTGAAGTTAGTTGCTACATTGAAGGAAATGGTAATTACAAGGACATCTATTTACTGCCAGTAAAGGCTACAAACTCAGATAAGGATGTTACTGTGAAATGTGCACTCAGATTCCAAGAATTATAGGCAGTCCTTGCTTTGTACAGTAGTGAGAGACTGTACTTTGGAAAAACTGCAGGATTTGGATGGGATGTTAATGGAGTTAGAAGATAAAGATGACCATGAGAGTGTTGACACTGCTGCCATTCAAGAAACAGTTCTAGGTATGTAGGAGCCAGAACTTAGTGAAGTTTTATGTAGGAAAGCAGTCGTAAACAATGAATATGTCTCAAAAGAAGTGATGCTGTTGAACAACTTCATGTTGAAGGAACTTGCAAAACTGTATCATGACAGTGACTGTTAAAAGATAAAATTTTGGAAGCTGATTCAAACTTGGAAATGAGTATGACAGTTTGCCAAGGCATAAATAAGATGCCTTGGCATCTCACTCCATATTATAAGTTTTATAATGAGAAAGCAAGCACATTTCAAAACTACTTGATACATTTTTTTAAATAAAGAAATAAAACATTAAAAAAAGATAGAAAATAATATCTTTGACCTTTTAAAGCCTATAACTAAATGATAATGGAGATGTGGTAATAGTTACATATCCAGTTTCAAATTCTGATTAAAATATAATTTAAATGGTCACAGGAGCTTACTTAAATCATTTCAACTAATTTCTATTTCTACCTTTACTACTAAATGTACTTTTAAGTTGCAAGGTCTTTGCTACAGATATTTTCTTCTATTTTTAAAGAAGCAGACCAATTAGATCAAAATTCCAATCGTAGAAAGAATAACAAATATAAGAATCCAGGAAGACCTTAGAGACAAGGGCAGCTATTGCTCTGTAGTCCAGGGAGATGCTGGGCATAGTTAGGGAAGATTGAAACAATCTGGTCTAGTAAAAGTAGAAAATCCCAAAACCTCAAATTAAACATGAGTCAACTGATGTTTCAGCCAGTCCAGGAAGCTAGATAACTGTCCTCCTCAGCATGTTCAGGAGAGGACACAGACATATAACATGTTTCAACTACTAGTAAGAGCTGACTGATTGCTTGATTTGTTTCAGAGGGGTATGAGAATCTATTGCTGCTTACAAAAGCACAGATCCTTGATAAATTCAGAGACTATTATTCAGATTTACTTCTGGATACTCCATTAAGACTTGTCCCCAGAAATCTTGAAGATTATGAATATTCCTAAATAATCATATCTATACCAACATAAACTTTACTACTAAGAGAGAATACTATGATCAGTTGAAATTAGAATATGCAAGATAAATGTCCACTGAGTTGTCATTTCTAATGAAAAGTCTTAAAAAATTCATTTCTAAGAATTTAAGCAGAAAGAAGAACTATCATAAATGTATTTAAGCATTTAACTCTAAGTATCACTATGAATAATGGGAAAATATAAGCAATCTCATTGTTTAAAAAGAGGATTTACCATAAAATTTGATACAGCCATAGTATAATATTATTCAGTCATTAAAATTGTGAGGCCATGTATATCTGCTGATATGAGAAGAGATTCATAATATATTGACAACTGAAGTGAAGTGAAAGTCACTCAGTGACGTCCGACTCTTTGCGACCCCATGAATTGTAGCCCGCCAGTCTCCTCTGTCCGTGGGATTTCGCAGGGAAGAATACTGGAGAGGGTTGCCATGCCCTGCTCCAGGGGATCTTCCTGACCCAGGGATCGAACTTGGGTCTTCTGCACTGCAGGCAGATTCTTCACCCTCTGAACCATCAGGGAGTTAACATTACGTAATGAAATGCTTTGGAGAAGGAAATGGCAACCCACTCCAGTATTCTTGCCTGGAAAATCCTATGGATGGAGGAGCCTGGTAGGCTACAGTCCATGGGGTCGCAAAGAGTCAGACATGACTGAGTGACTTCACTTTTGAAATGCTTGAGGGCTTCCCAAGTGGCACCAGTGGTAAAGAACCCACCTGCCAAAGGCAGGAAATGTAAGAGTTGCAGGTTCAGTCCCTGGGTTGGGAAGATCCCCTGGAGAAGGAAATGGCAACCCACTCCAGTATTCTTGCCTAGAGAATCCCATGGACAGAGAAGCCTAGTGGACTAACCTATTGGATTGCAAAGAGTCGGACGTGACTGAAGTGACTTAGTGTACACACACACACACACACACACGATGAAATGCTTGAGTCTTTTGTTTAAGTAAACATGTATATACTTACATGAATATACATATACTGTATTTCACTATATATATTTTACAACATATATCTTACATATATATATTTACGTATACATACATTCACTAATATTGACAGGATCAATACCAAATGATAATAGTGAGTTTTAAGAGATTCATGAGTCCTAGGAAAGTATACACAAATATTTGTGTGTATGGGCCTTTTATTTTTTTCCCCAGAAAGCTTTATCTAATTTTAAAAGGTTTGGTAGTCAACACTTTTCTCCACACAATCCACTTTCCCAGAACAGTCCCATCAGTGATATTCTGCATTCAGCAAACTAATTTTCAAGAGGAAGGAGTAGACTGTCAGGAGTGCTGGGATGAAATTTTGAAAATTATGTAAAGGAATAATAATAATTTGGAAAATATCTCTGAAAATTCTAATCACAGCCTCATGGCTACAATAACTATGTCTGGAAACTACCAACAAGGACATCGGAGTGGTGAACAGATTTCCAAGTTCTAGACTTGGCCAAGATTTTGGACAAATCACTAGACCATAGACCACACAAAGTCTCAGGTTCCTCATTGGTAAGAAGCCAATTCTGCCATCTCCCTATGTGACCTTGCTTTCAGGAAACTATATAAATGTTTTTAGAAATATAAAATCTGTAGAAGGAAATAATTGACTCTCTTCCTCATTATGCTGGCCAGTATGAGTTAAGCCCCTTAAACCTGGGGTAACTAGGGAGTTGTGACCTCATCAAGTGCAAATGGAAGGAATGGAGACCATTGCTTGGGTTGTGCCCCACTTAGAGTAAGAGTTGCTGAGGGTATGAGATCTTCAGGGATACCATTAGTGTTCAGCAGGCATTGCACCTAGATTTGATTGCTTTTATAGGCATCCGTTCAGTTCCGTTCCATCGCTCAGTCGTGTCCGACTCTTTGAGACCCCGTGGACTGTAGCCTACCAGGCTTCTCCTTCCATGGGATTCTCCAGGCAAGAATACTGGAGTGGGTTACCGTTTCCTTCTCCAGGGGATCTTCCCGACCCAGGGATCGAACCCGGGTCTCCCGCATTGGAGGCAGATGCTTTAACCTCTAAGCCACCAGGGAAGCCCCGCTTTTATAGGCATAGATGATCTAATTCACCTTCCTGTTCCACAGAGTGGGTCCCCTGGGCTGGGTACCCTGCAGTGCTCTAGATGTGTGTGGAGAAGAATTTGTACTATAAAATGTTCAGGACACTTTGGTAGGAGGTGCCATACATTACCTGGTAGTCAAACCTCCAATTTCAAGTCATTTTAAAATAGCTAAACACAGAGGAGAGGGGCCTTAGGATAGTCAGTGTCCTATAGGACAACCTCTATTAGTGCTCATAAGTCACTGAGAGCCTGCATTCTAGGAGCTATGTGAAAAATCATCACATTGAGAACAAGGCAAAAGGACTTTTCCTTTATGAACATCTCTAATCTCCAACATGTAGGTTACACAATAAGTAAAAGAACTGATAAACTTTGTCACTGTCTAAAATATCCTTTTGGTAGAGAGGATGTGATTACCTAGCAGGTAATCAGGTAGAGAAGTTCTAGAAAGGTATTGAGTCAAAATTTGAACTCTGAACATTAACTGATCCTTCAGATAGACCAGTTAAAAAGATCAAGTAAAAAAGATTGATTGATGGAATATAAAATACAGACTCCAAATTCAAGACATCAGAGCAATACAAGGTGTTATAATGCAGCATTTTCTTTGGAAAGTCATGCTTTTCAGAGAAAATCTTGCCATATAGAAATATTGGATTTTTTAAAATATATGCAAAATGTTCCTGTGATGTTATTTCTAGATGCATAAATTATACAAATTATCCAGCAACTGTGTTAAAGATAAATACAGAATGACTACCACACTATCAGCCACAGAAATGGATTGTCCTTTCCAGGCAGGGAGGCCAGGCAGCTAAGTTCTCCCTCTAATTTACCAGAATCCAGAGTTCAGGCTTTACAGATTTAGACTAAGTAGGTACTTCAGAATTCAGGCAGAATCCTGTAGGGACAAGCTAGCAGGGATTCCTGTGGAAAACAAAGAACTGGTGCAATAAAACTGGAAAGATCAATGAGGTGTCTTGTGGAATAGGAGGGGAAAGTCCACATGTGTCTCCAGGGCTTAGTGAGCAGAGTGATGAGGAGAAGCTGACTACACAGTTAAGCACTGGAAGGACATACAGACTGAGAATGCCTTGCCTAGCTTCATAGCAAAGGATGAATTCATAGGTATTAATTAAGTTTTCCACAGAATTAACAAAATTTTAAAAGCAAAAATAAAGACTTTAAAGGTATTGAGTAAAAGAATTCCAAATAGAGGATGAGATACATTTTATAAACTTTTTTCTCAGAAAAAAAAATCAATTTATCCAATATTGTTTACACTAGTGGAAATATTAAACATTGGACTACCAACTAAAATTAAAATACCACCAGTACACTGAATTTAACAATAAAGACAGGGAGTAATTTGCCAAGGCAAGCCACTGAAGCAAATAATATAAACAAGTTCAACAGCCTATTCAATGCATTTCAGAGCAAAAAGAGAGAGAGAACTGGTTGCCTGCCAACACCTTGCCTCAGTGAGACAATGCACTCTGCTCTCCAGGAATAGTAATAGGTTAGAGGTTTGGGTGGAGAGTATTGTAATTTCACGTTGTTTTATTGGGGATGGACTACAGGTCAATCACTTCTGGTATTTCACCCTTTGGGTTTACTGGCAAATTACCAGCAGCTCTGGAGATCTCTCCAGTTTAAGGATTAGGCATCACCTATGGATTTATTATGATTCCAAGCACCTCTCGCTTGAAGTCAAGAAATCTCCTTACAATTTACTGCAGAATAGTCATTAACAGACACCTTTAACCAAGAATCAGTCTCACGCGAAAGCAAACAAAAAACCCCAAGCATGTATTAAATTAATTTTTAAAATTGATGCCATTTCTATATCAATAATCATTACTGTCATTTCTGATTTCTTTCTTATTGTTGACTATATCTCCAACAGGTAACCACTTGGATTGCAAATATAAATCCACATTCATTCAAGAAAAAAAGTTATACAAAGAAAGCTATGGAAAAAGAAATTTTAAATTTATCATTAAAATGCAGTTATTAAATATCTTGTTATACATTAGCTGTACAAGTCACACTATAAATTAGACTAAGAAACAAAACTTTAGTCTTCTTGGAGTCTTCAGACACCTAAAAGGATCTATGTAAAAATGTTAAAAAATATACATAAATTTGGGAAAAATAACCAAATATTGGACAAATCGGTGAGGCTTTTATATCATGTCAGGTGAAATGTCACATAAGAGTGAGGGGAAAATTGGAAGTGTACATGATAAGGAAGAAAATCAAATTGATTAACCATAAAAATTCAGTGTCCTAGTTGGGCACGGTGAAGGAAAAAACAAATTATTGTCTATTCCTGTTTCTCTATCAGGGAGACATAATAGACCTAACATGAAACCACAGAACAAAAGCAGTGCATACTGATCTGTTGGTTTTACTGAAGAAACTTAGAGAAAATGCTGCAAGTAGTCAAAACTCCTATTGCATTATAATAAACATAAATACACCATGGAGCTGCATTCACAGAGTGCATAAATTTTAAAGATAAAGGGCAAGATTCAAAGTTGAAGACTGTCTTGGTTGCTTAAACATCACTTCACCTTCCCAACCTGATGTCCCATGATAGTTCATACTTTCCAAAAATCCATCATTAGGAATATTTCTTCACCAAATGTGGGAAAATTCAAAATATAGTTTGGGTTATATTGAAGTAAGAAGTGATAGAAATTTATACATAACAGTTTTTGCTATTTGAGAATTGGCTAGGGCAGATACCTAGCAATGGCAACAGATGCTATATCCTTCAAAAATGAGGTGTATTTCCCTAAAATAGTATTCACAAATGTTATTGTCACATTCCAGAAAATATGTCAAGATCCAATGAAAGAGAAGCCATTTCATCATTCTTTAATGAAAGGTAGCGCCACTCCAGTACTGTTGCCTAGAGAATCCCATGGATGGAGGAGCCTGGTAGGCTGCAGTCCATGGGGTCGCTAAGGGTCGGACACAACTGAGCGACTTCACTTTCACTTTTCACTTTCACACATTGGAGAAGGAAATGGCAACCCACTCCAGTGTTCTTGCCTGGAGAATCCCAGGGATGGGGGAGCCTGGCTGGCTGTCGTCTATGGGGTCACACAGAGTCGGACACGACTGAAGTGACTTAGCAGCAGCAGCAGCAGGGGAAGAAATCAACTGAAGCAAGAGACTATTTCTATACCTGGAGACAGTGATCAAAATATGGGAGAAATGTCAAGGCAAAATACTAAGAAGGATGTCACTGAAAATGTCAATGACTCATTTCAAAAACAGTTCCACGCAATGGCCCTTTAAGACCATATGAAAACACTGGAAGACTAGACACATTTCTGTCATCCCTAGTAATGGAATGGAAGTGCAGGCAGTGGGTAAGTGGAGTAGAACACAGAGCTAACTACTTTATGGAGATAGGAGAAAGTCCCTGGTGGCTCAGAGGTTAAAGTGTTTGCCTCCAATGCGGGAGACCCGGGTTCAATCCCTGGGTCGGGAAGATCCCCTGGAGAAGGAAATGGTAACCCACTCCAGTATTCTTGCCTGGAGAATCCCATGGACGGAGAAGCCTGGTAGGCTACAGTCCACGGGGTCGCAAAGAGTCGGACACGACTGAGCGACGGAACGGAACGGAGAGACAGGTAAGGCCATCTTCAAAGAAGCAAGATTACTAGGCTGAGGGATGAAGGTGCTGCAGGAAACTAGAATCTCAAGCCTTAAAATGGCTTGTCCCACTTTTCTCCTGCTGTTTTGGGGAAAATAGCATAGTTAGAGGCAGGATAGTATATAATAATAAAAATAACAATAATGAAAGAAATTAACCAATGCACCATGGGAATCTCAAATAGGGAGAGCTTAATTAACTAGATTTCTCTCAGGGGTATTTATATTTATAGACATTCCTATAGTGTAGAATGAAAGATTTTGCTCCTTTAAGGACTTGTAGTCACTGCTGAACTGCTGAGGAGTTCTGCAGAAGCAGAGCTTGTTCTTGCTAATAATGCTAAATATAAAAACCGGATTTGTCCTCCTCCCTTATGTATAAACATTCTGGTTTTGTTTTCCTTACTCTCCTCAGAAGCCAAAGGTATAAACTCCATAGTTTCCTTAAGGCAGAAGCTATTTCTTCTTCACTTAGGATTCTCAGTGCCCATGCACACGGTAGATAATAAATGTTTACTGAATTGAACAAATCAGAAAGAAAAATGGAAGGCAAACAGCAGTTCTAGGTCATAAATTTAATTAAGGTGAGGGAAGGAAACTCTAAGATCAATAAGAGAGGAAAACAGAAAGGGGAGGATGGAGCAAAGGAAAAGCAAGAGAAAGAAGTAAGGAAACATTAAGAGGACATAGAAAAGGAAGTTGAGAGTGAGTAACATAATATTTCTTTGAGGTACCATAACTGAAATATGAAAAAAATTATGAGCTCTTTGAAAGGAGGCGTTCCATTCTGAAAACTGCTAATAATTCATAACAAATGAGTGCAAAATTAATGATAATTTTTTTCTCCCATGTACAGTTATAATACTGACAAAAGATATTTATTGATGACAAAAGCTCAGCTATCCCTTATATAACATTGATATGAAATTGCATATAAATATCATTCATTATGTCTAGGATTTAGTGATACTGTTATTCAGAAACTCTAAGGTTAGGTTTCTGGTGTAAAGGGCTTTTGGGTCCCCTTGTTGTTCAGGCTCTGAATTATCTTTACCATGTGGAAACAAATCCTGAGAGCTCAGCATTCACAAGATCAGGATCTGTAAATCCACTGGCACTCAGTAAGTTGCCTCCTTCCCCCTTGTCTGTCCCTTTGCCATAACCATGAAAAAAAACAGGATGGCACTGAATGTGTCAGTAGCAGCAGAGTTTGCTATCCACTATCCTTCTCTCCTGACATTTGAGGACATCGATTCATCTTCTATTCTGTGATTCAGCTGGTAAAGAATCTGCCCACAGTGCGGGAGACCTGGATTCAGTCTCTGGGTTGGGAAGATCCCTGGAGAAGGGAAAGGCTACCCACTCCAGTATTCTGGCCTGGAGAATTCCATGGACTGTATAGTCCATAGCGTCACAAAGAGTCGGAAGCAACTGAGTGACTTTCACTTTCACTTTCTGGGCAACAGAGACAATAAAGGGATGTGAAAAATAGAAATCAGGACTGCTGGGGATTGTTCTTTTGTAGAATCCACTGACATAGAGGAAAGGAACGGCAGAATTTCCTGCTTGATTGTTTTATAGATCATGTTTTCAGTTTCAGTTTGGAGACTACTATGCATCCAATACAATATGTAAACAATGGCTACAGCCACTGCAACATATGGTCTTTTCACAGATCTTAATACATATTGACTAATATTAATGCATATTATTTATTCATCTATTTAATTGAAAACACAATTTAAAATCTTGTTCTCCTGTGACACTACATTAAATGTGTCCCGTGACTGACAAACAAGAAAGAATTACATATAGTGGATCATGATTAAGTATCATTTTTGGGAGAATGAGTAGATTCTACCAGAATTTGTCTGAGCCAATGTCTCTGTGGCAGAGTGCTTAGTCATTCAGACATGTTAGACTCTTTGTGACCCTTTGGACTGTAGCCTGCCAGGCTTCTCTGTCCATGGGATGTTTTTAGGTAAGAATACTGGAGTGGGTTGTAGTTTCCTTCTTCAGGGATCTTCCTGATCCAGGGTTAGAACTCACATCTCTTGTGTCTCCCATATTGCAGGCAGAGCACAGTCTTCTACTCATTTCCATTTACTGTGTTGAAGGGTCTGACACATGTTTAACATCACACACTCTAGAAATTCTATGGGAAATTTTGTAAAGGTGTGATCAGTAAATATGCAGAATAACACATTTTTAAGACAGTTATTATCTATTTCACTTCTGACAGAACCAATATTTTAAACAGTTAAGTATAGTTTTCAAGTGGTCATTAGATATTGACATGTTATTGATGGGGGAGTAAAGTGAAATCATGTTCAGCTGAAATTTATGGAGACATTGCAGAAAACTTAGTCAATTGATTCTTAGGGAATAAGTAAAAAGAATTCCTAGACTCACTTTGAAGAAATCTGTTTAATCATGATTGATAATAAAGAGATAAGCAAGAGTAATTTGAGGTCAAATGAATCTACATTATAAAACTTTGAGTTTGCATGTCCTGGACTGATGTTAAAACAGCAGTAACAACAATGAAACTACTGTTTTGGTTATTGTTCTGGTTACTGTTCAACAAGCAACCAGAATATTTGGCACCTTAAACTGACAAATGCGCAGAAAGGTTGTGTTGCCATATTTAATTAAAGTGAATTTTGGGAGCATACTACTGCTGCACACATGTGCATTTTTAACCTGGAGTTAAAAACTAAACTATCCTTTCCATCTTCTGTGTTTAACCTAAGAAAATCCTTTTAAAGGGAAATCAGGGACCTATGGCTGAGTGAACTTCTGATTTTACATGCAAAATTTGTGTGTATTTTTTTGAGGAGAAGAGTCATAGTTTCATAGGAAACAGAAACTTTCGAATGTTACCAATTTTGGTGATGTCAAGAATGGCTAAATATACCATTAAATAAACTTTATAAATATATATCATTCTGTCAGTTTCTCCTGTGGGTTTTATAACATCAGCCTCACCATACTTAACTCAGTGCCTTTCACCTAGTGAGTTCTCAGTATATTTGCTATTGATAATGATGACAATAGTCCAAGCCATGATCTCATTTTCCAGACTATGATCCTCTCTCTATTTTCAAGTTCCTCTCTAGGCCAGCCAGGTTTTAATTCTCTCTCATAAACCTGTCATTGTGATCAGGTCAGACATAAAATTTTCCAAGGCTAGCATACAAATTCTTTCTCCTGTATGAAAACTTGCCTCATTCTTGATCCTATCCTTGATGACAAGAAGGTCATCTTGTATATCATCTGTCCATTTGTAGACCAAATGAGTCTATAAGGGGAGGGCATCTAAATTTTGCCAAGTTTATTTTATAACCCACTGCCTAGTTCATGATTAAGGCTGAGATGACAAATTTTTCATCTTAACATCAGGAGGAATATGATTTATTTTCCTTCCAAAACGGATTTTACAGAATTTTAAAATGTGACTCGAAGAAATATCTAACACATCAAGAATAGACCTGGTCCACAACAAAGTATTTATGAAGCTCCAAATAAGTTTTTCTTCTTTAGTCTATGAAAAATATGTAAAATATTTAAGTGTTTTTCTTCTTCCTAAGAATATGTTAGAGTCTAACACGACCTATATCTCTAACAATGCATTTTATTCATTTAAATAAGAAAACAAACAAAAAAAAGCAACAAAAATGTGGTAAACATAATCCAAAGAATATTTATAATCTGGACCATATAATATATCTCTATTCTTAAATTATACCTAAGGTATATACATGGGCTTCCCAGGTGTCTCAGTGAAAAGAATCTGCCTGCCAATGCAGGAGCTGCAACAGATGCGAGTTCAATCCCTGGGTCAGGAAGATCCCCTGGAGTAGGAAATGGCAACCTGCTCCTCTATTCTTGCCTGGAAAATTCCACTGACAGAGAAGCCTGGCAGGCTGCGGTCCATGGAGTCGCAAAAGTCAGATATGACTGAGCAACTGAGCACACACTCTGAATATAAATGTATGAAAATGGTTTCTTAACTAATTTTTTATAGAAAATTTCAGTGTTTTGGATATGCTATATGTTCAGTGTTATGTCTATAGTTTAGCTTTTTATTATGAGTTGTGTATGCTTGCTGTAATAACTTAAATATTATAGGAATATAAGTTTAAAATACGTGAAACCCATCATAATCCCACCCCATAAAAGACAGTTACCATTACCAGTTTGGTACACTTTAGCAGAGTGCTCATGCATTATCATTTTAATAATATGAGAAAATTATTCACAGAAACAGGGAAATATTTTGCCACTTTCTTTTTTCACTTAATATTTACTTAATATCCTTCTATATTAAAGTGCATTAGAATCACTTCATTCTTTTATTAAAGAGCTATGTAATATTTCATTATATATATTTACTATAATTTATTAATCCAATACGTTACTGACAGTTATTTGGAAGGTTTCCTATTTTTCACTCTTCATCAGTTTATCAGTGAACATCTTTTTATGCCCTTATAGGAGTGTTCCTGCAGAATAACTTCAGTGAGATGGAAGAGTCAAAGGAATTATTGTGTTAGTAAATATTGGCAAATACCCTCAAAAATCATTGTAAAGATTTGACATGTCTACTGATAGTAAATAAGAGAATCTGTTCCACACACTTGCTAATGTTTTTAAAATCATGCAATAACAATTTTTTTGAAGCTGGGGTTACAAATCCAGATAACTTCAGGGCCATATAGATAACAAAACACGTTAATGTCTTATGAATAGAATAAGGAAATCGGAAGTAGTGGATATTCAGCAAACTAATTTTTTAAAAAACCAACTATAATAGCCAAAAAAAGTATATCTTGGGTTTTCAGGCTTCCAGTTTTCAGCCTTTGTCTTAATGGAATATATTTGCTTTAATTCTTTAATTTTAAAGCATAGATCTTTCTTTACTAAAGACAGCAATACAATCTGTGATACGATCATTTCACCACACATGTTATCTTTTTCGTATTTTCTTTCTTCATACATAACAGACACATTGAAAACAATACAAAACATAGTCATATTTTGCCCATTCATAAATACAAGTAAAAGTTTTTATCAACTAGGTGCAAAGTTTTCAAATTTAAATATGTTCATTTTAATATATTCATATATCAGTAATAGAGGGAAAGAAATGGAAACATTACTTGTTCTGAACATAAGCAATATTCTGCTAAGATTTATATTTGATTTAGTGAAACATCCTTGGGAAGAAAAAAGAGAACCCGTTATTCTAGCTTCATAAAAAGCAGAAGAGGAAAATTTTAGTTTCCTTTTGATAATGGTGGTGATCTTGTGGTCTATGGGAAAGGGTGAAGGCCAGGGAGAAAACTGGTTCTGCTTTCATTTTTCTAGTTTGACTGCATCAATAAACTTCTGGAAGTTTCAGTAAAGCACACAATGTGAGCATGAGGCATCTTGGCCTCTGTTAGCATCTTATTATGCCCTTTAACCTTACAGGAATGTCAAGTCGAGGTGGTTAAATAAGGGATTCCCATTGTTACAGGATGCATCAAAAAGTGGATTTCAAAGCAGAATGAGTTTCCCAGTCAGTCTCACATGAGGGTGATGCTGATTAAAAGGAGAGTTTGGAAATACTCTTGTTATTATAATTGTCCTTTTCTGTTTTTGACTGTTATTTAAGCTGTATTTCTTTTTTTAGAAATCTGAAAAGTAGAATACCTAGAGATAAAATTGCATCTATTTTCCCAATACTTTCCATTTATGTTTAACAGAAAGGATGAAGCTACCATCTCTGCTGGATGTAAAAGAAATTAGTTACATACTGTTGACAACTGGAAATCAAACCTATGTTGAAGACAACCCCTAAATGTTTATCTTCAAAATGTACCATATTATCCTGGCTTGAAAGATAATTTCAGAGGATAAAAACCTTTGAAACTAAGAGATTTTTTTAGGTGTTCTGAAATAAGTTCCATCTGTTAGTTTTTATTTTTTCTTAATATATGAGGCCAGAAGAGAAATACTGCAAACCATAGATTCATTTTATTTTCTATTCTTAAAGGTAATCATGAGTGAGATAAAAATAACATTGTTTCGAGAATGTATGTCTTAGAGTAGGACAGAATTGTCCAGTAGTACGTCTAGTCAAAGCTATGGTTTTTCCCGTGGTCATGTATAGATGTGAGAGTTGGACTGTGAAGAAAGTTGATCGCCGAAGAATTGATGCTTTTGAACTGTGGTGCTGGAGAAGACTCTTGAGAGTCCCTTGGACTGCAAGGAGATCCAACCAGTCCATTCTAAAGGAGATCAACCCTGGGTGTTCATTGGAAGGACTGATGCTAAAGCTGAAACTCCAATACTTTGGCCACCTCATGCGATGAGTTGACTCACTGGAAAAGACTCTGATGCTGGGAAAGGTTGGGGGCAGGAGGAGAAGGGGACGACAGAGAATGAGATGGCTGGATGGCATCACCGACTCTGTGGACATGAGTTTGAGTGAACTCCGGGAGTTGGTGATGGACAGGGAGGCCTGGCGTGCTGTGATTCATGGGGTCGTGGAGAGTCGGACATGACTGAGCAACTGAACTGAACTGAACTGAACACAAATTTTTAGATGCTTATGTTTGGCTTGATGTTTAAAACCTAAAAAAAAAAACAAAACAACCAAACAACTAAATTGGATAAGCTCTAATTAAAATGAAGAAGGGGTAGGAAAACATAAAGCTATAATATTTTGTAAGAAAAAAAAGTCCAAGAGGGCCTCTTTATTCATCATATTCATAAAGTATTTTTAAAAAACTAATTAGAAGAGAAAAATTCCTTTTTAACATCTGTTATTATATTTAAATATATATTTTAAATTCATCCTGAAACCAAAACCAAAACACAGCTCGTAAATTTTATTCATTCATTCGTGTACCCTTTTGTTCTTATACAAACCATAATGATGACTTTCCTTAGATTTTCCTTACATTCTAGGTCTGGAGTTACAAATAACTAGAACTATGATTTTATTAAAATCAGGAGAGTCATTCACTATAAAGTAATCAAACATTTGAATGGAATTTTTCTGTCAGGTTTAGACTTCTGGTCCTTCTATCAGTATTAAAACTAATTGACAGATATTCCAATGCATATATAAACTGGTTTGCTCCTTGAAAAGGGAATTTTTTAAGGACTTTCAGGTTCTGAGCTTACAGAATTAGAGTATACAGACACACTCTAGTGGGGCTTCCCTGGTGGCTCAGTGGTAAAAAAATTTGCCTGTCAATATAGAAGATGCTGGTTTGATCCTTGGGTAAGGAATATCCCCTGCAGAAGAAAATAGCAACTCACTCCAGTATTCTTGCCTGGGAAATTCCAAGGACAGAGCAGCCTGGCAGGCTATAGACTAGCGGATCACAAGAGTTGGACGTGACTTAGTGACTCAAGAACAACAAAACGCTCTATCCTTAAAATTTAATTTCCTTTAAAAAGGGATACATTTTTAATAAATTCTTGTAGATCTAGTCTAAGACAATGTTGCATTTTTACTGTATCTGGGAAACTACAAGCATGCATCTATTAAAACTGCATTTCTCATGATTTAAAACCACTTGCAATGATGAACGTTACTTAAGTATAATTTTTTCCTCTATTGCTTTCTATTTTTCTGTCTCAAATTTCCTCTATCATACATGTCATTTAGTAAATAGAAAAGAATTTTCCACCTTAATCTAAATTTTTAGTCACTTCACAACTACCTTCATAAATGTGGATAAGAGTTTGCTAAAATTTTACTTTCAGTTAAGATCAACAGAGTATCTATGCCCCAAATTTTGCCATATGCTATGGATAAAAAGGCATATTCTCTGTCCTTACAAAGCTTCAGAACAATGGTCTTCAAGCATGGCAAACCATAGATTCCCACCAGCAGAAAAAAAAGTTTCTGCATGAACTCTACTCATATATATATATATATATATATATATGCATTTATATAGAATATAATGTATTATTGTGCAAATATATTATCTCAATTATATGAATACTTAAACACAGAAATTAGAAATGAAGAACAAATATAAATGAACAGTAATATTTTTGTTTCTCAAAAGACCTTGTTTCTCATTCCTAGGTTACATTCATTATACTTTGGAGCTCACTGGTCTTGAGAGGAGGATAACACAGTAAAAAGATAATTTGAGAAAAGCAGTTAATTATCTGATATACAGTAAACATAAGGAGTTAGAATATGGGAAAAGCTCTGAAAAAAAAAACTTTTCTGCTTGAGGAATCACTAGATCTAAGACTTTCAGTATAAAGAGGAGTTAGTGAAGCAATAAATAAAAGAGAGGAGGATGAACAGGAGTATTATAATCAGAACAAGCATCTATGTCAAGGCACAAAGTTATAGAACCAAAGGGGTGAGTATAAGAGTTCAGGATGATGAAATGTAAAATCAAGGTTGAGCATGTTGAATGAAAATGCTGAAGAAGAATGCAAAAGGCAGGTACTTGAGACAAGCGACTTGGATCTCATCAATGTATGAGACACTGCTGAAGAAATGTAGGAGGGTGAAGGAAGACATTTGTTTTAGATTGGGTCTCTGGGGAGCTGTATTGAGAGTGGATTTGAAGGGACACAAATGGAATCAGGAAAACGCATCAATTAGGCTATCACTGTATCCAGCTGAGAGATGAAAAGCAGCAGAATTAAAGTGGTGGTAGTGACAGTGCAGCTCTCAGGAGGGGATGAGAAGAGCATGAAGAAAGACTCAGTCAAATCTGGTTGCAGTTTTCTGGAAATACTGATGTGTGAGACGCATCCTGATTTTCATGACTGGCTATTCTTAAATGAGATGGTAAATACAGTAGCAGGAAAAGGTTTGAGACAGAAAGGAGATAAGCAAATTTTAAAAAATTAAAATTTACTTCTTAATGAGAGTTCCTTGGACTGCAAGGAGATCAAACCAGTCAATCCTGAAGGAAATCAGTCCTGAATATTCATTGGAAGGACTGATGCTGATGCTGAAACTCCAATACTTTGGCCACTTGATGCGAAGAGCTGACTCATTTGAAAAGACCCTGATACCGGGAAAGATTGAAGGCAGGAGGAGAAGGGCACGACAGAGGATGAGATGGTTGGATGGCATCACCGATTCGATGGACATGAGTTTGAGCAAGCTCCGGGAGTTGGTGATGAACAGGGAATCCTGGTGTGCTGCAGTCCATGGGGTCGCAAAGAGTCGGACACAATTGAGTGACTGAACTGACTGAACTGAAGATTTACCTGATATCAACAGATAAGCAGATAAAGAAGATGTGGTATATATATATGCAATGGAATACTACTTCAGTCACAGAAAAGAATGAAAATTTGTCGTTTACAAGAACATGGATGAACTTGGAGGGCATTACTCTAAGTGAAATAAATGAGAGACTAATACTGTATGATATCACTTATATTTAGAATCTAAAAAATAAACTAGTAAATATAACAAAAAAGAAGCAAACTCAGATAGGGAGAACAAACTAGTGGTTACCTGTGGGGAGAGAGAAGGAGGAAAGGGAAATATAGGGGATGGGGATTAATAGATGTATTAATATGCATAAGATAAATAAGCTACAAGGATATTTGTACAGGGAACATAGCCAACATTTTATAAAAATTAAAATTGGAAAATACAATTAAGATTCGTGAATCATTACGTTGTACACAAATCTTACATAATATTGCATAACTATATCTCAATAGAAAAGAACTATGAACATTTAGAAATGAAAAAAAATACCATTTGCCATTATACCTTTGAAAAAATCTGTATTTAAAATACTATTTATAATATTTACATTATTATAAAATAATTTAAAATATTTTAATTTCTAGGTTATTATTTATTTTAATGCTCTTTTTATATATTTATATTATCTCCACTTTTTCATGTCTATTTTTCTCATCTAACATATTATGAGTATTTTTCATGTCATTAAAATTTTTTGTTAAAGAAATTTCAGTAGATGAATAATATTTTATCTTCTGGATGTACCACAATTTTTCAAATAATTATATTATAGAACATGTTTATTATTTTCAATGATTCAAATAGTTATATATAATGCTATGATATATTTGCTTTTATCTGGAAATTTATTGTTTGCTTAACATAAGAAAGCATAAGCATATGGACCTTTAACATATTTTGCTACTAACATATTTCCATCAACAGTATATGTCAGTGCAACAGATAGGTAATAAAAAAATCTGTGCTAATTTGATAGACATAAAACTACAACACTTTATTTTTATTTCTTTGAGTATTGTTAAAGATGAAATTTTTTTTATGTTTACCAGCTATTTATATTTCATTTTTATGCAGGTTGTTCTTCCATTTTTTAGCCCATTTTTCTATTAGCATCTTATTGATGTGCATATTAATTTGTGAATTTCTTTAAATAATATGGCTAAATAATAAAGTTAACCCTTCACTGTCATCTATGAAATAATGTTTTAAGTAGTTGATTATTTATCTTTTTATGTAGTTTATGATTTCCTACACCTCCATATTCTATTTTTAAATTACCCAATTTTTGGTAAAAATAAGATGTATTTTCAGAAAATTTGGAGACTACTGGAAAACATCACAAAAGCAATAAATTAAATCTACATCCAGCCACTCAGACAAAACCAACTTTCTATATGTGTGTGTATGTGCATATACCCGTACACATATGCATTTATTTAGTCATCCTTTCTTCCATGCATATATACCATTTAAAAGCATAAATGGCATCATACGGCAAAAACTGTTTTATAGCCTACTTTTGACTTATTGGTATATTGTGGATAATTCTCCAATAATAAAATATGCTGTGGAAACATCTTTATTTTAACTATTTCAGGATATTACTTTAAATGGATATTAAATAAATTATTTACTTCATTATTATCAGACTTGCAGATGTTTCTTATTTTCATTATTTTAAACATTATCTTAATAAACATTTTGTATACATAGTTTTGTGTTCATAATTGATTATTTAAGGTTTTTAAATATCTGAAATTCCTAAGAAGATGCAAAGAGTACGATTATCTGACACATAATGACAAATTACCTTCTAGAAAAGTTGAGCCAATTTACTTGTCCATCCCTATAGTATGACACGGTCCAATTCTCCACATCTTCACCAATAATAATCCACATCTATATTTACAATATGTGAGACTTTATATCTGCATAATTTATAGAATATCTGAATATTAGAAAATTTAAACAGCTTGCTTAAATCCTCAGAGATAAGAATGAACTCAAAGTTCAGTCTGACCTTTAAATTGGTGCTCTCAGCGACTTCACTTTCACTTTTCACACATTGGAGAAGGAAATGGCAACCCACTCCAGTGTTCTTGCCTGGAGAATCCCAGGGACGGGGGAGCCTGGTGGGCTTCCGTCTGTGGGGTCACACAGAGTCGGACACGACTGAAGTGACTTAGCAGCAGCAGCAGCAGCAGCCCATATGCTATACTATCTTGAAAAATTTTATATACTTATATGAGCATTATTACATATCAAGTGTTTCTGGTTACTTAAATTATTTTAATATTTCTTTTTTAAAATTTAGAGGTGACTAGAACAGTTTTTGTAAAAAGTTCTCAGAAAGCCTTGCTGCAGGTTGAGTCTGCCCAGTTGCGTCCATCTCTTTGTAACCCTATGGACTGTAACCCAACAGGCTCCTCTGTCCATGGGATTTTCCAGGCAAAATATTGGAGTGGGTTGTCATTTCCTTCTTCTGGGAATCTTCCAGACCCAGGGATTGAACCTGTGTCTCCTGCATTGCCAGGCAGATTCTTTACCACTGAGCAACCTGGGAAGGCCCGGAAGGCCTTAGAAGTTATCTTAATGAGGTTTATATTTTCTTAGTGATACCTAACAACTCTGTATTTTAATAATATTGACTATTTTATCTTATATATTTGGTGAATATGTTTTCAAGTGTTTTTTAATTTAAATTTAATTTGAAGCTTTTAAAAAATGCATATCAATGAGCTTCCAATCAAAATTTCTGCAGGATTTTTTGTAGATATTGACAAACTGATTTTAAAATGCACAGTGCAAAGAAATTTTGAAAAAGAAGAGGACACATACTATCTGATCTCAAGACTCAGAGTACAGGAATCAAGATTGTGATAATGGGAAAAATTACAAATGCATACATCAGTGAGACAGAAAAGAAAGACCAGAAATAGACCCACATAAATGTGACTGATTTTGGATGAAGGTGCAGAGGCAATTTAATGGAGGAAAGTCTGTTTAAAAAATAAAACATTTGGATGTCTGTATGCAAAATATTAAACCTCAGTCTCTTATCCTATATAAATATTTACTCAAAGTTGATCATATATCTAAATGTAAAACATGACGTTATAAAACATTTTGAAGAAAAACAGGTGAAAATCTTTGTGACCCTGGGACAGGCAAAGAGCTCTTAGATACAACACCAGAAACGTAATTCAGAAAAGAAAAAAAATTAATACATATGATTTCATCAAAGTTAAAAACTCTTATTCTTTGAAAACAAAGTCAAGAAAATAAAAACAACAAAAGGGGAAAATATATGTAAATTTCACATCTCCCAAAGGCTTTTTATACAGAACATTTATAAAGAACTCTCAAAAACAAACAACAGGAAACAACTCAATAAAAAAATAGGCAAAAATATATATACAAAGAATTCTTAAAACTCAACAATAAGAAAAAAGATTAAAAAATGAGCAAAGTCCTGAACAGACACCTCACCAAAGATATACAGATGGCAAATAAGCATATGAACAGATGTTCCACATCATATGTCATCAGGGAAATGTAAATTTAAAAAATGAAATACCACTATCTATCTATTAGAATGGCCCCAAGTCCAAAACACTGACAACACCAAATGCTGAATAAGATGTGGAGCAACAGGAATTCTTTATTGCTGCTGGAAATGCAGAATGGTACAGATACCTTGAAAGGCAGTTTGTTGATTTCTCACCAGACTAAAAATACTCTTACCATATGACTTAACAAATACACTTTTTGGTATTTATCCAAAAGGTTTGGAAACTTAGATCTATGCAAAATCTGCTATTGAATGTTCCTAGATGTTTTATTCATAATTACCAAAATTTAGAAGCAACTAAGATGTCCAACAGTAGGTGAATGGGTAAAGTGTGATACATCCTGACAATGAAATATTTTTTAGTGCTAAAAATAAATGTGGCTTTTTAAGCCACAAAAAGAGGTGGAGGGAACTTAAGGGTATATTACTAAGTGAAAGAAGTCAATCTGAGAAGGCTATGGACTATATGATTCCAATTATATAACATTCTGGTGATGGACAGGGAGGCCTGGCGTGCTGTAATTCATGGGGTCGCAAAGAGGCAGACACGACTGAGCGACTGAACTGAACTGAACTGAACTGAAGGGTAAAAACAATGGAGACAGTAAAAAGATTAGTAGTTCCCAGGGACTGAGGGTGGGGAGGAAAGATAAATAGATAGAGTACAAAGGATTTGGGGTGCAGTGAAAATACTTTGTAAAATATTACAATAATGGATACACGTCATTATATATTTATCCAAACTCATACAATGTACTGCACCAAGAATGAAACTTAACATAAGCTATGGACTTTGAGTGATTTTGATATGTTAATGCGGATTTGTAAGTTACAACAAAGGTACCACTCTGCTAAGGAATGTTGGTAATGGGGGAAACTATGCATGTGTAGAGGTGGGAAATATATGGAAAATCTCTGTACTTTCCTCTCAGTTTTACTATGAACCTAAAACTGTTCTAAATAACTCTTTTTAAAAAAGTGGACAAAATATTTGAATAAACACTGCATAAAAGTATATACAGATAGTGAACAAGCCCAAGTAAAAATGATCAGCATTATTATGTATTAAGGGCATGGAAATTAATAAAAACCACAATGACAATTAGAATGGCTAAAATAAAAATAAATAAAAATTGATAATACAAAATGCTGCTAAGTGTGTGAAGCAGTATGAATGCTCTTACATTGCTGATGGAAATGCAAGATGGTACCAACCATTTAAAGCTTCCCAGGTGGCACTAGTGGTAAAGAACCCACTTGCCAATGTAGGAGTCAGATGCAGGTTTGACCTCTGGGTCAGGAAGATCCCCTGGAGGAGGACATGGTAACCCACTCCAGCATTCTTGCCTGGAGAATCCCATGGACAGAGAAGCCTGGAGGGCTACTATCTGCTGGGTTGCAAAGAGTCAGACGTGACTGAAGCTACTTAACACGCACTCATCAACCATTTTGGGATACATTTTTGCAGTGCTTTAGAAAGTTATAAACATACTTAACACCTGACACATAATTCCACCTAAGCCTTTACTCACGATAAATGAAAACTTAGGTTCTCACAAAAAATTCTAAACAAATGCTTATAGTAGTTTTATTCAAAGCAACAAAATCTGAACAACCCAAATGTCCTTTAATGGATAAACAAACTATGATACATCCATACAATGGAATATTACTTAGCAATAATAAGGAACAAACTATAGAAATATACAATAGCATAAATCTATCTCAAATGTATTATAATTAAGGGAAAGAGGTTGGTTACAAAAGGCTACAGTCTGTATGTTTTCATTGATATGACATTCTGGAAAAGGCAAAACTATAGTGAACTAAAACAGATCAGTTGCCAAAGATTGGGATGAGGAGGAGCCAACAAAGTGCAGCTCAAGGGAATGTTAGGGGTGATGACACCATTCTGTATCCTGATTGTGAGGAAGATTACACGACTGTATGCAATTGTCAAATCTCATGTAACTATACACCAAGAAGAGTGAATTTTAGTTTGTAAATATAAAAATGAATAAAAGGTTTTTCATTTTTCTTTGCTTCCTTGCATTAAGTGCTTCCCTAAACCAAAGACACATAAATATCTGTGAGTTATCAAGCTTACTGAATGCTCAATAATAGTTTTAAAATATTTAAAGTAATTTAAAATATTTTAAACCTTTATCTACAGTTTAATATGGTATGTGTATGCTGCTGCTGCTTAGTTGCTTCAGTCCTATTCGACTCTGTGTGACTCTATGGACTGTAGCCCACCAGGCTCTTCTGTCCATGGAATTCTCTAGGCAAGAGTACTGGAGTGGGTTGCCATGCCTTCCTCCAGGGGATCTTCCCAACCCAGGGATTGAACCCAGGTCTTCTGCATTGCAGGCAGATTCTTTACCACTGAGCCACCACGGAAGCCCATATGATGTATAGGCCACACTTTATTTTTCCCCAAGTAAAGAATTGTTCTAGTACCTTCTACTAAGTAAGCCATTGTCCCTCCTGTTTCTCCCCATTCAAAATGACTTCTTTATCAAACACTAACTGTATACCTGGGGTTGCTAATAGACTTCCATTGGAAGGCCTCCCCCATTGACAGATGATTATTTCTTTGTTGCATTTTATGATCACATGTATATAGTGTCTGTTTTTGAACTTTGTATTTCCATTGCTCTGATGATTTGTCTTTGTGTCTGTCCTTACCAGGCATTGATATCCTGTACACATGTGTGTGTATGATATGCAATGCCGTAGTTAAATCAAAGAACAGGGTGGGAGTCACTGCCACCTCTGTCATTAATAAATTCTTAAGTGTGGCTTTGCTTGATCACAGATGGCCAGGAGGGTGGAGGAGCAGGAAGCTGAGGGTGGGTCTCTAGGGAGCACTATCCTTTGAGCAGGGGTAAAATATCAAGACCTGTTGCAGGCATGTTGTTTGGTTTCTACAATATTTATTGTTTTCAATGAGTTGGTTTCACTCATTTATATTACTTCTGGCTGCCTATTGGTATTTGAGTTATGGTTCTGACTTTGGGAAAGAATACAGAAAGAAGAGCCCATGAAAGGGGAGTTTGTGAAAAGGTCTCCAAGGGAGAAGGTAGACCAAGAGGGAGGGGTGTCACAACAGCCCAGGAAACGAAGGAAGAAAAACGAAGTTAAAAGTGTCAAATACCCCTGAGAGAGCCAGTCAAGATAAGGGCAGCAGGTCATCTGAGCCTTTAGAGAGAGCATGCTCTGTTAAATGGGGTTAGATATCAGATCGCACTGTGCTGAGCAGGGACTGAATCTTGGACTCTGGAGATAATGAATGTAGACTGCTACTATGGAGAGCCTGAATGAGCTGGGGAGCAGAGAAATTGGATGGCAGCAGCGGTGAAATCAAGTGAAGGGAGAGGTCAGTTTGCTTTTGTTTGTTGACTTTTTTGGATAGAAGTTTGAAGAGCATGTATAGGTTAAAGAAAAAGGGTCAGCAAAGAAGAAAATATTGAAGGTAAAGGATATAAAGGAAATTAATGGTAAAAGCTTTAGCATCAGTGATAGGGAATAAAATCAAATCGTCTTTGCCTTGAATAGCAGGAAGGACTCCTGATCCCTTAAGACTGGAGGAAAGAAAGAATGGTGATGTTGTTTGGTGCTGGCGGGGAATCACAAGGATGCACAGGGTTCTTCCATACAATGGCCTCAATTTTCTTGTCAAAATAGGTTCACTGAGAGTGAAGGGCAGGGATTGTATGGCTTAAGTTGGGCAATAAACTTTTGAAATGGTGGCTGACCACAGTCAGAGTGAGAGGATTAGTGAATGCTACTGAGGGGCTAACTCAGATTAGAAAACCATCTATCTATAATTCACTCCTGTAGCACTCATGGGCCTGAATTTAAGAAAAGACATTTCTCATATGAATTCAGGTTTGTTTGTACAGTGTACAAAGGGCAGGCTGTAGAAATGTGGAGAGTAAGCTCCTGGTGTCCAAGCCAAAGTCCAAGTGAGGCTTGGGAAAATGGAAAGAGCCATGGATTCAAGAAAACAAGAGTGAGAGTGTTAGAAGCCCTAACATCTGAGTAGCCAGGATAGGCCTGAGACCTTGCTTAGGCCTAAGTTTCGATTTCCTGGAGACAGGGTGGAGGCTAAGTTCACAGAAACTCCTCCCTAGAAAAGTCCCGCCAGCGCCAAAAATCAGACCCATCAGAGGAAAAAGGGAAATCCCCCAGAAAAACCCCGCGTGCATAAACTGGCCAATGAGCTTCTGCGCGCACATAAACTGGCCAGTGAGCTTCTGCCAGCTTGATCTTTTGAACAAAAATAGGTGCTTATGTAATCTGAGACTATAAAAACCGCTGTGACCTGGGCTCGGGGCTCTTGTCCCACTCCACTGTGCTGGAGGAGGCATGAGCCTTAGCTCGAGCTAGAAATAAACCCCATTCTTGCTTTTGCATTGCTGCGAGTGTCTTATTCTACCAGTATGGGGGGACCAGACTCAGAGCATAACAAGAGAAAAAAGATTTATTCATTTGTAGCTTAAGACCTATGTGCTGCTGCTGCTGCTAAGTCACTTCAGTCGTGTCCGACTCTGTGCGAGCCCATAGATGGCAGCCCACCAGGCTCCTCTGTCCCTGGGATTCTCCAGGCAAGAATACTGGAGTGGGTTGTTATTTCCTTCTCCAGTGCATGCATGCATGCTAAGTCACTTCAGTCGTGTCCAACTCTGGGCAACCTTATGGACAGCAGCCCACCAGGCTCCTCTGTCCATGGGATTCTCTAGGCAAGAATACTGGAGTAGTTTGCCATTTCTTTCTGTGACTCCCAATAAAAACTTATGCTTTAACCTTATTTTTTCCTTTCCCCTAATTTTCTAACTTATTTCATATTCACTCATTATTCTGTTAGACACATTTTAGATACACATTTTAGAAGGACAAATGAAAGCAAATGAAAGGAAACTAAAAACATATACAGGTGGTTAGAAGTGAGTTTCACTTTAACAATGGTGGCTGGAATTTAAAGTGTCTCAGCTGAGCTTTAGTTGAGAACAAGATGCTGTTGGTGGATGGAAGGATTTTTGTTGATATGGGTTGGATGTTTATTGAGGTTGTGGAGGTTAGGATGTGATCAGTGATTATCATATTGGGATAATTTTTCCCAAGGGGTTATTGGGCAACGTCTGGAGACATTTTTCGTTTTCATGGCTTGCGGGGTAGAGTCCTATTTGTGGCTAATGCCCGAGATGGTGCACCTTAAGACATCATCTTTTTAGAAGCATTTTGTGAGAAGCATAGTGCTGTGCAAATTGTCTCCAGAGGAGTTTAGACTCCCACTCCACTGCAAATCTCTTTACTTACCCAGCTATTTGCATACGGATTCCTTAGGGGTTTACAGCATTCGAACCTACATTACAAGCATTGAAAATTTACATGCCTTTCTAGGTCTTTGGGGAAATGATTTAACTCTCTGGTTAGCTTAATAAAGAAGTCGCCTGTACAGGAATAAGAAAAACTAAGTAGGCAATGCTCACCTTTGTTCTTTTTATGTGTTTGCATAACTATTTTCTACAACATTAAATTTGCAGTTGTGGCAAAACAGAGACTTCTCTTTCTTAGAATCTCATATTCCTTACTTGTATTGTACTTGAAGAGCTTTAATAAAAGGTCATTTGAATGTGGGTTGTAATGGAGCGTCACTCCCATTGGTATAAACACTCAGTATCGTTGGCAAATAAAAGCCATAATGTGAATTTATGAATAATCCCCAAATAATTTCCACTGTGCTTTAGGATTCATTATTTGCCCTTTTAAATCTAGCCTGTCTTTTTAATTATGTGTTGCTTGCATTAATAATAAAATTAATTTCCCAGTAACACATCGATTGCACAATTCTTGAGAACAAGAACCATATCTTATTCATTTTGAAACAACCAAAGCTTCACTCAGCCCATGGTCTTGCATATGGTAAGTCCTAAATAAATTTTGAATTATGTATTCTTGGATGAGTGAGGAAAAGAAGATTCTAAAGGCAAACATAATCAAGTCAATCAAAATAAAAGATCATTACAGAGAACAGAGTAGCAGTTACCAGAAAGGAAGGGGCTGGGAGTCAGTGAACAGGTAGGGAATGGGTGAGGAGGGTCAGTTGTATGATTACAGATAGAAATTAAATTTTTTACAGTGGCATGCTATGTTGTATATAAAAACAGAAATATAATGTACATATCCAACTTATATAATGTTTTAAATCAATGTTACCTTAATAAACACACAAAACAAAAATAAATAAGAATCATTAATATATTTCATTTAAAATTATTAAAATTTGACACTGGGTCCCCACAATACAAAGTAGTCAGAAATTATCCACTTTCTCAAGTTATCCCATCAGAATGAACCATTTTTAACCTACATTGTAACTCAAATTTCCAAATGAATATTTTATGTTCATTTATTACTATAATCTGTTTATTATTGAATTGTGATGTTGAACTTGGTGTTGGAGAAGACTCTTGAGAGTCCCTTGGACAGCAAGGAGACCCAACCAGTCCATCCTAAAGGAAATCAGTCCTGAATATTCACTAGCCAGCTGATGAGAAGAACTGACTCATTTGAAAAGACCCTGATGCTGGGAAAGATTGAAGGCATGAAGAGAAGGTGACGACAGAGGGTGAGATGGTTGAATGGTATCACCGAGTCAGAGAACATGAGTTTGAGTCAACTCAGAAAGTTGGTGATAGACAGGGAGGCCTGGTGTGCTGCAGTCAGTGGGGTCCAAAGAGTGGGGCGTGACTGAGTGACTGAACTGAACTGAAGCTATTTAATAAGAGCAGGCTTATTATGCCGTGCTTTTCTAGATTTACGACTCTAAACAACTTGGAAAATTCCTCACATATCCTTTTGCTCATTCATACCAACTGTCATTTTATTGAGGTCACAATTTTTGACTAAATTTTTTTACTGTACTTGGGAAAGTCAGGGAATGAGGTTCTAAGAATTTTAGAAGGATTGCTCTTTAGTGGTCCTTCTAAACAATGTGTGTATGCTGTAACAAGAGATACAAAAGAAACTTAAAAATTTGCTAAATAGGTATACATTCCTTAACAAATTCAAAATGAAAATGTATAGGAATGCATAACCTTTATTTTTGTGCTAACAGTGTTATCCTTTAAAAAAGTGAAGAATACTTTAATGAAAAATGAATTCTGTACTAAAAAAAATTCTTGTAATTATCCCCAATTGAATAAAATGATACATTTCTAGTATAAATGAATTTCCTGAAATCTTAAAGTGATCATTTAAATATATGTATTTATACATGAGCATTTTTCCTTATTATCCAATTACACATTAGCAGTAACAGCATGGGGAACAGTGTTACAGTTACATCCCAGATCTGAATAACTATAAAAAGGATAATGTATACTAACCTTGAGATCTCATGAATGCCAGTATCGTTGTGGACACGCTATGCCTCTGACAACATCTTTTCAGTCTGTTGATATCTCCTTATTTTTTCCTTAAAAAAGACAATATGCTTCAATATGTTATATAAGGTTATATTTTCAAGAAGTAAAGTTGACAACAAGTTGTAAATATAATATGACAGAGCAAAATCAACAGGATTCTTGGAATATAAAAATAAGGCGTTAAATTTAGAACTGAATGATCACATTGTATATAAATTAGTGCAGAAAGAATATCCATCTTAAAAGAATGTAGTAAATTTCTAATCATTCATATGCTTTCATTTATTTGTTTACCTGTTATTCAATCAACAACTGTTACTAGGGACAAAAAAATTAAAGGCACTTTATCTTAGCAATCAACATCACACTAAATTTAAATAACTTTCTAGTCCCCAGAGATTCATATCTTCAAGAAACAAAAATAAACAAGAAAACCAACCAAAATATTGTAGCTAGTTGATGAAAATCATAATAAATATTTATTAGGATTAGTGAAATAATTTAAAGAGATGATAAAATCCTGGCAGTAATTAATTGCTTTTATTTTTCCAGTCTAAAATGTATCATATATAATCACTTTTTCTAAAGAACTAACAAACCTTCCATTCAAATTAGTTAAGATAAATCATTAAGTCCATATACAAATATAAACTTTTTCCTTAGACATGACGTAGAGAAACTTGTGAACTGTGGTTCCTTTATTGTGCTTGCACAACAGCCAGAAATGAACTATCACTGATCATAGCCAATAACAATAGCTAATGTAAAAGGACTACGAAGGGATTATTGAATGAAGAAATAGACTGAGCAAACAACTTATGCTGATGTCATTCAAACAAGATTAAAACAGCAAAAATCTTGGAGAAAAAAGTTGTCTTAGGAAAATTATGTCTCTAGGAGCCTCTTTCTCTGTTTGAACTTTATGTGTACCTTCATGGATATACATTTTAAATAGCTTTAGAGCATACTAGAATACTTGCAGTACTCACAACAGTAGCATAGTATTATCAAATTGCGGTTAGAATTACAGAGTTAATAGAGATATTGAGTTCAGTTTGCTTCTGAGAAAGCCCAGATTCGGCAGAAGAATGAGAGATTTTGGGAAGATAGATTCAAAATTCAATTTTAAGTATAATTTAAAGTGTCTTAAAACCCTGTTAAGAATATTATGCATAACATGATGACATATTGAAGACTACTAAAGCAATAATTTACATCCCCTTTACACTTATTTTGAGGAATATTTCAGAAAATAACTGTCTTCTCTGTTATGATACATATCCTAGATTGCATGTCAAGCAACTAAGAACAAAGAAGCAAGCATGCCAACAGATCTCTACCTGTTTGTAATGTGTCTATTGAATATAGACTTTAAATACTTAAAACTGAAATTAAAATCAAATACTAAAAATATATTAGATGCTGATATTAATCTGTCTATAAATGTCATTTATAATATCAACTCTAATTTTCTTGTTAATGAAAATGAATCCCATATTATTTAAATGACATTTTAACATATTGTGGTATCATTAAGATTTTATCCTATAAACAAAATAAATTTTTGCTTCCATAAAAAAATGGGGAAACTTAAATATAAAAACAAATCAAGAGGCAAAAAAAGTGGAGACACTGCAAATCTAGTTCAGTTCTCCCTACTGTACAAACAGGAAAACTGGCTACCATTTATTTGTGATGCATCGCTAACACTAAAGGAAAAGACTGTTTTTTGACTACCAGTTGGAAAAATTGAAATTTAAAGCATAATTGCATTTTAAAACCAAATAAATAAAAGACCTTCTTTAGTCATTTAAGGTAGTCTATAGAGTAAAGCAAAAATATTGACGCAGAGTATATCATGAGAAATGCTGGGCTAGATGAAGTACAAGCTGGAATCAAGATTGCCAGGAGAAATATCAATAACCTCAGATATGCAGATGACACCACCCTTATGGCAGAAAGTGAAGAAGAACTAAAGAGCCTCTTGGAGACAGTAAAAGAGAGTGAAAAAGTTGTCTTGAAGCTCAACATTCAGAAAACTAAGACCATGGCATCTGGTCCCATCACTTCATGGGAAATAGATGGGGAAACAGTGTCAGACTTTATTTTGGGGGGCTCCAAAATCACTGCAGATGGTGATTGCAGCCATGAAATTAAAAGACGCTTACTCCTTGGAAGGAAAGTTATGACCAACCTAGATAGCATATTAAAAGGCAGAGATATTACTCTGCCAACAAATGTCCATTAAGTTAAAGCTATGGTTTTTCCAGTGGTCATGTATGAATATGAGAGGTGGACTATAAAGAAAGCTGAGCACAGAAGAATTGATGCTTTTGAACTGTGGCACTGGAGAAGATTCTTGAGAGTCCCTTGGATTGCAAAGAGATCCAACCAGTCCATCCTAATGGAGATCAGTTGTGAGTGTTCATTGGAAGGACTGATGCTGAAGCTGAAGCTTCAATACTTTGGCCACCGGATGCGAAGAAGTGACTCATTGGAAAAGACCCTGATGCTGGGAAAGATTAAAGGTGGGAGAAGGGGTCAACAGAGGATGAGATGGCTGGATGGCATCACTCAATGGACATGAGTTTGAGAAAACTCAGGGAGTTGGTGATGCACAGGGAGGCCTGGCATGCTGCTGTCCATGGGAGTTGCAGAGTTGGACATGACTGAGCGACTGAACTGAACTGAACTGAAAATTACATACCTGTAATTAACCAATAATTCAGACTGAGGCCAAGGGACCCTTGGTGATGGAAAAAAAAAGAAAATGGACTCAAACTCTGATTTGTTTGAAGGTCAAGGATGTAAAAATAAATTTGATTGGCAGGATTGATCCTAACTCAGGTCAGTCAAGTTCCTGAGAGGAAGTCATCACAAAAGTAAAATAATTTTAGACGAACAAGTCATATTCAAGGCCATGTTCCAAGAGCTGGAGATATGAGAATCAACACTAGTTCTGGGCACAGTATGCAGTGACTGATGCTGGAAACAATTCCAGTTCAGCACCTCGGCTCTCTGGATGTGACTAGGAGACACTGGCTGCGTGAGACTGTGTGAAGAACCATGTGTCCACAAGTGAGAAAGAATGTCAAGAGGGGTGGAGCTAGGATCCATCAATCAGTAGCGCTCACTTGAGACCCAGGCAATACGTAGAGGAATACCACCTAGATGATATAACCCAGGAAGATGCAGAGGCTCCTGGTCTTCCTCTGGAAGCCCTGTGGGCATATCTACATTCCCACATCTGTGGGAAATGCCACTTTCCTGAAATTCTATGTCTATGAGGTTATCATGCCTTAAGTAAGACCCCCCCTAGTGTAGCCTGTTATACTTTTCTTGAATGAGATTGCAATCCCATGGGCAGCCTTAATAATGACAAGTGACATCTGGGACTGATTTGTGGATACATATAACATCTCAGGAACTATGAAAAATATTCAAGGAGGGTGACATTGATGGAATGGAACATGGATACTATTGTAAATGTAATATCATTTGTCCTCACAAATCTTTTGTTGTGATCATCTAAAGAACCTCAGTTTCTGCTTATGAGTTCCATGAAAAACAAAACTGACATAAACATAAATTATTATTTTAAAACATGCACCTAATACTTACAGTTCACATCTGGTCTTTCCTCATACCTGGGGTTCAATTGAGAAATTCCCTGAGAACCATTTTTCATTTACAGAAAGTCTTGCAATATTGCAGGGGGAAGGTGAACACCACTTTTTCTAGTTCTAGGCCCTGTGGCTTCTTGGTTGCCCATACACATTACTGCAAAGCAACCTAAGATCCCAGAAGCCATTCGGAGTGGCAAGCGAGGGTCAAAGAACTCTCCCATGTTTGTCAATATTTTCTCTAAATGGTACCTTTAGCAGGTCAGTGATGCACCAAGCTCTTGCTAGGATGTTTTAATCAATAGCCATGCTAGACTTCACTGAGGTCATTGAAGGTCACATCTCAGTGGTAGCCTTGACTGAGCTATAAGATCAGTTTGTATTATTTTTAGTGGGTGATTCAGTGGTTAGATAGGATGAGATATAACTTGCTTACAACACTCTTTTAACTTGCTCCCATCCTTAAAATTTTTTTCTTGCAATTGTGTGGGGGTTTTTCAAAATAAGCTTGTTCCTCCAAGGATCACAGAGTTTGAGATCCTCAAGTTGATCACTTCTACATGTCTGGGAGCCTGGCTTATAGCACAGTTTCAATATGTCAAAAGGAAATATTCTATGAACACAAGTGAAGAAATGTGAATTGTCTAATCTGTGCTTCTAAGGTGATGATACAACTTGTAAGCTTGGTGCAGCAGTTTAGTTACATTTGCAACTGCATCTCAAAACACAGTATTGTGTATTTAATATGCCTGCAACCAGCAAAAGCATCTTTCACTCTGAAGGACAACTTCCTGACAGAAGTAAAAGGCCTAGGACAAAGGAATCTAGCAGGAAACACCAATCTGTCATGTACAGTTTGGCCCTAATTTTTTAAAGACAATAAAACATCACTGAAAATCACATTGATTCTATTTAGATTTATTTTTTAAGTAACGATACCACTTCAATTTTGTACCTACATACACCTGATAAAGTGCAATTATCAAAATACACGTAGTCCTTAATCCATTTTTCCTAACGTGCTGAAATAGTGAACAGTATCATATGACCAAAAAACTTTCTAAGATTATAATAGCACTTAGTCATTCTATTTCAGTAAAAGTGGACAAGAGTTACTGAAACAAATTAAATCAGTCCTAGTGGGCTTCCGTCTATGGGGTCACACAGAGTCGGATACGACTGAAGTGACTTAGCAGCAGCAGCAGCAGTTAGGATATTTATATATCAGGTTCACCATGGGATTCTTCCACTCAATCAGCTGTGCTTTCAAGCGTACAAAACAAATCTCTGAAATAGTTCAGATAGATCTCTATTTAAAGACATGGGGAAAGACGTAACTATAATTACTAGGAATCTGCAAGATCTAAAATAAAATTTGGGTGAAAATTTAGGTAAAAATTAAAAAACCCAAAGAAGTAGATAAATTCTAAGAAAACTGTAAATTAGCAAGACTGACCCAAGAACAGGTGCAAACTTGACTTGACAGATTATCATAAAAGAGATTGAAAATATTTTTCAGATTCCACCATTGCAAGAGCAGATAGCATCAATAGGGTGCAGGGAAGCCTTAAAGAATCTTTACAGTAAAAGTCTCCAATAAATCATACACTTCATCAGCAAGAAAGTTTCTTGACCTCTACATATTTTTCTCATCCCACTCACATTCACATTTCCCCACTTATTGAATTTAGGGTCCATTATTCATCATTGTGGTCTCTCCCTCACATATGCACTCACCATGATGGACTTTTTCCTCTCTTCTTCAAATAAATGTGACAAAAACGGCTAGTTAAACTCATCTCTCTTCCTACTATGAACATTCCTCTCATAGCTGAACAGATAATAATGACTAGAGAAAATGTAGGCTCTTGCAAGTGGGTCCTCAGGAGCAGTGTCTGACAATCTTATTATATTTCCCTTATTAATTCATGCTTCAACTCTATACCACAAAATGCATTTTTACTTCTTTTCAACTGTCCAACATTTCTTCCCATCTTTTCCAACTCAGTTTATGATATTGCTTCTAAGAAAATTGAAAAAAAAACCCTATTCAATTTCTTCTTCTTACCAAAATATTGTGTATACTCCTAACACTTGTACATGGAGTCAACCTTCAATCCTGTTATGATGGAGAAACTGTTCTTCCTCCCACTTCCCTCTCTTAAGCTTTGGATTCCATTTCCTCTCTCCAATGCTAGGTCTGTGCCACTTTAATAATCCCCTTTCTCTTCGGCTTCATCATTTCCCCCTCTTTTTACTGGATTGTTCCCATTTGTCTGCGAATATGCTGTAATGTCTCCAAACTTAAAAATAAAGTCCCTTTCCGTCAGCTTCCCCATCTCACTATCACCTATTTTTCTCTACTTCATTTGTACTAGCTTCCCAAGGAAGGTATTTTCTGTTTCTCAGATGTAATTACACACTGAACTCCCCCAAATTAGGCTTCATTTTCACAGTTCACTGAAATAACATTTATAAAGGTTATCAGTGAGCTTGAATATTACCAAATCCAGTGGTAAATTTTCAGTCTTTTTTTTCCTTAATATCTCAAGAGAGTTTGACTCAGATTTCCTGTCTTGAACTCTTCCTTTACCTGGTTTGTAGGATACCACACATAAGGTAGGATTTTCTCCTGCCTCATTTGCTGCCCTTTCTCAACTTCTGTGTCTGATTTCTTCCACTATACCTAACCTCTAAAGCCTCCTGTGAATTGAAGTTTGAGACTTTTCTATGTGACTCATAGCAAAGCAGACCTGGTCCTATGTCTTTAAATGCTACCCTTCATTTGTGAATCCCAAATGTAGATATGTAGCCTAAACCTCTTCTCTGAGCTTCAGATTCTTACACTCACTGCCTACTCTATAGGTCCACTTACATGGCTAACAGGCTTTTCAAATTTAACATATTAAAAATAGTAATAATAACAAAAGAAAGATAGAAAGAAGGAAGGGAGTGTGGAAGGAAGGAAATTGAGAAGGAAGGTAACATACTCCAGGCTTCCTCCCCTTCCTCCAGTCTTTCCCATTTCACGAAGCTGCATCACCATTTACCCAATGACTGGTGTTAAAAAAACCTCTTTGAGAAATGGCTAATTCTAGGATTGGAGCAGGTAAATATCATATGAACCTGAAGGATCTTACGGTGATGAAAAATAAGAAAAGGAAGGAAAAAAAGAGGCACAATCATGTCAGAAGGACATAAGAACTGAACCAAAAGAACTCTCAGTGGTCAAAGTTGGAATAATTTAAGCAGGAAAAATTAATGACAATATTAGATTATAACCCAAAGAATAAAATGAACATCTATGAGCCAATACTTATATAAATAAATGACTGAATCAATGAATAGGGGAGAAGGGACAAATCTTCCTTACATTAAACAAATTCTGTGATATGATATTTATGACATCACATAAAAATGCATATGTGTCTGCATAATAGAAAATTATTCAACAAAACCAAATTTGAAGCAGAGAACAGTTTTTGGATATTGGGTCCACATTTTTTTTTCAAGCAGAAACCAACTTTTAAATATAAAGTTAATTGAAGGGCTCTTAAATTTACAGAGAAAATAGAGAAAGGCTGCTAGAATTGATCAGATTCCCAGGAAATGCTTAAATTCTTACAGATGGTCCTAGGAACACAGTTAAATTACAGACTATGTTAGTCAGTGTACTTTCATGCTCAGTTGCAGAAAATAGAAATCAAACCTAAAAAAAGAAAAAGCAGCATCCACTGACGGGAATGAAAGAGGAAGATCTTTACAGCATTTGTTCCCTCCACTTTCAGTTCATGAAGCAGTCTACGGTATCTACCTTAATTATTTAGATTCTTTCTCATGGAAACCACACAGGGTTACTATTCTGCAGGGTAGGAATGTCAAAATGAAGTCTCGAAGGCTTGCTCGCACTGCCCTGATAACTTCCATTCTCTTAAAAAAAATGAGAAAAAAACCACCAATTTGTTACATAAGAATGTGTCCTTATCTTCTCTGCCACTATAAAATGTAAGAAGCCTCACCAATATTTCCCTGTAGAAAGTGTCCAGAACCTAGTTAGTACTTAATGTTTTTACATACTTTCTCCACGTTTCAGAAGTTATGTGTGTAGTGGCAGACAGATATGGGGGATATATAATTATGTAATTAATCTGTCCCCAAATCGGTCAGCTTTTAACATTAAGGAGCACAGCCTGCTAATGCCAGGTATAATGTGAGGATGAAGAAAAGAGGGATGAAGTCTAGATATTATATGAGAAAATTTTGTTAGAGATCTACCTGTTGATATACTTCATGATAGATGACAATAATAAAGTGATTTACCATAAAGTGAACAATGAATGAAACTTGAGTGGAGATTTTTACTAATAAGAGTAGACAAATGAAGATTCAATGCAGTTCAAGAAAAGTATTAGTGGAAAAACTGCTTAGGTTCTGGAGTACCAAAAAACAGAGGTTGCCATCATTTTTGTTTTCATCTTTCTTACTTCTGTGACTTTGGGCACATCAGTTTACTTAACATCAGTTTCTTCATCTATTAAATGGGCATATGAACTCCAGTTTTGCATTTTGTAGGGAAATCAGTGGTCTCAGGGGGCACTAGTGTTAAAGAACCTACCCGCCAGTGCAGGAAATGTAACAGATGTGGGTTCGATCCCAAGGTCAGCAAGATTCCCTGGAAGAGGGCATGGCAACCCACTCCAGTATTCTTGCCTGGAGAATCCCATAGATAAAGGAGCCTCGTGGGCTACATTCCACAGGGTTGCAAAGAGTCAGACACAACTGAAGCGACTTAGCACACATGCACACACTCAGGGAAATCAGTAGACAATCAGGAAATGCAATTTTCAGAGAAAGGGCAGAGAATGAATACAAACGAGTACATAGTTGACACACTATGAAGACATGAGCTATTTCACCATCTAAACTGTTGGAGACAGGGGTGGAAGAGACATCTTCTTGTCTTCAAGAATATAGTGCTAGGAAGATGTGTATGTCTACATGTAGGCAGATATCTTTCATAGATATTAAGGGAAACCCATAACCCCATATGCAGTGGGAGAAAGTAAGGCCCTCCCATAGTGAGAACAGAGCTAAGTCATGGGGGTGGGAGGATGCACTGAGATTGTTATCTGAGCCCTAGAACCATTTTTGCCTGATATGATCTCACCCATGTCTCTCTCAGTTACATGAATTAAGATATCTCTTTTTTGTTTAAGCCAGATTGCATAGAGCTTTTTTCACAAGCAATAAAAAGTCCTGACCTCATGTGACGAGTTGACTCACTGGAAAAGACTCTGATGCTGGGAAAGGTTGGGGGTGGAAGGAGAAGGGGACGACAGAGAATGAGATGGCTGGATGGTATCACCGACTCGATGGACATGAGTTTGCGTGAACTCCAGGAGTTGGTGATGGGCAGGGAGGCCTGGCATGCTGTGATTCATGGGGTCGCAGAGAGTCGGACACGACTGAGCGACTGAACTGAACTGAATTGAACATAACCATGACTATTAACTGAATATTTTAAAGAAGTGCTAGGACAAATGCCAAGTATTACCAGTAAGAAAAGCAATTAAAAAATGGATATAGTTATTTATTACCAGTAAGAGAAATTAAGTGAAAGTGATTGTGTTGATAGGTCCTCAGTGACCATCATATCTTAAATAGAGAATTTAAATACCAAAAATAAAAAAAGAAGGAAAGAAATCTAAAAAGGAAATTTCTTCCAGCTTTTTAAGATAGAAGAACTAGTTGATTTCTTTGATTTGTGCCTAGTAAGCAGACTACAAAAAAATGCAAATCAATACCAGATGGAGGCTATCAAAAAAAAAAATGGCCACAAAGAAACAAAAATGTATTTCAAATTAATCTGTAGCTACAATATGTGGGCTTCTAAACAGAGCAGTTTTATTTCCTTTTATCGTACCCCAATGTTGAAGATTTTTTTTAATAAAGTGGGTGATTTATCCTTTAACCCAATTGCAGAACAGATAAAGGAGACTCAACAAGCCATTAATATATATTTATTTGTATTAAAAACTAATATTTCTAGCTTTTCCTTCTTTCACGTTAAGTAATATCTATACTTTATCTTTTTACTGCTCCCCTGATTTAGCTGATTTAGTCACTTTGCCCTTGTGAAAGTCACTCAGTCGTGTCCGACTCTGCAACCCCATGGACTATAGAGTCCACGGAATTCTCCAGGCCAGAATACTGGAGTTGGTTGCCTTTCCCTTCTCCAGGGGATCTTCCTAACCCAGGGATTGAAGCTACGTCTCCCACATTGCAGGCAGATTCTGCACCAGCTGTGCCACCAGGGAAGCCCTAAGTGGAAAATAGCATAGGGCTTTTTTGCACCATTTTTATGTTATTACCATCTGTGTGTGTGTAAATTTCAAATATATTTTTGAAATATTTTATTTATTTTTTTAACCTTTGACCAACGTCTCCCTGTTTCCTCCATCTTCCAGCTCTGGTAACCATAACCCTATTCTGTTTCTATGAGTTTGCTGTTTTTTTAAATATCACATATAAGTGAGATCATACAGTATTTGTCTTTCTCTACCTGACTTATTTCACTTAGCATTAATGCCCCAAATTCCATCCATGTTGTCACAAATGGCAAGATTTTCTTTTTCTTATGGCTAAATAATATTCCATTGCACACACACACACACACACACACACACACATATATAAACACACCATAACTTCTTTACTCATTCATCCATTAATGGACACAGGTTGACTATTGCAAATAATGCTGCAGTGAACATAAAGGGTGTATATTTCTTTTTAAGATATGACTTTATTTCCTTTGGGCATTTACCCAGAAGTGGCAATAGGGTTTTAATTTTTTGAGGAACCTCATATTGTTTTCCATAGGTTCCTGGAAACCTATGGAAAACAATTTACATTCCTAAATGTACCAATTTACATTCCAGTGTAATGTAAATTACATTGGACTATACCAATTTACATTCTTACCAGTAGCGCACAAGGGTTTCTTTTCTCTACATTCTCCCCAACATTTTCTATCTCTTGTCTTTTTGATATCAGCTATTCTAGCAAGTGTGAGGTGATTTCTCATCGTTATTTTGATTTGCATTTCCTTGATGATTACTGAAGTTGAGCATCTTTTCATGAACTTGTTGGTTATTATACATCTAGAAAAATTCTATTCCATCCTTTGTCCAATTTTTTAATGGATCATTTATTATTCAGTTTCATGAGTTTCTTATATATTTTGGATATTAACTCCTTATCAGATATATTATTTGCAAATACTTTGTCCATTCCATAGATTGCTTTTCATTTTGTTGATCATTTTATTTGCTGTGCAGAGCTTTTTAGTTTGGTATAGTATTACTTGTTGATTTTTGTTTATGTTGCCTGTGCTTTTAGTGTCATATTCAAAAAATTCATTGCCGAGACGAACCAGAGAGATTTTCCCGTATATTTTCCTTTAGGAGTTTTGCAGTTTCACCTTACATTTAAGCCTTTGGTCCATTTCAAGTTAATTTTTGTGAATGGTATATGACAGGGGTGCAGTTTCATTATTGTTATGTGAATATACAGTTTTTTCAGTATCATTTATTTAAGAGACTACCCTCTCTTAATTGAGTGTTTTTGACTCCCTTGTAAAATATTAGTTGGCCAAACATGCCTGAGTTTATTTTAGGGGTGTTTAATCTGTTCCTTGGAAGGAAAGTTATGACCAACCTTGATAGTATATTAAAAAGCAGAGACATTACTTTGCCGACCAAGGTCCGTCTAGTCAAGGCAATGGTTTTTCCCGTGGTCATGTATGGATGTGAGAGTTGGACTGTGAAGAAAGCTGATCGCCGAAGAATCGATGCTTTTGAACTGTGGTGTTGGAGAAGACTCTTGAGAGTCCCTTATACTGCAAGGAGATCCAACCAGTCCATTCTAAAGGAGATCAATCCTGGATGTTCATTGGAGGGACTGATGCTAAAGCTGAAACTCCAATACTTTGGCCACCTCATGAGACGAGTTGACTCACTGGAAAAGACTCTGATGCTGGGAAAGGTTGGGGGCGGGAGGAGAAGGGGACGACGGAGAATGAGATGGCTGGATGGCATCACCGACTCTGTGGACATGAGTTTGAGTGAACTTCGGGAGTTGGTGATGGACAGGGAGGCCTGGCGTGCTGTGATTCATGGGGTCGCGGAGAGTCGGACACGACTGAGCAACTGAACTGAACTGACTGAACTGAACTGAATCTGTTCCATTGTTCTGTGTTTTTATCCTAGTATCATAGTGCTTTAACTAGTATGGTTTTGTAATTTAGATTGAAATCAAGAAAAGTGATGCTTTCAGCTTTGTTTTCTTTCATGGAACATTTTAAAAGTAACCTTGAACATTTTTAAGGACCTCTTGTGTTCATGCATGTTAAGTTGCTTCAGTCAAGTCTGACTCTTTGCGACTGCATGGACTGTAGCTCACCAGGCTCTTCTGTCCACGGGGTTCTCCAGGCAAGAATACTGAAGTGGGTTGCCATGTCCTCCGCACTTGCAGCTGGATTCTTTACCACTAGCCCCACCTGGGAAGCACATTTTATTTAAAGTAGACTCATAGGCGGGCTTCCCTGATATCTCAGTTGGTAAAGAATCTTCCTGCAATGCAGGAGGATCTGGTTTGATTCTTGGGTTGAGAAGATCTGCTGGAGAAGGGATAGGCTACCCACTCCAGTATTCTTGGGCTTCCCTTGTAGCTCCGCTGGTAAAGAATCTGCCCATAATTTGGGAGACCTGGGTTTGATCCCTGGGTTGGGAAGATTCCCTGGAGAAGGGAAAGGCTACCTACTCCAGTATTCTGACCTAGAGAATTCCATGGACTGTACAGTCCTTGGGGTCGCAAAGAGTCGGATACCACTGAGCGACTTTCACTTTCATACTCAAAGGTAACAATGATCTTAATATTAAGAAAAATATTTTTCAGCTCATCATATTAGAAGTTTGAATAAAAATAGGATTATTTTTAAAAGTCTCTAATAGGTATAAAAATATTTTAAAAACTTAGGGACTCAGCAAGAAAAATATACTGCAAGAAGAAATGCACAAAACTCTTCTGTGGGTAGAATGACAGTTAAATACGGAAAGATATCTGGTATTCCTGGAATGGAATTATACAGATGTCAATTTGCCTTGTGGCTCAAATTAACCTATAAATGTAATGTAACTCCAATGGCATAGCATGTAATGTAACTCCAATGCCATGGTTTGTTTGGTAGTTTGACAATATTCTTATAAAATTCAAGTAATAATTATGTGAGAATAACTAATATTCAGAGTATATCATGAGAAATGCTGGACTGGATGAAGCACAAGTTGGAATCAAGATTGACAGAAGAAATATCAATAACCTCAGATATGCAGATGAAACCACACTTTACGGCAGAAAGTGAAGAACCAAAGAGCCTCTTGATGAAAGTGAAAGAAGAGAGTGAAAAAGTTGGCTTAAATCTCAACATTCAGAAAACTAAGATCATGGCATCCAGCCCCATCACTTCATGGCAAATAGATGGAGAAACAGTGGAAACAGTGGTTGACTTTATTTTTCTGGGCTCCAAAATCACTGCAGATGGTGTCTGCAGCCATGAAATTAAAAGATGCTTGCTCCTTGGAAGGAAAGTTATGACCAAGCTAGACAGCATATTAAAAACCAAAGATACTACTTTGCCAACAAAGGTCCATCTAGTCAAAGCTATGGTTTTTCCAGTAGCCATGTATAGATGTGAGAGTTGGACTATAAAGAAAGAAAGCATTGAAGAATTGATTCTTTTGAACTGTGGTGTTGGAGAAGATTCTTGAGAGTTCCTTGGACTGCAAGAGATCCAACCAGTCCATCCTGAAGGAAATCAGTCCTGAATACTCTGGAAGAATAGCTGAAACTCCAATACTTTGGCCACCTAATGTGGCAGAAGGGGATGACAGAGGATGAGATGATTGGATGGCATCACTGACTCAATGGACATGAGTCTAAGTAAACTCTGGGAGTTGTTGACAGACAGGGAGGCCTGGTGTGCTGCAGTCCACTCAGTTGCAAAGAGTCGGACATGACTGAGTGACTGAACTGAATTAAACTGAACTAATAGAGTTCTTGGGCTTCCCTGGTGGCTCAGAGGTTAAAGCGTCTGCCTCCAATGCAGGAGACCCGGGTTCGATCCCTGGGTCGGAAAGATCCTGGAGAAGGAAACGGTAACCCACTCCAGTACTCTTGCCTGGAGAATCCCATGGACGGAGAAGCCTGGTAGGCTACAGTCCACGGGGTCGCATAGAGTTGGACACGACTGAGTGACGGAACGGAACGGAATAGAGTTCCTAAAGAGGAGGACAGAACTTCAAATAGCAAATATTATATTACTCAAGATATGATTTTAGAAAAACGGAAAAAATTGTTTATTTTACACAGTGTGCCAACACAATTTTCAGTTGGTCCAATGATCTAAATTTTTAATAGAAATTTATGAAAGTTTTAGAGGAGATTATTTGCGTGCAATTAATCTTGGGAGATGAGATCTGCCTAAACATTTCTTAAAAGCCAAATCCATGAGTATATTTGACTACATAACATTGTTCTGTGGCAAACATAAACAGAGTTGAAAGACCAGTGACTAAATAGGAAGGATCTTATCACATAAATGTTAATGTAATAATACTTAATATAAAATAAGAGAAAATCATGATATAAAAGAACTAAAGTAGACCACTTATACACATAAAAAGGGTAAATAAATATGTAAATAATTTGCTTTCTACTATTCAGAGAAATTCAAGTGAAAGATATAAGGAAATATCAGTCTTTCCCTACCAAATTGGCCAGGTATATATGCACATAGAGAGAGAGAAAAAAATGCCTAATTAGTTTGGTAACTAACTAGGGGGATTACTTCAGTTACTAGAAGTGAGCACATGAATTGGTAAACCTTTCTGGAGGGCAATTAAAATGATACCTTCGAACTATGATTTCTATCTTAGGGAAAAAAAGCATGTTATAGCAGCAGTAATTGTATTAGTGAAAAATTTTAGAAAGCTATTATAATAAATGGAGACAATAAGTCTTAAACTAAAATATATTAATATAAATTGAGAAAATATATAGATATCGTGAAATATTGAGAAATATATAGATAATTTAAATTACCTGTGCCATTACCCGTACTATTCAGAGAAAACTTAAGATTTTCTGTTTCTGTAGAAAAATACAATGGACATGAACTTGGGCAAACTTCGGGAGATGGTGACAGACAGAAAGGCCTGGTGTGCTGCAGTCCTTGGAGTTGCAAAGTGTCAGATATGACAGGGTGACTGAACAACAGCAACAATAGAAAATATGTGTTTCTCTTTCTGTTTCTAGATCTTATTGCCTTCATACTTCATGTGTAATATTTTACATATGGGATGAATCTGCAAAATAATTTTGCAATTAATGTGAATTATTTATTAATTTGAATATATTTTTATGTCAGTGGATACATTTATTCAATTCTTTTTAGTGGCCACATGGTAATCTATTCTATGGGTGTTCCATATATTATTTTAAAAACTGCATAGTATATAGTTTCTTTATAATTTTTCACTCTAGGGAAAATATTGCAAAAATTAAAGCTAAATTTTTAATATTTATTTTTAAGTAATAAACTTTAAATATATTAAAAATATTTCAGTGTTCTCATCTTAAAATATTGAATTTTTATATTGATATTAATAAATTTAAAACTGTAGGAAGTATGGAAAGTGATTTCATTTATACTGACAATATTATATGCATAGTTGGAAACTTCATGAACATAAAAACATTTTTCATATGGGTCTGCACCCACTGAAGAAGACCCTAAATTGTATCCAGCAATCTTAATTATTGGGTTAGCCTAAAAGGTCATTCGGGTTTTCCTGTAATATCTTATGGAAAAATCTGAATGAACTTTTTGGCCAACCCAAAAATTTCTATATAGTTAGCCTGTTTCAGTTCACTCATTTCTTGTTTAAGATGACAGAAATCATTTGATCAATTAAGACATGTACGTTTTATAAAAAGTCATGAACATACCAATCAAAAATAAATTTATTTAGGACCATGTATTAAAAGAATCAAAATAATTGGGGAATTGCTTGGTGACCTAGCAGTTAGGACTGGGTGCATTCACTGCTGTGGCCTGGGTTCGATCCTTAGTTGGGGAGTTAAGATCTCATAAACCACTGAGTGTGGTCAAAAAAAAAGGAACCTCTGGAAAATAAATTCTATAATGAAACTCAAAATAATAATAATGATAATAATAATTTATTTAAAACATCTAGTACAATGCTTGGCAAATGACAATGCTTAATAAAGCTTGCTATTATGATTATTAACATTAAGTAATATGGGAGACATATGGTTGTGAGAGCTGGACTGTAAAGAAGGTAGAATGCCAAAGACTTGATGCCCTTGAAATGTGGTGCTAAAGAAGACTCCTGAAAGTCCCTTGAACAGCAAGGATATCAAATCAGTCAATCTTTAGGGAGATAAACTCTGAATATTCACTAGAAGGACTGATACTGAAGCTGAAGGTCCAGTATTCTGGTCTTCTGATGTGAACAAATGTCTCATTGGAAAAGTCCCTGATGCTGGGAGAGATCGGGGGCAGAAGAAGTAGAGGGCATCCGAAGACAAGATGGCTGGAAGGCATCACCGATGTCATGAGCATGAACTTGGGCAAACTCCAGGAGATGGTGTGGGACAGGGAAGCCTAGCATGGTGAAGTCCATGGGGTCACAAAGAGCTGGACACGACTGGGCAACTGAACAGCAACAACAACAATGTGGGGGAAATAAAAGACACAGTTCTTGACATCAAGGAACTTAAAATATTGCAAAGATAAATTCCAACAGTTTCCATATTCTAGCTGCAAAACTAGTGAATGCTAAAAAAAGTAAGAGTTGCTCTGCTGAAAATAACAATTCTTATTTAGGTTGTTATACTGAATTTCATTCATTCTTTAATTTTTCATCAAAATATCTCATTTTGAGAGGACTTTTTAAATATATATGCTTCTTTGTTAGTATCTGTAAATTTTAGTTAAGTTTACTCCTCGGTTTGCTTTTGCAGTTCCTCTAGCTTTATGCATATATTTTTTTTTAAATCTAGGCCAAATACATGATATATGTTTTATGCAGCCACGATCTTAGCATAGTACTTTAGTACTGATTAATGACCATCATAATAGATTAATCAATTCTGTTAGTAAGTAAAAAGTTCTAAACGTGAGTGTGTATGTGTGTGTGTGTGTCTAGAATTATGAATGTATATATCTGAAATATGTACTACTCTAAGTCAACATAATGGTTGCCATAGAAACAGCAAACAGGAAACACTCACAGCTGACATAGCAAGAAGATAAGGGGCAACAGCTTTGAAAAAATTGTGAAATACTATAGGCTAAAAAGTTAGAAAAATTAACTGTGTTTAAAATTAATAGTCTTTATTTCTTCCAAACAAGTTTCCTCAAAGATGGAATTAAATATCCCAAATGCTGGCATTGTTAAGATTCAAAATATATACATTTTTTTAAATGTAGAAAACTGTAGGCATTAGTGCAAATTTTAAAATGAATATGTTAAGTATTCTTCATGAATAAAGTCATTTATTAATATGATTTAAAACTAAAATATGTACAATTTTTATATCTACTAACATTATCATCGAGCATAAAAATATATACTACTGAATGCATTTCAGCCTCCAAACATCACAGTTAAGGTACCCACTATTGTAATTCAGCCAGAAATATCTAGTGCTTTTAGTATTTGTTGAAGCAGTCTTTATCAGCTTTCACAGTGCTTTGGTAATCATTTTAATAGAATTTGTTTTTAGGTTTTTATTTTTTGTCATGCTAAGACCACTGCAGATGTCCATGAAGGATCTTAAAGTGATTTATATAAATCAAGTTTCATAACATTTCTTGCAGATTTCTAGAGCTGTAAATTACATAAATCTTTATTACCACTCCATTATTATAATACTTGTGAGATGAGATAAAACCAAATGCAAAAAATTGAGTGTCCATTTCAATTTTATCTCGCTACAAATACTTCCCTACCTGAAAATTAAACATCATTCAAAGAAAATACCTTTCTAGTTTTTACGTTTTGACCTTTGGTTGAAAATAAAGTATTTATGTTTTGCTATATTTATTATGATTGCTCTTTCTTCATTATGCTTAAAAACTGTACTTTTAACCTTAATCTAACTCTCAATAGAATTCAGTAAATTTCAGACATTTAACTATTATAGTTCATGCCAGATCACTGTAGCTGAACATATAAAACATATGGTACAACAATTCTGTGGCCCTAACACATTCCCAGTTTATTTCCAAATGGTTCAGACAAAAAAGAAGCAACATTTTCAGAGTACAAACAAGTACTTTCCAGAGTGAAATGGTTAAATACTGCAGCCAATTCAGAAATAGCAACTGGCTTTTTTTTTTTTTTTAACAGAACCAGGTTTAATTCCTTTTTGCATTCACATGCACACAAATATACTTCCCTCGAGCTGTCAGAAAGCATCGGATTGCCTGATTTGCATGATGAATTTTAAAATCTTTTGAGAAACACAAGGACATTTGCTTCAGGCACTATGATTTTATCATCACCATCACAAACAACAATTAGAATGCCAGTCAACCTCTGGTGATCTAACCAAAGCCAAAAGGTCTTAAGACTTTGAATGGTTAGTAGAACCATTGTTAATAGAATGGTTAGTAGAATTTTAATCACCTAAATTCATTTGGATCCATTTTTCAAGTCACAATATTTTACAGTTCGATAATCATCTCTTTATTGCCCAAGATCACTCTGGATGACCCTAAAACCAAAGTATGATTCTTATCAAGAAGCTTAAAAACTCAAATACTGTAAGAAATATTTGTAAACAACTTATATTGTCAGACAAAAATATTCTGATCATTAATGTAAAGGTGGTGTCCTTACTATTTAATTCAACTCTAATTCTTGTACTGTTCATGAAATACCACTACAATATCTATTGCATCTATAGATATCCCAAGTAAAAAAAATAAATGTGTGAAAATGGAAGATTTTTCTATGGTTTTCTATTTTGGATTTCACGCTAATAGGGTCTTATCCCTTGAATGATGTGAGAAATAGTACATTAACACCACCAGAACTATCTTTATAATTAGCTTCTTATAATACCTGAGAGTTAAAACCACAAGTAATGTGCTGTTTTCCTAGATTTACTATGATATTGACATATAAAATTTCATTTGAAACTTGGTCTAATTGTGTTTTTATATTTAAAGTCAAATTTAAGTTTTACAGGGCTTAAAACAAGCAAATATGAAAGCCAATTCTTTACCTAACCAGTAAAACAGAATATAATTACTGCATTTAGTCAGAAGCTGTGACTGAGTCTCATTGAAATGCAAGGTAAGTGGGTTTCTGAAGTCTTGAATTATTGAACAAGTAATGTAGGGTCCTGGAGTTCAAGGGATGGAAGGGTATCATTATCTTTTTTTTTTCTTCAAGGAATCCAGGATGACCATTCACCCTTCTGGCAAAAGTGGAATGCTTAGGGTTCTATTTCTAAGTAAATCAAATAAACTTCTATTTGTTAGCTGCTGTTGAAGATGCACACTGCAAACTGCATCTCACCTATTTTCATCATAATATTTTCAGATTATCACAAACAGCATTATGTCACCAAGACAAACCAATTTCATTCATGTAAACATATAACACGTTTGCTGTAAGATATTTCCATCATTGTCAGGGACACACAAAGTCTCAACAGTCTGCCCTGTCACAGAAAGAGGAAGAGGAATTGTTCATTCACACTCATATTGAATTCTCTGTCCATTATTTCTTTAGGCTCATTGAATTTATTCATAAACTCATCACTGGTGTTGTATTACAGCCAGGAGATAATCATACTTTCTATAAAAACCAACTTAAAAAAAAAAGGCAACAGAAGATGAGGTGCCAATTACCTTCACCAAAAGATATGCTCACTGTTTCTAAGAGGAGATGGCACAAAAGATAAAGCGTGTCTGACTTGATGATTTGGGTCCTCTACTTAAATAGTCAGTGACGAAGCAGACCTGTTAGACAGCAGCACAGTCTAGAGAAAGGCCAGCCCTCTAGGGATCTACAATAAAGTTCTCTGCCACTATCTCACATCTGGATTCTTGTCAAGTTCATCTCCCTGAGCTGTGGTCTCCATATCTGTAAAATAAGGGCATCTATCTAGATGTTCTCAAAGGCTCTACAAGTTCTAAAATTCTTTGAATTCAAAATGAGGGTTGTCAGTACTAATTCTTTTTTTCTTACTCCTATAAAAGATCATTGGATACTCTAAAAAAATTTAAATGGAGTTTCTTCCTCAATTGTCCAATTTTATAAAATAATCTCCAATTTTGTGCTGGAAATCAGGCTGTGAATAACCCACAGAAAACCAGAAATCCACCCATTACGGTTACATTTCCATTTATTCTTTTTTGCCCCTCCTCCTCACTGTTTATCCCAAATCAGAGTTTTGACCACACATTCAATTACAAGTTGTTCAATGATGCCTATCTCTGTTTCCTTACAGAGGAGTATCAGTAAATATTTCCTGCAAAATCCTTGAAAATTTGCAACAAAAATGCTGAAAAAGCTAATCAAACTTTGCAGCTGCTTTCTTTACTAGCCTGCCGTCTCCTCTGTACACAGTAGATGTCTCCTCCTCCACAAACTTGTGCCACGGTGATGAAACAGGAAAGTTATGACCAGATAGCAAAATAGTTATCAAATAGTTTATTTCATCAAAATAAAACCACTCTCCACTCAAACTTTTACCCTCCAGGGAACTGTTCAGGTGCTCATAACTAGTGCCTGACATAATTTTTCAAACCCCTCTAAACCACCAGAACATCACTTTCATCTGGAAAGTATCTTGAACTGCAATTGTAAGAGCTGATGGTGTTTAAACGAACATTACAGGTACTTTGTGAACTCACAAGCTATAGAAATCAATAGGCACCTTGCATAGAGAAGGCCTGAAATTGATTTTTCCAGGAGAGAGTCAATTTGTAACTTTAGGAGAAGCACAGACACCAGGGAGGAGGTTTAAGCATGCTGCAGGCTTAAAAAAAGTTGTGTGGAAATGCTGCACTGCACTGGAGGAGGAAGATCTCAAAGAAAGAGGGTCTAGGTTGGTGGTGTTTTTCAGGAGTGGCTAGAGTCTGATGCTGGGAGGGATTGGGGGTGGGAGGAGACGGGGACGACAGAGAATGAGATAGCTGGATGGCATCACCGACTCGATGAACATGAGATTGAGTGAACTCCGGGAGTTGGTGATGGACAGGGAGACCTGGCCTGCTGTGATTCATGGGGTCGCAAAGAGTCAGACACGACTGAGCGACTGAACTGAAAGCGGAAAAAGTTGAGAAATACTAGGAGACCCTGCCATTCTCTGGGACTTTCAGAATGAGCGCTTTCAAGGGACACAGAAGGTATTTAATAGAATGTTCTGAGGGTCTTGAATTTAAATGCATACTGTTGCTTTTTGAAGGACAAGGGCATCCAGTGGACTCTTTCTCTACAGTTTTATTTTATTTATTATTTATTATTGGAGGCTAATTATTTTACAATATTATATTGGTTGGTTTTGCCATACATTGACATGAATCCGCCCTGGGTGTACATGAGTTCCCCTTCCTGAACCCCTCTTCCTGAACCCCCCTCCCACCTCCCTCCTCCCCTTATCCTCCCTCTGGGTCACCCCCGCCCACCAGCCCTGAGCATCCTGTAACATGCATCGACCCTGAACTGGCGATTCGTTTCACATATGACAAGGTACATGTTTCAATGCCATTCTCCCAAACCATCCCACACTCACCCTCTCCAGTTTTAAAAAATTTGTCTGAAATTATAAAAATAATGTATTTTGTTCTTGAAACTGGCCAAGAGAAGAGATCTTACGTTCTCACCGTCACCAAAAAAGAAGAAAAGTAATTATGTGAGATGATGACAGTGTTTATTAGTTTGACTGTGGTAATCATTTCACAATGAATATGTGTATTAAAATATCATGTTGTGCGTATTGCTGCTGTTGCTGCTAAGTCACTTCAGTCGTGTCCGACTCTGTGCAACCCCGTAGACGGCAGCCCACCAGGCTCCCCCATCCCTGGGATTCTCCAGGCGAGAACACTGGAGTGGGTTGCCATTTCCTTCTCCAATGCGTGAAAGTGAAGTCGCTCAGTCGTGTCCAACTCTTTGCAACCCCATGGACTGTAGCCTACCAGGCTCTTCCGTCCATGGGACTTTCCAGGCAAGAGTACTGGAGTGGGTCGCCAGTGCCTTCTCCAGTTGTGCACATTAAACATATATAATTTTTATTTATCAAGAAAGTAAAAAATTCTCTAAAAATTAATCTGTTCACTCAATATAGGAGTCTAAGCATCATTCGCTTCTTTGGTGGCTCAAATGGTAAAGAATCTGCCTGCAATGCAGGAGACCTGGGTTCGATCTCTGAGCTGGGAAGATCCCCTGGAGAAGGAAATGGTAACCCACTCCAGTACTCTTGCCTGGAAAAATCCCATGGACAGAGGAGCCTGGTAGGCTACAGTCCATAGGGTCACAAAGAATTGGACAAAACTGAGTGACTTCACTTTAACTTTCAAGCATCATTCAGTGTTCAGTGCTCTTCTAGGCTCTTCTGTGGATGACAGGAAGGAATTGATAAATTTCAAACAAAATGTATCCCCCCAATAAATCTGACTTCCCTATGTAACCAGAGAATCTCATTCTCCAAACAGCTATTGCTTTCTCCCTTTGCCTGAGTGTTCCTTTATCTTCTCCCTACTGTTTTATACTTTGTACTAAGTTCTACTTTAGTCAAGAGATAAATAATACAGAGGCTAAACATTGTTATAAAGTTTTACCTATTTTAATCCTAAATCCTTCTAACAGTGATGATGGAGAATTCATGAAAACCAAACAATTTTTTGAATTCTTGGCGGTTGGGGAGAGGAAGTTTAAAGATGGAATTAGAGGGGTCACATTGTATAAATGTCAGTGTGAATTTTAAAAGGTTGTTTTGGTGAGCTAAAAAAAAAAAAAAAAAAATCCCCAAACACAAATGCCCTACAAAAATAATGCTAGGAAATACTATCGTGGAAAAGAAAAAACTTCTCTTTTGTGTTGGATAATTTTTACTTTTATTTAAGGAATGCACCTTTAAAAAGAAATTTATACCCATCAGGGTGAACTTAGGGGGCTTTTATTGACCTTTTTTTAGTTTTTCTTTGAACGATACTAACATTTCTAAAAAATAATTTTTAAAATCACATAGTGTTGAATGGACATGGATACGTTAGAAAAGATTTGCCTGTTTCAAAGTCTTCATATGAGCATCTGTCACAAGGAATGCAACTTAAAATGGCTACAAATTCAAGTCTGAACATATCACACTAAATTAAATGATGCTGTTCACATTAATAGCATAGGAGAAGTATATATGTATGTATGTATGCTCAGTCATGTCTGACTCTTTGCAACCCCATGGACCGTAGTCTGCCAAACTCCTCTGTCTATGGGATTTTCCAGGTAAGAATACTAGAGTGGGTTGCTATTTCCTTCTCAAGGGTGTCCAAGGCTTTCATTTCAGATTAGCATTCTTTTAAAAACAAACATCATTTTCTCACCCTGGAAGTGAATGTTTTGGACTCAGGACTGCAAATATTCCACAACTCATTAACCAGTATTAGACGTTCAAAAGAGCTCAAGTGATTTAGATTTCAAAAGGATGGCTCTGCTTCAGAAAGCTGAAGACACACAGGAAATTATTTTCACTTGCTATTTGCTTACCTTAGTTTGGACTCATTTCGGCCTCTCATACTCACTCTGTAGAGATAAACAGGAGTAGACTACTGAGAGTTAATTAACCAAAATGGTATCATGTTTTACTAATTAAGTCTGTTTTGATAAACAGCTGAGGGGCAAATATAAGCCAATCGATACAGATGAAAATTTCAAGAATCGACTATACAACACAATGTAGAGTACAACCTGAGATACAGCCTCAGATGCTTACCAGTAAAATGACTAGAAGTGGATGGATTGACACTATCAACACTGGCAGCGCTGTCACAGCTAAAAACTTCATCATCGGATTCCTGCACAGAGGAGCAGGGTAAGGAGCCATCAATTTCTTCCAACGCCCCCTTGAAAATTCCACTCATCGCTGCAGCAGTGTCACATGTAACTGTAACAAGAATGGGACACAGAATACTGAGACATCTGGCCGCTGACTGCACAGCCAAGGTCTCCAAGTCGTTCTTTGGAGGTGGTGGGGAGGGCTGTAATTTTGGAACCACATCTGCCAGGGTATCATATCCATGCAGAAATAATTCTTTCCATAATGTTTGAAAGTACTTCTACCCTGATTCATTCCTATTTGCAATGAATATTTCTCATTCTGAAAAGAGTATTTTATAAGAAAAAGTCAAAATTAAAAATGTGAAATCAGAGGGCTGCATAAGGAAATATGGTTCAGCGTTTTGAAACGTCAAAACAGGAGTCAAATACATTTATTTGATTTGTTCTAGTAAATCGTGTTCTGTCATTGAGAGAGCCAAGGTTCAGAACGAAATAGATCACTCACTTGCATGCTGTCATACCCAGAGCATACTGATTAGGGCATGTCTATCTTGCTTGGGATTTCTTTTTTTCTCAGGTACAAAGGCAGCTACTTTCCTGGGGCTCTTTGTCCGTCAAAAATCAAATTGGTTGCTAGGAACGGCTGTACCTACAGAATTTAGATGCCTTATCATGTTTCCAGTCAGTTCAGCGGAGCTACAGGGAATTCTGGAATCCTGTACCATGGAGGCTGGCTGAATAAATTTTATGCAGGGTAAATCACAGTCCCTAAATCCTATGCTGGATAAAATATTAATTTGAGCCTCTTCATTCTTTGTATCAACATGGTCAATGAAAGCCAGTCTGAGATAGCCTGATACATTTTTTTTAAATTGTTAATATCAATTTAGATGAGTCATTAGACCCCTTAGAGTAATAATTTCCTCGTAGCCATGAAGTAACTCTGATGATAATCAGTGGTTGCAAACACAAATTCTTACAATGGCAGTTAATTTCAATGAGTAAAGAGGACCAGATATAATAAAATCATCTCAGTTCTCTCATTTTTCTGCTGTTATTTGTAACAAAGGTATCAAGGAATACTTCTCTACCCTAAGAAAAATGATAGCATAGGAACCATAATAAATGATCTCACAACCAAAGAGACAATGGGTAGTAAACAGCGTAAACTGTGGAAAACTGGAGATGCACACACAGGCCAAAGTGGGAAGCCACTACTTAGGTCCAGGTCATTTCACCGCCATGCTCTCCCAATAGAACCCACTCTAAAATCTGGCCAATGCCCCAGTCACATTCAGAAGCAATCCTTTACACTTCACATGCCCCACCTCCTTATTAATTTTGTTTGTAAAAGTAAAATTAAAGGAGTGATTCTTATGTTACATTGTAATGTAAAGCCCCTCTTAGATTGGCTCTATAAGATAGACAACGGTTTAGATCTGTGGCTTAGCAGGATTCACAGAATAAGGATTAAAAATGTTCTTTTCGTTACTAGCCCAACACAATACCTGAAATGCCCTTGCTAGAGACACATAAGTTGGGAGAACAAACTTATTTTACAAAGATGCTTGCACAATACATGCTACCAAGGAGAGGTGGTATCTTAAGCCATCAAACCTCAGCATGGCAATCCTATCTGTAATAAGGAACAAGTCAAAATAGAGTGACTTTCTTAAAAAATCTGGCCACTTTCATTTGCCTCTCAGTGACCTCATGGAGTCTCAATGTTGGTACCTCATGTCAATTTTGGTAGCTGTACTTCTGTGGGGAGTATTTGCTCCAAGTCCTTCCATTGACTAGCTTCCTCTGTTTCTGTATTTTCTGCTTTCTAGTATTCTTAACTGCATACAGTTTTATTTCTGAAATAACATCTATCTTATCATATCTTGAAAACCTCAACACTAAATACCAATTCTCTTGTTCTTTTAATATATTCCAGTTCAGATTGTTGAGTAAGGGAATCTGAGTGTGTTCATTCAGATATTTATGCCATTCTAATAGAAAAGAAATGTGTTTGTTTTCCATACTTTAAGGGGCCATTTATTATTTATTCAATAAATATCTCTTGAGCTTCTACCATGTACCAGTGACTATTTTAGATGCTGCTGCTGCTAAGTCGCTTCAGTCGTGTCCAACTCTGTGCAACCCCATAAACAGCAGCCCACCAGGCTCCCCCGTCCCTGGGATTCTCCAGGCAAGAACACTGCAGTGGGTTGCCATTTCCTTCTCTAATATTTTAGATGCTAGGGAATGCTAAAGTAACCACACAGGAAAAAAAAATCATTCCTCTAACTATGCTCCCCTACTCAGTGTTGTTGGGGAAAGGGTAAATAAACAGATAAGTAAATTAAGTATGATATATGTTCTGTGGAGTTAACTATGAAAAAAGTTAAGTGGTCAAGTGATATGGCTATCAGAAATTTGGCTGTTGGAGAACGCTGCATTTTGAATTAATTGGTGAGCTCATGTTACAGTAAGGAAGGTAAGGAAGCCAGTCAGTCTGACATTTGGGAAAAGAACAGATCAAGCTATAGGAGGCATGTGCCCAAGGTCCTGGTCTGGGCACAGGAGGCAATGAGTTTAGACAAGTGTTGGGGGCTAGATTGTGTAGAGACTGTCAAAACTTTGGATGTTACTCTACATGAGCTAGAGGGCTTAAGTAGTGGAGTGGTAAGATCTCACCTATACTTTAAAAGGACCACTCATTCACCTATCATTTCATCTTTTTATAAAGAGGGCTTATGATAAAGGAGTGGGTTTCACTAGCAGCCGAATTGGTAAAGAATCCGCCTGCAATGCAGAAGACCTCAGTTCGATTTCTGGGTGGGGAAGATCTGCTGGAGAAGGGATAGGCTACCCACTCCAGTATTCTTGGGGGCTTCCTTGGTGGCTCAGTTGGTAAAGAATCTGCCTGCAATGCGGGAGACCTGGGTTCAATCCCTGGGTTGGGAAGATCCCCTGGTGAAGGGAAAGGCTACCCACTCCAGTATTCTGGCCCAGAGAACTCCTTGGACTGTATATCCATGGGGTCGCAAGGAGTCAGACATGACTGAGAAACTTTCACTTTCACTTCATTTATGACAAAGGAAAGGTAAATCTGATGGGGAAATGGAGAAGTCTAGAATTATGGAGGACTTAGCAGCTCAGATGCAATAGTTAAAATCAGAACCTGATAAGTCAGAGGGCTTAAGAGATTTCTTCTGGGGGAAAAGAATTTAGAAAGAGATCAGAAGGGTGAGGAAGGTCAAAGTGCTTCCCAAAGCAACGTGGTTACTTAATTTTACCTACAATCATCTGTGGTATCTAAATCTAACAAATGTTTGATGATAATGGGAGCCACCTTACCTGTTAGGTTTCAAATAGGACCAATTCTGATATATCCGAGCACTTTGTGATACTGCTTTGGCAAATAAAATTAACAATGAAAATGTAAACTTTCTTTCATTATTCTAAAGGAATACTTTTAATTTGGTAGAGAAGAGCCATTATATGGATGGTAACCATTATCAAAGATTTACCTATTGATGGGAAAATGGAGGCAAATAGTTGATAACTATTTTATCCACCACTTTCCCCAAGGTTACTCATTCAAGATTTTTTTCAAAGTAAAATCCATAATTACTACTTGTTACTGCAAGGATTATAGGACTCTGGCTTGGAGTTGACCCTGTTTGAAGGCCATTGGTTGGAGAATCTCTCTTATCGGTAAGCAAATTATGGAGATTTTAAAAGAACTGAAGAAAACCTCCTAAAAACTGAGAGCTGTTGATGGATTTTTTAAAATGTTGATGTACTCTGTTTATTAGTTATAGGAAACTATTTGGAAGTTTTTCTTTAATTGGTATGAAATCAATGTAAATAATTTGTGTGGATTTGCTCACATTTTTACTTTTAGTTCTAGTGACCTTGAAGAAAGTTGAACAGTCATTACGGAGAAAATGAACCATGTAATTAGATAGCTCAGTAAATACGAAGAAAGGGTGGGAAAAAATGTCTCAAAGCAAAAGAAATACTTGGAGAGAGAGAAGAAAAGAGATTCATCCTACTTTGTGTTTGCCATTTTGATTCTACTGTAGTGTGCTATAGTTGTAGTACTAAAATTGCAATGTTACAATTATTTCCATGGCAACAGACAGTGAGATCATGCAGGAGAAGTTAAATTGTGAGAGAAATTAAGATGCTACCCCCATTCAGATGCCTGCAGTAATAGGTGGGAAGGGAGAACAAAGTTATTATAAATATCTTTGATTGAATTTGTCCCAGCCACATAGCCCAGGGAGAGCAATTCTAAATAATATTAAGTCACCCTATAACTCAGAATGCTCTTTTGAGAGTACATGGCTGGAAGAAACTGTTAGCAAACAGAGCGGAGTATGAATGACTTGACTTATATTTTCTAGCACCTAAACAATTACATTATTTGTTAGAAGTCAAAGGTTTTAAAAGTCTAATTCAGGGTCCCCTAACAAGGTCATATGTGTCCTAGGTCCAAAAAAAAAAAAAAATGGAGTTAATTTAGGTTTTCTTTATCTGACTTAGAGGAATGCAGTATTGTTACTGATCCTATATCCAACAATTCCTTTTACAGAGGTATATAAAATAATTTCCTTAATACTTTTCATAATATGAAAACAGTTAAAATTTTGTTTGTCAGTCAAACGTAAGAGTCATATTTTAATTAAAATGTTCAAAACAGCTGAATGCGTTTATACAAAACTATACACTCAAATACACTGTCTAGGTTTGTCATAACTTTTCTTCCAAGGAGCAAGTGTCTTTTAATTTCATTGCTGCCGTCACTGTCCACAGTGATTTTGGATTCCAAGAAAATAAAATCTGTCACTATTTCCACTTTTTCCTAGATAGTGTATTAAAAAGCAGAGACATCACTTTGCTGTCAAAGGTCCATACAGTCAAAGCTATGGTTTTTCCAGGAATCATGCATGGATGTGAAAGTTGGACCATAAAGAAGGCTGAGTGCTAAAGAATTGATGCTTTTGAATTGTAGTGTTGGAGAAGACTTTTGAGAGTCCTTTGGACAGTAAGGAGGTCAAACCAGTCAATTTTAAAGGAAATCAGTCCTGAATATTCATTGGAAGGACTGATGCTGTAGCTGAAGCTCCAATACTTTGACCACCTGATTCGAAGAGCCAACTCATTGGAAAAGACCGTGATGCTGGGAAAGATTGAAGTCAGAAGGAGAAGAAGGCGGCAGAGGATGAGATGTTAGATAGCATCGCTGATTCAATGGACATGAGTTTGAGCAAACTCCAGCAGATGGTGAAGGACAGGGAAGCCTAATGTACTGCAGTTCATTGGATCACAGAGTTGGACAAGACTCAGCCTGAATAGCAACAATGCTGGATTCTAAGGTGGTATACAAGATTCCCCACCCTCTAGTGGGCATTCTTTGTATAACCCCAGGGTTGTGAATATGGTGAAATATCACTCGGTCCACGTCATATGGCAAAGGAAATTTGCATATGTAATAGAAAGATTATCTAGGTGGGCCTGACTTAATCACATAAAATTGAGATTCTCTCTGGTCAACTTTGAAGATGGAAGGGGTCATGTGACAAGGAATATGTGCAGCCTCTAGATGCTAAGAGCGGCTCTAGCCACAGCAAGGGAGGAAGCAGGGACCCTATAACCACAAGGAACTGAATTCTGCCAAGGAGCTTTGAAGTAGATTTTCTCCCAAAGTGACCAAACAAGAATTCAACTGAGCTGACCCTGAGTTCCGCCTTATGAGACATTAGGCTAAGAATTTAGCCACACTCTGTCAGACTTCTGATCTACAGCTGCTGCTGCTGCTGCTGCTGCGTCACTTCAGTCGTGTCCGACTCTGTGTGACCCCATAGACAGAAGCCCACCAGGGTCCCCCGTCCCTGGGATTCTCCAGGCACTATATGCTAAAAGCAGGCATTGTTTTAAATTATTAAATTTGTGGTAATTTGTTGTAAGGCAATAGAAAAAAAAGAAAACATATGTCAACATTTTTAACTTTGTTGTATACATATGAGGTAAGCATTGTTATTAATATCATTTTCAGATTAAAAACTAAAGTACAAAGAGGTTAGATAATGAACCAAGGTCATAACTAGTCTTACAGGCAGCATTCCAACCTAGGCGTTTTGGCACTTGAAATCATATTTTAATCGTTACACTCTTCTTTGATTCTTAATGGTATCTTACTGCTTAAATTGTTTTTGCAATTTCACTATCTCATACAGTACTAATTTAGCCAGCTGATATCCAATGAGTTAATTGCAGCTAATATGGAAAAATAGGAAGAAAAAAGGAATTTTTTAATCCCCTAATGAGGAATAGTATTTAGGAAGCCATTAAAAACCTTGGGGATTACTTTGCCCTTTCCATTCTTAGTTTATTAACAGAAAAGGATGACTAGCAATAGCAACTGAAATTGCATACGATTCATGATTATGCCTTAAATTTTGTGGTGAAAAATGTACTACGTGGATCTATCAGTCTTTACAATATCGTCCAGGTAGATCACTGAATTTCACAGAAAGGGAAACTGAGGCTCAGATAGCTTAAGTAACTTGCCCACATTTACTTAAGTAACTTGCCCACATTTACACAGGCAGTAAGATAGCATGTCTGGGAACTGAATTATTGTCTATATAATGGCAAAGTTTACTATGCATTCCATCAATCATTATGCTATACTATCTAAAGAACTAAAGGTTAGCCAAGGTTATCAGTACAATACCCAGTTTGCACTAGAGGATGCACTAGAAGCAGATGTGCTGACTGGCTGACTGAATCCTCCATTTAGGGGATATATACGTATGCCACTTAACAACAAATGCAAAAATGCAATGTACACCACAGTACAGTCCCCACACACGAGTATATCTGAAGACATATTAGCTATTATCAGTCTTCTTTCTCTGCAGTCTCCCCAGACAATACATCATGTAATTTTTTTTTTTTTTTTACTGCAAGTTTTATTCTACCTTGCTGCGGTAGACTGGGACTTTCACTTGTCCTGTATTATTGCTTACCTTTGCCTTGAGATATACTAAACCCCAGTAAAATAGGTATATTAACTCTTAACACACACCCTCGGTTTCTTTGTAACTGATTCAGTATTGTCACCTGTTCACCAGAATACAAGAAAAATGGCAGAAAGTGGATCTGAAGCATAAGAAAAATAATGCTGAACAATTTAACATTTAATCAGTGTTGCTGAATAACTTCGAATCACAAAAGTGAGTATTTATTAAACAAGAGTATATATATTAGAGATTGATAAAATACATATTACTGTATTTTCTTACACAAACATTAAGATTTATGCTAATAGAAAATTATAATTAATTACATTAATATATAACTTGTCCATTGATTTAATATATGATGGGGTGTGTGTGTGTGCATTCTACTCTTCAGAAACAGAAGAGTAGAATAAAGGAACAGCACAGTGCAGAGAGGACTGTACACAGATGGGATTCCCTGTTAAAGTCAGAGAGAGCTCAAAGGGAGTTTGCACAATAAAAAGTCTGTGATACAAATTTTTTGTGGCTTAATGACATTTATATAACACAAACACTGTCACACTGAAGGGTGCTGACAAAGAAGCACATGAAAGAAAGGGACTATCTTAGCATGTAACGAGTGTCGTCATTGAAAAGGTACAAGGAAAGGGTAAGATGACTATCTGACAAGATCATTCACTTATTTACTCTGAAAGCAAAACAATTTTGGTAAAATTTTGATACATAAAACATAGGTATTATGATAGATGTTGATGACATAAAACAAAGGAAACCCCTTGCCACAGAATTATAACTGAGATAGTTGTAAAAGGTTATAGAGAGGTCAGAGAAGTGACTGGAAGGACCACACTAAAAGCCATGGCAGGGAGTATAAGACAGGCCTGCAGTGGTCTTAAGATTTCTCTTGCTGGTCCTGCTCAGAGTGCGTGATGATCTCTGAATACAGAAGCTTATAATGGAGTCCCTAAACTCAGTTTTCCATTTGACCCTCAGTTCTTGGGAACCTCAGTGGGCAGGTTGGGAGAGTCCACTCAGGGCCCTGTACGGATCCAGACATCACAGTGGCCAAACAATCTAAGGTTTAAGTTTTATGAACTATAAGAAAGGAATTTTAAGACAGCAAAGCAAGAATTTTTTTAAATGACTTTTGAGAACCTTTCCCAATCTTTCTGCCTTAATATGCTGACAGCATCAAAACCAATTTTACCTGGGAGGAACGCTGGGCTGGAAGAAGCACAGGCTGGAATCAAGATTGCTGGGAGAAATATCAATAACTTCAGATATGCAGATGACAGAAAGTGAAGAGGAACTCAAAAGCCTCTTGATGAAAGTGAAAGAGGAGAGTGAAAAAGTTGGCTTGAAGCTCAACATTCAGAAAACAAAGATCATGGCCTCTGGTCCCATCACTTCATGGGAAATAGATGGGGAAAAAGTCAAAACAGTGTCAGACTTTATTTTTTTGGGCTCCGAAATCACTGCAGATGCTGATTGCAGCCATGAAATTAAAAGACTCTTACTCCTTGGAAGGAAAGTTATGACCAACCTTGATAATATATTAAAAAGCAGAGACATTACTTTGCCAACAAAGGTCCGTTTAGTCAAGGCTATGGTTTTTCCCATGGTCATGTATGGATGTGAGAGTTGGACTGTGAAGAAAGCTGACCGCCGAAGAATTGATGCTTTTGAACTGTGGTGTTGGAGAAGACTCTTGAGAGTCCCTCGTACCGCAAGGAGATCCAACCAGTCCATTCTAAGGGAGATCGATCCTGGGTGTTCATTGGAAGGACTGATGCTAAAGCTGAAACTGCAGTACTTTGGCCACCTCATGCGACAAGTTGACTCACTGGAAAAGACTCTGATGCTGGGAAAGGTTGGGGGCGGGAGGAGAAGGGGACGACCGAGGATGAGATGGTTGGATGGCATCACCGACTCTGTGGACATGAGTTTGAGTGAACTCCAGGAGTTGGTGATGGATAGGGAGGCCTGGCGTGCTGTGATTCATGGGGTCGCGGAGAGTTGGACACGACTGAGCGACTGAACTGAACTGAACTGAACTGAATGACTGATGACAAATAATGATTTTCCATGGCTAACCTACCCTGACATAGAAAAGGAAATGAAAGTTTTTGTAAATACATTCAGGAGTCCTGTTTAAGAAGGTGCTTGTTTCATTTATTAAATATATTGTGATAGACCCACAAGATGACAGCAGCTAACTGTATCAACATTAACAAGAAAACAAAACTAGAATGCAGGTTTGACCCTGACAGCAAACTCCCAGAAAATCAAAGAGATTATGACAATAAGTCAAAGTGACCAAGATGACAGGAAACCCAAAGCAGGTCTAAATGGGGAGTTCCGTGCAACTCTAAAATTCCTGTGTTTTTGCACATTAGGGAGCATCTGGTATCCCAGTTTCTTCACCCTCTCCCAAAGTCTTCCTAACTCTTCCTTTCATTCATCCAATATTTAATGCATTATAACTAATACTTAATACAAACCTAGTGTTTGGCTGTTCTTGTTTTGCATAGTTCTTAGTTTCCCACTACAATATCATTGTGAGAATCCTTCTCTGTGCCTTACTTTCTTCACAGGTAAAGTAAGCAGTCTAGGAAGGAATTATCTCTACAGGCCATCTCCACACTTCTAGAATGATGGAAGACTAAAATATTTAAAGGGAATAATGAAAATTAAATGAGTGTTTGCCAAAGGACTTTGTAATCATTATTGTTTAAAGATACAAAATTTTACTTTTACCTAGCGATTTAATATTGTGACAAAAGTGCATGTGAGTCAGGAGAAATGTATCTATAGGAATGTGTTGTGTGCAGTAACTTTTGTTGTACTGGAAGATGATGTGTTAAGCCTTTGATGAACTAAAGTACACAGACCTTCTGGCAATAAATCACATGTCTACAATCTATCTTTTTGGCCATGAGACTAAAATGAATGAATGAAAAAATTGATCTCCCACTAAGTAATTTTCTTTGTGAAGTGTCATCCTTAGAATTAGCATTGACATTTATCAAGGTCATCATAATCTTCCATTAAATGCTTGAAAAGTTACATTGAATCTCTATTCTCAGAGTATGGACATTTAGCGATTTTAAGGTCAAACTATTTAGTCTATTTGTCATCCACTGAGATCTAAACAGTTGACTAAGAAATAGAATGAGTTGCCCAACTGATTCACTGAGATATGTAAAACATTCAAATGTGATCATTACATTGATAAGCAAATCCATTCCTTGCTCCTTGCCTCACAAAATGGTAATTAAAAAATAATAATGCTGCTTTGAATCAATGCCCTTTCTATACTGATATAAAGCTTACACTATACACCAGGTATTAGATATATACCAAGTCAAAAATAAATTCTGATCAAGAATATTTTTGAGTTAGACATGTGCTGTGCTGTGCTTAGTCACTCAGTCATGTTCGACTCCTTGTGAGCCCAATGAACAGTAGTCTGTCAGGCTCCTCTGTCCATGGGGATTTTCCCAAGAAAAGTGAGTGGGTTGCCATTCCCTCCTCCAGGGGATCTTCCCAACCCAGGGATCAAACCCAGGTCTCATGCATTGTGGGTGGATTCTTTACTGTTTGAGCCACCAGAGAAGCCTGAAAATACTGGAGTGGGTAGCCTATCCCTTCTCCAGGGGATCTTCCTGACCCAGGAATTGAGCAGGGGTCTACTGCATTGCAGACAGATTCTTTACCAGTTGAGCTACCAAGGAAGCCCAAATCATGGCCTACCATAGTACAAACACTAACATGATTTTTCATTTGCTTGAATTACTTGAAGTACCTAACACAGTTTGAACAGTGAAACCTGACCTGAGCTCCCTTATCCTAGTGGAATTTCCATTTCTTCTAAATCCCACCCTTCCGTTTCCAGCCATGTAGGGTTATTTGCCAAGGCAGCATATTCTCATTATAGACATAAAGTTGTCTACCTATATTATAGGGGAAACTATTAATATTTCATATTCCTGAATACATTTTGTGAGATTTAAGAGACCTATGTAAACTCACCTATGAATCTGGCAAGCTACTTTAAACAAATAAAAAAGCATAAAGCAGTAAAGAATCACTATTAACAAACACTACTTAGAAATTATCTGTAGCTAAAGTCCATGCCGGAGAAGGCAATGGCACCTTACTCTAGTACTCCTGCCTGGAAAATCCCATGGGTGGAGGAGCCTTGTTGGCTGCAGTCCATGAGGTGGCGAAGAGTCAGACATGACTAGGCGACTTCACTTTCACTTTTCACTTTCATGCATTGGAGAAGGAAATGGCAACCCACTCCAGTGCTCCTGCCTGGAGAATCCCAGGGACAGGGGAGCCTGGTGGGCTGCCGTCTATGGGGTCGCACAGAGTCGGACACGACTGAAGCAACTTAGCAGCAGCAGCAGCAGCAAAGTCCATGCAATGCTTTCTTTTCAGGAACTTGAAATGTACTTGATAATTTTGAATGTGCCTGAAATGAGTTATTTGCACAGGCTGCATAATTCATTTACTAGCCTATCTGATTTGTTAGCATGCTCTTTAATGTCATGTGTTTATGATGAAAGTGCTGCCATTGAAGTGCTTTGTGTGTGTTAATTGATAAAAACTAAGTACTTCCCATTACCCTAACTCTTTTTGAAAAATAACATACTGGCATACCAAATTAATTTAACTTTAAATAATGTATTGCCTACATATTAAATATATTAAAACATGGTTTAAGCTTGTAGTACTTTATTTGCTCCATTGCTAACAATTAATCTAGTAGACTAAGGTTAATATTATTAAAATAAGGTATTATATGTTAAAAGCATTTCAACAAATGGTGAAAGGGAAGATAGAGTTAGGACTCTCATCTGAATTATAATAAAATGCATCCTCCTGCAATGTAGAAGACATAGGAGGCACAGCTTTGATCCCTGGGTCAGGAAGATCCCCTGGAGAAGGAAATGGCTACCTGCTCCAGTATTATTGCCTGGGAAATCCCATGTACAGAGGAGTCTGGCAGGCTACAGTCTATAGGGTCCCAAAGAGTCAGACATGACTGAGCCCACATGCTTCTAATGAGCCAGGAAATATATAGCAGCTTTATGCCGAATTTTCCCTTTCACCAAATATAAAAAAATCATAATGATAATATTTTAGTTTAAAAAATTGCCTAGCATAAAATACCCAAAAAAAAGCAAAAGGTTTCAAATAAAACAAAAAGTATGTATGTGTTTTTATAATCATTCCTATTAAACTTCAAATATATTACCTTAATACTATTGAAAAACAGTTATTAGGTTGTTGAAATATGTAATTTTATATATATATTAGATATATTACAAAGGTAAGGAAATAACTGCATTAACAAAAGATGGCCTGGACATTAAGTTAAAAGACATTTTTAATCCCATATGTCAAAATATGTGTTTAATTCTTTTCACGATCCATAGACTAAACATATATCTCAAGCTTTTCTCTTTTTATGATTGAAATGACTGATACATTAAAAAATGCTTCTTAATTTATTGTCTTGCTCAGTATCCTACTAACTGCTACAAATATAAAGAGAAAAAAGAAAGAAAGTATTCTGTCCAGGAGACAAAGTTGGATATAGTGGTCTCTATTAAAAACCTACATTTGAACCTTTATGTTTACACTAAAGGAAAAGCAAATGGTCTTCCTTTGGCATCACTCACACAGCAGCCTTACATGGGTTTACGTGCCTTGTTTCATCCTTCACTTGGACAGGAACCTCTTAAATGTTTTCTTTCATACTTTTTTTTCTCTCTTGCCTCCACTCCAGTGTGTGCATGCACACATACACACACACATTCTTTTTCACGTAGTCTCTGCAGGAAAAGCTACCATAGTTATCTCATGCAGACGGCTGCCCATGGAGGACAGAAAAGTCTGATTGAGAAAGGGTTTAACTACTTTTCATCCAAAATATGAGAGCCATTAAGTAAATTATAAAAAGCAGCAACAATATACTCTGGTTTTATTCAGAACCTTTCCCTTAGCAATTATTAAAAGGATGATATTTTTAGCCAAAGAAAGCAAAATGCATCTGCAGCAGCTGGTTTCCAAGGAAACAGAATAATTTAAAACCATGTGGAACTCTGCTCTCTAATTTTCATCAATTCCCCTTCATTCTTAGAGGTAGATTTACTTGGAATTTATAATTTTCAAAAAAATGTAGCTGCCGTAACTTATTTTCTTTAACACATTTCAGGAGATGAATATCTGATGCTACATATCACCTTAAATTCCAATCTAAGGGGTGTATTAATTTCTACCATCATTTTGTTTTGAAAAACAAGATCAGAAAAATCCATCAATAATTAGAAACATGGCAGTATTTTAACATCATTTAATTTTTGAACTCCAAAAATAGCTCGAAATAAATTATGCCAGAGTATTTGAGTGGGTCAATATGACATTTAAGTGTGTAAACATATTATTATCTATGCTTGGCACATTTAGATAATTAAAGATAGTTCTCCATTGATTTAGATAATCATTTCATTCAGTAGTTTTTCTCCCCCTCTTTTTTCAATTTTGCAAAATCTGCTATGTTTTTGTCTGTTCTTCAAAGGTAAAATCCGTTTCTCAGCAAACACAACACCAAAAAAAAAAAAAAATCCAAAAACATTGTACACGTCCATTCCTATTAGTTTGTGAATCATTCAAAAGAAGCATTTTTAAAATATATGAACAAGTCATCATTGAAAGACTTATTAATATAATCAACAAGTATTAATTGATGGTCAATGTGTTCAAGTCAGTAGTAACCATTCTTAAAAGGAACTCCATTTTAATGAGGTTTCCCAACCTAAATTGACCTATATTTACAAATTAAAATCACTATAAAATTAAATGTACTTGGAGTAGATTATTTTTCATATGTCTCTGTTATAAGTATGTCATTTAAGTCTATACATTTATCCTAAGGGTACATAAAAGACAATATTAAGTCAGAGAAGGAACTGGTAAAGTAAAATCTTAATTTTTGAACTGCTAAAAATATTGCCCTAGGGGTATTACCAACAATATAAATGCTGTGATGGAATGCTTATATAGATATATTTGATTAATAAAACTACCAATGAAACTTGCCTAATAAATAAGATGCTATTTTTTATAGCAATGTTTAATTCTTCACAAATAGGTTTCTGGACTTTGAAAATGAAAACAGCTCCATACATGTTGATAAATAAAGACAATTATTTAATTATCATGTGAGCTTACAATTTACTAAATAAAATTATATAACTACTTAATAACATGTTCTTTATCAAGAGGAGTGAGTTAAATAAAATACATATAAATCATTCATGCTAAATTAGTGTTTAAAGAGTCAACAACCTCCAAAAATTATTTTCCTAAGCCATTTCTTGTGTTGTAAATATTAAACACCACATGAAATTTTATACTGTATATTCAGAGAAAGCTCCATTTTCTCAGGACCTGTGGAATTTACCGAGCTTTCCTCAGTCTTCCTTTGATTCACAATAACATACACTTGAATAAAAACGAACAATAAAGGACACTCGATGACTCATTTTATCTATTAATTTTGCTCCAGTAACACTTGCTAGAAAGTTATCCAGGATAAAACATGCCTCTGGTGTTTTTATCAGCTAAGGATTTTACATGGAGAAAGAACAGCTCATTGCAAGCTTCCTCAAGTAATGTGAGGGACACACTTTCAAGGAAATGCCTTATGGAATAATTTCTAGATCATAAAATTAATTCAATAAGAACTGAGAAGCATTCTCTTTTGAAGAAAAAGAATGTTTTCCCTCCTCTTTTGCTCTTACCTGTAAATATGGTTTCTGTACTTCGGCTCCGTCAGAACAGACTGAAGAGTTCACGCCTCCCTCTTCTATCCATCAGGCAGCAGCCAACCAATAACAAAAGCCAGATCCTGGCATTCTCCGGCTCATGCTCCCTGTCTGCTTTCATCCCTGTTCCCTCCCACCCCCACTCTTTTAGAGGACAAATCCTTGCAGCTGGGAGAGAGGCAGGGAGTGGGAAAAAAGGAATATGGAGAGGAAAGGAATAAAGAGATGAAAGACATTTCAAAGAACAGTTGCAAACTATGGAAAATATCTGCAGGTGAACTCGACTGAAGTAAAAATGTCTTGCTTTGGCTTTAGGAAAATAGGGCTCGTTAATCAATGCCTTACCCATCTGAAATCAAAGTGAAACACTCAGGGTAGAGCTTAGGGACATTGCCTATTTTTCAGTTCCCACTGATTTTTTTTTTCCAGTGGGGGGAAAAATGATCTTCTCATTGTACGTTTTGATATGTAAATATAAGAGGTTGAGGCTGAACATCAAGATAACATTACGCACATTTAGTTTGCAAAGGGATAAAATGAATCAAGACCCTTTACATTGATGTATAATACTGTTTGCATTTCAACCTTTGTTGGGCACCATTTTCATTTAAAAACAGCTTCTGAGCCTAGTCACAATGAAAAAGATGTTTAATCCCAAGCATTAGAATATTTAAATATTTCAAAGTTATGTGGTTTGCATTACTTCATATTTCTTAAATGCTGGAATCAATTTCTCTATGTGAATAACAGAACATGTTAAAGATTAAAAAGGAATCAGCCATTTTGTTGCCATGTCTCAAAGTGACTAATTGAATTCCAATATTATTCAATTAACCTTGGGCAAAATCATTTCACTTCTGAAGTAAGAAGCGTTAACATGTATATAAGGACATTTGAGGAAAATATCGTCAGACTTCTCTAAGGCAATAAAGCAAATTAGTCCATAGCTTAAAGGAAGTTTGTCTAGAACTGACAAAGAAATTAAACTATATACAGCTTGAACTTTTAACTTACAAAATATCACACAAATTGTGCCTCTTTATGATAAAAAGTGCTACTAACTGAGCTTGCACTAGTGAAGGTCTGGAAATTTTCCACGGGGAGACATAAATTAAACAAGGAATGTTATCTCAACCAAAGCAATGTGCACTTTCTACCTGAGATATTTAAAGGCTTTGCCATTCAATTTCTAAAATTAGTAATGTGTCCTCAGGGAAATAAGACCAAAGAGAGAAAAATAGAGAAGTGATAAGAAAATATTTTTTAACTTCAAGAACAACTGGAATGAAAGCAAGTCACTGGTATTCCTGGTAGTCCAGAATATAACTATGGAAAGGTTTTAGGGGTGTCAATCTGGTTAGGAGCGGAGTGACTGTCACTGAAATTGACTTTAGATAGAATTGCACTGGTTTTACCTTGTGTGCACGGTTATTTGGGTTAGCTTTGGGAGGCTCTGTTAGAGATAAAGGGAAGCTTAAATTATCTCTGATTCCCATTTCAAGTCCTTTCCTGTGGAAGATACTTTCAGAGCTTCTATGTAGGAATAACTAGAGGAATCCCTCAGATAGCAGTTAACTTGGAGGTTGGGGCCCATCTGCATAGGAGGCATTGCAGGAGCATTTATGAAAAATGCAGATCTTCAAGCCACAGGCCAGGCTTCAGGAATCAGCATCTGGGGAGTTTGGGGCCCAGCGTTTTAGCAAGTTCTCCCAGGCGATGCTTATGCCGACCTTGCTATAGGTCATCGATTCAGTACATACGCATTTTTTCTAAACAAACTCTGACCGGAATTTTTTGTTGTTGCTGGATTATAGCCCTGTTATCTCAGAGAGAGGGGGGGAAAGGAGGTTTTGGAGGCAAATATAACAGATTTAGCTTTGACATTTTGAAGTTTTTGAATAATCCAGGTTGAATTATTATCTAGTCAGTTGAAATCATGGTGAGGTCTGGGGTGTAGATTTAATACAGACATCATCTAGGGTTAAACCAGAGCAATGAGAGTGCATGAGTACCCTTAGACAGTGCTTCTCAGAACTGTGGTCCAAGAAACCCATTTATCAGAATTAAAAATGCATCGGAGTTGTGCCACGGTTATGACAAGCAACTATGCGTTTTCATCACCCTCAAAAAGAAACCTCATGCTCATTAGCAATTACTCTCATCTCTTTCCAACCCCTAGTTCTAGGCAGCCATTAATCTATTTTCTATTTCTCTCTATATATAAATTGCCTATTTTAGATATTTTATATAAATGAAATCATATAGTATATAGCCTTTGTGTCTGGTTTCTTTCACTTAGCATAATGTTTTCAAAGTTAATGTCTGTTGTAGCATGAATCAGGACTTCATTCCTTTTTATTGCTGAATACCGTTCCATGTCACATTTTGTTGTTCATTTGTTTGGTGGACATTTGGGTTGTTTCAATTCTGGTTGTTGTGATTATGCCACAGTGAACATTTGTATACAAGTTTATGTATGGACATATATTTTTAGGTATATGTCTAGGAGTGGAATCACCAGGTCATATGATAAGTCTACGTATAACTCTAAAAATATAATTAAAAATGCACACTAACAGACTACTCTATACTTACTAAATCAGAATCTCTGAAGTGGGGCTTAGGAAACTCCATTTTAATGAATTTCCCAGCTACCTTTCCTTTTATCCTAAAGTTTGAAAACTCTCACTCTGGAAAGAGAAGTAGATTGAGAATGACACTCTGGGTATTAAAGAACAACCAGAGGTAGTGGAATGAAGAAAAGATGCTTGGAGAAGGGGAACAGGAACAGTCATCCAGGAGGGAAACCAAGAGAATGATGGAGCAAAATCCAAAAGAGTAAAGAATTTCGAGATTATGTCTTATCAAGACATAATCTGCCAAGTCTGCCAAGACATGTCTGCCAAGTCTGGGGCCTTGCTGTACGTAGTGCAGTCCACTGAGGTCAGCTTAGGCATCCATTGGATCTTGTGATGATGCAGAATCTCAGATCCATCCCAGTAAACTGAATCATAATCTGCATTTTAACAAGATCCCCAGGTGAGTAATATGCACATTTAAATTTTACTATTCTTTTCATGAGAATATTTTTGACATATAGCACTGTATAAATTTAAGGCATACAGCATGTTAATTTGCTACATTTATATATTGTAATGGGATTGGCATTGTAGATAATTAGCACCTCTAATTATCCTTTCATTTTAGGAGTTGGAATAATTAAGTTGTAATCTCTTAGCAAGTTTGATGTTTATAATACAATATTGTCTATTTTCACTCTTTATACGTAGCTATAGGGCTTATTTACTAATTGCAGGTTGCTACTCTTAAACACGTTTCCTGTCTTTCCACTCCCATACCCTTTGGTAACCACCAGTTCTGTTTTACAAGTTTTACCAGTTCAGTTTTACAAGTTTGACTTTTTAAAAGTCTACATATAAGTAATATCATGCAGCACTTGTCTTTCTGTCTGACTTAAGTTTTAGAAACAAATTTTTCCATTGAAATTTGACTTTTAGTTCTTGGTGAACTGAAAGTAAGCAGTTTCAGGGGAGTGGTTGGGTCAAGAGATAAATGAAAGTGAGTTTAAGAATGAATGGGAAATAAAGAAACAGAGGCAAATTCTGTGCTTTGTATAAACCCAGGGCAAGAGTCTTCTAGCACATTGACCACCAGGCTCTCTCTTCAATTCAAAGACGCTGAATTGAATTTTTTATTTAAAAAACTAAGATCGTGGCATCTGGTTCCATGACTTCATGGCAAATAGAAGGAGGAACAGTGACTGATTTTATTTTCTTGGACTCCAAAATCACCGCAGATGGTGACTGCAGCCATGAAATTAAAATATTCTTGATCCTTGGAAGGAAAGCTATAACAAACCTAGACAGCATATTAAAAAGCAGAGACATCACTTTGCCAACAAAGTTCCTTATAATCAAAGATATGGTTTTACCAGCAGTGATGTATGGATATGAGAGTTGGGCCATAAAAAAGGCTGAGCACCAAAGAATTGATGCTTTCTAATTGTAGTGCTGGAGAAGACTCTTGAGAGTCCCTTGGACAGTAAGGAGATCAAATCAGTCAATCCTAAAGGAAATAAGTCCTGAATATTCATTGGAAGGACTAATGCTGAAGCTCCAAGACTTTGGCCACCTGTTGGCAAGAGCTGACTCATTGGATAAGACCCTGATGCTGCGAAATATTGAAGGCAAAAGAAGAAGGGGGCAGCAGAGGTTGAGATGGTTAGATAGAATCACCGACTCAATGGACATGAATTTGAGTACACTCCAGGGGACAGTGGAGGACAGAGGAGCCTGGCATGCTGCAAGTCCATTGGGTCTCAAAGAGTCAGACATGAATAAGCAACTGAACAACAATAACACAAACAAGTGGCCTTCCTCGCGACTGCATGTCTCTGCCTAGACCACTGAGCAGACAAAAGTGATGAGAGTAATAAGGCTGATGGTGATAGAGAAGATGTTTTCCTAAGGAAGAGTGGCAGTGGGACCCTTGATCACCGTGGGAATTCAGTTACGTGCTGTCAGAAGCAGAGGTAACAGAACTGAGGGTAGTCTGAGTGACTTTAAAAATCTTTCCTGAGATGTAAATATTACGAAAACTCTAAAGGTTAAATACCATTATTAAATAATTTAAGAATTCTTAAAAAGCTGGATAATGAAGATAAGCCAAAAGAGTAAAAGAATTGGGAAAATTTACGGAAGTCTCAAAATTAGAGCAATTTATAACAGGAAAGGACTTCGATGTTTAGTCTTAACTGGGTGACGTTTTCCTCAACTGAGCAACAGAGGTAAGGTAAGGTTTTAGGATCATGCAAATGAACACTGTGGAAATAGATGAGGCTTGGCACAGACCAAATAAGTAAATAAAAATTAACCATGTTGAACTGGGCTTCCCAGGTGGTGGTAGTGATAAAGAATCCGCCTGCCGATTCAGGAGATGTAAGAGCTTGGCATTCAATCCCTGGGTTGGGAATATCCTCTGGATGGCACCCCACTCCAGTATTCTTGCCTGAAAAGTTCCATGGGCAGAGGAGCCTGGTGGGCTACAGTCCATGCTGCCACAAAAATCAAACATAATTGAGCACACACACCACCATACTTAACTAGAGACTATCTTAATAAAACTTATATTTTGAAAGTGAAGGACTTGTGAAGTGAATGGAATCGGGAGGCTCTTAAGGTGTGGTAGTTCAAATGCATCCACAGTTATGTAGTTTAGAAGCAAGAAGACCCCTACAAGGAACCAGATTGTCAAAGATAAAAGACTTTCAATGTATTAATGTAAGCTGAAGGATCCGTAGAACTATTTCATATCTCTAGTATCATAAGCATATCAAGGGATTAAAAATATAGAAAATCATTTTTTCATTCCAATCTTCACTATGGATTTCATTAAAGGATTCTTAAATTGCCTTTTGAAATTGAGATTCAGAAGCATCAAATCAAAAGGTAATAAAGAATACTAAGACTACTCTAGAGCTAGATGAGCCACAGAAAAGAATGGATCAGCAAGACTTGTTGGCAACTACCCAAAGGCTTATAAGAACTCAAGGGTAAAATTTGGTGCAACTGGCCAAAGTATTTTACATGTTGTTATAAATTACCTTGGTGCCAGGAGACCATCAGTGTGACTTCTACCCATGTGAGAACACCATGATAACCATCAAACAGTAAGAGATCTTCAAAAGTATTTAATAAAAAAAACAGATGAAACTAGCTTCATTACTTATGAAATATTAACAATGTACTTCTGAAAGTTTGAATTCACAAATATTTATTGAGAGTTTTGCATGAAAATTATTGTTGTTGGTATTAAAATACTACAGTAAAGAAGGTCATATCTCTGACTTTATGGAGCTCCCATGCCAATGGAGGTAAATTATATCTTATCTATATACATTTATGGTCTACACTATAGAACAGGAGTGCTGAATTAGGCAATGTGTAGAGACCCAAATTAAATAGCAGATGTACTTCCTGCCCTTGAGATGTATCCCAGGAGAATGTATAACAAAGAGGAGGATCACAGATTATAGCAATAACTGGAATAACTATGGGAGCAAAGGTGACAACATATTTTAGTGAGAAAAAAATGTGCCTTGTGATCTCTTTGTTAAAGAGCTTTAAGAGTCTACATTTTTATATGGGTGTTAATTAAAAAAAACATATTTCCCAAAGTATCATAAAATATAGAAGATTGTGAAATATAATGTATCAAAAATAAGGAATTTGCTGAGTGATAAAATGCTCTGGATAAAAATAAAATTGACAACACGGTTTTCTCAGGAATTTATGCTTAAGACAACTACAAACTGGGTTGTTAGTTTTACAATAATTGATATTAATAAAATGTTTTGAAAAACAGTCAAATAATTTGTGCTCTGATTCTACTTACATTGCCTGGAGAGTTCCATAAAAAACAAAACTAAAAAAAAAATTATAGGTCAGCATTAATGAATAATAAAGTAGTGGGTGATTTTCATTAGGGGTAGATATAAAGTTATTTAAATTTAAATATGATGATTTTTGAACATCAGCTGTAACTCAGGAGGAGACATATCATTTTGATTCATGTCACCCAGAATGCCCACAAACCTACCTGTCTTGTAGAAGTATAATAAATAAGAAATTTTTAAAAGAAAAGTGTATTCACATAAAATTTCAGTTTTCCTATCTACACAGTAATTTCTGGTTATCACATATCAAGGAAGAAACAAACAGAAAATATATGGAGAAAGGCAAGTTCAATGATTATTGGAATTAAAAGGTTTCAAGTGAGTTTAACCATGAGATTAGAAAAAACATAATCCAAATTCTTAAAATATTGATGATTGTGGATAACGTAAAGAGAACTGTATTTACCAAATTATAAGGCATCTAGAACACTTGAGAGGGAAATCATTTCATGATCAATAAAAACAATTAATTGCTCTCCTCCCATTGGAGAAGGAAATGGCAACCCACTCCAGTGTTCTCGCCTGGAGAATCCCAGGGACGGCGGAGTCTGGTCGGCTGCCGTCTATGGGGTCGCACAGAGTCGGACACGACTGAAGCGACTTAGCAGCAGCAGCAGCAGCAGCAGCTCTCCTCCCAAACAGTCCACATTTTAATTACCCAACATGTATGAGAAATTCAGTGATTGAGACTGGACTGGTTTCAAAATAATTTGAGGTTTAAACTTTCAGATTTGAAAAATTTATTAGAAGTGCATTTTATTTAATATTTAAATATGCAGAGCATAGCACAGTGATTGGCAAATAATGTGTTCAATAAACATGGGAAAGTATCAATCCATAGCAAGAGAGGAATGGAGTTGGGAGAAAATGTTAAGAGAAAGGGAAGAAAACAAAAAGGAATGAGAGAGAGAGCATATGCAAATCATGATAAACGATGATAAGTTGATCTTGTCATTGTTGGTTATCCTCTAGAATAAGAATTTCAAACTCTGTGAGAAAGCCAACTTCTAGAATAAGGAGGTGAAATAAAGATCCTAGAAATAAACAAAAAGTAGCAACCTTGTGAACCAGACCTGAGACCACTGTCTTCTTTAGGATTCATCTTGCTAGCAGTTCTCTGTCCAGGATGTTCTGGACAGAAGAATGAAAGTAGAGGAAAGTAAAATATTGCCAAACTCCTTAATAGGAAGCAATTTGGCAGGTAATTGGAAGAGAGGGCCCAGCTAACATGGAAATATGCAGTACATCTTTAAGTTCCCTGCTGATTTTTTGGTTAGCTATCGGAGCCAAGAAGTTGAAAGGATGCTTGCATTTACGGCTGGTGAAGACTACAGAGAAAGTCTTTACTAAAGTGTGAGTTGGCTTTCCCCCAAACATTACATTACCCTTGAATGGAAAATTGATCGGATGACATATGGTGATAACATCTGCCACCCATGGATAAAGCCGTGGTGCCATGTGGGTGGTAATGGAAGCTGTAATAGTGAGGGTGGAGAATTTAATGACAGTATGTAACACTGACAAAAGTAACAGCAATCTGAAAGGAACAATTGCTGTAAATCTTAGAGAAGTGTCCTAAAGGATGATGCATCCTGTTCTTCCAGTCATCTCAGAGGGAATGATAGATATGAAAGATGCTTTGTCATTTTATTACCTCCAACTTGATCTCTGTTACAACCCCCTGGGAGGCATTTCTCCCAGATAGCATTTGGGTAGGCACTCTTTTCTTATCGGTACATAGATATTTATTACAAATCTGGCATGGTCATAGCAAGAAATCGTAGCACATCAGGGTTATTTATACAAAAGACAAAAATGAGGGTCAAAACATTACTTTTAAAGGTTTCTTTTGTAAAATGTTTATGCTGTAAAAATCACATAATAAAAACATACTATTTTAACCATATTTAATTGGGCTAAAGGCTGCTTTAAAGTGTATTATTTAAATATAAATTTCCTGGAAGCAAAAGAAGAAAAGTAGTAAAATAATTCCTAACGTTTCATAAATGAACTGTGTTCATTTGTTTTGTCCCTCTCATACAGGTAGCTCAGTTGGTAAAGAATCCACCTGCAATGCAGGAGACCCCGGTTCGATTCCTGGGTCTGCAAGGTCCACTGGAGAAGGAACAGGCTACCCACTCCAATATTCTTGGGCTTCCCTGGTGGCTCAGCTGGTAAAGAATCCGCCTGCAATGTGGGAGACCTAGGAAGATCCCCTGGAGAAGGGAAAGGCTACCCACTCCGGTATTCTGGCCTGGAGAATTCCATGAGAGTTCCATGAGGGTCACAAAGAGTCGGACACGACTGATCAACTTCCACTTTCACTTTCCTCATACAGGAAGAAAAGATGTAGTACCTACAACTGCACATTGCAAACAGAAGAGTTTTATTTGCAAAATAGCAAAAAGAACAAGAAAAATCTTGCCATGGTTATATGATAATGTGATGTTGGGCCAAAGTTTCCCATGGAATTTAAATATTTGAATTGGTTCCAGGTGCTTTGAGAGACTTGGCCAGTAAAATATTGTCAGGTGAACTTTCTGTTTCTCAAAATGGCCTTAATATCCTAATGCTGTTTTAAAAAGTATTCTTGATTAGTTCAACGTTTCCTTAAATTTCAAAGAACAACTTTTGGTTTTCCTCTTTCAAGTAAAACAAAGCAGCAGGTGGTTCACCATGCAGCTCTGAACATTAGGCGGACCCTAAACTGACTCCTTAGGGCAATCAGTTAGAACAGATGGAATGCCAGGGCCACTTTTTTTCATCCAATTGAAAATTTTTCATCCACTTTAAAAAAACCCAACTAAAATCACTGCATTTACTTACCACTTACATAGAGTTCTAAAGTGTTTTCATTCTCTTAGTTTTTCTCCCGGTCTCCATTTGCAGGAGCAAAAATGACATCAAGATTTTAAGTTCTGATTGTGGCTCAGACAGTAAAGAATCTGCCAGCAGTGCAAGAGATCCAGGTTTGATCCCTGGGTTGGGACGGTCCCCTGGAGAAGGGAATGGCCACTCCAGAATTCTTGCCTGGAGGATTCCATGGACAGAGGAAACTGATGGGCGACAGTCCAGGGGGTCACATGACTGAGCAACAAAGGCTTTCACTTTTCACTTTCACTCACCAAAGAGGATGCTGTCATGTTGAGATAGGAGGGAATGGCAGGGCACAAACATTAAGAGAATGACACAGCCATGGAGAAAATCAGGACATGGGAAAAACAGGTTAGAACTGACTAGGCTAAAGATGGCGGGAGGCTCAACATCCCATAAGACCTTGAGCCTTCTGTGCTCATCGTAGTATAATACAGTGTATCTAAATGACACACAGGCACTGGGACAGTTCAGAGGCTGACCATAAAGGCCAAAACGTGAGTGGTGGAACAATTCCTGGAAATCCCCACTCCTTCAAAATAGATTCTTCTTTCTACCCATTCAGTTCAGTTCAGTTCAGTCGCAGTCGTGTCTGACTCTCCGCGACCCCATGAATCACAGCACGCCAGGCCTCCCTGTCCATCACCAACTCCTGAAGTTCACTCAAACTCATGTCCACAGAGTCGGTGATGCCATCCAGCCATCTCGTTCTCTGTTGTCCCCTTCTCCTCCTGCTCCCAACCTTTCCCAGAATCAGAGTCTTTTCCAGTGAGTCAACTTGTCGCATGAGGTGGCCAAAGTATTGCAGTTTCAGTTTTAGCATCAGTCCTTCCAATGAACACCCAGGATTGATCTCCTTTAGAATGGACTGGTTGGATCTCCTTGCAGTCCAAGGGACTCTCAAGAGCCTTCTCCAACACCACACTTCAAAAGCATCAGTTCTTCGGCGATCAGCTTTCTTCACAGTCCAACTCTCACATCCATACATGACCACAGGAAAAACCATAGCCTTGACTAGACGGACCTTGGTTGGCAAAGTAATGTCTCTGCTTTTTAATATACTATCAAGGTTCGTCATAATTTTCCTTCCAAGGAGTAAGCGTCTTTTAATTTCATGGCTGCAATCAGCATCTGCAGTGATTTTGGAGCCCAAAAAAATAAAGTCTGACACTGTCTCCACTGTTTTCCCATCTATTTCCCATGAAGTGATGGGACCAGATGCCATGATCTTTGTTTTCTGGATGTTGAGCTTCAAGCCAAACTTTTCACTCTCCTCTTTCACTTTCATCAAGAGGCTTTTGAGTTCCTCTTCACTTTCTGCCATAAAGGTAGTGTCATCTGCATATCTGAGGTTATTGATATTTCTCCCAGCAATCTTGATTCCAGCTTGTGCTTCTTCCAGCCCAGCGTTCCTCATGATGTACTCTGTATATAAGTTAAATAAGCAAGGTGACAATATACAGCCTTGACGCACTCCTTTTCCTATTTGGAACCAGTCTGTTGTTCCATGTCCCGTTCTGACTGTTGCTTCCTGACCTGCATACAGGTTTCTCAAGAGGCAGGTCAGGTGGTCTGGTATTACCATCTCTTTCAGAATTTTCCACAGTTTATTGTGATCCACACAGTCAAAGGCTTTGGCATAGTCAATGAAGCAGAAATAGAGGTTTTTCTGGAACTCTCTTGCTTTCTCCATGATCCAGCGGATGTTGGCAATTTGATCTCTGGTGCCTCTGCCTTTTCTAAAACCTGCTTGAACATCTGGAAGTTCATGGTTCACATATTGCTGAAGCCTGGCTTGGAGAATTTTGAGCATGACTTTACTAGCGTGTGAGATGAGTGCAATTGTGCGGTAGTTTGAGCATTCTTTGGCATTCCCTTTCTTTGGGATTGGAATGAAGACTGGCCTTTTCCAGTCCGGTGGCCACTGCTGAGTTTTCCAAATTTGCTGGCATATTGAGTGCAGCACTTTCACAGCATCATCTTTCAAGATTTGAAATAGCTCAACTGGAATTCCATCACCTCCACTAGCTTTGTTCGTAGTGATGCTTTCTAAGGCCCACTTGACTTCACATTCCAAGATGTCTGGCTCTAGGTCAGTGATCACATTATCGTGACTATCCTGGTCGTGAAGATCTTTTTTGTACAGTTCTTCTGTGTATTCTTGCCACCTCTTCTTAATATCTTCTGCTTCTGTTAGGTCCATACCATTTCTGTCCTTTATCGAGCCCATCTTTGCATGAAATGTTCCCTTGGAATCTCTAATTTTCTAGAAGAGATCTCTTGTTTTTCCTATTCTGTTGTTTTCCTCTATTTCTTTGCATTGATCACTGAGGAAGGCTTTCTTATCTCTCCTTGCTATTCTTTGGAACTCTGCATTCAGATGCTTATATCGTTCCTTTTCTCCTTTGCTTTTCGCTTCTCTTCTTTTCACAGCTATTTGTAAGGCCTCCTCTGACAGCCATTTTGCTTTTTTGCATTTCTTTTCCATGGGGATGGTCTTGGTCCCTGTCTCCTGTACAATGTCATGAACCTCCATCCAGAGTTCATCAGGCACTCTTATCTATCAGATCTAGTCCCTTAAATCTATTTCTCACTTCCACTGTATAATCATATGGGATTTGATTGAGGTCATATCTGAATGGTCTAGTGGTTTTCCCTACTTTCTTCAATTTCAGTCTGAATTTGGCAATTAGGAGTTCATGATCTGAGCCACAGTCAGCTCCTGGTCTTGTTTTTGCTAACTGTATACAGCTTCTCCATCTTTGGCTGCAAAGAATATAATCAATCTGATTTCAGTGTTGACCATCTGGGGATGTCCATGTGTAGAGTCTTCCCTTGTGTTGTTGGAAGAGGGTGTTTGCTATGACCAGTGCATTCTCTTAACAAAACTCTATTAGCCTTTGCCCTGCTTCATTCCATGCTCCAAGGCCAAATTTACCTGTTACTCCAGGTGTTTCTTGACTTCCTACTTTTGCATTCCAGTCCCCTATAATGAAAAGGACATCTTTTGGGGATGTTAGTTCTAAAAGGTCTTGTAGGTCTTCTTAGAACCGTCCAACTTCGGCTTCTTCAGCGTTACTGGTTGGGGCATAGGCCTGGATTACTGTACTATTGAATGGTTTGCCTTGGAAAAGAACAGAAATCTACTCATTAGCATATGAAAATACCTAGCCCATAAAAGCTAACCACTTCAAATTTCTGCACTCTCTCCTTCTGCTATGGAAAGTGTATCTGCCTAGATAAAATTGCTTTCATCTTACTCAGGTTGCTGTTGAATTTTTTCCTACACAAAACCAGAGACCCTTACTTGGCAGCTCCTCCTAGGAAATCTCCTGAGGTGGCACCCCCTTGTCCTCCAATAACATGATTAATATTGTTGTTATTTTATTTTTATTTATTGATAAAGATCTATCTGCAGTTGTGAATTCATTTGAAGCAAATGATTAAGAATAAACATAAGTTTGCGTTTGTGCTCAATCGTTCAGTCATATTCCACTGTTTTTGACCCAATGGACTGAAGACTGCCAGGCTCCTCTGTCTGGGATTTTCCAGGCAAGAATACTGGAATAGGTTGGCATTTCCTTCTCCAGGGGATCTTTCTCATCCAGGGATCAAAACATGAGCTTAGAAAAAGATAAAAATGAGTAGGTAATGTTTTATAATATTTTTCTCACCTAAGTGAAGCAAATAGTAATTGATCATTCAGAGGCATGTATAATTAGCTTTAAAATGTCTCAGCATCCAACCTTTGTTTCCTGAATTTCTCAGGGAAAATTCTTTTAGATTAAGGCACGTACACTCACTTCAAGAAGACAAACAGAAGTTAAACATGTTTGAAGTTCTCTCAGATAAAAGAATTGGATATACCAGTAAAATTGTAGAGAAAACAGGAATAAAGGTTAATTGTTGTCTCATCGTGAGATAAAAACACACCTTAAAATTATGGCAATAGGGTATATGTAAGCAAAGCCCTAGGTCTTTAAAAGTCTCCTGGCCCCTACCTGCATGGATCCCAGGCAAACCCCTTGGCCCTCTTTTTTTTGTAGTTGTTTTCTTTTTATTTTTTAAATTGGAATCCTCTTGTTTTGCCAAACTATCTGGTTCAAACAACTTTGGAAAAGAAATCTTTATCCTATCTCTAAATTCTAGGTCTCCCTTCAGGTTACCCTATTGACTGTGCATGTTGAATATGGGCATTTTATTGATCCTTAGTTCTAGATTCTTTCCTTTTATTATTCCCTTCACTTCCACCAGGAGGGTCCTGATACTATAAATCTGCCCATAGTTTTATGAGACAATACTCCTCATTTTTCTTTATTAATGTTCCTATCTGTGCACCTTCTTCCAACCAAAACAGGATCTTGGATTGGAAATTCTGAGAGTTCCTCTGGAAAACCTGATTAAGAAAATCTTTTTTCTTCAGTCTGCCAAGGCACACATTTTATGAGCTTCCTAGATAATTGGGCCTGAGAAATAACTTTTTTGGCAAAGAGTAAATTGGTCTCAGGCCAATACTGGGTCTCTAGGAAAGATTGCTTAAAAAGGAAATTCCAGGAGAGTTATAATGTGGGAGTGGCCAGTGACCAAACAGGCATGTTTTCCTTTTGAATGCCATTACTAGCATTGAAAAATATGTATTTTTCTGCAGATGAAAACACAGTTATGTCATGACTTCCTCCTGTTTTAAGGCTTCAGGCTCAGATTATGGAAGGAGGAAAAAACTCCATTTTCATGAGATGTTGCCCAGTGTATTCCATCCTCTACTTTAAATTCTGATGTGTGAAACAAACATGCATAGCCAGATAGCTCCCTAGTTACCACGCAGGTGCAGCTGCCGAACATAGCATGATTGCAACGAGTTTTGACACCAGCCATTTGTGCTTGAAGAAGTGTCTGATTTTTTACTTCCCTCACATGGTTTCCCACTCCTGTAGCAAGCGGGGGCTTTTATATAACACCCATTTTGGGTCAAATGACATCCATTTTTGGGAACCCACCAACACAAATGTTAATGATATGCAGATCTGGCCTTTCCTAAGATGGTACTGCATCAGCCAAACTTCATTTCCTGGGGAGGTTGCTAAGACAATTCATAACTCTTGCCAAATTTCATTAATGTGCTGAGTAGACCCAACGTTATCATATGGGTGTTTGTCAGAAGCCAAATCTCTGTACATGCATATTGATCATCTCCTTTTGGTGTATTTTTCCTGACTACTAATTTCCATAAAAATAGAAAGTTTGAGGAGTCTCGACAATGTGTGTTCCCTTTCAACAATATCCATCACAATATTTTTGTGTACTTTCTCACATGAAAGCCAAATAGCTCAGCATTCTCAAGAGATAGTCTCGCATTTTAATGCAGACTCTGGTTCCTCTGTTGGTCTTGGGTCCTCTGTTGTTATAGGTCATAAAATCCACCTCTGTGAAAAGCAGATTTCTTTTCCAAAGTTGGCAAACTGGACACTTCCACCTCTATGTTTCACAAGGTGCATACCTATCCTGGCTGATCATTTGTTGTAGCTTTCACTTGATTTCTGGAATTCGAAGCTCACTGTAACTTTGTAATTATGGAATGTTCTCTCATTTCCCTGCATTTATACATTTTATTTCCTCTGCTCTCTTCCACTGAAAAGCATGGCAATAATCTACTTAGTCGTAGAGCCTTAGACAAGACACTGGCCTGGTCTGCAGCCTTTCCTGTTTCTTTCAGGGAGGTTGAGGCAGTCTTTTTTCCCTTTGCCCATCATCCCCATTATAGAAACGTGCATTGTGTGAAAGTGGTTTCTTTCCTGCCTGACTCATGTATTATTAGATGATGGTTTGTTTCATGTAAATGGGCATACATGACTCTCAAATATTGCTTTAACTCTAACCCATTTTGTGGGGGAAACTTTTGCCAAAACATAAACTCTACTTATGTCTAAATACCAATGTGGAAAATAAAAGTACCTAATTACAGCAATAAAGTACCTTCTTATAAGAAGATTTGGGATATGGAATTACGTACACGTTTTCTGTGGATAGGCATCACCGTTTTTGTTATGGACTGAAAGTTTGTTGTTGTTCAGTAGCTCAGTCATGTCCGACTCTTTGTGACCCCATGGACTGCAGCATGCCAGGATTCCCTGTCCTTCACCATCTCCCAGAGTTTGCTCAAACTCATGTCCATTGTGTCGATGATGCCATCCAACCATCTCATCCTCTGTCTGTCCCTTTTCCTCCTGCCCTCAATCTTCCCAGCATCAGGGTCTTTTCCAATGAGTCTACTCTTCACATCAGCTACCCAGAGCAGACAATCAGATTAAAGATTTACTGAGCATGGCTGTGCTCACCAGAACAAGACCCAGTTTTGCCTACAGCCAGTCCCTCCCATCAGGAAGCAAGAACTACAATCCCACAGCCTCCAGAATGAAAACCACAATCACAGAAAACTAACCAAAATAATCACATGGATCACAGCCTTGTTGTGGTGTAGGTGTGTGGTCCACTGGACAAGGGAATGGCAAACTACCTCAGTATTTTTGCCTCAAGAAGTCCATGAACAGTATGAAAATTCTTGTCTCCCCCAAATTCATATGTTGAAATTTTAACCATTTAATTCAGGAGGTGGGGCCTTTGGAAAGTGATTAGATCATGAAGGTGAAGTCTTCATGAATGGGAATATTTCCCTAATTAAAGACTTCAGAGAGCATCTTGTTCCTTCCACTGGGAAGCAAGAGCTCAGCAGAACCGGAATCGGCTTGTGCCTTGATCTCCAACTTCCTAGTGTCTAGAACTGTGAGAGATAAACTTGTTTATAAGCCACCCCATGTACAGTATTCTATTATACCAGCCTGAATGTACTAATACTTAAACTATAGCCTGTATTAATCTTCAGGTAATATTGTAAAAATTATAGACCAAAAATACTGATGCAAACACTGGACATTCTAGATGGATGGGGTTAAGCCAAAAATTTTATGACCCACTAAATATGTAATTCTGCTACTGCTGCTGCTAAGTCGCTTCAGTTGTGTCCGACTCTGTGTGACCCCATAGACGGCAGCCCACCAGGCTCCCCCATCCCTGGGATTCTCCAGGCAAGAACACTGAAGTGGGTTGCCATTTCCAAATATGTAATGAAGATAAGCTAAAAGTAATTCAAATTCAAAAGTAACAAATAACTTCAAATAAAAATCTCAGACCAAAGACATAAAAAAATATTCTTCACAAAAATTGAAGAAATTTCAAATATGTCTTTGTGCTTATGTGCAGTAGATTTCCAAATCTGCCAAGGTTTTTGAGGTAAATAGAACTTTTGGAGATTTAAAATCACTGAATGGATTCTTAAAGCTCCCAGGAAAAGGACAAACATTCCTACCATTGCCTATGGTCTACCACATTCTGGTCTCTGATACTTCACAGATTTCATCAAATTTCATGCCGATTTTTCCTTAATAGAGGTTCTTATCCATTTGAATTTCCTTTAGTTCTCTCTGCCTCACAGCCTCATCCTCTGTCTATGAATACTTTATTTAACCTCTAACCCCTTTTCCATTACATGCACCAATTTAAAGCTTGTTTATACTTCAGAAAGCACCCAGGAAAATGGCATGAAATTTGATGAAATCTGTGAAGTATGAGAGACCAGATTGTGGTGGACCATAGGCCATGTTAGGAATTCTTGTCCTTTTCCTGGGTGCTTTGAGAATCCATTCAGTGATTTCAACTTTTTGAGTTGTTTTCTCTTACCCTGTCAGTTTATGTCTTGTTTCCCATGGTAGTTTTGTTCTAATGTCTCATATTTGCACTTCCAAGTTCATTTCAGTTCAGTTCAGTTCAGTCGCTCAGTCGTGTCCAACTCTCCGCGACCCCATGAATCACAGCATGCCAGGCCTCCCTGTCCATCACCAACTCATTCAAACTCATGTCCACAGAGTCGGTGATGCCATCCAGCCATCTCATTCTCTGTCGTCCCCTTCTCCTCCCGCCCCCAACCTTTCCCAGCATCAGAGTCTTTTCCAGTGAGTCAACTCGTCGCATGAGGTGGCCAAAGTACTGCAGTTTCAGCTTTAGCATCAGTCCTTCCAATGAACACCCAGGATTGATCTCCTTTAGAATGGACTGGTTGGATCTCCTTGCAGTCCAAGGGAGTCTCAAGAGTCTTCTCCAACACCACACTTCAAAAGCATTAATTCTTTGGTGATCAGCTTTCTTCACAGTCCAACTCTCACATCCATACATGACCACGGGAAAAACCATAGCCTTGACTAGACGGACCTTGGTTGGCAAAGTAATGTCTCTGCTTTTTAATATACTATCAAGGTTCGTCATAACTTTCCTTCCAAGGAGTAAGCGTCTTTTAATTTCATGGCTGCAATCAGCATCTGCAGTGATTTTGGAGCCCAAAAAAATAAAGTCTGACACTGTTTCAACTTTTTCCCCATCTATTTCCCATGAAGTGATGGGACCAGAGGCCATGATCTTTGTTTTCTGAATGTTGAGCTTCAAGCCAACCTTTTCACTCTCCTCTTTCACTTTCATCAAGAGTACTTATTGCTATTTGTGTTTACATATTTGTGTGGTGATTTAGTTAATATCTGTCTCCTCAATTAAATTGTAAGCTCCATGAGGTGAGGGAAGGTATTTGATGTACTCATCATTCAATCCCCAACATTCAGTACAACATAATTAAAGCATGGGATCCAGATCCAAACCCTGATTCCAGTCCTGGCTCTAGAATGAAAACCTCTCTAAGTTTTAGTTTCTTCTTTGGTATTATGGAGTTAGTAATAACACCTTCTTTTTGGAGTTGCTTGTGTGTGTGTGTGTTTAAAGAGACAATATTTATATTTATAATATATATACATATGTATATTTATATAACGGCTTCCTGGTAGCTCATTCAGTAAAGAATCTGCCGCAGTGCAGGAGGATGATTCCCTGGAAAAGGAAAATGGCAAACCACTCCAGTATCCTTGTCTGGAAAATCCCATGAACAGAGGAGCTTGGTGGGCTGCAGTCCATGGGGTTGCAAAGAGTCAGGCACTACTGAGCGACTAACACTTTCACACTCATTATAGTGTGTATTTAGTATAGTGCATTTAATAGTAGTAAGTAAATGTTAGGTATTTTAAAAATAAATATTTGCTAAAAGAATATGTAATAAAAACTGATGTAGAGTCCAGTACATATTATTTCACTGCTGATTTAAGTTTATGAATAGTTAATTATAGGAACCCTTGGTAATTTAGTTTTGAGTTTGAAATGCAACCCATGGACATTTCTATCATTCTTCTACCAGATGGAAGGAAACAGATTAGTATGGAGCTTAGTTCTGGAAGCTTCTTAAAGGTCAGAGACTTTTAGTCATCCTTCGGTCTTCACTGTTTAGCACTTGCCAGATGTGTAAAAAAGTGTTCCAAAATATAATTGATAAATAACACTACTTCATGTCGATTTATATTTGGGTCTAAGACCAAATTTATGGTGTTATTTCTATCAATTTATCTCAATTTATAGGAAATGGGAGATTTGTTCAATGAGGGTAGGTTGGTGAAAGGGATTATTTTATTACTACTTCAGTAAACTTTAAAACAAAATCTTCCTAAATTTTGAAATGATGAAATAAAGTCTAAATGCTTACACTCTTTTCTGTCAAAGTTCACAAAAAGGCAGAAACAGCAAACCTCATGAACCCAGACATAATGGGCAGCAAACTGAAAATAAGGCATACGTTGAATATAATGCTTAGTCTGAATACAGATTTCCTTTTTCCAAAAGTGAGAATAAACACTCCTAATAGAAAGAATTTAATAACAGAAATGCTACTCTTAGTCACACAAGTAGTATCTGGTGCATATTAAGCACTCCACGTACCTCCTCTGAGTAAAGGAACAGAATGTGTTTATTCTGACCTCTCTTTTAAAATGTTTAGTTCTTCATGTTGCAGCAGAAGCAAAACAGTAACACAGCTTGAGCAAGTACAGCCCTAAAGAGTAAAACAGCATGAGCATGACAATTTGCACAGTACCAAGGTAAAAGCAGACACCAATAGTGCAGAAAGCATAGATGAAAGTCGCCACCTACTAACTTCTTCTGGAAACATTCAGACAAGCCCACCTAGGGAAAAAGGAAAGAAAAAAAAGAAAGAAAGGAATAAAACGTCTGGTATTAGAAGTGCAAGGCTTGCAAATAAAGATTAACTGATTCCCACCTAGCTGGGGTTTTTTAAATTATTATTATTTTTATAGGGTGGAGAAATAAAGATATGAATTTATATATATAAATCATGTACATGTACACACATTCACCAAGCACACATATTTGTTCTTGAGCTGAGTCAAGATCAGTGGTTTTATCTTTCTTTTAAATTTATTTTATTTGCCATGCTGTGCAGCATATGGGATCTCAATTCCCTGACTAGGAATCAAACCCATGCCTCCTGCATTGGAAAGTGTTAGTCGCTCAGTTGTGTCCGACTCTTTGCAGAAATGCACTCTTAATCACACAAGCAGTATCTGGTGCATCTTAAGCACTCCACGAATCTCATGGACTTTGCTACCCCATGGACTGTAGCCCGCCAGGCTCCTCTGTGCCTGGGATTATTCTGACAGGAATACTGGAGTGGGTTGCCATTTCCTTCTCCGCTGCATTGGAAGGGCAGAGTCTTAAACCCTGGACCACCATGGAAGTCCCAGTGGTGTTTTCTGTTTAGTAATAAGTCTTAGAAAGAAACCGTTTCTGATAAAGGTAATACGAAGGATTGATAAAGCATTCCTTGACCACAATATCCTTATGTATATGTGTGTATCCTAGTGAGAAAGGATAGAATTTTTCTTGCTTTAGTCCTAAACTTGCTGGGTAGGTTTGTAGGTGCAAACAAACCTATGAGGTTTGAACTGGCTATCTAAACAGCTTCGTCAAAGAGAAGCAACCACTTTCTTTATTACTAAAATATTATGGAAAGAGTGTAGAGAGCAAACTGTCAGAGTATCATATTATTTTCTTTCAAAAGCTAGTGTATTCCATAAGCACATGGTGAATATCAACAGAAACTGAAGTCATATATTCATAACCTAACAGGATTTATTGCATTTTGGACTTTGTTAGTTTGCCAGATATGAAAGAATTAAAGAGAAAGGAAACAAAATCAGAGGAAGACAAAAATTGTAAGAATGTGTAGTGCTTAGAATAAACAACTGAAAAGCATATTGATAAAAACCATATGGAAATAACAGCAGGAAGCATAGTTTACTCATAATTGTTCAGTTCAATAAAATATGTTTAAGCATTTTACAGAGTTAAACATGTATTATTTACTCATGCATTCAACTGGCTTGAAAAATCATGGATTATATTTCTGAAAAAGGGAAAGTTTCATTTATAAAACAGAAAATAAACTCCTCATGCTTTTATGCACCAGGACTTTAAACGCATGATCTCATTTAATTACAATGATACATCAAGGTAGATACCATAACCTCTAGGTCATAGGTGGAAAAATGAGATCAGAGAAATTAAATAAATTGCATGAACTAATCCAATAAGGAATAATAACACAGAAATATCTGGTCTCAAGAATATATCACTAACATCTTTGAAAACCTTGAAATCTACAGTCTCTTGTCAGTAAATGACATACACTCAATATTTTGCAGAGATTCCTCCAGCTTTAATCACAGATAAGAAACCTGTGCCGTTTCAGGCTCCATAGAAGTGAATACTGACATCAAAGAACTAAGTCTCCCAGTAAGTTTCTCTTCCTAAGGAAGGTTTTCTTGCTTAGAATTGAAAAGGTAAACACAGATATTCATATCAAGTACTTGGTTAAAGGTGGCTCAGTTCAGTTCAGTCGCTCAGTCGTGTCCGACTCTTTGCAACCCCATGAATCACAGCACGCCAGGCCTCCCTGTCCATCACCAACTCCCGGAGTTCACTCAAACTCATGTCCACCGAGTTGGTGAGGCCATCCAGCCATCTCATTCTCTGCCGTCCCCGTCTCCTCCCACCCCCAATCCCTCCCAGCATCAAAGTCTTTTCCAGTCAGTCAACTCGTCCCATGAGGTGGCCAAAGTATTGGAGCTTCAGCTTCAGCATCAGTCCTTCCAATGAACACCCAGGATTTATCTCCTCTAGAATGGACTGGTTGGCTCTCCTTGCAGTTCAAGGGACTCTCAAGAGTCTTCTCCAGCACCACAGTTCAAAAGCATCAATTCTTCGGCGATCAGCTTTCTTCACAGTCCAACTCTCACATCCATACATGACCACTGGAAAAATCATAGCCTTGACTAGACGGACCTTGGTTGGCAAAGTAATGTCTCTGCTTTTTAATATGCTATCTAGGTTGGTCATAACTTTCCTTCCAAGGAGTAAGCGTCTTTTAATTTCATGGCTGCAATTATTATTATTATTATTTTTAATTTGAAGTAAGAGATAGATGGGCCCCTGGGCCAGGTAGCTGATGATTGTCAAATGGAACAAAACTTCAGTTTTGTCCTCAGTCAGGCAAGAATGATGCTTTTTTCCCTTCCTCCATTGACATGGAAGGAATAAGTAATGGGTGTGTGTGTGTGTGTGTGTGTGTGTGCGGAATTTGTTGCAGCAAAATCAGAAATGAGTGAACAGCCTTTGGCACATATTAGCCAAACAGGCCTATAAGAGTTAAACAACTTGGTTATTCTTTAGCCGTTGCTATTAATACTAACAAACACTGGTAGCTGGACTAGGCCTTCACCAAGCTAATCACTCTCTCTCACAAAGCTAATTCTTCTCCCCCTACACTCTATTGTAGCATTCTGCATATCAGAAAGAAGGTCACAAGCTGATAATTTCAGGAACACAAGACTCGGCTGCTGAGTTGCCTGATGCCAGCTGTGGTTATTCTGAAACTGCAGAAGAAAAAACATGCAAGAACTTCATTAGGATATAAACCACCCCCCTATTCCCAAGAGACAGGGGCACAGTTCTTGAGGTGCTAGCCAGCTGTGTTTCTCTTTTGCTTGGCAAAAATACTAAAGCTAATTGTCTCCATATGTCTGTTTAACATCAGTGGACAGGGAGTCAAGATTTTGGCAACAAAGTTTGAAGAATTATTTCAAAGGAAAATGCTAAAATTGTTTGAGGAAGATTTGGTAACGTCATACCCATTTAAATAAAACATGAGAAAAGTATAATAGGCTCGTATCTTTTTCCAACATATTAGTATCTCAAGCCTTTAGTATCACTGTTTGAGAATATGTTTGATAAAGTTTGTTAAAACTTATTAATAAATAACAGAACACTATTATGTCATTTAAGTGACTATACATACTAAAAATATATTTATTGATATGAAAAGAATTCATAATATGTACTTTATAAGCCAAAGTTTTAGTGTGTGTGTGTTTAGGCAGATGCAAAGAATCTGCCTGCCAATGCAAGAGACATGGGTTCAATCCTTCATATGGGAAGATCCTGGGAGAAGGAAATGGCAACCCATTCCAGTATTCTTGCCTGGAAAATCCCATGGACAGAGGAGCCTGGCAGTATATAGTCCATGGGGTCGCAAAGAGTCAGACACAACTCAGTGACTGAACAGCAACAACAGCAAAAACATCAAAATGTTTGTAATTTTATTTGTGAAGGCAAGGTCATGTCACATAGATTTCACCCCTTTTTCTTTTGCTTATTTGCAAATATTTACATATATTTACATAGTAAATATACATTATCTACAATTACATAATAGATTAGCATAGTACATAATTACTTAAATATCAAAACTTCATGGACATTAAAAGTCCTCTGGTTAAAGCCAAAAGTTCCTTTTATGACTTGGAATCATTTTCAACAAACAGATATGCCATTAGGTTGGAGGAGAAATAAGAAGTTTCTGCCAGGAAACCGAAAGCACCTTCCTGCTAGTGTGTTCTGTTAAAAAAGAAAAACATCAATCCTGACACAAGTGTGGGGTGACATCTAGTGAACTGTTGTTGCAGACAGTTGCCGGGTTATGTCCTCATGGCTCCCTCTCTTGCCTCCTCTCTTTCAGTACACAGTCCTCAATAATTGTTCTTTTACAAAGCGTTCATGTTTCCCCAATACAAAGAAGAAAATATAGATTCATGCATTTAAGAAAGTCCACATTTTATGGAACTTGGCAAGAGAGCTGTTCAGTTTGCCATGTAAATAACACACACTCTTTCCTGTGGAATATAATGGTAGAGCTTCAGACTTTGGATCATGATATATCTAGCAGAAATGGTATGGACTTAACAGAAGCAGAAGATATTAAGAAGAGGTGGCAAGAATACACAGAAGAACTGTACAAAAAAGATCTTCACGAGCAAGATAGTCACGATAACGTGATCACTGACCTAGAGCCAGACATCTTGGAATATGAAGTCAAGTGGGCCTTAGAAAGCATCACTACTAACAAAGCTAGTGGAGGTGATGGAATTCCAGTTGAGCTATTTCAAGTCTTGAAAGATGATGCTGTGAAAGTGCTGCACTCAATATGCCAGCAGATTTGGAAAACTCAGCAGTGGCCACAGGACTGGAAGAGGTCAGTCTTCATTCCAATCCCAAAGAAAGGCAATGCCAAAGAATGCTCAAACTACTGGACAATTGCACTCGTCTCACACGCTAGCAAAGTCATGCTCAAATATCTCCAAGCCAGGCTTCAGCAATATGTGAACCGTGAACTTCCAGATGTTCAAGCAGGTTTTAGAAAAGGCAGAGGCACCAAAGATCAAATTGCCAACATCCGCTGGATCATGGAGAAAGCAAGAGAGTTCCAGGAAAACATCTATTTCTGCTTCATTGACTACGCCAAAGCTTTTGACTGTGTGGATCACAATAAACTGTGGAAAATTATGAAAGAGATGGGAATACCAGACCACCAAACCTGCCTCTTGAGAAACCTGTATGCAGGTCAGGAAGCAACAGTCAGAACTGGACATGAAACAACAGACTGGTTCCAAATAGGAAAAGGTGTACGTCAAGGTTGTATATTGTCACCTTGCTTATTTAACTTATATGCAGAGTACATCATGAGGAACGCTGGGCTGGAAGAAGCACAAGCTGGAATCAAGATTGCTGGGAGAAATATCAATAACCTCAGATATGCAGATGACACTACCCTTATGGCAGAAAGTGAAGAGGAACTCAAAAGCCTCTTGATGAAAGTGAAAGAGGAGAGTGAAAAAGCTGGCTTGAAGCTCAACATTCAGAAAACAAAGATCATGGCATCTGGTACCATCACTTCATGGGAAATAGATGGAAAAACAGTGGAAACAGTGTCAGACTTTGTTTTTTTGGGCTCCAAAATCACTGCAGATGCTGATTGCAGCCATGAAATTAAAAGACGCTTGCTCCTTGGAAGGAAAGTTATGACCAACCTTGATAGTATATTAAAAAGCAGAGACATTACTTTGCCAACCAAGGTCCATCTAGTCAAGGCAATGGTTTTTCCCGTGGTCATGTATGGATGTGAGAGTTGGACTGTGAAGAAGGCTGATCGCTGAAGAATCGATGCTTTTGAACTGTGGTGTTGGAGAAGACTCTTGAGAGTCCCTTATACTGCAAGGAGATCCAACCAGTCCATTCTAAAGGAGATCAATCCTGGATGTTCATTGGAGGGACTGATGCTAAAGCTGAAACTGCAATACTTTGGCCACCTCATGTGATGAGTTGACTCACTGGAAAAGACTCTGATGCTGGGAAAGGTTGGGGGCGGGAGGAGAAGGGGACGACGGAGAATGAGATGGCTGGATGGCATCACCGACTCTGTGGACATGAGTTTGAGTGAACTCTGGGAGTTGGTGATGGACAGGGAGGCCTGGCGTGCTGTGATTCATGGGGTCGCGGAGAGTTGGACACGACTGAGCAACTGAACTGAACTGATATCTAGCTTTTCATCTGTTAGTAGTTAATAAGATGACTCTAATTTTCTAAGGCTTCCCAGGTGGTGCTAGTGGTAAAGAATATGCCTGCCAATGCAGAAGACACAAGAGACACAGGTTTGATCCATGGGACAAGAAGATTACCTGGAGGAGGAAATGGCACCACACTCCAATATTCTTGCTTGGAAAATTGTATAGACAGAAAAGCCTGGCCGGCTATAGTCCATGAGGCCATAAAGAGTCGGACATGACAGAGCAACTGAACACACACGTATTTGCTAAGGCTTAGGATAGGCAGAATGGAGAAAAACTGGCAACCCACTCCAGTGTTCTTGCCTGGAGAATCCCAGGGATGGGGAAACCTGGTGGGCTGCCATCTATGGGGTCACACAGAGTCGGACATGACTGAAGCGACTTAGCAGCAGTAGCAGCAGAAGGATAAGCAGGAAGTCAGTGAAGCCAGTGTCTGCAGTCAATCAACAGGTTACAGACCAACTCACCCCCCACCAACAAGCTTGAAGTTTGGAGAACAGACAACTATCCCTGTGGATGGGGCAACAGAGGCAAAACCAAATACCTTGGTCCTTGGGTTCAAGACAGATAAGTTAGTGATCAGCACTGAAGCTCAAGACTGGACTAGCATGACCTGTAACTTAATGCTAAGCTATATATTAGTGAAATGGAAACTGTGGTCTAAAGTCAAGATTGCTCCTACAGAACTGGGTAGACAGTGGCCAAGTGGTCTTGTCAATGGGGAAAAATACTGCAGGCAGAACTTGGTATTATATGAAATAGTCCTCTGTAATGTTCTTACATAATCCTGTGGTAACTTTACACCTTAATTTGAAAGTTATCAAGATATGATTTAAAGACTTTCCATGGGGTAAATTATTAAATGTAAGTTTGGGATCATGTCTCTTCCGAGTTTTAGAGAAAACTAAACCATAAGCAGAGATTTAAGCACTGGATATTGTGTGGCATCGTACTCATACTAAAAAAAATGAGATCCACTAAACTACAAAATTTGGAGGGTAGAATTGGGATGGGAAGTGGTGAAAGTGCAAATAGTTGGAGTCACATGACAAAACTTATTGCTGCTGCTAAGTCACTTCAGTCGTGTTAGACTCTGTGTGACCCCATAGACAGCAACCCACCAGGCTCCCCTCTCCCTGGGATTCTCCAGGCAAGAACACTGGAGTGGGTTGCCATTTCCTTCTCCAATGCATGAAAGTGAAAAGTGAAAGTGAAGTCGCTCAGTCTTGTCCGACTCTTAATGACACCATAGACTGCAGCCTAGCAGGCTCCTCCATCCATGGGATTTTCCAGGCAAGAGTACTGGAGTGGGGTGTCAATGCCTTCCCCGACAAAACTTACTACTCACCTTTAAAAAGTGTTATCACACGTTATCAATATTTGCCCTAAAACATGGAGTTGGGGCTTCTCTGGTGGCTAAGTGGTAAAAAATATCTGCCTACCAATGTGGGAGACAGGGGTTTGATCCCTGGTCCAGTAATATCCCACATGCCACAGAGTAACTAAGTCCATGTGCCAAAACTACCTGAGCCCATGTGCTGCAACTACTGAAGTCTACTTGCCCTAGAGCCCATGCTCTGCAACAAGAGGGTCACCACAATGAGAAGCCTGCACATCACAACTAGAAAGTAGCTCCTCCACCCTCCAGCCCCAGTGAAACTACAGAAAAGCCCGTGGTGCAACTGATGACCCAGCTCAGCCAAAAATAAAATAAATAATTTTTTAAAAAGCCATGAGGTTGCCTGAAGATTCTATTACACTGGAAATTCAGATTCTAGTCAATAAATATCAAGAGTAGAATAAACAGCTTTCATACTGGAATAAAAATAAAGGCAGTAAACCATTATACTCAAAATCTGGAGATTAAATAAAATTGCCTCAAATCAAATTGAAGGTACTAGTATGTACCCATTAAACTAGAAAAAGCAATAAAGAGCCATAGGTGACAGGTTAGGGTAAAAAAGAGTACGCTTGTATATTTTAAGTGACATTGTAAATTGGTTCAAATTTTCTATAGAGCCATTTGTGACAAAAGCTATACAATACTTTCTTTTCTTTGACCTAGTAATTGCACTTTAGGAAATATGCTCCCAGAAAATAATCTAAAAGAAAACAAATAATTTATTCCATGTTGTTCATACGAAGCAGTTTATGAAAAGGAAACTTTGAAAATACTAACTCAAATGTCCAACAATAAGCGATTGTCCAAGGAAAACGTTTAATACCATGGAACACTTATTAACAGCTTGCCTGTTAAGCTGTATGAACTACCTTAAAATAGGCCCATCTTTATAATAAGTAAGTAAGTGAAGTAAGAAGAAGATATACATATGAAATTTTGTTAAAATCATACAAACATAAATTAATGTGCATGAAGTTCCATCATAAGAGACTTAAATGAGAGAAGGGAGTGAATTCAGTTTTCTTGATATATTACGGACTTCTGCATTTCCATAATTCCAAGATATTTACATAGTTCATATATTTTAATCTCAGATCAGTCTTATGACACAGAGATTATTTATATAATTTTTATTCAAGAAATCTATTTGAGTAGTTTGTCCCCAGTCACACTGATGAACAAGTGATAAAGTGGGATTTGAACTCTGTCTGGGATCCCAAATTCCATAGCTTTTCAGTGTATCATGTAGAACACATTTCCTGAAGTTCTTTTTAAAACACAATACTTTGGCCACCTCATGCGACGAGTTGACTCAATGGAAAAGAGTCTGATGCTAGGAGGGACTGGGGATGGGAGGAGACGGGGACGACAGAGAATGAGATGGCTGGATGGCATCACCGACTCAATGGACGTGAGTTTGCGTGAACTCCGGGAGCTGGTGATGGACAGGGAGGCCTGGCGTGCTGTGATTCATGGGGTCGCAAAGAGTCGGACACGACTGAGCGACTGAACTGAACTGAACTGAACCTCATCACAAAACCCTCCAAGATAGATTGATTGGCTGAATACATTTGAAAAACATGCTAAAATATATCCTCTTGATATTAATTGGCGTAATCTTTTGAAGTTTTAGAGCAATTAAGCCAGTTTACATTTAATTAAAACAGCATTTCCCAATCCTGTGAATTCTGTGTGTCTGTGTGTCTGTATGTGTGTGGTTGTATTTACATGAATACATGACTGAACAGGGCAACTGCTAATAAACCATAGAACTGTAGGTCTGCAGAACACAGTTTGGGAAATACTGATTTAAAGTCTTGTGTTCACTAGACATATTCTTTTGAAGTATTAAAACTTAAAATATTAAAATTTATAAAAGTTGGTTATCTCTACTGTGTAAACCTCTAACTGTAGGCTCTCACAGGATTAAATGTAAATTAGGGAATTATTCAGAGCTTCAATGGAAATAAACATATATCCATATTTTCTTCCTGCCATAAAGCGATAAGTGGCAACTCTAAATATTGGCACAGAAAATTACCAAAGATTCCCGGAGGTTAGTTTCCCTTAAAGAAGCAAGTTCACAGCCATTTGTCCTAGTTATCCTATAGATTAGGATAATAAGAATTTTTATGTTCCAAAGGCCCAAATATTATTAATAACTGTCCAAATGGACATTTAGGAAGAAATAGAAAGTGAGGATTCTGAATCCATAAGGTGGCACATACCAGAAATAAACCTGACCCAGCACCTTGGGAGATGATTGAAATACACAAACACTAAGAGTTGTAACCCTCTGAGGTCAAATTTAGTCAGGAATGAAGTTCTGAGCACTGAGCATATATGAGAGGGCTGATGTTTTCCCTAAGCCCAACACTTCAAGGTGTGTGCCAGTGGCCATTCTATTCAGCCTCCCTCTCTGCACCTGACCTACATTTAAAATTTACTTTGACAACCAGCCAGCTCTTAAATTAAACCATCACAGGTGTCACAGATAGATGGCTGCCTTGGGTATTTGGTTAATTCCATAATCTCCATCAGCCTTTCATGGCTCTGCAAACAAACATATGCTCTAGGTAAAACTAGGAGAAGGCAATGGCACCCCAGTCCAGTACTCTTGCCTGGAAAATCCCATGGGTGGAGGAGTCTAGTAGGCTGCAGTCCTTGGCGTAGCATAGAGTTGGACACGGCTGAAATGACTTAGCAGTAGCAACTAGGTAAAACTAGTGATTTGTTATGGAAATATAGCTTTAAGACAGGTTTCAAAGGGTTATTCTCCTCCCTTCCAGCCAGAGTTCAGCCTCCCATGTACAACTCTGGTGCTATCTATGGAATGCTCTTATATTTTCTAATAGGTGGACTCTACTGTGATCATCATCCTACAAGATGATGCTGTTAAAGTGCTGAATTCAATATGACAGCAAATCTGGAAAACTCAGCAGTGGCCACAGGACTGGAAAAGGTCAGTTTTCATTCCAATCCCAAAGAAAGGCAATGCCAAAGAATGTTCAAACTACCACACAATTGCACTCATCTCACAAGCTAACAATGTAATGCTCAAAATTCTCCAAGCCAGGCTTCAACAATATGTGAACCATGAACTTCACGATGTTCCAGCTGGGTTTAGAAAAGACAGAGGAACCAGAGATCAAATTTCCAACATCTGATGGATCATTAAAAAAGCAAGAGTCCCAGAAAAACATCTGTTTTATTGACTACGCCAAAGCCTTTGATTGTGTGGATCACAACAAACTGTGGAAAATTCTTCAAGAGATGGGAATACCAGACCACCTAACTTGCCTCCTGAGAAATCTGTATGCAGGTCAGGAAGTAACAGTTAGAACTGAATATGAAACAACAGACTGGTTCCAAATATGGAAAGGAGTACGTCAAGGCTGTATATTGTCACCCTGCTAGTTTAACTTATATGCGGAGTACATCATGAGAGATGCTGGGCTGGAGGAAGCACAGACTGGAATCAAGATTCCCGGGAGATATAGCAATAACCTTAGATATGCAGATGACACCACCATTATGGCCGAAAGCAAAGAAGAACTAAAGAGCCTCTTGATGAAAGTGAAAGAGGAGAGTGAAAAAGTTGGCTTAAAGCTCAACATTCAGAAAACTAAGATCATGGCATCCGGTCCCATCACTTCATGGCAAATAGATGGTGAAACAGTTGAAACAGTGAAAGAGTTTATTTTGGGGGGGCTCCAAAATCACTGCAGATAGTGATTGCAGCCGTGAAATTAAAAGATGCCTGCTCCTTGGAAGGAAGGTTATGATCAACTTAGACAGCATATTAATGAGCAGAGACATTACTTTGCCAACAAAAATCCATCTAGTTAAAGCTATGGTTTTTCCAGCAGTCATGTATGGATATGAGAGTTGGACTTAAAGAAAGCTGAGCGCAGAAGAATTGATGCTTTTGAACTGTGGTGTTGGAGAAGACTCTTGAGAGTCCCTTGGACTGCAAGGAGATCCAACCAGTCCATCCCAAAGGAAATCAGTCCTGAATATTTATTGGAAGGACTGATGCAAAAGCTGAAACTCCAATACTTTGGCCACCTGATGCAAAGAACTGACTCATTTGAAAAGACCGTGATGCTGGGAAACATTGAAAGCAAGGGGAGAAAGGTACGACAGAGGATGAGATGGTTGGATGGCATCATCGACTCAATGGATGTGAGTTTGAGTAGGCTCTGGGAGTTGGTGATAGACAGGAAAACCTGGCGTGCTGCAGTCCATGGGGTCGCAAAGAGTCGGACACAACTGAGCGTCTGAACTGAACTGAACTGCGACCATGACCCTGAGCATGCCCAACAAGTGGTGCTTCCTTCTGTCAGTGTGCTAATCTCTACTGCTTTGGGTCCCCAGAGAAGTGAAGGGACTTTAGTCTTAAAGACAAAAGCCACTTAATCTGAAAACTGTTGTGCTGGTCAGGGAAATAGACACTGATAAGGAATTGTGAACTGATAAGCCTTGGCACTTATGACGCATTTATTAAACCAAGGCTCTTGGTTCACTCCTCAGTACCCAGCACATCACTATGGGACTGAGACGGACATGTCACTCACATATCACTCTTGTCTAGTTACTAATGCTGTACGTCACAGGATGCAGGGCAAGCACTGATATGTGCACTTAGAAGAGCATTCACCCTACTTCTGGACATTTTGTTATTTCCAACCTGTGTCGTCAGTATCACTACATAGAAGTGGACTGGGATAGAATATCTGTGTGCCCACCTTCCAGATCAATTCAATCAGAATTCTTTGTTGGGCACTGGTTTTTGGGTTTTTTTGTTTGTTTGTTTTTTAAGTTTCTCAGATGATCTGGGCTGAGGACAAGTGATATAGAGGGCCATTTTTATTTAACATTTCAAGTGTGCCTTGTTAGGTATTTTGTTATTTAGACATTTCTTAATCTTTGCAGCCATACTGTCAGATTTCAGCCATTTCTGATCTTGTGTGGTTTGTGAGACAAACACAATGTGTGATGAGCCATTATAACATAAAATCTTTTCAGTGGTGAAAATTTTATCTAAGGAAATAGAAACTTTAATTTTCATAAGGAAGATCTGGATGAGTTTGCTGATGATCTATTGGAAATTCCTTGAGCCATTAGGGAAAAAATACTTTAAATGCAGAAAACAAAATGTGATGTAATAATGTAAATGCAGGGAAAGAGATTATTCTGGCAATTTCAGCAGATAATTTTCTTTCTCTAAATTACAATTCCTAAATCCTGATGCATCCATCAAAATAATAATCTAGTAATAGAAAATATATCAATTTTCTTGCATTACTGAAACTTTAACTGAAATTCAGAGACTGCTATGTTATTCTGCACAAAAGAACTTGGAGTTATTAAAAAATTCAGAGAACACAAATTGAATGTTATTACTCTACTTGCCTCTCAGATGTTGGACCATTTACCTACTCAAACAAAGCCTCATTGGCACTTTCTAATCACAAAATAAATACCTTCTTGCTTCCATCAAAGATATAGAACAGTTTCCAGACACTTCGTCTCTGCAGAGTACATGCTTACATACTTCCTTCCTGACTTGTTAAAAAAATATTTATATCAAGCTACCAACATTTATGGTTGATGTGCTGGAATTTTTGTTTAAGATCGGGGATGGTCTTAGGCAAGTTTTTATATTTATCTGAATTTTATTTTCCTCAGCTATAAGATGAGAGTTTGGTCTAACCACATTTTGAGAACTGGTAGCTCATGGAATAATTTTGGCCTGAGGATATGTTTTATTGGACAAAGAGTACCATTTTTGGTTTAATTTTTGGCCACACCTCATGGCATGGGAGATCTTAGTTTCTCCATCAGGGTCTGAACTACAGCCTCTTCAGTGGAAGCTCAGAGTCTTAACCACTGGACCACCAGGGAAGTCTTGGAATAAGAGTATTTTTTTGTGTGTATCAATTGCCAGCATTTAAAAGATGTGATGTTACTGGGCTGCTGCTGCTGCTGCTGTCACTTCAGTCGTGTCCGACTCTGTGTGACCCCATAGATGGCAGCCCACCAGGCTACCCCATCCCTGGGATTCTCCAGGCAAGAACACTGGAGTGGGTTGCTATTTCCTTCTCCAATGTGTGAAAGGGAAAAGTGAAAGTGAAGTCGCTCAGTCGTGTCCGACTCTTATCGACCCCACAGACTGCAGCCCACCAGGCTCCTCCATCCATGGGATTTTCTAGGCAAGAGTACTGGAGTGGCTTGCTGTTGCCTTCTCCGATGTTACTGGGCAGCTATGTGTAAAAGAAAGAAACTAGAAAATTTTCTCATACCATATACAAATACAATCTCAAAACAGACTAAAGACTGAAATATAAGACCTGGAGCATAAAATTCTGATTAAAAAAAAATAGTAAACTCTTTGAGATCAGTTTTAACAATATTTTTTTTTTGGAACTCCGTCTGCAACCAAGGCAAGAAAAGCAAAAATAAACAAATGGGAACTAATTAAAGTTCAGATCTTTTCCGTAGTGAAGGAAGCAATCAACAAAAGGGAAAGGGAATTTCCTCCATTTCTACTCAATGGAAAACGATATTTACAAATGATATGCCTGATAATGGGTTAATATCCAAAATATATAAAGAACACATATGACTCAATATTAAACAAGAAGCTAACCAATTAAAAAGTAGAGGACCTGAATAAGTATTTTTCCAAAGAAGACAAACAGATGGCCAACAGGCATATGAAAAGATGCTCAATATCACTATATATTAGTCAGTTCAGTTCAGTCGCTCAGTCGTGTCCGACTCTTTGTGACCCCATAAATCGCAGCACGCCAGGCCTCCCTGTCCATCACCAACTCCCGGAGTTCACCCAAACTCATGTGCATCAAGTCGGTGATGCCATCCAGCCATCTTATCCTCTGTTTTCCCCTTCTCCTCCTGCCCCCAATCCTTCCCAGCATCAGGGTCTTTTCCAATGAGTCAACTCTTTGCATGAGGTGGCCAAAGTATTGGAGTTTCGGCTTTAGCATCATAAGAAACACTGCGCTGGAAGGAGCACAAGCTGGAATCAAGATTGCCGGGAGAAATATCAATAACCTCAGATATGCAGATGACACCACCCTTATGGCAGAAAGTGAAGAGGAACTAAAAAGCCTCGTGGTGAAAGTTAAAGAGGAGAGTGAAAAAGTTGGCTTAAAGCTCAACATTCAGAAAACTAAGATCATGGCATCTGGTTCCATCACTTCACGGGATATAGATGGAGAAACAGTGGAAACAGTGTCAGACTTTATTTTTTTGAGCTCCAGAACCACTGCAGATGCTGATTGTAGCCATGAAATTAAAAGACACCTACTCCTTGGAAGGAAAGTTATGATCAACTTAGAGAGCATATTAAAAAGCAGAGACATTACTTTGCCAACAAATGTCCATCTAGTCAAGGTTATGGTTTTTCCAGTGGTCCTGTATGGATGTGAGAGTTGGACTGTGAAGAAAGCCAATCGCCAAAGAATTGATGCTTTTGAACTGTGGTGCTGGAGAAGACTCTTGAGAGTCCCTTGGACTGCAAGGAGATCCAACCAGTCCATTCTGGGGGAGATCAATCCTGGGTGTTCATTGGAAGGACTAATGCTGAGGCTGAAACTCCAATACTTTGGCCACCTCATGTGAAGAGTTGACTCATTGGAAAAGACCCTATTGCTGGGAGGGATTGGGGGAAGGATGAGAAGGGGATGACAGAGGATGAGATGGCTGGATGGCATCACCGACTTGATGCACATGAGTTTGGGTGAACTCCAGGAGTTGGTGATGGACAGGAAGGCCTGGCGTGCTGCAATTCAAGGGGTCACAAAGAGTCGGACATGACTGAGCGACTGAACTGAACTGACTGAGTGTTTGTTTTATGTATTGAGGTGCTGCTATGTTGGGTGCATAAATATTTACAGTTGTTATGTCTTCCTCTTGAACTGAACTTTTAATCATTATGTAGTGTCCTTCATTATCTCTTATAATCTTTATTTTAAGGTCTATTTTGTCTAATATGATGATTGTTATTCCAGCTTTTTTTTGCCTCCCATTTGAATGGAATATATTTTTCCATCCTCTCACTTTCAGTCTACATGTATCTCTAGGTCTGAAGTGGGTTTCTTGTAGACAACAAATATATGGGTCTTGTGTTTGAACCCAGGAAGCCAGTCTGTGTCTTTTGGTTGGATTATTTAGACCATTTACATTTAAGGTAATTATTGATATATATGTTCCTATTGCCATTTTCTTAATTGTTTAGGGTTGATTTTGTAGATCTTTTTCTTCTCTTGTGTTTCTTGACTATATAAATAATTTTAACATTTGCTGTAAAACTGGTTTAGTAGTACTGAATTCTCTTAAATTTTGCTTGTCTGAAAAGCTTTTTATATCTCCATCAAGTTTGAATGAGATCCTTGTCAGGTAGAGTAACCTTGGTTATAGATTATTCTCTTTCAGTACTTTCAGTACCATTTCCCTCTGGCCTGGAGAGTTTCTGCTAAAAGATAAGCTATTACATGCATTTATAATAGCCAAAATATGGAAGGAAGTTAAGTGTCCATCAATAAATAAATGGGTAAAGAAGATGTGATGTGTGTGTATATATATATATATATAATAGAATATTAATCCACCTTAAAAAATATTAAATCGTGCCATTTTTGGCAACATGGACAGACCTGGAATGTATTAGGGTTAGTGAAATAAGTCAGAATGAGAAAGAAAAATACTGTATGTTTTCACATATATGTGAAATCTGAAAAACAAAACAAAGAACAAATAAAACAGAAACAGACTCACAGATATAGGGAACAAACTAGTGGTTATCATAGGAGAAAGGGGTGGGGGAAGGGACAGAATATATGAAGGGGATTAAGGGGTACAAACTCTCAATTAAAAATAAATAAAACAACAGGGACATAATATACAGCTCGGGATTATAGTCAATATTTTGTAAAAACCTCATATGGTATATACTTTACAGAAATATCAAATCACTATGATGTACCCCTGAAGCTAATATAATCTTGTAGGTCAGCTTAACTTCAATTACTTTAAGTTTAAAAAATAAAATTAAAATTGGATGTTTATGTAAAAATGCAGTTTTGAATTTTCATGAAGGAATTGGCAGAGCTGGCCTACATGCTCCCTTGGCAATAACTGCCTGCAGCTGAGTCTGCATTGCCTTCTTTGTGCAGGGCTTGTGCTCTTCAAGACATCACAGTCCTGATGCCCACGTCACCCACCACCCAGCTCCAGGGGCACTGGGGATGGTAACCTCATAGTCTCTTAGGTCCCTTTCAGCTCTGAAACCCTATGATTCTCCTTTTCCTAGAAGACCAACACACAGAGCAGGAGACAGTGAGAGGAGGGTGGAAAGAAATAGAACAAGATGAGTAGAAAGGGGACTCTACCCAACACCTCACTGAGTATTGATATATAATGCTCTTGGATAACTGGTTTCATCACTTCAAAATTGTATTTATTTATTTATTTTTTTGCTGTACCCAGAAATTTTATTTATTTTTTATTTTTATTTTCATTGGAGGCTAATTACTTTACAATATTGTAGTGGTTTTTGCCGTACGCTGACATGAATCAGCCATGGGTGTACATGTGTCCCCCATCCTGAAACCTGCTCCCACCTCCCTCCCCATCCCATCCCTCAGGGTCATCCTAGTGCACCAGCCCTGAGTACCCTGTCTCATGCATCGAACCTGGACTTGTGATCTGTTTCACATATGATAATGTACATGTTTCAATGCCATTCTCCCAAATCATCCCACCCTCACCCTCTCCCAGAGTCCAAAAGACTGTTCTATACATCTGTGACTCTTTTGCTGTCTCGTATACAGGGTCATTGTGACCATCTTTCTAAATTCCATATATATGCGTTAGTATGCTGTATTGGTGTTTTTCTTTTTGGCTTACTTCACTCTGATAATAGGCTCCAGTTTCATGCACCTCATTAGAACTGATTCAAATGTATTCTTTTTAATGGCGGAGTAATATTCCATTGTGTGTATATACCACAGCTTTCTTATCCATTCGTCTGCCGATGGACATCTAGGTTGCTTCCATGTCCTCACTATTATAAACAGTGCTGCGATTAACATTGGAGTACACGTGTCTCTTTCAGTTCTGGTTTCCTCAGTGTGTATGCCCAGCAGTGGGATTGCTGGGTCATATGGCAGTTCTATTTCCAGTTGTTTAAGGAATCTCCACATTGTTCTCCATAGTGGCTGTACTAGTTTGCATTCCCACCAACAGTATAAGAGGGTTCCCTTTTCTCCACACCCTCTCCAGCATTTATTGCTTGTAGACTTTTGGATAGCAGCCATTCTGACTGGCATGAAATGGTACCTCATTGTGGTTTTGATTTGCATTTCTCTGATAATGATGATATTGAGCATCTTTTCATGTGTTTGTTAGCCATCTGTATGTCTTCTTTGTAGAAATATCTGTTTATTTCTTTGGCCCATTTTTTGATTGGGTCATTTATTTTTCTGGAATTGAGCTGCAGGAGTTGCTTGTATATTTTTGAGATTAATTCTTTGTCCGTTGCTTCATTTGTTATTATTTTCTCCTATTCTGAAGGCTGTCTTTTCACCTTGCTTATAGTTTCCTTTGCTGTGCAGAAGGTTTTAAGTTTGGTTAGGTCTTATTTCTTTATTTCTGCTTTTATTTCCATTACTCTGGGAGGTGGGTCATAGAGGATCCTGCTGTGATTTGTGTCAGAGAGTGTTTCGCCTATCTTTCCCTCTAGGAGTTTTATAGTTTCTGGTCTTACGTTTAGATCTTTAATCCATTTTGACTTTATTTTTGTGTATGGTGTTAGAAAGTGTTCTAGTTTCATTCTTTTACAAGTGGTTGACCAGTTTTCCCAGCACCACTTGTTAAAGAGACTGTCTTTTTTCTATTGTATATTCTTGCCTCCTTTGTCAAAGATAAGGTGTCCATAGGTGTGTGGGTTTATCCCTGGGCTTTCTATTTTGTTCCATTGATCTATATTTCTGTCTTTGTGCCAGTACCATACTGTCTTGATGACTGTAGCTTTGTAGTATAGCCTGAAGTCCAGCAGGTTGATTCCTCCAGTTCCATTATTCTTTCCAAGATTTCTTTGGCTATTCGAGGTTTTTTGTATTTCCATATAAGCTGTGAAATTATGTGTTCTAGCTCTGTGAAAAATACCGTTGGTAGCTTGATAGGGATTCCATTGAATCTATAGATTGTTTTGGGTCGTATACTCATTTTCACTATATTGATTTTTCCAATCCATGAACACGGTATATTTCTCCATCTATTTGTGTCATCTTTGATTTCTTTCATCAGTGTTTTATACTTTTCTATATATAGATCCTTTGTTTCTTTAGGTAGATTTATTCCTAAGCATTTTGTTCTTTTTGTTGCAATGGTGAAAGGAATTGTTTTCTTAATTTCTCTTTCTGTTTTTTCATTGTTAGTGTATAGGAATGCAAGGGATTTCTGTGTATTAATTTTATATCTTGCAAATTTACTATATTCATTGATTAGCTTTAGTAATTTTCTGGTGGCATCTTTAGGTTTTCCATGTAGAGGATCATGTCATCTGCCTACAGTGAGAGTTTTACTTCTTCTTTTCCAATCTGGATTCTTTTTATTTCTTTTTCTTCTCTGATTGCTGTGGCTAATACTTCCAAAACTATGTTGAATAGTAGTGGTGAGAGTGGGCACCCTTGACTTGTTCCTGACTTTAGGGGAAATGCTTTCAATTTTTCACCATTGAGGATAATGTTTGCTGTGGGTTTGTCATATATGACAAACTTTTATTATGTTGAGGTATGTTCCTTCTCGGAGAAGGCAATGGCAACCCACTCCAGTGTTCTTGCCTGGAGAATCCCAGGAACAGGGGAGCCTGGTGGGCTGCTGTCTATGGGGTCACACAGAGTCAGACACGCCTGATGTGACTTAGCAGTAGCAGCAGCAGCAACAGCATGTTCCTTCTATTCCTACTTTCTGGAGGGTTTTTTTCATAAATGGACATTGAATTCTGTGAAAGGTTTTCTCTTTATCTATTGAGATAATCATACGGTTTTTATCTTTCAGTTTGTTAATGTGGTGTATTACATTGATTGATTTGAGGATGTTAAAGAATCCTTGCATCCCTGGGATAAAGCCCTCTTGGTCATGATGTATGATCTTTCTAATATGTTGTTAGATTCTGTCTGCTAGGATTTTGTTAAGGATTTTTACATCTATGTTCATCAGTGATATTGGCCTGTAGTTTTCTTTTTCTTTTTTTTTTTTTTGTGGCATCTTTGTCTGGTTTTGGTGTTAGGGTGATGGTGGCCTCATAGAATGAGTTTGGAAGTTTACCTTGCTCTGCAATTTTCTAGAAGAGTTTGAGTAGCATTGAGTAGGATAGGTGTTAGCTCTTCTTTAAAGTTTTGGTAAAATTCAGCTGTGAAGCCGTCTGGTCCTGGGCTTTTGTTTGCTGGAAGATTTCTGATTACAGTTTCAATTTCCATGCTTGTGATGGGTCTCTTAAGATTTTCTATTTCTTCCTCATTCAGTTTTGGAAAGTTATACTTTTCTAGGAATTTGTCCATTTCTTCCAAGTTGTCCATTTTATTGGCATATAGTTGCTGATAGTAGTCCCTTATGACCTTTGTATTTCTGTGTTATCTGTTGTGATCTCTCCATTTTCACTTCTAATTTTGTTGATTTGATTCTTCTCCCTTTGTTTCTTGATGAGTCTCGCTAATGGTTTGTCTATTTTGTTTATCTTCTCGAAGAACCAGCTTTTAGCTTTGTTGATTTTTACTATGGTCTCTTTTGTTTCTTTCGCATTTATTTCTGCCCTAATTTTTATGATTTCTTTCCTTCTGCTAACCCTGGGGCTCTTCATTTCTTCCTTTTCTAGTTGCTTTAGATGTAGAGTTAGGTTATCTAGTTGACTTTTTTGTTTCTTGAGATAAGCCTGTATTGCTTTGAACCTTCCCCTTAACACCGCTTTTACAGTGTCCCATAGGCTTTGGGCTGTTGTGTTTTCATTTTCATTTGTTTCTATGTATATTTTTATTTCTTTTTTGATTTCTTCTGTGATTTGTTGGTTATTTAGAAGCGTGCTGTTTAGCCTCCATATGTTGGAATTTTTAATAGTTTTTTTCCTGTAGTTGACATCTAATCTTACTGCATTGTGATCAGAAAAGATGCTTGGAATGATTTAGGTTATTTTGAATTTACCAAGGCTAGATTTATGGCCCAGGATGTGATCTATCCTGGGGAAGGTCCTGTGTGCACTTGAGAAAAAGGTGAAATTCATTATTTTGGGGTGAAATGTCCTATAGATATCAATTCAGTCTAACTGGTCCATTGTATCACTTAAAGTTTGTGTTTCCTTGCTAATTTTCTATTTAGTTGATCTATCCATAGGTGTGAGTGGGGTATTAAAGTCTCCCACTATTATTATGTTATTGTTAATATCCCCTTTAAAACTTGTTAGCATTTGCCTTACATATTGTGGTGCTCCTATGTTGGGTGCATATATATTTATAATTGTTATATCTTCTTCTAGGATTGATCCTTTGATCTTTTAGTGTCCTTCTTTGTCTCTTTTCACCACCTTTATTTCAAAGTCTATTTTATCTGATATGAGTATTGCTATGCTTTCTTTTGGTCTACATTTGTGTGAAATATCTTTTTCCAGTCCTTCACTTTCAGTCTGTATGTGTCCCTTGTTTTGAGGTGGGTCTCTTGTAGACAGCATACATAGGGGTCTTGTTTTTGTATCCATTCAGCCAGTCTTTGTCTTTTGGTTGGGGCATTCAACCCATTTACATTTAAGGTAATTACTGATAAGTATGATCCCGTTGCCATTAACTTTGTTGTTTTGGGTTCAAGTTTATACATCTTTTCTGTGTTTCCTGTCTAGAGAAGATCCTTTAGCATTTGTTGAAGAGCTGATTTGATGGTGCTGAATTCTCTCAGCTTTTGCTTGTCTGTAAAACTTTTTATTTCTCCTTCATATTTGAATGAGATCCTTGCTGGGTACAGTAATCTGGGTTGTAGGTTGTTCTCTTTCATCACTTTAAGTATGTCCTGCCATTCCCTTCTGGCCTGATGAGTTGCTATTCAAAGATCAACTGTTATCCTTATGGAGATCCCCTTTTGGGTTATTTGTTGTTTTTCCTTGCTGCTTTTAATATTTGTTCTTTGTGTTTGATCTTTGTTAATTTGATTAATATGTGTCTTGGGGTGTTTTGCCTTGGGTTTATCCTGTTTGGGACTCTCTGGCTTTCTTGGACTTGGTTGACTATTTCCTTCCCCATTTTAGGGAAGTTTTCAACTATTATCTCCTCAAATATTTTCTCATGGTCTTTCTTTTTGTCTTTTTCTTCTGGGACTCCTATGATTCAAATGTTGGGGCGTTTGACATTGTCCCAGAGGTCTCTGAGGTGGTTCTCACTTCTTTTAATTCTATTTTCCTCTCTGCTTCATTTATTTCCACCATTCTATCTGCTACCTCACTTATCCTATCTTCTGCCCCAGTTATTCTACTGTTGGTTCCGTCCAGAGTCTTTTTGATCTCATTTATTGCATTATTCATTATTGATTGACTGTTTTTTGTTTCTTGGACTGGTTGGATCTCCTTGCAGTCCAAGGGACTCTCAAGAGTCTTCTCCAGCACCACAGTTCAAAACCACCAATTCTTTGGCGATCAGCTTTCTTCACAATCCAACTCTCACATCCGTACATGACCACTGGAAAAACCATAGCCTTGACTAGACGGACCTTGGTTGGCAAAGTAATGTCTCTGCTTTTTAATATACGATCTAGGTTGGTCATAACCTTCCTTCCAAGGAGTATGCGTCTTTTAATTTCATGGCTGCAATCAGTATCCGCAGTGACTTTGGAGCCCACAAAAACAAAGTCTGACACCGTTTCCACTGTTTCCCCATACTGCAAGGAGATCCAACCAGTCCCTTCTAAAGGAGATTGATCCTGGGTGTTCATTGGAAGGACTGATGCTAAAGCTGAAACTCCAATACTTTGGCCACCTCATGTGACGAGTTGACTCACTGGAAAAGACTCTGATGCTGGGAGGGATTGGGGGCAGGAGGAGACGGGGACAACAGAGAATGAGATGGCTGGATGGCATCACTGACTCGATGAACATGAGTTTGGGTGAACTCCGGGAGTTGGTGATGGACAGGGAGGCCTGGCCTGCTGTGATTCATGGGGTCGCAAAGAGTCGGTCACGACTGAGCAACTGAACTGAACTGAAGTCCTTGTTAAACTTTTCTTGCATCTTCTCAATCCTTGTCTCCAGGCTACTTATCTGTAACCCCATTTTGTTTTCAAGATTTTGGATCATTTTTACTATCATTATTCTGAATTCTTTTTCAAGTAGACTCCCTATCTCCTCTTTTGTTTGGTTTGGTGGACATTTATCATGTTCCTTTACCTGCTGAGTATATCTCTGCCTTTTCATCTTGTTTACATTGCTGTATTTGGGATGGTTTTTCTGTATTCTGGCAGTTTGTGGTTCCTCTTTATTGTGGAGGTTCCTCCCTGTGGGTGGGGTTGGACAAGTGGCTTGTCAAGGTTTCCTGGTTAACGAAGCTTGCATCGGTGTTCTGGTGTGAGGAGCTGTATTTCTTCTCTGAAGTGCAACGAAGTGTCCAGTAGTGAGTTTTGAGATGTCTGTGGGTTTCGTGTGACGTTGGCCAGCCTGTATATTAAAGCTCGGTGATAAGTTCTTGTGTTGCTGGAGAATTTGCGTAGTATGACTTGCTCTGGAACTTGTTGGCTCTTGGGTGGTGGTTGGTTTTAGAGTAAGTATAGAGGCTTCTGGATGAGCTCTTATTGATTAATGTTCCCTGGAGTCAGGAGTTCTCTGGTGTTCCCAGGTTTTGGACTTAAGCCTCCTGCCTCTGGTTTTCAGTCTTATTCTTGCAGTAGCCTCAAGACTTCTCTATACATACAGCACCAATGATAAAACATCTAGGTCAATGGAGAAAAATTCTCCACAATAAGGGGCGCCCTGAAAGGTTTGCTGAATTACATGGAGAAGAGAGGAGAGAGGAGGGAGATAGAGGTGACCAGGAGGAGAAGAGGGTGATTCAAAAGGGGAGACAGCAATCTAGCCAGTAATCAATTCCCTATGTGCTCACCACAGTCTCGAACACCCAGAGAGGTTCACAGAGTTACATAGAGAAGAGAAGAGGGAGAGGGAGATGGAGGTGACCAGGAGGAGAAGTTTAGTTCAGTTCAGTCAGTTCAGTCGCTCAGTCATGACCAACTCTTTGCAACCCCATGAATCACAGCACTCCAGGCCTCCCTGTCCATCACCAACTCCCAGATTTCACTCAAACTCATGTCCATCGAGTCGGTGATGCCATCCAGCCATCTCATTCTCTATCGTCCCCTTCTCCTCCTGCCCTCAATCCTTCCCAACATCAGAGTCTTTTCCAGTGAGTCCACTCTTTTCATGAGGTGGCCAAAGTATTGGAGCTTCACCTTTAGCATCAGTCCTTCCATGAACATCCAGGATCAATCTCCTTTAGAATGGACTGGTTGGATCTCCTTGCAGTCCCAGGGACTCTCAAGACTCTTCTCCAGCACCACAGTTCAAAAGCATCAATTCTTCGGCGATCAGCTTTCTTCACAGTCCAACTCTCACATCCATACATGACCATGGGAAAAACCATAGCCTTGACTAGACGGACCTTGGTTGGCAAAGTAATGTCTCTGCTTTTTAATATGCTATCTAGGTTGGTCATAACTTTCCTTCCAAGGAGTAAGCGTCTTTTAATTTCCTGGTTGCAATCAGCATCTGCAGTGATTTTGGAGCCCCCCAAAAATAAAGTCTGACACTGTTTCCACTGTTTCCCCATCTATCTCCCATGAAGTGATGGGACCAGATGCCATGATCTTTGTTTTCTGAATGTTGAGCTTCAAGCCAACCTTTTCACTCTTCTCTTTCACTTTCATCAAGAGACTTTTGAGTTCCTCTTCACTTTCTGCCATAAGAGTGGTGTCATCTGCATATCTGAGGTTATTGATATTTCTCCCGGTAATCTTGATTCCAGCTTGTGCTTCTTCTAGCCCAGCGTTCCTCATGATGTACTCTGCATATAAGTTAAATGAGCAGGGGGACAATATGTAACCTCGACGTACTCCTTTTCCTATTTGGAACCAGTCTGTTGTTTCATGTCCAGTTCTAACTGTTGCTTCCTGACCTGCATACAGGTTTCTCAAGAGGCAGGTCAGGTGGTCTGGTATTCCCATCTCTCAGAATTATCCACAGTTTATTGTGATCCACACAGTCAAAGGCTTTGGCATAGTCAATGAAGCAGAAATAGAGGTTTTTCTGGAACTCTCTTGCTTTCTCCATGATCCAGCGGATGTTGGCAATTTGATCTCTGGTGCCTCTGCCTTTTCTAAAACCTGCTTGAACATCTGGAAGTTCATGGTTCACATATTGCTGAAGCCTGGCTTGGAGAATTTTGAGCATGACTTTACTAGCATGTGAGATGAGTGCAATTGTGCGGTAGTTTGAGCATTCTTTGGCATTGCCTTTCTTTGAGATTGGAATGAAGACTGACCTTTTCCAGTCCTGTGGCCACTGCTGAGTTTTCCAAATTTGCTGGCATATTGAGTGCAGCACTTTCACAGCATCATCTTTCAGGATTTGAAATAGCTCAACTGGAATTCCATCACCTCCACTACCTTTGTTCGTGGTGATGCTTTCTAAGGCCCACTTGACTTCACATTCCAAGAGGTCTGGCTCTAGGTCAGTGATCACATTATCGTGACGATCCTGGTCGTGAAGATCTTTTGTGTACAGTTCTTCTGTGTATTCTTGCCCCCTCTTCTTAACATCTTCTGCTTCTGTTAGGTCCATACCATTTCTGTCCTTTATCGAGCCCATCTTTGCATGAAATGTTCCCTTGGAATCTCTAATTTTCTTGAAGAGATCTCTTGTTTTTCCTATTCTGTTGTTTTCCTCTATTTCTTTGCATTGATCACTGAGGAAGGCTTTCTTATCTCTCCTTGCTATTCTGTGGAACTTTGAATTCAGATGCTTATATCTTTCCTTTTCTCCTTTGCTTTTCGCTTCTCTTCTTTTCACAGCTATTTGTAAGGCCTCCTCTGACAGCCATTTTGCTTTTTTGCATTTCTTTTCCATGGGGATGGTCTTGGTCCCTGTCTCCTGTACAATGTCATGAACCTCCGTCCAGAGTGTATCAGGCACTCTTATCTATCAGATCTAGTCCCTTAAATCTATTTCTCACTTCCACTGTATAATCATAAGGGATTTGATTGAGGTCATATCTGAATGGTCTAGTGGTTTTCCCTAGTTTCTTCAATTTCAGTCTGAATTTGGCAATAAGGAGTTCATGATCTGAGCCACAGTCAGCTCCTGGTCTTGTTTTTGCTAACTGTATACAGCTTTTCCATCTTTGGCTGCAAAGAATATAATCAATCTGATTTTGGTGTTGACCATCTGGGGATGTCCATGCGTAGAGACTTCTCTTGTGTTGTTGGAAGAGGGTGTTTGCTATGACCAGTGCGTTCTCTTGAGAAAACTCTATTAGCCTTTGCCCTGTTTCATTCCGTGCTCCAAGGCCAAATTTGCCTGTTACTCCAGGTGTTTCTTGACTTCCTACTTTTGCATTCCAGTCCCCTATAATGAAAAGGACATCTTTTTTGGGTGTTAGTTCTAAAAGGTCTTGTAGGTCTCATAGAACTGTTCCACTTCGGCTTCTTCAGCGTTACTGGTTGGGGCATAGGCCTGGTTTACTGTAATATTGAATGGTTTGCCTTGGAAACTAACAGAAATCATTCTGTCGTTTTTAAGATTGCATCCACGTACTGCATTTCGGACTCTTTTGTTGACCATGATGGCTACTCCATTTCTTCTAAGGGATTCCTGCCCACAGTAGTAGATATAATGGTCATCTGAGTTAAATTCACCCATTCCAGTCCACTTTAATTCACTGATTCCTAGAATGTCTATGTTCACTCTTGCCATCTCCTGTTTGACCACTTCCAAATTTGCCTTGATTCATGGACCTAACGTTCCACATTCCTATGCAATATTGCTCTTTACAGCACCGGACCTTGCTTCTATCACCAGTCACATCCACAACTGGGCATTGGTTTTGCTTTTGCTCCATCCCTTCATTCCTTCTAGAGTTATTTCTCCACTGATCTCCAGTAGCATACTGGGCACCTACTGACCTGGGGAATTCGTCATTCAGTATCCTATCATTTTGCCCTTTGATACTGTTCATGGGGTTCTCAAGGCAAGTATACTGAAGTGGTTTGCCATTCCCTTCTCCAGTGGACCACATTCGGCTGTGGTCCATGTGATCAGATCGACTAGTTTCCTGTGATTATGATTTTAGTGTTTCTGCCCTCTGATGGCCCCTCGCAATACCGTCTTATTTGGGTTTCTCTTACCTTGGGCATGGGATATCTCTTCACAGCTGCTCCAAGAAAGCGCAGCCACTGCACCTTACCTTGGATGAGGGGGTATCTCCTCAAGGCCGGCCCCCTGACCTTGAACGTGGAGTAGCTCCTCTCGGCCCTCCCGCGCATGTGCAGCCCCCGCCTGTTGGTAGTGGGGCAGCTCCTCTCTGCCACTGGGCCTGGCCTCAGGCGTGGGGTAGCTCCTCTCGGCCGCGCCTCTTTGCCTGGTCGATTGCGCTGGGCCGGCGTCTCTCGCGTCTGCGCCGCCGGGGCCGGCGTCTCTCACAAGAAACAATAAAAGTACTTACACCACCTATGCAGTACAATAAGATGCAACTGGTAAAAGGAAAATACCAAATATAATTAATTCAAAGTTGCAATGAAAGAATATAAAGAACTTTTATTTTCTTGGACAAAGAAAAATGAAAATACTTTCAAATTTTCATTGAGTTATAGCAAATTAAAAGATAATTAAAATGGAACAATTGCATATCAATGTGATGCATGTTTGTTGTTTAGTCACTAATTCATGTCCAACTCTTTGGGACTCCATGGACTATAGCCCACCAGGCTCCTTTGCCCATGGGGTTTCCCAGGAAAGAATATTGGAGTGAATTGCCAGTGATTTGCCATTTCCTTCTCCAATGCTTCTTCCCAATGCAGAGATTGAACCTGAAGCTCCTGAATTGGCAGGCAGATTCTTTACCCCTGAGCCACCAAAGAAGCTCCATGATGCATATACCTGATTATATTTAATCAAAACTATTCCAAGGCAATAAATTTAAAATATTGCAAAAACAAGTAGGAAATGGAGCCCCTCTCTAATTACTTTTGTAGTAGAAGAAATGCTGTTAGATTTTACAGCTTCCTCGATGAACATTTTACTTTGACCCTGACTTCATGGGACCTAGAACTGAAAGTAATTACAATAATTTAGAATACCTCTTTTGAAAGATTTCTCTTCTCATCTAGGTCATAAATTAACCAGAACATGATTTCAGTATGTTATGAGCATTTGAGAGAAAAATGGTCAGCCCTGACATACACTGATAGGAAAAAAAAAAAATCTTGTTCCTGATTTAATTTAAAAATGATAATTGGTTCATTTTTCAAAGGACCTTAATTCTGAAAACATTTTACCATAGCATTTTTGTGTATGTAAAACCTAATGATACCCTAGATAACAAGTTCCCAAATAAAATTACCAACAATTAGATGTTACATACATTGCTTTCAAGTCCACAGTGTTATTAAATTATCATTGCTTTGCAAATTAATACTTGCTTTCATTTTATAAAGTGACCAAGGGGAAAATAGGTTCAAAATGAGTGGAAAACCATGACTATGAATCACCAAAATTTGTGGCTCTTTTTCCCTAGAATCATCTTCTCCTCCATGAAAAGTTTGGTTTATAAGAATAATAAAACATTTTCCCCAGCTTTTTACAGTTTTAAAGACTGATATGCTTACCACAGGATCTCTATTTGTCTAGAAAATTTAGTGGAAATAGCATACTGTCCACTGGATAAAGCATGTTTGATCAATGTGATCCTGCAAATTTACTGCTGATTTATCAAACTACAGTTGTCAACTTATTCAATTCCTTTGGTGGATCAACATTTCCATTACTGAGAAAAAAGGTACACCTCTGAGCTGTATACTATTCTCTGCAGACAGAAAACTGTGGTTGTCATGGCAACTGCTAACCGTGCAGAGTCTGTCATGACCCAGTAACAGTATAATGGAAAACATCTGCTGGGAAATCACAGACGGACTGGCACAAGGTCTTTGGGAGGAAGTATTTGTGAGAATTTAACCTTAAAATATTTCCTCAATTCTGATCTCAGATTCCCCCAATACAAATATTTAAAAAGGTGCTATTCTTGCCAATATCTGCAGCACATAACTTAAAGGAAACACAGAAGTTTTTTTTCATTGTCAACAGCACAACTTTTAAAAAATTAAGTTAGTTTTAAATATGAATTTATTAAAAAACCTTTTCTCCCCACAAAAATGGGACAGGTAATTTTCACGATTTGACCTCAACCAGCAGCATTCAACATAAGTGTGCATCAGAATTATCTTCAGGGCTCCTTATAGCGCAAAGTGCTCAGCCCTGCCCCAAGTTTCTGATTCAGTGAGTGGGGTGGGATCTGAGAACCTGTACTTTTATAGTTTCCAAGTGATGCTGTTGCTGCTGGCCCAAGATCCTTATTTTGAGAACCACAGATCTAAGCAAAGAATCTCAAAGAACTCTAAAAACCTTGCTAGCCATGGAATCATGTGAAGAATAAGAAAAATGTCAGTTTTTATTTATAAAGTTCACTTCAGTTATGGAGACTGCAGGTTTTCATACAGGTTCCTGCCTGAGAAATCGCTTAAAAAAATACAAAAGTCCAGGTCCTATTCCTAGAGATTTTAGTTGCTTTTGGATGGAATCCAGTTTCTGAATATTTTTAACAAGCATCCCAAGTTAATTCTGATATATGCCTATTTCTCTCCTTTGCTTGGGAATCACTGATTCAAGACAAGTTGTCACTTCGTAGTGTGTAGCTGTAAAGCTTGTTTTTAAATCTCCCATCATTGCCCCAGTAGGTCTGGATGGGACTCAGGAATTGAAGTTTTATGAAGAATCACCAGGACTTGGTGAAAGTGATGAAAAACATCATTCTTCAAAGTGAGCTGTTCAAGACATCTATTTAAGACGGGGAAAGAAGAAACTAAAAATATTTTATTTTAATGTGAAAACTAAGAAAAGCATTAGGTTTTGCTCATACTCAGGCCCTCAAAATGAACCCATCATCAGGGCCAGTCATGAGTCACCTACTGTGGAAGGAAAGGTGGGTCTTTAGCATGGAGAGGTTGACAGCAACATTCTCATTCAAACATTATTGCAACACAAAGCAGGTCACTGAGACTCATTTAGGTGGACATATGGATTTTTTCCCCATGATTTTCACTGACCTAAGTCTTCAGAAAATGGACTAGTGGCTTAAAAAGAATCGAGATTGATTGAAGACATTGTGAGTAATGCAACCACAAGTAAGCCATCTGAAAATGATACGGCTGACACATTTCCTACTCTTAATGCAAGTTATTTCCCAACCTAATTAAGAGGACTAATCTACTAAGATTCAAGAAGTTGATCAATAAAAAGAACTCTTTTCTGAAATAAATGCAGGCTGTAGAAAGAGCATTTTGAAAATGGATGTTTCTATCATTACATAATTTTGTTGCTAAAAATCTGCATACTTAAAAACATGGAAAATGAATTTTCTACCCTGAAAATCTTCAAGAGTGACTCAGTGGGTTTTGAATCATTATTTAAAGATATAATTAACATTTGATTAGTTTACAAGAAAAACTGACAGACCTCAGGGAAGATTAAAGCTTGCTTGAATTTCATCAAAAATCTTTAGTGCATCATATAGAGAAATGAGTAAGATGATTTCATATGCAAAGTGAAAAAAAAAAAAAGATGTTTTTTCCATTTGCAAAAGCATCTTTTTTTTTTTTTTTGGTCAGCTAAAATGGGTCACTAAACCCAAATATCTAAGCAAACTGAACTTAAACTCATATCTGCAAATTTCTACATTATAAAGCACTAGGCTGAAATATTTTTTATAAATGATGAAGCATATGAAATGTTAGTTTTGTCCCCCATATCATACTATATATTGTTTATCTTCAAAAAAAAAGTTTTGCTATTCTTTATATTAAAACAATTATTAAAATGTTTGTGTTTTTTTCAGTTTAGTTTTAAAAAAACTTCTATTGCATCCTTTGTAATTTAAGGAATATATAAATAAATTTATTTATGGCATAAATAAATATCCATGTGCTGGGATATTTGAAAATACTGACTTTCAGAAGCTGGATTAGAGAGAGTATTTTTCTTAGAAATCTGTTAATAAATTAGAAATTCTTTCTTTTCTCATCTATGAATTAGAAATATGTTCCAATCGATGGTAACAAAGTGAATATTAGTTATTTGAGTATTATAAGCAAAATTCTGAAAGAGATGGGAATACCAGACCACCTGACCTGCCTCTTGAGAAACCTGTATGCAGGTCAGGAAGCAACAGTTAGAACTGGACATGGAACAACAGACTGGTTCCAAATAGGAACAGGAGTAGGTCAAGGTTGTATATTGTCACCCTGCTTATTTAACTTATATGCAGAGTACATCATGAGGAACGCTGGGCTAGAAGAAGCACAAGCTAGAATCAAGATTGCTGGGAGAAATATCAATAACCTCAGATATGCAAATGACACCACCCTTATGGCAGAAAGTGAAGAGGAACTCAAAGGCCTCTTGATGAAAGTGAAAGAGGAGAGTGAAAAGGTTGGCTTGAAGCTCAACATTCAGAAAACGAAGATCATGGCATCTGGTCCCATCATTTCTTGGGAAATAGATGGGGAAACAGTAGAAACCGTGTCAGACTTTATTTTTGGGGGGCTCCAAAATCACTGCAGATGCTGATTGCAACCAGGAAATTAAAAGACGCTTACTCCTTGGAAGGAAAGTTATGACCAACCTAGATAGCATATTAAAAAGCAGAGACATTACTTTTCCAACCAAGGTCCGTCTAGTCAAGGCTATGGTTTTTCCCGTGGTCATGTATGGATGTGAGAGTTGGACTGTGAAGAAAGCTGATCGCCGAAGAATTGATGCTTTTGAACTGTGGTGTTGGAGAAGACTCTTGAGAGTCCCTTGTACTGCAAGGAGATCCAACCAGTCCATTCTAGAGGAGATCAGTCCTGGGTGTTCATTGGAAGGACTTATGCTAAAGCTGAAACTCCAATACTTTGGCCACCTCATGCGACGAGTTGACTCATTGGAAAAGACTCTGATGCTGGGAGCAATTGAGGGTAGGAGGAGATGGGGACGACAGAGAATGAGATGGCTGGATGGCATCACCGACTCGATGGACATGAGTTTGAGTGAACTCTGGGAGTTGGTGATGGACAGGGAGGCCTGGCGTGCTGTGGTTCATGGGGTCGCTAAGAGTCGGACACGACTGAGCGACTGAACTGAACTGAACTGAAGCATTGTCTTAATGCTACCTCTTATAGATGTTAAAAACTTTGGCAATTATTAATTAGTGAGTCAAATGTAACTGACATTTATTATTCTTTTTGTAGATAAATAGTGTTTAGTGTCAAAGAAAGGTTTTGGCATCACAGTTGAGTGAATATTCATCAGGATCTTGAAACTGAAAATTTGAGAAATAAAATGAATATTTTAACTAAATTATATTAACCATCTTTGGGAAACTGGTGACAGATTCATCAATGAAAAACCAATGCCATTTGCTTTTCTACTACAGACTGAATAGACTTAGATCAATGTACATTATCAGTACTTTTTCCGTTCCGTTCCGTCACTCAGTCGTGTCCGACTCTATGCGACCCCGTGGACTGTAGCCTACCAGCTTCTCCGTCCATGGGATTCTCCAGGCAAGAGTACTGGAGTGGGTTACCGTTTCCTTCTCCAGGGGATCTTCCCGACCCAGGGATCGAACCCGAGTCTCCTGCATTGGAGGCAGACGCTTTAACCTCTGAGCCACCAGGGAAGCCCATCAGTACTTTTTAGATGGTTACAAAAATTACACACACATGATCACCCCAAATGGAATGCACAATCTAGTTGGAGAGAGAAGACATAAAAGTGTGCCCCCATGTATCTTTTTACTTGAAGGAAAAGAATATCGTATGACTGGTCTTTAACAGTTCCGTCTACACTAGTTGAACGTGCACACTGTGGGTAGTGAGGAAAGTTCTCGCCACTTTGTGCATGCATGCTCAGTTACTTTACTTATGTTGGACTCTGCAAGCTCATGGACTGTAGCCCACCAGGTTCCTCTGTCCATGGGATTCTCCAGGCAAGAATACTGGGGTGGCTTGCAGTGCCCTCCTTCAGGGGATCTGCCCAACCCAGGGACTGAATCCAGGTCTCCTGCGTCTCCTGCACTGCAGGCAGATTCTTTACCACTGAGCCACCAGGGAAGCCCTCTCGCCACTGCAGTGGGACAAATAATAGCACAGGCAGCAAGGAAATGCTTTGAGAATGTTTATGTCATAATGACAAGAATGGAACTCTAGCACCACCTCTAGATAAGCTTATTTGTTTTCTACTACTGTGTAACAGATTGAAAGTGAAAAGTGAAGTCCCTCAGGTCATGTCTGACTCTTTGCGACCCCATGGACTGTGGTCCACCAGGCTCCTCCGTCCGTGGGATTCTCCAGGCAAGAGTACTGGAGTGGGTTGCCATTTAACAAGCTCCACTCAACAGACTGGTTCCAAATAGGAAAAGGAGTACATCAAGGTTGTATATTGTCCCCCTGTTTATTTAACTTATATGCAGAGTACATCATGAGGAACGCTGGGCTGGAAGAAGCACAAGCTGGAATCAAGATTGCCGGGAGAAATATCAATAACCTCAGATATGCAGATGACACCACCCTTATGGCAGAAAGTGAAGAGGAACTCAACAGCCTCTTGATGAGGGTGTAAGAGGAGAGTGAAAAGTTTGGCTTGAGGCTCAACATTCAGAAAACAAAGATCATGGCATCTGGTCCCATCACTTCATGGGAAATAGATGGGGAAACAGTGGAAACAGTGTCAGACTTTATTTTTTGGGGCTCCAAATTCACTGCAGATGCTGATTGCAGCCAGGAAATTAAAAGACGCTTGCTCCTTGGAAGGAAAGTTATGACCAGCCTAGATAGCATATTAAAAAGCAGAGACATTACGTTGCCAACCAAGGTCCGTCTAGTCAAGGTTATGGTTTTTCCTGTGGTCATGTACGGATGTGAGAGTTGGACTGTGAAGAAAGCTGATTGCCGAAGAATTGATGCTTTTGAACTGTGGTGTTGGAGAAGACTCTTGAGAGTTCCTTGGATTGTGAGGAGATCCAACCAGTCCTTTCTAAAGGAGATCAATCCTGGGTGTTCATTGGAAGGACTGATGCTAAAGCTGAAACTGCAATACTTTGGCCACCTCATGCGAGGAGTTGACTCACTGGAAAAGACTCTGATGCTGGGAGGGATTGGGGGCAGGAGGAGACGGGGACGACAGAGAATGAGATGGCTGGATGGCATCACCGACTCGATGGACATGAGTTTGAGTGAACTCCAGGAGTTGGTGATGGACAGGGAGGCCTGGCGTGCTGTGATTCATGGGGTCCCAAAGAGTTGGACATGACTGAGCGACTGAACTGAACTGAACTGAACTCATTAACTCAGTGGCTATAAGTCCAAAGTCCTGGCACCAGATTACTGTATTCTCTGCTCAATCAAGCTGTCTGTTGAGCTGGAGTCTCATCTCAAGAGTTCCAGAAATCTCTTCTTCCAATTTGGTAGAATTTGTATCTTGTAGAACTCATAGTGACTCATCCTTCAGGGTCAGAAGAATGGCTTTCTTAGAGGCCACCTCTAAAGGGCTCACCATGATTAGATCAAATCCAGGAACAATCATCTCCATTGTTTACTAATTTCAGTTAAATTTGAGATATGACATAGAAAATAAAATTTCTTATAATCAAAAACATTGTGGAAAAGAAATTTTATTTAAAAAAACTTTTTGTTCCATTGGCAGAGACATATAGGTATAGAAAAATTTGCATTTCTAAACTATTCTTTGCAAAGTCTTATGAGTTGTTTGTTGTTTAATCACAGTCAAGTCCAACTCTTTGCGACCCTGTGGACTATAGCCCACTAGGCTCCTCTGTCCATGGAACTCTCTAGACAAGAATACTGGAGTGGATTGCCATTTTCTTCTCCAGGGATCTTCCCAACCCAGCGATCAAACCCATGTCACAGGATACTATATTCAATATCCTGTGATAAGCCATAATGGAAAAGAATATTAAAAAAAAAAGAATGTCTATATAACTGAGTCACTTTGCTATACAGTGGAGATTGGCACAACACTGTAAATCAACTGCACTTCAATTTTTAAAAATACAATTAAAAAATACTTAATGGATGATATAGTATCCTATGTGACAATGGTTAGAGAGACAGTCTCTGCAATCATGTAGAAATGTGTATGATAAAATGAACTAAATATAAGATTTAATGTAATATAGCTTAACTGCCAAATGATAAGTCCATGTATTTGAGTGGTAATTGAATTTATATAAATGTCACATCTTTTATGATTATGTATTGTAATAATAATCTTTGCATTGTTCTGCCATGAATGGTAAATGGTAAAACTTTCCAAATCCCTTGATACTTTAACATTCTAACCTATCTGCATCTTTCAAATACACTTGTCAGATATTAAAGATTAAGAATGAAGTATTAGTGGTGGGCTTCCCTGGTGGCTCAGTGGTAAAGAATCCATCTGCCAGTGCAGGAGACACAAAAGACGTGGGTTTGATCCCTGGGTCAGGAAGATCCCATGAAAAAGGAAGCTGCAGCTCACTCCAATATTCTTGCCTGGGAAATCCCATAGACAGAGGAGCTTGCAAGCTACAGTCCATGGGGTCCCAAAGAGTTGGACACGACTGAGCAACTGAACAACAAGAACATTATTAGTAGTGATATTCAAAGAGAAAACAGACAGGACAGGCTCCATCTTCAAAGCAGGACTCCACTCCACCTTGGGCCAGACATATATCTATATATATACAGATATATCCCCAGTATCTATGGAAATGACATACCAACTGCAAAACCAGATTCCCCAGATGGAAGAGCCCCAGGGCTCATACCTAGACTCTTCATCCACTAAAAGAATACTCTAATTATCTGTGTAATGGGGGTATGACCATAGGCCCATTGATAATTGTCCTAGGCTTAAGGCATATGAATCACGGGTTAACTTTGATTGTACCTTTTTTTTCCTTTGTTCAGACTAGTTTCAGGGAATTTGGGGAGGTGAGGTTTGGGCATGTACACTTAGGGTATATAAGGTTTTCACAAAAACTGGTCAGGATCCTTGGCTAAGAGGAGACTCTGCCTTGGGACAGATGGTGTAATAAACTGTGTTCTACTATTTGCATTATCTTTCTGAGTGAGTTTGTTTCTCGGAACATGTGGTTACAACAATATCAGGTGTGGAATTATGCTTTGCATTAGGAAAGAAATATAATGTTGCTGTTGAGTCACTAAGTCACGTCCAACTCTGCAATCCTGTGGACTGTAGCCCACCAGGCTCCTCTGTTCATGGAATTTTCCAGGAAAAATACTGGAGTGAGTTGCCGTTTCCTACTCCAGGGGATCTTCCCCACCCAAGGATTGAACCCGAGTCTTACATGTCTCCTGCATTGGGGGTAGATTTTTACCACTGCACCACCTGGGAAGCCCTTTAAATACTAATTTACAGTGCCTCAAATTTGAAAAGATTAAATATTGTCAGCAAACCAAAAATTTTCCTTTACCCTCTTAAGTGTTTGGGGCTTCCAATTAAACTGACAAGTGACAAATTAGCAAGAAAAAAAGACTTAATTACATATATACACAAGGGAATTCACAAAGAACTGGGACTCAAGGAGGGGAGTTTGGAGCTTACATACCATCTTAACAGGGGGCTGGGTGGGGCAGAGTGACAATTTTGGGAGAACAAATGAGTCTTTGGAAGGGGATTAAAAAGGCCATTTAAGGAAAACAAACAGTTTTAAGAGATAAATGGGCTTTAGGAAAATAGATGGGTGATAGGATTGTGTCTGCTTGGGTGTGATACTGACTTCTGTTCTCCAAAAAGAGATTAGCATAACTCCTAGGGAGGTGATTTGTGACAATGGGGTTCTTCCATTTGTGACAATGGAGGATCTGCTTTTAGGCAGAGGGATTTGAGGAACTCAAAGGTCTTCAGATCAAAATAAATTTTTACACCACCGTGGTTTATTCTGGATCCCTATAAAGCAACAAGCTATGAATATATGAAACAAAGAGACAGAGAAAGAAAAAAAGAAGCTTTCATTGTGAAAAGTCAACATCTAAGGCTTCTTAGATTGTATCAGATTCTCACTGAAGTGCATATTTTTGTTTAGTATAATCTGTTAGAACCACAAGTCAACAGTATAATAAGCTTAGGAAAACACCATTTTTTTTAAAAGACACTTCTCAATTGCTGAATCACAGGTCACAAACAGGTGAGCAGAAATAAAATGTGAGTGAGTGAAGTCACAGTCGAGTCCGACTCTTTGCAACCCCATAGACTGCAGCCCACCAGGCTCCCAAGTCCATGGAATTCTCCAGGCAAGAATACTGAAGTGGGTTGCCATTTCTTTCTCCAGGGGATCTTCCTGACCCAGGGATCAAACCCCAGTCTTCTGCATTGTAGGCAGACGCTTTACCATCTGAGCTATAAAGTAATTAAGAGTAAATCAGTGGTTTATCATACCCTTTAAAGATCAGAGACTTTAGAATGTTTTTCTGAACTCATGAGTTTATGACCAATGATGATTCAGTAGTTTTGTTTTTAAATATTTGCCCAAGGCTGAATCTGAGCAGCATAATCTGGATTCTAATAGGGAAGCAGATTTCTTCCAGAGTGTACACTTTATCAAAAGATTAAAGTAAAATTTCTTCAACCATAGATGTTCTCAGGTTAACCACTTACCACTATAAACATCTTCCCTCTGCACTTTTGATTCTTCCTCATCTTCCTAGGATCGTTTTCTTCTTATCTTCATGGGCCTTCCTTCTTCTGGAGAAGGATGGGGATGAGGTAGGATTTGTTTTCTTTCCGAAAATATTTCTGTTACCCATTGGCAGAAATTTAGCATCACAAAGCATTCATGATCAAACGTATGGGAGCAGCTGCTCTGAAGACAAGAAAAATGAGAGAAATGAATGAAGGTAATTTTTAAGTTAGTTAGTGCTTTTCAATCATTAACAAGCATATAAATCTCCTGGATATTTGGGGGCTTGTAACTGAGATTTGGCATTTCTAATAAGCTCCCAGTGAAGCTAATGCTGCTGGTCCAGGGACCATCCTTTGTTGGTACGTCAAAGAGTTGGGCTTTCTCTTTATGGATGCACCTTTTTCTGGAAGCTTCTGGAAAACACTGAAGAAATAATAAGGCAGCAAGAAAAATAATAAAATGCAGTTTATTTCTTCAGTGTTTTTCTGCAGTTTATTTCTTCAGTGCCAAGATTTATAGTGCATTTTTGAAGTCTGGTTTCTCTAAGGTGTAACCACCAGTAATGTTGAAGAAGCTGAACATTTCTATGAAGACCTACAAGGCTTTTTAGAACTAACACCCAAAAAAGATGTCCTTTTCATTATGGGAGACTGGAATGCAAAAGTGGGAAGTCAAGAAACACCTGGAATAACAAGCAAATTTGGCCTTAGAGTACAGAATGAAGCAGGGCAAAGGCTAATAGAGTTTTGCCAAGAGAACGCACTGGTCATAGCAACACCCTCTTCCAACAACACAATAGAAGACTCTACACATGGACATCACCAGATGGTCAGCACCGAAATCAGACTGATTATGTCCTTTGCAGCCAAAGATGGAGAAGCTCTATACAGTCATCAAAAAACAAGACCGGGAGCTGACTGTGGCTCAGATCATGAACTCCTTATTGCCAAATTCAGACTTAAATTGAAGAAAGTGGACAAAACCAATAAGCCATTCAGGTATGACCTCAATCAAATCCCTTATGATTATACAGTGGAAGTGAGAAATAGGTTTAAGGAACTAGATCTGATAGACAGAGTGCCTGATGAACTATGGATGGAGGTTCGTGACATTGTACAGGAAACAGTGATCAAAACCATCCCCAAGAAAAAGAAATGCAAAAAAGCAAATTGGCTGTCTGACGAGGCCTTATAAATAGCTGTGAAAAGGAGAGAAACAAAAAGCAAAGGAGAAAAGGAAAGATATAAGCATCTGAATGCAGATTTTCAAAGAATAGCAAGGAGAGATAAGAAAGCTTTCCTCAGCAATCAATGCAAAGAAAGAGAGGAAAACAATAGAATGGGAAAGACTAGAGATCTCTTCAAGAAAATTAGAGATACCAAAGGAACCTTTCATGCAAAGATGGGCTTGATAAAGGACAGAAATGGTATGGACCTAACAGAAGCAGAAGATATTAAGAAGAGGTGGCAAGAATACACAGAAGAGCTGTCCATAAAAGATCTTCATGACCCATATAATCATGATCGTGTGATCACTCACCTAGAGCCAGGCATCCTGGAATGCTAAGTCAAGTGGGCCTTAGGACGCATCACTATGAACAAAGCTAGTGGAGGTGATGGAATTCCAGTTGAGCTATTTCAAATCTTGAAAGATGATGCTGTGAAAGTGCTGCACTCAATATGCCAGCAAATTTGGAAAACTCAGCAGTGGCCCAGGACTGGAAAAGGTCAGTCTTCATTCCAATCCTAAAGAAAAGCAATGCCAAAGAATGCTCAAACTAGTCATCTCACATGCTAGTAAAGTCATGCTCAAAATTCTCCAAGCCAGGCTTCAGCAATATGTGAACCGTGAACTCCCAGATGTTCAAGCAGGTTTTAGAAAAGGCAGAGGCACCAGAGATCAAATTGCCAACATCTGCTGGATCATGGAGAAAGCAAGAGAGTTCCAGAAAAACCTCTATTTCTGCTTCATTGACTATGCCAAAGCCTTTGACTGTGTGGATCACAATAAACTGTGGAAAATTCTGAAAGAGGTGGAAATACCAGACCACCTGACCTACCTCTTGAGAAATCTGTATGCAGGTCAGGAAGCAACAGTTAGAACTGTACATGGAACAACAGACTGGTTCCAAATAGAAAAAGGAGTACATCAAGGCTGTATCTTGTCACCCTGATTATTTAACTTATACGCAGAGTACATTATGATAAACACTGGTCTGGAGGAGGCACAAGCTGGAATCAAGATTGCTGGGAGAAATATCAATAACCTCAGATATGCAGATGACACCACCCTTATGGCAGAAAGTGAAGAAAAACTAAAGAGCTTCTTGATGAAAGTGAAAGAGGAGAGTGGAAAAAGTTGGTTTAAAGCTCAACATCCAGAAAACAAAGATCATGGCATCTGGTCCCATCACTTCATGGCAAATAGATGGGGAAACAGTGTCTGACTTTATTTTTGGGCTCTAAAATCACTGCAGATGGTGATTGCAGCCATGAAATTAAAAGAGGCTTAGTCCTTGGAAGTAAAGTTATGACCAACCTAGACAGCATATGAAAAAGCAGAGACATTACTTTGCCAACAAAGGTCTGTCTAGTCAAGGCTATGGTTTTTCCAGTAATCATTTATGGATGTGAGAGTTGGACTATAAAGAAAGAAAGCACCGAAGAATTGATGCTTTTGAAGTGTGGTGTTGGAGAAGACTCTTGAGAGTCTCTTGGATGGCAAGGAGATCCAACCAGTCTACCCTAAAGGAGATCAGTCCTGGGTGTTCATTGGAAGGGCTGATGTTGAAGCTGAAACTCCAATACTTTGGCCACCTGATGGGAACAGCTGACTCATTTGAAAAGACCCTGATGCTGGGAAAGATCACGGTCAGGAAGAGAAGGGGAAGACAGAAGATGAGATGGTTGGATGGCATCACCGACAATGGTCTTGAGTTTGTGTAAACTCTGGTATTTGGTGATGGACAGGGAGGCCTGGCATGCTGTGGTTCATGGGGTCACAAAGAGTCGGACACAACTGAGCGACTGAACTGAACTGAACTTCTCTAAGGTGATAATTCCATAGTGGAATAGGTGTCATGATCTATCTGTGTGATTATCAGAAGATAGAGATTTGCTGAGATCCTCTCAACAGGATAATAATATTTACTAAAAAGCAAAACAAAACACAGCAGCAACAATCCCAAAGGTCATTTGCTAAATATCTATTCTCTTTTAGCTTCTGAAGACCCAAAGTTGAAGATTACAACATCCCTGCTGATAAAAATTTAAAATTCATCATGATCAGTGCTGCAGTGTGGTATAAATGCCGTGGGGAAGCAGAGGAAAACATAACTTACATGTGGGAAGACAAGGCTGTAGAGAAGAGGTGAGATTGGAGTTAAGGCTTGAGTGACAGGTAAGGTTTTACCTGTCAAGAAAGGGCAGAGGACATTCTCTGCAGAGAAAACAGGAAGTGCAAAGGTGGGGAGGCCCTTGCCCTTGCAGCATGACTTTCAATGGAGGGGTTATGCTTCCCCCCAGACAAGTTCACTACTGAACAGATACAATTGGACCCACAGTGAGAAATATTCTATTATTAGCAGCAATTTATAATTGAAATAAGAAACAGGTACTTAAAAAAAAAATCCTTGAAAAGCAGATGGACATTAAATGCTTTATAATCACCCTCCCCACTGCCTTTTTAAAGAAAGCTTTTGTGAAAGAAATAAAAAAAGGAAGGAATGCATTTTGCTCCATTTGTTACAGAGGTTGTCATGGAAAAGCTGACCTTCTATGCAGGGCTTGAGGATAGGAAGTGACTAGGGCATGCACCAGAAACCTCTTCTCTTGCTTTCAGGCATAAGACCGGTTCCCCTATGGAATTAGAGAGGATCTATTTTGACTATGTGATTTTTAGGGTATTGTTATGTAGTTAGAACAGGAAAAAGGAGTCCAGAATGCTGGTGGCTGAAAGACAAAGAAGGGAAAAGTTTGTGCAAATAGAACAATGGAAGGACCAGAGTGAGGACCTCAGGTAAAACAAACAGCCCTCTGCCTAGTCCAGTTTACAAAGGGCAGGCTCAGGGGGAGGAGAAAAAACATATAAAAAGAGGAGCTTTGGGCTTCTCTTCATGTCTTTTGGGTTAGCTTGCTCTCATGCCTCAGGGATGTATTTTCCTTTGCCTGCAATTAAAACTGAGCTGTAACACCGAACTATAACATTGGTCTGTCCACAGCTTCAAATTTTTGCTCTGGCGAGACAGAACCGAGGAAATTATAATCTTCCCCGACAATATTGTCATGTGCAGGGTAAGTCTTTTAAGAGATCAGTTTTATAGAGTCTGCTTTTATAACTCATAGATATTTATTAGGGGAACATCGAAAGCAAAACAGTGGAGTGCAAGGTTCAAATATAACTAACATTAAATTCATTTGTTGTATACATATTTATTTTGCAATATTTTATTCTGAGCACCTTTCTGGGCTTTGAGACTAAAATGACAATCAAGACAGGAGTGAACCTGACTCCAGAAAGCTTTTATTTTAGTGGAAACATCACTAAACAACAGGAGTGCTATTTCATCAGCAGTTCTCAAAGTGTGTACCATGGACCCTTTGGTGGTCTCCAGTACTCTTTTAGTGGATCATGAACTCAAACTGCTTTTCATAATAACATAAGACGTTACTTGCTTCCCCCCCGCCACTTTGTTGACAGTTGCACAGATGATGTAGAAGCAATAATGGGTAACACTGCTGGTGCTTTAGTACAGATACCATCAGTGTCACCCTGCTGCTTTCCATTTCTAGTCAGTTTTGTTCTTACTGCTGCAAATGTGTGGGAGAAAGACAAAGAAAAAAACAGCTTCACTTAAGAATGTTCTTAATGAAGCAGTAAAGATTAATTTCATTAAATCTTGACCCTTAAGTATATGTCTTTTCAATATTTTGTGTGATTAGAAAAAGGCAGATCTAGGACTTTAGCAAGAAGGCAGAGTAAGAAAGATTAGTTTTCATCCTCCTATAAAAAACATACTGCTGTTCATGAACGAAAATAGTTCCAGGAAGGCTCAACAGTTCAGTTAAGAGGCTACAGCAGCAGTGGAGAAAAAAAAAAAAAAAGGAGAATAATGGCACAGAAAGGATTGCTGGGGAGACCAGCAATCTCCAGCCATCTCCAGATGGCTGAAACATCTGGAGATGGCTGGAGACAAAGAAGAAGGTCAGAGGCTGTCATGATCCGTACAGCACCAGCCACGTGGTGGGTGCCATCAAGCTCCCCATTAGCCTGCCCTTTAGAGGACACTGGCAACTTTCGTCCCTGAGGAGCTCAATAGTCCTGGCAACAGCTGCAAACCTTGCAACTTTCACAGTAGAGGACCCCAAAGTCTTCACAAGCAACCCACTGGCCTACTCCACAGAGGGTACTGGCAGCTTTTGTCACTGCAGTAAACTGGTACAGCGCTTGGAACAGAATAGATGTTTAACAAATGGTATTTGGGATTGTTTGTTTGTTTTAGGTCAACAAAATATTGCCAACCAGGGGAAGTTACCCAGGCTTCAGTATCTAGCATTTGCATAGGCGTGTCATTACATAAATGTGAGTGAGTGAGCCATGGGCCACATGATTGAACTAAATCTACAACCCCCCATCCCTAGATATTGGGCTGCTGTCATGTGGCTCAAAATTCCAATCCTCCAATCACATGGTTGGTGCTGACTCATCTCAGCATAAACTCTCTAGGACACCCCTATGCATGGGTAACTAGTGAGATCGACTAGTATAAAGTATTAGGAAGCATCACTGTGAATAACAAGAATACCCTTATCACTTGGGAAGTTCTGAGGATTTATAGGCTACTCCCCACAAATTGAAGACAAAGATCAGCTAAATTCTTCACTATATAACAGAGACCAAGACACAGGTACTGAACTATAGAGACCTGAACACATGTGTGCTGCATGAGTAAAGACTTCTGGTCTGTGTGGGTTGACTCCAGGGTATTTTGAAACATAAAAATGAGGGATAATCCATGGAAAGAAGTTTGAGGACATTTGATGAAGCATCTTTGAAAGTAGCCTAAGAATTTTATCTTTTCCTGTTACCATATATATTTATTTCCAACTATGTTCATTACCTGAATTACTTCTATTTGGTGAAGCTATAGCATCTCAAAGGGCTTCCCAGGTGGTGCTGGTGGTAAACACACACACACACACACACAAACCTACCTGCCAATGCAGGAGACACAAGAGATGCAGTTTCAATCCCTGGGTCAGGAAGATCCCCTGGAACACAGAATGGCTACCTACTCCAGTATTCTTGCCTAGAGAATCCCATGGATAGAGGAGCCTGGTGGGCTACAGACCTAGGGTCGCAAAGAGTTGGATACAACTGAACTGACTTTGCACGTATGCACGCATGGCATCTCAAATGACTTTAACAAGGAGAATGGGCCTGGACCATGTTTCTAAAAGTCCCCCTCATGCTTATAAACTGTTTCCACTGAACGAAGAAAAAGTCACTGAGAAACTCATAGTTTAACAAAACAACTGATGCAGAGTACCTATTTAGCTTCTTCCCTGAATTCTCTATCTACTCTGATCTCTGTTAGCCAGCTACCCGTTTTGTTTCCAGACTCATTTTTTTTCTCTAGATTTCCAGGTTTCTGGCTCATCCCTGAAACCTTTGTCTATGCCTCAACTTATCAATGTCCATGCTAACCCATTAGCTTGTCTGTATGTTACCTCCTGTGATGGCATCACAGCCAGATACCTAATTAGACAGCCCTGTGATCATGGTGGCTGTGCCAGGAAAGGGAACTGCCTACCAAATCTAGCCTTGCATCCCTTTCCTGTGGTGCTTGCCTTTTTCTTGGACAAGAGCTCTTCATTCCATTCCAGCTCTCAGCTCTGAGTCACAGGGTGGGATTCCACCCTTGCACACTGCTTGGGAATGGCACTGTGCATTGTACAGAATGGGCACTCTTACTCAGTCACATTATGCCCACAAGCACTAATTATCCTGAAGTCATCGACTACTATACTGTACATTTACCCTTTTCTGAAAAACATGGATGGTATATGATATATGGTATATGATAAACTAGTATCTGGTCTGGCTGACAAGAACTTCTCAGCATGGTTATAAGCTAGATGCTAAACGAGAAATGACATGAGTCATTTCTTGATGTACATGAGTTTGAGCAAGCTCCAGGAGCTGGTGATGGACAGGGAAGTGGGTGGGCTGCAGACCGTGGGGCTGCAAAGGGTCAGACACGACTGAGTGACTGAACTGACTGAAGTGAGAAATGTGGACAAATGGAAGGAGCCCTGACTTCATAAAACTGACCATCGAGTGGGTAGCTTATAACTTTTTTGAATATAAACACTACTAGTTAATTTTTAAACATATCCCTATTACAAATGTCTACTTAATAATTAATATAGAAAGGCTTGGAAGGAAAGTTATGACCAACCTAGATAGCATATTAAAAAGCAGAGACATTGCTTTGCCAACCAAGGTCCGTCTAGTCAAGGCTATGGTTTTTCCCATGGTCATGTATGGATGTGAGAGTTGGACTGTGAAGAAAGCTGATTGCTGAAGAATTGATGCTTTTGAACTGTGGTGTTGGAGAAGACTCTTGAGAGTCCCTTGGACTGCAAGGAGATCCAATCAGTCCATTCTAAAGATCAGTCCTGCGTGTTCACTGGAAGGACTGATGCTAAAGCTGAAACTCCAATACTTTGGCCACCTCATGCGAAGAGTTGACTCACTGGAAAAGACTCTGATGTTGGGAGGGATTGGGGGCGGGAGGAGACGGGGACGACAGAGAATGAGATGGCTGGATGGCATCATCGACTCGATGGACATGAGTTTGAGTGAACTCTGGGAGTTGGTGATGGACAGGGAGGCCTGGCGTGCTGTGATTCATGGGGTCGCAAAGAGTAGGACACGACTGAGTGACTGAACTAAACTGAACTGAACTGAAGGCAGTTCTATATTCTTCAATCCTTTACGTGCACAAGATGGGTTCTTTTCTCAAAGTGGCATCCAAAGTGGCCTGGAATGAAAATCTCCAAGGACAGGTAAGTCACATGGAATTAGATTCTTCCTCTGGAATTTAATCCAGAAAAGAGAGAATCCACAGGAGCAGAGTATGTAGGAGCAAAAGCTGAGAAGATGTCAGGGCAATGAGAACCACAACCGACGTGAAGAAATGAAAAAGAAGCTACAAAAAAGATGGACAAGCTGGTTGAGGAGTAGTAGAAGTAAAGGGAAGTCTCCATAATTGCCCAAGAAGGATGTGCTCAGTTAATGAGGTGATCAAATAAATGAACCCTAGTGCTGTGTAGATGATTCTGCCCCACTGTGTTCGGTTTCACTACATCTCAACCATTCAGCTGTTCCTGACTTCCTGGTGGCGGGGGAGTGGTTCTTGCCTCCCTGATTTCCACATGTATGCTTTTATTAATTTTGTACATTCCCAGGTGGTGCTAGTGGTAAAGAACCTGCCTGCCAGTGCAGGAGATATGAGATGAGGGTTCCATCTCTGGGTGGGGAAGATTCCCTAGAGAAGGGAATGGCAACCCACTCCAGTATTCTTGCCTGGAGAATTCCATGGACAGAGGAGGGCCTCATGGGCTACAGTCCATGGGGTCACACGGAGTGGGACATGGCTGAAGCAACTTGGCACGCATACACACACACAGTGTAAGGTAGTCTAACTGAGTTTCTGACCAACATGCAACTGAAATCAACCTGCATGAAGCCATTCAAGAAATATCCACTCTTGTTTGGAAGATATGATGAAAATAGGCAAACAAGTGAAAGAACAGATTTATATATCCTTTAATAAACCTGTTAATAATAAACTATTTCTAAAAACCCATGACTGTGGCCAAAACAAAATCATCTGGGTGAATATAAAATAAAAGGTAAAATTCCCAGTACAGCCTCTAGCCCCCATTTCTACTTTCCAGAAGTAGTAACAGTTTCATGTTTATCCTTCCAGAATATTTCTTCTTATATATACATTCTTATACAGATAAACTCATTCTAAACATGCTATTCTTTAACTTTATTTTTTTACAGCAACTATTTCTGTTAATACAAATCTGCCTCATTCTATCAACACCTGTGTTGTATTATATTAAGTAGCTGTCATATTATTTAACTAGAGCTCTACTGTCAAGCATCTAGGCTATTTTCAGTTTTTTGCTCTTATAAATAATGCAGTAGCGAGCATTCTTCTTTTTGTATCATTGTGTAGTTGAGTGAATATTAAAGGATAAACACCTAGTAATGGATTTGCTGAGTAAAGGAGATATGTTAATTTAAAATGTCATAAATATTGTGAAATTGCCATCCCAAAATGTTATTTCAATTTACAAGAACCTTGTAAAAAATACCTGTTCTCCCATACCTATGCTAGACTGGATATTATCATATCTTTTCATCTTTGCCAATATAATGTGCTAAAAATACTGTGCTGTTTTAATTTGAATTTTTAAGCACTAGTGATGCCAGACATCAGATATTTATTGGTGATTTGAATTTTGTTTTCTGTGAACTGTTTATTTTTTCTTTTTTAAATTCTTTGTCATTCATGTTGAAAATATTGTTCCACTATGTTATTTTTCCTGTGAATTTATTTATTGAATGTTATCCTGCATGTGCATGTCTTTAAAAAAATATTTATACAAATTTAAAAGAATCGGTCATTTCCTTTGGACTCTGAGGATTTTTGTATACTTGGAAAGTCATTTAACCCCCAAAATGACATTTTTTTCTATATTTTTATGTTCTTTTAACATTAATATTTAAATTTGGATAAATTTATTTTGTTTTAAATGGAAGATTGGGATTCACTTTTCTTTGAGATGACTATACAGCTGCCCACCTAAATGCAATAAATAATCCAAATTTTCCCAACTGATAAGAAATATCATCTTTCATATCTTAAATCTCTATCCATATTTAAGTCTATATCTGGATTTGAATGACTATAAATGCATTAATATATCTATTCCTATGCCAGTACATGTTATTTAACTTTTCATAGCTTTGAAAAATGCCTTAATATTTGGTAGGAGGTGTAGTCTTTCTCTAGGGCAACTTGAAAATGTGTGTCCAAAAAGACAAAATTAACTGCAATCTTTGACCCAGCAATTTCACTTCTAGAATTTTTAACTAAGAAAATAATAAAATGTATGGTTTGTTATTTGGTCACTAAGTCATGTCCAACTTTCTGCAACCCCATCGACTGCAGCATGCCAGGCTTCCTTATCCTTCACTATATCCTGGAGTTTGCTCAGATTCATGTCCATTGAGGTGGTGATGCCATCCAACCATCTCATCCTCTGTTGCTCTCTTCTCCTCTTGCTCTCAATCTTTCTCAGCATCAGGATCTCTTCCAGTGAGTCGGCTCTTCACATCAGGTCACCAAAATATTGGAGTTTCAGCTTCCAAATAAAATGTATATATCATTTAATATGTATGATCCCAATATCCTCAAGTCTAATTGAAATATGGGGCTCTCCAGAGGCTCAGTGGTAAAGAATCTGCTTGCAATGCAGGAGACGTGGGTTCAATCCATGGGTCAGGATGATCTCCTGGAGAAGGAAATGGCAACCCACTCCAGTATTCTTGCCTGGGAAATCGTATGGAAAGAGGAGACAGGTGTGCTACAGTTCATAGGGTCACAAAAGAATCAGACAAGACTGAATGACTAAAGAACAACAACAAATCAAAACATAGGACTGATTGGAACAGTGTAAGAGTTATAACTAGGGTGACCAAGCTTTCTCCTGGGGTGAAGGGATTTCTCAGGATATGGGACTTTTAGTGCTGAAACCAGGAAATTCTCAAGTAAACTAGATGGTTGGTCATCCTAGCTACCCAAATATTTCTAGCTCTTGTTCTTCCTGCTCTACATGGTCTCTGGCCTCACAAATATTTCTAGGAGGTCCCAAGGTTCATATGTGCTTACAAGTGTATGTTCTATATAAGTACACATGCATACTCACATTTACCTCCACCGGCACTGCCACTGTTCCACGTGGAAGTCCCCAACTGATGCTACTCAATTCTGTGCTCAGTTCAGTTCAGTCACTCAGTCGTGTCTGACTCTCTGCGACCCCATGAATCACAGCATGCCAGGCCTCCCTATCCATCAACAACTCCCGGAGTTCACTCAAACTCATGTCCACAGAGTCGGTGATGCCATCCAGCCATCTCATTCTCTGTCGTCCCCTTCTCCTCCCGCCCCCAACCTTTCCCAGCATCAGACTCTTTTCCAGTGAGTCAACTCGTCGCATGAGGTGACCAAAGTATTGGAGTTTCAGCTTTAGCATCAGTCCTTCCAATGAATACCCAGGATTGATCTCCTTTAGAATGGACTGGTTGGATCTCCTTGCAGTCCCAGGGACTCTGAAGAGTCTTCTCCAACACCACAGTTCAAAAGCATCAATTCTTCGGCGATCAGCTTTCTTCACAGTCCAACTCTCACATCCATACATGACCACGGGAAAAACCATAGCCTTGACTAGACGGACCTTGGTTGGCAAAGTAATGTCTCTACTTTTAAATATACTATCAAGGTTGGTCATAACTTTCCTTCCAAGGAGTAAGCGTCTTTTAATTTCATGGCTGCAATCAGCATCTGCAGTGATTTTGGAGCCCAAAAAAATAAAGTCTGACACTCTTTCCACTGTTTTTCCATCTATTTCCCATGAAGTGATGGGACCAGATGCCATGATCTTTGTTTTCTGAATGTTGAGCTTCAAGCCAAACTTTTCACTCTCCTCTTTCACTTCCATCAAGAGGCTTTTGAGTTCCTCTTCACTTTCTGCCGTAAGGGTGGTGTCATCTGCATATCCGAGGTTATTGATATTTCTCCCGGCAATCTTGATTCCAGCTTGTGCTTCTTCCAGCCCAGCGTTCCTCATGATGTACTCTGCATATAAGTTAAATAAGCAAGGTGACAGTATACAACCTTGACATACTCCTCTTCCTATTTGGAACCAGTCTGTTGCTAGTTAATCGTTAAAAGTTTCCTGGCTCTCTGTTGGGTATAGTGAGGATCACTGTCACTCTGATTAGTATAGCATTATCTACCTGGCGGTAAGATCTCTCTCAAGCTGCAAATCTCTGGTTTCTCTGACTCTATTGTGGCCACCCTACAGCCAAGAACAAGAAAACAGCCTCCAAGAGATAATCAGATTTCCAATCCAGAAACACCAGGAAGGCTACTCAGAGAACATGATGTCAGACCTAGACTGTCAAAGGAAAAATTTGTTTCCATGTTTCCTATTAGTTAACTGGAAGAGCTACCTTCACCCACTTACAGCAGAAAGCCAAGCTCTGTCCCCCCGGCCCCAGCCCAAGATTGTGCCTACTCAGTCTCTAATCTGTTGAGTGAGCATCACCGTGAACCTAGATGATTCCCCAGTGGCGACATGATCACCGACTCTGACGTTTGGGCTCACTGCCAATTTCTGAGTGTAAATATGTGTCCTACAGTCTTTCACTATTGAGTTTGGTTAGGAAGAGTGACAACAGGAAACTTGAATCACCCCTCTCTGTTACATTGGGGTCAGAAAAAGAGTTGTAGAGTGAGGCTGAATAATGACCACCAGCACTGCTGCACCCTTGAGAGCAGAACAGGAACGGAAGCGGACAGCCCCATGTGGCCCAAGCACCACCACAGGGGAGGCGTGTGTTTCTGTGGTGTTAGTGGTTGCCATTTTGGGCTTCAAAATCACTGATTGCAGCCATGAAATTAAAAGACGCTTACTCCTTGGAAGGAAAGTTATGACCAACCTAGATAGTATATTAAAAAGCAGAGACATTACTTTGCCAACCAAGGTCCGTCTAGTCCAGGCTATGGTTTTTCCCGTGGTCATGTATGGATGTGAGAGTTGGACTGTGAAGAAAGCTGATCGCCGAAGAATCGATGCTTTTGAACTGTGGTGCTGGAGAAGACTCTTGAGAGTCCCTGGGACTGCAAGGAGATCCAACCAGTCCATTCTTAAGGAGATCAATCCTGGGTATTCATTGGAAGGACTGATGCTAAAGCTGAAACTGCAATACTTTGGTCACCTCATGCGAAGAGTTGACTCACTGGAAAAGAGTCTGATGCTGGGAAAGGTTGGGGGCGGGAGGAGAAGGGGATGACAGAGAATGAGATGGCTGGATGGCATCACCGACTCGATGGACATGAGTTTGAGTGAACTCCGGGAGTTGGTGATGGACAGGGAGGCCTGGCGTGCTGTGATTCATGGGGTCGCAGAGAGTCAGAAACGACTGACTGAACTGAACTGATGCCAATGTCTGAGTACTAAATGCAGTAATATCTTCAAACAGAAATATATATAATTGCTGCTGCTGCTAAGTCACTTCAGTCGTGCCCGACTCTGTGCGACCCCACAGACAGCAATCCATCAGGCTCCGCCGTCCCTGGGATTCTCCAGGCAAGAACCCTGGAGTGGGCTGCCATTTCCTTCTCCAATGTGTGAAAGGGAAAAGTGAAAGTGAAGTCGCTCAGTCATGTCTGACTCGTAGCGACCCCATGGACTGCAGGCTACCAGGCTCCTCAGTCCATGGGATTTTCTAGGCAAGAGTACTGGAGTAGTTTTTAACTATTCTCTATATCCTCTTTGGGCATATGTTTTAGCAATGAAAAGTAAGAATCGGCAACACACTATAAATCCAATTTTAGGTGACTCAGTGGTAAAAAAGAATCTGCCTGCCAATGCAGGAGAGCCAAGAGACATGGATTTTATCCCTGGATAGGGAAGATGCCATGGAGAAGGAAATGGTAACCCACTCTAGTATTCTTGCCTGGAAAATTCCATGGACAAAGAAACCTGGCAGGCTAGTCTGTGGGGTCACAAAGAGTTGGACATGACTGAGTGACTAAACACACACACATACACAAAGCAGATGAGGGTATCCTTTTTTTATAGTCAATAATATTTTAATAACTTTGTATGATGACAGATGGTTACTAGACTTACCATGCCAATCAATTCTGAATACATGTAGACATCAAATCACTGCATTGAACACCTGAAACTGATATAATATTGTGTATCAACTATACTTCAATTTTGAGAAGAAAAAAAATTAGATTTCTCTGTGTGGTTAGGATATCAGTAATCTTTTTGTTTGTGAGGGCATACTTCTAATATGTGTCATAAAATATTTTGTGGGTGTAATGAAGGTATCCAACTGGTTTAAATTTTTTAATACACAATTGTTTTTAGAGCACTTGTAGGTTCACAGAAAAATTGAGAGGAAGAGACAGCAATTTCTCATATACCCCGCGCCCCTACACATGCACAGCCTCCTCCATTATCAGTACCCTCTGCTGACTGGTACCTTTGCTTTACCTGATGAACCTATTGGTATATCATAATCACCAACCCATAGCTTACATCATAGCTCACCCTTGGTGCTGTACATGCTATGGGTTTGGACAAATGTAAAATGACATGTATGTGTCATTACAGTGACCACTGAGACTTCACTGCAAAGAAAGCAAAGACTTTCTCCTGCTGACTTTGAAGGAAGAAGCCACCATGGGTCCTATAGCCAAAAAAAAAAAAAATGAATTCTACCAATCACCACATGAACTTTAAAGAGGACCTCAGGCATCAGATCAGACCTCAGCCCTAGCCACTACCTTGACTACACCCTTGTGATGCCCTGAACAGAGGACCTAGATAAGCTGTCCCCAACCTGTAACCCATAGAAACTGTGAGATAATAAATTAGTTGTTTGAACCACTGTGTTGCGATTATTACTCAGCAATTGAAAGCCAATATGCTACCTAACTGGTATTTCATGTGTTGGTTTTTAGAACAATTGAATTGAAGCACTTCAGAAAAAATCTATATATGATTTATACATTGATTATAAAGTAGATTGTGGTACATTCCCAGATACTTCTAAATAAAAGCCTATGATTAAGCTTGTGTTTCTAGATATTTTTTGCCAGTTCCATATTGAGCCATTTCAAACTGTCTGTACTGGTATCCCTGCTTCCTGTTTTATAGAGGACTTAGTAGTGATATCATTCTGATTTTGTTCAGAGGATGGTCTTTATAGTGTTCATAAGATTTCTGAGGAAGGTTTTGTTTCTCATTAGCATGTCTTGGAAAATGTTAACTGACCACTCTATAAATTAGCCCAAGAATAGCTTTGAGTGAAGTGAAAATCGCTCAGTCGTGTCCGACTCTTTGCGACCCCATGCACTATTCAGTCCATGGAATTCTCCAGGCCAGAGCTCTGGAGTGGGTAGCCTTTGCCTTCAATAGCTGTATAATACTATAATTATACGGTACCTATCAGAATGATTGGATCATATTTTCTCTGTGGATTATATTTTCTTAAGCTATTTCTTCCTTGCCACAATTGGGATTTATTGTTTATGGTAGCAGGATGACTTTCCTTTTGTAAGAAGAATAACTTATGGTGTGGCTTTGCATCTGATGATCTGAAAAAATATTCTATACATGTTCAGTTCAGTTCAGTTCAGTCGCTCAGTCGTGTCCGACTCTTTGCAACCCCAGATAAATGCAATTTCTTGTGTTGCTTTGTTAAGAAACCCTAGCCATAGTAGCTCAGGGAGATTATGATCTAATTATTTTATTTCTGATAGGCTTCAACAAATGTAGCTTTATTATTTTTAATACATGATGAAATGTTTCATGAATTTTAGAAAGAAGTTAAGGCACGAGGTGAGTTGGATAATCAAATGTTACTGTGCTGAGGAAAATACAGATACTTTCAAGACTTTCTCAAGTACTCACAGTAATAATGAAAAATATTTGAAACTTGGTGTTGATATGAATACCTGGACACTTTGCTCGTTAAGCTTTTTATGAGTCTCTGAATTGCTTTCCATTAATTTTTTTCTTTTAGTTTCATAATTTAGTCATAGTTTAATTGTTGAACTAAGAGGTCTTCTATACTCAAGGAACGATATCTTAATACACCTTTTGCAAACTGCTTTTTTCTCGAAGAGGTATGTTCAAATGTAAACCATTGTTTTTCCAGGAATGTTTCCAAATGTACATTTGCTATCTTTTTTTTCATCTAAAATAGATGCAAAATAAGAAGTGTTTTTGCGAGGCCAACTCCTGCTCCAAGTCATGCTTCTCAATGGATGTGGCGCCCTCTAGTGGATAGAGTTACGATAATACAAACTTTTTTTCAAACAAATTTCCCTTGAGAAATTCGCAAAATATTACCATTTTAAAGTGTACCATTAAGTGGTATTTCGTGTATTAACAATGTTGTGAGAGAGCTAGCTCTGTCTAGTTTCAAAACTTTTAAATAATTCCATAAAATACCTCTTAACCATTAGCTAATCACTCGCTATTCAACGTTCTGCCATCCCCTTGCAAGCTCTACTCTACTTTCTGTCTCTATGGGTTTGCTTAATCTGTATATATCCTATAAAAGAAACATACAGAATGTGACTTTTGGTGGCTGGCATCTCTCATTTAGCATAACATTTTTGAGGTTCATGTCAGTGACTGAACTGAACTGAATATTTCATTGTATATATATACACCACAATTGGCTTATCTGTTCATTCACTGGTTGAAATTTAGGTTGCTTCTACATTTTTGCTGTTACAATTAATCCTGTTATAAACATTTGTATGCAAGTTTCTGTGTGAATATATGTCTCCATTTCTTGTAGGTAAATACCTTGCAGTTTAATCGCTGGATCATGTGGTAAATCTGTGTTTAATTTTTTGAGGAACCACACACGCAAAAAGGCCAATCAAGACACATCAGAATATGATATTCTAAAATATTGTCATCTTTTGCAAGAGAATACTTATTCATGTGGTAAAATAGTTACAATAGTTATAGTTACTTATATTTCCCTGTAATAATGCCAATCTTTTACAGAAAGCCTTTCTAGAATTTAACATGGGGTAATAATCCTCCTTTTCTCATAAAGATTGACTTCAATAATATGCCATAAGATTTATCAATTAAAATATATATGATTATTTAGTATGTGAAGATGTTTGAGTGACCTATTGTATTTTGACTTCTAAATAAGTTTTTCTTTTTCTTGACTCCTTTTCATCTGAAAAACATGACATTTTTGGTTTCAAATAACAGGAATTCAGATATCAATTATATCAATTTAGAGGGTGAAAAACATTGCTCCTCTCCAAACTTGATATTTATAAATTTATAGTAATGTTGAATTTTTACATATTAAGACTCAAAGTTCAGAGAGTTGAATAAAGTATAGGCTCTAAATTAGGAAGAGTAGTACATTATTTAAGGGAAGTTCTTGTCTCATAGGAAAGGGAAAACGTTTCCTGTTACTCGTCAGCGGAACAAAAGAGAAAAAAATTAATAAAAGAAGGCGATCAGATATTAGTGACCCGATTCTCTTTCTCAGCTCATAGCTAAAAGTAGTATTAGAAGTGGTGGTGGTAGACTGTTACCATTCAAAGATGGATTTAAGTGACTCTCAAGCAGAGGGCATATTCTGCACTTTTCAGGACATAGCTGAAAGCTGGCAAGTAAATTGATACAGCCACCATGGAGAACAATAAACTAAAAATAGAACTTCTATATGACATAGCAATCCCACTACTGAGAAAACCATGGTTCAAAAAGACACATGTAGCCCAATGTTCACTGCAGCACTGCTTGCAATAGCCAGGACATGGAAGCAACCTAAATTTCCATCCATAGATGAATGGATAAGGAAGATGTAATACATATGGATGTGAGAGTTGGACTGTGAAGAAAGCTGATCGCCGAAGAATTAATGCTTTTGAACTGTGGTGCTGGAGAAGACTCTTGAGAGTCCCTTGGACTGCAAGGAGATCCAACCAGTCCATTCTAAAGGAGATCAATCCTGGGTGTTCACTGGAAGGACTGATGCTAAAGCTGAAACTGCAATACTTTGGCCACCTCATGCGACGAGTTGACTCACTGGAAAAGACTCTGATGCTGGGAAGGATTGGGGGCGGGAGGAGAAGGGGACGACAGAGAATGAGATGGCTGGATGGCATCACCGACTCGATGGACATGAGTTTGAGTGAACTCCGGGGGTTGGTGATGGACAGGAGGCCTGGCATGCTGTGATTCATGGGGTCACAAAGAGTCGGACACGACTGAGCGACTGAACTGAACTGAACTGAATACATATATACAGTGGAATACTACTCAGTCATAAAAGGAATGAAATTGGGTCATTTGTAGAGATGTGAATGGACCTGGCAGCTGCCATACAGAGTGAAGTAATTCAGAAAGAGAAAAACAAATATCGTATATTAGCACATATATGTGGAATCTAAAAAAATGGTACAGATGAACCTATTTGCAGGGAGGAATAGAGAGGCAGACATAGAGAATGGACAGATGGGAAGGGGAGGATGGAATGAACTGGGAGACTAGGATTGACATGTATACACTACAATGCATAAAGCAGATAGCTAGTGGGAAGCTGCTGTATAGCACAGGGAGCTCAGTTCAGTGCTTTGTGATGATCTGGAGGGGTGGCTTGGGGTGCAGGAGGGAGATTCAAGAGGGAGGGGATATATGTATATTTACAACTGATTCACCATGTACAGCAGAAACTCATACAACATTGTAAAGCAATTACACTCCAATTAAAAATTAACTTTAAGAGAGATACCCTTGAATATGACAAAAAAGAAACCCCTACACCTGGAACTTCCCGTAGTCAAATGGTTAAAACCCCGTGTTTCCAATGCAGGGGGGCTTGGGTTCCATCCCTGGTCATGAAACTAAGATTCCACATGCCATATGGCCAAAGATAAATAAATAGCCTATACCAAACAGCATACTTAATAGTAAATAATTAAAATATTCCTCAAACTCAAATGGAAAGTAAACAAGCTAACCATTAAAATGATGGTAATAGGATTAAAAAGAGCAGAAATCAATGAAATGGAAAACTGAAAAACTGTGGAGAAAAGTCAGTAAATCACAGGTTGGCATTTTTGAACACAGCAGTAAAATTGCGGAAATCCTTAGATAAGCTGATTACGAGAAAGAGATAAACTACACATTTTCAATACCAGAAATGAAAAAAGGGATATGACTAGCGAGGCCACAGACATCACAAGCATAAAAAAGGGATGATTTGACCAATTTATACAACAAATGCAATAACTTAGGAATTCTTAGAGGAAATTCTTAGAAAAGTGTAATTTACGAAAAAAAAAAAAAAGTAGGAAACAATTTCCATAGCCTTATATCTGTTGAAGAGATTAATGTCTTTAATTTAAAACTTCTGCACAGGGAAGACTCAAGTTACAGATGGCTTTACTAGTGAGTTTTATTAATATGGAAAGTGAAAGTGTTAGTCGCTCAGTGCTGTCCTCTTCAAATTATATTAGCATAAATTCTGTCAGATTAACAAAAGTAATTTTATAATGACACAAAAAATTTAAAATAATTAAAAAATAACTAGCTGATCTATTAAAAATGTGGCTGACAAGACATTTTCAGAAAAAGAAAAACTAAGTCAGTTTGCTGTCCACAAATGTCACTAACAGAATTCCTTATGTATTTCCAGAAGGAAATAGAGCACAAAGTGAAGTAAGCAGAAGCAAATTTAAAGAAATTATTATAATTAACATCTAAATAAGTCTAAATAAGCACTGCCTAAATAAATCCACAATAATAATACTGTTTAATTCGTTGGGTGTCAGACAAGGTAGTATTAAATTAGACAATAAAAACACAAGAAGTGAGCAAAGATATGAAATCAGCTAGGAACTTCACTGTTCCAGATAAAGGTACAACTATTGATTGTATTTCACTGTTTAAGCATGCACATTAAAATTTTAAAGTAATCACATAAAAAGGAGCAAAGGAGAAGGAGGAAGGAAGGAAGTATGTAACTTCACAACAGTAGAACTGGAGGGGAAATGATAAAATTTAATGCAAAAGAGCACAATTAAAAAGAAAAGGAAAAAAATCTTAAAAAATCAAAAGTACAAAATAAGGTGATAAAAATAAAATCAAATACATCTGTACATAAAACAAATGTAAGATTTTAGATTTTACATTTGGACTAATATAGGCTATTAATAGAAAATGGCAGGTTGTTTTTTTTTTTTTTTAAAAAGTATATGTTCTTTTAAAAAGATACGCTAAGAGATAAAAATACAGTTCCCTTTAAAAAAAAGAGATGGGAAAATGAAATCTCTGTAAAACAGCAAAAAATAGCCAATGTACCCTTATTATTATCATTTTAAATAGACACAGATGTATCTGATTGTACTGATCATTCTATTGCTTGCTGCTCCTGCTAAATCACTTCAGTCGTGTCCGACTCTGTGTGACCCCATAGACGGCAGCCCACCAGGCTCCCCTATCCCTGGGATTCTCCAGGCGAGAACACTGGAGTGGGTTGCCATTTCCTTCTCCCTCCAATGTGTGAAAGTGAAAAGTGAAAGTGAAGTCGCTCAGTTATGTCCCACTCATAGCGATCCCACTCATAGCGACCCCACGGACTGCAGCCTACCAGGCTCCTCCATCCATGGGATTTTCTAAGCAAGAGTACTGGAGTGGCTTGCCATTGCCTTCTCCGATTCTATTGCTTAGGTGCAATCAATCACATCCTGCTGCCAATAGAATAAATTTCAGACTCTAGCATAACTTTCAAACTTTCTTCAGCTTTAGCTACAAAGTTCCTTTGGACAGTGAAGTTCATCTTTGATCTCTCAGCTCCTATCATAAAGCTAATATGAAGTAAAACTCGAATATTTATTTAGTTCAGATGAAAGAAAAAAAATCATGATTCATGCAATCATTGTGAAATTTACTTGCATAATGTCCTTTTCAGTTTTTTTTTAAGATGTATTTTTCTCTGAGAAAAAATAGAGAGGAGGAGCACATTTATACTGTGGATCTAATGTATTGACCACTAAGCAAACTTTCTTTCCCACGTGGCTCTTCTTTCCTGTTTCCCCTCTATTGCTATGCATGGAAACAACAAAAGACTCTATTTTTTCAGAGGATAATTAATGAAGAATTCCCTTCTGTTTCTTATCCTCCCTTCCTTTCCTCAGTTTTCCCAGTTTTTCTTCCTTCTTCTTCCTTTTCCTCTCCCTTTTCATCCTCTCCCTTCTCTTCTTCATTTCTCCCTTCTCTTTCTAAGTTGATCTGTATTATTCAGAGCTTAGGAAAACGAGTGATGGTAAGAGGTGCCCAACACAAAAGTAGAAAGTCTTCCCTGTTTAGATTTGTGAATTGACAATGACAAATTAAATGAATATTTTATATAAGCTGCCTCTCATTGGTCCAGGCCTAATGATTCTTATCCAACAGGGCATCTGGACCGCTATTCTATGAGTCCACACTCTTTCCTTAATCATCCTTGTATTCTCTAGGGATGGTTGGGGTACAGTTTTGCATGTGTGAGTGTGTATGTATAATTTGAAGAAGCTCTCCAAACTATTCTGATAGAATTTTCCTTTCTACCAACTGTAGTCCTAGAAGAGAATCCCTGATATAAATGGGACAGTGTCACACCTGAAGAAAAATACCTCTCTCTTGTAGAGCACAGCAAACAATATTCAGTATCTGGTGACAAACCATAATGGAAAAAATATTGAAAAGAATACATATGTATGTATAACTGAGCCACTTTGCTATACAGCAGAAATTACACAACATTGTAAATCAACTCTACTTCAGTAAAATTTAAAAAACAATAAACACCTCTTTCACTACAAGATACAGTGAAGTTGCTCAGTCATGTCCGGCTCTTTGCGACCCCATGGACTGTAGCCTACCAGGCTCCTCCGTCCATGGGATTTTCTGGGCAAGAATACTGGAGTGGGTTGCCATCTCCTTCTCCAGGAGATCTTCCCCACCCAGGGATCGAACCCGGGTCTCCCTCATTGTGGACAGACACTTTACCGCCTGAGCCACCAGGGAAGTCTACTATAAGATGAGCACCTCCAATGTCATCACATTGGGAACTTTTATCTGATGATTTATACAACGAAGCCCTGAATGGGACAGGAACATTTTCTATAGAACACTTTTTCATATTGATCCAAGGATATGCTAACTCCTTGGCCCTCAACCTAAGTATGAATTAGCATCAATGGGGAGCCTTGAAAAATTAGATGCTTAAGTTTCATCCCCAGAGATATGAATTCAGTTGGTCTGACTTTGGTCCAAAAGGCATTTTTTAAAGCTTCTCAGGTATTTCTAATAGGTAATCAGAACTGAGAAATCTTTCCCAAACTTGTCATAATTAAATCGGTGTCATTTGGGGTATTTGTTTATATATTATGAAGAGTGAGATCCAAGCTCACTTAGAACTTTTGCCCCCAAAATTATAGATATGAAGATGTATGAACTTTTTGTGGTGCAGAAGATTATTAGAAATCTAAGTATACAGACTCTGTTGTAGACAGTAATAAACAAAAACTTTGGCAAGCAGAAAAGAAACAAAGAGAATATCCTTAATGAAAAATACTGAGAGCCTAAAGAAGTGATGAAAAGTATATAGAAAAGTAGATCAAGAATACATAGGGAAGGAACCAAAATGGGAAAAGAGAATAACAAGACAAAAACAAAGCAGCAGGTAGACAGGAAGGAGAAAGGATGCACAAGTTAAAATGTTAGTCAATTTTTTATTAATTTTTGTAATTTTCCACTACTCTATCCAATACCATATCTAGGTTTTCGGCCAATATTAAAACTAGATATCCAGTACACTCTTCTTAATTACTTTCCATTCCATGAAAAATTTAAAGATGAATTATTATATTTAATGTGTATTTTTTACATTTTTTTCTGATAGTTCATTTTACATGATAGAAATGTACCTTTAAATGGCATTTCCAAGATAGAAACAAAGACAGAACAATTAAATACAAAAACAAAAGCAAAACCTTTATTCTTTGCCTTGATTGTAATGTGGTTTACCGTTCTTTATGGTAATAGCATTTTCCTGCATGCATTTCACCAACACACTACAAGTCAATAGCTTTAGTATAAAGAATCTACATTTAATGTCGCTTGTGAAAGAAACACAGAATGTTTTGCTGTGACTGGTAATATAATTTCATTTATATGATTTTTGTGGAATAAAGCTGGGATCTCATATCATATCTGATAAAGTTCTAATGTCATATGGGTTGGTAAGAATACGATCTATCTGTGTAAACAAACACTGGAAAAGACTGATGATTTACTGAATAAAAAGACTAGGTGGAAACATCTGATTCAAGCAATGCCAAGAATATCAACTCATCGTTCCTTAAGCCTCTTTCGATGATAAGGCATCACTATGAAAGCAAATAAATGCTGGACTCAGTCTGAGATTCGTTTCACATTGAAATGTGTGCAAAGTTTACAGTACTAATAAAAAGCAGGAATCTACGCTGCATTTTAGTCTTTGTTTCTTATTTCGTGAAGTGCTTTAATTTAAAAGTGCTAGGAACAGAAACTAACAATAGTGACTGTGACATCAACCTGAAGATACTTTTAATTTCTCATTTATGTACAAAAAGGCTGAAAAAGAAAATAAAATGAACTTTGTACAATATTTATATTTTCTTAGAAAACTCTAACCATATATTTTCAACAGAATTAAGCAGCTTGCAACATGTTTGTACATTGGGCTTTTTACCATCGAGTATTCAATTAAGATTGGAAGGATAAAATGCAAGAAGCTCTTCATTGTTTGCTGCAACCTATTGCTTAATGACATGAAGAATGAGGTCTTGGTAGAACAATTTGCTTCACTTTACCACTGACATATGGCTTCCCATATTAGACTTCTGAACAGTAGAAGGAATAAGATGCAGCAGCAGAGGCAAGATAAACATGCAGCAATGACAGTGTCAAACTATAATGGAACCAATTACATCATATTACCTGTTGAAAGCTTGCAAACTCTACTTCTGTGGTACATATTTGATGCAATAAATACTGTGCTTAAGTCATTTTTGTTTGCTCAAACATGCACCACTGGGTAAAATTACTATTTACAAAGCAGACTTTTTTATTTTTTAAATTGACATATTCTATGTCAACCTTACCAAGAGCAGAAGATGGCTAAACAATACTGTAGGAAAAAGCAGAATCAACTTTATAAAGTGGTGGTGGGGGATGCTTTTTGGTCAGTTCAGGTTTTTAGAAAGGACTGATAGGATATTTTTATTTTACGCCAAAGGACACTTATCAAAAATGTTATAGTCATGCTGCCAGGACTCAGAATGACTATGTAATGGTGTGTGTGTGTGTATACATATATATGTATATACATGCACATATACATATATACATGTATATGTAATGAATTATGTAAAAATAAAGCAACTTTTTAATGCTTGTAGATTCTATGGAACATTTACAGGCACAGTAAAATTTTTCTGGATGAGACACCTTAAAAACATGAATAGCTATTTAAGCACCTCAAAAATCTGAAAACATCCTGACACATGAAGTAAACTCTTTCCTTTTGTGACGTGATTTTTTTTTTTATGTGAGAATGAGAAGTGCAGCATGCTTTCATTTAAAATATATCCAGTTATACAATAGAGAAACATAGAATTTCTTACCTTTACTCCCTCTCCCCAAACATAAACCCATTTACAAAAATAGTCACATATAATAGTAAACAACCTGTGAATTAAAAAAAAAAGTGACCAATTCACAGCATACGTTTTGTAAAAACATGGCAGGTGTGGCAGTTAGAACATAAACAGTGGTGACAATTACTGTTCTCAAGTGTCGCATGTTGAATTTACATAAAAATTTAACTTCCCTCCCCCCTTTAAATTGGTTCCTAGAGTCTGAGTAGCCATTACTCTCTGCTCTTCAGCAGTGTCAGCTGGTTGTGAACACAGAAACCTCCTGTCGATGCTGTTTCTCTGGTTTGTGGAGTCCCAGTTTGCTGACCAGAGGCCCCTGTCTTGTTATAGGCACTGACCTTAAGTATACATTTGTAAAAACAGTCAGTTTGGCATAGACCTCCTGTGGGAGTCCTGTTGACACCAACACATCACCATCACGGGCTGTAAACAATTGATCACAAAATGGAATATTGTTTCCTTTTACTTTTTACTTTCCCTGATATCTTTCCCTTTGTCTTCCTTTTCTGATTTGTCTTTTTCAAATTTTTCTTTCTCGGGTTTGGTCACACTGTCATAGGAAGGTGGAGATGTGGTGGAAGGGGTCATGTCGGTTTTCTCTGGAGTTGAATTCTCATTTAGTTTATCAATGAGGATATCTTCTTTGATGGGTGTTCCCTCACCTTCTTTGCCTTTGTCTTTCTTATATATACATGAAACTTTTTTAACTTTTTGCTTCAAGAGGTAGCGTCTATAAGCCCTCTGGATAACAATAGCAGACACCTCCTCTTGTTTGCGTTTCAGAGTGGTTGTAATGGGCTCATAGGAGACTTTGGAGGGGTTCGATGCCATGAATCTTTCTTCCATCTGGATTCGAAGGGCATCCATCTCTCCACTCTCACCCAAAACACGCTTTGTAAAGGCAAATAAGATGTCGAGGCAGTGGATCCTGTCCCCACTGACCATGGGCAGGTCCATGGCAATGAGCTGGACTTTGTTTGGTTTTGCTATGAGAAGAGGAGGATCCAGGGCCGCTGCAAAATCAGAGAGCTTGGAGAACTCTATGAACTGGGTGGCATCCGGATCAAACTTCTCCCAAACCTCATAGAACATCTCAAAGTCGTCCTCACTCAGGGGCTCTGCGCTTTCTTCAGTAGCGACACTGAAGTTCTCCAGGATGACAGCGATGTACATGTTCACCACGACCAGAAATGATATGATGATGTAACTGACAAAGAAGAAAATCCCAACAGACGGGTTCCCACAGTCTCCCTTAACTGAGCTGCCAGGGTGATCTTTTTCAGGGTCACAGTCTGGAGGTCCACTATTGAGGATAGGTGCTAGCAATCCATCCCAGCCAGCAGAAGTGGTAATCTGGAACAGGCAGATCATGCTGTTGCCGAAGGTCTCAAAGTTGAACATGTCATCAATTCCAACCTCCCTCTTAACATAGGCGAAGTTGGACATTCCAAAGATGGCATAGATGAACATGACCAGGAAGAGCAGGAGGCCAATGTTAAACAGCGCAGGAAGGGACATCATCAAAGCAAAGAGCAGCGTGCGGATCCCCTTAGCCCCTTTGATCAGACGCAGGATTCGGCCAATCCTGGCAAGACGGATCACTCGGAACAAGGTAGGGGACACAAAATATTTCTCTATCAGCTCAGCCAGAAACATACCTATGGAAAGCCAAGATACAACAAAAATAATGTTATATGTAATGGCAGCAAACGAAAATGTACACTTCTAAGATAAGTACTATTTTTACAAAATGTGGACATGAGAACTTGGTACACACGCGCACACACACATACACATTTACATATACATAATCTGCAATATTCATTTAGCAAAATGAAACTGGTATGCTTAGTGCTATAACATTAACAGTTTTATACTAACTGAAGGTATTAATGGTCATTTTTCCTGGTTCAAGTAAAGCATATACCAAAAGACCCAATGTATATGAAAGCCAAGCACAGAAATGGATTTATGTTCCTGAAATACTAGTTTTATACTAGTATTTGCATAAGCACTAATGGATAAAGCATGTGATTTTAGATTAGGAATATGAGACTTATTCTTCTCAGATGGTTTGATCAATTTTATTTGGGAGGTGGCAGAAGAGACAACACAGGCTTTCCAGACAGACATACTTGGGACTGAATCCTGGCAATGATTTTATGCATTGCCAAATGGTGATAATAGCTATTAAATAGTTTTTTTGTTGTGGGTTAGGCTTAACATTTACTAAGTCTTTTCTTTGTGCTAGACATAAGTGCTAAGTGCATTTACTTTCATAATCTCATTTAATCCTCACAACACCACTTTACAGAAATATTTCTTGGGAAACCAGGGCTCGGAGAGGTGAGATCCCTCTTACCATAGGTCACAGAACTGGTGAAGAGTGAAAACATGGATGCACCAGGTCGAGTCTGTATAACACAGGAGCTCCTCCCTTAATCACTACATTACTTCCCTAGAGCACCATCATTGGGATCAAATGGAATGACACCTTATTTCAAAGTTCTATTTAACCAGCAAAAGTATATAAACAGTGGAATACTACTTTTCTATGTGTATGTTCTCTTTCCTCAAACAGGCAGAACTTTACTTCCAGCACCTGATTTAACATCCTACACACAAGCAATATGTATTGATGAAATGAATCTGCTTTGATTATTTTGAACAAAATGTCTACTTAGAAAATTATGTGAACCCAAAGATGACATGAGGCTCATTCGAGTGTGAATATATATAAACACACAACATGCTATTCCAATTATAAAGGACAATTATTTGACTACTTCTATTGATTAATATGTGTGCATGTGTGTGAATTGTTTATTCAGAGCAATACTTGTCTATACCACAGGACAGTTTATTATAAAGTTGCAGTTATTTTCTTCTGGCATGAGACAGGATGATACATGAAAGCTGCATGTATAATATAAATATAAATAATATAAATTCTCTTTTTTTACATATAATTTCATGCACAGCACACAATTACATAAATGACAAGCTGAGGATGGACTCTTCATTAGATTTTACTTGAAATTTTGGGATGAATGAGAAAGTATTAGTGAAAAATACTTTAAAGTTTTAAAACACTATTTTTACTCCTAAAAATTTCACTTGAGTGAAAGCATCTCTTCTTACCTACAATGGAGAGAATAACCACCACAAAATCAAAAATATTCCATCCGATGGTGAAATAGTAATAACGAAGAGAGATCAGTTTCAGCACACATTCTCCAGTGAACAGAACGATAAACACCAGATTAATCCAGTACAGAATGTTGGTCATTTCTTGACTCTGGTCGTCAGTCTCCACCATCATGGTGACCATGTTGAGGCAGATAAGGATCATGATGCTGATATCAAAGACTTGTTTGGTTACAAAATCAAAGACCATCCCTTGGAATTTGTTCTGGAAAAACAAAAAAAAAAAAGAGTATGTGAAATTCCCTTAGAGACTGAAAAACAAATCAAGTCCAACTTATCTGATTTTAACATAGCAATATGAAAATACAGCTTTTATTACAAAACATTCCATGTTTGTTTTACACTTGGAAGAAAATTTTGTATACTGGAATATCCAGCTCTTTCCAAATGTATTTGTTCTATTTATTCTGTTTATGATAGCAGATTTTGTAAACTGATTTTATGTTAAGAACCACCTTTTAGTTTCTCATGCCTAAAACATAACCCAGTGTACAGTAGAAAGTAAATATTGGTCACTATAATGAATCTGTGTTATCTTCTGTGTTTGGGGTGAGCATCAAAATTAACTTTGAAGAATTAATGAATAAATACTTTTCTAGCTTTTTTGGGTCATTTCCCCCCTAGTTTCTTCCTTTTTATTCCCCACCCACTATGCGCATCTTAAATTCTACCTTAAGTTTCAGCTGAGAAGATGTTTTTAAAATTATAGTTCAAGAAAAAGGACATTGGTGGAATAGTTGGTAAAATCCAGTTAAATTCTATATTTTATTTAATAGTATCATACCAGGGTAAATTTCTTAGTTTTGCTGACCCATCTATGGTTATGTAAGACGTTAAGACAAAGGAAAGCAGAGTGAAGTTTATGTGAGGTAACTGCTACAAGAATAAAATCATCTTTTAAAAAATTATAGCTTAAAATTTAGATATTCAAACTTTGCCCTATTCAATCTGGACCTAATTTCCAAGCACTAACTAGCCTTATGTCTTGTTTATGAAGTTAAGTCCTCATCTTGTAAACTAATTATGTTCACTGGGCCCTGTTTTTTCCTTCTTTTCACCTCTATGTGCTCAATATTCATCATCCTAGAGCTTGGAACGTGGCTCACCTCTGCTAGGTCGTCCTCTACCTTCTCAACTAGAACTACAGATCTTCTGCTACATCTACACTCACCGTCTGCATTCCAGATGGATGCCTTTATTGGCCTGGATTCTCTGTGCTGCTGTTCTGCCCCTGCCCGACTAGTAGAGGCATCCATTACTCCATACTGGAATTCTGGGATATCAAATAGTACTGGTTTGCTATATTTTACAAAGATAACATTTTATTTTTCCATAAATAAATACATAAGTAAAATATGTATTTTCTCTGAACACATACTTAGCCTGATGGGCTGGACTTAATTGTTTCAGCTGGACCTGTTCTACGAGGGCCTCCTTCAACTTAAATGCATCTAATTCAGTTCTAAGCCCCTTGTTCTTAGCTCTTGTGTACCGAAGTCTACCTTTCCAAGTCTGGTTATGTTCCCCTTATTTCTACCCTTCTGATACTTGCTACCACTCTTGTACCATACTGTTTTATCTTGTTTATCCATCTCCACTGTCATAAGGCTTCCGTCAAGGGGCATTATTAGACTCCCCTTCTCAGTCTGGTGCGTCCTAACTCGGTTTGAAGTTTTAAGCACTCTGTGATCTCAGACAATTTTGTGCTTACATTTTTCATAAAATTTATGACATTTTATTGCAAATGGTTTGCTTTTATTTAATTAAAAAATCAATTTTCTTCCACAGATATAGCACCTAGAGTGAAGCAGATTCAAAATGGCTTAAAAGCAGCAACTTGCTATTTATGTTCATATCAGCATTTTCAGTAAAAATCTCTTTAGATTCTTTGCCCATTTAGTTTTCCAGTGGGTTAGATCGACATACAACTCCACTACACAGTCACTGTCTCCAATTCAAATTTCAGAATATGCTGGAGGAAGCTGCATAACCTGGGAGGCCATGTTCACTAGAGGCTTATGTTCTCTCACTTTATCTTGGCTCTTCATAACGATTAGCAATCCTTTGTCCCTCACTTGCTCCCATGATAATTTCAAACTTTTCAGAAATTTCCTATTCTCTTGCCCTCTATTCTTACTTCATTTTTGAGAACACCAAAGTCAATAGTTATAAAGAAACTCCTCAACCTTTTTGTCATTTTATATTATATTGATTTCCATACCTATCTTTTTATATACTACTCCAAATTCATTGGAGGACTCAGTCCCTTTTCCTCTTTAACCTAATTTACACTGTTTTTGAGCCACATCCTGTGCAGTTTTATTCTATATTTATTCCCTTTCTTTTCAATCTCTTCTTCTCCAGAATTCCTGCTGTGCTCTGAAACTAATATCTCAATCTTTAGAAACTTTGTTTTACTACTACTTCTAACATTCATTCTCTTTCGGAGTCCCCTTTTGACTTTCAAATTCCGTAAACTAGCATCTTCAGTTGTTTTCTCCATTCATGTCCCTACTTCTTATTCTGTGTGACACCACTCTTCATCCAGTGTGTAAGGCTGAAACTCATGAGTCCTCTTTGTTGCTTCGTTCTTCACTTCTCACATTCAATTAATAAATCTTTTAATTTCATTCCTGTGATAGCTCACAAACCCATTTTATTCATCTGCACACCACTCTGGTTCAGGCTAACTATCACCCCTGAGACAGTTCCACAATGAGTCTACACTTCACGCACTGCCTCTGTCAATGCTGGTTCAGTGACAGGCACAACACCCAAACCGACCAGGTTCTGCCCAATGGCTTCGCTTTGCTCTAAGGACAGAGACTTGTCTTAACGTGGCCTAAGAAGCCCAGAAAAATCTGGACCATCCTAACCTGTTCATTCTCACCATGTCCCAAATGAACCCCCACCCTCTGCACTCCAGTCTCACTGGCCTTCCTACCTCAGGACCTTCACGTATACATTCCTCTTTTCTTCTTACATGGCCTATAGACACTTCCTCATTCTTCTTCAGGCCTCAGCTCATGCTCAGTAAAGCCTTCCCTGATTAATCAGCCCCTTCTTTCTCATCAGCTCTGATAGCTTAAATGGATTCTTTCCTTCTTCGATATTTCTATTTGTTGGTGTGACTATTTGATTACCAAATAGACTCTCTGTTTAGTATTTAATTCCAAATGCTTAGCATCATACATTGATGTTTTTGAACTGTGGTGCTGGAGAAGATTCTTGAGAGTCCCTTGGACTTCAAGGAGATCCAACCAGTCCATTCTTAAGGAGATCAGTCCTGGGTGCTCATTGGAAGGACTGATGCTAAAGCTGAAACTCCAATACTTTGGCCACCTCACGCGATGAGTTGACTCACTGGAAAAGACTCTGATGCTGGGAGGGATTGGGGGCAGGAGGAGAAGGGGATGACAGAGGATGAGATGGCTGGATGGCATCACCGACTCGATGGACATGAGTTTGGGTGAACTCCGGGAGTTGGTGATGGACAGGGAGGCTTGGCGTACTTTGATTCATGGGGTCTCAAAGAGTCTGAGTGACTGAGTGACTGAACTGAACTGAACTGAACTGATACATTGTAAATGAATGACTGACTAGATGGATTTTACCAAGTCATTTCTTAATTTGCCAAATTGTTGCCAGTAATATTCTAGCTAAATGCACTAATCATTTCCTGTGCATCCCTACTATCCCTATTAAAGCAAATCCACATGTTATCTGATGTAATTAAACAGCCATTAAAATTTTTTTCTCATTATCTACATATATGTGCTGCCTTACTAATAAATCTCACTCTTTCACTGATTTACCTCTTCTATAATGGTGAAGTGCACAAGGCTTCATGCTCAGTACTTTTTTTTTGGTATATTATAATAATTATCTCTCAAAAATGAACCTATACTTTAAGCTCAACTGAATTATGTATGACAATGACAACTCTAAAATCCTTATCCCATATTCATAAGACCTAATCTTTCTAAATGCCTTTACAGGACTTTCAGTTACATTAACAGAATCAATAATTTCACAAAACATTAACTGCTTTACATTCTTTATTATCTATACGTCCTCCTTCTTTTCCTATATTTTATAGGTTCCTCATCCCACTGAGCCTTCTTCTTGGCTCATTTGTTTCCAGTCCTATTGGCATGACCCTATATTGTGGACTCATCTTCTTGTATGTAAGGGTTCATCTTCTTGTCTAAGGCCCAGCATTACTTTGTCTCTAACATTTTCCCATACCAGTCTCTAAAAATCTCTTTTTCTTTCACATTACCATGCTGTTCACTTAACTATATCGTATTTTTACTTGGCTAAATTAAGATGGATTTATTTGGATTCATAGTGGGCTTGACTCATTTAACTCAGAAAACCTTGTGTTTCCTACTTATAATTTTAAAAATGTATTGCTATTCTCCATTGCAATATTTATTTCCATGACTTTGGAGTGTTTGTTTTTTCGTATAAGTCATTATTCTGTTTTTCTCCCTTATCCATTCAAGTTGTATTATTTCTCAAAAAGCAGGCTCAAATTGTAAATTTCTTATGTTTTGCCCAATATTACTATCCATTTTATTTGGGCTTTTGGCTAACTTACAAACAGAATAGGGACATGGCCAGTTTTAGTTTAGCTAGTTTTACATCATCACTAATGGAGTCATAGAGTCGTGATTCCTGGGGAACACTTGATTACCTTTACCATGTATACCTTCAGAGAGGAGTTCTGAAACATGAAAGAACTCAGGGACTCTTCTGACAACAATTCCTTGCAGCAACCAAACAGACCAGTGCTGCTGCTGCTGCTGCTAAGTCACTTCAGTCGTGTCCGACTCTGTGTGACCCCATAGACAGAAGCCCATCAGGCTTCCCTGTCCCTGGGATTCTCCAGGTAAGAGCACTGGAATGGGTTGCCATTTCCTTCTCCAATGTGTGAAAGTGAAAAGTGAAAGTGAAGTCGCTCAGTAGTGTCCGACCCTTAGTGACCCCACGGACTGCAGCCTACCAGGCTCCTCCATCCATGGGATTTTCTAGGCAAGAGTACTGGAGTGGCTTGCCATTGCCTTCTCCAAAACAGACCAGTAGCCACTGGCAAATATATATTTGCAATCACCATAAAAAGCCATAGAGAATGATGTCATCTGATTTAGGGCTAAGATGCTTGGAGGAAATAGGAAATTTTCTTAAAAACCAGGAACAAACAAGACCTGTGACTTGTTTCATTAATGATTCCATTCAATCTGCAAAGCTGGACAGAATATGGGGCATATCCAAGATGTATTAATTATCCCAACTGGTCCTCACTGCACTCTGAGAACATTCAATGTTTCCACACTATGTATATATGAATGTTTTCTCCTCTACATTATTGGAAGCTCCTCAGTGACATCAATCCTATGGAATAATATTGGTATATAAGCCTGAAAATTTTTACTTATATATATGTCTGTGTATAAAATATATTACATAATTTCTATGTATTACATATCTAAAAAATACCAAATACTTAGACTATTGAGGCTATCTGGTCACATTGCTAAGGCAGAAACTGTTTTGCAAATACATGAAAATTAGTATCTAGCAATTTGGGCTATAAAAGTGATAGATAACATAGCTTTTATTAATGATGAAAGTATGCTATTCTTACAGCAGGTCGAGGTATGGGTTTTTGTGGTTTCTTTGAACCCAATTTTTTCATTGCATTGTAGTATTTCTTCTGTTCTTCTGTCATAAAAATGTCTTGACCTCCAAAGTAAAGAAATGAAAGGAAAACTTGTAAAAACCATGTTCTTTACTAGCTATAAAATCCATATTAGTAATTGTGTCAAAAATATCTCCACATTCTATTCTAAAGTTACTAACTAAAATATATTTTAGATGTGCATATATTCAATGTGTAAATTAGATTTCTATACTGGAAATATCAGTACTTTCAGATAGCTGATAGTAATTCAGCTATCTGAATTATCAATCACTTAAAAATTCATAGATGATTAAGTCAAAATAATTTATGAATTTTATATTTTCTTTTTGATGACTGCACTTGGAGCCAAAAGGAAACGGTGTGATATGTTTAGTTAGCACTTTAGAGCAAAGATGAAGTTTTAGTATACTTATCTTTTTTTTCTGCTGGTTGAAGTTATCTATGATGACACCAATGAAAAGATTTAGAGTAAAGAATGAACCAAAAATAATAAAGATGACAAAATACAGATACATGTACAGATTGTCTTCATACTTGGGTTGTAATTCTACCTACAAAATATGAAAAATGATAACCATTAGACCTAAAACTTGTTTCATAGAAAAAACATCGGTGAATTTTCAATTCTCAAAGCATATCTCTATCACTGGAAATTTTTAAAAAGTTAAACAGATTTTTAGGAAAGATCAAGTTTAACACACTTATTGAAGAGTCTCCAAACTCTTTCATTGACTTGAGAAGATGAAACAACTCATAGAAAAGTCTGAATAATAAAAATTCATTTAACCCAATAAATGCCTAGGATATGAATGCACTTTTAAGACCCCAATGGTGCATGCAGGGTGAGGACTTCCTCTTCCTACAGAAGAGATGCTACAGTTACACTAGTTTTTGTTAAAAACTTTCAAATTTTACTCTCACTGACTCAGTTTCTTCATCTGTAAAATGGGAAAAAAACAATCAACTCATATGGTAGTTCAGAAGGCTAAATATGTTACTATATGAGAAGTGTTACGACAGAACCTGGCCAATAGTAATAGGTAAGAGTAAGGGTTTGATTTCTGTTATATATTTCTCTTGCTAGACTAGAATTATTACCGTATGTGTTGACATAAGTACATCAGTAGGATCTTTCCGTTCTGAAAATGAGTCTATTGATTCACTGTACTCAGCAGGTCTTGAGTACTGTTTCTGTAACAATGATCTCTCTTATCCAACACAGTTCTTTTTTTTTTTAAAGTATGAATAATGTTGATAATGCTCAACTCTTTTAAAGAAATGAAAGTGAAAATGTTAGTCACTTAGTTGCATCTGACTCTGCGATTCCATGGACTGTAGCCTGCCAGGCTCCTCTGTCCATGGAATTCTCCAGGCAAAAATACTGGAGTGGGTAGCTATTCTTTTCTCCAGGAGATCTTCCTGACCCTGGGTTTGAACCCAGGTCTTCTGTACTGCAGGTGGTTTCTTTACCATCTGAGTCACCAGGGAAGCCTTTTAAAGGAATATTTACCCATTTCCCATTCCCCCACCCTACCCCCAGCATACTAGAGTTCTTGCAGTTCTTGGCAGTACTTGATATTGTCAGACTTTTAAATATTGCCAATCAGGAAAGTATGTAGGTAATATTTAATTTTGGTTTAAATTTGCATTTCTCTCTTGACTAAAAGAGAGCAAGTGTGAATAACTTTCCATACTTTTAGAAGCCAATCGAATTTCATCTTTTGTAAAGTGTTTGAATGAAGTGAAGTGAAGTGAAATGAAGTCACTCGGTCGTGTCCGACTCTTTGTGACCCCGTGGACTGTAGTCCACCAGGCTCCTCCATCCATGAGATTCTCCAGGCAAGAACACTGGAGTGGGTTGCCATTTCCTTCTCCAAAAGTGTTTGAATGCTGAGGGATTATATAATAGTATGACCTCTGAAGAACTGATGCTTTCAAACTGTGGTGCTGGAGAAGACTCTTGAGAGTCCCTTGGACTGCAAGGAGATCAAACCAGTCAATCCTAAAGGAAATCAACATTGGAAGGACTGATGCTGAAGCTGAAGCTCCAATACTTTGGCCACCTGATTCAAACAGCCAACTCATTGGAAAAGACCCTGATGCTGGGAAAGATTGAAGGCAGGAGAAAAAGGGGGCAATAGAGGATGCGATGGTTGGAAGGCATCACAGACGCGATGGACGTGAGTTTGAGCAAACTCTGGGAGATAGTGAAGGACAGGGAAGCCTGGTGTGCTGCAGTCCATAAGGCCGCAAAGAGTCAGACACGACTGAGCAACTGAACAACAAAATACAGTAGTGTATGCTAAGTTATTAAGGAAGAAACCGAAAGTAATTTGCATGTCATGTAGGTTATTGATTATAAAGGTGGAGAGAACTTTGAATTAATCAAATAGGTAATAAAACTACTGTAGAAAATGAGATAATATAAGAAAGCCTTTAACACAGGGAGTGGTAATAAATAATAAATTATTAATATTATTCGAAAGAGCCTATAAATGGGACTCCTGATAATAAAAGAGATAAAATGCAGGGTGTCAAGCTCTTATAGTTTCTTTTTTTAATAAGGTGAAAAAAATTCAGGAACTCTAAGTTACCACCTGTTTTTGGTGTCAGAGATATAACATCTTGAGCTTAATTACTATGCCCTGACAATACACGAGAAACCAATCTCTTTTTTAAAACGTGATTTCCTTCCTATTGTTAAATAGTGAGAAATTATATGGAGACTACCACAAAAAAATTCAAAAGTGCTGATGTGTGTAAGATACATTATGAAATCCATTTCTATCATGAAATCTTACTTTCCAAAAAGAAATATGATTATATTTGTTTTGTTTTCTTTTTTTTTCTTTTATCATTATTCAGACTTTCCTGTCACCAAAAAATATCAAAAGCTGGAGGAAATCTGAGACAGATGAAGAAAGTGCCTATAAGGGCTTTTAATTCATGGCTGGAACTATTAGAACCAAAATAAAATGTCTATATTTACAAATAGAACAAATAGAATCTACAAATTTTTAAGTGCCAGTTGCTATTCTAGACACTAGGAAAGATATGCTAGAACAGTCACAGTGAACAGAGAAGTATGTTCAAATCAAATTTTGGAAGAAGTAATGTAAGGTTGAATATTTTATTTTTCTAATGTAGATATTCTGTATAAATTGACCCATGGTTTTATTTTATTGATAATATCACTAAATTACAACACTGTAGAAATAGTCACTAGATCTAATTAAACAATTTTCCCTCTAAATAGACTTACATTTCGTGAATCAACTGCTGCATACATGATATCCATCCATCCCTTAAATGTGGCCTGAAAAAAAGTCACACCATTGAAATTTTTCCCCTCGCAAATTATAATTCTAGAAGAGACTAAATATCAGATTTACAACCAAGATTTATTAAAAACCAGGTATATAAAATAGTTTGAAATTAATATTTAAACTCTTTTGGCAAAGTTTTAAAACATATGCATTGAAAACTCTTCCTTCATGTTCTTTCCTAAGATCTTTCTATGTGACTTTAACATCTATACTTAAATCATGATAGATTATAACAATGTGCTATCATAAAAGCAATTATCAACAAACTTTGACTCTTATGTATATTTACAAGAATGCAACATGAAATAATTTCATGTATATAGTATTCCCTTCAGACAAACTGAAAAATATGCTGCATTATTTGATCTTAAGGTTGTCTTTTCTGCTTATCTTTTCTAAATGATATTATCATCAACCACCAATCATGATGGTTTGTTCTTGAAATTGCCAAATATACTATTCTGAGGCAATTAGTCTATAAGAGGAAGCTTTATAATCTAAAAACTATTATACCTAACTACAATTTACTTTTTATAATTTTTGGTTGGAGAGACATAGTAATTCTGAAGACAAGTTGTGTACATTTGTTTTTCAGTTTCTTAATGCCACAGGACCCTGCAGTATTCATCTAGTGTTGGGTATCATGTTAGTGGATCATCTCAGGGAGCATGTGAACATGACTTAGAGTGGTCAGTTGAGAAGTTAAATGGAGTTTTAAGAAACTATAGCAGGCATAATAGACTTGTTACGAAGGTTTTCATTTGCAAGAGAGCAATCTCCCTATCTTAAAGCATTCAAGCAACAGGCAGGAAGATGCACATCACAGTGAATAATAAAGTGGTTACTTACTACTTGAAGCAGAGAAAGATACCCAAGTCCCACATTATCAAAATTGACTTTCACGTTCTTCCACCGGGCAGTTTGGTTGCTATCTATGAGGGCCTTACATTCGCTGTAGTTGTTGACCACACTGACGTCAAACATTTCTCCAGTGGTGTAGTTAATACAGTGATAAAACTTGCCAGCAAAAAGATTCACTCCCATGATACTGAATATCAACCAAAAGATCAGGCAAACCAGAAGTACATTCATTATGGATGGAATGGCTCCTAAAAGAGCATTGACAACAACCTGGCAAAGCAATGAGATGGGAAAAGAAGTGAAAAGAGAGTCAGATCTATGGAAGAACTAGAAATTTAGGTTATTATATATGAAAACTCAACAGAGAAAATACAAAAATCATTCTAGTACTGAAAGCTTGACTCTCTTTTTAAAAAATTAAAATAGCTACTGTAAAACCAGGTTTTTAAATTGGTAAACTGAAAAGAATTTAATAGCTATCCATTCCTTTCTAAGATACCATGCACTCACAAAAACAGAAGCACATACACCTCCACATATCATCCATTTCTGGTTATATTTGCAACATTCAAAGAAAATCCTAAGTAACTATTTAAAAATATCACAAAACAACACCTAAAAGTTTCTTTTTGAATAGCCAAACCTACCTGGACAGGGCATCATCATTTTCTCAGTGCTGAGGGTATGTAGTCTCAGGTTTTATGCCTCAGGGGATGACAAATGGCAGTACAAATGCCTCCCGGTTCCTTTGTACCACCTTTCTAAATGAGTGTTAGATTTCCACAGCTGACCTACTTTTTAGCAAGCTCAGCCTTTGAGAGCGAAAAGGCCAGGGTTGGACTTTGAAAGGCTCAGAAGACATCATATGGAGCAGGGAAGAAAAATGATGAGGAATGATTTGGTGGTTTCAAATTACAGTGAGTGGGATTTCCTTCACATTTATAAACTGGAATGAGCATAATTAATGTTGACTCACATCAGAAGTCTACACAACACGCTAGAAATTTCCCACAGAGTAAAAAAGTCTGGGTAGAAGCAATCTCATTGTTTCTAATTAAAAACCATCATTCAGGCATTATGTTGTGTGCTTCCAACAGTGTCATTTATGGATGTCTGACAAATATTACTGATTGATTACATGAATATGAATGTAGAAGACAAAAATTTAACCTGGAAGTGTCACATCTAAGGTTCAAAACAGCAGTTTATACTGAAAGTCGTGTCCAACTCTTTGTGACTACATGGACTGTAGTCCGCCAGGCTCCTCTGTCCATGGAATTCTCCAGGCAAGAATACTGGAGTGGGCAGCCATTCCCTTCTCCAAGGGATCTTCCTGACCCAGGGCTTGAACTCGGGTCTTCCGTATTGCAGGCAGGTTCTTTACCACCTTAGCCATCAGGGAAACCCTGTTTTCAATTATAATTCCAACAAATACCAAAGCATTTGGTCTTACCCTCATTCCTTCAAACCGGGATAAGGCTCTCAGTGGCCTCAGAGCTCTTAGTGTTCTGAGGGATTTGATGGCACCAAGTTCTGAGTATCCCAAAGCATTTGCAGTTAAGCTAACCAATGAGACCTATACAAAAAAAAGCAACACAATTTTCTTATTTATAGGCAAAAAAGCTTACACAACTCAGCCTTGCTGTATGCAATAAACCAGTTCCAAAACTTTGCTGCTGCTAAGTCACTTCAGTCGTGTCCGACTCTGTGCGACCCCATAGACGGCAGCCAACCAGGCTCCCCCGTCCCTGGGATTCTCCAGACAAGAACACTGGAGTGGGTTGCCATTTCTTTCCCCAATGCATGAAAGTGAAAAATGAAAGTGAAGTCGCTCAGTCATGTCCGACTCTTCGTGACCCCATGGACGGCAGCCTGCCAGGCTCCTCCATCCATGGGATTTTCTAGGCAAGAGTACTGGAGTGGGTTGCCAAAACTTTAGTGAGTATCAAAATCACTTGTTGCAAACACAGATGGCTGACCAAGGTTCGGATGAGACCTGAGAATTTGCATTTCTTTAAGTTCCCACTTAAGCGTAATGATACTGGCCAGTGAGCCACACTTTGAGAAGCACTGCTATAAACTTAACAAAAAAACAGCAGCAATATATGCTCTTTTTATCAAGATTCTTGACAAGAAAATTTAAAAGAATTAAATGTAAAGAAAGAAAAAGAATGACACCAAAATGAAATTTTCATCTATAGATTTATAAAACTTTATCATTTCTCATATTATTTAGCAGACCTGAAAGAGAAAAGAAAACTTAGCACAAGTATGCAAATAAACTATGCAAGATACAGTTGACTCTGAATATAAACACACTCAGAAAGATCTAGATTTCTAAACAGTGGTTTAGTCTTATTGTATATGTCAGTGTGAAGGTCTAAGATCATTAATTAGGGAAAACTGAAATCATTAAGTTTAAAAAGTTGAGATTTTAGTATAACTAATTAGAAATTGTCAGAACAATGTTTTCTTTAGTTATTTATACTGATGGCTAATGTATTTGATATAAGTTGTAACATAACATCACAGAAGCGAAAAAGGAAAAGAATAACTGCCACAGGTGGCACAGAAATGTCTGATTTCCTTTGAAAATACATAGAAAACCCATTAAAACTATACAAGCTAAAGAAAAGATATTTTCTCCTAAAGTGCACCTGAATTTCAAAAGCAGGAAAATGAAAACAGATGTGTAATATAGCTTTGAAGAATATAGTGTTAGTGGTATTACATTTTTTTAAGAAAAGTAAATGAGGCACATAAAAATATTTTACAACACAACTTGACTTATTCAAACTAATTTTGCACATGTAATATGAAATAGAAAAACCTTTAAATTTGGAAAAAATTAATCTATAAAATTTTCTTAAGGAGTTTCTATATCATTCCTAAAATCTAAATTTTTAGGCTTTGCAAATCTCTTCAAAGACAAATGAAAGATAAAGTTACTGAATTATCATTTATGGTGAAGATTTTCCAGGTATAAAACATGAGATTATAGTATTTTATCTTCTCTGAAGACAGAATGAAAAAGATATAGGTATCAATTAAAGAATGAAAAGTAAAAGTTAGACATAAGAAAAAAATTCTAAACAGGGGCAGTATTTATTGGCTAAATAAGTAGTAAATATTCAATTTTATGTTTCTTGTGTTGCTGGATATGAAAAGGAGATACATGTAGATCTTCTTCTCTTTCTAGTCTTCTCTTTTTGGCCTCTAAATAGTAATTTTCTTCCATTCCATCACTGACATCTCCAGCAAATTTCTTTCCCTAAAAAGGGTGAGCTTTTCTTGTTACTTTCCATAGACACTCTTCAATAGAAGAGTATCTTCAAGAACTTTTCAATAACTTCTTTACTAAATCACTAAATCATAGATCTATTAAAAAATCTCTTTGAATGGCATCTCAGGTCCTTCAACCTCTTCTCCAACTTACGTTTCTTATCAACCAATTACTTTCCCTCACCCTGTGGCACAGAGCTTATCCTTTATGACTACTTGGTGGTTGAACAAGCCCTGCTTGGCATGTAGCAGTGTCTTCAAGGCTTTGATGTCCTTGCCTCATCTGTACCTGCTGACACTGACATCCTTCAAATGCCAGTTCACACTGCACTGCCCTCATCAAGCCTGTGCTTCTCCCTCAGCGAAGCAGATGGAACTTCTAACAGCGATGTCATCTTCTCATTGTATACATATCTATCCTCACTAGTGGCCTGTAAGTTCCCATAGGCCCAGAAAATGGCATACATATTTGTCTCTTCCATACAAAATAGATGATTGATAAATATGTTTGACATAAATCAAAGCATTAATTAGCTTAATGTATTATCATAATAATTTTCTTAAATCCAAGAAGGTAAACATCAGAATACACTAGGTAACATGAACAGCAGCTCACACATTTCTCTTAAGATTTTCTTTATATTTAGGTAGTGTTGACTTAATGCCTTTATTATTACATGGATATGGTAAACATAAGATATTTTTATTAAAAATTTACAGTGTATCATAACCACAGACAGAAAATAAACTATCATCCATAATCTCATTATACAAATAAAAGAGCTGGTATTGTCATGGTATGTTTTTCTTTTGCTCGTAGCGCTCAAACACATGTGATTTAAAGTATTATTATTGTCATTTTATTGCCAGTAAACTTTTTATATAATTCTGCATGTAGAATTAGGCTTTTAAGCCTAATATAAATAATAAGCTTGCTTTATGCAGATTCAGTGAAAGGTAAAGATATTTTAGTTTCTTAAATTCAAAGAAATCTCTTTATTTCTTACAAACTTTTTCTGTTTGGTGACTAGAAAACTCCTACTAAATTAAGTTGAACTTTTTTCACCTACAACTATAAAAACTAACTTTCTCCATGAGAGAGTCCATTTTTCTCTTTTCCAGTATATGTAAATTTTATATATCATAATGTTTCTTTAATTGCCAAGGAGTTATTATAATCAACAGAATACTATCTTAAAGTTCAGTACTTAAAACACACATTGTTCTTTTGTAAAAATTTCACTGTCTTTCTTCTTAATTAATCTGAGTATCATTCTATCCCTTCTCTCTAGGTTTCCTGTCCCTTGTTCCCTCTGGCTCTCCTAGTATTTTCCCAGACAAAAGGCCTTACATTTCTAGACAAAATTAACTATTAATTTAAAGGCATTTAAGAAGTATATCTGCAAAATTAAATAAAATTGACTTTTAGAATTTTGTCTGGTTAAGATCTTCCTCAAAGATTCCCTCAGAATTAAGGGAATAAACTCATATTCATATTTTTTAAAGTCTCTTACTTTCTGGCACTGCATCTTATTAATATATTATTTTCAACACCAATATAGTTTCATAAAACTCATAAGTAATTGGCCCATAGCTAATCTGTTTCTATAATCATACAAATCAAGAAGTGTCTCCTGCTACTTGGACTTTCATATTCCTTTGTAATTACTAATCCACCTGTGGGACACACTTTGCAACAGGTTCTGGAGATGACAAAAATGCTAACATCAAAGGTGCCCATGAAGAATTTAAATACAGTTATATGTCAGAGTGATAAAGCAAAACTTCTACATTTATATAGTGCTTTGCATAACTTGGGATTTCAAATATTAATTTAACTATTTTGTCTGTGAAACTCTGGCAAAAAATGTTTTGGGGCATTTTCTTATTGGGAAAATGGGACCCATTATTTATATTTGGGGTCCTACAGTCATACTGAGTGCCTACTATGTGCCAGGCACCAAGCAAGGACTAGAAGTTACCATTCACATGACAATGAAATGAAACAATAACATGCAGAATACTCACATCAACGATCAGGAAATCTAGCCAGCACCAGGCATTGGTAAAATACACTTGAAAGCCATATGCAACCCACTTGAGAAGCATTTCCAGGATGAATATATAAGTGAAGACTTTGTCAGCATATTCTAACATGGTCTTAATGGTTTTTCGCTGTTCAATATATATATCTTCAAAGGCCTGTAAGTGAAAAAACTCCATTAAATTTCATTGTCATAAACTGTCTCTAACTGGTATTTTATCAGAAAAAATCATGCTTGCAAGCATCTTTTCAGGTGCCTAAGGCTGGAAGACCTCATGCTTCCCAGAGCTGCATTTTGTTCTATAGTTATCTACACACAAGTGATTCTTAACTGGGTATTTCAGCTAACAAATTAATTCAAATAATCTTTAAATTTTGGTATCAGGATATCCCATCAGAGCTTAAATTTTTTGAGACACTGCCAGCTGCTTCTGTCTACAATAGGAAGCACAAAATCATCTGCAAGCATATATGCTTTGCTCAGTGCAGAGTTGCTTGACTATAACCCTAAACCCATTTAGTGATGAAAATGTAAGGCAAGGAGTCCCCTTAGCTTGGGGAAAGGGCAGGGATTAGTCTTTTGCTTTCTCTATCTCTCTAGCTCAATCTGAGCATGTATGTAGCTGTCGGGAACCTCCTTTGCCACTATTCTGCAGAGCTCTTTGGAAAGGGCAAGAGAACTCATTTGCAGGAGTCCCTGGGTCTTCTGGAATGAAAAGAGCATTTGTCTATTAATAATTCAATTCCTTTACAGGAAAAAACATCAGGACTTGGTGATCTGGTTCAAGGAGAAAGGAGAAATTGGTTTTTATTTTTGTTGGTTTTTTGACCATTCTGTTGAGTGAAATCAGATATAAAATAAGTCTGTAATGATCTCACTTTGCTACTTGTGGGTAATCTAATTTATTTACCATTCAATGTGGTGGGCACTAGTGAACTGGCGTGAACACAGCAATGGAGCTTATGTTAAGCAGATTGATATTTAGCTGATAATTCCATACCCTGTCTACATAATAGGAACTGGTTCTGATGACTAAAAGTTAGAAGGGTCGTTCTTTAAATATTCACAAAAAATCATACTGATCTAAATTTGATTCAATCTCAGGCCTATGGCAGAACAATAAAAGTAGCTACTTAGTGAGCCTCTCACACTGTGCTAAAAATATCATACAACGTCTCTCATCTTCACAAACACCTTCTTGTGAAAACATGCAATAGGAGGTTGATTGAAGGGAAAGGTAAAGGGTTTCAGGTAAAAGTAAAGGAGCAGATCATGTTACCTACCAGTGCCCCACTGCTGACCAGAATCATGAAGACAATGAAAGTTTCGAACCAGTTATGCTCCACTATCTTATAGCAAGTTTTTCTCAAGTTCCACCAGAGTTTCCCTTTGCCTTCGTCTATGCTTATCTGACAACACTTAAACTTCCGCACACAGTCTAAAATATGTCAAAGTAAATGAAGAAAAAATATCACTCTTTGATTGTGCATATTTGTGTGGGTGGGAGATTGTTACCTGATACATTATAAATAACTTTATTTTTTAAGATGGCTTTCACTTGTAGACATAGAAATCATCTATACATTTTAAAATCATTCATCCAAAAACTATTTTTTAGTACTTATGGGGCTAGTATAATGGTCTAATAATATAGTATAATGTATTACATTATAAAACCACAGTACAGAACAAGAGAAAGAAATGAAATCACCAAAGGTTAGTATTTCCATCCTATCCCTAGCCTATAATTCCACTCATATTTGAACTTTATATGTGATTTCTAATTAGTTCACTTAATGATACAAAGTAAACATTTCCCTTTTAGTCACACATAAATAGAATTTTGGAAAGTTTCACAATACTTCTCTAAATAAGATAACCAGACATAAACAAGAATTGATAAAAAGATCCTACTATTATTGAATATCTATGTTTCTGCAACTCCAGCCATTATCAGCAATAATGTAACAAACACCTTTGTGGTCTATTAGATCAAAGGCTTCTCAACAAATATTTATTGCATACTTGTTTATTCAAGGAATTATACTGGACAATTATAATACCAGAATATGCAAAACACAGTGTCTCCCTAAAAACAGTGTGCATTTCAAGTAGGGAAGATTTGTCCATAGATATCATAGTTATAGGAAGAAAAATACTGTTAGAGTTTACCAGCAGGTTAATTCCTAATACTGAGCTGGACAGAAGAAGTGGATTTGGGGTTAAATTTTGAAGGATGTGTTAGAATCGGGTCTAGTACATAGAGCTGCAAAGGAATGGAGAAGCAATGAAATAAATAAAATTTGGTGGCAGGGAAGTTTGGAAATTGTATGAAGCAGAAAATTGAGAATTACCACCAGAAAAGACAGCTAGAGCCAATCTGAAAAGGACCTGTAAGATTCAGTTAGAGAACTTAGATTTTGTGTGTTATCTAATGGGGACAACAATGAAGGGTTTATTTGGGGTTTATGAAGATTTACCTGATAAGAATATTGATTTAGAATGATCTATGCCTGTACAAGGCATCGGATGGCTAGAAGACAAAAGATGGACAAGCAGTCAAGAGTCTAGAGGATTCAGGGAGGCCTGGTGTGCTGTGATTCATGGGGTCGCGGAGAGTCGGACACGACTGAGCGACTGAACTGAACTGAACTGAACATGAAAGAAGGTGAAAACAAGGGTGATGGTGGTGACAATGGTCAGGGGCAAAAGAGTCGACTAAGTTGATAGGACTTGGCAGCACATGTATATGGCAGAGCTGGGGTGTGAGAAAGAGAAGATTCCTGACATAGAGGTTTAACTCTGACAGAGAGTTCTTGTTCAATGAATAGAAAAATGGAAACCTCATTTTGAAGGAGCATAATATTTTAATGCACAGATATTTATCAGATGCTACTTTATAAAGTCAGCCAGATCATATACTTTGTTTCATGAAAATTTAATGAAGTCCTCCTAAATATTATTAGTTTCTCAAGTAATAAATAAATAGCATATATTTCTTATTTCTTTGAGGGTGATCTTTTTCACATTTCTGTCTCCCAAAGGATTAAGAAGAGTAACATGCCCTAAAAATATTTGCTGTAATGAACTAGATGGAACTGAAATTAGTTTTTTTTTCCCCTAAAGAGGATATGAGATGAAAAAATACTGTTCAATATAAAATGATCAATATTAGTGGGAAGGATAAATGCCAAATTTGGGGCACTGGTTCACTTCTGAGAGGGAAGTAAAGGATGGGATAAGGAAAGGGTACAAAAGGGGTCAAATCTGTATCATTTATTCTTAAACAAAAAAAAATCTGAAGCAAATACAACAAGAATATTCAAACTGTTAAAGCTGGTTGGTGGTGGTGCTGCTGCTAAGTCGCTTCAGTGGTGTCCGACTCTGTGCAGCCCCATAGACGGAAGCCCACCAGGCTCCGTCTTCCCTGGGATTCTCCAGGCAAGAACACTGGAGTGCAACCGGTTGCCATTTCCTTCTCCAATGCAGGAAGGTGAAGAGTGAAAGTGAAGTCACTCAGTCATGTCCGACCCTTAGCGACCCCATGGAATGCAGCCTACCAGGCGCCTCTGTCCATGGGATTTTCCAGGTAAGAGTACTGGAGTGGGTTGCCATTGCCTTCTCATTGGTTGGTGAGTGTCTAAGTAATTTTTATTATTGTTTTCTATAATGTTATGGTTGGTGATGCTTCATACTGAAATGTTTTTTAATTTCACAAAAACAAATGTTGATATTACCATAAGTATTATTATTAATATATTGTGACCCTAAAAATAAGCTAATTGTGAAAGAATAATAACTAATGCTACATAAATTATTTTTGTGATATATCTAACCTCTTGAATGTTTTGTGAAGTCATAATTTTTTTCAAAATCAACTAACTTCACTGAAATATGTGCAGATTTTTGGAGGAAAGAGTGGAAAAAAGTGGCTTCCCTCATAACTTATGCTGAAAAAATATCTCTTCCTCTGAAATAATTTAAAAATTGACAATGAAAACATAAATATTTGTTTTCTCTAGTGAAAAAAGAGACTTGTTTTCTCAAGTCCAAAAGCAATAGGTATATGCCACGTACTCATCTGCAAAACTCTTAAATCTATTGACATCAATTTTGACACTTGCATAATCACATATTTTTTAAATTAAAATTCAAATTAAACAGCTTTAATGTTCTTAAATGAAATGAAAATGAAGGGAACACTTCTAGAATTAGTTGCAATTAAATAGCATTACTACCATCATTATTAAAGTAAACTTTTGTTTCAGCATTTATTATATGATATTTAATTTGGGGCTAAGACATAGGATGAAGTATTAAATAGATATTAACCAAAAATGAGTTAAGGATGAAGTGATTCTTCGGGTTTCAGAGAAATAGTTCTGTACCTACAACAGAGATTTGTCATGGTCTGTGCTACTGCACTAATATTTTATGCCTCTTTGTTTGCAGTACTCTCCCACATTGAATCTGGATTGGCACTTTTGCTTTGGTGAACAGGACTGAGAAAACCTGATGTAAGTGGAGGATTGACAAGTGCTTGGCATTTAGGCTTCCTATCTCACTCCTTTGCTTTCACCATGAGAACAAGCCTGGGCCAGTGTGTGAATGGAGCTGAGTCAGGCAACTGTCTCATCTAAGACCTCAGCCCCATGACTAATCCCAACTAAGATCAGAAAAATCATCTTTCCAGCCATGGGTTTGTGACCAAAGATACGTTTTTTTTGTTATATGATAAGTTTTGAGTGGTTTGGTACACATTATTGTTGTTCCAGAGATAACTGATCTACACCTCAAATAACATAATTTTAGCTTTCTTCACAAAATCCTTATAGTATTACTCCAATGACATGGTGCTCCACAGTGTATCACTCAGTGTATTTTGATATTTCATTATTGATTATCTAGTATCATTCAGACCCACTCCAGTGTTCTTGCCTGGAGAATCCCAGGGACGGGGAAGACTGGTGGGCTGCTGTCTATGGGGTCACACAGAGTTGGACACGACTGAAGCGACTTAGCAGCAGCAGCAGTAGTATCATTCAGAACTAATAATATATATTTGACCTTGACAGATACAGGTAATTGTTATTCATGGACAGTTCCTTTTTAATAACATAACCACATTTATTCAAGAATGTGTTCCAATATCAAATGGCAAAGTGTTCATGGACAGTTTTAAATGTAAATTAATCAATTCATACCATTAAAACCTGACAAAACAGTAAACAATAAATTACTCCTTCAACTTAAATTTTTTCCTTTTATTTTTTAAAGGTAGAAAGAGATATATATGATTTGGTTTTTTTGCCTATCAAAGATTCTACAAGGCCATCAAAAAATCCAGATAGTTAGCAGCATTTCTTGGAGGAGAACAGGATTCACAAAAATAGAAAACTGGATCTGATGCCATAAATTAAATCTTAATTTTTCAAAAGTCATCTATGCTTTGATATAGAAAAAGCAAAGAACAAACAAGTAAATGTACAGTTACTGGATACCTATAGAGGATTAGAACAAGCCAGGGAGGGAGAGACGAGACGGCTAGATCAGAGAGGTCTAAGTAGCGTACGTGCTCTGTTCTCACCTTCCGTAAAACAGGCTTCAGGCTCCAGAGATTCTTCAGGCTCAGCTTCAGGTTGTTCTCCCTCAGCGGGAGCTCCTATATCAACTGTGCTGCCTTCAGATGAACTAGTTGCATTTAGCTTCTGAAAATCAATTCCACAGAAAAGCTTTTAAAATAGTTTCTTTAATCTATAATATAAAAATTCCAAAGGTGTGCCCTTAAGTCTTCTGTATTCATTTGCTTGATCTGTAATTTAAGAATATCTTAAACATAATGCCAGTCCGCTCTGGTGGGGGGGGGGGTCACAAGATTAGATACAGCACCACGGTATTTTTTTTCCTTTAAAAATGTGGTGCTAACAACTTAAGTAATCTTTGATTAAGCTCCTGTATAGAGAGAGATTCTGACATAAAATCATGCAGAGCTTACATAAGCTGCCAGAGTCAAATGATAGTCTGTGATCTTGCTTTTGTGAAGTAGTTTAGCTGGTTTTATTCTAAAATTGTGACCCAACCAACAGAAGCTGCACAAGTGTATTTTCATGTCAAATGCAGAAAAGATTTGATCAAATGCACATAAACAGCAAAGTCTAAATTTATCCACTTTTCATTGACATGAAAACATATACCACTGGTTGTTATTAAACATATTCTCTAATTTTCTAATTCTGAAAAGAGCAGCACATTGTTAGCTTTATAGCAAGAGCTGATTGTTTGCATTCTCTTTGGCCAATGCACTCCTGTGTTTCATTGTGCATTTGGAAACTACTTGTTACTCTGGCACTCTTACCTCTCCAGTTAATAAAGGCAGAAATGAATCTTTGGTTGTTGTTTTGTTTTCCTTTAAGTTAAATCAAATACAACCGAAAGAAAAATATAATAGAAGTTGTTTTAAATCTTGAAATGCAAAAAACTTTAGCCAAGTCAGGTTGTTCATGGGATCAGCATAAATGAAGGGATCCAGTCTTTAACCCGGTCTTAAAATGCTGCAGGAACGACACAGGGCCAGGTATGAGTGCCACATGGAATCAGAGTAGTTTGGGCCACAGCATTCTCGGACCTGTTACAATGTTATTACTATTAGTGTATAACATTAGGAAATGGCTGAGCTGATAGGAGCTTCTTTATAAAGGGGATGAGGTAAGCACATGATAAAATGCACATTGAAGTATGTTGAACCCATTCTAAAACAGATGCTGTAGTCAGTACTAGAAACATTTTATTTATATTTGGACTAAGGATTCTATGGATTTCCCTAAGAAGCTGGTTCCTTTATTTTCTGAAAATAATTTTCTTTATATAAAATATTTCCTTGGAATAGTGGTGCTGATAAAGTAAAAATACTTACACACACTATAGATATAACAGAAAGTACTTTCGTGTGTAATTTAACAATACCACTGATAGAAGCATAAATATCATGTCTCCTCCATTAAAACTAGTTCAGGATTATTTTTAAATTCAACCAAACCATTTAAAATTAAGGATTACATATTATAAGGCACTTGAAGTTTATTGATTTCTTTTTCTACTACCAATTATATCACAACACTGGACAGATACTCAATTATAATATCTTTGTTTTAGAATTTGAATATACAGTATTCTAAGATGAAATATTACATGACTTTTTCTAATTTCCTATCCTTTATAGCTAAATTATCCTATCAATCTTATTTATATGAAGATGTTATAGTATTTGGGACCTGAAATATTGATCATATTATTTATTGGATATTGAAACATGACATAGGTAATCAGAGTAAGTGAAGCGTAGTTATATCTAATCTAACTACAAACAGTCCAAACAAGAAACGAAAAACATTCTCTTTAGGAAAAAGGATCACACTTCAATTACGGGTTGGTTAGGGATTAGGGGATGATTCTAGGTTTACTGTACCCCACTTTGCCAGGATTCCCTAGAGGATTTCTTTGATGATCCCTTTCCAGGGCGCTCCATACTGGTGAATGGCTGCATCAGAACTTGCCTCAGTGCTAGGTATATATAGCTCAGGTGCTGTATAAATATTCTTTAGGGAAGGTGGGAGGGAGGTTCAGGATAGTGGGAAAAAGGTATACCAGTGACCTACTCATGTTGATGTATGGCAAAAATCATCACAATATTGTAACTATATTCCAATTAAAGTTAATTTAAAAAATTAAAAATGAATGAAGGAATGAGCTTCTTCATAACAGAATGAAAGCTAGTCCTTGATAGTGACTAGCAGAAGTCATCAGACAATATTCCATGGAATCTTGGTTTAAAATATTCAAAAGTTTCCAGATGATCTCTGTAACATCAACTACAATATCTTTCATTTAGTGTGGTGTCTTAGTACTGACACTGAATTAATAGATATCTTTCTAATTGAAGTCAGATATTTGTATGGTTAGAGGTCAGATTATTTTTTAAAGGTGCAACATAAAAGTTTTGTGTTTCTAGAATATGAATCTCACCAGACTTAACCCTCTGAAGCAAAGATCATGCTTTTGCCATCTCTACATCTCTAGGAACTATCACTAATGTTTGTGTTTAATAGATGTTCATTGAATAAATGAATGAATGCCCAATTCAGGAACTCTTTTATTCTACCACTAACTACTAACACCTCCTGTGTTTTACATTCACATTCTAGGGAATACACATAACATTCTCATGTTAGTACAGAGAAACACAAATCTCTTCCAGACTCTAACTTGCATAAGTAATGACCAATGACCTTTAGAATCAGAAGTGCTGTCTAAACATCAGGCTTTCAATTAATCAGACCTAAGATGAAGCTATAAAATAAACTATGAAATAAATAAACTGTACTTTAATTTTTGAGTCAGGAAAACTAACCCTAACTCATTATGACAATGTTTTTCCTCTTTCTACAATCCCAGCAGTGAATGGAGTCTCTCTAAAGAAATCTTATCCTTCTCCATTTCCTCCTCAAGTGGAACAGCACAGGAACTACCTGTTACATGTATTACTTGAATACCTTTACTTGGTCTACAAATTAAAAAGCTGGGGTACACATTAATCCTCAACACCAACCAATCCAGTGTCTAGTTAAAGAAAGAAATGTGGCTTTAATTATCCTGTCAAAAGACATACTGAGTTAGTAGCTGGATTCAAGGTCTTCTGTATCCCACTTTGTTAGGATTCCCTAGAAAACTATTTGATGATTCCCTCGAAAACTAAAGTTAAGCCAATCTTTATCAATTTAAAACATTTAGTAGATGCGATATGTAACTAAACATTGTAGGTTCAAGATAGTCTTGGGATACTGTTGATGCCCAGGTGTCATGACCATGAACTTAGTATTAGTTTGTTATAGTCATATTCTTATATGTATTAATATAAAGTTAAATATACATTGGGACATTTCATTAAAAAGCTTACTTTAAATAACAATCTTGAGATGTAGGCAAGAAATTCTGATTTATAAAACCTTTCCTGACAACATCAATGCAATGACTTTCTTAAAATCACATGAGGCAAATATCATAATATTATAAAATGTGTTAACTAAAACAGTTAAAATGCATAAAGAGTCTATAAAATCCAAATGAAACAAATTAAGAATATAAAACTTTTCAGCTTCAGATAAGGTCGTAATCACGATTAATTCTAACTACAGTACAAATTTACCAATTAGAACTGTCAAATGTACATCATTGTTATGGAATTATTAGTACTCATATACTTAAAAGAATAAATTTCAAATAAAGCTTCTCTGTAAATTTTCCAATGTAGGCATCATTCACTGCAAAATGCCACATGAGTAAGACAGCAAAAAATTAACCAGTTAGAAATAAAATCAGTTCTTCTTTGCTTTGGTAAAATTTAGATGGTTAGGTTCCCTTATTATAATCTATGCTTACTTATTGGAAGACAAGTGAACTGAATGATACTGTTAGTACAGCCCTTCCCTACTCAAACCTTAAAATATGGATGTCCCCCAATGTCAGGATAGTCAAGAAATTAAACATGCATAGAGAATCATTTGCTACGCCTGCCATTGGCAGTCATTTATTTTCAGGTGAAATATTAGCTGAACTTTTTTTTTAAGTGAAAATTTCATGTTACAGGGTTCTTACTACTGAAAGTCTGCTAGGTTCCTCAAAGTGCTGGGTCACCATATCATAGGGGTTAAGCCGGGCAGAATTGTATTTTGCTTAATGATATAATAAGTAAATATCAAGATACAATATTTCATTTCTTATTTTTAAACACTATACTTCTAACTTTTACTTTCCACATCATTGACAAACTATTATCAGACATCTGCCAAACTCATAGTCCCTCTCTCAGAAAGTAGAAGCATTTTTGAAAACATAACAGAGAAGGGACAGAAAACATCATTTTCTATTAAGCTTTTCAAAGGTACACTTTTTTTCTTATTATGAAGTTATTTTTAAGAAAATGTAATCAATAAATAAAGTATATAATTTGGACAAAAGGCATATGCTAATTCTAGTCAATAAAAGAAATTGGGATTTTTTTTTTAAAAGAGAGATAATTAAAACATAGATTAAATCAAGTATTCCACATCTATTTTGGTCACCAAGAATGACAATTCTTTGATCCATGTGGATCCTAATTCTAGTCTGTACTTAAGGAATTCTAGGCCATTTTATGTGAAAAATCTTAACATCAAAGCAATGAAAGTGATGATTATGGTTCCTATGGGGTAGGCCAAAGTGACTCATTAATAATAGAAAGGAATTATTCTTCTTAGTAAGGAAAAACAAAACTGTTATTATCATCATATTACATTATTCAAATAATCATTTTTGTCTTTATAACAGACATGTTACAAAATTCTGTAATCCATAAATAGTAAAGTTTTAAATATCTTTCTTGGGATGGCAAAATAACCCTTAAGTCCCAAAGACTCATGTTTGTTCAATACTTTTTTGCTTACGTTAAGGATATTTAGAGCTTTTTTAAAAATCCTTTAATCACTATCCCACTGGAAAACTTTCCCTTGAAGATTTATACGTTCTCCAGGATAAAATTATAGATGGGTTTTTCCTGAAACCATTCTTCCACTGCTTACCCAAATCTTCCCTACACAGCCTTCTCTCCTTTCCTACTCCTTGTACTAGAATTCAGTATACTGCTCTATTAGGGCTTCTCTGGTGGCCCAGTGGTAAAGAATCTGCCTGCCAATGCAGGAGACGAGGCTTTGATCCCTGGGTTGGGAAGATACCCTGGAGAAGGAAATGGCAACTCACTCCAGTATTCTTGCCTGGGAAATTCTATGGACAGAGGAGCCTGGTGGGCTACATTCTGTGGGGTCACGAAAGAGTTGTACATGACTTAGCAACTAAACAACAATAACTCAGAGAATTAGAAAACTAATCTTACCTCTTTCTAAGAAACTAGGAAAAGGAAGCTATTATCTTAAAGAGTCAAATTTCATACTTTTCTGAAGAATTAATGCATAACAGGAAAAAATAATTCTCTCTAGTTACTGTGTATGTGGGTATCTGTTTTATTTGAGGTCTTAATTTACATGATTAATGATATGGGTCTCATTCATCCAGTATATAGAGCATTATCTTTCATGAATGTAGAGTGCCAGTGACTGAATATTTTGTTCCAAAATATTAAAAAAAATCCCCCCCAAGCCATGATCGTTGCTCCACCCAAAGAGCTAAATGTGCTTATGTTAGTGTTGTTTTATGCTTTTAATGGCAGAAGGAGAGGAAACTGCATCTAAATTACAAAGCATTTAATTAACCTTTCTTGAAAGAAATTAAATTGGGTTGAGCAATTTGGTTAACATATTTTAGGAGAAAACTGTGATTTTAACATCAGGAAATGAAAGTTCTGCTAAATGGAGCCTATAGAATGGTGTTACACTCACTGCCTTAGCTGAATGACTAGTAGGTTCCTTCATTTAATAAATATGAAAGGAGGAGAGTTCACATTGGTTTTCTTTCTATATGAGTTTGCGTTGCATGATATATTTAAATCATATTCTTTAAGAGAAAGTTTCCCAGAAGTTCTAGATGAAATAAAAGAGACAAAAACACAAAGTATAGAGGAGCAATACAATGAAGAAAGTAGATTTCAGATCTTTTTTTCAGAATGAATATACCATCTATAACATTTTTGTTTCTTTCTTTTTCTTCCTTCTTTCCTTCCTATCTTTCCTTTTTGGTGTACAAAAGAAATTCATTTCCTTTTCTTTCATTCTCAGGAGTTTTAGGGGTAAATATCAACAGATTCTCCAGGAGAATTGTATTCTAAAGGCAAAATACTCTTGCTCAAGTGCTAAATACAGCGATACTGCTTTCTCTGAAATGAAGCAGATAAAAATTGTACCAATGCTGCTGGCAGCAAAAATATAACATTCCATTTACATTATTATCACATTAAAACATCCTTTAGAAAGTTTGCACATGAATAAGGGATTGCTCTAACTTGCAGATTACCCTTCAGAAAAATTTAATATGACACTGAACAACAAATTACCAACAAAGTACACTCATAAGGGCTTTAATTACTTAAGAAAAGGGCAGAGGAGTGAAAGCGTCCTGCAAGAGTTTTTCAAAGAGTACCTTATATTTCTCCGTTAGACCCTTAGCATATTCAAAACTCTGTAACATTAAATGGAATTAAATAATCTATAAACACATGCACTTTTACTTTTCACTGAATGTAATTTCTTTAAAAATGTATGTAAGAAAATTAGCAGCTACCTCAGTTTTTAAAAAGTTAGGGTTGCCAGACTTGCCTGACCATGCTTTATGACTCAGCATAAGAGCAGCTGTGCATGTTTTTATTTTACTGCCAATGGATGGGCAAGGAATGTAGCTGAGTAACATGCAGGCCAGTCAAAATTCATTTAGAAACTAATCATATTTATATATGTACAATTTGCTTAGGTAACCTGGGTAAAAGTGGTGGCAGGAGTCTCTGGCTGGTTAAAAAACACCAGAGCTGCATTCTTGATGGCTCCAGCTTGCTTTTACCCCTGTGAGAAGTAAGAACGGTAAGCAGTGAAGGTCACCATATTGCACTAGTAAATTTTACTTTGAAAAATAATCATTCAAGCATGGCTTAAATTATTAAAACTCTATAAAAGAAATCAAGCATTGGAAATCAAAAGTATGAAAGGAATGACATTACATACAGTCAAAGTAACTTGAGTTAAAGCATACAATTACCATATGAATTTAAAATGATATACTCTAGAGAATCTACAGAAAGCTGTCAAAAGAATCACACAAATTTGGCAGAGATAAAATAGAAGAGGATTTAGTTCAAACACCTAAATAACCTCTGTGCCCACTTGGTTAGTCTGCCTTATAAGACGGGATTCATTATAGGCATTCCAAAAGTTAAAAGGTGCTCCATTTTTTTCCTTTAATATTTCAAATAATTTAGAAAGAATAGCATTTAGTATGACTATCTTATTCCATTTGTTAATACTTCACATGTGATGTTTAATACCACAATCGAAACCTACCAATTAAGAAAATGACCAGACAAAACTAACTTGAAGGCAGAACCCTAAAAAGATATCACAGGTGGGAATATTTGTAATTCTTGGATACTTATTTCAGTTCTCTTTTGTTTTCTAGCATAGAGTTACCAAAATGCCAGAAGATTGTAACTTGAACATAGGCCCTTCCTAGACTATTGCTCTAATCCTTTATTTGTTTATGAGTTTATATTTAAGAAGTTTTACATAAAGCCATAATTGAAAATTTTACCAAATAATAAATTTTAAAACACAAGTAGCAATCTCTACACAAGTACTGAAAGGACTCCACAGCTAAGACAACAAAATAATTCTGCTTTCAACTGGCAGATCAGCTTTCTGCCTCCAGTTCCAAAGTAGTGACTTCACATGTGTTATTTTGGAATACCTAACACAAATGGTTGGAGAAGGAAATGGCAACCCACTCCAGTTTTCTTGCCTGGAGAATCCCAGGGACAGGGGAGCCTGGTGGGCTGCCGTCTATGGGGTCGCACAGAGTTGGACATGACTGAAGTGACTTAGCAGCAGCAGCAGCAACACAAATGGAAAACACATGAAAAAGTCTGTTTACAAGAGAAACTGAGAAGAGAGTTTTGATTTTTCCTACTATAAGCCCCACCTTACTAGATATTTTTCTAATGTGAAACACAGTGGTTTGAAATGAGGCAAAATACATGCCCTTTTGGAGAAGTTTGAGGTTTTAAAATTTCTGAAAATTAAGAATAGTGAATGTCAAGTTATCCTACCTCAAAAGATACTCAAACTTAGCCAAAGGTTTAAATAGACTGGTGACTTCAACATCTGATTCTTCATAATTAACTTTTAGTTAACACTATAAATTAAACATGTGCTGTGCTGTGCCTAGTTGCTAAGTCATATCCAACTCTGCGACCATATGGACTATAGCCCACCAGGCTCCTCTGTCCATGGGGATTCTTCAGGTAAGAATACTGGAGTGGGTTGCCATGCCCTCCTCCAGGGGATCTTCCCAACCCAGGGACTGAATCCAGGTCTCCCACACAGCAGGTGGATTCTTTATCGTCTGAACAACCAGGGAAGCCCAAGAATACTGGAGTGGGTAGCCTATCCCTTCTCCACGGGATCTTCCCAACCCAGGAATTGAACTGGGGTCTCCTGCATTGCAGGTGGATTCTTTGCCAACTGAGCTAAATTAAACATACATAAAAATAAAAATTGACCTTCCTTACTTTAAAGGAGATATTTACTATTAGGTAAAATAATGAGAGGGGACTACATATTAAAAGTTAATGACCCAATTCTAGTTTCTAAATGCTGCTTTTAGTGTCTGGGCTTCCGTCATGGCTCATATGGTAAAGAATCTGCATGCAATGCAGGAGACCTGGGTTCTACCCCTGGGTGGTAAGATCCCCTGGAGAAGGGAATGGCTACCCACTCCAGTATTCTTGCCTGGAGAATTCCATGGACAGAGGAGCCTGGCAGGCAAGTCCATGGGGTCACAAAGAGTCAGACACTGAGTGACTAACCCTTAGTTTCCAGAAACTTACAATACAAGAAATTAGGCCTCACCATTTCAGCACAGCCCAGCCAAATACACTTATCCAAAATTTAATTAGATATTAAGATATTATTCAGCTTATTAGTGTACATTTGAGTTCAACTAATTACAGCAATTATTTGCTCCAGGCTATAAGGTTTTTTTGATTTCCCCCTTGAATCTCATTGTTATTTTGTAAAACTAGTACCTATGGTCTTGCTACCTGTTACTTTTAGTAACTATATTTAAACTTTCTCTGAAGTTAATGTTTAATACCTACTTCCACCTAATCACTGAATTAGCAATACTATCTTACAAAAAAGAACAAACAGAAATAGTATCTTTTTCCATAATTATATAGGATAAATAGTAAAACTGATTAAAAAATCTAAGGTTCCTTTCTTAGAAATATATTTTTACTCTTAATTTTATTAACTGATCCCTAATTTCTGTGACACTGTTTCACTACTTAAATTACATCCTTCAGTGTCTCCAACTCTCCCAAATCATCATTTTTAGGATGAGAATAATAATAGAGGTCTTTCTGTTTCCTGCCAATCAATTCAAATAACAACAAAGAATGAATCTTTGTTTTTGGTTGTTATTTTTATTTGCTTATGCAAGTGTTAATTGCTGGGAATTCTGGCTTAATTTTTGTGTAAAAAAACATTGAGGGTTTACATTCCTTCTCTTTATTCCCAACTCTGTGCTTATTAATCTATAAATAAACCAAGAATATACCCTGGTATTTATACTCTTCTAATAAATCAAAAAGTTCTTTAAATTACCAAGAGTCTTACTGTAGTTGGAAAATTTAGAATTTTACATTTAGACAGCATGCACTGTGCTCAGTAGGGTTAAAAATATTTTCAACCTGATTCTTCATTGCTACCTTCACTTCCTTCAAAACACTGTTTACTTCAGGAAACATGAAACTACAAGTAAATATCAAGCCAAGATCCCAATGATACTTCCATTAAAAATGTGCCTGTGAAAACTAAATAAAATCACATTTTATGTTATTCCATAAGAGCAAAGAATGTAGCAAAATGAGGCTTGGAACTGCCCCTCACCAAGCATTTTTCTAGTATATACAATAAAATACCATTGTGGGAAAATTATAAGGAAGAAAGTGGATAAACTGAGGCATTTTTCACAGATCAAAAATTATTTAAAATCTTTTTAAAAATTCATATTAACCTGAATATTAATATTATCAGCAACTCAAAATGGTGACTACTTAAAAGAATGAGTTAACTATATTTTGTTTAGCTATATACTTTTATATTGTCAATTTATCTATCACCAATTTTGCCACAGAAATTGTATAATAGGTATTTCCTATTTTCTTATAGAAAGAAAATAATTTTTAAAAGTCTGGATGGTTTAAAGCAAACATAATACCAAAATATCTTCTTATGTAGAAATTCCTACCTCTTTGCTTTCTTCCATATCTGACTCGCTGCTGAATTCTTCAGTATTTAAATTTTCAAAGTCAGACTCTCCGACAGCAATTGGTACAGTCACAGTGAGGCTGGGGTTGTTTATGAAGGACATGTAATCACTTTCATCCACGACATATTTTTCTACACTGCTGCCTATGCCACTGGTAGTTCCATTGCCATCTTTGAGATAATTGAGGTCTTTGCCTATTTCTATAGTGGTATGGTTGGAAATACAGCTGTCTTTTTTGTTATTTAGATCTTCAAGAGGTTTAATTTCATCTAAAGCTTTCTGCTTTCTAACAAAGGCTTTCTGAATAAATTCACGTATTTTTCTTTTAACAAAATCGATTCCTTTCTGCATCCTTCCCACAGCAATCTGGAGATTATTCATTTCATTATCATCATCAGTGGCGGCAAGATTGTCAGAACTGAATGAACTCAAGAGTAAGGCCAGGAAGAGGTTCAGAACCTAAAACACAATAGGAAAGCTGGTGATCAAAATATTCCATTGTTTCTATTGCTCTGAACTACAAATTTTCCAAAGTTGTTCTTACACCTCACTTTTTGCTAATAGATATTCTTTCTAATTTATGATAAACTATCCTGGAAAAAAAAAATACCCGGCCAATAATACTCCATTAACACTATTTACATTTTAGTCACTGCAAAATTACTAAAACCACTGCTATGTAAAACTTCTGTATTAAGTTCAATTCCAAATGAAAAATTTTAGCTATCTAGATAACTATACAATGAAAAAGGAAAAAAAAAGAAAGTTTTATTTGGGATGTTAAGTATTTTCCCCATGTAACCTGGGTTTTCCAGGACACTGATAATTTATTATATTTTCCTGAACCAAAGATGATTCCACTATATTTAAATATTATATTATTTTTATGTTTGTATGTATTCTTGCACTTTAGATAACTTGTCAATTTAGAAAAAAATATATACCTACCACTAGATCAAAAATCTCAGTTTTTGGTTCAGAAAATCATGGCCACTAGATTTATACAGTAGTTGCAAATAGTATAAAGAAATGGTTATAGACCACTAATTACTCTAATAGCTTGAGTCTCCAAAAATAGGACCCACTGATATGGGTTAGCAAAATGATTAGTGACCATAAATCTGCTATGTAAACTCAAAAAGAGGTAATTTACTAAGAAATAGAGCACTCTCATGGGCATAAGACCAAGTATATGAGCCCTTGATCATTCAAACAGACAGAACAATGACAAAAAAGGATATGGCCCTGAAGGGGTCCAAAGACAAAAAGCAAATAGTACAGAAGAGGAATCCTAGGAAAGGTATTAAGTAGAACTCCAAAGAAAAGGATGCTGCATTCTTGCTATATTCCTATCTTTTAATAGGTTAAAGAGCCTCAGAGTTCCTTTGTCTAACCAGTTATGAGTCAGTCTAACCAATGGTGTTAAGAAAGGTAAAAACCTATAAGATACAACAAGGACTGCACATAATTATGTGAGTCTATACTGACATCTTTCAGTTGCTATACCATGGTTGCTAGTATTCGTACTTAAGACCTGCTCCTTCACATCTGAACTTTACCAATAAAGTTATATTTTATTGTGATTTGCCTTGAAAGTATTATTTGGATAAAAATAGATGAAAGAGAAAAAATTAAATGCTACATTTTGGGTTTTATCCCTAATAAAACTGAATTATGGTACCATAATTTTTTCTATATTTGATTTATTAAGGTTCATTAATGAACTTTTTCTATTAGGAACTTTTTCTTGACAAATATTAGTCAACCTTGCCAGAGTGAGATCCAGCTATAGTTCCCCTCAAAGCTTTGGAGCGGGTTTTTATTACGTGTCATTTACTGTTATATCTTATGGCCCATTCCCTTTTCACATTAGAATTAAAGCATTGGGTAAGAATCAAGTTTATGTCAATTTTCTCAGTGCTAAGCTTACAAGATTGTTCTAAGGATTCAGTTAAGGGATCCACGTGGCCCTCACAAAGCTACTGGCACATGGGTAAACCCTTGAGAAAGTTTAGTTGTTAACGTCACTGTTACTATGATCCAACCTACTCTCTGTTAAACTTTCAATTTACTTTTTTTTGTTTTCAATCTAATCTCTTTTTCTAGACCTCCTTTATTACCAAAGGGTATTGATCAGTTTAACAGCTGACCAAGGTGGTGGGTGTGACCAAAGCAATTTAAAGAAATACAGTTCAACAAGCTTACTCAGGAACTGAAACTTGGGATCCTGTTTCACACATGGTCATAGACAGACTTGATAGCTCACTGAGTGAAACTGTTTCTTTCATATGTCCCCAAATTATTCTCTTGGAATAATAATTTCCATTTGGGATTCAAGATTGAAACATATTGTCTTTATCAATACTTTTTCTAGCCTGATTTTTAATTGGTGAAAACAATTATCACATCCTTCTTGTGTGCTAATGCCCCACTTAGAGATAGAAGTGGCTACTTCTAGATGTGGTAATCTTAAAAAAAAAAGTATTCTTTTTCTACAGTACCTGTCTTGAACCTGTAAGAGGATTTCTGGCCATAGTGTTAGCAAACCAAGATGATAGCCTGGGAAAAGCAACCTATAGCCCCCACTCTGTCTTGTCTGTGGACAAGGCAGTGATTACTTATACCTTTTGTGGTCGAGCATGACATGGAAGTTTATGTGTGCTTACAGGAGGTTATGCCAGCTTGTCTTTGGGGGACATTAACCTTTTTGGTGAGGATGAGAAGGAAGAATTGTAAAAAGTAGTGCACCAGGTTCAGTCAATCTTATTTAAGGAAATGTGATATGAACATATTTCCTTAACAGTGATAAACAAGACAGATATTATTACCACCTTAGTTACTCTAGAAAAAATATACAAGATATCACAAAAGGAGGAATACTTTTTAACTTATAGTAAATGAGATTCTTTAATTTTTTAAAAAAGGTACAAAATTTAAATATATGCCAATAGATGGAAATTATTATTTAATCTGTTATACCATTTTATGTATATGTAGCAATCCAAATTATTATAAATGACATCCATAGGTATGAATACTTCCTGAAATTCTCTTTTCAACTTGGAATTCTTTGTATAGTTAGAGAGATGTGTCCTATTTCAGTAAACTAAAGATCATATGTGGTATGTTGAGTTTCTTTAAATTCTCTGTGTTTTCTGGCTCCACAAATTCTACCCAAATTCTACTTGCTCACTGCCACTTTCCTGATAAAAAGACATCTGAAGCTTTCAACTGTCTACAGGAAAAAATATTCAATTTGGTAATGCATAATCAGCCTTTTCATAAATTAAACTCTACAAAGTCTGACCTCAAACATTTTCTGCTACCCCCACTATGAATTTTCATTGCTTGTGTCCAGTCTTCTCACTCATTGTTGTCATAAAGGATTCTGTTTTCTGCCTTCTATTCTCTTCTTCCAGTGTATGCCAGATATATAAAGGATATCAAACCAAATCTAAAATACAAATCAACATTTTCTCTGTTTTTCTTCTATGTAGCCCTGTGATCGTTTCTTTCTGTTCCATTCATTCTTGCATCTTGTGAAAGCAAGCAAGTTATATCTGGAATTGTAGTGGTTTTAAAATTATTTGATACTCATCCCTTCAAAAGTTAAAGTCTAATCCTTTTTTCTTAAATGTGAGCTCTTTTTGACTATTATTCTAGTCAATAGAATACTGCAGAAGTGACAGAATGTGACTTCAAGATTAGAACATAAAAAGAGCTTTCTCCTTGCCCTGTGCTTTGTGTCTTGTGCTCTGGAAGAAAAAGCCAACTGCCGTGTCATGAAGATAATCAACTCTATGGAGAGATCTATGTGGAGAAAAACAAGCCATCTACCAGTAAGGCTGAACTGGGACCTCTCACCAACAGCCATGAGAGTGAGCCTTATTAGAAGTCAATTCTTCAATCTTAGTCAAAATAACTGTCTCCCATCAACATCTTGATAGAAATCTTTTAACTAACCCAGGGCCAGAACCAGATAAGTAGTTCCCAAATTTCCAACCTACCGAAATTATGAGATAATTAATAAATGTGTAATATTGTAAGTCACTGTTCACATTTCTGGATTGTACACTATTCTTGTTTCTTGTTATTTTAAGAACAGGTCAGAATTAACAACAGGATACTGAGAAGACTGAAATGTTGCAAAAAAATAGAAATAAATGATAATTTTTTGCTTTTGCCCTTTCCCTTTTCTCTTCCTCTGGGGACTGAGCCAGTCCCCCCTAAAGGAAATCAGCCCTGAATATTCATTGGAAGGACTGATACTGAAGCTGAAACTCCAATTCTTTGGCCACCTGATGCAAAGAACTGACTAATCGGAAAAGACCCTGATGCTGGTAAAGATTGAAGGCAGGAGGAGTAGGGGACGACAGAGGATGAGATGGTTGAATGGTATCACTGACTTGATGAACATGAGTTTGAGTAAGCTCTGGGAGTTGATGATGGACAGGGAAGCCTGGCATGCTGCAGTCCATGGAGGTGCAAACAGTTGGACATGAGTGAGCCACTGAAGTGAACTGACTGGGGGACTGGAGGTTACTTTTAATGTGAAAGAAAATGAAGTCTATAAATTGCAGGCTTTAAACTATTGGTTATGATAGTCCTTGTTCTATTCCGCTGAGTTGGGGCCTGATCAAGCAATTTAGTATAATAAATTTAACGTATGAGAGTCTGATCCCTCTCAAGTAAATCAATTGTCCTTTCTTCTCAACCACTGTGTCCACTATTTCCTGGCTTGGGATGGTCTACTTTCTTCTTATATCTCAATTTAAGATATTTGCAGGTCTGAACTCTTTGACAAAGCCTTCTGTGATGATCCTTGCCATTGCAAAGCAACATTTCCATCTTGTGAACTTTACATATAACACTTTGCTTTCACTTTTTTTTCACTTACTCATTTTATTCCTGTTTGAGTAAATGTCCTATCACTGTGCCAGATATATCATTCTACCATCGTTCCCAGGCCTCCAGGACTCAGTAGGGTTGTGTTGGGCATAGTTCATTTAACACAGAAATGATAACAAACGATTCTTGAGTCAGTGTTACTTGTTCATACTGTCGTTTCTACGCAACAAATACTGATGTGTTTTTAATGGACTGAGATGTTCACTATTTTTTTTAACTCCAACTTGCAGAGAACCCAAATGTGAAACATTTTCAAGTGACAATATTGTTAGTGTTTATAAATAAAATGAATGACTGTCTAATAGCACTGCCATGCTTTAGCACAAGAACTGAAAGATAAAAGTCAAAAATGGCCCTCTCCATGGAACAGTAGAGGTACAGAGATGAAGAACAACTTTGGTTCAAAAGATATTTTAAGAGTTTGTGTTACATGTCAATTACAGTTCAATATAGATGGAAAAAATTTAAAATAATGTAAGTAAATATTAAAAAGAGTTCATGTAGATTTCTATAGTCTGATCTATAACTGACTCCTGCCATCATGAAGATTGAAACTTGATTTTAAAATAATGTACAAAACATTCCTGATGGTTACATTATCTTTTACTGAAAATGAGAAAAATGTTTTACCACATACCACCAGGTTTCCAATGACCATGACCATCATGAAGACAGTAAGGCACATGGTTTGACCGGCGACCTCCATGCAGTCCCACATGGTCTCTATCCACTCTCCACACAGCACCCGGAACACAATCAGGAAGGAGTGGAAGAAGTCATGCATGTGCCAGCGAGGGAGTTCACAATCATTGGAAATCTTGCAGACACATTCTTTGTAGCTCTTCCCAAAGAGCTGCATGCCGACCACGGCAAAAATGAAGACGATGATGGCCAACACCAAGGTGAGGTTACCCAGAGCCCCCACTGAATTACCGATGATTTTAATTAGCATATTCAGGGTGGGCCAGGATTTTGCCAACTTGAAAACTCTAAGCTGAAAACAGAAACAAGGTCATTACTGCTCAGCATTTGGAAGAATCTGTGTATTTGTTTATAGGGAAAATCTACAGTGTCTCAGTTTTAGGTGATGGGTTATTTGTGTGTCAAACTATTGTCTATATTCTTCATTCTGAAATAGTATATATTGTAAATAAAATAAGAATACAGGTTTTTTTTAATTGGCATTTAAATTCCAGAATCTTACATAAGCATTTATACTATTCTTTTTGTTTTTCTGTAAGGAACTGAAATACCTAAAATTAATGGTGATTAATTAGCAGAAACTGCTTCAGAGAAGTAGAGGCTCTAGTAGAGGCTCTCATTATTTAAAAGCCCAAAGTGGATATATTTTTCAGTGTACTTGAAATATGCTGAAATGCACAAGTGTAAACAACATTGACACTTAAATTAGGTAAGATTCAAGGGAAAAACCAACTAATTTCTTTAAATCTTAGACTGTTTTGACCTTTAGCATGTTGTAATATTAGGCTGTATTTTAAAGGAGATTTATTATATTCAAATAAGAAATACTTGGACTTGAATAAAAAGCTGTATTTTGTCAACCTTTATGTCTTCAATGATTTAATTAATCAACTCATTATGGTGTGTAAATGGCTTGCCACCACTATGCCTGATACATTGGTTATATTAGCTCATAGAAGCCTCTAGAGCACCATTTACCATTAAACAGCATCAGCATTTTATTTCTGATGCTTCAGTAAATGTCAGGCTAAGAGTAGTGCATCATTTAATGACAACTAAGTGACCCAAAGGAGCAAAGATAAGAACCAAAAATTTTAATTTATTCCCAGAGAATAATTAATGCAAAAGAGCCTGATATACTAAACAAGACATTAGTGATATTATGCTTTGTACCTTCCTAAACTGCATCACATTATCATAAAGACCTACTAAGCTTTTTAAAAGTAATTGCCCATATTTACTCGTAATATAATCACTGCTATTTTTTTTTTAAATCCTTCTAGTTTCAAATTAGATCCACAGCTAAAGACTAGGAAAGGAAATCACAGCTCTAAGGATCTTAACAAATATTTGAAAGTAGTAAGGAAATTTCTAAACAAACTTGATCACAAATTCTTGAAATTAATCACCATTAAGGTAGGTTGCCTGTAGGAATCTATCTTTACCACCTATATATAATGTTGTTTGAAAACAAATCACAAAAAGTTGGAACCAACTCAAATAAACAGCACAATAAAACATCAAATTTTAAATGGAAATGGGTCAAGTGATATTTTGTCTCTTAATTTAAAAAGATGCCTAAACTTATTAAATATAACGAACAAATGAAAGAGCTTTCCTTAAAATTAAAATATTATATAGGCAACTTTTCTTAGAGAGTGGTTTGGTGACTTCCTCACCTGGCTCAAAACACAGATGAATAGGAGCTCTGTCCTCTTTTCTGTGCAATCTACCCAGTTCCGAGTCTTGTATGGGGGCAAAGTGGGCAACTCCATAATTTCTTAGCCTCTGGTAGAAAGAGGAGCCCATCCAAAGCCCCAGTCAAGCCCCTTATTATGTCTAAGCAAACCCCATATAGCTGAGAGGTATGTATTGTGTTGTTTAATTTGATTTGGGATTATGTATGACCTCCATTTTCTCTCTTCCCATTAGCCTTGACATTCAATTACTAAGGAGAGAATTATTGGCTGTTCATTTGAATTAAACTTAATCTGTGCATTAAAACTGTAATGAAGAAGAAATTACCATCTGCTTTGTTAGAAATATATTCAAACAAAATTAAAGCTATGGGAGATCTTGCAATTTTTACAAGAAAAGAGTGACTACTAATTAAATTATTTATAAAAATATTATAGTTACTCTCAGTTAATTTACCAGTCGAAATGATCGAAGAACTGACAGTCCTTCCACATTTGCCAAACCAAGTTCCATTAAGCTAAGGCTCACAATTAAACCATCAAAAATATTCCAGCCTTCTTGAAAGTAATAATATGGATCCATGGCAATTATCTTGAGAAACATTTCTGCTGTGAAGATCCCAGTGAAGACCTAAGTGAGAAATGTTTATTACATGAGTGAAGACTCTTGAAAGCATAAATAACTATTAAGCAATTTAATTTATTCCCAACAAATCACAATTTAGTTTTGAGTTTAAAAAATTGGTTTAGACACAGGAAATTAGTATCTTCAAATGGTTTGTATTCAAGTTGATATTTAATTGTTTACTATAGTTAAGGTTTATCAAGTGATGAAGAATATGAGAATTAAGACAATAAAACTAATATTCTCACTTTTATATTCTTAAGTGAAAGGTTCAGGTAACTCATTGCGGTCAACACCCTGACTTTGCCTCTGATCTCCCTAGTTTTTCAAAAACTCGCAAAACGATTACCTATTAGGGCATTCTAACCCTAGAACCAGATTGACTGGCTTAGAAATTATTCTGTAACTCCAACCAGGCTGATGGTATTCAATACTTGGGCTTGTGTTAGAAATACAGGTTAAGAGGCATACTCCTTCTGCTTAGTGAGATGTGTCAGTAGGACAGAAGTTGGTAGAACACTGCCATCAATAGAATATCCAGCCAGAGATGAAAGAAACATACTGGGAAAAAGCTGGCAAGAAGCTAACTCCCAATGACATTGACTGAGAACTTGAATCTAGACAGAGTAAAACCTGGAGTTATGCCCAAATGGACTTTAGTTACTTGACGTAATGAATTATTTTTTAAAATTCATTTTGCTTATTTTTGCTTAAGCCCATTGAGCTGTTTCCTAATACTCATCTCCACAAAGCTTATTTTATCCCTTGCTCACTTTTTTATAGATAATGTTGACGTGATTCCTACTTATGTGAAAAAATTTGGACTAGGTAACATTATTGTCCTTTCCTAAAGTTCTGTGATTTGGGGGGCACAGCTTAAAACAGTCTCTGAAATACCTTTTAGAGTCTCTGATACAGTATTTAAAGCTTTCATTGCTCTGTCAGTTTCTCATGGGTATAGATTCCCTCACTGTAAAATGCAGACATTCATAATATCTACCCGAGGACTGACTTTGTGGGTACCTAGAAAGAGGGATTTTATGTAAACCATTTAGCACAATGCCTGATACAAAATAAGTGGTCAGCATATATATTGTAACTTTATCAGTTAAGACCTTTCTGGTTATAATAGAACAATAATGGCTACTTCAGAGTCTAAAAATATTATGTATCATCCTTCAGAAAATATCATTTACTATCTATATAGAACCTTATATGTTCATTTATCATGGTGGGAGGTTCATGAGAACTTAATAAACCTCTTACATTGATATCAATATATTTTTGTTACCTGAATTTATTCATTTTGACTTCCATTCTCTCACTCTACCATGTAGCCACAAATGTTAGTACAGAATTTTAAGTTAAAAAATATGCAAAACTTAATCATTTATAAATTCCTAAATGTATAGGACAAATTCAAACAGAAATAATAACTTCTATATGATGTTTCTTCTCTTAAAAATCAACCCTCAGGTATTAACAGATATTTCAAAATTATCTGACTTAATTTGTTTGACAAATGTAAACATGTCTGAAAGAGTCTATTCTAAATACCTGAGGAACACATCAGCATTTTACCATAGATCTATGTCCCCTGTAATTCATAATGATCTTTTTAATGAATGGGCATTTTATATTTAATTCTAAGTCAAACTATAAATAAAATCTTTGACTCTTTTCTACTGCTTAACTGAAGCAATATAATTTGTTATAAAAAAGTAATGCTGAACTTTTGCTGCCCAAGTAAATATGGCCAATTAATTCATATTTAATTTGAGAGTGATAAGTGAAATTCATTAAAGTAACCATAAACTCTTTCAGTGAGCAGAGTAACCCTCAGTGAGCCTTACCAGGTTCCCAACTGACAGCACACTGCTAAACTGCTCCGTCATGGGATAGTGCTCCATGGCCATGAAGAGGGTATTTAAGACAATGCAGATGGTGATGGCCAGGTCAACAAAAGGGTCCATCACAACCAGGTTGACAACGTGTTTCACCTTTAACCATGGCTTACAGCAGTCCCAAATCAAACACATATTAGCAAATTTATACCAGCACGGTGGGCATTTCTGTCTGGATTCTTCAAGTTCTGGAAGAAAACAGAATACTTATGAAAACTGCTTCCTCTCTTTTAAGTCTTTGGTTTAAATTGAAAGTGACTCTTAAAAAATTCTGAAGTTGTTAAAAGCATTATTGGTTAATTTGATGGTTGAGCAGGAAAGCACTGATAGACTAGCTGTCATAAAAAATGTGGAAGGGCTAGTAAACTTTACGAATGTATCTTAGTTAAACATGGTTTCCAAGATTCTATCTATACCATTAAACTACCTGATAATTATCTTCAAGGCTATTACAAATTAATGGATAGGACATGTGTCGAGTATACTTAAACATCATCTATGTTCCAGACAGAACACTTATATTATGTCTTTAAAACCTTTATTAGTCATGATGAATTTCAGTTTCCTGGATTAGATATGTTTTTTTGGGTATTTTAATGAAAAAGTTTTGTCAGTATCACCAATCTTAAAAGTTTCTGGTTAAACCTAATTATATATAGTATTATATATTAAACTCAGCAAGACTCTTTTTTCCCCTCACATTTCTTGATTTAATTAGACAACACAAAAGAAGAAGAAATATCCACCCTAAGAAAGTGAGATCCTTGCTGTTTCACAAAATGTGACTTATGCACTCCTGGTAAAATGCAAGAGGATTTTAGATGGAACATATGTATAATCAATAGATTTTTATGAAATGTATTTATTTTAATGTGTTAAAATAACAATCACACCAAACCGATGATAAAATATTTCATATAAAAACATATTTACTTAAGAAAATAGTATAATGATTTCAAAAAAGAATTTCAACTAAATAATAGGAGAGAAAGACAGAAATGCACAGATCTTTAAGGTGATGCTCAAAATACTGAAAAAGTAAATATTGGTAAAGAATTTGGGAGAATTAGAAAGTAGGAAATTATCTACTATTTTTCTTTGGTATATTTATCTCAATCAATTATTGAGTGAGAAAAGGATGCAGTTGTTGTTTTCTGCCAATTTCACAGTCTATCACTTGCTCAGCCAAATGTGAGACCTGATTAGCACTGATGAGCACTAAAATTGAGGAAAAAATTCTTTGTTCATCAATAGCATAACTGACACTGTTTAGTCAATTTAGTATTACTACTGTGGCAACTGGAATATCTCTCCAAATCTGGGACAGTTTACTAGGAATTAAACTTTTTAAGGGAATTCATACAACGGACAAACACTACCATAGGTAGTGATTTTTGCTTTGTAGATAAACATTTACTACTAATTTTATAAAGTTTGTTACTTCACTAAAGTAAATTAATTTCCTGATTATTTTTCACAGAATTCCATTAAAAGCAGATTCTTCAATTGTGTCCTTAGATACTGAAATACTTGAAGTACATAATTTATTTCCATTTCTCTTAATATGTAATTTTGTAAACAATAAAGAATAGTTAAGTTGTAAATCAGAAGAAAAACAAATAGTTTTTATGTGCTGTTTTGTAGATGCTTTTAAGACTCCCAAATAAACTCATATTTATACTGAAGATAAAAGGACAATATCATTTACAGTAAATAACTAAAAAGAACTGAAAAAATCTCTTTGCCTATGTACAGTTAGCATAAGTATTTTTTGAAATGCTACTTTCAATTTAGTAGATAAAGAGAAGCAAACGGAAACTGTGTGGAAAAAAACAAAAGAAAAGTTCAAAAGGGAAAACACAGCCAGTGTTGCTCATCTTGACACCAGGAAAAAGTGGAGCCGAGTTGTTAAGTTCTAAAATAAAATCATTCAATTACTCATGCCAAAAAGCAAAAAGAATTATCACACTTTGAAACAAAACAAAGCACTCAGGAGAGAACTACAGCCACATCTCCATTATTCCTGGGTGGGTTATCCACACTGAGACGCATTTACAACTGAGTTGAGATCTTTGCTGGCTTCCCTCAATTCCCCAGTGCTTCCACCTCACCTCCCACCGTTCCTCCTAAAGATATGACCAGGAAATATTTCCATGTGGTTTTTGCATTTTAAAAACTTGAAAAGGAAACAATTCATTTCTGTGTCTCTCCTACAGTGTCATTAAGTAGGAGGCTATTCATTACCCCGGACAATGGAAACTGAGCTGTAGTTCAAAAGAGGGAAAACAAAAGTTGTCAGCGTGGGTCAACAAGCCTGGTTGGAAAAAGCAAAGGTGAACTAAAACACGATTAGACTTAGAAGAAAGGATCCCCATATAAACAGATTATGTCAACCTAAGACACTTTTCCACCATTATCAGGAACCAAAAAGGACTATATTAAAGACAGTTCTAGTTGCCTGTGTGCACTATGCAGCTACCAACCAGCCTTGATTAATGCCAGATTCGAAGTGTTTAGATATAACCGAATAAAGAAAAGTATGCTTTGCATTCTACACAACCAATGAAAAATAGAATGAAAACTCAGCCATTGTTCCTCGCAAAAATATCAAGTTAAAAGCTCTGCAGATATTAAAGCCAAACACTCAGTCTCCTGCTTCCTAAGTTACTCTTATCTCTAGGACACCATTTCACTCTAAGCAATTCCATGAGACACATATTCCTGGAGGGCGATATGGGAACGTGTGCACTCATTTTTAACTCTGTATTATAGTGGATAAGTTCAATTATGTGGTGGTGGCGTGATGTTTTTAAGTACCTTCTTAGGTTAATCCAAACTTAATGCCATCATCAGTGCAAATTAGTGTTAATTAGGACTTACCCTGTCTCCTTCTCTACTTCTTGCTTTAGGGAGCAGACATGCTGCTGACATCGGTAGCAGAACCACTGGCAGCTTCCCCTCAGTGGTTTTGCTATGGCAAGGAGCAGAAGACCAGAGAATCTTCAAAAGATTTACCTGGAGGGACAGGGAGGAGCAAGCTACTGGCAGCTGGGGGGGAAGAGGGAGTGCAAGCTAACGCAGGCGAGGTTGGGGAAGAACGTACTGAGTTTAATATCCCATAGAAATCAGTGAAAAGATTTCTGATATTGCATTAGGACATTATGAATGTTGGGACTGTAGTAACTGACATGGCTGTGATATATATGACCATCTACATTGTGAGATTTCCCTGGCTGTGACTCTCAGGTTTGGGGTATTGATATTAAATATCACAGGATCTTTGCATTCAGACTGGAGAATAATTATTCCAAGAATCTATCCATTATTAAGAGAAACTACAACTAACAGAGAAGCATGCCCACATGCTTGTGTTCTCTCTTTCTCATTCTCCATCTTTTTTTTTCCTTCCACACATCTACACACACACACACACACACACTCGGGAGGGGAAGGAAAGGGAGGGTTATAAAGTGAAAGGGAGAGAGGGCAAAGAAGAGCAACGGAGGATGACAGAATACATTTTATATGAAAGTATTTTCCAAGGTGAAATTGATAGTTGATCTTTGAATTCATTAAACAGTACAGAAAGGCATAAACATGTGAATTAACAAAATAATGATAAAGCAACCAATAATACTAGTTATTGACTGCCTTCTACATGCCAGGAACATAGGTGTTATGGAGGAGGTCTTATTTAGTCTCTACAACAATGTTATTCTAAACATCATTATCAATACTTTACTGATGAAGAAACAACTACAGAACCACAAATAGACGCACAGAGCCAATAAGTGATCACAAATCAAGCTGTCCCCAAATTCTTTATTTTGGAATTATAACATCCAGACCTCTTAACAATATATTAACTACTCATATATAATCAGCAACTAAAGAGAAAGCTGAGATATTATTAAACTCTGATCAGAGAGAGAGGCAAAGGTAGTTTAACAAAATTTTGAAAACTTTGCTTCAAAGTGGTTAATATTAAACCCTAATTTCCAGTTTTTTCATTTATACTTCTGGTTAAATCAAACGAGTTTATAGCTTGTCTCAAGCAGTTAATATAAGTCAACTGTGTTAGCATCACTATAAAAATAAACATTTATCATTACATTCCTTTTGATGTCATGCACGTGACAAACTTCAACAGTTTAGGAACTTAATCTACCAAGGTTATATTCCAGGTATACCTTGAGTTTGCAGTAGCTCTTGGAGGCTAAATGTAAAAATCTATATGAGACAACAGAATCCATGTATTGCATGTGGATTTTACTTTTATTTAATAAAAGAAATAATAATATTGTGGTATCAATTCAGGAAGAATTAACTCTTAGAATTTATGAAAATTTTTTTATCACCATTAGCAAAGCACCACCAAGTAACTGTGCTGTAAGACTTTTGACATACCTTCCATGGTGTTGGTCAAAATACTAGCCATACTCATTGCTCTTTGCCTTGTTGTAGGATCTTCCAAAAGATCCATGGAAACATGATAAGAACTGGACCGTCTCTTTCTTATTTCTGTTTCAGTAGTTGTTCCCTAAAAATAAAATTTCATATGAAATAACTATTATTTTTAAAAGGCAGCAAAACCCAAAGTGTTTCTGCAATAGGTGTTATTTAGCTAAATATTCCGGAGAAGGCAATGGCAACCCACTCCGGTATTCTTGCCTGGAAAATCCCATGGATGGAGGAGCCTGGTAGGCTGCGGTCCATGGGTTGCTAAAAGCTGAACACGATTGAGCGACTTCACTTTCACTTTTCACTTTCATGCATTGGAGAAGGGAATGGCAACCCACTCCAATGTTCTTGCCTGGAGAATCTCAGGGACAGGGGAGCCTGGTGGGCTGCCGTCTACGGGGTGGCACAGAGTCGGACACGACTGAAGTGACTTAGCAGCAGCAGCAGCAACAGCTAAATATTCACTATGCTTTGTCAGATATAAACAGCTCACTAAGACATTGCTAGAATCATCATTGTTGGGAAGGGTTTGAAAGCCCATCATATTCTCAGAATTCAGGGATACCTGGGTTTGTGATCAAGATGGACTTTTCTAATTCCTCCATCTTGGAGCTTTGGGCTGGAGGGATCTTGCTTCTTAGGAGATAGAACCTTTTAGCATTTCAGTCAATCCTATCTAGAACTTCAAAATGAAACATATCACTGCTTGATTTACTCACATGTTACTAGATCTTTATATATATTCATGTGGTTTAATGAATGAAAAGAACTTTACAGGTTTCCCTAATATGCATCAGTAGTAGCTCTCCTAAAGTGTGAATTCCATATTAAAATGCTTCTGTTCATTATAGACAGGTACAGATACAGGACTGCACATATGATTTTGTATAGAGCAGATGGGACTAGATGACCTTTAAGCAACCCCATTTAAAATTTTTACCTTCACACTTTGCCTTTCCCTGATGAGGCTAAATATTTTCAATTCTAAGAAACAACTTTTTTATTTAAAAAGCTTTGTTTCAGAGAGGGGTTATTTTTTTCTCATGAATTTTATTTTTCTTTCATAGTAAAATTAATTTTCAGTTCAGTTCAGTTCATTTCAGTCGCTCAGTCACGTCCGACTCTTTGCGACCCCATGAATCACAGCAGGGTGACCTAAATGAATGTTCATCCTCGTTAATGACAATCCTATTAATGGAGTGGAAATTCTGCTTTTGACTATGTATGTATTAGAGGTAACAAGGTTAATAAAATAATGTTAATTACTGATAGCACAATAAAGTAGGTGAACAGGACTCATATTGCTATTTTATAAATAAGGAAAATCCTTAGTGAAATAAAAGTGACTTCTTTATTATTAGCACTCAGACTTGCATTAGAAATGCTTGAGTCTTGCCCCTTTTTTCTCCTGTGATCGCTGACTTCATTGTTTGAATTCTTGAAGTAGGAATAAATTTCTGCCCATATTGAAATTCTGGTGAGTTTACTTTGGAATAGAAAAGAATCAATTCATTATATTATTGTTAAAAATCAAAGATTCCCCCATTATGATGTCTTGCCTTAAATTAGAGTTTCAATGCCAAGGATGGGCTCTCTTGTAAGTGTAAGATAAAGTTATAAATTTTAGTTTAATTATTATTTAGTCAATTATTAAGAATGAAACATCCTATTAATGTTGCATCAGAACTGAAAATATTTTTCTTCATCAGAGAAAGTCAAAGTTGGGGGAAAAAATGGGGTCACTTAAAGACCATCTGGTCCCTTCTGCTTTATACAAAATCAGATATGTTATCTGATATTTGTCTAATTTTTACTGTTAGATTTCAAATTCTCTAATGATATTACCAAAGAAATTCTTTCTTAAATTGCTTCAATTGAATTAACGTGAAAATGCAGGATATTGTGTGCTCTGGAAGGTAGCATTTGCCCACCGCTGTTTATATTTTCTGTTCTTCTTTCTCTCTGCAGTCTTGCAAAGCCACAACTTTGGTCTGCCTCTGCAGCTCCTGCTACACTACGGTGCGGTGCCCTGCCTCACAGCACCTGGTTGAAACACTGAAGGATGGACACCACGCAGCAGGAAACAGACACTAAACCAGGCTTTGTTTAGACTGCCCGAATTTACCTTCAGAGATTTATTCCACCCTCTGTGATAGGACAGGAGTGATAATTAAAGATAAACGCTAAATATTTTCTGATGGACTGAAATTCTCTTGCATTTATGTAAAGAAGTTGTAGATTTATTTTTGTGTTCTCAATTAACATTTATCAAGACCAGAAATACTCATACTTCATTATGTGTAAGAACCATGTGGGATGCTTGTCAAGAAAGAAGAAATCACTAATTCCTGGCCTTTTAGTCTGGGTCTGAGTAAATCTGAGTGGGCCCAGAAGTCTTCATTTCTTTCTTTAAACCACTTTTGTGAAGTATTATCAACATGTAAAAAGCTATGTATACTTCACACTCACAACTTGATGAATTGAAGGATAAGTATATACCTGTGAACCATCACCACTATCAGTTCATAAACATTTCCATCACCTTCTACAGTTTCCTTCCACCACTTTATATTGTTGCTGTTGCTATTTGGGTTGAGAAGACAGCATAAGATCTATCTTCTTAGCAAATTTTAAGTTTACAATTCAGTAATCGTAGCTCTAGGCACTATGCCACACAGTAGATCTCCAGAACTTATTTATCTTGCATAACTGAAACGCTGGACCCTTTGGTTATCAAATTCAGAGAAGCAGAGGAGAATGGTGGTTGCCAGGGGTGGAGGGAGGGGGAAATAAAAAATCTCCATTTTAAGAAGTATCCCAGGGAATTCTGAGGCAAGTAGTCTGATGACGAAATATATCTTGAGAAACACTGGGTAAAAATGAAAGTGTTTGTTTCCTTATCCATCTCTTCTTTTCCATTTAAGAAAATTTAAAGAAAATTAGTGGGAGGTAATAAACGGTAACCCACTCCAGTATTCTTGCCTGGAGAATCCCATGGATGGAAAAGCCTGGTAGGCTACAGCCCACGGGGTCACAAAGAGTCGGACACGACTGAGCGACGGAATGGACGGATGGAATATTGCCATATGGATAGAATGTAGGTTCAGTAGCCAGCATAAGTGAAGTGAAGTCGCTCAGTCGTGTCCGACTCTTTGCGACCCTGTGGACCGTAGCCCACCAGGTTCCTCCGTCCATGGGATTCTCCAGGCAAGAATACTGGAGTGGGTTGCCATTTCCTTCTCCATATATACGGTCAAATCCTAGCTCCATTATGCACAGGCCTCAGTTTCCTCTCTGAAAAATGGAGATAATATTAATAACTCTGATAAAGTATTGTTGTGAGGACTAAATGAATTAATGCAAGTAAAGTGTTCTGGACACTGTCTGGTACATAGTTAGGCATGATTATTTTTTGAGAGAAGTTGACATTCATTTTGCATTTTTCCAGATTCTTTCACAATAAAGTTCTATTTTTATTCACAATTTGATCTGATTCTAGGATACTTGAATATCTCTCTGGGAGAAGTGGTGGGGAGAAGCCAGGCCAAAAAAGTAATGATCAATGACTGTTTCTATAATCCAAGGTAAGAAATTCTTCTATCAGGTGACTGAAAGCTGACTCCATATGATTTTAATGTGACTGACAGAGTTCATCCAGCTATAATGAGTAAAATTTGCCAAAAAAAAATCAAACAAAGAAGACTTTAATATGATTTGGTAAACTATAAAGTACAACCAAATTGCTAGAATTTTTTATACTGGCAAATGAAATCTTATTTAATACCAAAGTTAAAGAGCACTTATGTTTTACAAAGGAAATGTCAATAATATAATCCCAGTGTCTAGTATTTAGCTGAAACTAAATTCCACTAGGTTCTGTATGCATGATTTATGGCCATTATGCTTATTAAAAAACTCAGGACAGTAATATAAAAATTGAAATCTGTTCTAACAGTTATAACACATTACTTTACCAGGTACTTAAAGTGGCTTCTTTACCATATAAATGTACTAAGGTCATTTGATTGAGTGCTAAAATGTTATAGCACCTTGACCTGCCAAGAGGAAGAATGTTGTGTTGCAGAATTTAGACACATAGTAATACTATTGACTTCAAGCGGAAGTATCAAGTTCTCCTTTTAAAGAATTACAAATAAAAAGATCCTTAAGATGGGTATTTACATCATTTCTTGCATTTATTTTGCTTATATTAATTAAAAATAATGCATGATAAATTGTTGCTGTATTTTTGGCAAGTTTGATACTGTGGTAATAATGATGGAGGACTTCTCATTATAGTCTATGAGATCCAACCTATGTTTTTAACTCATTTGTAGAAAAGTCTGAAAGGAACAATCTGACAAAATAAGTTCATAACTTGACTGAACTGACCCTTGGCCTTTGAAGAGTAGACTCACTAAAACTCATACAGGTGGAAATAGAAAAGCATTCCTGCCTGCACCTGCCACACCTCCCTTCCCAACAGCTGCAGGTTTCACTGGTCTCACCTCTGGTAGGAGCTGCCCAGCAGGAGATGTGAGGGCAGAAGGGCCCCCGACCAGGGAGACCACTCCGTTGCAGTCCACAGCGCTGTGCATCTTCCCGTTCACGGGCAGAATGGGGAGCACCCTGGAGGCGCGGCTGGCCTGGCTGGCGTTGCTGTGGCGCCGCTCCCCAAGTCTGCGCGGCACAAACAGAGAGTCCCTTCTGCTGTCATTGTCCTCAAAGGTGCTGTGCTCATCGTCCGCAAAATCATTCTCAGAGCCAATATCCTTGGCTCGGCCTCTGAAGCTGAAGAGGCTCGCCCTGCTGTTGCGTCTTGGAGAGAACAGGGAGCCACGGATGCTCAGCAAAGACTGGCAACAACAAGGAAGGAAACAAAGAACCAGATGAACAGAATTAATGTTCTGGAAAATATGAGCCAGGACTCATCGTTTCATAGCTACTGACTTACCTAAGATAAGGCATTGGATGGGTGTGAACGAAGGCTTGTATCGTAACTGCTGGTGGCATTCTGGAACTTTCTCCTGGGTTCAACTCTTTTATTTTGCTTTCCCTGTTTCTTCCTTCCTTCATTTTCATCTTCTGAGCTCTGATTTTCTGTCATTTTCTTCTACTTTACCCATGACTTCAGAGAGTCAGAAGTACCCCTGAAGACTGTTTTGTTTCATTTCAGGCACTCAGAACTGAAATCTTTACTAAACTCTTCTCTAGAAACTATTCTTATTTAACAATCCAATGGAGAGCAATTAAGTACACAACTACGTTTGGTTCCTTTGAAGTCAAAACTACACCAGTAAGAGTGCACTAGTGACCACATGACCATACCCCAATGCAGATCTCACCACAGAGAAAAATGAAATCAATCTTGCTAGTAGGTCTGTTTAAGTATAGTAACAAGGAGCAATTTCTCCCCTTCCCATTGCATATTTTATAACAGTCCTCATAAATAATTTAAACAAATCAAACTGAAAGGCCAAACTGAAAGACTGTATGATTCATTCCCTGATTTTCACTCTTTTGTCTGTCTCGAGAAATCTGAAGAGCACCATATTTACAAAAACCTGGTTTTCACTAAGTGTCTGGTCACAATCATTTAACAGTTTTCTAGATGGCTACAATGTCATTGGCATCATTCAGTTTACTTTGATTCTCAAGCACAGTAGCATTGAGCACAATGAATCATATGCTGCTTACTACTAGTCCACTTTTACAACTTCACTCTAGGGATCACTTGTTCCTGCTTCTCCAATATTCATTTGTCCTTTGTCTGGTGACAGTACCCTGATTATCTTCAAGAAATGCTCTCTGGCAAGACCATGATCCAGGTCTAGCCAATGAGTGTATTCCATGCCTCTGGCCATGGAGACTGGTTTAAAAATGGGTAGCGGACTCTGCATGGTCCACTGACAGTCACCAATTTCTTTTGCAGCTGAAAGGGATGCATTCTTTATTGTGGTTGCTAAAAACCACTGATTAAGTTTGGAGCCATGGTGGGCATCTTATCACCATATTGGAGGAATCTGTAGATGTGGAGAGATATTTCGCCCTGGACCAACCTAGATAGTATATTAAAAAGCAGAGACATTACTTTGCCAACCAAGGTCCATCTAGTCAAGGCTATGGTTTTTCCCATGGTCATGTATGGATGTGAGAGTTGGACTGTGAAGAAAGCTGAGTGCCGAAGAATTGATGCTTTTGAATTGTGGTGCTGGAGAAGACTCTTGAGAGTCCCTTGGACTGCAAGGAGATCCAACCAGTCCATTCTAAAGGAGATCAATCCTGGATGTTCATTGGAAGGACTGATGCTAAAGCTGAAACTGCAATACTTTGGCCACCTCATGCGACGAATTGACTCACTGGAAAAGACTCTGATTCTGGGAAAGGTTGGGGGCAGGAGGAGAAGGGGACGACAGAGAATGAAATGGCTGGATGGCATCACCGACTCGATGGACATGAGTTTGAGTGAACTCCGGGAGTTGGTGATGGACAGGGAGGCCTGGCGTGCTGTGATTCATGGGGTCGCAAAGAGTCGGACACGACTGAGCGACTGAAGTGAACTGAACTGAACATGTTTTGAGCCCTTGAGTTCAGCTGTGCCTAAAGCTACTCATCGATATTATTTTCATGATCTAATTCTCTTTTTTGCTTAAGCTGGCTTAAGTTCAATTTCTATGATTATTAATAGAATACCAACTCATCATTTAAACATTACTAGTTTCATCTTTTTATCTCCAAAGGATTTAAAACTAACTAAATCCAACCAGTCCATTCTAGAGGAGATCAATCCTGGGTGTTCACTGGAAGGACTGATGCTAAAGCTGAAACTCCAATACTTTGGCCACTTTATGCGATGAGTTGACTCACTGGAAAAGAGTCTGATGCTAGGAGGGATTGGGGGTGGGAGGAGACGGGGACGACAGAGAATGAGATGGCTGGATGACATCACCAACTCGATGGACATGAGTTTGAGTGAACTCCGGGAGTTGGTGATGGACAGGGAGGCCTGGTGTGCTGTGATTCATGGGGTCGCAAAGAGTCGGACACGACTGAGCGACTGAACTGAACTGAAAATTATTATTTTGCACCTATATATATTTTATGTTCCCTGACTAATAAGTATTCATTTAATTTTATTTTCAGCTAAAGAATGATTTTCTCAGTGACACCTATGAATATCTATAAAATGTCTGTAATCTTTAAATACTATCTTATATTATGTGATCTTAGTCATTATTTAAAGAAAGAAACACATCTAAGAATACTGATCTAATCTCCCAGAACTTATTTCTTCTTTTCCTATACTCATGCTTTTTCATTCCTATTATCAACTGCATTAGAAAGATAATTCATTTCCTTTTTATTTCCATATGAATATTTTTAAAACCTCTCCTACACTATCCAATTTCTTCCATGTCTCCTTTCTTTATTTACAAGGGACTTTGAATTAGATATAAGGAAATAATATCTACAGAATTTGTGACCTACTGGTTATCATTACCTCAGAAAGAAAGCCAGACAATAAATGCTTGACAATAGGAAATAAAGTAGAAATTATGTATATGTACCACTCTTAGTAACAGTTCATATTTTTGTAGTACAAGTACTGCCCTCAATTAGCACCAGTAGATGGTTTGGAGAGAAATAAGTTATAAAATTAGACACAATGTTTCTCAAAGTTCAAAGGTGAATTATGTCACACAAGAGCATAGTTTACATGTGGCAGCTATATGAAGAATGATTGTTCTCCATGGGTTAGCCTCAACTTCCACTGTTTATATTAGTACGTAAATCTATAGCAATCAAATGTCCTGTTACAAATAGAGGATGGATGGACAGTAAGAAGACAATCTGCTATAATAAGTGGATCTTTGGCTTATCACAAATAGAGGGAAATAATAACCTTAGAAGGCCAACAGTATCTTATTAAGGCTTTAAAAATAAAATATCCAGATTGTCTTGAGCCGTGGTTAGAAACTGCACTCTTGATCCCACACTAACAAGTCTTAAGAAGTCTAAAAAGTATTTCATACAATCCACGTACTCTGAGGAAATTGTAATCCAGTGGTAAAAGTATATATTTTTTTCAATATGAAAATAGCAATGGTTACCAATACAATTGTCTATCATGCCCCTATAAAACAATAATTTTTAATACATTTGGGCCTTGTGCCCTAGGAAAACCTAGAAAAAGCTATGGACCCTTCACCACTGTACCCAGGCTCACTATTTTCAGTATTACTTACAGGGGCTTGCACAGTGAAATTAGTATGCCTTCAGCATCCCTCCCTTTTCCCCTCCTTTTCTCTCCTTCTCTCTTTGTATCTTCATTGCCCTCTCCATCTTCTTAATTAGTTGCTTGATTACTTATTTATCAGAAAAAAATCTTCAGTTCTATTTTGATACAAATACCACTTCAGAAACAGATATCCATTTGAGCCAGATAGTACATGTTGTATAAGTCAGTCATCACCTATGATACCCAGCTAGTTAGGAAAAAGAAGTTTTAAGAAGATGGTATGGGGAAAATGTTATGTCTTTGGACAACATGTACAGAAAAAGGTGGGCTAGAACCAAACATTTTCAGACTTTACTATTCTGCCTAGAATTAGCTCTATTGGACTTGAGATAAAGCATACTGGGGTGACTCTCTGTGGTATCTGGTATCTGGTTTGCAGTTTCAAATTTTGGTAGTTTTTCCCCAACTAACTTACTTCCTTTCTTTTCTCCCTCTCTCCTTTCCCTCTTCTCTTCCTTCAAAACAAACAATACTCTAAAAGTGAGATTTGATTTTTTAACATTCACATTTATTGAGATTCATGTCTCCACTAATGGGATCTTAATGATTATGACAACAACATGAACAAGGGGGAGTAAATGTCGATACTTATTTTAAAACAGATTCTACTTCAAATTTGAATTCAATTGCACTAACCCTTTCATTTAGCATATCTCATAATGTTACCTAGACTTCGAGTGATCAGGCTGACCTATAAAAATCATTTCCATATTAAACATAAGTTTATGTGAGACTGTGGATACAAAGAACATATATAATCCTAAGTCCCTACTAAAAGAGATCAGTCCTGGGTGTTCATTGGAAGGACTGATGCTAAAGCTGGAACTCCAATACTTTGGCCACCTCATGCAAAGAGTCGACTCATTGGAAAAGACCCTGATGCTGGGAGGGATTGGGGGTGGGAGGAGACGGGGACATCAGAGGATAAGATGGCTGGATGGCATCACAGACTCGATGGACATGAGTTTGAGTGAACTCCGGGAGTTGGTGATGGACAGGAAGACCTGGTGTGCTGTGAATCATGGAGTCGCAAAGAGTTGGACACGACTGAGCGACTGAACTGAACTGAACTGATACATTATCATTTAAATGAAATCAAATTGTAAATTTTTTCATCAGTTTCTTAAAACTTTTTAAAAAATATTCTTTCTAGTCAGCCTACTACAGCAGAAAATTCAAGCATTTCAGTGTCAGGCCAACTGTGAATGCCACTTCAACCTTTAATAACTATGACATATAGTTTAATCATTATATGACATTGGGCAATTATTTAACTTCACTAGCCTAAAAAGTAGTGAAAACAGTCATATTCAGGGTTGTTAACATTAATTATGGTAGAAGAAGAAGAATGCCAAACACAAAACAGGCACTCAACAAAGAATACCACCCGTCCCCTTGGCTTCACATTTGAAGATTGGGGGTGAGGATGACAGTACCCCCTAGGGCTGCAGTGAGTGGCCTCAATAAGTTTTTACTGTAAGAAGCAATGCACCACATAAGTGTTGGCCATTATCATTGCTGTCGCTGTTCAAATTGTTACTGTTAATTGTATGGACATGAAGTTTTTCAGTGCCGAAAACCTGTAATTCTTTTGATAATTTTAAAAACAATTAATGATCCTAAATTTCCAAGTTACAGCAACTGGTGCTGGGAGATAAGCCAGAAGCATCTAGACAACATTTTCTGCACTTCTGTATATAAGTCAACATATTATTTTCATTCAAGTCTCCTTAAACATGAATCACAGGTAATCAAGTGCAATTAACACAATTGTTTATTTAGTATCATAGATCTTCCTCAGTGCGCATCTACCTAAGATTTTTGCTGACACTTTTAGAAAAATGATGCTCCGGTTTCCCTCGAAACAAGAACACAAAGAACACATTCCTCATATGAAGTTGGCAGGTGGGTGGGAACAACTGTACAGATGGTCTGAGAGAATTCACTCTTCAGTTCTAGGAAGCTGCCACTCGGAAAACCGACAGTTCACCGGGTCCAGGCACCACAGCTAAGAAGGGATGGGAACCATCTGCTGATTATTCCTCTGGTGGAAAATTGCCCTGAGATGCTTACCAGTCTTTAGGGAAATCTCATAATCACAAGCCTTCCCAAGTGCAGTGGGATCTATGCTCTAAAAATGCTTTCCTGGAATTCCAAAAAGTTGTAAAACTCACAAATTCCTTGAGGTGATAATCAAAACTTATTCATCAATCATTACCATTCTGAAAGTATCATGTCATCAATGAGGAGGGAAGTTTTATCTCTAACCAAATTCTGGCATATTTTAAATACATGTGTTTGCTATGACAAATGCAATTTATATAATATAATATGTTTACCTGATGTGGAGAGGAAAACCTCTTTTCATATGTCAGCCTGCTTCCTTCTAAGGAAAACCGGAAACCTTTTCTTCTTATGCTGTCTTCAGATTCAGATTTGTGAACCCCATCTTCCTTTTCTTCTTCTCCAGACTGTTCTTTCTGTTTCTTCTTCTTCCTTCTGTTTTTCAGCTCTTTTTCACTCTTGGAGCTCAACTTTGATGCTACTGAAGAACTCTCTGAGAAAACCCCGATCCCTCCAGCACCGCTGAAGTCTCTTGATTCAGCCGAAGCTGCTGCAGCTGCTGCCTAGAAGGGTCCAAGGGAAAGGGCAGTTGCAAATAAACTTTGAAAAACTCTATCCATGTTACGGGTTCACTTATATTTGGTATCATGAATATGTGATTTTAAAAAATGATTCTCCATTCTAGTATGTATGTTGGAAAACAGCTCATGTATTGTCATTGTCAGGCTTCCCAGGTAGGCTAGTGGTAAAATTCCCACCTACCAGTGTAAGAGACACACAGGTTCAATCCCTGGGTTGGGAAGATCCCCTGGAGGAGGGCATGGCAACCCACTTCAGTATTCTTGCCTGGAGAATCCTATGGACAGAGGAGCCTGGCAGGCTACAGTCCATAGAGTCGCAAAGAGACAGACATGACTGAAGCGACTTAGCACACACACACATTATCATTAAACCAATTAAAGAATTCAAATTAAGAGAAAAGTGAAAGATGACACATGTGACTTCAAGGAAGATCCTCAAGCCGTGGCTTCACACTACGCTTTCTAATTATCTAATAAAATGCATGAGACACTCAAATATCATAAAGATTTTTTCTATTATTTAAACAATGTCATAAGAAGCAAATAATTTAAGAACTAAAGCTTTCCTATTTTAACCTGATCTAGCACACTTCCACTTGACAATGACTTTTAGTGCCAGTATAAATTATTAAATTTGATTCAGTCAAGTATTTTGTTTTAATAAACCTTATTTTCTCTTTGACTTAAAATGATTATTTCACTAAGAAATGCACAACGAAAACAAATTAGAGACTGTACATAAGAAAATCCCCGATCATGGCATCTGAGTGAATTTATAAATTACAACAGTATAATTATTGGAAAGATAAAGTGCTCAATATTGTTGCTGCTATTCCAGTATAATTTTATTTATCTGATCTTTATTACGTATTTAGGATACTCAGTGTTTAAAGGGAACTGTACTCTACATTCAATAAAAATGAATATAGGCAATTGGATTAACAATATTAAGTCATTAGAGAAATTATTTTGAAACTTCATCAAGTCCGATACAAGATTTACAGGGTAGTGGGCACAGAATGTAATGATTTAGCATGTTTATGTACCAGTGTTTTCTTTACGCAATCCACAAACTTGCATTTGAATTCTTCAAATAGAAAATAAATATTAAATAGGTCTTTGTCTTTTTTTCCAGACTGTATAAAATAATCTTCTCAGTTTGACCCAGGTTTTCTGACCTTTCCCACCTCTAGTGACACTAAGGAAGAAGCAACCAGACCTGAATTCTGCTTCCCCAGAAGATTAAGAAAATAGTTCAACCGAAGGCATGTAGGTATAACTACTTTGTGAGTTTGAGTGAATGAAGGGTCCCAAGGGAGAAAACAATGCCAATAAACTCATTATAATTTGCCATGTTTGGATGCCATCACTATAGTTAAGTGATCATATTAGTGGCTCAGTCATGTCTGACTCTTTGCAACTCTATGCATTGTAGGCTGCCATGCTCCTCTATCCATGGGATTCTCCAGGCAAGAAGACAGCAGTGGGTAGCCATTCCTTTCTCCAGCATTATCCTCCCAACCCAGGGATCAAATCCATGTCTCTGGCATTGCAGGTGGCATACCAGGAGAGCCCAAGTAATGATCAAAATAAAAGAATAAGTCTCTAATTACCAAATAGGCTCCTAGCACTTATTAAACACAAATGGCATGTTTCTAATGTCAGTTATCACTGCTGATTTTGTGTGTTTAAATGTCTCTGATCTTGACAGTACGGTCAGAGGATGGAGATAAACACAAAAGGGCTTGATGCTTGCTACTATACCTGAGCTTCTTCTTGTTGCTTTTTAAGCTGTTCAAGCATCTGCTGGAATTCAGCTTCTTTCTGTTCAGCCTCTTCCAGCGTTGCCTGATTCTGTTCTTCATAGGCCATGGCCACCACAGCCAGGATCAAATTTATCAGATAGAAGGAGCCCAAGAAAATGACCAACACAAAAAATATCATGTATGTTTTCCCAGCAGCACGTAATGTCTGTAAAAATGGAAGAGATATTTTATTAAATTTTACACAGAATGTTACAAGCATACACTCTCAGTAATAAAGTATTTTATAGCAGTTCCCTTGATCTCAGGAGTTCATGCTTCCCAGAAGAATCATTTTATCTGTTCTCACCAGTTGATAAAGGTTTTCCCAGAAGTCTTGAGTCATGAGACGAAATAAGGACAGGAACGCCCAGCTAAAGGTGTCAAAGCTTGTGTAGCCATAGTTGGGGTTTCGACCAGCCTTCACACAGATGTATCCTTCTGGACACTGGCTGTGATTAGGTGAAAAGAAAGAGGGGACATCAGTCACTGAAAGTTGGATGGCTGGCTTTCCCGTTTTTATAGACCCTGATGTCTATTTTATGCAACACAAGAAAAAGCAGATTGTTCTCACTTTACCCAGTGCTGAGTCCAGGACTAAGAGGGCTGATTTACATAACAACAGGATCTGCTAAGTCTATTTGTGGATTTCCCTGTGATTCACGATTGCCATTATTATATTTCTCATGCCTCCCTATAAGAGCAATCATATTATGATTACTATCTTCTGAGATTTGTGAAGATGAACAGAAAAATAAGCCTTCAGGGAGAAATTTAATTTTCACTGAAGATGTCTAGAGGCAGAGTGTGGAGGTAGGAAAGCGGGGTAAGAAAAAGATGGGGGGTGCATACCAAGAGGAGTGAATGAGTCTGCAGAGTGAACATTTCACAGTATGACCTTAATGATTAAGCTGCCCTGGACTCAACATTGTGCTTGACACTCTGGGCTGTGTGATCTTGGGCAAGTTGCTGGTTTGGAACACCTTGCATGCAAGAAAAGGCTAATAACAGAACCCGCCTCCAAGCTTACAATCACTGGATAAGGCATCATATGTAAGACACTTAATACAGTACAGAGAAGAGTTAAAATCAGTCTGTTTTACTCATCATTAAGATCTGGAGAGAAATGCAGCACAATATCATATGAACCACATGGAAAGCTTGTTACTGCTGGGGATTCTGTTACAGGTACTAGTTACCAATAGTAACTAGTAACAATAGCACCTTCCTCAGAAAGAATATCAGACTTCCATTTATAATTCTAAAATCTTGTAAATAGAGAAAGAACTATTTCTCTGAATTTTCCTCCTAGCTTTAGCTCCAGGGAAAATGCTTCTTAATAACAAGCATTCACATAATGCCAGTTATGACAATTAAAAGTACTTATTGAATGCTATAATAGCTATACATTCATTAATCCATTTAATTCTCACAGCCACCTTATAATTTATTCCTACTTATCCCATGGGGAAATCAGGGCAAAGAGAGGTGACATTGTATGGTGAAGTTCGGGTTTGAATTCGTGTAAACTCTCTGGTCTATGCTCTTAACCACTTTGCTAAAATATGCTAAACATGTACTCACCACAGATCAGACACTGACATTATCTTCAGATATATTTTATGTCATGGAGACCACATTAGTATATATAGAATATCACACTTATAAAAGAACATGGTTATGAATTCTATTAACTTGAGCTTTTTATGTATATGTATTGTTTTACTTTCTATTTGCCATTGAACTAATTTGGAAGATAAGCTGTGACCTGCTGCTGAAATAATTGCTGCATGAGTGTGTGAAGGAGGTGAGAATCCACACTTATCCCAGCTATTTTGAGTCAGCGTGCAGCGGAATTTATGGAGGGCTTTGAATGAGGAGCAAGCGGGGGCAGGGTGGGCGGGAGGTGGCAGGTTAAGGCCTAGGGAGCAGTGTGGACTGAGGCTCGACACAAAACAGCACTTACCCTGCATCAGAGCTGTTGCCACAAAGCAGAGCATCATTTTGCCCTTCCAAAAAATAAAAGTGACCTATTTAAAAGAGCAGAGAATAGAATCATTTTGAAGAACCTTCAAAACATTTCAGCCACTGTGTCTGGGTAATAAAGCTTACATTTGTTTTAAAGCATAATAAAATTGATAAAATGATAAATATGTGTATGAAGTGAAGTGAAGTGAAAGTCACTCGTGTCTGACTCTTTGTGACCCCATGGACTACACAGTCCATGGAATCCTCCAGGTCAGAATACTGGAGTGGGTAGCCTTTCCCTTCTTCAGGGGATCTTCCCAACCCAGGGATCGAACCCAGGTCTCCTGCATTGCAGGAAGATTCTCTACCAGCTGAACCACCAGGGAAGCCCAAATATGTGTATGGCTAAATGAAAATAATAACCAATACTATACAAATATCACAAACATTTTTGATTAAACCAATGTTTAGAAAATCTGTTTAAAAAGAAATTTTTGTAAGATGTAACTATTATAGCATTCCATATTAGTATTTATTGCAAATATAAACTCAAATCACTTAAGTAAGTGTTAGTCTCTTAGTCATGTCCAGCTCTTTGTGACCTCATGGACTGTAGCCAGGCTCCTCTGTCCATGGAATTTTCCAGGCAAGAATACTGGAGTGCTATTCCTTTCTCCAGTGGATCTTTCTAACCCAGTGATCGAACCCAGGTGAGATAATTCAAAAAATAGTTGCCAGACTGATGTGTTTTACTTGGCACAGAAAGTGAGAGAAAGAAAAGCCTTGTTGCTTCTAAATGCTGCCATGAAATAACATTTTACTCTACAAATACATTTTGTCTGGACTCAGAATGGATTCAGACATTTTTTTCCCACCACTTTTAACAGGTTCTTGTGAAAAGTGGGCTTAGTTGTTTGCCCTTTCCATGATGCTATAAATAAGTGTTTTGTTTGGGGTTTTGGCTTGATTATTGTCTTTCAAGATAAACTTGTCCCTTTGGAGATAAAGATTTTCTAAGTATACCTAGTTTTTATTCTATGATACAGGATACTCAGGGCTGGTGCACTGGGATGACCCAGGGGGATGATATAGGGAAGGAGTTGGGAGGGGGGTTCAAAGTGGGAAACACATGTACACCCGGGGAGGAGTCATGTCAATGTATAGCAAAACCAATACAATAGTGTAAAGTAATTAGCCTCCAATTAAAATAAATACACTTTTTAAAAAAGGAATACCTTATACATGATGCTAATAAGTTGCAAAGAATATCTCAGGAAACAGACAAGTGCATAAACATACATATTTATATATTCATATACAAAAACACACAAACATAAACACATTAAAACACACACACATAAACACATTAAAACACACACACATATCCTTCACAAAAATTTTTTTTAGTTTTCGGAAATACTTAGTCTATATTCAGAGAATATCTTAATTTATTACGTAGGTCAATTTGAGTCATAGTTTCATGAAAAAAATTAGATCATTACCTCATAACATAAATAATTCTAAGGATTTAGAAACAAGTCCATTAATATAAAAATATGAAGACTTTCTATAATGTAGAATATATGAGGATGTCTTATATGTAGAATATCTAGGTGAAAATTTGTATTATCTCTGAATCCAGAGGCATTTATAAACTTAAATATAGGGGAAAAACCCCCACAAATTTGATGACTTGATTGCCTAAAAAATCAGTCATTTAGGCATCAAAAACAATGAGAAGAAAAACAAACTAGAGAATACATTTGCAAAAAAAAAAAAAAGACAAAATGTTAATATACTTGATAAATTATAGATTCTTACAAATTCCCCAAAATATACTATCATTTCACAGAATAATGAGTAAAAATACCAACAGATAATTCACATTATATAAAATATATTAATTGCTAATGCTACTGATAAACATATTATAAATTCTACCACATTAATAATTAAAAAGAGGATACACTTTTCTCTCTACCATACAGTAACAGTTAATATTAGTGGGAATTCAGTAAGATAGACACTGTTATAGGAGTTACATAGTTTGATCTCTCTAGAGCGGAATTTGAGACTATGCCTCTCTAGCCATCTTTCATGCAAAGATGGGCATATAAAAGACAGAAATGGTATGGACCTAACAGAAGCAGAAGATATTAGGAACTGGCAACAATACACAGAAGAACTATACAAAAAAAAAAAAAAAGATCTTCATGACCAGATAACCATGATGGTGTGATCACTCATCTAGAGCCAGACATCCTGGAAGGTGAAGTCAAGTGGGCCTTAGGAAGCATCACTACAAACAAAGCTAGTGGTGAACTATTTCAAATCCTAAAAGATGATGCTATTAAAGTGCTGCACTCAATATGCCAGCAAATTTGGAAAACTCAGCAGTGGCCACAGGACTGGAAGTGGTCAGTTTTCATTCCAATCCCAAAGAAAGGCAATGCCAAAGAATGTTCAAACTACCACACAGTTGCATTCATCACACACGCTAACAATGTATTGCTCAAAATTCTCTAAGCCAGGCTTCAACAGTACGTGAATCGTGAAATTCCAGATGTTCAAGCTGGTTTTAGAAAAGGCAGAGGAACCAGAGATCAAATTGCCAACATCTGTTGGATCACTGAAAAATTAAGAGAATACCAGAAAAACATTTACTTCTGCTTTATTGACTATGCCAAAGCCTTTGACTGTGTGGATCACAACAAACTGGAAAAGTTTTAAAGAGATGGGAATACCAGACCACCTGACCTGCCTCCTGAGAAATCTGTATGCAGGTCAAGAACCAAGAGTTTGAACTGAACATGGAACTACAGACTGGTTGTTGCTGAGAAAGGAGTATGTCAACACTGCATACTGTCACCCTGCTTATTTAACTTAATGCAGAGTACATCATGCAAAATGCCAGGCTGGATGAAGCACAAGCTGGAATCAAGACTGCCAGGAGAAATATCAATAACATCAGATATGCAGATGACACCACCTTTATGGCAGAAAAAGAAGAACTAAAGATCCTCTTGATGAACTAAAGAGTAGAGTGGAAAAAGTTGGCTTTAAAACTCAACATTCAGAAAATGAAGATCATGGCATCTGGTCCCATCACTTCATGACAAATAGATGGGGAAACAATGGAAACAGTGACGGACTTTATTTTGGGAGGCTCCAGAATCACTGTAGGGAGGAAAAGGGGACAAAAGAGGATGAGATGGTTCGATGGCATCACTGAGTCAATGGACATGAATTTGAGCAAACTGCAGGAGCTGGTGATGGACAGGGAAGCCTGGCATGCTGCAGTCCATGTGGTTGCAATGTGTCGGCCCACCACTGAGTGACTGAACTGAATTGAACTAAGCCTTAATATGGTCAAACTCTTTGACATTCCAAAATTCTATTAGTATAAATCTATCTGAAAGAAACAATCAGAATTACATGAAAAATTTATGTGCAAAGATTGTCACTATGCTGCTATTATAATATTAATAAATAGGAAAGCCCATAAATAATGAAATCACTTGTTTTATTTATTCACCTAGCCAGTGAACCTTAATCTCTCCAGTATAAATCTTCATACCAATATTAACTCTTAAAACATGAATATAATGTGGGAGATGATAAATTTTCATATAGTATAAAAGTCATGAAAGATACCTCAGACTAAGCATCCCTGTGGAATACTGATAATCAAGAGACCAATGGAAGTTGGCTAGTTAATTGTACACAGAGAATGAGGAATTTGGACATTCCAATGACAGAGAGGCTGCCTTCAATAAGAAATTATACTGAAGTATGTATGTGTGTTTAGTTGCTAAGTCATGTCTGACTCTAGACTCCATGGACTGTAGCCTGCCAGGCTCCTCTGTCCATGGGATTTCCCAGGCAAGAATACTGGAGTGGGTTGCCATTTTCTTCTCCAGGGGATCTTCCCAACCCAGGGATCAAACCCACATCCCCTTCATTGGAAGGCAGATTCTTTACCGCTAAACTACCAGGTAAGCCCAATACCCAAGTATATCATTATGATGTTTTTAAGTCCATCTCTAAAATAAAATCAAACAATTCTAATACAATGATTGATACCAAAGAGATAAGCTGGAATAAAAATATTACAAAGGTAGGTTTTGAGTTTATACTTTCTCATTAATAAGTGACACTGGACTAAGGCTGGTTAATGTAACTTTACGATGAGTACACAAATTCAGATTTCATCTTGATTTTTCTACTCCCAGATACATCATAAGTGCTCAGTACATATATTGAGTCAAATTCCTCAGTCTTCTTAACAATCCTTTTCAGTAAAATACACTGAATACTTAAAATTACTGATTTATTTATTAAGAAGACTGTAAACTCTTGATCACTGTCTTTCAAATAAATATTTTTGTTTATACAGCATTATATTGTATTGCTTTCAAGACTTTGTTAGGGAAAAGAATATGTCTTCAAATGGTAGCTTTTATCATGTTGATCAAAAGATAAGGAATAAGGCGTAAGGTATCATTTGATTTCTATATCACATATATTGCATGCATGTGTGCTCAGTTGCCTCAGTCATGTCTGACTCGTTGCAACCCCGTGGACTGTAGCCCACCAGGCTCTTCTGTCCATGGGATTCTCCAGGCAAGAGTACTGGAGTGGGTTGCCATGTTCTCCTCCAGGTCCCAACCCAGGAATCAAACTCGTGTCTCCTGCGTTGCAGGCAGATTCTCCACCACTGAGCCATCAGGGGACTTCCCATCACATATATTAAGCTATCTTAAACCGGTCTAACTAATTTGGTTCACATCAAAATTGAGACAATTTTCACTATGTATACTTTTTCTTTTAATATTTAAAGGACTAATTAGCTTAATGGTTAAAAGAGTATATCTTACTTTTATCTTCAATATATTCATCCCAGTTAAACATGCTCACTGTCCTGTTGAAAGCGGTACCGTTCCCATCCAATGAGTTATTAAAGAAGGAAGTGATGTTTAGTTCAAAGGAAGAATTATCTGGGGGCCACTGCAAACATTTGTTTCGCAGGTTGCCCATAAACAGCTGTAATCCTATTAGTGCAAACACGCTCAAGCAGAACACAGTCAGGATCATTACATCTGAGAGCTTCTTCACCGACTGGATTAGGGCCCCCACGATGGTCTTCAGGCCTACAAATAAAATCAAAGGGAGGAATTTAAATATAGTATTCAACAGCTATGTTATAGAGAAAAACATCAGGAGCTTGTCCTGGAAAATAAAGATGTCATGCAGAATGCCAACAATATTAGTTTAATGTTTGTGACTGAATAACACTTTCATGAAAAGCCTGCTAGCTGGTGAAAATGAATGAAAGCAGAATTTGTATTTTCATTAGAAAACTGTGAATGGAAACAAACCAAAAGTGTATTTCCAAATAGTCCTCAGAGCAAAAGAAATGGTTTTGATATTCATGCTTAAACATCAACCTTGTATAAATACTTTGCTTTTCTTTTCAGATGTCTTACTCCCTAACCTCTCACTGGTTTTAGAAAAATCTGTATGAATAAAATAGTAAGAAATCTTGAAGTCACTGAATTATGAGGTTATATATATGAGGTGAATTCTATCAGCTTGAGAATGGGTTAAAAAAGGAAGACATCTGAAAACTGAGTCCCATGCAGCACTCATGCTATCTCTCGCTCTTTTATTTATTTGAAGTTAACATAATTACCAATTTTAGACCTAACTGGTCAAATCTGCATCAGTTCGAATGCCTCATAGTTTAGCTTCTATGCGGAAAGCTTGATGTTACAGGACGCAAACCATGTAGCCTGTTACTGCAAATGCCTCATGCAAAAACTTGTTAAACTCAAAGGCTGATTTAGAACTGATCATTTTAAAGAAAACAACTAGTAAAAGCAAAGAATCAAATCCATCCAAAACATGATGTACTGATTCTTGCTTTTTTACAAACATTTGCAATAAGTGAAAAGCAACAAGGCTTACGCACAAAAGCTGTGATTGTACCGCTAATGCTGCTGAAGTCAGCCTTGGTGTTTAACCTAGCTCTCACCTGGAATGACTGAAATTGTTTTCAATGCTCGGAGAACTCTGAAGGTTCTCAACGCTGAGACATTGCCCAGGTCCACAAACTCTGTCACATATCTGTAATAGGGAGTTCACACACAAACACAATAACAGAACACAAGAAACAGTTGGAGATATAAGGGGCCTACCACCTTATACCAGTTTCTTCTTACCTGGAATTACAGAAATAGTTTTCAAAGCTCTCAAGACTCTGAAAGTTCGAAGAGCTGAAACATTGCCTAGGTTTACAAATTCTGTTACATACCTGTAGAATTAAATCAGAGTTATTCAGAATTTAGGGAAATCTAAGTTGGTCTTTCAACAAGACCTTTTCAACTTCAATGAGTGTTGCCATCATATTTCCCAATTAAGAGAAAAATGGCATTGTTGTTGATCATAATCTCTATCACTTGGGAAACATTTTATAGCTTTATAGCACTAATTGAAATCAAAGCCATGTAATTTACTATGATAGTCCCTAATTTATCCAAAGTGCATAATTTGATCGGAAGAAAAAATATCCTAAATTCACAGGATAACCAAGAAACATGCTTGATCTGTTAAGGGAAGCCAGCAAGGAGAAATACAGTATAGGCTTCCACTAATGACTTAGTCTTCCTGGGCAGAAAATGTATTAAGGTACTTACGCAAAAGTAATGACTGTGAAATCCAACCAATTCCATGGGTCCCGTAGAAATGTGAAATCTTCTAAACAAAAGCCCCTTGCAAGTATTTTTATAAGTGATTCAAAAGTATAAATTCCTGTAAAGGTGTACCTGACAGAAAATAGCCAAGCCCACATTAAAGATCCTGAAGGTAATTTACATGTAAATATATTAAAGGAGAAAAACAACAAATAAAAATTAGAGGGTTCTATATAGGTCTATATTGGTATTCCCATGATTTAGACCATAGGTAGGGCTTAAGAAAAAAAAAGAAACATTACATACTGAAAAACGTTCTCATTGACTATATATGAGTATTGTACTTGCTTACATTAATTAATTTGAAAGCCCAAATCACAGGATTCTATACATATTAAATGAAATACACTGGTTTCGGTCTAATTTAAGCAAGTAGTTATTAATACAAAAATAAATGAAGAATTTTTTGTTTAATAAAATGTGCATCATTAAGAACCATGAAATATAAACTAATAAATCATAGAAAAGTGATAGCTATGAGGAAAAGAACATACAAACTATGTATAAATTCAACATCAGATACTGGTAATCAATGATCTTGATAAGAGTGTGAGACTCACGAGGAAGATAAAGGGCTATACATCTTGGCAGTCAAATCAGTGCAGTAATCTGAGTAACTCAATGAGCCAGTGCAAGCTTTCTACTACAGAAAATCAGTGGTTGAAATAAACTTGGGTCATTGTGTAACTGGTTTGGAGTAGCCAGTACAATTTGCTGAAGAAACTGATGAGGTGTCAAGATGATAGAAGCACAATTCAAAACATAAAGGGACAACAATATTGCAAGATTTAAAAAAAATCTTCTACTTACTCCACATTCTTTGTCCAGTCTGGAGGGTTACTCATGGTCATAAATACACAGTTGGTAAGAATAGTGCACATAATGAGCACATTGAATAAAGTAGAAGAATATCGTCAAGGAAGACAAAGGTCAATGTAAACTTTCACTTTCACATACCATTATGGCTTTTAGCATTATGAAGTTTAGAACTTTTATGACCCTATGATTTTATTATTGACCTTGCTTTTTCCATTTCCGTAATTTTAGCAACTCCATACTCAAGTCATGTCAGTCAATTCAGGCCAAGCCATGAACTATTTTGAGGCTATTTATGTCATTTTGGTATTGAAAAAGATTAAACACAAAAAAAACTAGTGCACTGGTAAATAATTCATCCATTTGTTTTTCTTTAATGACTCAAGGACTAAAGTGTAAGCTCAGCACATATGAAGACTCTGACAAAAATTCAAAAGGAGATTTCAAATAACAGTCATCCCTCAGTATCTGTGGGGGATTAATTCCAGGACCCACAGTAGATACCAGAATCCAAGGATGCTCAGGTCTCATAAGGCCCCTCTGTCTCCATGGGTTCTGTCTCCTCAGATTCAAACCATGGATCTTGAACATTGTACACCATCTACTACTGGTTGAATCTGTAGATATAGAACCCACAGATACGAAACCTGCAGATGGGGAGGGTCAACGGTAACTGATTCACTGGAAAAGACTCTGATGCTGGAAGGGATTGGGGGTGGGAGGAGACGGGGACGACAGAGAATGAGATGGCTGGATGGCATCACCAACTCTGTGGACATGAGTTTGAGTGAACTCTGGGAGTTGGTGATGGACAGGGAGGCCTGGCGTGCTATGATTCATGGGGTCGCAAAGAGTCGGACACCACTGAGCGACTGAACTGAAATGAACTGAATGGCAACTGAATGTACTATAATCCATCCTAAGGATAACCTGGTTGGAATATTCTTAATAAAATTCTAGGTGGAGTATATAATACACAGTGATTGACTATTAAATTCCAGATAGTAAAAAAAAGATGACCGGTGTTAGGACTGGCATTTCGTGGGTTTGCACCTGTGGCCAAATTACTTATTTTTTTTTCCCTAAGCCTTGGTTCATTTTGCTACACAAGGAAAAAGAAAAAGCATTTCATAGGATTGCTGTCAGAATCAAATAAGTTAAAATATATTAAATCTCTTGCAACTTAATGTGCCTTATATGGTAGATAATCAATAAATTACTTTCCTAATATTCTAAATCATAGAGAACACTACTTATGACAAATATCTGGTTTTTCTCATTCTACCCCACTTTGCCATGTGTGCAGAGATAGCCAATGCCCTTCACCCTCCTTTGTGTTGAAAAACAGCAACAAAAAAATTCTTTAAGAAAACATTCGGTAGTCAAATATTTGAAATAACTTTCTTTCATAGTTAATAAAGAGCGCAAGAGGGATTCAGTTGTAGTTTTATAAAACAAGAGCTTTACCAAGGTGCATTTAGAAAATGGATAAAAATTCTAGAATGAATAAATGCTATTAATATCCCTTCTCAGTCTACTTTTAATCCTAAACCTTCATATTACTTACACACAGCAAAATATCAGCACAATTTTAAGTGTAGTAAAATAGAACAGCGTTGTGTTGCCAATGTGTTGTGTTACATATTGTGTTAATCTATAAAAGAAGTTTCTTTGCACCTTCAACTGACTTTAGTCAGAGCAATCACTGATTTTTCATTTTGACTGGCAGTGATGCAGGGCACATACTTAATTCTTAGCATGTTCAAGTGTGTTCATGTGAAAACACTCATAAGTGAATGATGTGGATCAGCCACGTGAGGGCACTGCAACACAGAAAAACACCGGTTCAAAGAAGAAATATTTTTCCTTTCTTGCTAAAAGGAAACAAAAAATAAGATAAAGATGACTTCATCGTTAGTATATCAAACTAGCAGATCCTCTGTGTCTGTTAGGTTGCCGGTCCCACTGAAGGGGGCGGCAGAGGATGAGATGGCTAGATAGCATCACTGATTCAATGCCCACGAATCTGAGCAAATTCCAGGAGACAGCGGATGGCAGAGGAGCCTGGAAGGCTACAGTCCGTGAGGTCACAAAGAGCGGAACATGAGTTAGTGACTGAACAACGACAACCTACTCTAGAAAACAACCCTTTGGCAGATTGACATCATCCAAAATACATAGTTTCCAGCCTCAGACATGCTCAACACAGTCTTAATATTTCTCCACTTCACTGTCCCCACTACTCTGCAAAGATATTTCCGAATATTCTCCACTCTTCTTTGATCTCTAATCTTCTTCCTTCGCTACTCATTTCAAACTCATGACTTTATTTCCTATTTCACTGAGAGAAGAGATAGCATCAGAAGGTCATATCTTTACTTCCTAACCCCAAGTTGACAAACTCTCTGTATTGAGATTCTTTCCTCCTTCCCATTTCAATGGAGGGAGTTGTCAACCCCTCTCCCCATACTCTGGACACCTTCCACCTTTCCAGAACACTTCAGCAATCTCTTATCTCTTTCTTCTCTTATCTTCAATATCTCCAGTAGTAACTCTATCTGCTCTTACGATCAACACACACTTGCTTAATTCTCTCTTACCTTTGTGGCATAAAAGAGACTGCTGTCCTATAGCCCACAATCCTCTAACCACTTACAGACTTCTCTTTTCCAATTTCACAGCCAAACTTCTTAGAAGTGATGTTTATCCTCACTTTCCTTCATTTGTCTACCACATCCTCAGCCTACCAGTTTTCTTCCCAAATGTGACAAACATCTTCATGTTGTGTAACTGAAAACAAAAGGATAATTTTGAGTTCTTATCTGACTTGTTCTCTCAATAGAGTTTGACAAGCCTGATTCTTACCCTTTTAATTATGTTCTCTTACTTTTGCTTTCATGAGATCCCAATCCTTTGATTTTTTATGCTTCATGGGCAACAATTTTTTAATATCCTTTGAAATGTTATATTTCCCTTTTTAAAAAGAAGGACAGAGGATATCCAAGTCATTTTTCCTCTCTTGCTATATTTATCCTAGTAGAGCTCATTGACACACATAGCTCCAAATACATTTACATACCCACTGATCTCAAGCATTTTTCTCTGGACTAGCCCTCTCTAGCTCAGGGAACTATGTATAGGCTTCCCTATACATAGGCTCAGATGGTAAAGCGTCTGCCTGCAGTGCGGGAGACCTGGGTTTGACCCCTGGATCAGGAAGATCCCCTGGAGGAGGAAATGGCAACCCACTCCAGCACTTGCCTGAAAAATCCCATGGAGGAGCCTGATAGGCTATAGCAGGGGGTCGCAAAGAGTCAGACATGACTTAGTTACTTTACTTTAGCCCTCTCCTCTGAACTCAGTAATCCATATTACCCAATTCCATATTACATCTGCACTTACGTGCACTTATTTCATCGACACTTCAAATTGTTTTGAGTTCTAAAACTAAACTGAAGATGTTTTACTCCTATCCCTCTTCTCTTCTCAAATACTGCTCCTTTGACATGTCTGTATCACAATGTCTCATGATTTAGCCAGGATGAATATGAGATTTGGCCACCTGATGTGAAGAACTGACTCCTTGGAAAAGACCCTGATGCTGGGGAAGATTGAAGGCAGGAGGAGAAGGGGACGGCAGAGGATGAGATGGTCGGATGGCATCACCTACTTGATGGCCATGAGTCTGAGCAAGCTCCGGGAGTTGGTGACGGACAGGGAAGCCCGGCGTGCTGCAGCCTTGGGGTTTCAAAGAGGAGGACGTGACTGAGAGACTGAACTGACTGACTGACTGGGCCAGGAAGCTAGGAGCCACCTTGCATTTTTCTCTTCCCTGAACCTCCACATTCAACTTAACACCAAATATTGTCAATTCTACCTGCTATGCCTGGATTCAGTCCACTTTTCCCACAATCCTCAAAACACTTCCTAGTCTAGGTATCATTCAAATCTAATGTAAATTACTGTAAGTTCACCCAAAGTGTCCTTTCTGAACCCATGCTTGACTCTAATTCAATCCTTCCTGCACACTGTACCAAAATGACCTTTGTAAATCTAATTTGGATCATTTCAATAGCTTTCCACTACCTTAGGATGATGATCAAATATTTTAACAAAGAGTGAAGAGTCTAGGAGATCTAATTCTTGTCCACCCTAAGTTCGGCTTCCTTAGTCCTCACTTCACTTCCCCAAGTCTGATATTATTGCAATTGTTTTAGGTCATAGAACAAAGCAAGCTTTTTTTTCAAGTCAGGATCTTAACAAATGTTACCTCTTTCCCCTGAATATGCTCTTTACCTCATGTTAGCCAACTCAAACTTTTCCTCCAGCACTCAGGTTAGAAGTTATTTTCAGTAAAACCTGTCCACAATATCACCCTTCCTGAATGGGTCTATCAGGAATATATCCTCGTAGAACCAGATGCTATTCTTCCAATGCCTAGCTGATTTTTTTCCACTAGATGGTCAACTTCACGAGGGCCATGTCTATATTGTTCACCACCATACACCCTTGCCATTTTGTAGGGTCAGTTGACTATTGAATGATGTTAGTTTGGAAACTTGTTTACTACTAAGTGAAGTACATTTTTCCTTTTTAGTGATATATTTATAAATATGGATCAAAAATACAGCATGAAATTTGTTTCCACGTATATCAAGTGCACAGGTTTCTACATTTTTTTGAAAGAGAGAACACTGGATAAATACAAAGCGGAAAGTAAAAGGCTCATGAGATGTCACATAAAAAAACCATGAGCCATGGTTTTATGTCCCTTAAAAATTTTACTCCTTATAATGATAAAATTTAAGTATCTATAATAAAGTAAAATATATATTTAAACTTTAATAAATAGAAAGAGTAAATATTACCCAGTTGGTCAAAATGAATAAGTCATTACACTCAAATTAGTATTTTTCACATTGAATGACTATCAATGAATGACTATTTTTAATTAAAAAAATACATTTAACTTAACGATCCTAACAAATGATCAAAAAGGAAATCAAATAAAACTATTTTTCTTTTAAATTAAATAAGAGATAACTAGAGTCAGTTTTTTATGCTTTTAGTTTAATAGATAATCTCCAAATAGAGAGTTTCAAAATCCATTATTTTTTAAAATCACTATAAATTTATTTTATCAGTCTCATACCTGGAGTCTCATACCTTTAAGATACCCGGAGTCTGGTGAGTGATTAAAATAGTAAGGTTTCAGATAATGATAACAAATATACAAATATGAAAAAAAAGTATACACATGGGATTGGTCTATATAGAAATTCCACATCAAGGCAGATTTCAAGGGGCCAGAACTAGCAACAAAATGCATATGTTGTTGTTGTTTAGTCATTAAGTCGTGTCCAACTCTTTTGCAAGCCCATGAACTGTAGCCCACCACACTCTTCTGCCCACTGAATTTCCCAGGCAAGAATACTAGAGTAGGGTACCATTTCCTTCTCTGGGGAATCTTCCTGACTCAGGGATTGAACCCTTGTCTCTTACATTGGCAGGTGGGTTCTTTACTACTGAGCCACCAGGGAAGCCCAAAATGCATGTATTTATTTCCTAAATATATAACACATAAGGTACATTTTTTCAGAAGAACAATGAATCCTAGAATAGTATTTCCTTATGAGATTTTGTATATAAATAAAAATAGAGGTAGGGTAACCTCATATAATATCAAGATAAAAGGATTTTTAAAATCTATTAATTTCTCTATACCAGGTATTCATAAAAATGAGTTAACCTTTTGATTGGTAGTAACCTGTCAGTTGGCAAGTCTAAAATATTTCCTGTGTGTATGATGAGGAAAGACTTCTTCTTATTCATATTGAAAATGCTTTACATAACCTTTGACCTTGGAACTAGATGATTAAAATACTGGCATGCCTACCCCATAGCCACGTAGGTAGGATGAAGCAGCATGAGTTTTAAAGCAATAAACTGTGGATCAGATGCATCCTTTACCAATCACATGGGCTTCAGCAAGTCAATTATTTAAGGCTCAGTTTTCTTATGCAAATACAGATAATAATACCAATACTTTTCTTAGTAAATAGTTATCTTTATTACTATTAATCATGTGTTTATTAAATATTAAAACATAGGGCATTTCTTTGTTTTCTTAAGGAAGGGAAAGACATTGTTCCGTTCAGGGATTTTGTAATAATACATAATATCCAGAGAAGTTGCAGAGACATTTTTTACTTAAAATGTATATGACCTAGAGGCAGAAGATAGTTTTATCTAAGAGATTTCTAACATAGAGAATTTAAGCAAAGTAAGATAGGCCTCTTTCTACCCATCCGTACATATTTGCGAGGCAGCAGAAATGTCAACTAAATGTCACATATATACTGTTAACTATTGAGTTGTTTAATTTTGTTATTAATAAATTCCTAACTATGTGATGACACGTGGTAACTTTTGAGCATTGAAAGCAGGAGAAACAGAAATAGTAAGTTGTTCACCCTCCTCTCCCACAGACCTATATAATATTTGTACGGAAAAACCACACTCTTTTTGATTTCTAATAGATACCATATAATTTTGGGATGAGCTAAAGAGTTCACTTCCTATTTAATGAATTAGTAAGTTGGAGCCACTGAAAATAACCTTTGAGATACACAGAAACACAGGTAGATAAATTATGTAACCCTAATACATAATTTATACCTGAGGGTTTAGGAATCTGTTAGATAGAAACAGCAAAGATAGAAACTGCAGTTTCTGTTAGATAGAAACTGCAGTTTCTGTTAGATAGAAACTGCAAAGCATACTGGGCTTATAATCAAAGACAGTCTGAAGTTTTGGGCTTGCTATTTACATAAAACGTAGTCTTATAAAACAGTGATTAAACATGTCTGGGCCTCAATGAACTCATCTGCAAAGTGAGGTTGTGGTTGGGACTGACCACATTATGTTTCTGTCACTCAACGGCTTCTAAATCTAGTGCTGTAAAAACATTCTGTTTGCAAAATCAAGCCTCAAGAGACTAGAGATTTGTACAGAATTTGTTTGTGGAATTCCTTAAATAATATGAGACAGTTTCTTTGCTAATCTTGCAGCACTTGTGCCTAGAATTGTAGTTAGTACTACCAAGAATAGCTGTCCTAGCTGCAAGTTATCAAGTTTCTACCAAGTGCTGTATCAACCCTGAATATTCGCTGGAAGGACTAATGCTGAAGCTGAAGTTCCAATACTTTGGTCACCAGAAATGAAGAGCCAACTCATTGAAAAAAGACCCTGCTGCTGGGAAAGACTGAGGGCAGGAGGAGAAGCGGGTGGCAAAGGATGAGGTAGTTGGATGGCATCATCGACTCAATGGACACAAGTTGGAGCAAACTCAGGGAGATAGTGAAGGACAGGCAGCCCATGGAGTCGCAAAGAGTCCGACATGATGGAGACAGAACAGCAACCAAGTGCTAGTCACAGTGTCAGGTACTTATATAGTTATTAGTATTAATGCTTAAATTATGATCACAAAATATAGATGGACAAAGTGAGATTCAAAACATCTGGAATAACTTGGACCAAGGTCATAGAACCAATAAGTAAATCTCAGAGGTAGGGTTTGAATCCAGGTTTTCTGATTCCAAAATCTGCTTTTTATTTTCCTAACCTGTATGAATGATGGGCCATTCTGCATTACTGTGTGATTTGGAGTGTCATCACTTTAAATACCATCTGTACAGTGACATAATGATGGCTGCATCTCTCAAAGTTTTACCTCCAGCCCAACCCTTTGCTGAAATCCAGACCTGCATTCCATTTAACATCTCAGCTTCTCCACTGAGTGCCTAACAGGCTTCTCAAAAACCAATAAACAAACAAACGTTCAAATTCAAGCTCTTGATTTTACCCAGCCTATCTCTCCACCTAATGTTGTCTGTCCCAAGCTCAAGGAGCTAAACTTTTCTTTCTTGACCATACTAAACACCTAGAGTCCTCCTTAGTTCTGCTCATTCCCTCACACCCCACATCCAATTGATCAGCATAACCTTTCAGCTTTTCTGAAAAACACAACTGAATTTGATGACATTTGCTACACACATCATTTCCACCAAAGCCACCAGCATCCTCTGCCTTCATAAAGGCAGTAAACCCCCAATCTATTTTCTTACTTCCACCCTTTCCCCTCAAGCAAATCTGTTCTCTACACAGCAGCAAGAGTGATCTTTCTCAAATCTGACTCAGGTGATGACATTCTTTTGCTGAAAACACTCCAGTCTTCTCTCTCCATTTCATTCAGGGTAAACTGGGTGTCTTACCAACCACCTACAATGTCAGCCCTGACCTCCACTCTCAATGACCTCATCCTCTTCTACTCTCTACCTTTCCCACTCTCCTCCAGGCACTCTGGGCTCCTGGCTGATTCTCGAATACACCAGGTACACTTCTACCTTCATCCTTTGCCTTCTTATTTGCTATTCACCTATCTCCTTAGATTTCCATATTGCACTTCCTCACTTCCTTTGGATCTTTACTCAGATGCTATCTTTTCAGAGAGGACTTCCCTGATCATGTGATTTAAAACAGTACCTCACCACTCTTCTCTTTTTATACAGCTTTATTTTTCTTGATAGCATTTATCACTAGCTGACACTAGCTGAATTCTTTGCATTCTCTCTCTCCTCTCAAACACATGTATACACATGAATACAGCTACTTAACAGCAGGGACTAGCAGGTTCTATGTTGCATCATAGTGTCTAGAAGAACATTTGCCACACACTAGGTACTTAGTAAATATCTGCAAATGAACAAGTGAATAACAAATGCAAAGTGAAGGAGAGTGTGCATATTAAGCTAAAATAATAAAAAATTGACATGCAACACACTGAAAATTCTGATAGGAAATTTTAGGAATATGGATAAATTTTTACTTGTTTACTATCTAGAAAACATAACCATATTTTATTTAACTATCAAAACAAGATAATAGGCACATCAAAAGCATTTTCAGTTTTCAAAATATACTCTGGCAAAAATAGAGTAAGCGTAAGATTTTTCTGCCAAAATCAAGACACAAAGCTAATTTGATATGCAAGAATGCCTAATGAAGATAACAGCTCCTTAAGAAATAAGTCAAGGTTTTCATTGGAAATTTCATTGGGGCTTCTCTGTGGTTCAGATGGTAAAGTGTCTGCCTGCAATGAGGAAGACCTGGGTTCAATCCCTGAGTCAGGAAGATCCCCTGGAGAAGGAAATGGCAACCCACTCCAGTACTCTTGCCTGGAAAATTCCATGGACAGAGGAGCCTGTTGGGCTATAGTCCATGGGATTGCAAAGAGTCAGACACGACTGAGCAACTTCACTTTTCATTGGAAATAGAGATACCAGTCTAGGTTTAAAATGCCAATTTTTTTTTACTGTGAATGACCATTTTATGGATTATAAACTAATGATAATAAATACAGAATGCCCTCTTCACTGTGCCTAAAATGCAGATAGCAACCTCAAGCATTTTTATCTTATAGCAGAAGGTACTTAAAATTAGAAAACCAGGATTTGAGCTTAGGATGTGCATTGTGAGGAATAAGACAAAGTCACTGAGAAAGTTACCTGCCGACTGTGAAGTATTATTTACAGCAAAGTTTACTAGGACATACAGTCAAATGTGCATTATCACCAAAAGACCGAAGAATGTGTCTTCTATCTCTACTCCAAGGTAAGATAGATGAGATAGAATAGTTAAATCAGGAAATCAGAGCTTTTTAAAAAATCTACTTTTTCTGCATTAGAAGAAATGTGTAGCTCTATGCCATTTGTAAGGTCCTAGGAGAGTCAAACATTAAGTTCAGCAAATCTTAGATTTATCTGGCTGCCTTCACATTTCAACTTACACCACTGCAGACCTCCTGACAACTGTGCCCCCTGAAGGTTTTCTTTCTTCTAGGAAGTAAGTGCAAACTTTCAAATTTTTCAAATTCAAGTCGTATCTTGATTCCTAAAGAGAGCCCACCATAGACTTGGTCTTCAATGCCCAGAGTCTCCGGTCAGAACTTCTAAAACTACTCTCATCCTCTACCACTGGAAGTCTCTTTTCCCAGAAGGCTTTATGTTAAGATTCCTGGGTCTTCTAACCTCCTAGAACTTTTTGGAGTGGCGATGATATAACAGCTTTCAAGAAATTTTCAAAAAAAATATGCTCTCTTCCCACAAAAGTTTTAAAACAACAATAACAACAACAACAATCCTGCCTTTTTTCTTTAATACTGAGCTTTCTTAATGTTATTTCTTCATTTACATTGAAGGCAAATAGATTTTTCTGACCTCTTCAAAACTTCCATTTTGTCACTTGTTTTGAATCTAATAATTTAACTTCTTGACTCATTTGTCACTTACTTCTGCAATACATACTCTCCCAGTCTTTACTATAAACAGAGCAATGGGCTAAGTCTGAATTTTTTGACATGACTTCATGTATAAATTGCGATTACATAGGGTTGAACAATTATTTTTAGATACAACAAATAATTTATGGAAAGATTTATTCAGAGCACAGATTTTAACTACTCAGATATCATAATGGACCATAACTTATAGTTCATGAGACTCCAATCTAAATCTCAACTTTATTATTCATTCCTAAAGCTTATTATTCATTCAAAGACATTTTTTCTTCCTGTAAAATGTTTCTATTTGAATAGCAGAAGTAAGGAAACATTATCACTTAAAAAAACTCACAAGAACATTATTAAATCTTAAAACATAAATATGAAATTAAAATATGTCAATGCAAAACCTAGAGGTAATGGAGAGGAATGACCTAGAGGTTAAAAGGAAACTGAATTCCAGAATGCCACGCTTCTACAGACGTCATTTGCCACATTGCCAGGCAAGAATGGGGACATGCTTTACAGCCCAACACCCAGAACTGAGATGAGTGCCCTGTATCAAATTTATTCTATCTCCTGAATTCCTGATCTTATCTAATTCCCTACCATATCAAATTGAATTATTTTCCAGGCCTGCTAGGGAAAGTAAGCTTTTACATTGTAAGCCTTGAAGCAGGCCCTGGACTGACCATGTTGTAAATCAAAGGTGATGACTCTTTCTAATTAGGAAACAAAATTTAAACTTATCCTATCTGAGACTTTGCTTAAGTTTCAGTTTCCCCTTCCTTACCTCTGGTTCCTGACGTGTATCAGTTCCTTATCCCAAGGCTTCTGTGTTCTTTCTGTAAATGTCCCTGACTGACAAAGCCCCAGTCTTCCAAACCTTTGCCTCCTTGGTTTTTCCAGGCCTGGCTGTCAGTCAGACCACTGTCCCGGGTCTGGAAGAAAACTTCTCATTTACAACTACTGTATTTAACTTAAATAAAATTACTATCTCCCACCAAGGTGTCAAGAATTCCATTTCTAGGAAGTAGATACTTCATAAGGAGAATAAAGAATGAAATGAGAATGTATAGGGAAGAGATAACTGCAGCAGGACCTGTGAGTTGAATAAAACACAGAAACAAGTGACCAAAAAAAAAAGAAAAAGAAAATAGAAAATCAAAGCAAATGACACTTGGGAAAAGAATTGGAAGAAATAATTGAAAGACTAATGCATATACAGTCATATCACAATTATTAAACATTTGCAACTTACAGTTTTCAAATACTAGTGTGAAAAGCAGAAAGTAGTAAAAATTAAGATGAAAAAAATAAAATTGTAAATTCAGATTATGCAGATATATTCCAAATGTAAAAGTAGTAAAGAAAATTAGTTCACAGAGTTTACCCATTATATAACCTGGTAAAATCTGAAGACTTATAAAACGAGAGACTGGTAACACTGTCAAAGTTAATGAAGAAGTCTTGGATGTAGCAGGCAATTCAGAAGGGAGCAGAGGAAGAAAGAAATAAGTAGTGAGTCAGGGAGAGAAGAAATACTTAGAAGATGGGGAAAAGTGGTTCACTTACCTATGATCCCATTTGGCAATAACGCTAAACTGTTGAGTAACAGGGGAAAAAAGAAACAGCAGATAATGTTGCCAAACACATACAGTTTTGAAAAATTCCCAACTCAGTAAGCTAGTCAAAAAGCAAAATCATATAAGTGACTATTTGAAAAAGGATATGAATGTACCAAAATCTTAATAGCTAATTTTCTAATAGGGTTGAAGGGAGTTAAAATGTACAGGGCAGGGGTGGCACTGAAGCGAGAGATTGCTTTCCCTTTATTCAATACTATAAATGTCTGAAAAAGAAAACAGACACATAAAACAGAATTTAGAAAGGCAATATTAAAACTAAGAACAATTTAAGAAAAAAGTGATACAATTTTTAGAAATATGATTTTATAAAATAATAATATACTAACTACCAACATATGACATGATGCTATGTGTTTTCTCTTTCTGAATGCTATAAACTCCCCTAATTTGGTGAGAGACATGAGGATTTAAAGAACATAAAGAAAATATATAGTCATTACCATAGGAATACTTAGCATCATCATCAAGTTTTAATATCAGTATTTTCAACTGTATTTATAATTCACAAAGAGCTCAAGAACGAGGTTTTGATTACTTTTTCGGCTTGATAAAAGCCTTCTTATAGGAACTTCAGTGTTTTCTGGAGGTGCTATTTGATAAAATGCTTTTAGGGGGCACTTAGAAGTCACCTGCTTTTATTTCTTCTTGAGGGAACCATGGAATGGGCAAAATTTACGGTGTGAAGGAATAAACCTGCTGAAGATCAAAGTACCTTACGTAGAGCTAGATATTGTAAAGAGGACTTTGGATACTACTCCTGGAAATATTGCTTTTAATGCATTAAAAATAAACTCCCTGTCTTTTCTTTCTGCTTCACCACACTGTAAGGTCAGCAGACTTTTGCCCTTCCTCATTTCCCCCACTGCAAGAAGTTCTTTCAGCTCTCTGCCTGTCCTGGCCATGGGTTCAAAAAAGTGCTTCACAAAGACTCTAGGACAACGGAACCATTGCATGGTCAAGCCCATTACTACTACAGTGATACTTCAGACAGAGGGGAGGTGGCACAACATTCTTCACCTAACGTGCCTGGCACTAGCCCAGAAACAATTAGGAAGTAGAGGAAATAAAGGCAACTTGACCAAGAACTCACTTTCTTATTGATATAATAGGGATCCAGATCCTCCAGTGGCTCTGACACCATCTCTGGAGGAATGTCTCCATAAATAAATGGAAGGGATTTTCCTGCTTCCAAGTCACTATTTGGCTTTGGGCCACTTTCATCATCCTCATCCTTGCGCTCTTGTTTGGGTCTCTTAGCTTTCTCTTCTGCAATGCGTTGTTCAATAGCAGCAAGGGATTCCCTGGTAAAGAAGCGGAAGCTGTCAGGTCCTGGCGGTACCAGCACTGATTGTGCCATCTTTTCATCCTGCTCCGTTAATCACTGTTTAGCTCCTCGCATAAGAAAGTGCTATGGAAACAACAGAGAAACAAGAGAGAAACAGAGAGGGAAAAAGAGCAATGGTCATTAGGATAAAAGGGCAATGACGTGACATTGAGATAACACACATATAAACGAAGCTGTCTAATGTTTTACTAAGGAAGCTGCACTTGGCATTCAGGGGATTCGCCTGCATGCATTCATCTGCTTGCAAGCAGATCTATCTTTCACATTCAGTAGGTGTCTATGAGGTAATCTAATCTCCCACTCCCAAAATGTTTTCAGTGAAAATATCCAACTCGGAGCTCAGAAATGGAGGACACCGGTTTGTGCTTGCTGCTTCACTTGTGTGAATTATTTTGGCAGCCATCTTTTTCAGCATCCTTTCTGAAAAAAGAAATATCAGAGATCCATAACAAGAGATGAATAATCACTCAAAATTGTAGAACTGGGGTGTGTGAAGATCTTGCATGTATCTCTCCATTTTTTTTTTTTTTTCTATGTTCCTTTTGGCCCACTCTCCACCTTAAAGAGTTGATTTGAAAATCAATGCACCTGGTAAAGAGCTCTGGAAATCCTGAAATGCCAGGCTGTGGAAACCTAGGTAGATTCTGCTTGAAAGCAAGGAGCGGGAAGGAGCAGGGGATGCCCGGTTGTATTTGGAATTGCTCGGAAGCTACACAGGAAGGGACCTGGCTCCTGCCAAACCAGGCAGGAAGTCACCCACATCAGAGGTCTGGAGCTTGGACCCCCTGGTTGAGCACCTGCTGCTAGCTAGTGTAATTGTTTCTTAAATTAACAAATTTGCAGTATCTTAGGAAATACTGTACAGATAGCTCGTTTTCTCAAATGGTGCCCATTTCTTAAAAATCCACATAGCAGATTTGGACTTGAAAAAAATAATAAGTTTAAGATAGTTTATCTTTAACATGAGCTCGATTTATTTTGGTTTTTGTGGTAACATAAATGTGGTTTTACTGTATTCTAACCGTATTTTACTAGGCTAGCATATATAACTTATGTGAGCACACCAATCATTTCAAACATTATCTCTGAATCAGTGGCAAGAGTTTCTATGCTTTCCGAAATAATATAACCAAAATCTTGACTCCTGAATGCCACCTATATACAATCACTTATCTATTTTCCTTCTTTGTAAAATATCAGTCCATTTTAACCCTTACCCTACAGGAATGAGCATTACCATTTAATCATATGAGGTGCATTATCTAAGAGTAAAATTCATTCATATCCAGGTCACTTCTGCAGCATATGTCAGATCAAATAGGGAAATCTAAAATAACATAATTACTGCATCATTTCCACATTTTTTTTGAAGTAGACTAGGACCTTTCAGCCACCAGCTAGCAGACAGCCCTCTTAGAATCACAGAGCCTCTAAAACATCCATCATTTTCCTCACCCATCCCCAGAGACCTTTATGCCTAGCGACGGGCACAGGAATGAAGAAGGTCCCGGCACACTTCAATGTGGAAACTGCCATGCCTGGATGCTCTAATAGAAGAGACATGCTAAAACATGCAGCCAGCAGCTTCAAAATGAAAGTGGTCCTCTGCAGATTCCCCCAGGATTCTACTCTAAAGGTAGAGAAGCATCACAGAAAATAAGCACAATAAGAATATTAAGACATTACCCCTGCAGAGTCTTTTACACCCAGAGTTTAGGATTGATAAGCTGGCACCAAGAAGACTGCAGCTAAAATTCCATCATGCTTTTTTTTCTTTTTTTCATTTTTTTTTTTTTTAAATTCTCCTTCAAAGACCACACCTAACTTCCTGTGAAAGGATTCTGGTAACTGAAGTAAGACCAGGCATTTCCTGTGTGGGGACTACAAAATGGCATTATTACAGCTACCACTAGAGGGCAGAGGAGCTGTGAAGAGAAAACCCTCAATGTACACACAGAAGCTGTTTGAAGCAGCTCAAAGCACTCAGTAATGGAGCTCTGATCTTCTAAAGGCTTTTCTTAGAACGTTAAGACTTAGCTGGTTTCAATCACTAATTTTGTTAATGAATAATGTTTCTGTTCATGCTTTTTATTTGCTAAGCCAAAAGTCACTGAATGGTTAAAAATAATTCAAAGCAAAAAGAAGGCAAATAATAAAGGGTTAAAACTAAGAACTTATAAAACAGCAATTATATTAATGAAAATCTTACCTACATGGGATTTAACATTAACCTCAGCCCCAGAGTCTCTGAAATCCAATAAAGGCCTTTGCTAGTTCAACAAAGAGCTATCTAAACTAACTTTCCCTAGAAATAAAATTAAATAGGGCACCAATCTTATTTTATCTCTAATTTAAGTGGCTGAAAAGCAACCAGAAAAACCTGAAAGCCAAAAGGAGACTAAATTCCAGTACTTAGATTAATAACATAGTTAAGATTTGAGGGCTAATATGTGCCAGTCACTGACTGGGCTGAGTTTGCATATACTGTATCATTCCATATCCCCATAATTCCATCAGATAAAGGCTTTCATGATCCTTATTTGAAAATCTAAGAAAGGAAATACACTGAGGTTAGGAAGTTACCTCAAATCACAGTCAGGATTCAGACTCAAAATCTGTGAGCTTTATTCAATTATAAACAACACAAAACTCAAAACACCTGCTTATGTAAGTAAACCTAAAATAAAGATTAAATAAAATCTATAAGAGGAAACAATTATAATCAGTAGCAGTCATAATTGTAGTGCTAGTGGTAAAGAACTCGCCTGCCAATGTAGGAGATACAGGAGACTAGGGTTCAATCCCTGGGTCTAGAAGATCTCCTGGAGAAAGAAATGGCAACCCACTCCAGTATTGTTGCCTGGAAAATTCCATGGACAGAGGGGCCTGGTGGGCCACAGTCCATAGCGTTTCAGAGAGTCAGACACAACTGAGCAACTGACCACACCTACATTTTTTGCATATTTTCTGGCTTCACCATTTTCATTAGAAAGGGTAATTTTTTAAAGTGTCAGACCTGTGATTTTCTTTTTTTCAAACTTTAAACTTTTCACTTTGTATTGGGGTATAGCTGATCCAACAATGTTGTGATAGTTCCAAGGTCACAGCAAAGGGATTCACCCACACACACATATCCACTCTCCCCCAAGCCTCCCTCCCATCCAAGCTGGCACATAACATTGAGTAGAGTTCCATATGCTAGACAATAGGTTGGTTATCCATTTTGAATATAGTGTTGGGTACATGACCTTCCCAAACTCCTTAACTATCCCTTCTGCTGGCAACCAAAAGTGTATTTTCTAAGTCTGTGAGTCTTTTTCTTTTACTTCCACAGGTAAGTTCATTTGTATCATTAGAAAAACTGTTTAAGATGGGCAAGAAGCAGATATTGCCAAAAAATAATTTTGTTAATTCATTCTAGCAAGTCTCTTTTGGTAAGAGAAGCAAAAGAATGACCCAAAATGGCTTAGGTAAGAGAAAGAAAGAAAGGAAAAAAAAAAAAGAAGAAAAGATTAGGAGGAAGGATGGGGGGAGAAAAGTGGGGAGGGAGAGAGGGAAGAGAGAAAAAAGAAAGAAAGAAAGGAAAAGGAACATGGGAATTCATTGTCAAGATTTGTTGTCTAAGGCTGCTGTTGCCGCTGCTGCTACTAAGTCGCTTCAGCCGTGTCCGACTCCGTGCGACCCCATAGACGGCAGCCCCTCAGGCTCCCCCGTCCCTGGGATTCTCCAGGCAAGAACACTGGACTGGGTTATCTAAGGCTAGCTATAGGCATAAAATGCTTTGGAAGCCCAACCGATGTTACCAGAATCTAGTTACGCTGTATGCTTTGGCTCTAACTTCTATGGTGATAGCTTTTTGTGCTTTCCTATAGTAAGATGCTATAGCATCTCTGGCTTCCCAATCACCCAGATTTAAATACAATAGGGACAAAGACCCAGAAAAAATCTCATTGCATCTCATTAGCTTCAGCTGGGTCACATGCTTATCCCTGAAGCCATCACTCTGTTCAGGGAGATGCCGTGCTTTGTGCTTTGATTGGCTTCTCCTAAGCCAATGCCTCATCCTGGAACTAGGAGGAAGTTCTATTTGAAACCTATGAACAGTGAGGATTGTGGTGGTGGCACAGCAACATTCCTGAAATGCAGAGCTTGTGTACTATTACTGGAATAAAAGGGGGTTGATTCTGGTCAACAAAAACAAACAAGCAAACAAGTATGCACTAGTCACAGAGTGGTCATATTTGCAACGTCTCAATACTCAAGAGAGTAACTCTGTGTGTGGGTTTGTGTAGGTGTATATACAGATATATATGAAGAGCATAGAGGGTATGTTCATACATATATATCATATTTTCTAGCTTCATCATTTTCATTAGGAAAAGTTCCATTGTCTTCCATGTATATAATTTTAAAACCTTAGAAGCCAGGCAAGAAATTTAGATTACTTCCTCAAAGTAACTTGTCTTACCACAATAAAATATTTTACAAATTTCTATGATGAGCGCTAACTTCATTTATCAAATGAACACAAGCATACTACAGAGATAGTTCAGGTTTGGTCCTAGACCACTGTGATAAAGTGAATATGACAATAAAGTCAGTCACAGGAGTTTTTTGGTTTCCCAGTGCCTATACTCTGCCTCCAATGTGGGAGACCTGGGTTCGATCCCTGGGTCGGGAAGATCCCCTGGAGAAGGAAATGGTTACCCACTCCAGTATTCTTGCCTGGAGAATCCTGTGGACGGAGAAGCCTGGTAGGCTACAGTTCACGAGGTCGCAAAGAGTCGGACACGACTGAGCGACATCACCTCACCTCACCTCACCTCATACAAGTTATGTTTACACTATACTTTAGTGTAAGTGTGCAATAGCTTTATGTCTTAAAATGCACAGACCTTAATTAAAACTTAATTTATTGCTAAAAATTACTAAAAACTCTAATCATCTGAGCCTTCAGTGAGTCATAATCTTTTTGTAACAGTAACATCAAAGACCACTGATCATTGATCACCATAACAAATATAATAATAATAAAATGTTTGAAATATTTTGAAAATTACCAAAATATGACACAGAGATAGGAAGTGAGTAAAGACTGTTGGAAAATGACGATGATAGACTTGCTCAGCAAACGGTTGCTGAAAACTTTTAATTTGTAAAAAACACAATAAAGCAAAGTGCAATTAAAAGAAAAGATATGCCTGTATCTGAATATTCTGGTTTTGTTTTACAGATGTGCTCAACAACAGACTTGTTATACAAAAGATTCTATTAATGATTCAAAAAGTAAACTTAGAAGCAAAAAATTTACGAACTGTTTTGCCAAATATTTGGGGGGCAGTGATCAACATCGATAGTGCTTATTTTTTGCCAGGCATTATTTTAAGAACTATGTTGTTATGTTGTTGAAGTGTGTTACTCAGCTGTGTCTGACTCTTTGCAAACCCATGGACTGTAGCCCTCCAGGCTGCTCTGTCCATGGAATTCTCCAGGCATGAATAGTGGAGTGGGTTGCCATGCCCTCCTCCAGGGGATCTTCCTGACCCAGGGATTGAACCTGGGTCTCCTGCATTGCAGGTGGAGTCTTTACCATCTGAACCACCAGAGAAGCCCAAGTGAAAGTGTTAGCCTCTCAGTCGTGTGGGACTCTTTGCGACCCCATTGACTGTATAACCTGCCAGGCTCCTCTGTTCATGGAATTCTCCAGGCAAGAATATTGGACCATTTAATTTTTATAACTATCTGATAAAGTAGATATTGTGATCATCCTCACTTATAACAAGAGGAAACTGGGGTACAAAGAAGTTGAATAATTTGCAACATGTATAAGTTCTCACAGTTAGGAGTATAATCAGGATTTGAACCCATGCTCCCAGGCTACAGAATCTATGTTCTAACCATCATGTGCTGCTTCTTAAGTTGTTTTCCAGAATTATTCACTCTCACGAACACTCCAAGATATGCGAATTTACATTAGTTGTATGGTCACCCATTTCTCTCCCATTACTCCTAGTCAGTGAATGTGTCATAGGATATTTAAAAGGATAAACCAACAATATTTTACCAAAATATCCAAGACATATGATGAACAACAGCTAAATATTTTTTCCATTTCAAATTGACTTTTGTAAAATATAGACAGGAATCAGTCTCTTGTTTCTGATTTTCTAGGATGAGATTTTCAGAAGTCATGCACATCCGCTTTTTTTGCATTTGCCCTGCCCTTGGTTAACATCATACTGGCATTTTATGAGAATGCTAAATGATATATGTTACACGGTTTTCAAATTTCATTAGTTGTACTAGTTTACAGGCAGAGATTTTGTATTACAACTTTTAAGGCCAGACGCTGTCTTTGGGAAGACCTATAAATAATGGGAAAAGCAAAGCAATGCTATTTTAAGTAGTTGGAAAAATAGAATTGGATTTCTAAATTCTGATGACATTTCTATGTTTCCTTTTCAATTCCTTCTCTTCTTAATTTGCCTCACTTAAAAAAGAGGAACATTAATCTTCTAAATTGAAATATAAAAGAAAAATTAAGCCATGTTATTACACATAATGATATCTATAAAACAGTGTTACATTTATATGAAAGGGCAATGACAAAACAAAGAAGTAATAAATAGTACATGACTTTAATTCATTTCCATGAAGATCTACATTTATATAAATAAGTACTCTAAAGTTAAATTTATATGAAGAAAATTATTGGTGTATTACATTTCATAGATAAAGAAATAATTATAAAAGTTTATATTATAATTACTGACTGTGGATAGCATTTAAAAAACTTACAGGATTTAGGACCCAAGAGTTAAGAAAGCTGAGAAAGACTAAGGGATATCTTTTTCTGGAAGCGATCTTTTAATTCTATTTTACGACTGTTATTTTGAGTTTTCTTCAGCATGTTAATACTGGTAACAAGACAAGGAAAGATTTGCTAAATATTACCTGAAGATTTATTTTCTGTATTTTCTAGTTTCTTCATTCTATAGGTTTGAGTCTATTTTCTCACAAACTCTTTGATTGTCACTTGCTGTGTTTTTGCATATCCTTATCTTTTTAACCTTGAGCCACTAGCTCAGTTCTGTAACTAACAATTTTCATAAGAGTGAGAAAGATCTGAATAACTAGACTTTTGTGTTGCCTCACTACAGATTAGAGGAAGAACATAATAGAAAATAAAAGACACAGGCTCAGTATGTACTGTTCAGTATTCCTTTAAATGACTGTTATGTTTTAAATACATTTTGTTTTTCTTTAACAGAAATGTACTCTGATGTTATCGTGATCCCTGGAATATATTCGATGTAACAACAATCACTTTCAAAAAATTTTCTGGAAAAAAACATTATATATGAGATATGCCTCTATTTTTATACAATCATTTTTATTTTATTGAAGGTAGAGTGGCAACTTATTTCTACATCTTTTCTTAATTTTCAGATGTATGAAACAGAGATTCACATCTGTGAACTACTTCAACTCTGCCTAAATGACTTATCAGCTGGAAATTCACCTCTAATCTGATCACATACCAGTTTGCTTTTTGATGGATTGATCATACTGGAATTACAGAATTCTACTTCTGGATCTTAATAGTCAAGCAAGGAAGAAAATTTCCTAAGGTATGATCCTCCCTCTGAGAATGAGACATTTCCATGTGCTCCAAATTCTTTAATATTTCTAGCTCAGTTTTCTTCAGTCCTTCTGTGTCACTGAGTACTGCTACCCAAAACTGTCCCCCTCAGCCTCCATCCTCTTTAACAGGAGAGAAACAAGTGCCCTCTAAACTCTTAAGTGGGATAGTAGATCTGAATGTCGGGGCATCTTCCCCAGGAAAGAACAAGCAAGCGGAGCCAAGAGCAGGTCTTTGGAATGACAAACAATGCTCTCAAAAAACAAGTACATTCCAGAGTGTCCTAGATGCAAAACTTGTGCCTGCCACTGTGTTTGTGTGCGCACGTGTGATGCCTGTGTGTGCCTCAGAGAGACAGAGATCTGGAGATGAGAATGAGTGCATAAAGAGACCGCAGATGTGTTTCTTCACGTCACGTTAACATGATCTGAATTCTGGAGTCTACTTGGTTCTACTAGTCAGCACACTTGATTCTTGTAATATTTTGTGAAAGAAGTAGTATTATTGTCACTTTCCTAATGTGTGGTGAGATACAGGCTTATGGTAGGCTATGTAACCTGGCATGGTCACACGGAGCCAGCATTTAAACTCATATGTGTCAGATGTCAAGTCCTAAATAAACTCCATTGTCCCATTTTTCCATGAAAAGTGAGAAATGTACCACTGATTCACAAATTGAGAAGGGTATTGTGAAATACATCTGATTTTTTAAGTCACTGGATCCCCATCTATTGCTCAGATCTTCATAGGATACTCTACGCCCGTGGGTGTGTGAATGCCTGCGTGGGTGCTCAGTTGTGTCGGACCCTTTGGGACCCCATGGACTGTAGCACCCCCAAGCTCCTCTGTCCATGGAATTTTCCAGGCAAGAATACTGGAGTGGGTTGCCACTTTCTTCTCCAGGGGAACTTCCTGACCCAGTGATTGAACCTGCATGTCCTGAATCTCCTGCATTATCAGATGGATTCTTCACCACTAGCATCACCTGGGAAGCCCACCCTAGACCCAATACTGTTAAACAGACTGGTGGCCTACCAGGAATTACCTTCATAATCTCGCTATTGTGAGGCTAGCCTGACTTTTGCTGGAATAAGATTTAAACTCTCTTAAAGATGCTTACTCCTTGGAAGGAAAGTTATGACCAACCTAGATAGCATATTAAAAAGCAGAGACATTACTTTGCCAACAAAGGTCCGTCTAGTCAAGGCTATGGTTTTTCCAGTGGTCATGTATGGATGTGAGAGTTGGACTGTGAAGAAAGCTGATTCCCGAAGAATTGATGCTTTTGAAGTGTGGTGTTGGAGAAGACTCTTGAGAGTCCCTTGGACTGCAAGGAGGTCCAGCCAGTCCATCCTAAAGGAGATTAATCTTGGGTGTTCATTGGAAGGACTGATGATAAAGCTGAAACTCCAATACTTTGGCCACCTCATGCGAAGAGTTGACTCACTGGAAAAGACTCTGAGGCTAGAAGGGATTGGGGGCAGGAGGAGAAGGGGATGACAGAGAATGAGATGGCTGGATGGCATCACCGACTCAATGGACATGAGTTTGAGTGAACTCCGGGAGTTGGTGATGGACAGGGAGGCCTGGCGTGCTGTGATTCATGGGGTTGCAAAGAGTTGGACATGACTGAGCGACTGAACTGAACTGAACTGAACTGAACCTCAGATTTCTCATCAGTGGAAATGAAGGCTCATTTTGAGTTTTATGAAACAAATTTAAAAAGAATAAACTAAGCACTATGATTGGGACATAGTAGATGCTTAGTAAATGCTGGGTTTTTTTTTCCTTTTTTCAGAGACATCTTAGTGCTCTTGCCTGTTATTTCAACTTTTTGTTAAAGCTATTTCTGTAATGCCTATCTCTTCATTGTCCAATCTTCCTTATTTTATCCCATCTTTTATGGTTTCCAGGGTCTAGCAGAGTATTCATCTGAGATAAAGTGTTCAGTAAATCATCGATGAATTAACAGTTGTAACCCTGTATTTATTCAGGAATTTTCTTGGTCTTTGTTTTCTTTCCAGGATAATTTTTGTGTCATGACACCAACTAATTTTAGATTTCTAATTTTGTTGTTGTTGCTTCAGTTATATAGGACTTTACAAGTGACTTCTTACATCTATGGCACCTCCATATACTGAGCTTAGTTTACCTGATCCATGCCCTTAGCCTACAGTCAACTACTATTCACTGCCTCCCCTCTCTGTCCAACCCATGGGCACTTGCACACCACACACACATGCACACACGCACACGCACACACACACGCACATATGTATAGATATGTTTGTTTCTGCTTCTCTAGCTTGTTTTAGCAGCCCAGAAAGTTCAACATTCATGTATCTACTTTTCACAATCTTATCAATTCATCACAAGCCATTGTTCTGGAAATTGTTCTTCCTCTTCTGAATTTCCATTATATCAATATTTAAAGTAGAAAAAACACCACAGCATTAACCTCTTAATGCATCAGTTCAGTTCAGTTCAGTTGCTCAGTAGTGTCCGACTCTTAGCGACCCCATGAACCACAGCACGCCAGGCCTCCCTGTCCATCACCAACTCCCGGAGTTTACTCAAACTCATGTCCATCGAGTTGGTGATGCTATCCAGCCACCTCATTCTCTGTCGTCCCCGTCTCCTCCTACCCCCAATCGCTCCCAGCATCAGAGTCTTTTCCAGTGAGTCAACTCGTCGCATGAAGTGGCCAAAGTATTGCAGTTTCAGCTTTAGCATAAGTCCTTCCAATGAACACCCAGGATAGATCTCCTCTAGAAAGGACTGGTTGGATCTCCTTGCAGTCTAAGGGACTCTCAAGAGTCTTCTCCAACACCACAGTTCAAAAGCATCAATTCTTCGGTGATCAGCTTTCTTCACAGTCCAACTCTCACATCCATACATGACCACGGGAAAAACCATAGCCTTGACTAGACGGACCTTGGTTGGCAAAGTAATGTCTCTGCTCTTTAATATACTGTCTAGGCTGGTCATAACTTTCCTTCCAAGGAGCAAGCGTCTTTTAATTTCATGGCTGCAATCAGCATCCGCAGTGATTTTGGAGTCCCCCCAAAATAAAGTCTGACACTGTTTCCACTGTTTCCCCATCTATTTCCCAAGAAGTGATGGGACCAGATGCCATGATCTTTGTTTTCTGAATGTTGAGCTTCAAGTCAACCTTTTCACTCTCCTCTTTCACTTTCATCAAGAGGCCTTTGAGTTCCTCTTCACTTTCTGCCATAAGGGTGGTGTCATCTGCATATCTGAGGTTATTGATACATCGACATATATTTTTCTTTGGGTTAATCTGTCCCTAAAACTACTTCTTGGTCAGTTTTAATGAAAATATAGCCTGACATCCGTCCCTTTCATCCAATTATCATCAACTGATTCTTCATTACCACTTTATATTATAAAGCACAAATTCTCCTGCATATTTAAAGAACAGTCCAAATGTCTTTTCCAGTCTTTCCTCCTGTCAACCCTTATTAGTACCCTGTTGTAAAGACACAATAATTTGTTCAAGTTTTCCTAAACTTGAATCATGTTCTCTGTATTTTCACTTCCACGCTAATGTTTATGCTGTTTTCATGACCTGAAATTCACTATATTACCAATTCAACCTGATAAAACAATAGCAGTTTTAAATCTCAGGTACTACATTTTTCATAAGTACTTCCACATCCTTCCATCTGAATATGTCCTTTCACTTTTGAGCCAAATAATACTTGTTTTTTTACACACTATTTGATGTATTAATGTGACTGCTTTGAAGTAAGTCGATGAAGCCCTCCTCTTGGTAACTCTAAAAGTTCATAAAGCAATACCTTGTACAAAGTAGACAAAAGAACTAAATAACAGAATATTTCCAAAAGGTGGTATTGAATAACCTGCGGCGCTAGTGTTAAAAAAAACCCTGCCAATGCAGGAGATGTAAGAGACACGGGTTCAATCCTGGGTTGGGAAGATCCCCTGGAGAAGGTCATGACAACCCACTCCAGTATTCTTGTCCTTGAGAATCCCATGGACAGAGAAGTGTGGCGGGCTACAGCTGATAGGGTTGCAATGAATCAGACACAACCAAAGCGACAGCATGTGACGTTGAAGGGGTAATGGATGTAAAATAGGCACTTGTGACTCGAGAGGACAGATCTAAGATGAATATGTCATAGGAAAAAAATTTATTCACTATAAATAATAATGTTCAAATTATTAGACCTGCATAAATCTAAACAACTACTCTTTAATAAGAAGTAATTCTCAGTTACTGGAGATACTCAAGCTGGTACTATAGAAAGGATGCTTGTCTGGGCAAATAGATAGAATACATAATTCCAAAAGTATTTTCAACCTCCAGATTGTATGATTGCCTAAAAAAGCAGAGTACCTAATTATCTTTTACTAGAGTGAGAAAAATGAAGGCAGAATTAAATGAATTATTATGGTCTTTTACATAAATTCTGGATTAGAGATCACTCAACATCCAGAAGTCAGTGAGAAGACTTGTTACCTCCCTGAAGAGTGGTTGCTGCTGCCTGGTGATGAGCAGCATGAGGGCAGGGAGCTCGTCTGGAACTGCTAACCACCTCCTTCTCCATTTCTCATTGTATCATGTGGTTTCCCCATAAATATGTGGAACTGAATTAAAAAGGAGACTTAATTTGCATTTGCATGACTAGACCAAAAGAGGTCAGAAAGAGGACACAGCGAAAAAAGGATCTTAACAATAAAAGCTGACTTGCTTTAGAAATATGATCAATTACTGCTTTTTGGACTACAATAAGAAAACACTGAAAATCTATACTAAGAAGTTATTTTTGGCTCTTTTTAGGATCAAGAATGAATCTATTTATCTTTGTTGAGTTCACATTGTAAACAATATATTTTCAGCAAAAATGTGAAAATATATGTCCAGATACATGTCTTCTTTTTAAAATTACATTGGTCCAGGCACTTAAGTCAAGAGGGCTATGGCTGTAAACAATTTTGGATTTTTTTATTTTGGGGTTGTTGCCTATTTTCTAGGAAGATAATTTAGAGTTCTTTTTCTCCACCAACTTCTCTGGCACTCAGCTTCTAGTTACACTTGATTTATGCAACATCACTCATTTTGAGGTACTCCAACTGACTTACTGTTATTTGGAGAGCACCAGGCTTCTGAAGAAAAGGCAATGACTTTGGAGCCAGAACTAGTTTGCATCTTTACTCTGCTACTTTCCAGCTATGGTTCTTCGAGCAAAGTACTTAGATTATAGTGAGAATTAAAGAAATAAGTAAATTACCCAGCACACACAGAGGGTGTTACTTATCCCACTTTTTTCCTACACCCTTCAAGTTCTTCCAAATAATACTGTTTGAAGCAGAATAAATGAGCCTACATATAAAGCTTGAAATACAATCTTCTGCGACTTACAATCTAGTCTATCATTTAACAAACAAAACTTTTAAGTGCTCACTAAAAACCAATATTGTCCAGATGCTTCCAGACAATCTGCCTTCATGGAGCTTATATTTTATGTATCCTAGTAAAACAAATTATGTATAAGAAAATTAAATATAGAATATAGAAGGCAGAGGTATATGCTATGAAAAAAAGGTAATGTAGGAAAGAAAGAGAGAGGGAAAAAAAATGAAATAAACCAGTGTAGAGAGTGAGGGAGAAGAAGGTTATGTGGTAACTTCAAATAGAGTGGTCAAGGAAAGTAACATTTAAGCCAAAGCCCTGAAGGATTCACGGAAGACAGACATGTCATAAGCCTTCCAGGATGATGGAGTTCCAAGCAGAGCCAATGTATTACAGAGTTACAGAAAGGTACTCACGTTTGGAAAGGCCTATAGCAAGGTAAGTAACACTGAAAGAGAGAAATGACCATACAAAAACACCACCGTGTCAACAGGAAGAAGAAACTGGAGCAGGTAGCAGGGACAGTGAGTACACCAGCAGACACTGCCAACCTCAGTTAGGCCTGCCATCTGGTTGCCCAGCAGTTTCACCGGGGACACCTGTGACATAAATGTCAAAATCAGCGCCCAAGCCAGACCCTGAGAAGCAGCAATCATAACAGATAGAAAGAAAAGCTTGCTGCCACTCAATGCCCTCAGCCTGAGCACAAAAAGGGATGTTGAAAGCAGGATAGCCATTCCTGACAGCCCAGAAAAATCTAAGCCTGGATGGCCATCTGCAGGGTGGGACCCAAGAACCACGTTATGGATAGCTATGGGGAGTACGGGGCCAAATTTAGCAGCTAGAAACAGCTCAACGTCAGTAAAGCAGTCAAAGCAAAATGTTGCCTGTCCTTGATGCCTAGAAATATTTGCTGCAATTTTAAAAGATTAGAAAAGGGGTATTTTTTGTGGACCAGGATGCAGTTTTAAAATAGACCAAACGATATAACACCAATTAAAATTAAAACTATGAAACAGATACTGCTACAAAATTTTTCATTTTTATGTGTGAAAAGTGTGCTGGTATTACACTTGTCTATTCAATATGTTGGCATCTTTCTTCACTAGCATATTCCCTGACTTCTAACCACTCTTGATACATTTTAGAGAGAATAAATAGAGAATTAGCCATTCTGACCTTAAGTCTTAGGGGCTTCCTCCTTACCTTTTCCCTCCCTCCCTCCCTCCCTTGTCTCTCTATTTCTTCTTTCTTCCCCCCGCCCCCAACCTTTAAAACAAGGATAACTTCCATCCTGATCAAAATCATAATGTTGCTGTTGGGATGAATTCTGATTATTTACAGTAAACCACTTTTTTGAACTTTAAAGCATTCAAAACATTGTTTATCCATTTTCTTCTTTTTCTTAATATTATTAAAACATAATTTGCCAGTAGAAATGAATGGAGAAAGAGTTTTTTAAATGAAAAGAAATGACCTCTTGCATTATATATTTAAGTTTCCCTATATAATTCCATGTATGTGATTTATAAAAGTTAAAACTCATAAGATGGTTAGATTTTAAAGAGTTCCCTATCCATGCACACAGATGCACAAGCCCACACATGACAGGTCACATGATTTCCATCCCACCATACTACTGTAGCAGTTTCACCTGAAAACTAAAGCAGAAAAAACAGCAGCTCTGAGAAGCGAAAAGGGCAAAGTGAGGAAAACATACCACCTCCCCCAGTAAAGTGACCATTTGCTTTCTACATATTCATTTCCAGGCTCATATTCATGAAAGACATTTCGCATTTGCTTTTCTCACTTCCAATCAAACAAAATATAATGAAATCATTAAAAGCAAGGACTGATCTGTAAAAGCAGCCTCATCACTTGGAAATTATAAAAGGGCAAGAAATGACTCATACTTTTTTAAAAAGTTCAAATCTTGATCACAAATTGCAAACTGAATTTTCTTTTGGTTTCTCATAAAAAAAAAAACAGAGACAGAGAGATAGAGAATGGTTTGAGTTCTATTAATATAAAGAAAATGTTCATCCAAATAAAATAACTTGTAAATTAGAAGACATGATTTACATTCAGAATTAAACCTCTATTTTCTTTATGGCACTGAGAAAAAAAATTCCCCTTGTATTAGCACTATGAAGTGAAGTGAAGTGAAGTCACTCAGTCGTGTCCAACTCTTTGCGACCTGTGGACTGTAGCCCACCAGGCTCCTCCATCCATGGGATTCTCCAGGCAAGAATACTGGAGTGAATTGCCATTTCGTTATAATCAATGCTAATTAAAACCATAGGTTTTGTGTTTGGAAAGGGGCCTCCAAAGAGATCATTTAGTCAGACTACTTCTATTCATTAAGGATTGAACTAAAATCAGAGACAGATGGCTTTGTCTCAGATCTCGGAACAGAGATTTCACAACTTTCCTTGAGGGAAAATTCAACTCTTTAATCACCATCTAACTTACTCTTTAGTTATAACCTCTGTTAATATTAACACTATCCAGACTATTTCTGTCAGTGTTTCATTGTATGGAAAGAGAAGCACCATATACACCCCTGAATGGGATTTATCAAGGTAAAATTGCCAAAACATTTACTTAGCATTCTGTTTATTAACATTGAAAGGATATTACCTTTTAGTTCAACCAAGATACAGTGACTCAATAAGAACTGTAGTAAAATAAAAACATTAGCTAATAGTAGACACGACCCTTATAATTCTAAACCTGCAGTCTGCTGGTAACTACAAATTGTCACTTGCCAAGGGCATTTTGCCACACGCCACTTGGGAGATTGAATCCTGTGCTGCTGTAGCTGTTGACCTTCAAAAAGCCCTGAAGGGCTTTCAGGGTGGGGAATGAAGCATTTTGTGCTTCAGGAAAACTGGTGGAATAGGTCTTTGAGTGAAGTGAGTGAAGTCGCTCAGTCGTGTCCAACTCTTTGCGGCTCCATGGACTGTAGCCTACCAGGCTCCTCCATCCATGGGATTTTCCCAGCAAGAGTACTGGAGTGGGTTGCCATTTCCTTCTCCAGGAGATCTTCCCAATCCAGGGATCAAACCTGGGTCTCCCTCATTGCAGGCAGATGCTTTACTGTCTGAGCCACCAGGGAATAGTTCTTTAGATAGATATTTTCAGAAACTGATATCATGATCCCAATCCTCGCTTCTCCTCATTGACATCAGCTCCTCTGACTAGCAGAAAACCTTTTATAAAAGAAGTGCCAATTGTGTGAACTCCCCTTTCACCAAAACTACATATATTGACCTTCCCCAACTATCTCTTTGAAGCAGTCTCTCAAAACTGTTGGAGGTGCTTTCTCCCGGGCTGCAGTCCTCATTTTGCCCCCAATAAAATATAACTTGCAACTCTCACATTGTGCATCATTTTTTCAGTTGACACTGCTTTTCTGCCCATTCTCTTCCCCAAGTTCTTCTGAAGAAAATGTAATTTAACTAGATTAATCAGCTCTTGAGACAACATTGTAATTAAAAGCCATAAACACACAGGCTTTTTTGTAGTTGTAATTAACTTATTTTTAATTGGAGGAAAATTGCTTTACAATATTGTGCTGGTTTCTGCCCTACCTCAACATGAATCAGCCGTAGGTCTACATATGTCCCCTCCCTCTTGAACCTCCTTCCCCACTTCACCCCTCTAGTTGTCACAGTGCCCAGGTTTGAGTTCGCTGAGTCATAGAGCAAACTGCCCCTGGCTATCTATACGGCAGGGTATATGCCTCCATGCTCCTCTCTCCATTATCCCACCCTCTCAGTCCTCCACTGCCACGTCCACAAGTCTGTTCTCTATGTCTGCGTCTCCACTGTTACCCTGAAAATAGGATCATCAGCACCATCTTTCTAGATTCCATATATTATGCACTAAAATACAATATTTGTTCTTTTCTTTCTAACTTACTTCATTCTGTATAAGAGGCTCTAGGTTCATCTACCTCATTAGAACTGACTCAAATGCATTCTTTTATGGCTGAGTAGTGTTCCATTACCAGAGAAGGCAATGGCACCCCACTCCAGTACTCTTGCCTGGAAAATCCCATGAATGGAGGAGCCTGGTGGGCTACAGTCCATGGGGTCACTGAGAGTCAGACACGACTGAGTGACTTCACTTTCACTTTTCACTTTCATGCATTGGAGAAGGAAATGGCAACTCACTCCAGTGTTCTTGCCTGGAGAATCCCAGGGATGGAGGAGCCTGGTGGGCTGCCATCTATGGGGTTGCACAGAGTTGGACACGACTGAAGCGACTTAGCAGCAGCAGCAGTGTTCCATTGCATATATTTACCACAGCTTCTTTATCCATTCATCTGTTGATGGACATCGAGGCTGCTTCAATGTCTGAGCAATTGTAAATAGTGCTACAGTGAACACTGGGGTACGTGTGACTTTTTCAATTATGCTTTCCTCAAGGTATATGCAATTTCTGGGACAAATGGTAGCTTTATTCCTAGTTTTTAAGTGGTCTCCATATTGTCTTTCATAGTGTCTGTATCAGTTTACATTCCTACCAACACTGTAAGAGGGTTCCCTTTTCTTCACACCCATTCAAGCATTTATTGTCTGTAGATTTTTTGATGATGGCCATTCTGACCAGTGTGAGAAAACTCAGACTTTTAACATGTTGTAGTTGTCTGTCATTCAGTATAGAACACTTCCTAATTTTTCTTATAATTTCTTTTATTAATAGATTGATTAAAGTGTTGCTTAATTTTTCTAAAAATAAGGGGCTTTTTCTATATAATTTATTGTTATTGGTTTCTAATTTAATTCCATTGTAGCCAAATAACCAAATAGATTGAGACTTACTTTATGGCCCAGCATATGATTTTTGGTGAATGCTCTATATACACTTAAGAAGAATGTGTATTGGCTGCTTATAATAACCAGGACATGGAAGCAACCTAGATGTTCATCAGCAGATGAATGGATAAGAAAGCAGTGGTACATATACAAAGTGGAATATTACTCTGCCATTAAAAATACATATGAATCAGTTCTAATGAGGTGGATGAAACTGGAGCCTATTATACAGAGTGAAGTCAGCCAGAAAGAAAAACACCAATACAGTATACTAACGCATATGTATGGAATTTATAAAGATGGTAACAATAACCCTATATGTGAGACAACAAAAGAGACACAGATATATAGAACAGTCTTTTGGACTCTGTGGGAGAAGGTGAGGGTGGGATGATTTGAGAGAATAGCACTGAAACATGTATATTATCATATGTGAAACAGATCACCAGCCCAGGTTCAATCCATGATTCAGGGTGCTCAGGGCTGGTGCACTGGGATGACCCAGAGCGATGGGATGAGGAGGGAGGTGGGAGGAGGGTTCAGGATGGGGAACACATGTACATCCATGGCTGATTCATGTCAGTGTATGGCAAAAACCACTACAGTATTGTAAAGTAATTAGCCTCCAATTCAAATAAATACATTTTAAAAAAGAATGTGTATCGGAATAAAAGGTCAGAATATAGAATATTCTATAAGTAAATTAGAGCCTCATGTTTGATAACTGAGAATACTATTCGTCTCCTATATCCTTACAGATTTTCTTTTCTACTGGTTTTATCAACTACTGAAAGAAGATTGTTAAAATCTCTAGAAATAATTGTGCATCTATTTGTCTATTTCTCACTTTAATTCTGTCAATTTTTTCTTCTTCTGTTTTGGAATGTGTCATACACATTTTGTCATGATCATGCACATTTAAGACTGCTTTGTCTTATTACAAATCTGACCTTCTATTCCAGTGAAATGACCATTTTTATCTGTATTAATATTCCTTGTCTTGAAGTCTACTTTATTTGATATTAATATTGACATTTCATCTTTCCTTGCTAAGTGTTTACATGCTAAACCTTTTGTCATTCTTTTACTTTCAATCCACCTGCATTATTATCTTTAAAATGTGTCTCTTATAAACAGCATATCATTGGATCTTGTGTTTTATCCAGTCTGCTGAGAATCTCAAGCGTAGTGAATAAGACCTATACAAGAATGTTCATGGCACCTTTTTCATAATAGTTAAAACTCAGAACAACTCAATGTCCATCAATAGGAGAGTGAAAAATAAAGATGTATTTATACAATGGAGTATTACTTGACAATGAAATTGTTATGAACTACTTATACATACAACAAAATGGTTGAATCTAAAAACAAAAAAACACTGTGTTGAGTGGAAGAACCCAAGGGAAAAAACACTACATACTTTATGGTTTCACTTATGTAAAATTTTTCAGCAGGCAAAACTAAGATATGGTTCCAGAAGTCAGAATAGCAGTTGTCTCTGGGGGAAGAAGGAATTTAGCAGGAAAGGACACTGGGGAAATAGAGATGTTCTACATTTTGATCAAGATGGCAGTTACACAGGAAATACATTTGTGAAGACTCAATCTAATTATATTTTATTTTATGCAAATTATACTGTAACTAAAAAAAACATGATAAGCCCAAGCTCTACTGCCTTTCTCCTACTTCCTGTTTTCCAGTAAGTCTGTGACTACATGAAGTAGATTTCAGTAAGCTGAGACAGGCTAACCATCTTTGTTCACTCTCTTGTTGACCCCCTTTCACCTGATAGAGTGTTCCCATCAGGTATCTTCAATTTACTCTCTGTATGTGGTCAAGATAAGAGTATAAGCTCCCTTGCTACGGATTCACACCTTAAAGGGAAGTATGAGCCAATTATGTATCTAAGATAATTAGTTCTAAGATAATTGGGAGTTGGCTCTTTTTGGCCTTTGATCATATCACTATTAATATACCTTATCCCCTAGAGAACTCAATGCCTAATTAAGTATTCCAGATAAACACATGGAAATTTAAATGACAGCACTGAGTCCAGTAGCAGCACAAGACAGCAACATACAAAACCAATACAACTAACAAGTTGATTTGTTTGTGATAGATTTTTTTTTAAATTTTACAATATGTGTTTATATAAGCTATATTTATCACTTACAACAACCCCAGGGGGTAGCTCAGGGAGGTATGAATAGCTTCATCTTACAGATGAAGAAACTAAGCTTTTAGTCAGCCTATGCTACTGGCCACAGCAAATACATAACTGATGCAAAAGAGAAACTTGCATATTTTGACTTTACCTCCCACCACAAGAATTTATTTTATGTCCCTTGCTATTTAAAAAAGGTTATGGCACCCCACTCCAGTACTCTTGCCTGGAAAGTCCCATGGATGGAGGAGCCTGGTAGGCTGCAATCCATGGGGTCGCAAAGAGTTGGACACAACTGAGCGACTTCACTTTCACTTTTCACTTTGCATTGGAGAAGGAAATGGCAACCCACTCCAGTGTTCTTGCCTGGAGAATCCTAGGGATGGGGGAGCCTGGTGGGCTGCCGCCTCTGGGGTTGCACAGAGTCAGACATGACTGATGTGACTTAGCAGCTTAGCAGCAAAGTCATTGACTACTGAAGATAAACAAAAGCTTCTCAGATGAGGTAGAACTTAGGCTGAGCTTTAAAGGTTATACCAGAAGAAGAGGACATGCCTATTGGAAGGGAAAGCATAGTCAAAGGCCCAGCCCTAAGCAGGGTCTGGCTCTAACCTACAAGACAGAACAAGGCAGGTTGGAGAAAGAGCAAATGAAAAGATCCAATTGGACTAGAGTGGATGTTCTTGCCTAGAGCAAATTGCTTATCTAATCAGGGAAGGATAACAGAGGTGGGAAAGTGTCACAAAGAATGCCAAAGGTCAAGAGGTGGCTTCAAGATGGTGAGGGAGTAAGACGGAGAGACCACCTTCTCCCCTCCAAAAATATCAAAAAATCATCTGCAGGTGGAATAATCCCCAGCGGGCCCAGACATCCAGAAAGGCAAATCAATCTCCTCAGAATGAGGTACAGCAAAAGATAAAGACAAAAAGGGAGACAAAGTTTCTCACAGTGGGTGCTCCTGTCCCAGGGAGGGAGTCCTGAAGGAGGAGAAGTTTCCACACAATAGGGGAGGGAGGTGGGAGGGGGGTTCAAGATGGGGAACACATGTACACCCGGAGTGGATCCATGTCAATGTATGGCAAAACCAACACAACAATGTAAAGTAATTAGCCTCCAATTAAAATTTTTTTAAAAATAAAATAAAAAAAAGGAAACCCTGTCACAGGTGAGGTAAGGGGGGAACTTTGGATCCTCAGAAGGAAGCACAACAAGGCAAAACAGAGAAAATTCACTACAGAGATCAGGCCAAACAGCAATTTCCAGCTAAGAAGTGGCCCACAGGCTCGTGTCCGCCGGCAGCAAGTGAAGGCTGGGTGCGGAGACTCAGGCTTTGGGGCCCAGTCCTCAGGGAGAGGACTGGGGATAACTGCTGAAGATACTCTGAGGGGGTTAAAGTAACACAGCAGAGGCAGAATAGGAAAAACCCTGGGACCACCAGAGAAACAAGAGTATTCCTGCTGGAAGGCTCTAACTCCTTGCTCTAACTCCGGGCAATCACAGGACAAAGAACCATGCCCTAGCATATATCGAAGCAGGGCAATTCAGCTGCAGTCTACCATACCAGAGATCGCAAATTCCACCAAGCTGTGAGTGGCCGTGAATGGCTACCCACATCTTCCTGGGATCCTGAGCAGCTCAGCTCTGCCAAAGGTGTCACAACCCGGGTTCGACTCCTCTGGGGACGTGCACAACCTGCTTCAGGCTGTGGCAACCCCCTATGTGGCCCAGCCATGGTCAGCACTCCCCACACACCCCGCCGGCATTTGCAGTATCCCTTCCTCTCCACAGCACAACTGAGCAAGTGAGACTGAATGAGCAGCCACTTTCCCTCCCTCATGTCAGGGCAGAGATCAGACACTGGAGAGAGACCTACAAGCAGAGGCAAGATCAAAACCAAAGCAAAAGGATGAGCAACGGAAAGGGTTACAGGTGCACAGTTTAAATTTCTTCAACTAACCTGAGACTGTGCACTTTATGGAAAACGGCAGACTGCAAGAGCAAGTACAAGCTGGAACAAGGGATGATCTCAGTCTGAACTGATTCCACTATGCCCACAGCAGGCTCAAAGACCTTCCTAGATATATTGCAGGACTTTCTGAGTACACAAATTGACAGGAGCAGGAAGATGGAGGAATCACTAGGTCTTTCCTCTCACTGTCATTCTCTATATATTTCTCGTCCCCTATTCTTTTCCCCTTTTATTCTCATGTAGTGCTAATATGATTCTTTATTATTCCTTTAATTTCTACTTTTATAACCTGCTTTTCTGTGTGTGTGTTCAGTTGCTCAGTCATGCCCTACTCTTTGTGACCCCATGGGCTGTGGCCTGCCGGGCTCCTCTGTCCATGGGAAGTCTTGGTGCTACTGCAAGAAGTCAGGCCTGAACCCCGGAGGCAGGAGACTCAACTCCAGGACTTTAGACCATTACAGAACTCCCGACCCCACCGAACATTAATAGATGTGAACATGCCCAAAGGCCTCCATCTTAATATTGAAACCAAGCTCCACCCAAGAGCTAGCAAGCTACAGTGCAAGACGTGCATGCGTGCTTTCATGCTAAGTTGTTTCAGTCGTGTCCGACTCTTTGTGACTCCATGGACTATAGTCTGTCAGGCTCCTCTGTAAATGGGATTCTCCAGGCATGAATACTGGAGTGTTTGCCATTTCCTTCTCCAAGGGATCTTCCCCAGCAATGGATCAAACCCACGAACTCTTATGTCTCCTGCACTGGCAGGCGGATCTTTACTACTAATACTACCAGTGCAGGACACGCCACACCAGTCCTTCACAAAACAAGAGCACAGCCCTGCACATTAAAAGGCAGGCACCTCAAAGCCACACCAAACCCATAGATACCCCAAAACACACTACCGGACACAGCACTGCCCTCCAGAGCGATTAGATTCAGCTCCATCCACCAGAACACAGGTGCAAGTACCCTCCCCCCGTCAACCAGGAAATCTTCACAAGGCACTGGTCTAACCCCATCCACGGTAGGCAGACTTCACAATTAAGAGGAGCTATGACCTTCTGCCTAAGAAGGAGAAACCAAAGTCAGTAAATTAAATAAAATGGAAAGACAGAGAAATATGCAACAGATGAAGGAACTAGGCAAAAACCCACAAGACCAAACAAATGAGAAGGAAATAGTTGTCTAACTGAAAAAGGATTCAGAGTAATGATAGTAAAGATGATCCAAAATCTTGAAAACAAAATAGAGACATGGATAAATAGATGGGAAGCACAGAATGAGAAGATGCAAGAAATGTTTAACAGGGACCTAGAAGAATTGAAGAATCAACAATAAGCAATGAAATAACTGAGATCAAAAATACACTGGAGGAATAAACAGTAGGGTAACTGATGCAGAAGAACGGATAAGTGAGCTGAAAGACAGAGTGATGGAAATAATTGGAACAGAGTGGAATAAAGAAAAAAAAGAAAATGAAATGAGGACAGCCTCAGAGCCCTTTGGGACAACATTAAGTGCTCCAACATTTAACTCATTTGCCCCAGAAGAAGAAGACAAAAGGAAAGGGTATCATAAAATATTTGAGGAGATTACAGTCCCTAAAATGGGAAAGCAAATAGCTACCGAAGCCCATGAGATCAAGAGAATCTCATCCAGAATAAATCCAAGGAGAAACACATCAAGGCACATATTATTCAAATTAATAAAATTAAACACACAAAAAAACAAATATTAAAAGCAGCAAGGGAAAGGCAACAAATAATATACAAGGGGATCCCCATAAGACTAACATCTGATCTTTCAACAGAAACTCTGCAGGAGAGAAGGGAATGGCAGGATATACTTAAAGTGATTAGAGAGAAAAGTCCACAACCAAGATAATGCTATCCATCAAGGATCTCATTCAGATTCAAAAGAGAAATCAAAAGCTTTCAGTTCAGTTCAGTTCAGTTCAGCCACTCAGTCATGTCCGACTCTTTGTGACCCCATGAATTACAGCACGCCAGGCCTCCCTGTCCATCACCAACTCCTGAAGTTCACTCAAACTCATGTCCATCGAGTTGGTGATGCCATCCAGCCATCTCATTCTCTGTCGTCCCCTTCTCCTCCTGCCCCCAATCCCTCCCAGCATCAGAGTCTTTTCCAGTGAGTCAACTCATTGCATGAGGTGCCCAAAGTATTGGAGTTTCAGCTTTAGCATCAGTCCTTCCAATGAACACTCAGGACTAATCTCCTTTAGAATGGACTGGTTGGATCTCCTTGCAGTCCAAGGGACTCTCAAGAGTCTTCTCCAACACCACACTTCAAAAGCATCAATTCTTCGGCGATCAGCTTTCTTCACAGTCCAACTCTCACATCCATACATGACCACGGGAAAAACCATAGCCTTGACTAGACGGACCTTTGTTGGCAAAGTAATGTCTCTGCTTTTTAATATACTATCTAGGTTGGTCATAACTTTCTGTCCAAGGTGTAAGCATCTTTTAATTTCACGGCTGCAATCACTGCATCCGCAATGTTTTTGGAGCCCAAAAAATTAAAGTCTGACACTGTTTCCACTGTTTCCCCATCTATTTCCCATGAAGTGATGGGACCAGATGCCATGATCTTTGTTTCCTGAATGTTGAGCTTTAAGCCAACTTTTTCACTCTCCTCTTTCACTTTCATCAAGAGGCTTTTTAGTTCCTCTTCACTTTCTGCCATAAGGGTGGTGTCATCTGCATATCTGAGGTTATTGATATTTCTCCCAGCAATCTTGATTTCCAGTTTGTGCTTCCTCCAGCCCAGTGTTCCTCATAATGTACTCTGCATATAAGTTAAACAAGCAGGGTGACAATATACAACCTTGACGTACTCCTTTTCCTATTTGGAACCAGTCTGTTGTACCATGTCCAGTTCTAACTGTTGCTTCTTGACCTGAATACAGGTTTCTCAAGAGGCAGGTCAGGTGGTCTGCTATTCCCATTTCTTTCAGAATTTTCCACAGTTTATTGTGATCCACACAGTCAAAGGCTTTGACATAATCAATGAAGCAGAAATAGATGTTTTTCTGGAACTCTTGCTTTTTCCATGATCCAGCGGATGTTGGCAATTTGTTCTCTGCTTCCTCTGCCTTTTTTAAAACCAGCTTGAACATCTGGAATTTCACAGTCCACGTATTGATGAAGCCTGGCTTGGAGAATTTTGAGCATGACTTTACTAGCGTGTGAGATGAGTGCAATTGTGCAGTAGTTTGAGCATTCTTTGGCATTGCCTTTCTTTGGGATTGGAATGAAGACTGACCTTTTCCAGTCCTGTGGCCACTGTTGAGTTTTCCAAATTTGCTGACATATTGAGTGCAGCACTTTCACAGCATCATCTTTCAGGATTTGAAATAGCTCATCTGGAATTCTATCACCTCCACTAGCTTTGTTCGTAGTGATACTTTCTAAGGCCCAGTTGACTTCACATTCTAAGATGTCTGGAGTGAACACACCATCGTGATTATCTTGGTTGTGAAGATCTTTTTTGTACAGTTCTGTGTATTCTTGCCACCTCTTCTTAAAGCTTTATAGACAAGGAAAAGTTAAGAGAATTCAGGACTACCAAACCAGCTCTTCAACAAATGCTGAAGGAACTTCTCCAGACAGGACACACAAAACTAAAACGCCTATAAAACTTAGCCCAAACAATAAAGTTAATGGTAACAGGATCATACTTATCAATAATTACCTTAGCTGTAAATGAGCTAACTGCTCCAACCAAAAGACACAGAGTGGCTGAGTGGATACAAAAACAAGTCCCCTATACATGCTGTCTACAAGACACCCACCTTAGACCTCAGGGACACACACAGACTGAAAGTGAGGGTCTGGAAAAAGATATTCCATGCAAATGGAAATCAAAAGAAAGCAAGAGTAGCAGTAGTCATAACAGATAAAATAGACTTTAAAATAAAGATAGTTATAAGAGAGAAAGAAGGATACTACATAATGATCATGGGATCAACCAAAAAGAAAATATAAAAATTAAAAATATATATGCACCCAACATAGTAGCACCTCCATACATAAAGCAATTGCTAACAACTATTAAAGGGGATCTCCTCATGGTCGCCACTCCTGACCTTGGACGTGGGGTATATCCTCTTGGCTGCAGCTCTTGACCTTGGTCGTGGGGTATCTAATCTCGGCTGCTCCAGCGCCCATGCAGCCACTTCTCAAGTCAGCTTTGCAGGGGTAGCCTTGAAGAGATACCCCATGTCCAAAGGAAGAGAAACCCTAGTAAGACGGTAGGTGCTGAGAGAGGGCATCAGAGGGCAGACAGACTGAAACCAAATCACAGAAAACTAGCTAATCGGATCACATGAACCACAGCTTTGTCTAACTCAATGAAACAGCCATGCCATGTGGGGCCACCCAAGACGGATGGGTCATGGTGGAGAGTTCTGACAAAATGTGGCTCACTGGAGAAGGGAATGGCAAACCACTTCAGTATTCCTGCCTTGAGAACCCCATGAACAGTATGAAAAGGCAAAAAGATAGGACACTGAAAACAACCTCCCCAGGTCGGTAGATGCCCATATGCTACTGGAGACCAGTGAAGAAATAACTCCAGAAAGAATGAAGGGATGGAGCCAAAGCAAAAAAAAACACCCAGTTGTGGATGTGACTGGTGATAGAAGAAAGGTCCAATGCTGTAAAGAGCAATATTGCATAGGAACCTGGAATGTTAGGTCCATGAATCAAGGCAAATTGGAAGTGGTCAAACAGGAGATGTCAAGAGTGAACGTTGACATTTTCGGAATCAGCTAATTAAAAAGGACTGGAATGTGTGACTTTAACTCAAATGGGCAGGAATTACTACTATGGGCAGGAATCCCTTAGAAGAAATGGAGTATCCATTATAGTCAACAAAAGAGTCTGAAATGCAGTACTTGGATGGAATCTCAAAAACGACAGAATGATCTCTGGTTGTTTCCAAGGCAAACCATTCAATATCATGGTAATGCAAGTCTATGCCCTGACCAGTAATGATGAAGAAGCTGAAGTTGAACAGTTCTATGAAGACCTACAAGACCTTTTAGAACTAACACCCAAAAAAGATGTCCTTTTCATTACAGGGGACTGGAATGCAAAAGTAGGAAGTCAAGAAACACCTGGAATAACAGGCAAATTTGGCCTTGGAGTACAGAATGAAGCAGGGCAAAGGCAAATGGAGTTTTGCCAGGAGAACGAATTGGTCATAGCAAACACCCTCTTCCAATAACACAAGAGAAGACTCTACACATGGACATCACCAGATAGTCAACACCAAAATCAGATTGATTATATTCTTTGCAGCCAAAGATGGAGAAGGTCTAGACAGTTAGCAAAAACAAGACCAGGAGCTGACTGTGGCTCAGATCATGAACTCCTTATTGCCAAATTCAGACTTAAATTGAAGAAAGTAGGGAAAACCACTAGACCATTCAGCTATGACCTAAATCAAATCCCCTATGATTATACAGTGGAAGTGAGAAATAGATTCAAGGGACTAGATCTGATAGACTGAGTGCCTGATGAACTATGGATGGAGGTTTGTGACATTGTACAGGAGATAGGGATCAAGACAATACCCAAGAAAAAGAAATGAAAAAAAGCAAAATGGCTGTCTGAGGAGGCCTTACAAATAGCAGAGAAAAGAAGAGAAGTCAAAAGCAAAGGAGAAAAGGAAAGATATACCCATTGGAATGCAGAGTTCCAAACAATAGCAAAAAGAGATAAGAAAGCCTTCCTCTGTGATCAGTGCAAAAAAATAGAGGAAAACAATAGAATGGCAAAGACTAGAGATCTTCAAGAAAATCAGAGATACCAAGGGAACATTTCATGCAAAAATGGACTCAATAAAGGACAGAAATGGTATGGATCTAACAGAAGAAGAAGATATTAAGAAGAAGTAGCAAGAATACACAGAAGAACTGTACAAAAAAAATTTTCAAGACCCAGATAATCACGATGGTGTGATCACTCACCTAGAGCCAGACATCCTGGAATATGAAGTCAAGTGGGCCTTAGGAAACATCACTACGAACAAAGCTAGTGGAGATGACAGAATTCCAGTTGAGCTATTTAAAATCCCAAAATATGATGCTGTGAAAGTGCTGAATTTGCTCAATATACCAGCAAATTTGGAAAACTGACCAGTGGCCACAGGACTGGAAAAGGCCAGTTTTCATTCCAATTTCAAAGAAAGGCAATGCCAAAGAATGCACAATTGCACTCATCTCACATGCTAGTAAAGTAATGCTCAAAATTCTTCAAGGCAGGCTTTAGCAATACATGAACTGTGAACTTCCAGATGTTCAAGCTGGTTTTAGAAAAGCAGAGGAAGCAGAGATCAAATTGCCAACATCTGCCGAATCATCAAAAAACCAAGAGAGTTCCAGAAAAACATCTATTTCTGCTTTATTGACTATGCCAAAGCCTTTGACTGTGTGGTTCACAATAAACTGTGGAAAATTCTGAAAGAGATAGGAATACCAGACCACCTGACCTGCCTCTTGAGAAATCTGTACACAGGTCAGGAAGCAACAGTTAGAACTGGACATGGAACAACAGACTGGTTCCAACTAGGAATAGGAATATGTCAAGGCTGTACATTGTCAACATCTTTATGTAACTTATATGCAGAGTACATCATGAGAAATGGTGGGCTGGATGAAGCACAAGCTGGAATCAAGATTGCCGGAAGAAATATCAATAACCTCAGATATGCAGATGACACCACCCTTACAGCAAAAAGTGAAGAAGAACTAAAGAGTCTCTTGATGAAAGTGAAAGAGGAGAGTAAGAAAGTTGGCTTAAAGTTCAACATTCAGAAAACTAAGATCATGGCATCTGGTCCCATCACTTCATGGCAAATAGATGGAGAAACAGTGGAAACATTGACCGACTATATTTTTGGGGGCTCCAAATTCACTGCAGATGGTGACTGTAGCCATGAAATTAAAATATACTTACTCCTTGGAAGGAATGTTATGATCAACCTAGACAGCATATTAAAAAGTAGAGACATTACTTTGTCAACAAAGGTCCATCTAGTCAAGGCTATTGTTTTTCCAGTAGTCATGTGTGGATGTGAGAGTTGGACTATAGAGAAAGCTGAGTGCCAAAGAATTGCTGCTTTTGAACTATGGTGTTGGAGAAGACTCTTGAGAGTCCCTTGGACTGCAAGGAGAACCAGCCAGACCATCCTAAAGAAAATCAGTCCTGAATATTCATTGGAAGGACTGATGTTGAAGCTGAAACTCCAATACTTTGGCCATGTGATGCGAAGAGCCATCTCATCTGAAAAGACCCTGATGCTGGGAAAGACTGAGGGCAGGAGGAGAAGGGGACGACAGAGGATGTGATGAATGGACGGCATCACCGACTCAACGGACATGAATTTGTGTAGATTCTAGGAATTGGTGATGGTTAGGAAGTCCTGGTGTGCTGCAGTTCATTGGGTAGCAAAGAGTTGGACACAACTGAATGGCTGAACTGATCGGAACTGATTAAAAGGGAAGTTGACAGCAACAGTCATAGTGGGGGACTTTAATACACCACTCACACTAATGGACAGATCATTCAGACAGAAAATTAATAAGGAGACACAAGCTTTATGATACATTGGACCAGTTGGACCTAATTGATACCTATAGGGAATTTCATCCAAACACAATAGATTTCACTTTTTTTCTCAAGTGCACATGAAATAGATGGATAGATATCATTTGGGGCCATAAATCAAGCCTTGGTATATTTTTTAAAGATTGAAATCATTTAAAGTATCTTTTCTGACCACAATACTATAAAATTTGATATAGAGACGCGAGAGACGCCCGGCTCCCGGCGGCGCAGACGCGAGAGACGCCCGGCTCCCGGCGCAACCGACCACGTGCAGAATCGTGGCTGAAAGGAGCTGCTCCGCGCCCAGGGTTGGGGCGGTGGCCGAGAGGAGCTGTACCACGTCCAGGAGGCGGTGGCTGCTTGGGCACTGGAGGGCCGAGAGGAGCTGATCCACATTCAAAGCAGGAGGGGCGGCCTTGAGGAGATACCCCTCGTCCGAGGTAAGGTACAGCGGCTGCGCCTTGCTGGAGCAGCTGGGAAGAGGTACTCCACGATCAAGTGGAATATAAGAATCCAGTGTTCTGGGGAGGAAGGAACAAGATGGCGGAGGGATAAGACGGCGAGACCACTTTCTTCCCCACAAATTCATCAAAATAACATTTGAATGCGGAGTAAAGTCCACAAAACAACTTCTGAATACTGGCAGAGGACATCAGGCTCCCAGAAAAGCAGCCATTGTCTTCTAAAGGAAAGAGAAGAAATCAAGCTCCACCCACCAGAACACTGACACATGCCTCCCTAACCAGGGAACCAGGACAAGTCACCCGTCCAACCCCACACACAGCGAAGAAACTACATAATAAAGAGAACTCCACAAACTGCAAGAAGAGGGAAAGGCCACCCCAAGCAAAGCAATATAAGCAAGATGAAGAGGCAGAGAAATACCCAGCAAGTAAAGGAACAAGATAATTGCCCACCAACACAAAAGAAGAAGATATAGGGAATCTACCTGATAAAGAATTTCAAATTTTGATGGTGAAAATGATTCAAAATCTTGAAAGCAAAATGGAGTTACAGATAAATAACCTGGAGAAAAGGATTGAGAAGATGGAAGAAAGATTTAATAAGGACTTAGAAGAAATAAAAAAGAGTCAATATACAATGAATAATGCAATAGATGAGATCAGAAACACTCTGGAGGGAACAAACAATATAATAACAGAGGCAGAAGACAGGATTAGCGAACTAGAAGATAAAATTGTAGAAATAAATGAAACAGAGAGGAAAAAAGAAAAACGAATTAAAAGAAATGAGGACAATATTAGAGACCTCTGGGACAATGTTAAACGCTCCAACATTCGAATCATAGGAGTCCCAGAAGAAGAAGACAAAAAGAAAGACCATGAGAGAATACTTGAGGAGATAATAGTTGAAAACTTCCCTAAAATAGGGAAAGAAATAATCACCCAAGTCCAAGAAACCCAGAGAGTCCCCAACAGGATAAACCCAAGGCGAAATACTCCAAGACACATATTAATCAAATTAACAAAGATCAAACACAAAGAACAAATATTAAAAGCAGCAAGGGAAAAGCAGCAAATAACACATAAGGGGATTCCCATAAGGATAACAGCTGATCTTTCAACAGAAACTCTTCAGGCCAGAAGGGAGTGGCAAGACATACTTAAAGTGTTGAAAGAAAATACCCTACAGCCCAGATTACTATACCCAGCAAGGATCTCATTCAAATATGAAGGAGAAATCAAAAGCTTTACAGACAAGCAAAAGCTGAGGGAATTCAGCATCACCAAACCAGCTCTCCAACAAATGCTAAAGGATCTTCTCTAGACAGGATACACAGAAAGAGTGTATAAACTTGAACCCAAAGTAATAAAATGGCTACGGGATCATACTTATCAATAATTACCTTAAACGTAAATGGGTTGAAATTTTCAAAAAGGCTAGGAAACAATTTTCATAGCCATCAATAGTTCAGTGTTGAGTTCACGAATAGTTTTTAAAGTTTGGGACAAACTGTAGTATTTGCTATTTGAAGTACTATTTGTAATTGGCATATTACGATGTAACATTGGTCTTCATTTCCAACTTAAAACGCCTAAAAATGCCTAACAGACTTTTAGATTTGTGAATTTTAGTTGAAATGTATTTTACGATGTTACTAAACCTGCAGAAATATTGAAATATTTCAGAGAACTTATTCACTGTACATTTAATTTATTTTATTTATAAAAGTTATGAACTGTAGAAAGTTTTACTTGTTGGGTCAAATGCTTGTTGCTTCAAATGCTTGTTGCATTTGAAGTGCTAGTTACAAGAAAATCAAATACCTTCAATGTATAAATGCTATTAAGTTTTTAAAGGACTCTGGAGTATAAGTAAGTTTGTTTAAAGAAATTTAGTCTATTCAACCTGAATCAGCTATGTCAAACATTAATTAAAAGCCTCATTTTAAATAAATAAATAAATAATGGTGGTGGGAGGGAGGGTTGGGAAGCTGGCTGGAGGTGGAGGTGGTGAAGTTTATAAATCTAATTAAAAATGAAGTTGCATTTCCATTTTCCAAATCCACCCATCCACCAGCGTACTGTGTCACTAGACATTATGTACGATTTTACTTTGCGACAGAAACCATTACATTTAAAAATTCATTACAGCAAGGTGAGTTAGACACATGATGGATGCAGCTTTAATTCTGCCATATATTATTACAGTTAAAATGTAAATAATGAAAAATATTTTGTGCTTATCAGCATTTATGTGGAAATGTGTTTTACAGTGATATATGATGTTATATTTCTATTATTGTGATGAAAAAAAAAAGCAATACAAAAAGACGAAGTGTTTATTAAAACATGAAAAAAAAAAAGAAATAAATGGTTTTGCAGCACTGAAGAGATTATAGAAAGTAAATAAGCTAGATCAGACCTGTTTTATGTAGTAATTTTATAGTTTATTTTAATTATTTCAGTTGTAAAATATTGTTATACTGTTAATTAGTTCTGATTGTTCATATTAAACTATTGTAATGCAAATAAATAAATAAATAAATAAAATTAAAACAAAAAAAATAAAAAAAAATAAAATTTGATATATACTCTAGGGAAAAAAAAACTATGAATAACACAAATACATGGAGGCTAAACAATACACTTCTGAATAACCAAAAGATTACTGAAGAAATAAAAAAATGCCTAGAAATAAATTACAATGGAAACACAACAACTCAAAACCTAGGATGCAGTAAAAGTGGTGCTAAGAGGGAAGTTTATAGCTATTCAAGCCTACCTCAAAAAACAAGAGAGACATAATCCACCTAACCTTATACCTAAAGCAACTAAATGAAGAATAAAAACATCCCAGAGTTATAGAAGGAAAGAAATCATTAAAATCATAGCATAAATAAATGAAAAAGAAATGACAGAAACTATAGGAAAGATAAAACTAAAAGTTGGTTTGTTGATAAGATAAACAATGTTCTAAACTATTAGCCAGAATCATCAAGGAAAAAGGGAGAAGACTCAAATCAATAAAATTAGAAATGAATAGGGAGACGTTACAATGGAGAACACAGAAATACAAAGGATCATAAGAGGCTACTAGGAGCAACTATATACCAATAAAATGAACAACTTGGAAGAAAAGGACAAACTCTTAGAAAAGTACAGCCTTCCCAAACTGAACCAGGAAGAAATAGAAAATATGAACAGATCAATAACAAGCACAGAAATTGAAAATTTTAATCAAAAATTCTTCTCACAAACAAAAGCCAGGGCCAGAAGGCTTCACAGGTGAATTCTACCAAAATTTCAGAGAGCTTACACCTATCCTAATCAAGCTTTTCCAGAAAACTGCAGCAGAAGGAAAACTCCCAAACTCATTCTATGAAACCACCAATCACTCTAATACCAAAACCAGACAAAGATGCCACACACACAAAAAGAAATTATAAGCCAGTTTCACTGATGAATATAGATACAAGAATCCTCAACAAAATTCTAGCAAACAGAATCCAACAACACATTAAAAAGACCATCCATGCCTCAACATAATAGAGGCCATATATGACAAAGCCACAGAAAATATTATTCTCAATGGTGAAAAACTGAAAGCATTTCTTCTAAAATCAGGAACAAGACAAGGGTGCCCAGTCTTACTACTATTATTCAACAGTTTTGGAAGTCTTAGTCACAGCAATCAGAGAAGAAAGAGAAATAAAAGAAATCAAGATTGGAAAAGAAAAAGTGAAACTCTCAGTGTTTGTAGATGACTCGATTCTTTACATAGAAAACTCAAAAGATGACACCAGAAAATCACTAGTACTAATCAATGAATACAGTAAAGTTGCATTATACAAAATTAATACACAGAAATCCCTTGCATTCCTATACCATAACAATGAAAAATCAGAAAGAGAAACTAAGGAAACAATCCCATTCACCATTGCAACAAAAAGAATAAAATACTTAGGAATAAATTTACCTAAAGAGACAAAAGACCTGTATGCAGAAAACTATAAGATATTGATGAAAAACATTAAACACAACACAAACAGCTGGAGAGCTATACTATGATCTTGGATTCGAAAAATCAATATTATGAAAATGAATATATTACCCAAAGCAATCTATAGCTTTAATGAAATCCCTATCAAACTACCAATGGTATTTTTCACAGAACTAGAATAATTTCACTATTTGTATGGAAATACAAAAGACCTTGGATAGCCAAAGCCATCTTGAGAAAAAAGAATGGAGCGGGAGGAATTAACCCTCTTGACTTTAGACTATAGTACAAAGCTATAGTCATGAAGATAGTATAGACTGGCACAAAAACAGAAATATAGACTAATGGAACAAAATAGAAAGCCTGGAGATAAATCCATGCACCTATAGGCACCTTATCTTTGACAAACGGGATAAAAATACACAGTGGAGAAAAGACAGCCTCTTCAACAGGTGGTGCTGGTAAAATTGGGCAGCTACGTGTAAAACAATGAAATTAAAACACTTCCTAACTCTGTACACAAAAATAAACTCAAAATGGATTAAAGACGTACGTGTAAGACCAGAAACTATAAAAATTTTAGAGGAAAAAACAGGTAGAACACTCTTTGACACAAATCACAGCAAGATCCTCTATGATCCACCTCTTAGTTTAATGGAAATAAACCTAATGGGACCTAATTAAGCATAAAAACTTTTGCACAACAAAGGAAACTAAGCAAAGTAAAAAGATAGCCCTCAGACTGGGAGAAAATAATAGCAAATGAAACAACTGACAAAGGATTAATCTCCAAAATATACAAGCAGCTCGTGCAGCTCAATATCTGAAAAACAAATAACCCAATCAAAAAGTGGACAGAACTAAACAGACATTTCTCCAAAGATGACATAAAGATGGGTAATAAATACATGGAAAGATGTTTAACATCACTCATTATTAGAGAAATGCAAATCAAAACAACAGTGAGGTAGCATTTCACACTGGTCAGAATGCCACTGTCAAAAAGTCTACCAGCGATAAATGCTGGAGAGGGTGTAGAGAAAAGGGAACCATCTTGCACTATTGGTGGGAAAGGAAACTGACACAGCCACTATGGATAACAGTATGGAGATTCTTTAAAAAACTTAAGGATAAAGTTATCATATTACCCAGCAATCCTACTACTGGGCATATACCCCCAGGAATCCATAATGAAAAAATACATACATGTACCCCAATGTTCATAGCAGCACTATTTACAATTGCTAGGACATGGAAGCAACCTAGATGCCCACTGACAGATGAATGGATAAAGAAGCTGTGGTACATATACACAATGGAACATCATTCAGCTATAAAATGGAATGCATTTGAATCAGTTCTAATGAGGTAGATGAACCTAGAGACTATTGTACAGAGTAAAGTAAGTCAGAAACAGAAAGACAAATATTGTACATTAACCCATATATATGGAATCTAGAAAGATAGTACTGATGATCCTATCTGCAGGGCAGCAAAGGAGACCCAAAATAAAGAACAGACTTATGGGCACAGTGGGGGAGGAAGAGAGTGGGATGACTTGAGAGAGTAGTATTAAGACATACATTACCATACATAAAATAGATAGCTGATGGGAATTTGCTGGATGATGCAGGGAACACAAACTTGGTGCTCTTTGAAAACTAGAAGGTTGGGATGGGTAGAGAGGTGGCAGGGCAGTTTAGGTGGAGTGGGGTGTATGTATACCTTTGGCTGATTCACAGTGATGTATGGCAGAAACCATCACAATATTGTAATATTCTCCAATTAAAAATAAAATTAAATTTTTAAAAAATGCCAAAAGTCAGCTCAATTTGCTGAAGCCATTAAAAAGGAAAATTAAATATTAAGGAAAAGGCATCTATTATAAAATATCTTAAATATTGTAAAATATTAATACATATTTAAATTACAATTTTAGGACAGTAGTGAGAGTGGATAAGCAACAATTAGGTTATAAAGATGAGTTTACAAGGTGGCTCAGTGGTAAAGAATCTGCATGCCAGTGCAGGAGATGTAAGTTTGATAACTGCCTCGAGAAGATCCCCTGGAGGAGAAAAGGCTTCCCACTCCAGCATTCTTGCTTTGAAAATCCCAGACAAAAGAGCCTGGTGAGCTACAACCCATGGTGTTGCAAAGAGTTGGACACAACTGAGATACTGAGCATGCATGCACAGGTTATAAAGAAACAAAGAAATTTGGTACACAAAACTTGTTCAAGAAATTCACTTTCAAGAGAAGAAAAACTGAATCAAAAAGCCCATTTTTCAGTGTAAGAAAGAGCTATACTTGCTCAAAGGCAGAACAAAAGGAGTTAATGAAGAATAGGAAATTAAAGCTATCGACAGAGCACTTGCTTACGGGGAATTTCTCTTAAAATATGAGGTAGAACAGGGTCAAGAACAAAGAAGAAGTCATTAAGCTTTGAAATCAAGAAAAATAATATTAACTATGGGACAAAATCAGAGTAAATGGATAGAAATATGATTAAATTAAGGTTAACAATGGAGAAGATCAAATTCATCTGATCACCTTAATCTTTTGAGTTAAGTCCTATGCAGATACTGATCTTAAAAAAAAGAAGAAAAGATTTGGATAGAAAAATTCAGGAAAGAATAATTTTTTTGTTCAGTTGCTTAGTGTGTCCTATTCTTTGTGACCCCATGGACTGCAGCACATCAGGCTTCCCTGTCTTCACCATCTCCTGGAGCTTGCTCAAATCCATTTCCATTGAGTTGGTGATGCCATCCAACCATCTCTTTCTTCTCCTGCCTTCAATCTTTCCCAGCATCAGGGTCTTTTCTGATGAGATGGCTCTTCACATCACATGGCCAAAGTACTGGAGTTTCAGTTTCAACATCAGTCCTTCCAATGAATATTCAGGACTGACTTCCCTTAGGATGGACTGGTTGGACCTCCTTGCAGTCCAAGGGACTCTCAAGAGTCTTCTCCAACACCATAGTTCAAAAGCATCAATTCTTCGGCAATCAGCTTTCTTCACAGTCCAACTCTCACATCCATACATGACCACTGGAAAAACCATAGCTTTGACTAGATGGACTTTGACTTTGTTGGCAAAGTAATGTCTCTGCTTTTTAATATGGTGTCTAGGTTCTTCATGAACTCCTTATTGCAAAATTCAGACTTAAATCGAAGAAAGTAGGGAAAACCACTAGGCCATTCAGGTATGATCCTAATCAAATCCCTGATGATTACACAGGGGAAGTGACAACTAGATTCAAAGGGTTAGATGTGATAGACAGAGTGCCTGAATGACTATGGACATAGGAAAGAATAATAGGTCATATAATTAATTAATAAAATTATCACTGATAAGAAGCAGATTTTTGGTTGTTTGCAAAAGAAATAAGATATTAGATTTTTTTTCACCTGCAATATTTTTCATTAATTATCAGCTAAAAAATACAGGTCATTCCTTTTGAGAGATAACTATAGTACTTTGTACAGATTAATCTGTACATTGTACAGATTAAACAATACTCAAAGAAATAGTAATAGGAAATTACTATTTATTACAAATCAACACTTGAGTGAGACAGAAAGATCATCCCCTTTGTCTTCTTCAAACAATTAAAACATTCAACATCATATGTAGTGATGTAGAATGATAAAGTGATAAATGATCAAGCATGCGAGGAAGGTATGCACGGAGTTACTGGAACACAGCAATAGTCTCTATTGAGGATAATTTGCACCAAAAAAAAGAAGGTCCGTATGAGCATGCTCCAAATCACTCTCACCTCATAAATGTACCCCTACTTGAGGTAATTCAGCATATTTTATCTTTGGAAATGATACAAAATCCATAGGACAGAAAAAGTTAGTAGGACAAAGTCAAGGATAAGTCATTTACAGTCTACCTACTGCATAAATTATGTCTTCCTACTACTTCAGACCTGGAGTGAGAGGAACTTCTTGTTTTCTAAAGAAGGAAATAGTCTTGTCAACCTCTAGCTCTAATTTTTTAAATATATCATCATTAATGATTCTAATAATGTGAACCTGAAAAATTATGCAGCTTTGCAGAGATTAGTCCATTTTTTTATTTTAATGGTAATAAAATTGAAGCTTAATCGAGTTTAAGAGTATAGATAGTATCAGATCTGTGATCAGATTTCTGTTTTTCTAACTCCCAGTCCAATCCTCTTTTCACTAGTAATGATTTGTTATCTCTAAAGAAACTGTGAGATTTAAAAAAAAAGAAAAGAAAAGTTATTTGAGCTGAAAATAAAAATGGGACTTTATTATCTATTAAGTAAACAAAACTACCTATTTATTCAAGTCAGTCAATGCTTCCGTTAAATCTCTTTCCCTTATTCATGGATAATCTTAGGATTTGAAGGTATTTACTTTTGGGTGAAACAGTCTCTCAGTCACAGATATCTAATTCCTCCCCTTTCAATGCACCACCCTCTCAACTGCTAGATGCAAGTGAAAAGAGCACTGCACATTCTGAAATGAGTTGGGGAGAGAGAATGTGTATCACTGCTGGAAACTAGGAAGACAGATCTGCACATGCTGTAAGTGTCTTTCTAGATATAGATCAGCAGCAGCAGACTGAAAGAAAACCAAACATATGCAGAACTGCAGGCATAAGGAAGATCAGTTTTTACTCAGAAATAAATGAAAGATGTGCCCATAGAATAGCATAATCACTGCTGGAGCCTGTGACAAATGTTGGAACAAGAGTATGTTTTGCAGCGATCATAGAACACTACAGATTTCACCAATATTTCTAGGATGTTCACTAAATGGCAAAGTCCATGTGCAGCTTACAATATATGCAGACAGCCATGTCAAGTAAAGAACAGGAATACTGCTCTCCATGAAGACAGCTGAATTCAGGAAATGCCTTACTTCCCAAGATTTGATCCTGGCTGCCAAACCTACCAGTCCCTGCTGTGATTAGCTCTTATTTTCCTTGGGCACTGGACCTTTCAAATGGCAAAGTTATAACAACTGGGAATTTAAAGCTTTCTCTTCTGCCTTAAAGATCTCTAGACAATTACAGGAAATCAACAATGCTTGACAGAATCATCACAAATCCATTATTTACAGCATAGAATTTTTTCTGGAAGGATGAATGAACAGAGAAAAATGACCAGACATATGATTGTTCAAAATAAGGTGTATGTTTGTAATAATCGACTCAGATGCCTCCTTATGAAACAAAATGACTACAAAACAAGACATGCTAATGTTGAAATATACTCTAATTAAAATGACAGCTTAAATATGAAAGAAAAGCTCACACAAAAGAGTCCAACTGGAGACTGCAAGGATACTTCTGTGCAAGTGTGCTCAGTCACTTCAGTCATGTCCAACTCTTTGAGACCCTATATACTGTAGCCCGCCAAGCTCCTCTGTCCATAGGATTCTCCAGGCATGAATACTAGAGTGGGTTGCCTGCCCTCCTTTGGAGGATCTTCCCAGCCCAGGGATCAAACCCATGTCTCCTGCGCCTCCTGCAGTGTAGGTGGATTCTTTACCCCCTAGCCACCTGGGAAGCCCAAACCATAGTTACAAAAATAGCTAAATTCATAAGTACAATACAAACAATAAACAGTAGATGTGAAAATGCTGGAAGTTAACTATACTAAATAATATAGAAGACAAACTCAAGACAATCTGGAAAAGACAATCTCCTTCCAGAGATTAAAGAGGGAAGAGAAATGAGATAGAAATGATTATTAAAGATATAAAAAATGTATGGGGCAAGAGCCAAGAAGATACTATAATTAAAACTAGCAATTCACAAGGAAAACTGAAGCAAACATGGTAGTTTCAACAATTTCTGATCTCCAGAAAGAATGAAATCTTTGTATCAAAAAGACTCTGTACTTCAAAAGGAACCAGCAAAATGAAATGAAAGTTGCTCACTTGTGTCTGACTCTTTGCACAGTCCATGGAATTCTCCAGGCCAGAATACTGGACTGGGTATCCTTTCCCTTCTCCAGGGGATCTTCCCAACCTAGGGATCAAACCCAGGTCTCTCACATTGCAGACAGATTCTTTACCAGCTGGGCCACAGGGGAAGCCACAGAATACTGGTGTGAGTAGCCAATCCCTCCTCCAGCGGATCTTCCTGACCCAGGAATCGAACGGGAGTCTCCTGCATTGCAGGAGGATTCTTTACAAACTGAGCTATCAGGGAAGCACACATCAATGAAAACAAACAGACTCAGACATATTCTGTTAGGCTAGAGAGGGGAAAAGATGAAGATATAACTCTTTTAAGTATGTGGTATGAAAAAATGATTCGTTTCCAAGAAAAATTGTTGTATACCAAATGAAAGTATTATTCCCCTATGAAGGCATTGGAGAAACAGTCTCACACAACAAGAGGTAAGAAAATGTATCAGCAATGTATCCTTCATAAAAAGATAATTTTAAGATATACTTTGGCTCTACAGAAGATGATGAGGATAAACTAGTGAAATTATATAAAAGAACTCTCAGGACATAGAGGTAAACCACAGTGCAATATATAAATCACTGTTGTCAAGATAGTTATAAAACAATAGACTTATTAAGAACATTTATATAAATTTGTATAAAATACCAGATTACCTTTCAAAACACTAGGGAATAGTTGGAAAACAAAGGAAAAATTAATATTTTTATCTTATAAGGGAACAGCTAATAGATACTGTTTCATTTATGATGGTGACAATTTCTTCTAAAATTATGGGATAAAAATGAGGCTATAAATGTATTCCAAAAACTAGAAAAAATAGTGTGAGAAAAAAAGAAAGTAAAAAATGATAGTGGATACAGTCCAGGAAAAATCAGGAAAAGCACTAAGAATAAAAGTAGAAACGATAAGACAAGTTATCAGAAAAAAAAGAAAGTCCAGATGTACCTAAAATTTACGATAATAAATTGTGATTTAGTTTATTCACATTAAATAACAAAAAATACCAAATTAGATCAGAAAGTAAAAGCTGAACAGATGCTGTTTATTTAAAAGAAACACAGAAAAAACTGCCAAAATTAAAAATAAAAAATGGGCAAAAATATATCAGACAATTACAAACAAAAATGTAGGTTTTTACAATGTTATTTGAGACAAAATATATTTCAAGGCAAAAATAATAAATAGATAAATAAGGTAATTTTATATTTATAAAGCTAAATCTTCCAATAAAGTTATACTAGTCATCAATTTGTAAAGTGAATAGCAGTACATTGTTATGAAAAACTTAGAAACTCAACATAAATCAACACAATTGTTGTAGACATCAATTCATTTCTCTCAGTTTTTGAGAGATCAAGTATAAGAGTAAGATAGAAGCATTTAAGATTTGAATAAAATAATTGTTACTGTTGTTTTAATAACTAGGTACCAAACCTTCTACTCTACAGAGAAAATTTCTTTTATAATTTCTAAAACTGATCAAATGCATAGCAATAAAGCAACAAGTAACAAACAAGCAACTAAACAAATAAAATGCCCTAATAAACTAGAAGGTAGAATTTTCAGACCTAGCCCACATTCCTTGACTGCAACACATTATAAAACTTATTTTGAAATTTATAAATCTTTAACATTCTCTATGAAATATATAACATGCATGCATGAAAATGAAATTGTCAAAATCGTATAAGAAGTAGAAAACTTGACCAGACAAATTATAAGGCAACTAATTGAAAAAATATGTAAAACTAAGTTATAATAACAACAAAGGTGTTGCTTTACAGAAGTTATTGATATCTTCTAGAAAATAAATATTGACATTATACTGAGGCACTTTATTTCCACATTTTAAAACTGACTCAAAGTAGAGGTAAACAGTAAATTATCCAAAAGAGTTAAGAAACAAATATAAACTTCAAAGTAAAACCTTACCAGAAATGGAATCTACAACCACCACCACTAGTGAAAACAGATACAAAAATCTTAAATAAAATCTGTTAGTTACTTAATAGCACACCAAAAAGCAACATCCAAAATAGCCATGAAAAAATAATACAGTATTAGAAAATATATTCATGAAATATATTATGTCAATGAATCAATAAAGAATATGAACTATATCCAGATGCTAAAATGGCATTTAATGTCTCATATTTACTCATAAATTATCATACATTCTTTTTGTCAGAGAAATAAAAGAAACCTTCTTACTTGTTAATGTCTGTTTCAAATAAAAATTACATCAATACAGTTATATCACTATTTTTTTAAGACTTAACCAAGTTCAGGAATTTGAGAAACCATAAGCTCATGGAAAAATGATGAATGACATGGAACCAGAGATTAAATTTATTGGCTGAACCTTATCCAAGTGATCAAGGTTTCCATCATCAATGACAAATCATGCTGATAGCAGACACCCCTCAAGGTGTGAGGCAAAAACACCCAGCTCTGGGGTACTCTTCCCCTACATCCATAATCTGAGTGTGATCATGAGAAAACATCAGACAAAACCCAAATTGAGGAATATTCTAGGAAATATCTGACCACTACTCAGCAGTTTTGAGGTCAAGAGAGACAAAGAAAGATTGAAAGGCTACCACAGATTAGAGGGGACAAAGGGGCAGGGAGACTGAATGCTATGCTTTGTTCTGTTCTCATCCAGAACAGAGCAGTTTAACACCTATAGTCAGTTAACAGTATAGTGCAGTGCTCATTTCTTTGTTTTAATAAATGTCCCATGATTTTATAAGCGGTCTCCATTAGGGGAAGCTGGGTGACAGATATGTGGGGTAACTCTCTGTACTATCTTTGCAACTCTTTTTCAAACCAAAAATTATTCTAAAATAAGACCTTCAAAAACATTCAAAAACTGTTTTGGTTGAGTAAAGTGTTGTCTTAAACAGTTCTGCAATTAAGGAATTGATGCATTCTACAAGATACACATCCCTCACTGTTGTGATACCAGAAGAATATTGCAATCTACACTTTATTATTTCCTCCAGAAGTTTGGTCACTTTGCTTTTTAGGTTGCATTTTTCAAGTTTGATAATAATGATTATAATATTTTAATAATAATAGAGGGAAATACCGTAGATATTTGTGTGTATATGCATATGTGTTTGTGTGACTATCACTGATTAATTCTGTTGTTGTTATAAACCTTATTCTGTCATGGAGTAAGAGAATTCCTTATGAATGATATCTTGAAATAGAGTCTGTGTGTGAGAGAGAGAGAGAGAGAAAGACAGAGATCCCTACAATTATATTTATTACTTTTCTCTGAAATTTTAAAATACATTCTGCATCCATATTCTTTTACACATCACCAGGTAGTCTATTAAAATACAAAATTTAAACGCCATTTAAGCCAATTACATTAAAGCAAATGATTAAAAACCGTTTTAATGATTCACCTAAAGTAGAACATAGTTGTGCTGTGAAAGTAAGACATTTCAAATAGTACCTTCATCACCGTTTTAAATGACCACAGCTCAGCAAATGTACTGATCACCGTCTACGGAAGACAGTATACGTAGGTACTGGATAGATTGGTAGGCTAAGACACATGACCGTTCTTATGCAGTGAACAATTTTACATGATAGATGACTCAGGTACACATAAATCTGGCTAGTCCACATTATGACAAATGTAGAGAGAGCAATGGCACCCCACTCCAGTACTCTTGCCTAGAAAATCCCATGGGTGGAGGAGCCTGGTAGGCTGCAGTCCGTGGGGTCGCTAAGGGTCGGACATGACTGAGCGACTTCACTTTCACTTTTCACTTTCACGCATTGGAGAAGGAAATGGCAACCCACTCCAGTGTTCTTGCCTGGAGAATCCCAGGGACGGGGAGCCTGGTGGGCTGCCGTCTGTGGGGTCGCACAGAGTCGGACATGACTGAAGTGACTTAGCAGCAGCAGCAGAGAGAGCTGCAAGATGCAATGGAAGTATAGAGGAAAATGTGACATTGCATGTGAAAACATCAGAGACAGCATTATAAAGGAAGTGACATTTGAGTTAGATCTAATTAGGACAAAAGTTTACATATGTATTCTGAAGCATGGAATATTATGAAAAAATTTTTTTCATTGGAACCCTGGAATCTGTTGAGGACAGAAATATATTCAGTGAAATATCTTTCAGTATGATTAAGTAGAAAGTCATATATTTTCCATATGATTATATATTTTATAGATATATTTTAGACATATATTTTATAGACAGAATTTTCTACAAATAAAGTAATAAAGACATATATAGGCCTTTAAAAAAGACAAATATCTAAGCTGAAATGTAGAAGACATCCATGAAGACTCTGGGACAGCTAACCTGGGTAATTTCAATTAAACTATAGTGGTTTAATGACATGTCATCATAAGATGTCCCTTGTATTTCTCTTCCCACACAACAACAAAAATTTGGCATCTATCCATAAGCAAAACTACTTCTGTGAGAGCACTATATGCCAAAGACCTGAAATAGCTAAAGCAACGCTGAGAAAGAATAAAGCTGGAAGAATTGCATCACCTGATTTCAAACTCTACTCCAAAGGTATAATGGTCAAGACAGAAAGACAATGGCATAAAAATATACACATAGACCACTGTAATAGAACTGAGAGCCCAGAAATAAACCCTCATATATAAGGCCAACTAATATTTGACAAAGAAGCCAAGAACACTCAATGGGGAAAGGACAGCCTCTTCAATCAATGGTGCTGGAAAATTGGAAAATCGCATGCAAAAGAATGATACTGAACCCCTATCTTACACCACATACACAAATTAACTGGAAATGAATTGAAGAGTTAAAACATAATATATGAAACTGTAATTTACTAGAAAAAAATAGGAAAATTTTTAACACTGGTCTGGCAACAACTTTTGTTGGGGGGAGGGATATGACACCGAAAGCACAAGCAACAAACGCAAAAATTAATGAGGACTACACCAAACTAAAAGGCTTCTGCAAAGCAAAAGAAACAATCAACAAAGTGAAACAGCAACCTTCAGAATGGGAGAAAGTATTTGCAAACCACATACTGGATAAGAGGTCAATATCCAAAGTAATATAAAGAACATATACAACTCAACAGGAAAAACTCAGCCTATTTTAAAATGTCAAAGGACACGAATAGGAATTTTTCCAAGGAAGATATTCAAATGGGCAACAGATACATGAAAAGGTGTTTGGCATCACTGATCATCACATTATGGAAAAGTAAGTGAAAAACACAATGGGGATATCACTGACATCTATTAGAATAGCTATCATCAAAAAGACAGATAACAAGTAGAGGTGAGGATGTTCACCATCCATGGGAATGTAAATTGGTACAACCACAGTAGAAAACAGTACAGCAGTTCCTCAAATAACTAAAGATAAAACTACCCTATAACCTAGCAATCCTGTTTTTGACATATATCCAAGGACATGAAACCAAATATTTTAGGGATATCTTCATTCCCTTGCTTATTGCAGTGTTGCTCACAATAGCCAGGGTACTAAAATAACCTAAGTGTCTATCAGTGAATGAATGGATATAGGAGATGTGGCATACATCATATTCTATATACAACTGAATATTATTCATCCATGAAAAAGAAAAATTCAGCCTTTTGTGACAATATGAATGGCTTGGGGAATTCTGTTAAGTGAAGTCGGTCAGAGAAAGACAAATACTGTATGATATCACTTATATGTGGAATCTAAAAAAGCCAAACTCTTAAAAAAGGAGAATGATTGTTATCAAGGCCTGGGGGTACACCGTGAAGAAAATAGAGAGCTACTGGTCATATAATATAAACTTCCACTTGGAAGATGAACAAGTTCTGGGGATCTAATGTACAGTGTTGTAATTATTGTTTAAATTATTATTAACAATAATGTATTACATAGTCAAAAATTTAAGAGAGTAGATCTTAAAAATTCTCACCAAAAAAAAAGGAACAATAATGATGTGATATTATGGAGGTGTTAGTAAACACTACATTAGTAATATTTTCCCAACATATGTGTATCAGATCAATATGTTGTATACCTTAAAGTTACACAATGTTATATATCAATTTTATAACAATAAAATAGGAAAAAATCCTGGTGGTTGATGTATATTAAATAGTAAATAATTTTATAACAGTTACAGAGTTAAAAGGACAAAATATAAAGTCAATTTTCCTAACTTATTAAGACAACAAAGAAAATTACTTATTATTCACAATGCTAAAGATTTGCTTCCAACTGAAAACAAAAACAGAACATTCCCAGTACACTTGACACTGCAACTATTACTTCTGCTGCTAAGTCACTTCAGTCGTGTCCGACTCTGTGTGACCCCATAGACAGAAGCCCACCAGGCTCCCCCGTCCCTGGGATTCTCCAGGCAAGAACACTGGAGTGGGTTGCCATTTCCTTCTCCAATGTGTGAAAGTGAAAAGTGAAAGTGAAGTCGCTCAGTCGTGTCCAACCCTTAGCGACCCCACGGACTGCAGCCTACCAGGCTCCTCCATCCATGGGATTTTCTAGGCAATAGTACTGGAGTGGCTTGCCATTGCCTTCTCCGAACTATTACTTCTAGTCATCTCTAAACAAAGGAATAGATTTAACTTTTTATGATACAGTCTCTGAAGATTACACAGTGAGGATACAGAAATAGTTGAGAAAGAATAGAGTCCTGGGCCAAACAGCTATAAAAATGAAAACTTTATCACATCTGTAAAAATGAAACTTACACTTTCCTCCTCACGGTTGTTGCAAGAATTAAAGGAATCTACATGGAGAAAGTTCAGGACACAGTATACACTAGATCAGTATTCAATTTTCATTATTTTCAGTCTATGATTAATCTAGCATGTTTTGAAAATTTTCTTATGTGCCAGGCAGTGGACTAGGTGCTTGAGAGTACCACTAAGCACGCTTAAAGGAATACAATTTAAGTTGGTTCATTCATTTACTCAACAAATATAATTCTAGTTACTTCTATATGTCAACACCCATTCTGAGCACTTGTGATAAATTAGTGCACCAAAAAGATAATAATCTTTGTCCATTTGGAGTTTACATTATTGACAGAGCAGATAGAAATTACACGGTGTGCTAGAAGTTGTAAGTTTTAAGAAGGGAACGGAATAAAAAAAAGGAAATGAAAAGAAAAAAGAGTAAAGCAAAAAGTAAAAAGAAAGTGCAGCAGAGTATGGGGGAATCAAAAGAATGGAGTAGGGGAAGGGAGCTGATATTTTTAATTGCACAGTCAGAATAGACATCATTTAGAAATGCCATTTGAACATAGACTTGAAGCAGGTGAAGGAATTAGTCATGCAAATATCTGAGGCAGAAGCCTTCCAGGAAGATGAACCTCCCTAAAAACGTGAGTGTTCCTGGAACATTCAAGAAATAATAAAAGTGAATAGGGGAAAGGTAAATTGGAAATGATGTCAGAGAAACAATGTGATAGAGACCAGATTCAACTGAATCTTATCAGAAACTGTAACACAATTTTTACTCTGAGAGCAGTGGCATTACTTAGAAGATTTTGAGCAGGGACGTGGCACAATCTTATCCCATCTGCTGAGAATAGAAGAAGTAGATGAATAAAGTCCAGTTTTAAGAAACTAAGGCATAAATCCAGGAGAGATATGGTAATGTCTTGGACCAGGAAAATAGCAGTCAAGATGCCAGGATGTAGCTAGCTTCTGGGTGTATTCTGAAAATGAAATCAACAGGAATTCCATCAGTTCAGTTCAGTTCAGTCGCTCAGTCATGTCCGGCTCTTTGTGACCCCATGAATCACAGCACGCCAGGCCTCCCTGTCTATCACCAACTCCCGGAGGTCACTCAAACTCATGTCCATCAAGTCGGTGATGCCATCCAGCCATCTCATTCTCTGTCGTCCCCTTCTCCTCCTACCCCCAATCCCTCCCAGCATCAGAGTCTTTTCCAATGAGTCAACTCTTCGCATGAGGTGGCCAAAGTATTGGAGCTTCAGCTTTAGCATCAGTCCTTCCAGTGAACACCCAGGACTGATCTCCTTTAGAATGGACTGGTTGGATCTCCTTGCAGTCCAAGGGACTCTCAAGAGTCTTCTCCAGCACCACAGTTCAAAAGCATCAATTCTTCGGCGATCAGCTTTCTTCACAGTCCAACTCTCACATCCATACATGACCACTGGAAAAACCATAGCCTTGACCTTGGTTGGTGAAGTAATGTTTCTGCTTTTTAATATGCTATCTAGGTTGGTCATAACTTTCCTTCCAAGGATAAGCGTTTTTAATTTCATGGCTGCAATCAGCATCCACAGTGATTTTGGAGCCCAAAATAATAAAGTCTGACACTGTTTCCACTGTTTCCCCATCTATTTCCCATGAAGTGATGGGACCAGATGCCATGATCTTCATTTTCTGAATGTTGAGCTTTAAGCCAACCTTTTCACTCTCCTCTTTCACTTTCATCAAGAGGCTTTTTAGTTCCTCTTCACTTTCTCACATAAGGGTGTTTCTCATGATGTACTCTGCATATAAGTTAAATAAGCAGGGTGACAATATACAACCTTGACGTACTCCTTTTCCTATTTGAAACCAGTCCGTTGTTCCATGTCCAGTTCTGACTGTTGCTTCCTGACCTGAGTACAGGTTTCTCAAGAGGCAGGTCAGGTGGTCTGGTATTCCCATCTCTTTCAGAATTTTCCACAGTTTGTTGTGATCCACACAGTCAAAGGCCTTGGCATAGTCAATGAAGCAGAAATGGATGATTTTCTGGAACTCTCTTGTTTTTTCCATGATCCAGTGGATGTTGGCAATTTAATCTCTGGTTCCTCTGCCTTTTCTTTTTTTTTTAATTTTTATTGGAGGCAAATTACTTTACATTAATATATTGGTTGGTTTTGTCATACATTGACACGAATCTGCCCCGGGTGTACATGTGTTTCCTCTCTTGAACCCCCCTCCCACCTCCCTCTTCCCCATATCCTCCCTCCAGGTCATCCCCGTGCACCAGCCCCAAGCATCCTGTATCATGCGTCGAACCTGGACTGGTGATTCATTTCACATATGATAATATACATGCTACAATGCCATTCTCTCAAATCATCCCACCTTCACCCTCTCCCACAGAGTCCCAAAGACTGTTCTATACACCTATGTCTCTTTTGCTGTCTTGTATACAGGGTTAAGGTTACCATCCTTCTAAATTCCATATATATGCGTTAGTATGCTCTATTGATGTTTTTCTTTCAGGCTGACTTCACTCTGTATAATAGGCTCCAATTTCATCCACCTTATTAGAACTGACTCAAATGCATTCTTTTTGACAGCTGAAAAATACTCCATTGTGTATATGTACCAAAGCTTTCTTATCCATTCGTCTGCAGATGGACATCTAGGTTGCTTCCATGTCCTGGCTGTTATAAACAGTGCTGTAATGAACATTGGAGTACATGTGTTTCTTTCATTTCTGGTTTCCTTGGTGTGTACGCCCAGGAGTGCGATTGCTGGATCATATGGCAGTTCTATTTCCAGTTTTTTGAGGAATCTCCACACTGTTCTCCATAGTGGCTGTACTAGTTTGCATTCCCACCAACAGTGTAAGAGGGTTCCCTTTTCTCCACCCCCTCTCCAGCATTTATTGCATGTAGACTTTTGGATAGCAGCCATTCTGACTGGTGTGAAATGGTATCTCATTGTGGTTTTGATTGCATTTCTCTGATTATGAGGGATGTTGAGCATCTTTTCATGTGTTTGTTAGCCATCTTTATGTCTTCTTTGGAGAAATATCTGTTTAGGTCTTTGGCCCGTTTTTTGATTGGGTCTTTCATTTTTCTGGAATTGAGCTACAGGAGCTGCTTGTATATTTTGGAGATTAATTCTTTGTCAGTTGTTTCATTTGCTATTAATTTCTCCCATTCTGAAGGCTGCTTTTTCACCTTGCTTATAGTTTCCTTTGCTGTGCAAAACCTGCTTGAACACCTGGAAGTTCACGGTTCCTGTATTGCTGAAGCCTGGCTTGGAGAATTTTGAGCATGACTTTACTAGCATGTGAGATGAGTGCAATTGTGCGGTAATTTGAGCATTCTTTGGCATTGCCTTTCTTTGGGATTGGAATGAAAACTGACCTTTTCCAGTCATGTGGCCACTGCTGAGTTTTCCACATTTGCTGGCATATTGAGTGCAGCACTTTCACAGCATCATCTTTCAGGATTTGAAATAGCTCAACTGGAATTCCATCACCTCCACTAGCTTGTTCATAGTGATGCTTTCTAAGGCCCACTTGACTTCACATTCCAAGATGTCTGGCTCTAGGTCAGTGATCACATTTAGGATATGAGAGAAAGAGAATACTCAAACGTGATTCTAAAGCTTTTAGCCTGAGGATAAGTAAGATTAGAGTTATCCCCTAAGAAGTAAAATGGGGAAGGCAGTGGGTGGACCAGGTTGGTCAGGGAGAGGAACATTCAGAAATGTAGTTTAGGGCATGTTAAATTTGAGTTCTCTTTGAGATATAAAGCAGTGGGACACATAAGTCTTTTGGAAATTATGATTATTTACATGGCCTTTAAAGCCACGGGACTCAATGAATCATAAGAAGATGATGAAGATAGAGGGAAAAAAGAGAATCATGGACTGGATCAGGGACACTCATAAGTAATGAACTTCGGAAAGTCAGAGTAAAGAGAAAAGTGATGTGGAGGAGTGAATAGAAGAACCAGGATCATGTCCTGTTCTGGAATCCAAGAGAAGAAAGTATATCAAGGGAATTGCAATGGTGCACTGTGTCCAATACTGCAATGTGCTCAGCTAAGACAAAGACAGAATGGACCATTGGACAATGTGGTGGTTCCTGTATTTCTATCAAGAATTGGTAAAACAGTGAGAGTGAAAACTTAACTAAATGAGAATGGGTGGAGAAAAATAGACATAGAATATAACAAACACTCTTGATAAGTAATTTTGAAAAGGGCAGGACTGAAATGGAGAAGTAGTTGGTGAAGGAAGGAAAAAGTTTAATATAGGAGCAATAATAAAATGTTTGCATGATCATACAGTAAGAAGCTAAAATTACTGGTGTAGGAGAGAGAGAAAAAGATTGCTGCAGTGAAGTTTTGTGTAGGTAAGAAGGAATAGGGTCTAGTGCACAGATACATGGATTATTTTAGGCAGAAGCAGAGGTAGCTGATTTAAGGTAACAGGTGGGAAGTCAGAATATGTGGGTGCAGAACTTGGTGGGGAAATGCATTTAGTGAGGAAAGTTTTGAAGGAAAAAATATCTTCTGATTGTTTCAATTTTCTCAGGAAACAATATTGTCAACTAAGAGTGAACATGAAGTAGGAAGTATTGGTGGTTTGAGAAGAAAAGAAAGGGCATGAAATCCAAGTCAGGAAACTGGGATATGAGTGGTCTAGGGAACAGTGGTATGATTGCTGGGCAGCATCAATAGCCCACTTGAGTTTTGTGCTTGTGACCAGCTACATGGGTGCACCCATGGAGTCAGGGGAGATTTGGATATAACTAGGAGGGGATTTCACCAGAAAATTAAAAAAAGAGGGAGGGAGAGTTTGTTAAGTGTGTATGTAAGGAGTGATTATTATGAGTGACCACAGAATTTATTTAGTTAAAGGAAAGAGGACATTAAGAACAGTGAAAGTGTGGTAAGATCAATGAGTTGGGGTTTAGTTGCGTTTATTTTTTGGGCTCCAAAATCACTGCAGATGCTGATTGCAGCCAGGAAATTAAAAGACGCTTACTCCTTGGAAGGAAAGTTATGACCAACCTAGATAGCGTATTAAAAAGCTGAGACATCACTTTGCCAACCAAGGTCCGTCTAGTCAAGGCTATGGTTTTTCCCGTGGTCATGTATGGATGTGAGAGTTGGACTACAAAGAAAGCTGAGCACCGAAGAATTGATGCTTTTGAACTGTGGTGTTGGAGAAGACTCTTGAGAGTCCCTGGGACTGCAAGGAGATCCAACCAGTCCATTCTAAAGGAGATCAGTCCTGTGCGTTCATTGGAAGGACTGATGCTAAAGCTGAAACTCCAGTACTTTGGCCACCTCAAGCAAAGAGTTGACTCATTGGAAAAGACTCTGATGCTGGGAGGGAGTGGGGGCAGGGGGAGAAGGGGACGACAGAGAATGAGATGGCTAGATGGCATCACCAACTCGATGGACATGAGTTTGAGTGAACTCCGGGAGTTGGTGATGGACAGGTAGGCGTTGCGTGCTGTGATTCATGGGGTCGCAAAGAGTTGTACACAACTGAGCGACTGAACTGAACTAAACTGACCTGGGTTAAAATACTGTTCAAGCTGGGGTTCTATCCAAGGAAACATGTCTTGATCAATATTGGAATGTTCTCTTCTATTTAATTCTCCCCCATTATCTCAATTATCTCTTTCTCAAATATCTGTTTCTTGTTGCTGAAACTTTAAACTCTGCTTATCTTGCTTTTTTATCATCAAGAATGCAATTGATACACCCTAGATAAATCCTGTTGGAGAAGGCAATGGCAAGCCACTCCAGTACTCTTGCCTAGAAAATCCCATGTATGAGGGAGCCTGGTGGGTTGCAGTCCATGGGGTCGCTACGAGTCTGACGTGGCTGAGCGACTTCACTTTCACTTTTCACTTTCACACATTGGAGAAGGAAATGGCAACCCACTCCAGTGTTCTTGCCTGGAGAATCCCAGGGATGGGGGAGCCTGGTGGGCTTCCGTCTATGGGGTCACGCAGAGTTGGACACGACTGAAGTGACTTAGCAGCAGCAGCAGCAGCAGCAGATAAATCCTTATATCCATCTACAATATTTTAACTCCTATTTCAGCTGAATCTATTCAACTAAATCCATTTACTGAAGTTTAAATTGCTAGTTCTTATAATTTTCATTTATAAATTTCTATTTGGTTTCTTTCAAAATATACCTATTTTACTGAGTAACATTTTTATTCCTTAACACTTTATAATTTTAAATATGCTCATTTATATTTTATTACAGAATATTTTATCATCCCAAATTCCTGAGATGCTAGTTCTAAATATTTTTGGTTATGTGTGGTGAATATCCCTTATGGTGGTTTATTTCTCATGTAGTTTATAATGTTTTATTATGAGTTTATCTTAAAATTCTTTTCCTTAAATATTTAAAATCTGAGAAAATGATTTTACAAACATTTACAATGATTTAGGTTTACAGTGATTTAGCGATTTTACAATTCTGTCTGCCAAGTACTTGAGATGTCATTGACCTGACACTGATCTCTGTGTTAATTTATACAATGGGGAATCCCTTCCCACAGAATGGTATATATCCAGAGGCTAGTTCAGTTCAGTTCAGTCGCTCAGTCGTGTCCGACTCTCCGCGACCCCATGAATCACAGCATGCCAGGCCTCCCTGTCCATCACCAACTCCCGGAGTTCACTCAAACTCATGTCCACAATGAAGTGACTTGATTTACTAGTCACGTGCAGTCCTAGAGTTAATTCTTTCTAAAAGACTCTTTCCTCCCCCTAAAAGATAGGTCAGAAACAAGTTTCTTTGAATTCCTATATTAGCCGATTACATTCCCTAATTCTAATTTCAGTAAGGGTACAACTCCTTAAGGCTCGATGCTGTACACAGGGATTCTGAATTTCAACTCTCCATATTACAAACGTCAAGACTGCAGTCTCATGCATACACAGGAATTTGGATCATTTTTTAAATGATCTGTTATCATAAACTCTATTTTTTCATGATATTCTAACCAATCCACTATCCTTTCTACAAGCCTAATAGGAAGTGTTGTTCCTTTATTACTCTCCCATAAATAACATCCAACACAAGATGTAGACAGTTTAATTATGCAATCACATAAAGGCATACTTATTTGCTAATAACTACCAAGACATGCTCATGCTGGAAGCATATTATAATCCCAACTGATCCTAGATACCAATATAAGACTTAGTCATTCAAAACTATAAATATAATTCAAACAATTCAAAGCACTTCTTGAGGGTGATTGATTCCTAAGACTATTTTATTCTTGTACAAAATTATTTTTCAGCAAGTAGACACAAAAAGATAACAAAAATTATGTTTACTTATTCTCAAAAATCTTTAACATATTCTAATAGATAAAGTGTATTTAAATTTAGCTTTGATTCTTAAACCATTTTTCCAAAAATTCCTACATATAACAAAGGTCCTTATATGATAGAAATGTTTTCTTTATAAATTATTAATGTAGTTAGTAACTATATTTTCTTCCAAATAAAAGATTTAAAAAATTTAATGTCATATCACTGGTAAACATTTGCATTTCTGATTTGCCAAGTCCACCTCCATCTCTGCTTTCATCCATCTCAAATTTCTCTAATCCCAATACAGTAAGGTGGAGATTACACTAATGTGTGACTATTATAGGGAGATAAGTGAACAGCTTTTACTTTTGAGTTTTAATATTATTTCACTTCATGTTCTTGATATAAGCCATCTTTTCCTATTTAGAAATAATACTTCAGTAGGCATAAGCCAATGGTATGTATTTATCATGAAATGTATATACATTTTTAATACTCAAAATCAATATAATATGAAATTACATTTTGATGTTTAGAAGCTTATTTGTCTTCATTGGAATGATGACCTTTCTTCTTGTTTGAATCCTAAAGCAAGACCTTTTCCAACACAGCAAAGAATTTTTCATAAATCTTACTTTTGCTAGAATTAAACACTGCTGCTACTTCTGCTGTTGCTAAGTCGCTTCAGTTGTGTCCGACTCTATGCGACCCCATAGACGGCAGCCCACCAGGCAAGGGATTCTCCAGGCAAGAACACTGGAATGGGTTGCCATTTCCTTCTCCAATGCATGAAAGTGAAAAGTGAAAGTGAAGTCATTCAGTTGTGTCTGACTCTTTGTGACCCGATGGACTGCAGCCTACCAGGCTCCTCCGCCCATGGGATTTTTCAGGCAAGAGTACTGAAGTGGGCTGCCATTGCCTTCTCCGATAATTAAACAATAGAGAAGATCATATTAAACTTGTATTCTAGACATAACAGACATGTGAAGCAGGTACAGGCAAAAATACAAATCCACAGTATTTTAAAATACAAAATCTATATTAAAACCATTTGAATTATTTTCCGAATTGATTACTGTTTGAAATAAACTAGTTTGCAACCATTATCTGTATTTAAAGCACACTGAGCAAAGTGCATTAATAATCAATAGAGCAAATAGTTATACAAGTAGGGAAAGTAGTGCTTTTTTAACCACTGGAAGCATCTGAAAGTGATCTGGAGTTGATATTAAAAGTATGTGTGACTTTTGTTAGAAAAGTTTGTTTTTTTTAACAGAAGTTTTAGAAGACCTTGATGTATACCTTCTAGCATATTTGCTTAGAGCAGGAATCTGAAAAATATTCTTTATTTTTTTTTTAGGAATCTGAAAAATATTCTAAGCCTTGCCTTGTGCTTCCTATGACTTACTAGAAAATTAAAACATTATAAAATACGTATTTCTCAAAGGGAAATACTTAAAACCAGACAGAATATAATCCCTTGAAAGTACCCTGAGCTGAGAAGTGATGGCACATATGTAACTGAGCAGAGCCCCATGGGCCTTCCGAGACAGTCCTCTCCAACCCCATGTCCTTCACCTGCCTCCGGTCTGTGGAAAAATTCCAATCAAAGAATAAATTTAATCAGAGAAGTAAGAAAATACAGAAAGAAAGGAAAATAGTTTAAAAAAAAAGAGAGAGAGAGAGACAAAGTAATAAAACTTTAGCCATGAAAGTCCAGGAAGGACCTTTAGATCCTTCTCAAGTGCTATAGACAGTTGTCTGAGCCCTACCCTTTGAGATGTTTTGCAGATACTGAAGGCCCCACCAGGTGGAAAACGCTGACTGTATACTGACCACAAGCATATAAAGCCCAGGTGAGTTGGAACCAGAAAGACTAGCTGACCAAAGATTTATGCCTCAGGTCACAGTGAGACATGATGGCTACGTGGAACCATATGATCAAGACAATCATCTCTGAGAATAGAAGATTACTCCCTCCCCAACAGGTAACCCCCTTTTTTTTTCTTTATAATCTCTGAGCAAAACCTGGGGAGATGGGGAGTTGGTTGTTTGCAACAAGAGTTATTCAGGAAAAGATGGGGACAAATAAACATGGAGTTCTGAAATGGATAAGGTTTAAGAGTCCACCTTCTCCATAGGATTGACAGTTTCCTCAATAGTTATCCTTCCTTTTACCCAACACTTGTGTCTCAGTGTTGGAGTCTTGAAGCTGAGTTTGGTAACACTGGGTTTGCCACTGTACAGTTAGCATTTTCCTCAGAACATCTAGTACCAAGCACTGCCCATGACAATGAGTGTTAGTGGAACTGAACTTGAATTACTGTTTCAATTCAAATCATCAATTATTCCAAGTATACCCTCAAAGTGCCCATGCTGCTGGTCAGGAAAAGATGGAGACAAACAAACATCAGGTTCTGAAATGGATGGATAAAGGTTAAGAGTTCCACAGGTAGCAATAATAATCCAAAAAATTTTTAATAACAAAAGAATAAAAGCAAACACAAATAAAATCTAAATTCTACCTTAATATTTTCATAACTGCAGATTTGAGGCTAGATAATGATACTCTCATTTATAAAGCTTAGAAGCCTATGTGATAGCTATGAGACTATCTATCTGTGACCCCCATGAGGCAGGGGTGAAATTTGCTTTATAGGGTGGCCCAAGGTCAGCCCTAAGGGAAGTCATCTATGTCTGTGCTGTGCTGTGTTGTGCTGTGCTCTGTAGTGTCCGACTCTTTGCGACCCTATGGACTATAGCCCACCAGGCTCCTCTGTCCATGCGATTCTCCGGGCAAGAATCCTGGAATGAGATGCCATTTTCTCCTCTGGGGGCCTTCCTGGCCCAGGGATCAAACCGTATCTCCCAAGACTCCTACTTTGCAGATGGATTCTTTACCACTGAGCCACCTGGCAAGAGCCATCTGTGTCTATGCTGCCACCTAAATACCTGCTTCTGTTCCACGGCCTGTCAGGCCACAGTACAACCCCAGTCAGGTCTGGAAAGAAGGAAGTAATATCCTACTCAGGCAATTCTAAACGGAACTCAGTTAAGGTTACCTGAGAAAGCAGCTATTTCAGAGGCTTCATTGTAAAGGGTGGGACTCTCATCATGCCTGTGCCTTCTCAAGGCTTCACATTCCTGTCCCATGGCTAGTGAGTGCAAGGGAATGCCTAGAAGAGATGGGAAAGACCTAAGAGGATTCTGGAACTGTCCATAGAAAGGGAGAGAGGAAGCTTTATAAAGGAGGTTAGTTCACCCTAAGGGAAGGACAATTGTAATTAAACTGACTTTCTTTTTTCTTTACACACAGCCCTGTGAAAGTGCTAATAAAACTGAGGGAGGAAAAGGCAAGAGCTTGAATATTTAATTCAGATGCTGGCAAACCAGTCCTGACTAATCAAACTAGATGTATATATATGTGTGTTGGTCTAATCTTATGCAAGTTTTAAATAGAACCTGTTTTCAAACAGGTCATTTTGAATAAGAAATAGATAACCAAAGTAGATACAATAAGTTTAATGTGAAACAGTGTTATTAGTTTCCAAATCAAGAATTAATATGATTAAAATATGCTCTGCTGGAAAGTGTTTTGATACTGAGGATGAATTATTTCTTCCAGAAAGTCCATATGCCATAAATAGCATTTTCTGAGGAACCAACTGATTTAAATAGAAGAGATATTTTATCTCATAGACAAGGATTTAATTTCCAAGAACAGGGCACCTAAAGGGGTTATATTAGCTTTCTTTTATATCATCTCCTCCCTTTTCTTCTGGTCTCAAAGGAAAGAAAAAAAAAATTCTCAAACCTTCCCTCTCTTGTCTCTTATAGGACTTCAATCTATTTTATTGTTTTTTTCTTTCTTCACTTTCTCTCTACTGACTTTATATCCTTACTGTATGAAGGCGTTGAGGTTTCTCTAATCCTAACTTAAATCGAATTACCCTTAACAGTACCTTACCCTTCAAGATAAAAACATGTTATCTCTCTTTACCTTCACTGATAAATACCTTAAAATCTAAAATTCCTCTTCAGCTTTCTCTTTTTCCACTTCAGTTCAGTTCAGTTCAGTCGCTCACTCGTGTCCGACTCTTTGCGACCCCATGAATCACAGCACTCAGGCCTCCCTGTCCATCGCCAACTCCCGGAGTTCACTCAAACTCATGTCCATCGAGTTGGTGATGCCATCCAGCCATCTCATTCTCTGTCGTCCCCTTCTCCTCCCGCCCCCAATCCTTCCCAGCATCAGAGTCTTCTCCAGTGAGTCAACTCTTCGCATGAGGTGGCCAAAGTATTGGAGTTTCAGCTTTAGCATCAGTCCTTCCAATGAACACCCAGGATTGATCTCCTTTAGAAAGAACTGGTTGGATCTCCTTGCAGTCCCAGGGACTCTCAAGAGTCTTCTCCAGCACCACACTTCAAAAGCATCAGTTCTTTGGCGATCAAGCTCATGTCTCTGTAGATCTACTAAACTTCTCTGAAAATCCATCCATGACCTAATAACAGGTCAGCTCCTACACTGCTCTCTTATTAACCACTTTATGGGTTTGCTCTCAATAGTCAATTTACCTGCTTTATCTCCCATGACCCTGTTATTAAACTAACTCTAATTTATCGCATTACTTTCCCACAACCTATTCATATCCTTTCTAAACTTGTATTATTCCACCACTCCAGCCACTTTAATTTTGCCACTCCATTCCAGTTTTATTCCCTACTGATGTTCATTTATGTGTGACCTAATTCTTGCCACAGCTTCATACACATCCATATATTCAACTTTACTTTCTAAACTGATATTTGGATGTAAAATTTCACCATCTTCCAGATCATCTCTGTGTGATAGTACAAATTAGTATGTAAATGCATAACATCAGAACCCAAATTCATTATCCTTACTTTTGCTGCCACAGGGGAAATAAATACAACACCCTCATGTTTCAATCACTTTGGATTATTTACCATTCTCTTTAATTTCCCTATATAATGTCTTCATTATGTCTTTGTAATATTTGCATGCCTAACCTTCGTGCTTAGAATAAACAACCTTATATTTGTATTTATTTATACCTAGATCTCTTGAGAGTCCCTTGGACTGCAAGGAGATCCAACCAGTCCATTCTAAAGGAGATCAATGCTGGGTGTTCTTTGGAAGGATTGATGCTAAAGTTGAAACTCCAATACTTTGACCACCTCATGCAACGAGTTGACTCACAGGAAAAGACTCTGATGCTGGGAGGGATTGGGGGCAGGAGGAGAAGGGGACGACAGAGGATGAGATGGCTGGATGGCATCACCGACTCGATGGACATGAGTTTGAGTGAACTCCGGGAGTTGGTGATGGTGCTGTGATTCATGGGGTCGCAAAGAGTCAGACACGACTGAGCGACTGAACTGAACTGATACCTAGATCACTCTTAAAGAAATAACTTAACTATCATATCCCCTTAAAATCATTTTCTCTGGGCTCTGAGTTCCTCATGGACAGAAATTGTGACTTTTGGCTTCTGTGAATCTCAGGTTGTAACACAGCACCTAGCACTAGATAGGTCCTCATATACCTGCCCCATTCACTTTCCCACTTTTCTTCATTTTTCATTTTGATGTTTATATTTTGAGTACTATCTATACAAGCACATTTCCACGCTACATTCCATGAGGTATAAACTATATGCCTTTGTATACATCTCAATCCCTTCCATGGACTGTTCTTGGTAGGTGTGTGCTGTACTGTGCTTGGTCGCTCAGTTGTGTCTGACTCTTTGCAACTCCATGGACTCTAACCCGCCAGGCTCCTCTGTCCATGGAGAGGGTTGCCATGTCCTCCTCAAGGGGATCTTCCCAACCAAAGGATTGAATCCAGGTCTCCCACATTGCAGGCAGGTTTTTACTGTCTGAGCTTCCAGGGAAGGCCTGGTAGGTGTATGGTACTTTAAATGTTGTATGTAGAAGTGACACACTTTATCTTTTTTTTTCTCTCAAGATATTGAAGTAGTAGGGTGCAGCCTGTGCCCAGAAGGTGAAAAAAAGGAAGGCCAGGGCATGAGATGATGTCCTAGTAGGGGTCAACAGACCTCATGTATAGTCTGTTTTATTAGCTAGGAGGAATGGAGTTGCAAGGTAGTAGGTGACCATCCACATCATTTATGGGCAGAGAGTAGAATAACATACCTCATCAAAGGGTGTAAGGAGAATACTAAGAAACAGAGTATCTCCATAGTTCCTTTATTAGTTTTCTTGGATGCCTTGTCAAGACCCCTGAGAAAACTGAACACTGTATATGATATGCCACTGTAACATGAACACTAAAAGAAAATACTTCACAAAATTTACCCCCTACACACACACACACACACACACAGAGTCAACATCAGTATACCTAGTATATGCCATTTGGATATGTTCGCACTAGAGGTAAACTGTTTTACTGCTATGAAAGACAACCCTGTCAGTCAGTATTCTAGTCTTGCCTCTGATTCTGATTATGTGGCTCTGGGAAATTTTACTTAATCTCTCGGCCACAACTGTTTTTCTTTAAATAATGAGATAGGTAAATGTTAAAATCTGAGTTCCTGAAAAATTTTCATGTAACTAGAATTGTATGGAACTTAAATCTCTTTCTAGATTCCACATGTGAAAAGAATGAATTTTTTTCTTAGTGGTTCAAACCATTCTGTAAGATCATTCCCCATAGCTTTCACAACCTCTGACACAGCACAACCACCACTTTACAAAAACTGATGAGTAAGATAGAAACATCCTGATGCACCTGCCACCTCCACCACCAGCATGACACACATACATACAAATACACTGCACTTTCAAAAGAGGAAGGAATCTGATATTTTAAAATGATCTTACAAAAATAATTTTTAAATATATTAAAATTCTATTATAAATTCATCTAAATGATGACTGGGACTTTTAAATTGTTTTCTTCCTGTTAATTTGATAATAATAACAAGAGAATTTAGAAGAAAGCATGAGAAGCAGCAGAAAAGCAAGGCTGTGGCATGCAATTTCTAGCTCCTGAGTCATTCCACTCTTCAGCACAGCTAATGTCACATGACGAAAAATAATTTTAAATATGAACATCTTATACAACATCAACTATTTTAAATGACCACGATCCTATCCTCACAAATATACCACAATCTAAGAAAAATTCATTTTCTCAGTAATTAATTTGTTTTCAGTGTCCTCCTCACATCCACACTGGAGGAGGGGCAGGGTCTGTACCATCATTCCAAGTCTACTAAACACATTACATAAATCTTCCACTCATGTGGGAGAAATGACTTACATATTTTTCCTAAATGGGAAAAAAAGCATAAATAACCCCTATCATCATTACTGGCAAGAATTGTTCAGAAGGCCTCTGAGCTCAGGATGTTGACGTGCCTCGGAGGCTGCTATCAAAAGGCTCAGCCCTGGGCTTTGGAAAAGCCTACTGCCATGTTAATCTGCTTCATTACATTTCTACAATTTGTTCACCACATTAAGGAGCAGTATTTCCCTCGAGAAAGGACGATCCATCCTTTACTTTGAAAGCTTTACCATCAAAAGGCACACAAACATAACCACAGAAATAGATCAGAAAGCCAAATAAATATTAAAATACAGCATGCCAAAGTCAGAGCTCATTTCAGGCTAGGAAGATTTAAAGATACAGACTAGCTAGAATTACAGCTTTTGAATCTCCTAGATCAAAATCCAAGTTCACAAAACACACATTTTAAATGTTACCATTAACATAAATAACAATTCATTCCTAGGTCAAAGACAGAATCATGCTGGCTTACCTGAAATAAAGGGAATTGTAAGTCATAGCTCAGAATCCACATATGTGTTAAATATAATATTCTTCAACGCAGTTATTCAGAATTTTGACTACAGTAGAAACTAAAACCTCACACTTGTTCCATCCTCACTGAAGAAGAAGAAAAAAAAAAGGACGACTGCAGCATCCTCTCTGTTTCTGCCTTAGCTTTCTGTTCTGACATATACTCGATGGTACCCACTGTCTGTTAGAAAGCAGCATGCTAAATTTAAAAATAAATAAATAAATGTAAGGCAGCATCTAACATGTCAGCTCCATCTCCTGGCCAAAAGGGGAATCATTTTCATTAAAGATCCCTTGGCAATGCCACATCTAGCAAGTTTGACGTGGTGTATGGCCAATAATTCCACTGTATTTGAAGTTGACTACCTTAATTAATTGCAAAGTAAACATTTAAGAAGCATTAGAGTATGAATTTTTAAAATTTGTGGTCCACTTTGGGATTTAGCTCAATTTTCTTACATTGTATTTAAACTAACTGAAACCTTGTCATAGCATTGTTAAAATTGTACTGCTTACCTTAAGATTTATTTAACTTTATTTGCCATCTGCAAAAATAATATGTATCTCCTACAAAATAATTTTCAATGTCAAATTGATTTTTATTGAATGCTTCTTTGTGGAGATGTCATATAAGTTTTTGCTACTAGAGAAATTCTGCATTATGTTATTTTGTTAATGTTATTTATTTATTTTTTTTTTTGCTTACTTCTGTCACTGCTGCTTTTTTTTTTTTTTCTTAATTCTTTTTTAAAAATTCTTTTATTTAAAAAAAGCCTTTTATTTGGAAATACTTTCAGATTTATAGAAGTTACAAGGAATAGCCAAGCAATGTTTATCCAGAATCATTTATCGTTAACATTTCACTTTTTTATTACTTTTGTTTTCTCTTCTCTCTCTCTCTCTCTTTATATGTGTATATATTTCTTCTCTCCAATCATACATAGATCTTAGCCCATTACTCCTAAATATTGCAGTATTTAGGGACATTATCACAGTATATCTATGCATTTCAGTGATTTTAATGGTATAATGATACAATACTTTATTCAATCTAACATCTGTTTTCCAATTAATAATTTGGTTTATAAAATTTTCCCCCTCTGTTTAAGGATCCAACCTAGTATCTCATATTGCCTTTAGTTGTCATGGCTCTTTAGCTAGAATATTTTCACAACTTTTGCCTTTCATGGCATTGACAGCTTTGAAGAATACAACTCCCTAAAAAAAAAAAGACAACATAACATTCCTCACTTGGAATTTATCTGATATTTCCTCATTAGATTCCTCATTATATTTCCTCATTAGATGCTGCGTCCTCTGGGAACTGCATCTTGAGGCAAAGAATGTCCATCTGTCCCTCATTCGTGACATTAATTTGGATTACCTGGTAAAGGTTTTTTCCAGTTTCTCCAGTATATAATTACTGTTTCATTCCTTGCAACAGGATATCTCTAGGAAGAAGATATCCAAATATCCTGTTCCTCATCAAAATTTCTCTATAGTTAGTGCCTATTGATGATTCTTGTCTTACCCAGACTTTGCCACTGTGGTTGCAAAATGATTATCCAACTTCAGTACTCCCTCCACATTTACCTGTTCAAGTATAAGCAAGAATATGTCCTCCTTCTCCATTGATTTATTTATTTATTTTTTTCCTGGTCATAACACTTTAATATGATAACTAGAATTTTAATTGACCATATTTTATCAGGGAATATCAGATATATATGAATTTCACGTAATTTTATTTTATTTTATTTTTTTTGTGACTTTCTCAAAATTTATTTATTTATTTAATTTTTTTTATAATTTTTTTTTCTTTACAGTTAAAAGTATTTTTATTAAAAAAGCACAAATGCAAAGAAATGAACAGAGGAAAATTTATGCGTTGAACCTGGACTGGTCACTTATGATAATATACATGCTACAATTCCATTCTCCCCAATCATTCCACCTTCACCCTCTCCCACAGAGTCCCAAAGACTGTTCTAAATGCCTATGTCTCTTTTGCAGTCTCTTATACAGGGTTCAGGTTACCATTTTTCTAAATTCCATATATATGCGTTAATATACAGTATTGATGTTCTTCTTTCTGGCTTACTTCACTCTGTATAATTGGCTCCAATTTCATCCACCTCATTAAAACTGATTCAAATGCATTCTTTTTGATGGCTGAGAAATACTCCATTGTGTATATGTACCAAAGCTTTCTTATCCATTCATCTGCTGATGGACATCTAGGTTGCTTCCATGTCCTGGCTATTATAAACAGTGCTGCAATGAACATTGGAGTACATGTGTCTCTTTCAATTCTGGTTTCCTCGGTGTGTATGCCCAGGAGTGCGATTGCTGGATCATATGGCAGTTCTATTTCCAGTTTTCTGAGGAATCTCCACACTGTTCTCCATAGTGGCTGTACTAGTTTGCATTCCCACCAACAGTGTAAGAGGGTTCCCTTCTCTCCACACCCTCTCCAGTATTTATTGCATGTAGACTTTTGGATAGCAGCCATTCTGACTGGTGTGAAATGGTATCTCATTGTGGTTTTGATTTGCATTTCTCTGATGATGAGGGATGTTGAGCATTTTTTCATGTGTTTGTTAGCCATCTTTATGTCTTCTTTGGAGAAATGTCTGTTTAGTTCTTTGGCCCATTTTTTGATTGGGTCACTTAGTTTTCTGGAATTAAGCTGCAGGAGCTGCTTGTATAATTTGGAGATTAATCCTTTATCAGTTGCTTCATTTGCTATTATTTTCTCCCATTCTGAAGGCTGTCTTTTCACCTTGCTTAGAGTTTCCTTTGCTGTGCAGAAGCTTTTGATTTTAATTAGGTCCCATTTGTTTATTTTTGCTTTTATTTCCAATATTCTGGGAGGTGGGTCTTGGAGGATCCTGCTGTAATTTATGTCGGAGAGTGTTTTGCCTACATTCTCCTCTAGGAGTTTTATAGTTTCTGGTCTTACATTTAGATCTTTAATCCATTTTGAGTTTATTTTGGTGTATGGTGTTAGGAAGTGTTCTAGTTTCATTCTTTTACAAGTGGCTGACCAGTTTTCCCAGCACCACTTGTTAAAGAGACTGTCTTTTCTCCATTTTATATTCTTGCCTCCTTTGTCGAAGATAAGGTGTCCATAGGAGCGTGGGTTTATCTCTGGGCTTTCTATTTTGTTCCATTGATCTATATTTCTGTCTTTATGCCAGTACCATACTTTATGCCATACCATACCAACAATATTTTTCACAGAACTAGAACAAATAATCTCACAATTTGTATGGAAATACAAAAAACCTCGAATAGCTAAAGCAATTTTGAGGAAGAAGAATGGAACTGGGGGAATTAACCTGCCAGACTTCAGGCTCTATTACAAAGCCACAGTCATCAAGACAGTATGGTGTTAATGTTATTTAGAAGATGTTAAAAGATTAAAGTGAAAGTTAATGAAGGGCCAGGGCTTCCCAGGTGGCTCAGTGGTAAAGAATCTGCCTGCCAATGCAGGAGATGCAGGGTGCACAGGTTTGGTCTCTGGATCAGGAAGGTCCCCTAGAGAAGGAAATTGCAGCCCACGCCCTGGAAAATTCCATGGACAGAGGAACCTGCGGTGCTGCAGTCCATGGGGCAGCAAAGAGTCATACGTGACTGAGTGATTGAGCATGCAAATGCACATGCAGGACAAGGAAATTAATAAACAACAAACTAGAAAGTCTTAAGTCAACTCAAGGTTTTAAAGATATTTCAAAATTTACAAATATAAAATTATACACTACATGAATTTAAGAATTGTGGTATCCTATAGTGTGAAGTTATATCTTATTACAAGGATAAGAGAAAAATTAAATTATTATGATAATGCATTTAGTAAATAACACCAGTTATACTGAGTATATTACATGCTCAATATGTATTTGTTTATTTTTTCTATGCTTAACTGTGAAGTTCTGGTTAATTGTTAAAGTTTGAAATAAGCATATAGATTGTCCTTCTTCAACATTTTCACAATACTATGTAAATTTGAAGACAGATACATGGATGGACTGAAGTCCTCCCTACTAGTGTTTTGATATCTCACAGTGTCTTTCCAGCTACTGCAGAAACAGTGTGACGCTGTCCGTGGTACTGAAAATCAATTTCGGAGCTCAAAGGTTTGAAGTGAAAGTCGCTCAGCTATGTCCGACTCTTTGCGACCCCATGGACTATACAGTCCATGGAATTCTCCAGGCCAGAGTACTGGACTGGGTAACCTTTCCCTTCTCCAGGGGATCTTCCCAACTCAGGGATCGAACCCAGGTGTCCCGCATTGCAGGCGGACTCTTTACCAGCGGAGTCACAAAGGAAGCCCAAGAATACTAGAGTGGGTAGCCTATCCCTTCTACAGCGGATTTCCCCAACCCAGGAATCGAACCGCGGTTGCCTGTTTTGCAGGTGGATTCTTTACCAACTGAGCTATCAGGGAAGCCCTCTAGGTTTTAAACTGGTCTGAAATGTTGTCTTTGTAATATTTCATGTAAATTTTATTTTTAAAAGTGCTATATAATCAAGAATAATTTACAGTATCTAAGATAAAAATAATTAAGTAATATTTTATCCACAGAATATATAGTATACATACTGACCAGAAGCCATGATTAAGATAAATATATTCAATAAAAATGCATGCTACAGGATACTCGGGGCTGGTGTGCGGGGATGACCCAGAGGGAGGATAAAGGGAGGAGGGAGGTGAGAGGAGGGGTTCAGGAGGGGGAACTCATGTACACCTGGGGCGAATTCATGTCAATGTATGGCAAAACCAACCAATATAATATTGTAAAGTAAAATATATATATATAAGTCATGCTTCTATGGATCCTCTATATAATACTTCATTTTATTCTTGATGAAGTTATATTATACAGACTGTTCCAGCATTAGTTCCCACACTGAACAGATGAAGGTACTTAAGCCTGCTCTTCAGTAAATTCAGAATTAATTAATAAGCAAGTCAAAAGAACAAATCTGTTTCTCTAAACTTTACCTTACTTCTGTTTCTACAATATCATTAAGATATATTTGTATGGTTTTTAAAATACATAATAACATTGCAAAAATAAACAATTTAAATTACTTGGCAGATTAAATTATTTAAATATGCACACTCAAACTCTTTCCTCGCATAAGCTTCTGGCAAAAATAGGATACTGTTATAAACCCTCGGGGCAGATCAGTTCAGTTCAGTTCAGTCGCTCAGTCGTGTCTGACTTTGCAACCCCATGGACTGCAGCACGCCAGGCTTCCTGTCCATCACCAACTCCTGGAGCTTGCTCAAACGCATGTCCATTGAGTCGCTGATGCCAACCAACCATCTCATCCTCTGTCGTCCCCTTCTCCTCCGGCCCTCAATCTTTCCTAGCATCAGGGTCTTTTCCAATGAGTCAGCTCTTCACATCAGGTGGACAAAGTATTGGAGTTTCAGCTTCAACAACAGTCCTTCCAATGAATACCCAGAACTGATCTCCTTTAGGATGGACTAGTTGGCTCTCCTTTCTGTCCAAGGGACTCTCAGGAGTCTTCTCCAACACCACAGTTCAAAAGCATCAATTTCTCGGTGCTCAGCTTTCTTCACAGTCCAACTCTCACATCCATACATGACCACGGGAAAAACCATAGCCTTGACTAGACAGACCTGTGTTGGCAAAGTAATGTCTCTACTTTTTAATATGCTGTCTAGGTTGATCATGACTTTCCTTCCAAGGAGTAAGCATCTTTTAATTTCATGGCTGGAGTGAGCATCTGCAGTGATTTTGGAGCCCCCAAAAATAAACTCTGTCACTGTTTCCACTGTTTTCCCATCTATTTCCCATGAAGTGATGGGACTGGCTGCCATGATCTTAGTTTTCTGAATGTTAACCTTTAAGCCAACTTTTTCACTCTCCTCTTTCACTTTCATCAAGAGGCTCTTTAGTTCTTCTTCACTTTCTGCCATAAGGGTGGTGTCATCTGCATATCTGAGGTTATTGATATTTCTTCCAACAGTCTTGATTCTAACTTGTGCTTCATCTAGCCCAGCATTTCTCATGATGTACTCTGCATATAAGTTAAATAAGCATATTGACAATATACAGCCTTGACCTACTCCTTTTCCTATTTGGAACCAGTATGTTGCTCCATGTCCAGTTCTAACTGTAGCTTCTTGACCTGCATACAGGTTTCTCAAGAGGCAGGACAGGTGATTTGCTATTCACGTCTCTTTCAGAATTTTCCACAGTCTATTGTGATCCACACAGTCAAAGGCTTTGGCATAGTCAATGAAGCAGAAATAGATGTTTTTCTGGAACTCTATTGCTTTTTTCATGATCCAGCAGATGTTGGCAATTTGATCTCTGGTTCCTCTGCCTTTTCTAAAACCTGCTTGAACATCTGGAAGTTCATGATTCACATATTGTTGAAGCCTGGCTTGGAGAATTTCGAGCATTACTTTGCTAGCATGTGAGATGAGTGCAATTGTGTGGTAGTTTGAGCATTCTTTGGCATTGCCTTTCTTTGGGAATTGGAATGAAAACTGACCTTTTCCAGTCCTGTGGCCACTGTTGAGTTTTCCAAATTTGCTGACATATTGAGTGCAGCACTTTTACAGCATCATCTTTTAGGATTTGAAATAGCTCAACTGGAATTCCATCACCTCCACTAGCTTTGTTCAGTGATGCTTACTAAGGCCCACTTGACTTTGCATTCCAGGATATCTGAATCTAGGTGAGTGATCACACCATCATGATAATCTGGGTCGTGAAGATCTTTTTCGTATAGTTCTTCTGTGTATTCTTGCCAGCTCTTCTTAATATCTACTGCTTCTGTTAGGTCCATAACACTTCTATCCTTTATTGAGCCCATCTTTGCATGAAATGCTTCCTAGGTATCTCTAATTTTCTTGAAGAGATCTCTAGTCTTGCCCAAGCTATTGTTTTTCTTTATTTCTTTGCACTGATCACTGAGGAAGGCTTTTTTAATCTCTCCTTGCTATTCTTTGGAAATGTGAATTCAAATGGGTATATCTTTCCTTTTCTCCTTTGCTTTTCGATTCTCTTCTTTTCACAGCTATTTTAAGACCTTCTCAGACAGCCATTTTGCTTTTTTGCATTTCTTTTTCTTGGGGATGGTCTTGATCCCTGTCTCCCGTACAATGTCACGAACCTCCGTCCAGAGTTCATCAGGCACTCTGTCTATCAGATCTAGTCCCATAAATTTATTTCTCACTTCCACTGTATAATTGTAAGGGATTTGACTTAGGTCATAGCTGAATGGTCTAGTGCTTTTTACTACTTTCTTCAATTTAAGTCTGAATTTGGCAATAAGGAGTTCATGATCTGAGCCACAGTCAGCTCCTGGTCTTGTTTTTGCTGACTGTATAGTGCTTCTCCATCTTTGGCTGCAAAGAATATAATCAATCTGATTTCAGTGTTGGCCATCTGGTAATGTCCATATAGAATCTTCTCTTGTGTTGTTGGAAGAGGGTGTTTGCTATGACCAGTGTGTTCTCTTGGCAAGACTCTATTAGCCTTTGCCCTGCTTCATTCTGTACTCCAAGGCCAAATTTGCCTGTTACTCCAATTATTTCTTGACTTTCTCCTTTTGCATTCCAGTCCCCTATAATGAAAAGGACATCTTTTTTGGGTGTTAGTTCTAAAAGGTCTTGTAGGTCTTCATAGAACCGTTCGACCTCAGCTTCTTCAGCATTCCTGGTCAGGGCATAAACTTGGATAACCGTGATATTGAATGGTTTGCCTTGGAAAGAAACAGAGGTCATTCTGTCGTTTTTGAGACTGCATCCATATACTGCGTTTCAGACTCCTTTGTTGACTCTGATGGCTACTCCATTTCTTCGAAGGGATTCCTGCCCACAGTAGTATATACAACGGTCATCTGAGTTAAATTCACCCATTCCAGTCCATTTTAGTTCACTGATTCCTAAAATGTCAATGTTCACTCTTGTCATCTCCTGTTTGACCACTTCCAATTTGCCTTGATTCATGGACCTAACATTCCAGGTTCCTATGCATTATTGCTCTTTAGAGCATCAGACCTTGCTTCCATCACCAGTCACATCCACAACTGGGTGTTGTTTTTGCTTTGGCTCTGTCTTTTCATTCTTTCTGGAGTTATTTCTCCACTGATCTCCAATAACATATTGGGCACCTACCATTCTCAAGAGTTCATCTTTCAGTGTCCTATCTTTTTGCCTTTTCATACTGTTCATGGGTTCTCAAGGCAGGAATACTGAAGTGGTTTGCCATTCCCTTCTCCAGTGGACCACATTTTGTCAGAACTCTCCACCATGTCCCGTCTGTCTTGGGTGGCCCTACACAGCATGGCTCATAGCTTCATTGAGTTAGACAAGGCTGTGGTCCATGTGATTAGATTGGTTAGTTTTTGTGGCTCTGGTTTTCAGTGGGTCTGCCCTCTTGATGGAGAATGATAAGAGGCTTATGAAAGCTTCCTGATGGGATAGACTGACTGAGGGGGATACTGGGTCTTGTTCTGATGGGTGGCGCCAAGCTCAGTAAAACTTTAATCCAATTTTCTGTTGATGGGTGGAGCTGTGTTCCCTCCTTGCTGTTTATCTGGGACCAAACTATAGTGGAGGTAATGCAGATTATGGTGACCTCCCTCAGAAGATCCCATGCATATACTGCTACAGCCCATGCCCCCAACCCTGCAGCAGGCCACCACCGACCCATGCCTATCACTGGAGACTCCCGGACACCCACAGGCAAGTCTCTTGTGGGGTCACTGTTCCTTTTACCTGGGTCCTGGTGCACAAGGTTCTGTTGTGCCCTCCAAGTCTATTTCCCAGTCCTATGCGGCAGGTTGTATATTGTCACCTTGCTTATTTAACTTCTATGCAGAGTACATCATGAGGAACGCTGGGCTGGAAGAAGCACAAGCTGGAATCAAGATTGCTGGGAGAAATATCAATAACCTCAGATATGCAGATGACACTACCCTTATGGAAGAAAGTGAAGAGGAACTCAAAAGCCTCTTGATGAAAGTGAAAGAGGAGAGTGAAAAGGTTGGCTTGAAGCTCAACATTCAGAAAACAAAGATCATGGCATCTGGTCCCATCACTTCATGGGAAATAGATGGAAAAACAGTGGAAACAGTGTCAGACTTTATTTTTTTGGGCTCCAAAATCACTGCAGATGCTGATTGCAGCCATGAAATTAAAAGACGCTTACTCCTTGGAAGGAAAGTTATGACCAACCTTGATAGTATATTAAAAAGCAGAGACATTACTTTGCCAACAAAGGTCCATCTAGTCAAGGCAATGGTTTTTCCCGTGGTCATGTATGGATGTGAGAGTTGGACTGTGAAGAAAGCTGATCGCCGAAGAATCGATGCTTTTGAACTGTGGTGTTGGAGAAGACTCTTGAGAGTCCCTTATACTGCAAGGAGATCCAACCAGTCCATTCTAAAGGAGATCAATCCTGGATGTTCATTGGAGGGACTGATGCTAAAGCTGAAACTGCAGTACTTTGGCCACCTCATGCGACGAGCTGACTCACTGGAAAAGACTCTGATGCTGGGAAAGGTTGGGGGCGGGAGAAGAAGGGGACGACGGAGAATGAGATGGCTGGATGGCATCACCGACTCTGTGGACATGAGTTTGAGTGAACTCCAGGGGTTGGTGATGGACAGGGAGGCCTGGAGTGCTGTGATTCACGGGGTCGCGGAGAGTCGGACACGACTGAGCGACTGATCTGATCTGATGAGGCACAGATGTGAGAGATGCCAGCTTCAGCAGTGCAGAGGTGAGCGACGCTGGCTCCTGCGTAACCGACCACGCACAGAAGCATGGCAGAGAGGAGCTACCCCACGGCCAAGGTAAGGTACAACGGCTGCGCTTTGCTGGAGCAGCTGTGAAGAGATATTCCACGACCAAGGTAAGAGAAACCCAAATAAGACGGTAGGTATTGCAAGGGGGCATCAGAGAGCAGACACACTGAAATATAATCAACAGAAAAATAGTCGATCTGATCACACGGACCACAGCCCTGTCTACTCAATGAATCTAAGCCTTGCCATGTGGGGCCACCCAAGACAGACGGGTCATGGTGGAGAGGTCTGACAGAATGTGGTCCACTGGAGAAGGGAATGGCAAACCACTTCAGTATACTTGCCTTGAGAACCACATGAACAGTATGAAAAGGCAAAATGATAGGATATTGAATGAGGAATTCCCCAGGGCGGTAGGTGCCCAGTATGCTACTGGAGATCAGTGGAGAAATAACTCCAGAAAGAATGAAGGGATGGAGCCAAAGCAAAACAAATACCCAGTTGTGGATGTGACTGGTGATAGAAGCAAAGTCTGATGGTGTAAAGAGAAATACTGCATAGGAACCTGGAATGTTAGGTCCATGAATCAAGGCAAATTGGAAGTGGTCAAACAGGAGATGAAAAGAGTGAACGTCGACATTCTAGGAATCAGTGAACTAAAATGGACTGGAATGGGTGAATTTAATTCAGATGACCATTATATCTACTACTGTGGGCAGGAATCCCTTAGAAGAAATGGAGTAGCCATCATGGTCAACAAAAGTGTCCGAAATGCAGTACTTGGATGCAATCTTAAAAACGACAGAATGATTTCTGTTCGTTTCCAAGGCAAACTATTCAATATTACAGTAATCCAAGCCTCCCCAACCAGTAATGCTGAAGAAGCCGAAGTTGAACGGTTCTATGAAAACCTACAAGACCTTTTAGAACTAACACCCAAAAAAGATGTCCTTTTCATTATAGGGAACTGGAATGCAAAAGTAGGAAGACAAGAAACACCTGGAGTAACAGGCAAATTTGGCCTTGGAGCACGAAATGAAGCAGGGCAAAGGTTAATAGAGTTTTGCCAAGAGAACGCAATGGTCATAGCAAACACCCTCTTCCAACAACACAAGAGAAGACTCTACATGGACATTACCAGATGGCCAACACTGAAATCAGATTGATTATATTCTTTGCAGCCAAAGATAGAGAAGCTCTATACAGTCAGCAAAAACAAGACCAGGAGCTGACTGTGGCTCAGATCATGAATTCCTTATTGCCAAATTCAGACTTAAATTGAAGAAAGTAGGGAAAACCACTAGACCATTCAGATATGACCTCAATCAAATCCCTTTTGATTATACAGTGGAAGTAAGAAATAGATTTAAGGGACTAGATCTGATAGATAGAGCGCCTGATGAACTATGGACGGAGGTTCATGACATTGTACAAGAGACAGGGACCAAGACCATCCCCGTGGAAAAGAAATGTAAAAAAGCAAAATGGCTGTCTGAGGAGGCCTTAGAAATAGCTGTGAAAAGAAGAGAAGCGAAAAGTAAAGGAGAAAAGGAAAGATATAAGCATCTGAATGCAGAGTTCCAAAGAACAGCAAGGAGAGATAAGAAAGCCTTCCTCAGTGATCAATGCAAAGAAATATAAGAAAACAACAAAAGAGGAAAAACAAGAGATCTCTTCAAGAAAACTAGAGATATCAAGGGAACATTTCATGCAAAGATGGGCTCGATAAAGGACAGAAATGGTATGGACCTAACAGAAGCAGAAGATATTAAGAAGAGGTGGCAAGAATACACAGAAGAACTGTACAAAAACGATCTTCACGACCAAGATAATCATGATGGCGTGATCACTCACCTGGAGCCAGATATCTTGGAATGTGAAGTCAAGTGGACCTTAGAGAGCATCACTATGAACACAGCTAGTGGAGGTGATGGAATTCCAGTTGAGCTATTTCAAATCCTGAAAGATGATGCTGTGAAAGTGTTGCACTCAATATGCCAGCAAACTTGGAAAACTCAGCAGTGGCCACAGGACTGAAAAATGCCAGTCTTCATTCCAATCCCAAAGAAAGGCAATGCCAAAGAATGCTCAAACTACCGCACAATTGCACTCATCTCACACTCTAGTAAAGTCATGCTCAAAATTCTCCAAGCCAGGCTTCAGCAATATGTGAACTGTGAACTCCCAGATGTTCAAGCTTGTTTTAGAAAAGGCAGAGGAACCAGAGGTCAAATTGCCAATATCCGCTGGATCATGGAAAAAGCAAGAGAGTTCCAGAAAAACATCTATTTCTGCTTCATTGACTATGCTAAAGCCTTTGACTGTGTGGATCACAATAAACTGTGGAACATTCTGAAAGAGATGGGAATAGCAGACCACCTGACCTGCCTCTTGAGAAACCTGTATGCAGGTTAGGAAGCAACAGTTAGAACTGTACATGGAACAACAGACTGGTTCCAAATAGGTAAAGGAGTATGTCAAGGCTGTATATTTTCACCCTGCTTATTTAACTTATATGCAGAGTACATCATGAGGAATGCTGGGCTGGAAGAAGCACAAGCTGGAATCAAGATTGCCAGGAGAAATATCAATAACCTCAGATATGCAGATGACACCACCCTTATGGAAGAAAGTGAAGAGGAACTCAAAAGCCTCTTGATGAAAGTGAAAGAGGAGAGTGAAAAGGTTGGCTTGAAGCTCAACATTCAGAAAACAAAGATCATGGCATCTGGTCCCATCACTTCATGGGAAATAGATGCGGAAACAGTGGAAACAGTGTCAGACTTTATTTTTCTGGGCTCCAAAATCACTGCAGATGCTCACTCCAGCCATGAAATTAAAAGACGCTTACTCCTTGGAAGGAAAGTTATGACCAACCTAGATAGCATATTAAAAAGCAGAGACATTACTTTGCCAACAAAGGTCCGTCTAGTCAAGGCTATGGTTTTTCCCGTGGTCATGTATGGATGTGAGAGTTGGACTGTGAAGAAAGCTGATCGCCGAAGAATTGATGCTTTTGAACTGTGGTGCTGGAGAAGACTCTTGAGAGTCCCTTGGACTGCAAGAAGATCCAACCAGTCCATTCTAAAGGAGATCAATCCTGGGTGTTCATTGGAAGGACTGATGCTAAAGCTGAAACTGCAATACTTTGGCCACCTCATGAGACGAGTTGACTCACTGGAAAAGACTCTGATGCTGGGAGGGATTGGGAGTGGGAGGAGAAGGGGACGACAGAGAATGAGATGGCTGGATGACATCACCGACTCGATGGACATGAGTTTGAGTGAACTCCGGGAGTTGGTGATGGACAGGGAGGCCTGGCGTGCTGTGATTCATGGGGTAGCAAAGAGTCGGACATGAATGAGCGACTGAACTGAACTGAACTGATGTAAATTCTGGCAGCTCTATGGTGGAGTTAATGGTGATCTCCTCCAGGAGGACTTATGCTATGCCCACACCCAGAGCCCCTGTCCCTGTGGCATATCATTGCCAACCCGTTCCTGACGCTCAAACACAGTTCTGTCTTGGCCTCTGTGGGGTCCCTGGGTTCTAGTGTGCACAAGATTTGTTTGAGCCCTCTGAGCATCTCTGGCAGGAATGGCATTTGATTCTAAATGCGAATTTGCCGGTCCTACTGTCTTGCTGGGGCTTCTTTGCCCTTGGACGTGGTGTATCTCCTCACAGCTGCTCCAGTGCCTACCATCTTACTGGGGTTTCTCTGACCTTGGACATGGGGTATCTCTACACAGCCAGTCCAGCAAAGTGCAGCCGCCGCTCCTGGCCTTAGACGTGGTGTTTCTATTCACGGCTGTTCCAGCCAAGTGCAGGCACCGCTCAGGGCACATAAATTATGGTTATTTTTCAGCAAAACACTCCAAACGGCCAAAAATATTGAACTCATAAGATTAGAACCCGATATGTCACAAACATGAACTCTCACTGAAGTTTCACTTGATCTTTAAAATCATAGAAACTTTATAATAATTTGTATAACATTTAAATACTTTTCTTAAAACATTAATTATTTTCCCACTATTTTGAATGTAAAATTTATCCTTTAGGAAGGTATATTTAACTTATCTTGGATTTTACAGACCTCTAGCTATGCCACCTCTATTTCTTTGCATTGATCGCTGAGGAAGGCTTTCTTATCTCTCCTTGCTATTCTTTGGAATTCTGCATTCAGATGCTTATAACTTTCCTTTTCTCCTTTGCTTTTCGCTTCTCTTCTTTTCACAGCTATTTGTAAGGCCTCCTCAGACAGCCATTTTGCTTTTTTGCATTTCTTTTCCATGGGAATGTCTTGGTCCCTGTCTCCTGTACAATGTCACGAACCTCCGTCCAGAGTTCATCAGGCACTCTATCTATCAGATCTAGTCCCTTAAATCTATTTCTCACTTTCACTGTATAATCATAAGGGATTTGATTGAGGTCATATCTGAATGGTCTAGTGGTTTTCCCTACTTTCTTCAATTTAAGTCTGAATTTGGCAATAAGGAATTCATGATCTGAGCCACAGTCAGCTCCTGGTCTTGTTTTTGCTAACTGTATACAGCTTCTCCATCTTTGGCTGCAAAGAATATAATCAATCTGATTTCGGTGTTGACCATCTGGTGATGTCCATGTGTAGTCTTCTCTCGTGTTGTGGGAAGAGGGTGTTTGCTATGACCAGTGCGTTCTCTTGACAAAACTCTATTAGCCTTTACCCTGCTTCATTCCGTGCTCAAAGGCCAAATTTGCCTGTTATTCCAGGTGTTTCTTGACTTCCTACTTTTGCATTCCAGCCCCCTATAATGAAAAGGGCATCTTTTTTGGGTGTTAGTTCTAAAAGGTCTTGTAGGTCTTCATAGAACCGTTCAACTTGGCTTCTTCAGCGTTACTGGTTGGGCATAGGCCTGGATTACTATAGTATTGAATGGTTTGCCTTGGAAAGAAACAGAAATCATTCTGTCGTTTTTAAGATTGCATCCAAGTACTGCATTTCGGACTCTTTTGTTGACCATGATGGCTACTCCATTTCTTCTAAGGGATTCCTGCCCACAGTAGTAGATATAATGGTCATCTGAGTTAAATTCACCCATTCCAGTCCATTTTAGTTCACTGATTCCTAGAATGTCTATGTTCACTCTTGCCATCTCCTGTTTGACCACTTCCAATTTGCCTTGATTCATGGACCTAACATTCCAGGGTCCTATCCAATATTGCTCTTTACAGCACCGGACCTTGCTTCTATCACCGGTCACATCCACAACTGGGTATTGGTTTTGCTTTTGCTCCATCCCTTTATTCCTTCTAGAGTTATTTCTCCACTGAGCTCCAGTAGCATACTGGGCACCTACCGACCTGGGGAATTCCTCATTCAGTATCCTATCATTCTGCCCTTTGATACTGTTCTTGGGGTTCTCAAGGCAAGTATGCTGAAGTGGTTTGCCATTCCCTTCACCAGTGGACCACATTCGGCTGTGGTCCATGTGATCAGGCCTGGTGTGCTTTGATTCATGGGGTCACGCAGAGTCGGACACGACTGAGCGACTGAACTAACTGACTGAGCTATGCCACCATACGCTCCTGGGATCATAACATCCCAGTTTGAAAACCATGAAATTATGTGACATAAAGTCAATTTATTTCAGCAAATATGTAATTACTGAAACCTTTTTTCACGTATTCCTTTCAAGTACATAACTTCTATTTTGACTAATCACAAAAGTAGGAGTCCAGTATGGATAAGTGATACCTCATAAAACATATTTGCATTCTTCATTTTTAGCATGCTCTGTAAGTCACAGTGGTAAACTGTAAGTGTTGTCACAATCCTTTTTTTCCTCTTCATATTCATGTCTTTTTCAATGTGAGTAGCATTAAGAGATGGGAAACTATTTTTTCATCTTTTATCTCGGCTGAACTCATGATTTGGCAATAAAATGTAATGAAAGTGACATTGTTCCCGATTAGTCCTCAAAATTTGTTACATACTTCTGCTTTCTCTCTTGGAGCTGTCTCTCACCACCACACGAACAAGTCTGGGCCTGCCTAGTGGCGGGCATGAGACCACATGGAGCAGAGACCATTTCCTGGCTGTGAATTTCTAAGAACAGCTAGTCCTAAGCTGACCTGACAGCTGTGATGCAAGTGAATGAGCAAATCCATCCTAAGATCAGCTGAGTCTAGCTAGGATCAACCAAACCAAAAAATTATGAATTAGCTAAAGGTTTGTTTGCATTAGATTCAATTTCTTCATGTTCAATCCCATGGTAAATTTGTGATCATATTTGAAACATTTGCTTATTTTCTTCTTTTTAAAATACTTTCTACCCTTGTTCTTCCTTGGCACCATTCTATAATGTAGTTCGTCTACACATGGCTGCTTCTTCTCATTGTCCCTTACTGATTTCCTCCTCCATTTTCCTAGCTTTGAATATTGACAGACTCCAGAAAGCAATCTTTCACAACCCTCAACTTCGTTACTGTTCTAGCTACACATCTAGTTTAGGATGTGTCTCCTAAACTCCAGACTTAGTATATTCAAATGCCATTCATCATTTTCATGCCCTATTAATAAGTCAAAAGTGAGGTTCTCCATCTTCAGTTAACAGCAGTTCCATTGTTCCAATTACTTAGACCAAAAGCTTTTATCACCTTTGATGCTTCCTTTCATGTTTCACATATTATTAATATTAGTTTGTGAGTACTGTTAACTTCCAAATGTATCCAGAATCTAACTCACTACTTCACTAGTTTATGTTGCCATAAGCTAGTTTCATTCTATTTTGTATTTATGCAATTCTTCTTAACTGATGTCTTTCTCTACTTCTTTTGCCTTTGCTATAATCTATTCTTAACACAGGAACTGCTGCTGCTGCTGCTAAGTCACTTCAGTCATGTCTGACTCTACGTGACCCCATAGATGGCAGCCCACCAGGCTCCCCCATCCCTGGGATTCTCCAGGCAAGAACACAGGAGTGGGTTGCCATTTCCTTCTCCAATGCATGAAAGTGAAGTCGCTCAGTCGTGTCCGACTCTTAGCGACCCCATGGACTATAACCTATCAGGTTCCTCTGTCCATGGGATTTTCCAGGCAAGAGTACTGGAGTGGGGTGCCATTGCCTTCTCCTAGGTAATTATATTAAACTATAAGTCCTATAATATACTTTTCTTAAAATTTTATAGTGGAGACAATTCTGCCTCAGATTAAAGCCAAGGCCTGTCTAATGCACTTTACTTCTCTGTTCTCTAGTTACCTTTGCCTTTACTCACTCCACTTTAAGGCTTCCCTGGAAGCTCAGATGGTAAAGAATTTGCCTGCAATGTGGGAGACCTGGGTTCAATCCCTGGGTTGGGAAAAATCCCTGGAGAAGGGAATGGCTACCCACCCCAATATTCTTGCCTAGAGAATTTCATGGACAGAGGAGCCTGGCAGGCTACAGTCCATAGGGTCACATAGGTCTCTCTACTCCAATCTTTCCGGTCTCGTTGCAGTTACTCAAACATGGCAGCAATTCTCCTTCTTTGGGAAATTCCCAACTTTTGATCTCCTTGTCTGTAATCCTCTTACCTGGGCTCCTCATATCTCACTTCTCTCATTCTGGGTCATGGCTCAGAGCCACTTCCTCACTGAGTCTAGCTTTGACCCCAAACACTATGCCCTAACTCCCCTCTTCTGTTTTTATTTTCTCTGTAGCTGATAGACCATACATTTTATTTACTGTTGCCTTTTCTAAGGAAAACATAAACTCCATGAAGGCAGAGTTTTTGGTTTCATTCACTGCTATAAACCTGGTTCATAAAACAGTATCTGGAGCATATTTAAAAACTGCCCAAATAAGGAATGGATGTCTTAGACACAGAATATGCATTTTTATTAATACATCATGGAAATATTATTATATTTATGTGTGAATTCATGTTATTATGAATATGTTTGTCACAGTGTGAACAATGAGGTAAATAGCATGGTCTTTAATTAAACAATCATCCAAGATCTTTGAACATAGTGTGGGTATTCAATAAATACATTGAGCTAATTACCTAAATTTTGAAATTAGATCACTAAGATTTTGAATTATCTTCAATGACATTATGAAAAAATTTTGCTAAAATATCACTGAACAACTCATTTCATATTAACATGCTTTGAAAGTGACAAAGTCGCTCAGTCATGTCCAACTCTTTGTGATCCCATGGACTAAACAGTCCATGGAATTCTCCAGGCCAGAATACTGGAGTAGGTAGCCTTTTCCTTCTCCAGGGGATCTTTCCAACCCAGGGATCGAACCTGGTTCTCCCACATTGCAGGCGGATTCTTTATCAGCTGAGCCACCAGGAGAGCTTTACTAGACTTTGAAGGAGACTTTGAATAGATTTTGAAAAGACCATTATAACTGTTATTTGTTTAAAAATGTTTATTCTCATGAGGGCAGGAGGAGAAGAGAATGACAAAGGATGAGATGGTTGGATGGCATCACCAACTCAATGGACATGGGTTTGGGTGGACTCCGGCAGTTGGTGATGGACAGGGAGGCCTGGCGTGCTGTGATTCATGGGGTTGCAAAGAGTCGGATACGACTGAGCGACTGAACTGAACTGAGAATAGTTTTAACTGCTTAAAAATAATTATAAAAATATTAGTAATGCTTCCCATGATGTGTATGTGTCTATATCTATCTGAGAGAATATATATATATACAATATATATACTCATAAAACTTGGGTTGACATTCATTTGGCTAAAACAACAAGCCAACGACACATAATTTCTTAATGATTTATCTCTCTGGCAGTATTTTAATCATAAAATCTACAGTTTTATTTTGGCAGGTCAATTTTCAAAGTTACTTTAAATTTTAGGGATAAAAGCAAGTGTAGAGGTTAATTTTATGTACCAGTTTAACTGGTCAAGGGGAACCCAGATTGAACATTATATATGGATGTATCAGTTAGGGTTCTGGATGAAATTAGCACTTGAATTGGTGGACTCAGGAAAGTAGATCCCTGGGTTGGGAAGATCCCCTGGAGAAGGGAAAGGCTACCCACTCCAGTATTCTGGCCTGGAGTATTCCATGGACTGGAGTATAGTCCATGGGATCACAAAGAGTTGGACATGACTGAGCGACTTTCACTGTCACTTTCAAAGCATGTCCACCTCAGAGTGGGTGGGCAACATTCAGTCCATTGAGAATCTAATAGAACAAAAAGCGAGGAAAGAAGGCATTTCTCCCTTTTAATAAAAATGCCTCCCTGCTTAGGACAAGGGCTTGTCTCATGTTTTTCTGCTCTCAACTGAGATTTGCACTTTTGACTCCTTTGGTTCTTAAGCCTTAGGACTCAGACTGAAGTATTTCACTAGTTTTTCTGGGTTTCCAGCTTTATATCTGTGTATAATATTGTTTATTTTATATATTATACACTTGCATATATATAAATTGTATATAAAATATTTTATATTGTTTATATTATATAATTATATGTATTATAGATGATGCATTACATAGATGCTACATATAATATTATTATAATAATAGCACAGATATACACATTCATGTTCTGTTTCTCTGAAGAACCCCAATATAGTAGGTAAGCCTTATTTCACCTTCATTAAGTTGTAGATATTGATTAAGACTTAATCTTGTCACTTTTTACCACTCCTCACTCAACTTTTTAAACATCTGTGTAATTCAAGAAATGAAGACGAAAAACCCAACTGCCAATGCAGGAGACATAAGAGATGCAAGTTGGGAAGTTCCCCTAGAGGAAGGCACAGCAACCTACTCCAGTATTTCTTGCTTGGAGAATCCCATGGACAGAGGAGCCTGGTGGGCTAAAGTCCATGGGGTTGCAAAGAGTCAGACATGACTGAGCAACTAAGCACAGCACAGTACAGCATGGTATGTTATTAAATGATGGATGAAAAAGTAAAAGGGAAATAAAAATTAGGCTAGCAAAAGCATCGGAGAAGGCAATGGCAATCCACTCCAGTACTCTTGCCTGGAAAATCCCATGGACGGAGGAGCCTGGTAGGCTGCAGTCCATGGGGGCGCTACTAGTCGGACACGACTGAGCGACTTCATTTTCACTTTTCACTTTCACACATTGGAGAAGGAAATGGCAACCCACTCCAGTTTCTTGCCTGGAGAATCCCAGGGACGGCGGAGCCTGGTCGGCTGCCATCTATGGGGTCGCACAGAGTCGGACACGACTGAGGCGACTTGGCAGCTTGGCAGCAGCAGCAAAAGCATATAATTTCCATAAACAAGATTTGATAGAGTATTTTCCATAAACTTTTGAAAGAGGAGATGTGACAAATAATTTCAGCAATAGTTAATGTTTCTTGAGTAGATTGTCTCATTAAATTCCCACAGCAGGCTTATAAACTAGGTTTTAATTCCCCCCTCCCCAATAAAGATGGTGCAAATAAGCCTAAAAATCTCTCAGCTGGCAAAAGATCTTTCTTGAACTCCAACTCAGATCTCAGTTTTCAATGTTTGGGCTCCATTTGAATCCTTTGAGACTCAGGAGATAGGAACTGCAAGGAAACTATTTCAGTGGTCTTTAGAATTTATGTGCTTTTTGTTTCACACAGGTCTCATCAGTTATGTGAGCATGAAGGGCAAGAATGGAAGTGGGAGAAAGGATAAGCTTCAGGTGTGCTTCTCCTCACTGGGGCATTGACTCAGGAAATGGCAACCCACTCCTGTATTCTTGCCTGGGGAATCCCATGGACAGAGGAGCCTGGTGGGCTACAGTCTATGGGGTCACAAAGAGTCAGACATGACTGAATTGACTACGTGTGCAATGGGTTTACAATGGAAGGACTGCACATAGACGGAAGGACTAACATAGAAGACAGGAAGAGAAACAGGGTTAGAGTGATTAAAGGAAATAAATCACCAAAAGCTTAATGAGCTGGAGAAAAGGGCAAAAGCAGAGCACAGACCCCCTGGGACTTTGCAGAAGACTTGTCTCTTCCCAGAAGATAGTTCTCTGAAAGAGGGCAGCTGTCTATGATTCACTGAACAAGAAGTTTTCATTTGTGCAAAAAGCCTTGCATGATTCTGTTACTGACATCAGAAATACATAAACGCCAGTTGGTGGCCCCTGCTGACAATAAGGAAGGTATAATCAGGTTATCCTGACATCCTTAATTGGGAGGCATGTTTTTGTCCTGAAGCAAAAAAAAAAAAAAAAACCAATACAACAAAGAACCATTTAGACATGATGACATTCTCCAAACCCTAAGCCAAAGTGTAGTCACTTGGTGCCTACAAAAATCTCCTAATAGGCAGAAGACTGACCATAAACTCCAAATCCTTCTTTGTGGTTCTTGTAACAGTTCAACAGTCCTTCCCCTCCCCCTAAGCTTATCATTATTATTATCACTGATAACGGAAATTATCAGCTTAAAATTTTCATTGAAAACTGCATTTGATACATTCTTATTTTTATTTTCTGACAAATTCACCTCTCAGTGGAGCAAATAACACAAGGTAGAGAACAAAAGTTAATTGAATCCAATGAAGGATTTTAGCAAGAATTCACTGAGATGATGGGACAGAAAGGAGAGACCAGAAGTGATTAAAATTCTGGGGTTTCCTTGGGCAGAGCCCTGCTGCCCATCTATATAAAACATAAAGGCTGAACTAGGGGAGGGCAGGCAAGAGCAGTTTTAATTACTAGAAGCAGCCCTCTTCTTTATTGAGTTTGCTACATTGTAACAAGTTACAAGGACCAGAGCCTGAGTGAGAAAATTCTAGCACTGAAAATAAAAAGAGTGAACTCAGAGTGATGAGGCATGCATGCTAAGTCACTTCGGTTATGTCCAACTCTATGTGACTCAATGAGCTGCAGCCTGCCAGGCTCCTCTGTGGCCTAAAAGATGCTAATCATTTTTTGGATGGAGTGGGCAGAGGACAATAACATCTGTTAAAACTTCTGAGTGTCTCCAGGTTCACTTTTGGCGGGGATAAGTACTCTCCTGTAAGTTTCTAGAGGTAAGAGAGAAAGTATTGCATATCTTTATCCTTGACCCATGCTCATCACAATGTACCAGTTACTTCTAAAGTTACCCCTATCACATTGTAGTTAAGGCGCTTAGGAAGGTGCCTTCTTGAGTCAGGCAAATCACTGACTCAAAGAAGATAAGAGATGTCAGGAATAGAAAGAACACCTAGAAATTAAATGCCACAGAATTTAAAACTTTGCCAACTAGGCACCAAATGGTGTTTCTCCAGCATCCTGCCCCATCGGACAACGCACACAAACCCTGTAGAGAGCCAGCATGAAGTTTCCTTAGAAACTAGACAGCTACAGTGAGTATCTCCTTGTCCTAAAAATTACTGGAGACAGAGTTATCTGGGAAGACAAACATTGTTTTAGACATGTTGTCAGTCACTGAGATGCTAAGTAAAGGGGAGTATTAAAATCAGAGTAGTAGTTTAAGTGTGTCCTTTGAAGGAATCAAACACCACCACCAAAATGATAACGATCCAATATTAAAAGTGTGAGGTCAGTTTTTGAGGAAGGGGTATAAAGACTCTTGAATAGGCTGGTCAGGTGCTCAATAACTGTGTGGGTGTCATATTATAATTGTTCTTCAAACCAGTCAGGGTCAGTTAGTGACAGGCTGCGTTCAAGAAAATGATCTCAAAGGAAAGTGCTCAGGCCTCAAAGATGATTTCACTGGTTAGTTGATCTCGAGCAGGTCCAGTTACCTGGAAAAATATAAATGGGAAAGAATTTTTTTCCAGGGGAGTAAAATCCTCTAAGTATAACGGGGTCATCAGAACTTCTAAGCCAGATTGTAGAGCAGACGTCATGAGGATATTTGGGTAAGGAAGGCTTTGGTTCTAGTCGAAGATTATATGAATCTCTGACTTCTTAAGATCAGAAATTGTGACAAACAGTGGGAAAATTAGCAGTTAGCCCATAACTAGGACACCCTGGAAATGACCAGGATGCATCGACCAAACTAGGATCTCTCAGAGCAAATACTTTATCTAGCCTTGGTCCATGTTTTGTGGTCTGTACACAAGAGAGTCCCACCATACTGCTAGATGCAGCATAAAAGTTTTCATCTTAACTATTACGTTCTCACCCATTGAGGTTTGTAAGAAGACTTGGGATAAAAATATCTGCATATTTGGAGACATTTAACCCTTCTCCTTCTCCCTTTTGGTGGTGGTGGTTTAGTCACCAAGTCATGTCCGACTTTGGTCGTGTCTGACTCTTTGCGACCCCATGGACCGCAGCCTGCCAGACTCCTCTGTTCAGGGGATTCTCCAGGCAAAAACACTGGAGTGACTTGCCATTTCCTTCTCCAGGGGAATCTTCCTGACCCAGGGATCAAACCCAGGTCTCCTGCATTGCAGGCAGACTCTTTACCCACTGAGCTATGAGGGAAAATATGGACTGAGCAGGGTGGAGAGTTTCCATATATGGCTATGGAACAGAAAGAGGCAAAATCATCAGATACAGCATATTAAACCATTTTTTATAACAGAGATAAAATTCACATTAGCATGAACAAAGGGAGCAGCTGGGAATGGTGAACCGAAAGTGAAAGATATGAATCTTGAGATACAAAGTGAATCCATACATAAGGAAGGTAAGATAAATCTTAGATATCAAATGCTCAGATTCTTTATGTTCTCCAAGACTGGTGGGCAGTTTTTGGAGGAGTGGGCCAAAAGAGGAACAAACACTTGAAGATGAGAGAGTTTAATGATAATACATAGCATTTATACAATAAAGAAGGTGTAAACAATGCAAAGGAATTGTCAATAGATTCACAAATAACTCAGGTGAAGAAGAAGGACTCAAATCTCTAAGTTCCACCTGCTTTTATCATTATGCTTTTGGTCAATATAATATAGAACGTAATGATAGTTACATGATAAAGGAAAGAGCTGCTTGGAGACAGGAATTTCTCTGAATATCACAGAGTTTGAACATTTATCAAAAATGCTGTCATATGGATTTTTGTACTGATGTAGAAATAGCTATCGCTTATAGCCCACTCTGGCTCTTAAATAACAAAATACTGTTACCAGGACAAATATCTAAATACCTTTTTTGTTTGAGAAATCGGGAAATCAGTTTATATCTCAGATTTATATTTCAGAAAAGGTAGCTGATTAAACAAAGACATCACTTCAAGAGAAAACTAGAAGTCCTCCCACCTAACTCATCTCTCAGCCAGTTTCCTCTTCACTAAAGCAGTAGTCACTCACTGTGGCAAGGATGTGCAGTTGCTCATAGGAATTATAGAAACAGAAGTCTCATTTCTTTTCATTGCTCCAGGTGGAAGCATTCATGTATTTCCAAAAGAGAATGCAACTAGGAAGAGCTGCATTTAGAAAATGAGTGTCTGACATTTTTCAGGCTCCAGGGTAGCAGAAACAATTCTTTGTGTTAATCAAACCATTTCATTGTCTTCTTTAACACACAACTAAGCTACAGTCCTCAGTTCTCTGGAAGTGAACAGTATGATGTGATTATAGCCAAACAAAATGAAGCGAGAGTGATGCCATCTCTTGCAGGGCTGGCCCCTCAATCTTGCCATGTGATCCCTGACAAGCTCTTCTATGCCTTGTATGCTGGCCAGGTCCAGAGGGCCCACTGAGGGATTCTGAAGAGCCATTTGATAGATGGAATTGGGCCTTGGGTCATAAATTAGAGTAGCACCCATCAGGAAATAGAGAATGGTGAGGAAAATCATAGAGCAAGACATGCCTCAAAGCATGTGGTACTGACTAAGAAATCAGAATCAAAGTCCAGTGTTAGTTCAGGCATGGTCCAGTGTTGCCTGAAATGTGTTTCCTAGAAGTCGAGTTTTTCAAGATGTTAGTTGATTTCCCCAACAAACAGGGAAGGTAGTTTCTAGGGTCAAAAATGATTTAAATAATGTTGAGTATAATAAAGTATAAGCTGAGGTATTAAAACAAAATTATACCCTGGTTCAAACAGGACAGAAAATTCTCTCTCCCATAACAGTATAGAGTATGAAAGCAGGCTCTACTTCATAAGGTCATCAGGGACCCATTCTGTTGTCTCCTCGGGTATTGTTCTCATCTACATATTTGAGACTGGTTGACACACATGTCTACATTCTGGCCAATGGGAAGATGAGAGGAAGTAAAGAACAAGCAAATGTAGAAGTTGAACATATATACTCAGCTACAATCCACTGTAAAGAACTCAATGGCATTGGCAGGTCTAATTTCAAGGGAAAATGTTGGCGGCCATGCTCACAGGTTAAACTCCATTATTGTGGCAAAGGGCAAGAGCATATTTGGGTTGGGGGGGACTAGTAGTCTATCACACTGGACTAAAAATATTCAACAAATTATTTCTTTATTAAAGTATTTCTCAAGATATAAAGCACTAATACGCATTATGATTCTTTAACAGAGAGATTTTTTAAAGAATTTGCCATAACATTGGACTACAAAACTCACTTTACTTGGAACACCTTTGGGGATAGTATTCTATAGAAGATACCATCAGAAACACTGGCCTATTAAACTCCTCTAGCTACAAAAGCAGGACCAATCTACTTCCCTTCCCCTAAATGGATAAAAGGATCACTGGAGGTGTCGATTCTTCTATTCCCCACCCTCACTTCTAAAGTTCTATTGGAATAAACTAATGATGCGGAATCTAACATAATAGTTCTTATCCACAGACTCCAAAAGAGAAAAAAACGCAAGTCAAAATAATGGCAGGGAATTTATCTTATGTCCCCCAAATATGTGCATGTATTTGGAAATAGCATAAAAGGCTTTCTTCAATTGAACTTCTTTTTTTTTTTTAATTTTACAATATTATATTGGTTGGTTTTGCCATACATTGACATGAATCTGCCGTGGGTGTACATGAGTTCCCCTTCCTGAGCCCCCCTCCCACTTCCCTCCTCCCTTTATCCGCCCTCTGGGTCATCCCCGCACCCCAGCCCCGATCATCCTGTAACATGCATCAACCCTGAACTGGCGATTCGTTTCACATATGACAACATACGTGTTTCAATGCCATTCTCCCAAATCATCCCACCCTCACCCTCTTCCACAGAGTCCCAAAGACTATTCTATACATCTATGTCTCTTTTGCTGTCTCGTATACAGGGTTATCATTTGCATCTTTCTAAATTCCATATATATGTGTTAGTATACTGTATTGGTGTTTTTCTTTCTGGCTTACTTCACTCTGTATAATAGGCTCCAGTTTCATCCACCTCATTAGAACTGATTCAAATGCATTCTTTTTAATGGCTGAATAATACTCCATTGTGTATATGTACCAAAGCTTTCTTATCCATTCGTCTGCAGATGGACATCTAGGTTGCTTCCATGTCCTGGCTATTATAAACAGTGCTGCAATGAACATTGGAGTACACGTGTCTCTTTCAATTCTGGCTTCCTCGGTGTGTATGCCCAGGAGTGCGATTGCTGGATCATATGGCAGTTCTATTTCCAGTTTTCTGAGGAATCTCCACACTGTTCTCCATAGTGGCTGTACTAGTTTGCATTCCCACCAACAGTGTAAGAGGGTTCCCTTTTCTCCACCCCCTCTCCAGCATTTATTGCATGTAGACTTTTGGATAGCAGCCATTCTGACTGGTGTGAAATGGTATCTCATTGTGGTTTTGATTTGCATTTCTCTGATTATTAGGGACGTTGAGCATTTTTTCATGTGTTTGTTAGCCATCTTTATGTCTTCTTTGGAGAAATGTCTGTTTAGTTCTTTGGCCCATTTTTTGATTGGGTCATTAATTTTTCTGGAATTGAGCTGCAGGAGCTGCATGTATATTTTGGAGATTAACCCTTTATCAGTTGCTTCATTTGCTATTATTTTCTCCCATTCTGAAGGCTGTCTTTTCACCTTGCTTAGAGTTTCCTTTGCTGTGCAGAAGCTTTTGATTTTAATTAGGTCCCATTTGTTTATTTTTGCTTTTATTTCCAATATTCTGGGAGGTGGGTCTTGGAGGATCCTGCTGTGACTTATGTCGGAGAGTGTTTTGCCTACATTCTCCTCTAGGAGTTTTATAGAATCTGGTCTTACATTTAGCTCTCTAATCCATTTTGAGTTTATTTTGGTATATGGTGTTAGGAAGTGTTCTAGTTTCATTCTTTTACAAGTGGCTGACCAGTTTCCCCAGCACCACTTGTTAAAGAGACTGTCTTTTCTCCATTTTATATTCTTGCCTCCTTTGTCAAAGATGAGGTGTCCATAGGTGCGTGGATTTATCTCTGGGCTTTCTATTTTGTTCCATTGATCGATATTTCTGTCTTTATGCCAGTACCATACTGTCTTGATGACTGTGGCTTTGTAGTAGAGCCTGAAGTCCAGCAGGTTAATTCCTCCAGTTCCATTCTTCTTCCTCAAGATTGCTTTGGCTATTCGAGGTTTTTTGTTTTTCCATACAAATTATGAGATTATTTGTTCTAGCTCTGTGAAAAATATCGTTGGTAGCTTGATAGGCATTGCATTGAATGTATAAATTACTTTGGGTAGTATACTCATTTTCACAATATTTATTCTTCCAATCCACGAACACGGTATATTTCTCCATCTATTAGTGTCCTCTTTGATTACTTTCACTAGTGTTTTATAGTTCTCTATGTACAATTCTTTTGTTTCTCAATTGAACTTCTTGAAGGAGAAAAATGCTTTACCCACACATTAAAAAATTATCCACAGACTACAGTCTATATTTTTAACACTTGTTAGCTAGGAGTCATCCAGTTTTATAAGTTTAGAACAGAGTACCAGCACAGAAGTCTTAAAATATAAGAGTGGGAGTTTAGCTGTTGGGACAAATTTAGTGGCAGCAGTGGGTACAGCAGCAAAGTTCAGGTTTTCTGTCGTGTACCAACAATTCCAGGTCTCTCTCCTGGTTCTCCCTTCAGCACTGCGATTGCTCTTTTGCTCTCTTCCTTCTACTATCACTTCTGTCTGATCAGACACAGTGTTTTCATTGTAGACTATCATGGTTAATTTGTTAATAATGATAATGGGCTAAAAGTTGCAAATGATTACTTTTATATATAATTTAAAGTGAATCTGGGATTGTCCCTATAATAGCATGAGTCCCATTACCTTTCATTCAGAAAGCCTTTCTTAAAAGATAAAAAAAAGTCATATTTACCGTTCGTGCATTAGTAATTGCATTTCACTTTGGGTAGAATCAGGGGCTTGGATCTAAAGAGTGAACAGCATTATTCTGAAGCAGAAAAATAGTGCATGCCACTGTTTTGCATTCATGTGTGCTAAGTCACTTCAGTGGTGTCTGATTGTTTGCAACCCTATAGACTGTAGCCCTCCAGGCTTCTCTGTCCATGAGCTTCTCTATGCAAGAATATTGGAGTGGGTTGCCATTTCCTCCTCCAGGGGATCTCCCTGACCCAGGGATTGAACCCAGGTCTCTTAATCTTCTGAATTGGCAGGCAGGTTCTTTACCAATAGCACCACCTGGAAAGCCCATGAAAGTGAAAATGAAAGTCACTCAGTCGTGTCCAACTCTTTGCAACCCCATGGACTATACAGTCCATGGAATTCTCCGCCATAATACTGGAATGGGTAGCCCTTCCCTTCTCCAGAGGATCTTTCCAACCCAGGGATTGAACCCAGGTCTCCCACATTGTAGGTGGATTCTTTACCAGCTGAAGCCCATAAGCAATTGCATTTTCTTAGTAACTTTTACAAAGCACAGAAATAATCATAATTGTCCCCTGCAAGACAACGTTCAGCAGCTCACTACTGTCCAAGGATGAATTCAGTTCCAGCCCCTAAGAATGACAGGCAAGATGTTTCTATGACGTGATTTCTGTCTGCCTTATCTCTGCAGCTTTACCTCCACCTCTGCTCTTGCATGTTAGCTTCTGTATTACTGGATATTCCCAATAACAATTTATACATTGTCACATCTCTGTTCCCTCCTGCATGTTGTTACCTTCACTGAGAGCCTTCTATGTTTTCCATCACCTGCTTGATAATCTACTAGTCTTGTAAAGCTCAGTTCCTGTGCAGACCTGGCCAACCATCTAAAGTAAATTCATCATTCCTTTCGCCCTTGTTTTAGATACAGTATCACAGCTGTTCTTATTACTCAAATTCACATGGTTGCTATAAAGATCAGTGAAATGAAGCTGGGAACTTATTTCTGAAACAATAAACAGCTATGAAATTACTTTGAAATTATCAGTGGGCAGTGCTGGATAATAATCCCAAGAGAACCTTTGTGCTTCTTTGTTTTTCTCCCTTGGCACTGACGTAAGGTGCCGTCACACTGTAATATCATTATTTATTTAATTTTGTCATTTCGGCCCCTCCTTTTAGTCTGTCTCTGGGAACACAAAGAGCAGACTGCTAATCAGAAGAGTCCCAGCTGGAATGAAATTGACAGTGTGGGTGCTGAACAAAGTGTTATTAACACTGTGGGCAGAGCAAAGGATCAGAGAAATGCTTTCTTCCTAGAAATAGTTCCCTGGGCTCTCCTCCACTTCGTTTGCAACTCCAGGTGTTAGTCGTGTGAACTTAAAAAGATTGGACGATTCAGACCTACCCTGTCTCTTTAAATAAAGGCAATCCCAAATGTCTGAGCATATCCAGACAATTGTATAGATCTATTCAGTTGGAAAAACATTTATTAGCAGGCCCAATGTTAGATGCTAGGGACTCAAAAACGAACAAGCAAAACCTCTGCTTCAAGTAGCTAGCTCTCCTGCTAACCTGTGGGAGAAAAGCGAAACCAAAATTTGCACAGAGTGGGATACATTTCATAATGCAGACAAGCATGATGACATGGCTAATAAATCTTCACAGGTTGGAAGCGAGAAAGAGATCAAGAAAGACTACTCAGGTTAAAAAACAAAATATATTTACCAGTATACTTAAACAACTTCCCATCAAAACCTATTTTGTTTTTCCTGCCCAGCCCTTTAGAGCATATGTTCTATGAACTTACCATTCAGTCAAATATCTTCTAAATTTGGAAAAATGTTAATAACCTTAATTTTAAATTATAGTTAAAGCACTTTCCTCTCTTGCCTTCTATCCAGTCTGAATTTTAGATAAACTTGATGTTTCTTTAAGCAAAACCTAATGTTGAAGTGAAGTGAAGTGAAAGTCGCTCAGTCATGTCTGACTCTTTGCGACCCCATGGACTCAGTCCATGGAATTCTCCAGGCCAGAATACTGGAGTGGGTAGCCTTTCCCTTCTTCAGGGGATCTTCCCAACCCTGGGATCGAACCAAGGGTCTCCCACATTGTGGGCAGATTCTTTACCAGTTGAGCCACAAGGGAAGCCCCAACCTAATGTTATATGTGAACTAATGTTATATGAAACTATTTATTTATTTTCTTACTAAGGAATTTTTTCTAGCCAAATATTTGCAGTTTTATAGCACTCAATGTCATAATCAATTTCTTACAAGTTAAATTTCATTTTAAGCTGAAGGCAATTTTAAGTTATTTCTGTACTCTATTTCTTTCATTTCTGCATCTTTAAAACTGTTAACACTTTCAAGTCCTTTGAACAGACTGGAGACTCACTTATGAACACAGAAGATCATGTTAAGTCTCACTCATAAATTTAGTAAGTCCATTCCAGATAGACATTGCAAGGTCAAAGCCAGATCAGACATTGAGTAAAAGACTATTTTATGAGCAATTTTGACTAGATTCTTAAGCTTCTTATGTAATTCAAGGAAACCTGAAGCATCCTTTTTTAGAATTGATTCAATATGAATATCTTGTAGCCACTGAAACCCATAGTAAACATAAAAAATTGGAAATAAACCTCACGCTTATGAAATTTTTAAAGGGAAAGTTGATTAGATAAAACCCAAATGGAAATGAAAATCTCTGGGAAAAAAATTCTCAAAAAGGTATAGGATGACCCTCTTGTTATTGCTGCTTTCATTTGGGTAGTTGTCTTACGTGCAAGTATATGAGGTTGTCAGATGACAAATTCATGGTTAATTTCAGTACTAAAACCCTGCTTTTGAGTTTGGTCATCAGTGAACCTATTTGCAGGGCCGGAACAGAGATGCAAACATAAAGAACAGACTTATGGAAACAGTGGGGGAAGGAGAGATTTGGATGAATTCAGAGAGTGTCACTGAAACATATACATTACCATATGTAAAAGAGATAGCTAGTGGGAAGTGGCTGTATCACAAGGGAGCTCAACCCAGTGCTCTGTGACAACTGAGAGAGGTGGGATGGGGTGGGCAGTGGCAGGGAGGCTCATGAGGAAGGAGACACAATGTATACTTATGGCCGATTCACATTATTGTATGGCAGAAACTAACACAACATTGTAAAGCAATTATCCTCCAATTAAAAATAAAAATAAAAAAGAAATGAACAAAAGTTCTTTGGCTATGCACCAGCCCTGCTTCAACTAGTAGGAAACGTGAGAAAACAGTAAGCCGATGCTTTTACAGAAGAAAGCAATGAGGCTAAAAACATAATGAAAGCCAACAATCACGGTGTGTCTCCAAGGGTAAAGAGCTAATTTAATGCTGCTCTTTTACAACAAGCACAAGTAAATAGTTCTCATTCATGCTTTAATTAATCAGATTAATGTAAGCACTAGTTGGATGGAATAAATGTTTGTCTTTTCCATTATTGTGTGTTATGATTTGCTTATTGGTGTCTCAGCTCCATTTCAGATAGCTTAGAGGAATAATTCTGCTTATTCAAGCATGCTAGCAGAGTTGGTTCCAACAAGAAATATCTCTGCATCTCAGAGTATGGCTCAAAGGTATCTGCAGAGAAAATACCATTTCTATTAAATCAGGCAAGAACATTTGTCTCAAAGAGATGCATCAAAAAAGAACTTTTTATTAAGTTCAGACCAAATGTTTTAAGAGACTATTTTCTTTTGCTATGCTATTCTTTATGGTAGAATACCTTCGCCACCTCTTTTTCATCTTTTATCCTCCATCATCCTCCTTAGGGGTGACTCTGGAGTCACCTCTTTTTGAACCTGTCCTGACTACCTTGGCCCACAATGCCTCTGTTCTGTAAACACTGAGTTTTTTGCATTGATTCTGACAATAACAGAACAAGTATATGGTCAATATTTTGATGTATGCCTAGGCTAGGAAAAACGTGGGCTTTGGTGCAAGATAATCATTGGGTGAAATCTCAGTTCAACTATTTACTTAACCTTTTTACTACCAATTAATTCCTCTGTGATACCCATCTGTAACTATCTGGTAAGGTAGTGAGTATTAAATTTTTTAAAAAGTAGTATGCTTAGAACAGTGTAGACATTCTATAAATGTTATTATGGTATTAATACAAAAGATATCACAGACCATGATGAAGGTTTATTCACGTTAACTATATTTTTGGCTAGAAAAAGATACATTTTTAGCAAAACTGGGAATCAAAATTATTCATTTCTGAGTCTTCCAGCAACACTAGATCCTAAATATTCCTAGAAGGCCCTTTTGAAGTATTAACAGACTCATTTACAGTTAACCCTTGAACAGCATGGGCCTAAACCACAAGGCTCCACTTAGAGATGGAGTTTTTTCAACAAATGTGCATTGCAGACGGCAGAGGCCCTGCTTGGTTGAACCCACAAATGCGGAACTGGGGATATGGAAGGCAGGAGGACAGAACGCAGAGTTGTGTGGGAATTTTTCACTGCAGGAGGATTAGTACTCCTATCACCCCTCCCCAAACCCATACTATTCAAGGTCAACTGTTCTCACCTCTGATTTAAAAGATTATTGAATGCTTTAACACAAAACAAGATACATACAGGAAAATCCAAGTTTGCCAGGATCCTCACTCTTACTTGCTTCATACAATTTCATTTCCACATCCCAGACTCTCTGTTTCCCTTTAATAGGATCACTTTCCTCATTTCAGCTATTCCGTTCTCTCATCATTTACTTGCTTCCTAAAGAACAATTGTAAAAGATGGTTTCTAAGAATTCAGTTTTGCAGTTTGTGAACAACTGAAGAACTGTTCTTAGACTGTCTTCTTTTTTAACAAGTAAATCTTTATGAAATAAAGTTGTCTGTTTCATGGATAAAAAATTAAGGGATCACACACAAAACATGGTGATACATTATGGATGAAGTTACATACACATACATACAAACACATGAACTATATACATTCCTTAGTCCTAATGAGAACTAATAAGGTCCTAACTAAGGCAGAGGCAACAGAATGGAAAGAAAAATAGAAAAGAGATATGAAAATCTTATAACATACAAAATTTCGAAACACGATAAAGGTGTCAAGAAAATCCATTGATCTTTTCAACAAATGATGTTGGCTCTATTGGATATCCATATACAAAAGAATGAGATTGGACCCCTTCCTCACACCATACAGAAGAATTAAGTCAAAATGATTATAAATTTAAATTTAAGAACTAAAATTATAAAAAAGAGCATAGAATTAAATCTCATGTTGAGTTAGGCAATAATTCATTAGATACGACACAAAAAAACACATGACAAAGAAATACAAATAAATTCTAAATTATCAAAACTTACAAGCTTTGATCCTTCAAAGATTACCATCAAGAAAATGAAAACACAACCCACAGAATGGGAGAAATCTTTGAAAATCATCAAGTCAATAACTAAAAAACAAATAACTAATTTAAAAACCAGCAAAGGAATTCAATAGACATTTCTTCAAAGGAAATATATCAATGGTCAATAAATATAGGAAAAAATGCTGAACACCATTCAGTTCAGTTCAGTTCAGTCTCTCAGTCGTGTCTGACTCTTTGTGACCCCATGAATCAGAGCACGCCAGGTCTCCCTGTCCATCACCAACTCCTGGAGTTCATTCAAACTCATGTCCATCGAGTCGGTGATGCCAGCTAGCCATCTCATTCTCTGTTGTCCCCTTCTCCTCCCGCCCCCAATCCCTCCCAGCATCAGAGTCTTTTTCCAGTGAGTCAACTCGTCACATGAGGTGGCCAAGGAAAAATGCAAATCAAAACCAAAATTCACATCCACTAGGAAGGCAATAATAACAAAAATAATAATAGCAGCAGATAAAAAATACAAGTGTTGTTGAGGATATGGAGAAATTCCCCTTCTACATTCCCTGCTGGGAATGTAAAATGGTTCAGCCATTTTGGAAAACAATTTGGCAGTTCCTCAAAAAGTTTAAGAGAAAAGTTACCATATGACCCAGCAATTTCAATTTAGATATATACCGAAAAGAAGAAATATATTCACACAAAACCATGTGTTGAATACATGAATGCTCACAGAAGATTATTCAGAATAGCCAAAAAGTAGAAACAAAATAAATATTCTATCAATTGTTAAATAAATTAATTGATTAAATGTGGTCAGACATGACTGAATTAACTTTTAACTTAGCACACATGCACAAGAGTCTAGTTTTTACCTCATATTTGTTTATATTTTTCTTGCATCACTTTTTCCCATGTAAAATATCCACATGGAAGAAATGCAACCAAGCAGACTATTTTTAAAAATTTAATTTATATAGTTTTAGTCAAGGCAGTTTGAAAAATTTGAAATCCATATCTGTTTCTCTTAAGCGTTATAAAATTAAAAGATGCTTGCTCCTTGGAAGAGAAGCTAGGACCAATCTAGACAGCATATTAAAAAGCAGAGACACTGTTTTGCCAACAAAGGTCCATCTAGTCAAAGCTATGGTTTTTCCAGTAGTCATGTATGGATGTGAGAGGTGGACTATAAAGCTGAGCGCTGAAGAATTGATGCTTTTGAACTGTGGTGTTGAAGAAGACTCTTGAGAGTCCCTTGGACTGCAAGGAGATCCAACCAGTCAATCCTAAAGGAAATCAGTCCTGAATAGTCATTGGAAGGATTGATGCCGAAGCTGAAACTCCAATACTTTGGTCACCTGATGTGAAGAACTGACTCATTTGAAAAGACCCTGATGCTGGGAAAGATTGGAGAAGAAGGAGGAAAAGGGGGCGACAGAGGATGAGATGGTTGGATGGCATCAGCGACTCAATGGACATGAATTTGAGTAAGCTCTGGGAGTTGGTGATGGACAGGGAAGATTGGCATGCTGCAGTCCATGGGGTCACAAAGAGTCAGACATGTCTGAGTGACTGAACTGAACAGCATTATCATTAGGGTATCACAGACCTTCAAGCTAGAAAAGGCACAAATCTTTCCACACCATTTTCAAAGACTTCTAATACTGATGAAAAGGATAGCTTCTAACACTAATCCTAATTAGTGTGAATTGACGTTTACTAGTATGTTATTAGGGAGAAGGCAATGGCACCCCACTCCAGTACTCTTGCCTGGAAAATCCCATGGATGGAGGAGCCTGGTAGGCTGCAGTCCATGGGGTCACTAAGAGTCGGACACGACTGAGAGACTGCACTTTCACTTTTCACTTTAATGCATTGGAGAAGGAAATGGCAACCCACTCCAGTGTTCTTGCCTGGAGAATCCCAGGGACTGGAGCCTGGTGGGCTGCCGTCTAAGGAGTTGCACAGAGTCAGACATGACTGAAGCGACTTAGCAGCAGCAGCAGCAGCAGCAGTATGTTATTAAGGGCTTCCCTGGTAGCTCAGCTGGTAAAGAATCTGCCTGCAATGCTGAAGACCTGGGTTTGATCCCTGGGTTGGAAAGATCTCCCGGAGGAGGACATGGCCACCCACTCCAGTATTCTTGCCTGGAAAATCTCCATGGACAGAGGAGCCTGGCGGTCTACAGGCCAGGAGGTCACAAAGAGTCAGACATGACTGAGCAACTAAGCACAATTACTCCTTATTGCTCAGAGATCTTTCTTGCCTAAGACAGTCCATGTAACGCTGTCCCTGCCTTTGGCTTCTGTCACAGGTATGTATTTCTCTGGCCACCAAGCCTGTTTCAAGATTGAACGTTAGTCTCAGTCAGAACCAACTGATCAAAATACCAAAACTTTACAACTGGACTAGAACTGTGAGGATATAAACATGTAATTCCTGGAGGTCCTCTTGGCATAAAAAAGGAGAGTATATCTACAAACAAAGCCAATAGTGAGAAAACAAAAGGCCACAGTTGGAAGAGAGATTAGGTCCAGATGATTTCATTTGATCTCTGGGGTGCAGGCTTGCCCAAAGTCATTTCATATTCTGGACTTTCCAATTCTATAAGCCAATAAACTCTTTTCACTTAAGCCAATTATGGGTGAGCATTCTGTCAGTTGAAGCCAAATAATCCCAATTAATTTTTACATCACTGCTTCTAAAATACCTGCTTCATGGAGGCAAAGGAAAACTGAGCAGTCTTTTCCATAGCCACCTAACACCCCTGCTGCTGCTGCTGCTGCTAAGTCACTTCAGTCGTGTCCGACTCTGTGTGACCCCATAGACGGAAGCCCACCAGGCTTCCCCATCCCTGGGATTCTCCAGGCAAGAACACTGGAGTGGGTTGCCATTTCCTTCTCCACCTAACACCCCTACATAATACTAAATCATAAATTAAGGCTCACTTAGAAAACATCTTTCCAAACGATGCTGATTATTAATGTGATTGGTCTAAGTCTGTGTAAAACATAAATGGAATAGCACTGTACTATAGAAACTTTTTTATTTGTAAGTGCTCAGGGAAAACATTATCAGATATGTGATAGCTCTCAGAAAGCATTTTTAGTTCTAGCACTTGAAATTCTTGTACTCAATTACAAATCTGTTTTATTAAATGGCAATCTCATTTTATTTGTTGTTACCACACACTGGGCTTTACTTTTGCTAATGCTTGGAACACACCCTGTGAATTAAACCCTCAGGAAAATACCTTCAATGATTCCTGCAATTGACCTTCACATTAAAAATGGCATAAAGACTGTCCAACAGAATGGAATTCTTCAGGCAAGAATACTGGATTGGGTAGCCATTCCCTTCTCCAGGGGATCTTCCCAACTCAGGGATCAAACTCAGGTCTCCTGCAATGCAAGCAGATTCTTTACTGTCTGAACCACCAGGGAAGCCCACATGGTATGTTACCCAAATGAAAGACCTCCAACTCACAAAAGAGACATGGCGGACAACCTTACTTTGTCATCTCATTAATTTTTTCCGAATGTATGACCCATACAATCAGTAAGTTTTTCAATGCCTTCTTTAGCTGCTAGCTTGGTACTTTGTAGTGGCAAACAAACAAACAAACAAAAAACTGTAGGGCTAAATTTTCTAGAGATTATTTCAGTATTCTTCTCTAATTAAAATTGTGTGTGTTTTCAATCAGGGACCATTTATACCTTGAATCATTAATCTTTCTCCATGTAACCAAACCATCATAATCAGTATATATATATATTTTTTGACAGATCATTTCTGTCTAGATCATCAGGGCTGATCAAAAATTTAGTAGATTATGTGGTTTTAGTTATGTCAGACTCTAGATTCTTGGTGTGATATTTTAGGGAATGAGAACTCTGGTTTATTGTTATGGCTGTTTCTTGCTTGCTGAGTTACGTACTTGTTGTTCAAGGCAACCAATCAATTACTAATAATTAGAAACTTTAAAAAGTAAAAACTACTTCCTTAACCTTCAGTTGTTCTTAAGGTTACTATCAAAAGTATTGGAATTTGTAGAACAGATTTTTAAACAGTGAAGAAAAATTGTTCATGCCACTTAGTTAAAAAAAAACAAAAACCCTGAACTGAATTATTGACAGTTATCACCATGCTGCTTGTCAGTGATGATGTAGACAATGCTAGTTCAATTAATCTACAAGGACACTCTTCAAACATACGAACCCAGCAAGAACAAAATCATTGTAGTGTCTGATCAATTCTGCTGGTAGAATATTCAGTAGATTACAGGGTTGTTGAAAAGTAAGTGAATCAGTGGGGCTTTAGACAGGCAACAGCATACTACAATGGATTTGGAGAGATGAGAAATGAATGTGGGCTAACTAGAAAGTGAATCACAACATTTAAATTGGAAATGTCAACCAAGGAACCAAGAACTATAAAGGCAATGCTGTATTCCAAAGAAGGTTCCAGACACACATATCTGAGTGAAGTTTCACGATTCTCACAACCCTGCACCTACCTCAAGGAAACCAAACTTGGTCTGTAGAAATTAGAGGGGATTTTTGAAGAAGAATTGTTCTGAAACTTCTATTAGTCTTCAAAACACCTTCCATCAAGAGAGAAGAGTGGAGGTATCTCCATCTTCACCTCAAATATAGTAATAGGATTTTCAAAGGCATCAGCAATGAGACTTAATACATGTCCCCAGTATGATTCAACCATAGGAAACAAGAAAATCTAACATGCTGCTTTTGTAAAGCAAGAGAGGTGGTTTCTGTATTGGGATCGGAGTTCATCTCCATAAACTATTAGGCAAAAAAACACAAAATTTTCCACATGTCTCCATGGTCAACTTTGAACCAGTTTTAAGTCTTTTCAATTGTCTATCTGAAAAAGCAGACATGTGGACAAATAACTTGGACGAAGTGGGTCTTTGGAAAACTGTGAACTCAGGGAGGAGTATTTTCTAGGAGGAATAAAAACACATTGCCCTTGAGAGAGGAAGAATAGTCAAAAATTCTCAAATACTCCTTCTAAAAATCACTCTTGAAAAAAGAATTGCCCCTAAGCATTTGGCAGTCCCTAAGACATCAAGATGATGAAGCTGTCTTACAGCCTTACCAGCCAAGTAAGAATTTTCCCTCTTCACTAGCCATCTCCTCCCATCTTTAATCCTGCAAGGTCAGGACCCAAGCAAAAGTGGTATGCTGGGAGAGGAGAGGTAGAGTTTTGAGGAGGAGAGAGAAATGACTGTATTTTTTCCATTAGAAAAAGAAAATGTTAAGTTTAAATCAAGTTCAAAATGTTATTTTCTAAATGGGTTATTTATATAGCTATTAATAGTAAATTGAGATCAAGTTTGTAAAAAATGAGACTATAAGCCTTTGTATCACTGAAGAGTGACAAGAAAAACTACTGGGCATATTCAAGATTTTAACTATAAGCATGATAAGAAATTCTTCCACTGTATTCCTTTTTGAAAACAGCGGCAATAAAAACAGAATTTTCTTTGATATCATACTCTGTGAGCCCTGGCCTGCTCAATATGCTATTTGACTGTGAATAGTCTGTACACAATTGATGACCCAGTATTTACATGGCCACAATGCCTATGAGGCTATTTACTCCTAGAGCTCCCAAATGAAAGTTTTTGCATGTAATTTGTTCAGGCATTTTAGTAGCCACTTAGCTACAAACAGAATGACTATCTTATTTCAAAGGCTTCCAAACTGCCAAATAAGTCTGGATAACTTAGGGCTAACTAACAAACAAGCAATGAAAAGCCTTTGGAAGAGTCTGCTGCTAAGTCACTTCAGTCGTGTCCAACTCTGTGCGACCCCATAGACGGCAGCCAACCAGGCTCCCCCATCCCTGGGATTCTCTAGGCAGGAACACTGGACTGGGTTGCCATTTCCTTCTCCAATGTGTGAAAGTGAAAAGTGAAAGTGAAGTCACTCAGTCGTGTCCGACCCTTAGCGACCCCATGGACTGCAGCCTACCAGGCTCCTCCATCCATGGGATTTTCCAGGCAAGAGTACTGGAGTGGGGTGCCATTGCCTTCTCCATTGGAAGAGTCTAGAGAAGTATGAAATATCCAACTTTTCATTTTCTGGAAAAAATAGGAGGCTAAATTATCAAGTTAGATGTTAATTGAGAGAGAGAGGGAGTGTGTGTGTAGGAGATAAAAATAATAGAGTGGAAAGAAATCTTTATACAAAGTCAAGTAAAAATATGTGTCTCAAAAGTAAGCCTTACGAATAAATATAGTATTTTATAGTTTGAAAACCATATTTCCATTTTCTTTATCTTGTCAACAATCCTGTGAGAGAAGTGAGGCCATAAAATTTATACATTTACAGTTGAGAACAATGAGCCTGAAAAAGTTCAAGTATTTTGCTTAATACCACAACGATTTTTATTTCATTAGGACTGGAACATAGGGCTCTTTCTGTGTTCTAAAAGAGATGTTGATTTCAATGCAAATTTTAAATGGAAAATTTCTTTAATAGCATTAAAACAAAGGGCTTTTTTGTTGTTGTTTTGAGAGAGTAGCTTAGGAAGCTTGAGCAAATATACATGAATTATTTTACATCTGTAAATAATGTTTGGCACTTAAAACCACATGGATCTACAACTGTCTGGAAATAAAAAGTTTAATTAAACAGAAATCCATGGGCTTTTGGTGGATGACATGCAACCACTCTCACTTCTAATAGTCCGTTTCGTTCCGTTCAGTCGCTCAGCCGTGTCTGACTCTTTGCGACCCCGTGGGCTGTAGCCTACCAGGCTTCTCTGTCCATGGGATTCTCCAGGCAAGAATACTGGAGTGGGTTACCATTTCCTTCTCCAGGGGATCTTCCCGACCCAGGGATTGAATCCGGGTCTCCCGCATTGGAGGCAGACGCTTTAACCTCTGAGCCACCAGAACTCCCCAATTTCCCACCTCTCACTTGCCCTCAGTCCACCTGATTTGGGTGAGTTGACTCCCTCTCCTTCCCTAAAGGTGGCACCTAGCCTGAGTTCTTTTCTCTAAAGGTGGCAAGTTTGATCTTTTGAAGCAACTTATCCTCTTGGTCTCTAATACTGGTCAGGGTTGGGCACTTGACCCAATCAAAGGTCCTCAGAGCTGATCCTGGGGGTTTTGCTGGTGCCCTTGGTGATGAAGTGTGCTCATTCTCACTCTCCCTGAACCTTGTGGATGGAAGCCAGGACCTGCAGGAGCACACCATGTGCAGACAACCTGACTAAGAAGGAAGCCAGCGCAGAAGAAAACTCAGCCAATGACAGAGGGAGAGGTTCCAGAGTCATATTTCAGGACTTGAATCCAGATGTGCCCAAAGCTCCTCTAACTCCCACAATTTTTACTTTATGAGCCTATTATTGCTTCTCTGGGGCTTCCCCGGTGGCTCAGTAGTAAACAGTCCACCTGCACTGCAGGAGATGTGGGGGGACTCACAGGGACAGAGGAGCCTCCGGGGCTACAGTTCACAGGGTCGCAAAGAGTCGGACACAACTTAGCGACTAAACAACAACAATTGCACCTTTTGTCTTGAGTCCTTCTAATTCAGGATTCTGTCACTTACAATCCAGAGAGCTCCAAAATGCACATGGTGTCAACAGAGCCATATGATTTCCTCTGGAGTAGTTTTCTAAGAGCACTTGTTAATGTACTTCACAGAGACCATTCTGTGTGAACTGAGTGACTTCGGGACATTTACACATTGTAAAGCCAGGTATCCCATTTTTGAAGCTGCTTTTTTTTTTCTGTTTCACATAAAAAGTGAGGAATAATCTTTCTCTGAAGGAAAGGTTCAGTCAGGTGTCCTGTAGCACCTGTGTGTACCTCCATCTGTAGGTGTGCATCGTGTTGAAACAGCTGTGTCGTCAGTTTCCTTCCCTAGTCCATAAACTCCTTCAGTCCAGGGACCATGTTTTATTCTTACTTATTCCCATCATCCAGTTTTCAATGAATACTTGTTAAGAAAATGAATAATTCAAACTTCAACATTTTAAACCATCAAAATTACTGTCACAGTTCCTGAGATTCCCCATCTCAAGGCATCCTTTAACAGTGTTACTACACGATTTTTCACATAAAACAAACTGAGCATGTCCCTAATCTATCATAATAATCGGTGAGCACAGATGAATACCAAAATTCTCACCTTGAAGCTTCTACCCCTAAGAGATAGAGCTAATCAGGCTGCACACTTTTATTTACGTTCCCGAACCTACCCAGATCAAAGGACCTGCAGCCTTGCTTTAATATGACTGTGACTTCATCTGCTGTGCTCTTAAATATAAATAAATAAATAAGGGGCTAGAGGAAGTAAATTAGTAGTATCTACCTGAAGGCTGGGAAACTGACACTCTTAAAACAGTGAGAATAAATCAACAACCAATATTTATCTAAGTGCTTACAATTATCCAGCTCATGCAGAGCACCTGCCTTGGTGTTAACCAGCATTTAACTACTGGGTGAGCGGCTGCCAGGCTCTACTTACTGCTAGGAATTATTTTAGATTCTAAAGTCTGTGTTTGCATTATCAGCCCTTCTATTTGACTGCCTCCTGAGCCTACCATAGCCCATTCTAGCCCACTCACTTAGTGAGGCTGCCTGGCGCAGGAGCAAAGCACTGTGTGAAGTCCATTTATGTCCAATAGGACAGCCCACCTTCATCACACCTGCTCCACTTGAAGCTGAACAAATGGATCCAGGTGTGTAGTGATCCATAGCAACAGGGACCAAAGCCAGGGCCACCTGCCTGCTGGTTAGCAGAGGGAAAGATTTTTCTAGAAGGCTACACATTGCCAATTTGGGGCAAATTAATCTCTCTAGATGGAAGAATATTTTGCCAAGGGAAGTAAAGGTAATATTCCTTTCCAGATAGAGATATACACAATGACAAAAGCTTGTGTTGCTAGAGGTACCTTATTGCAAGAAAAATATGAATGCAGTTTCCCTGTAAAAGACTTTAAAAGATACTTAGCACTAGTTATCTACCATATAAAAAATAAACTCAGAATGGATTAGAGACCTAAATGTAAGGCCAGAAACAATAAAACTCCTAGAAGAAAACATACGTAGAACACTCTTTGACATAAATTATAGCAATATTTTTTGGATTTGTTTCCTAAAGCAAACAAAAGCAACAATAAATAAATGGGATCTGATTAAACTTGGGCTTTTCCAGGTAGCGCTAGTGGGAAAGAACCCACTTGCCAAGGCAGGGGACATATGAGACACAGGTTTGATCCCTGAGCTGGAGAGATCCCCTGGAAGAGGGCGTGGCAACCCACTCCAGTATTAGTTGGAGAATCCCATGGACAGAGGAGCCTACAGTCCATAGGGTCACGAAGATATGACTGAAGCAACTTAGCACACACGCACAATTAAAAGCTTTTGTACAGCAAAGGAAACCATCAACAAAATGAAAGGATGACCTACTAAATGGGAAAAAATATTTGCAAATGATGTAACTAATAAGGGGTTAATATACAAAATATTTAAATAGCTCATACAACTTGACAGCAAAAAAAGCCCAACAACCAAATAAAAAGTGTTCAGAAGACCTGAATAACATTTTTCCAAAGAAGACATACAGAAAGCCAACAGGTGCATGAAAAGATGCTCAACATCATTAATCATCAGGAAAGCACAAATCAAAATCACAAAGAGACATCACTACATGCCCGTCAGAACGTGCTCAGTCCCTCAGGCTGACTCTTTGAGGCCCCATGGACTTCAGCCCACCAGGCTCCGCTATCCATGGGAATTTCCAGGCAAGAACACTGCACTGGGTTGTCGTTTCCTCCTCCAGGGTATTTTGCTAACCTAGGGATCAAACCCACGTCTCCTGCATCTCTTGTATTGGCAAGTGGATCCTTTACTACTGAGCTACCTGGAAAGCCATAGATACATATATATACATATATATATATATACACAATATATATACAATGGGACACTACTCAGCCATAAAAAAGAATGAAATTTTTCCATTTGCAAAAACATGAACGGACATGAAAGATATTACATTAAATGAAGTAAGTCAGAGAAAGATATCATTTATATGTGGAATCTAAAAAATAAAACTAGTGGATATAACAAAAAAGAAACAAACACAGATATACAGACAAACTTGGGGAAAGGTGCAGAACAGGGGTGAGGGACTACAGTTATTTACAATTACTGTGTAAAAATTAAGCTATAAAGATATGTTGTACAACACAGGGAATATAGGAAAAATTTTTAAATAACTATAAATGAGATATAACCTTTAAAATTGGGAATCACTGTGTCGTACACTTGAAATATATATTATATATCAACTATACTTCAATAAAAATTGCTTTTAAAAAGGATACTTAGTGTTATTGTAAGCAAATATGATAAAAATTGCTTAGCTACATACATACAACTGAGTAGATCTACATTAAATTACAGTTTTCCTCCACAGAACCAAATTTTGTATACTTAAAATCACTGCTCTGTTTTTCCATTCCTTAGGCTTAAATACTGTCACACAATTAACATTTCCCTATAGTCTAGTACTCCGGGAGTTGGTGATAGACAGGGAGGCCTGGCGTGCTGTGATTCATGGGGTCGCGGAGAGTCGGACACGACTGAGCGACTGAACTGAACTGATAGTCTATGGGGTTGCAAAGAATCAGGCAGACACAACCTAGTGACTAAACAACCATGAAATTTGTACTCTCACCAACTGTACCGCTGCTCCCTTTTTCATTTGGGTCATAAGTCCTGTATCCTCCATTTTTATTCTTTGTCTCACACTTGGCAATGAAAAATTTCTGATGTGAGCACTCCTGCTGTCTGTGGTTCTTAATTTTAGCACTTTTTTTCCCAAGTTGCCTAATTAGGTTTCAGATTAGAAATGCTGCAGTGTTACAAAAAGGATTGCCTCTTTTGTTATCAAAGAAATAATCATTTCTGTAAGAGATATTTTATTGCAATTTATTACATGGTTTTGTCCAATTTGTTTTCATAATTATTTAATACACAAACCACTGTGTACAAGAGACCACATCAGAAAATTTAGAATTATAAGGATAAGCAAACTATTTAAGCATTGATGAAACTTACAATCTACTAGGTGATCTATGTAAGATATTTAACAATTATGCTACATGTCTACACATAACAAACACTAAGAGAGAGCAAACCAGCTTTCCCACTAAATCCTTTACTGTAAGAAAAAAAGCTCAGGAACCACAAACATTCTCATCGCAAATTCACCACATGTATGATCTTGGTCACATTCTTTGACCTCTTGAAACCACAATTTCTAGATCTTTAAAATGAAGAAAATACCAGCACTTAATTCAAGAGTTGTGAGAATCAAATGAAAAAAAAAATCCAAAAAGAAATAAAAATAAAAAATCCATGTGAGGCACAATACAGTACCAATCACTGTGCCTACTAAATGTAAGCCATTCAATTTTTATGGTTATATATTTGTATACCAAAATATCAGAGAGGTGAAAGGACAGAGAGACAAACCAATGAAAAATTAAGATGCAAATTGCTCGGATAGGAGACCAATGATGTTGGGTAAGACCCTGGAAATGTCACTTCTGGTATAGGGGAAGGGAGGAAATAGGTCCTGAAAATGACCATTTGAATTTCCCACCACTTCAGTGGGATGGGGCATCAAAATCTAAACGGCTTTGTAGAACATAAGGAAATGTGGCATTTCCTAAATGCCTAGGTTGTGGACTTGCAATTTAGACTTACTCATATAGTCAAAGCTGATGCCATGCAGATATATCTCCCTACACTACTGAGTTGCGTGGTCTGGCCACTCAGCAGCCACTCAGAAAAGTAGATTCCTACACCTTGAATATTGCACTATTTGAGTCCAGAGAAGGGAAACCTGATCCAGGTAAACATCAGGCAAGAGAAAGAAAGAGATGTGCATGGGACTCTGAGAAAATACACAAGATTGACAGCAAATGGATCTCAAAACTTGTCCCAACTACTGAAGCTGGAAAACTGAATAGAAAATAGTGGGTTATAGAAGTATGGTGTGAAGAAACGAGCAAGGATTTGAAAGAATGAAGAGAAAGTTAAACAAGAAACACTGAGATTTCTGTAGTAACTCCTTAAATTGGTACACAGATTGAAGCAGAAATCCGAGTTCTCTTCCCTAGTAGCTAAGGGACCAAAACCTTAAAAAGGAATGCTGAATTTTACAGCCAAAAGATGTGAACCCAATCAAGATCCCCTGCCTCATAAAAGATTCTGACATATTTGCCAAAGACATGACTCACTGCTTAAATATTATCACTTAATAAATCTTTCTATATGATCACCGAACTCAAAACTGCAAGCAAGTACCCCATCAACATTTTAATCTCTTCTGCTAAGTTTTAATTTTAACTTTTTCACATAGCATTGATCATCTTCTGACATGTTATAATTTACTAACTTGTTATGATTATTGTTTATTGCCTATATCTTCTCCATCCCTAAAACATAAACCTCATGAAAGTGGAGATCTTCATTTTGCTTCCTGATTGATATGTTTAAAGCACCAAGAACATTTCCTGGCAAATAATAGATCCTCAATAATATTTGTTGAATAAATGAATCCTTGAACTGTTCACCTCTACCTTCCACACTGATCCTACACAAGAGGCTAGAACTTTGATATGATGGGTGGAGGTGTTCTAGTAATTATTAAGTTGAAGTTATTATCAACCTGTAATTTTTCATGTACTTGGATATAGATGAAAATCATATATGCAACATAAATTTTATAATATATTTCAAATCTGTATCGGTCAGTTCAGTTCAGTCGCTCAGTCATGCTGATTCTTTGCGACCCCGTGGACTGCAACACGCCAGGCTTCCCTGTCTCTATTTCCACTTTCATCACCTTATGCATATCATCATCTTTCTCCCAGGTTTACGACAATAACACGCCATGTTTCTCCCTGACTTGCTCTGGGCCTCTTTCTAGTAGATGCAATTCCTTAAGAAAGCAGCCCCTTGCTTTCTTTTCAGCTTCTCCTTCATCCGCATCTCCCAATTCCTGCCACACTCTTTGACCTTCGCATTGTTTTCAATGACTCTTCTTTTCTGCCCAAAGCACTTTGTAAAGTTCCATTAACCTATATATCTTTGCAAACTTAGAGTAATTATTTTCTGAAGTATAAACACAGTAATTTCAACCGTGATTAATTTGACTAAAAATACAATTCTTCTCATTTCTTTTCTCTACTAATTAAGGGAACTTTCAAACTGCAATGGACATTTTTATCAGCTAAATTCACCTCTTAAAATCAATAAACTAAATAAAAATACATCTTACATAAAACAAGCTTTTCAAAGGACTAAACCCTCTAGTTAAACATATAGTCTACAAATACTTTGCTATCTTATTGTGTTAGCATTAAATAAAGCTAGTGACACATAGCAAAAATGTAAGTTCAAGTAAATATTTAAAAAATAGTATATTAAATTTAAAATTTTAATTCTTTTCCTATTGATCTAATCCTGCATAGATTGGCGTGTAGTTACTTGCATGCACTAAATTTCAGGAGGTAGAATGAGGAATTGTATAAGTGAACTGTCTAAGAGCTTGCTTATAATTAGCAATAGACACTAAAGTCTCATGGAAAAAATAATAATGTATTTTTCCCTCTAGCTAGGCGAATCCACAGTGTCACAATGTCACACTAACAAAGTTTGTGTAGGAAAAAAAAAAAAAGTCTGTTGCTTAGTCACAAAGCCCCAGAGCAGAAAAGCATGTGTGCATACGGGTAAACACATTATCCAGCAATCTTTCCTGAGAGAAGCAGAGCGCTTCTCCAAGACCTGACCTTATCTGCTCTTCATCTGTCCTTTCCAAGTGAAATCTCCTGGTAAATAATGGACATTTACAGGAGTCTAAGAATATTTAGTCATCTGAATGGGTGACACATTCTCACTTCTGACAATGTGTATGCTAGCATGAAAGGTAACATTGAAAGGTTATAGTGAAGTTAATGCCTTGCATTTAAATATAGGTCCCCACAAGTTGTTACCGGGAAAGGTGAAGTACATTTGCTTACTTTCTAAAAATAGAGTAGATTCTTATATTAGATGGCAAAGCTTTTCTCATTGCTGGCTTTCTAAATAAAAGCAGCTTATGGCTCATAAATCCCAACTTGGAATTACTATGGTAATACTTCCCCTAGTCCTCAGTTCAGTTCAGTTCAGTCACTCAGTCGTGTCTGACTCTTTGCGACCCCATGAATCACAACATGCCAGGCCTCCCTGTCCATCACCAACTCCCGGAGTTCACTCAAATTCATGTCCACAGAGTCGGTGATGCCATCCAGCCATCTCATTCTCTGTCGTCCCCTTCTCCTTCCACCCCCAACCTTTCCCAGCATCAGAGTCTTTTCCAGTGAGTCAACTCTTCGCATGAGGTGGCCAAAGTATTGCAGTTCCAGATTTAGCATCAGTCCTTCCAATGAACACCCAGGATTGATCTCCTTTAGAATGGACTGGTTGGATCTCCTTGCAGTCCAAGGGACTCTCAAGAGTCTTCTCCAACACCACACTTCAAAAGCATCAATTCTTCGGCGATCAGCTTTCTTCACAATCCAACTCTCACATCCATACATGACCACGGGAAAAACCACAGCCTTGACTAGACGGACCTTTGTTGGCAAAGTAATGTCTCTGCTTTTTAATATACTATCAAGGTTGGTCATAACTTTCTTTCCAAGGAGTAAGCGTCTTTTAATTTCATGGCTGCAATCAGCATCTGCGGTGATTTTGGAGCCCCCCAAAATAAAGTCTGACACTGTCTCCACTGTTTTTCCATCTATTTCCCATGAAGTGATGGGACCAGATGCCATGATCTTTGTTTTCTGAATGTTGAGCTTCAAGCCAACCTTTTCACTCTCTTCTTTCACTTTCATCAAGAGGCTTTTGAGTTCCTCTTCACTTTCTGCCATAAGGGTAGTGTCATCTGCATATCTGAGGTTATTGATATTTCTCCCAGCAATCTTGATTCCAGCTTGTGCTTCTTCCAGCCCACCGTTCCTTATGATGTATTCTGCATATAAGTTAAATAAGCAAGGTGACAATATACAACCTTGACATACTCCTTTTCCTATTTGGAACCAGTCTGTTGTTCCATGTCCAGTTCTGACTGTTGCTTCCTGACCTGCATACAGGTCTCTCAAGAGGCAGGTCAGGTGGTCTGGTATTCCCATCTCTTTCAGAATTTTCCACAGTTTATTGTGATCCACACAGTCAAAGGCTTTGGCATAGTCAATGAAGCAGAAATAGATGTTTTTCTGGAACTCTCTTGCTTTCTCCATAATCCAGCGGATGTTGGCAATTTGATCTCTGGTGCCTCTGCCTTTTCTAAAACCTGCTTGAACATCTGGGAATTCACGGTTCACATATTGCTGAAGCCTGGCTTGGAGAATTTTGAGCATGACTTTACTAGCGTGTGAGATGAGTGCAACTGTGTGGTAGTTTGAGCATTCTTTGCATTGCCTTTCTTTGGGATTGGAATGAAGACTGACCTTTTCCAGCCCTGTGGCCACTGCTGAGTTTTCCAAATTTGCTGGCATATTGAGTGCAGCACTTTCACAGCATCATCTTTCAAGATTTGAAATAGCTCAACTGGAATTCCATCACCTCCACTAGCTTTGTTCATAGAGATGCTTTCTAAGGTCCACTTGACTTCACATTCCAAGATGTCTGGTTCCAGGTGAGTGATCACGCCATCGTGATTATCTTCGTCGTGAAGATCTTTTTTGTACAGTTCTTCTGTGTATTCTTGCCACCTCTTCTTAATATCTTCTGCTTCTGTTAGGTCCATACCATTTCTGTCCTTTATCGAGCCCATCTTTGCATGAAATGTTCCCTAGGAATCTCTAATTTTCTTGAAGAGATGTCTTGTTTTTCCTATTTTGATGTTTCCCTCTATTTCTTCAGATAACTGTAATTACATAGCTGTATAGCTACAACATGGAGGGTAATCTATATTTGGAAATCACCTGGAAGTAGAGAATTTCTTACTGCATTATTCTTTCATAATAACGATAAAAATATTTTAATATTACTGAACTGAAGCACACTTAAGTAATATTTTGACAGTTGTTACATCTGGAATATTTGAGCCCTTGAGATAAAATCATATTGTCTACTGAATAGACTTGAAACTGACAATTATCCTGTTTTTCAGATCGACTTTACCACCATGTAATTTTTGCTTTTCTGTACCAATTTTTCTCAGTTAACAAATGTGAAAAATATCTACACATCTCAACTTCTAGAGATGTTATAAAGAAAAAAAGATGTAATAAATGTAAAAATATTTCATTATTTTCTTTCAGAACAAAGAAATTATTTCATGCTATAATTTACAACACCTTGTATATTAAACACTGGGCAATGTGAGCTTGAGTCAATAGGTACCACCAGGGGATTCTGATCTAAAATGGACTAGAGAAGTATCAAAGGACAGAAAATATAATGCAAATTAGTCTAAGTTTTCATAAAATAGCAATTAACAAAAATAAATGCAAGCAGAGTGGTAGGTAACCACACTATTAAGATGACTAAAGATAGAAGCTGAAGAATATGCTTTTGAACTGTGGTGCTGGAGAAGACTCTTGAGAGTCCCTTGGACTGCAAGGAGATCCAACCAGTCCATTCTAAAGGAGATCAATCCTGGGTGTTCATTGGAAGGACTGATGCTAAAGCTGAAACTCCAATACTTTGGCCACCTCATGCGATGAGTTGACTCACTGGAAAAGACTCTGATGCTGGGAAAGGTTGGGGGCGGGAGGAGATGGGGAAGACAGAGAATGAGATGGTTGGATGGCATCACCGACTCTGTGGACATGAATTTGAGTGAACTCCGGGAGTTGGTGATGGACAGGGAGGCCTGGCGTGCTGTGATTCATGGGGTCGCAAAGAGTTGGACACGACTGAGTGACTGAACTGAACTGAACTGTATGTATTTGATATTTTACTTTAGGGATTGGTGCTTTTATCCCCCAGTACATTTTGATATCTTTGTGTTGTGCTCAACTTTCTAAAATATGTCTTTGCTTTCTTTCAAACTGTCTAATGATTTCCCCCTGTGTTATATCAATTATATAATTTATGAGCACTTTTTATGATATTTTTATGAAGTGAGGTATCCTACTCTCACTTCATAGATGCATCTAGGATATTAAATATATTCTTTATATTTTTATCTTAGCTCCATGCAGTGTCATGAAATTTTCAGATTTACAAGAATTTTGCTTGATCCAGACCCAGGAAACCACCATTCCAAATTGTAAGGTAGAAGAGGAAGGCAATGAAAGGGAGATATCTAGGAAAATTTAAAAGAAAAATGCTAAATCAAGTTTGTATGTCTGGAAATTAGTTGCTATTCACTGACAGACCTAGTGGAGCAATTGAAAAAATAGCAATGACTATGTGACTCAGATAAAGCAAATAATTTCATGATAATGTGTGAATTCTGTCTGTAAAATCTGGTATAATTTATATTCATCCAATATAATTTATATAATTTATTTATATAAGAATTATATAATTCTTACCATAATTATAATTCTGTCTGTTGATTTGTTATAGAACTTCATTGCTTTTCTTTTCTTCCCCCAAATTTTATTCCATGATAATTCCTCCTCAATGTCCTAAGAATAGGGTTTATACTTTGTGTGTGCATACACACACACACACACACAGAGCTTAGAATCATCTAAAATAAAAATCGGTTCCCCAGAAAACACTACCAGGAACTCTCCTGAGCAAATGGATACCCAAAAGTGGACATCAGGATGAACATACTTCTAAGTAACATTTTTACTGGAGAAATTAGTATGGCGAGCTAGGGACTGGGAGTTAATAAACATTACCGGTTGACACTAGTGGTAAAGAGCCTGCCTGCCAATGCAGGAGATAGAACAGATGTGGGTTCAATCCCTGGGTTGGGAAGAGCCCTTGGAGGAGGGCATGGCAACCACTCCAGTATTCTGGCCTGGAGAATCCCACGGACAGAGATACCTGGCAGGCTACAGTCCATAGGGTTGCAAAGAGTCAGACATGACTGAAGTGACTTAGCATGCAGTGAAGGGATAAATTTGTCTGTGACAAGAGAAAAAATAAAAGTTCCTCAAAAAGAGAACTATCTCATAACAGAAAATGTATACGACAAAATGTAAATTGTTTTGAATTTTCCCTGAACATGTGAGTAGCAGCGGTCTAAATTAGCGGAAGTTGATTTCCTTTCTGTGCCTCCAGCACTTGGTACATGTTTGTATCATAACAGTTATCTTACTAGATTACAATTGCCTGTATGGTAAGATACGCAAAGTGCTAACTGATATGCTTTTACTTTCTTCCACATTTCACTGTATGTAATAATACCTTCTACGGGTGGGTTAAATGAATATATGCAAAATGCATAGAACAACATCTGGCACAAAGTATTGAATAAATTTTGGGTTTTGTTATTGTTATTATTTAATTTCTTCACTATTACTTACCCGAGGCTCTTCCCCCAGCCACTCCCTAACACTCTGGCCAGATATCAAAACTATCATTCCCTATGTGGAACTGTCATGGGAAACAGAAAAAAGAATCATCAGATTCTTGTGTTGCAAATTTAAAAGGTGTTAATCTAAGTGTATGAGTTGAACTGCATCCACATAGCTTCAGAAAAAGAAAGAAAAAAAAAAAAAAGACTTGAAATCCTAATCTCAAGGGACTCAAAATATTGGAAATAAGGTCTTTATGAAAAAGAAAGTAAAGTGTTAGTCATTCATGTGTGTCTGATTCTTTGCAACTGTAGCCCACTAGGCTCCTCCATTCATGGGATTCTCCAGGCAAGAATACTGGAGTAGGTTGCCATTCCCTTCTCCAGGGGATCTTTCCAACCCAGGGATCAAACTCAGGTCCCCTGCATTGCAGGTGGATTCTTTACTATTGGAGCCAGCAGGAAGCCCAAGGTCTTTACAGAGATAAGCAAATTAAAATGAAATTATGGTCAACCCTAATGCAAAATGACTTGTGACATTATAAACAGGAGAAACTTGGACATGGAGGCAGCACAGAGGGAAGGCGATACAAAGAGATGCAGGGAGAACACTGCAGAAAGATGGAGACGAGGACTAGAGTTGCAGCATCGCACATCAAGGAATATCTGGGCTACCAAAAGCTGAAAGAGACAGGGGTGATGCTAGTTTTCAGAAGATGCATAATTCCACTGACACCTTGACTTAGGACTTCAAACCTCCAGAACGGTGAGATAATAAATGTCTGTGGGTCTGAGCTAACCAGTGTGATCCTTTGTTGTAGCAGCAAACTATCACATTATGTATAAGACAGACGATTTCCAAGGAAAACTTGTGGATCCAGTTTACTACTGGCGCAGAAGGAAGAGATTCAAGCTACACTCTTTGGGGGCTGGAAATGAAGTCTGTGAGGAAGCAGGGCCCAAACCAACAGGGGTCTCTGTTAAGGACCTCCTACATAGTTTGCCTTCCCCAGGAGTAGCTAAAAAGCAGAAAGACAAGAAGCTGAAATTTTCTAATATAGCAGGGACTGCGCCTCATTTTTCTTAAGCCCACAGAACATATTATGCTTCATGGGATGGAAACAGGAGAAGACAGATGGCCGTGTGGGGTGCCTGGGACATGGGACTTATGTCAGCTAATTATAGCCCAAAGTGACCCTAGAAAGTTGCTACTTCCTTTTCGTCCCTCCTCCCCAAAGAACAGGAGCAAAAGTTACCCGAGAGAAAGAGCTGACAAAACCTAAGTTAACTAATGGTCGTGAAGAGGGGATGCTGCCATGCAAAACTGGATCGATGGAGCTTCTGGGGGCAAACAGGAATACAGGCACATTGGCAGATGTCTGAGTGAAGGGTTTATGATGTCCCAGAATCATACAAGATTCTCAGTCCAGTTGCTCAGTTGTGTCCGACTCTTTGCGACCCCATGGACTGCAGCACGCACAACCCACTAAATGGCCAAGATCATATTCTGCTTTCCTTAAATATATTCTGGACTGAGATCAGTCCCTGTGAGAAGACTGCAAACCTGAAATCACTAGAAAAATCCCCGAGTGACTCAGTCCACCTGAAACTGACAGGATTTATTTTTCTGCCATTAGCAAAATCGGGGCTAGAATTAAAAAACTAAGTAAACAACACTCTTTAATCACATAGTAAAAAAAATGGCATCCGTTATATTTCTCTCTTCATTATACATAAATTCCTTGATGACAAGCACTGTTTTCATCTTTGTCTTTTCAAAGCTAACATAGTGCCTGACGTATATTAAGGTGTTCCCTAATATGAACATATTTAATTAATGAAAAACTAATAAAATTATAGTTGCTTTCTCTAAATTAAACTGAAAAGTCAAATGAAATGCACTTTGATTAGTTAAGAAATCTCTTGATTAGTTAAGAAATCTCTTAATAAACTGACAATGTCATTTTGCTTATGTATTATGTGCTTCAATATCCTTATAAGCCATGTTTTCTTAAGTACAATATTTTAAAGACATAGATATAATACTATATAACCTTTGATTATATTATCATATGTAAGATGAGTTTCACCTGTTCCTCCTGTCATATATATAGAACACGTAATCTATAGATCTAAATTACATAAGCCTCACTGAAGTTAAAAATACTTTCCTGGATATTACTACTTATAAATGTTTTACAAAAAAGCAACACAAAATGACTGCCAGTGAATGAATGTTAACTTGTTCTTTAAGGAGACAGATTATTCACTCAGAAGGAATTCGTCCAGTGGGAAGATAAAGTTTTCAGAAGACTAGAGCAGGCTACCAGAGAGATTTTGCAAAATTCTACACGCAGTCCATAAACCTGATTTTCAAACAGAAATTTGGAGGGTTCGTAATTGTATTCATTTATGGTTGAATCAACATTGTAAACTTATAAAATTTAGAAAAATATACAATATCAGAAAACTGTGCATACTCCAACAATTTAGTATGCAAAAGAATATTTTTTACATATTCATGTGTAGGGCATAGGTATGATAAAGGATAATGGGGATGTTTTTCCTTTTGTTCAATTTTGTGTGTCTGCCAGTAGATGGCGGTACCATGTCGAGTGCTATCAGCTTTTTTTTTTTTCTTTTTTTTTTTTTTCCCCTCAAAGCTGTTTTCTGATATATGTTGGGTACCATAGAGTGAATCTCAGAACAGGAAGCGGAGGCATAAGCAGAGAGGATTCTGGAAAGGTTTCTTTGTTTTCTTGTTCAGAGAGAAAGCAAAGGGGGGAAAAATAAAACATTGTAGTTAATATGTAAACCTCTGTGGCCAAAAATCTGCACAACTGCAGAGGAAGGCTCTTTATACTCTAACCATCTTGGATGCGGGCTTTGTTATGCTGTGATCCATAAGGCTCTGTTTCATCAGGTAAGCTGGCAAAACATTCAATTATCTGAAACATAGAATTTAACAACCAGATCATTTCTCTCATTTTAAATCATCTTCATGCTGCTATTTTTAACCTAATGTTGTTTTAATGTCAATTCCAAGGACCAAAGGCATCGTTTGATGTGTAAACTGCTTACTGTCCCTTTATCTCAAAGGAAGAGCCTCTGTCTAGAAATGGTGACTTATGGTACAGACTAGGCATTACTGAGCTTGTATTTTTGAAACATGTAGATGCTTATGATTCATTGTAGTCGAGAAAATATTTTTTATTACACAAAGCTAACCTAATTGATTTTGTGGCTATACTTTATCTATTTAAATGTCCAGTGTGCCTAGTATTTTTTGAACATAAATGTATAGTGACATTGGAACTATCATGCTTGTGCTTTAGTCTTTTTGTAACAGCTTTGGGAGGCCATGCGTATAGGGAATGATAACAATATAGAGGTGTATAGCTGTTTGAAAAACATTATCATTTGTCTATAAAATAATCTATTCTCACCAATACTAACCCACTAAAATGAGATTTAACCTTCTAGTAATAAAACTATCCCTAAAGACTCCATTATGTGTTATTTCTTTAACATATTCATTTTACATTATTTACCACTTTATTTATTGATTTAAAGGGTATTGAACCCTCTTGATGAGTTATAAGCTTCATATATTTCTGTATTTTTTCTGTGTATATTTTAATATCTGGTTATTATTATCATTATTTTTACTAATTATCAAGGAGGGCTACTTGGACAAAAAGCAATTATTTATTTTATAATCTACATTTTCTGAAGTTTCTTTAAAATATTTTATAGAATAATCATAAATATTGCATTCAATTAGCAATCACATAGAACAGAAAATTATTGGCAGAAAATCTATAGGTATTCATTTAATGAAGAGTTTTAAGAATCATAGAGGTTTTTAAAAAATACAACAGGTGGTGTAATGTAGCATATGAAGACAAAGATAAAAGTGTATATGCTTAGAAGATTATGCATGAAAATGTTTCACCACAATCAGCCCAAACAGTGAGTGCCCTGTGTGGAATAAAGACCTCTGATTTCAACATGGGTTTCTAGTCAGTACTAGTCAAACCAGCCTAAAAATAGAACTTGCGGCCTCTGCTTTAAAAACAACTATAATCTCTAATGATATGGAAAAATACTGATTTCTCATCCAAGATTTTACCTTGGCTAGCAATAATACTCCCCCTAAAAAATTACAAAATAGTGGTTGCCTAAGAGAAAATCCCTGGGTCTTGTATATTTTTGAGCTCCTACCATTGGCTATAAAGAAAACTGTTTCTTTGAAAAGGGTTCCCAGAAAAGGATGCTAATTGGCTTGAGCATATTGTACACTCCAAGCTTCACTACAGGTGACTGAATGTAACTTTGTTCTGTGTAAACACCAGAGCTGGTCTTTCTGAACTGTTTTACATTTATGAATGGATACTTATATTTTGTTCCTGACTATTAGCAATATTTTTATCAGTATAGTTGCAAGAATCTCTTAATTCTTTCTATATATGTAGTAACCATGTGAAGAGCAAATGCATACAGAGTTATCCACCAAATGTGCTCCTTGAAAATTGTTAGAAATCAAACATGTTTTGATTAAATGGTATATCAAATATTTTTGGTATCTTATTCTTAAAAATAACTAGTATTGACTTCATTTGTTAGGTCAAAAATAATACTGTAATGTACTGGTGTGGCAGAGAAAAAACAGGTTGGGCACTGAGCTGGAAGTCTTGATTTCTGATTCAAATTCTGCTACTAATGAGTTTTGTTGCCTCAGAAGGGACACTTGTAAAAGATGGAAATGGGAATCAAGGATATATAAGGACACTTTTCATTCATCGTTCCTAATTTATCTGGATTTTCACCAATTGATTTCTCAGTTTAACTGTAATCTGATATATCTCTGATTTTCACTGAGTTTTATATTACCATTAATCTTGTGCTAAACATGAGGATAGAGAAATAGAGATGTTTAAAGGTCCTTAGCCAGTTCCTTCTGTGGTGGGAACAACCAGAAAGCAACATGTAGAAGTGGTTAAGAGCAATGGCTAGTGGAATGAATCTTATATGTGTGTGTGTGTACGTGCTTGATTCATAGACATGATTGTGTGTGCTTAGTTGCTTCAGTCGTGTCCAACTCTCTGCAATCCCATGGACTGCAGCCCGCCAGGCTCCTCCATCGATGGAATTTTTCAGGCAAGAATACTGGAATGGGTTGCCATTTCCTACTTCAGGGATCTTCCTGACCCAGGGATCGAACTGTGTCTCTTGCATCTCCTGTATTGGCAGGTGGATTCTCTACCACTGAGCCACTGGGAAGTTCCAAGTGAATCCTAGGTTCACTATTAACTAACAAAGATTTAAACCTTCTGAGCCTTTATTATATCACCGATATAAACAGGAATGATGATGCCAACATTGCAGGATTGTGTAAATAAATATTGTCTGTCCAGTGTTTATTACATATCCTGGGGCACAATTAAGTGCCAACCCATCCCTCCTCCCCTGTTCACCAATGCTTGCCAAAAGGAACAGGTATTATTTTTTAATGCTGGTGATGGTAGTGCATCTTCTATCACAACAGGAAGAATACAGTGAAACTGCCAAGAAATTCTTATCCTGGAAGCATGCCCTTGCTGAAACAACAACAAAATGTGTTCTCTATAATAATATCAATTAGAGTTAACATCCTGGCCATTTCCTGAATTGCTCATAGAACTCTCATACCTTCTAGAAGACCACTCTTTTGCCAATGATACATTATCATGGACCCCACTTCTAAGGCTTTTTTCTTTTTAACAAAATAGAGGCAAAAGACTTTATTTCTCTTGTGCTTTAATCAATACAACTATTAGACAGAAGGCCTCTGTGAAGAGTCACAAAAGAAACCTAGGTTTCACCAAGAATTAATTTCCACTATGACCATCAAGTTAAAGAACCTAAATCCCAGAAATGATTGCATGTGTGGACTATGTGATCAACTCAAACTATCTACTGCTTAAGTAGAATTGATGGTGCAATAAAAGGTGGAAAGTCAAACTGTGCCTGATGAAAATGTTGACATACAGCAAAATCTCTACTTCCCTACAAAGGATTTTTTCTACAAACAGCTTCATGCTCTTGACAGCTGTGTGCTACTGGGATCCTAGGGAGCTAGAGCTGGGAGGTCTTTTCGGCACCCCAGGCCTCCCAATCCTTCCCTTCAACCACCCTAGGCCTCTTTAAACTGACTCAGATAACTGCAATGTCAGTTTCATCTTCATGGCAGCCAAGACGACTTAATGGGCTCATGATTAGACAGATCTGAGATGGCCGTGAGTTTGAGAGTCTTCAAGACACGAGGCGAAAGTTTCTCAATTAGACAGTGCCCTGCTTTATTCCATCTTCCTGACTCCAGCTCATTCCCAGCTCTTCTGATTCCTTATTTGTAGGGGTTAAATGAAAGCACCCGTAAATGTAAGCATATAAAAACAAACACTTTTTTTTCACTGAGAAGTGAAATGTTACTAGATGGCGAAATGTCTTTGCATGAGTGGCTGTGCAGATTGCTTTCTTTCTGATTATCATTTATGTATAGGAACACTGTGAACTCACTGAAGGTTGGGAATAATGTTTAACTTGTCATCTAAAATATATCATTCATTCTACCTTGAATAGATATCATTCATCTACCTATTGATGATTATTTTACCAGTTTTCTAAAACTTGAGGATTAATTTATCCACCTACTCCTGAAATAAGGACTTCCCTATAGCTCAAATGGTAAAGAATCTGCCTGCAATGCAGGAGACCAGGGTTTGATCCCTGGGTGGGGAAGATCCTCTGGAGAAGGGAATGGCAGTACACTCCAGTATTCTTGCCTGGAGAATCCCATGGACAGAGAAGCCTGGTGAGTTACAATCCATGGGGTCACAGAGTCAGAGATGACTGAGCGACTAGCACACACACATAACTCCTGAAATATAATTTAGTATATTAACAGTACACTTCTGTACTAGGGATCTATTCTAAATTTTTATTAACTTTAATACTAATTTATCTTTACTTCCACTTGAATTTTACACCATAAACACCTTTAATGGCAATCCAATGTAGAACCTGGTATCCAAACTACAAGTTCTTGAGGTAGGTTGTTCTTTGAGGTAGTTATAAAATCTGGGAAGGATAAAAGCTAATTGTATTGCCTCTTGGGTTGCAAGTTCATATATTTATCTTTGATTAGAAAGCTACCTCTTTAGTTCAGCTTTATTTGATAATATTTTTCACACTGGGGTGAAGTTAACACATTCTTTGCATGCATTTTAATGGGTTTATGTGTAGAATTAAGAGCAGAATAGTGTTAATTTTCTGTTAATTTTACCTGAAAGTAAGTTAATAAAGAAAATCTTGCCCTCTTGCTAAGCAAAGATGTGCTTGCTGATCTGTCTGACGGGCACCAGCTCTGTGGATGTCTGAAATCTGAATCTATGTTCAGACATCTAATTAGCCACAATAGAAGAATTCTTTAAATTTTATATGAATACCTACTCAACTGCATAACAGAAGTTTTAATATGCCTCCTATTTATTGAGTGATTCTTATAATACTCCACCTCTTTTTTCCAGACTTTGAAGTAAAAAAGGACTTTATAGAGAAATTTAAAGAAATTTCTGCTAAGACAAATGAATAGAGAGTAAGTGCAAAGTAACTTATAAGCATGCTTACAAATTAAATCTACCTATAAAACACAAATACAGTGCATATAAACACATGCTAGGTGGTAGCTGTTTTAGGGAATTCTCAGGGGCTGTTTTAGTTCAGATAAATGTTTTAAAAGTCTGGAGTTATTTCTGTAATAGTTGAATTAGGTTTTCATGCTTTTGCAGACTGCATATAGGGAGCCCTGCATGTGATTAAGCTCTGAGCTGGAGGAAAGAGAAAGAAATGATGGTCTTTAAATTTTTAAACAGGAGTTTAATATTGTTTTATTCAATGGGTGATTTCAAAGATGGGAAGTCACTCCTTAAATAACCTTGGCCATTTTCTGCCAAGAAGCTCACTTTTGGGAATTTTAATCTCCTAATATTCAGAAGATACTCTATTCTTACGTGGGTCATACAGAACATTTTGTCCTTTTCTTTTTCCAAGAGCTTGAACTGGAATAATCCACTAAATCCCAGCTCCAGTTATTAAGTGACATTGCACTTCTGAAGCAAACCCCAAATATTAATAGGACACATTTTGTGGGCTCAAGCCTCTATTTGAGAACCAATCACTTGTTTATTAGCTTCTCTGTGCCCTTGCTGTTTTTGCTTGTAACATTTATTTTTCTTTATGTAAGTTGCTTTTGCAAAGTATTCTGATGAGACGGAGTACACTCAGCGTGGCAGGGCCATGGACAAAGTATTCCGAGCAATTTCTTTTCATGGAACTTACACCATGGATGGACATAAACTTAAGAATGAATTCTCCAAGTAATAAGCCCAAATTCCTACATGCATGATGCAGGTGAGAGAAATGAGTAACAAGTCACGTTGGGACTAAAAAACTCCACAACCCACGTGCTTTCTAAAGAGGGGATGCTCCTAAGAGTCAGAAGACTATTGAATCTAATGATTTTTCCAAAGAAGCTTAAAATCTAGATTTCTTTTTTGAGAAACTTCCCTCTTGTTAAATGTTGTCATCTATTTCAAATTATTTACAATATTGGATAGATTCCACAAAGCATACCTACAGGCAGGATATGGCCATGGGATATTTTGGCCAGGTATTTTTTCCTTTTGCCAATCCAACCAGTATTTTTACCAATAAAAGTAAATAAACTTCATGGAGAAGAAATGGCTTGATTGTATTTGGAGGAAGTGCCACACAGGCACTCATATTTCCTATCTGCTCCTCCAGGCTTAACTAACTGCCCACCGTTTTTCTCTTTCATTTCAAATCCTTGGATGTTCTACATATTCCCTCCCATAATTCTGTTTTTACTGCTGCTAATTACATCACTGAATTTTATCTACTTAGATCCTTTTACTCCCCTATTTTTGTTGCTATTAATACTTCTCTTGCTATGGATATCTTGTTACAGCTATGCTAGTTGATGAAGTTTGTAATATTCTCACTTCTACACTGTTCTGAAATTATTGAAATTTGTAGGAAAAACATGTCCTTTAGCTGAGAAAAGATAAAAGATATCATTAATAGAATATTTACATGTCCTTGAGTCAACATGGTCTCAAAGTTCTAAAATATCTTATTAAAGTATCTTTAATCATAGTCATTAATGATTACAACTCAAGTAAATCCATTCTTCATATTAGGTTTCAACAGTTTTATCGAGCTCTACTATCAATCTTAATAATCAATTCCAAAAATTAAAGTACATTATTATATTAGCATTGGAAGAACAGACAAAAATATAATACACAAATATATTGCATTCTTTTTCATTGATGTAAAACTTGGTGTTATTAGATAAGAATAAAAATCAAATACATATGTCTGGAAGGAGAATTTCTTCACCAGTACATGGAAAATTAGAAAGAAAAAGCAAAATGAAAACTGAAAAAAAAGTCAGATTTTTTAAACCTCATTAATAATAATAACAGGAGGGGGAAAAAAACAGTTTAAAGGAAATAAATATGCAAACATCTGAGAGAAAATGGAAACATATAAAACATGATGAGCTTATTCAGAGAGTGGGGCACAGTTCTGGCTACACACTGGAATCATCTGGGAAGCTTCAAAAAGAGCAAACTTAAAAAAAAAAGAGTAAAGCTTTCTCCACCTTAGGCCAATTCAATTAAATGCGCTGGGCTGAGCCTGGGCATCAGTGTTTAAAAGCTCTGCAAGCATAGTTCAAATATGCAGTCAGGTTTGAAAAGCAATTGACTAAAGGAAGATGGAGAAAAACAAGAAAAGCTAATGAAAGTTTGGCTAGAGAAGTGAAAGACATCTGAGACATGACTTTTAGAATAATTTCAAAACTCTAACAAGTGGGCACGTGTTAAGTAAAAAGACTATGCAAATACTTAAAGTAACAAAAAGTACGTTTGTGTCCATTTCCCCTTCGGCTGAAAAGGCTGGTATTTATTCTATATGTTTAAGCAGTTTTATATTTCAAATTGGTAATTTCCTACCCTTACCTCTATTAGAAAGTTGACCCAGCTGCTGGTTGTGATATATTTTTCAAACTAACAATACATACAATTGTGCACACTTAGACATAAGCATCCATGAAGTTCAATTTGTACAACCAGAGATTTGCCCTCTTTTTATTCTGTACTTTGTAAATTGTTCCTTTGAAAATTAAGTCTTAAAATCAAATAAGAGTGGTCATTGAAAGGTATTCTTCGAATGGCCAGTTCATTCAGTTGGAAACAAAACATTGATTTCGAATTATTGAAACTTCAATTGTGGCAGATTTAGAGGTAAAGCAGATCTGTAAACCAACAAATTATTTAAAGGCAAAATTCACTTAAAAATGTATTGTCAGAAAGTGTCATTTCTGAGGAAGAAGTGAATTAACCTAATAGTTAAGTGGAATTAGTAATGAATTGATTTTCCTAAAACGAATTCCATTATGAAGGTGAGTCAGCCTTTTCAACATTTTATGGTTAACATCACAGTTGCTTTTCCATGTTGATTTCCCACAATCCTTTCCACAACTAGGGAGAGTCTGTGGTAGCCTCTATAAAAGCAATCCTCTCCATCCTTCAGAGCAGATTATATCCTAAAATCTTTCCTATGGAGAAACATCCTTTAATATTACTACTTAACTAGGCTTTCTTCGTGACTTCTACCATTTTTTCAACCAGGTCACAAAAATTATCATCCTATATGAAAGATCTGTTAAATCTCAGGATTAGAATACATGTATTTTGAAACAGGAGGCTAGTAATTGCATGGTGAACAGAAGCAACACTATAATATATCTGGTCTCAGTTTATGGTAGACGTCGATGAAATGGTGCTTGGGTTCTCAAACTGGGATTAGATCACTGATTTTTTTAAAAAATGACATCCTACCTTTATATTCAAAGTACTTAGGTAGTCTACAATAAAAATATAAATAACAAAGCAGCAAAATATTAATAAGAATGAAAGCCTGAACCAAAAAGAAATGTTTTTTAATGAAAGGTAAGGACACTTTAAATTAGTCAGTGTAGAGAGCAAAAAATTTACGGTTGATATGACCATTTCCTCCACCAACACAGTGACAACTGTGAGAAATAACTTGATTCTTTGGGGAAAAGAATTCCAATTTGTTATTCAAAAGCATTAAGTATATTTTGAAAAGGGGAAGGGTAATGCTTAGGAGTAAATGAAAAGTGGCAGAGCACATCCAAATCATGATGCAGATCTCTATGCAAATTAGCACGAGTTAAAATACGCCCTGGAAACTGCAGTAGTAAGCTCTCTCATACATTTGTTAAACTTGTTGTTTACTCTGTCTCAAAATTATCCTGAGTCATCGTTAGGACACATTTCCTTTAAATATCCATTAAATGTACTATATCTGTATTACGTTTTAAATAACACTGTGAGACAGAGGTAACCATAAAATCATACTCACTTTCTCCAATAATCCAGATCCCTCAGGAAAGCTAAATTTGGGGAATTTTATGCATAACAAAATACTTTCTATTTATTCTCAATTTTTTCCTGAATAAAAAATTTGAAAACTAAATATTTAAGACATAAAAAGGCACACTTGATTTGGAAACTCTTTGAACATTTTTTTTTCAACATTTGATAGATATTTTGTTTTCTTGGATTTTTTTTTAAATTGAAGTATAGTTGACATACAATGTTGTGTTAGTTTCTGGTGTATAGTAAAGTAACTAATATATATGTGTATGCATTTTTTTCTTTTTCATTATAGATTATTATAAGATACTGAATATAGTTCCCTATGCTATACAGTAGGCCTTTGTTGTTTATTTTATGTATAGTAGTTTGTATCTGCAAACTCCTAAATTTATCCCTCCCCTCCCCTTTCCCTTTCGATAAACATAGTGTGTTTTCTGTGTCTGTGAACTTTCTATTCAAGTTTTTGGTAACCTAGAACTGCCCTAAAAAAATAAAGTCTATTATTTTTTTAAAAGGGGAAAGACATTTGAAGAATAAATGAATTCAATGCCCAACTTTGCACGGGCAATCTTATCAGAATCCTAAATTATCCATGTCCTTGAGTAGTTAGTTCAAGTTCCATAGATGGAACACTGTAGAAATGCCACAAATTCCAGTTCTGTCCTTCCTAGCATCTCCTCTGTTCAATGCTTTTTTTCCTCCTTATGATTGCTGCCCTCTCTAGCCAGAGTATTGCCTGTCTTGACTCTAATTAACATATTGGTTGCTGCAATCTCCAAAGAAAATTTTGCATCAAATGTAATTTTCTCTTGCCTGTGGCATTCTGGCTTCCTTTAGCACCCAAAGAATTGAGCTCTGCACAGTATCCCTTCTGTGTTTACATGCAGAGACCCTCCACTGTGCGATCCTGCTGCAATTAAGTGGTAATGTGGGTGCGTGCTCAGTCACTTCAGTCATGTCCGACTCTTTGCAACTCTATGGACTGTAGCCTACCAGGCTCCTCAGTCCATGGGATTCTCCAGGCAAGAGTACTGGAGTAGGTTGCCATGCCCTCCTCCAGGGGATCTTTCCAATGCAGGTATCGAGTGTCTCCTGCTTTACAGGGGGATTCTTTACTGCTGACCAACAGGGAAACCCAAATAAGTGGTAACATCTACACCTAACTCGGGCAGCACATGCAGGTCTTTGCTCTATTTTGGTAACAATGATGTGCTAAGTGGCTGAAGGAAAAACGTAGACTCTGTGTTTTCACATTTTCTTCAATGACTGATCATATTTCACTGAAACCTAGATCGAGGTTTTGTTAGGTTTTTTTTTTTTTAATTGTTATTTGTATAGAAGATTTTTTATATCACCAATTTAGGAAGAAATTATGTGTACAGAATTGAGTATCTAAATAGAAAGGATGTGAGGGACAATTCTTTTCAGCAACCAACCCTCCAGCTATACTCTTCTCAAGGTATTCATAATATTGATTCATCACAAAAACATAGCTCAAATTTGAACAAGCACATAGCCCATAAAGTATTCTGAATATGAAGACAGATTCTAAAAGGTATAATACAGCCAACCCCAGTTATATCATTAGTCCAATATTCAGTGACCCTTTGAGTTCAGAGTATAAGGTAACTCCTGCACCCTCAGATCACTGTCTCTCAGAAGGGATGAATGTTGGAATACACCAAGCACAGAGTTCCAGTGCTTTAGAGATAAAAGAGGTACTACATATCAACTAGTCACTTTCCCCCCTTCCTTCTCCATAACAGATGTGGACACTCAATACCAAAAACACTGAGCATTTAACATGTCACAGCAAGTGATGTCAAAGAACTTACAGATTACTTACAGATTACTTGAATCACAGGTTACATTCCCCTCATTCTGTTTACTTCTGTCTCTCTTAGGGGCAGGGCATGTTTTCTATTGTATTACACTCTCCTCTGCGTCTCCTCTCCATCTTCAAGGTGATCAGACTCCACAACATTATAACTATCTAGCTGGGATGGGGTGGAGGCTGGGAGGCAGGGTGGGGATGCTTAAAAGAGAAGTTGCTCAGGCGGCTGGGTTCTGGCTGGGGAAAAACCACAGCAGAACTGCAGCCACACCTAAATAAGTATGCTCCAGTGGAGTTTACCACTAGCACTAGTCTGAAGGCAGATTTTACAGCCTCCCTGCTCCATGCTAGATAACTCTCAATTCCTCTGTAGTTTAAGCCTCAAAGGATGCAGGTTACATATGAAGTAAGCACCACCATCTTGAAGTGATGTAAGTTGTACCTCAAGTTCCCTTAGGTTGCCAAGTGAAAAAGGCAATCGACTCTTAACGCTGTGAAAACAGTGCGCTGTCATTTTGATTACAGTCAGTAAACAGTCTGTGGTTGCCTGGAAAGAAACTGCCTCAAGCACAAGGCACCAGCAAGCACTAGGAGAGACGTGGCTAGGGGTAACTTGTAGGGCTCTCTATTATGGCTGAAGCAAAACTGACATTACGGCAGGAATGGATCAAGGGCTGTTTACTGGGCTGAGAACTTTATTTGCTTTCCATTTTCCTTGATGTCAATTTACTTCAAAATAGAAAGCTTCCTATAATTCTGGTTATATTCTGATTTAGATGTTTAAATGTGTTTAAATGTTATTTTCCATGTTCCTCTCTCTCTTACACACACACACATGCACAAACACACAATGTTCACTTTTGTTTCTTGGTCCGAAATCCTAGGAATTAAAGACAAAAACAACTATCTAACCAAGGAAAACAGAAAAATGATACAGAGAGTGTGTGCCTCTCTTCCTTTTAGAGCATCTCAGAACAGGGGATTGCCCGCTTTCTTAATTCATTAGTAGGTTTGATCACTTGGTGGATGGAAAAGGAATAGGGGAAAAGTATATACCGAACCAACACTCACCACTACAGATAAGAGATGAACATATGTACTTTGAAAATTTCTAGATGCTAACGTTAAAAAAAGACAAAAGAAACAAGTGAAATTAATGTTGCTAATGTTAATTTTTTTTTAATTTAAGCCAATATCCCCAAATATTATCATTTCAGATTTGGCACTAGCTATATTTTAAGTGTTCAATTTCTACATGTGACCAGAGCTAACACACTGGATAGGGCATTAGCAGATTTGTTTTAGGTAATTATATTCAGAAGATATCTAATAATATCCTGCTGACTGTGGCAGATAAGCAGTAAAATCTTTATCTTCAAGAAATTTAAAATGTAGAAGCAATAAGGCACATCCTTAATAAAAGCAGAAGCCAGAGTATTATAATTATTATATGAATTTTAAAGCCAATATGTGCAAGCTGTTGGAGTTCAGAGGAAGGCAAAACAACTTCTGACTCAAAATTTAGGTATGATGAGCCTTGGAGTATAGGTAGGATTTTAACAGGCAGTAACTGGTGGTAAGTGATAGTTCAGGCAGAGGGAAGGTTTCTGAAAGTCAGAGGCCAGAGACTGGGGACTTTCGGGGAATAGCAAACAGATACATTTGACTAGGGAGGAGCACACATGTAGGAGAGTATGTAAGATGAAGCTGGAGAAACAAATCAGCAAATTATTTTGTAGGGAGAGCCTCTGATTTTCACTTTTTATAAGGGAAAAAAGACACTGGATTTGGTGGCATGATTACTAGCCATGTGACTTTGGACGTGTTACTTATCCTCTCTGAATCCTACTGTTTCCTTATCTGCAAAATGAGGAAAATAATCACCTTTGTCTCATAGAGTTACTGTCAAGATAAAAATGAGCTAATCAGTGCCTGGCACAGAGCAAGTCAGTGTCCTCTATTATCATTACTATTCCTCTCTAAGACATTTTGAAGTGTGGAATTCTTTGAGTAAAATATTCATTCCTCACTTTGCTTTGTATTAAAGAGGGTCTGATAAACAGCATGCTGTTGTTTAGTCGCTGAGTTGTGTCCGACTCTTTGAGACCCCATGGACTGTAGCCCAGGATCCTCTGTCTGTGGGATTTCCCAGGCAAGAATACTGGAGTGTTGCCATTTCCTTCTCCAGGGAATCTTCCTGACCCAGGGATGGATTGAACCCAGGCCTCCTGCACTGGCAGCAGACTCTTCACCCCTGAGCCACCAGGGAAGCCCAAACTCAGCATACTTAGTCAATAATCTTTGAGGTAAACAGCTTTTGAATGTATGTATGTGATGTCCATTCTAAAGGAGATCAATCCTGGATGCTCATTGGAGGGACTGATGCTAAAGCTGAAACTGCAATACTTTGGCCACCTCATGCGACGAGTTGACTCACTGGAAAAGACTCTGATGCTGGGAAAGGTTGGGGGCGGGAGGAGACGGGGAAGACAGAGAATGAGATGGCTGGATGGCATCACCGACTCTGTGGACATGAGTTTGAGTGTACTCCGGGAGTTGGTGATGGACAGGGAGGCCTGGCGTGCTGTGATTCATGGGGTCGCGGAGAGTCGGACACGACTGAGCGACTGATCTGATCTGATCTGATGTGATGTAAAAGAAATATGACTACATAATTAGAAAATATTGTGCCTATAGAGAATTTGGTTTTTGTTGCTTTTTTATGTTTTACCATTTTCATGGCTATATGACACAAAACTAAGTTACTTTATTTACCTAACCAATCCCATATGAGTAGATATTTCAGTTTTTTTTCTAGACTTTGCTATTATAAAATGTGCTGTGTTAAATAGAATACAAGACTTTCTAAAGAGTAGCTGTAGGCTGAATTTGAAATATCAAATCTAAGTAAAAAGTCTAAATCTTTATAAGAAACTAACATTAAATAATTCATTTATTCAAAAAATGTCTGTTGAGCACCCACTATGTGCCATGCACTGTTCTAAGCACTTGGGATTCACTGGTGAACAAAAGGGACCGAGAAAGGAATATTCCAGCCTCTGTAAGTCTTATGTTCTACCCAGGAAAAATAGAAAGTGAATAAGAGACATTATAAATCAGTTAATTATACAGTACATAATAAGGTGATAAGTGCTTTGGAAACAATAAAGTGGGATAAGGAGATGGAGGGGAAGCACAAAGGTCTCTTTGAAAAGGTATACTTTTGACCAAGCCTTGCAGATGAGAAAGTCAGGTTATCTAGAGGAAAGAACACCCCTAGGAGAGTGAGCAGTATATCTGTGTTAGGCAGGTGCAGAGGACAGCCAGTAGCCAGTGTGACTAGAGAGGAGTGAGAAAAAAGGAGAGCAATGAGTTCAGGATGAGTTCAGCAAGGTAACTGGAAAGCCATTCATAAGGGCTTCGAGGCAATTATAAAGAGTTTGACCTTTTCTCTGGGTAGCTCCTGTAGGCTCCTGCACAGAGAAATAACTCGATTTGTTTTCTCTTTTCCCCAAATCACTCTGACTGCTGGGTGAAAATAGGCTCCATGGGAGTCAGGCCGGAATCAGGGAGACGCTTACAAAGCTATTGCAGGCTTCTGTGAAATACTGCCATAAATCATTTTAAGCGTCCAGGTTCAGAAGAATTACACCACAGGACATTAAACAAATAAACAATGAGATTGAAGAAGCTATGACTGTTATCTTTGAGAAATCATAAAAATTAGAGCAGTATGACTGGTACATATGCTTCTAAGTTCAACAACAACAAAAAGCAGATCAAACAGACAAACAAAAAAAGATTTCTGGATTCTATAACCCAGTCATTTTCAAAATGTGATTCCTGGGCTAACATCATCAGCATCCTCTGTGTGCTTATTAGAAACACAAAATTTGGGGCTTCACCTGTATCTACAAGCAACTCTGGGAGGAACCTGGCAAGCTGTGTTTTACTAAAAGTCCTACAGGTGATTCTGATGCTAAATTTTGAGGACCACTGACAAAAACTCTAATGGTGAAACTAGACGGCAGAAGGATCCTTTTCAGTTTTAGAATACTAGGCTTCCAAGTTCCAATACATATTTTAAATCATGTATTTAGAGAAATTTAACTTTTATTTATGGAGAAAGAAATGGCAACTCACTCCAGTATTGTTGCCTGGGAATCCCATGGACAGAGGAGCCTGGTGGGCTACAGTCCATATGGTCACAAAAGAGTCAGACACAACTTGGCGACTGGACAACAACAACTTTTTGTTTTTATTATATTCTATCTCTTTATTTTAAAAATGAAGTAAAATTATTTTAATGAAGTACATTATTTTTTCAAAATCCATGAGCAACAGGCAGTTGAAGATGATGAAAATGGAGAAAATGTAGATGATTAAACCTGTTCAAGATTGCGCGTTAATGAAGTCACTGTTTTAGAATGTACATTTAGCTCCTGAGTCTCAGCCTCAACATTTTTTGTTTGAAAAAAAAAAAAAAAACATTTTTAGAGTAAGGCATAAATGAATTTAATACAACTCAAAGAAAGAAATCCCAGATTTTAAGTTAACTGAGACCTTCATTTAGTCTTCTAATGGTCAAATTTGATCCAGGAGAATCTGAAGTACCCAGAGAAGTAGATGTGTGGTTTTCCTTCCTAGACTAAATTTCCAGTATATTACTTCATAACATCTTGGTGATTTGACCATTTGAAGTTATTTACCTGATAAGAGTTTCAGGTCCTAAAACCAAAGGAGCAGCTGGTAGGATAGGGCTATTACAGACGCTGAAAGCCAACCAGCAATCCCATCCAGATGGAAGGAGGTCCCCTCCCCATGGGGAAATGCTGCCAGGGACCTGATGACAATAGTTATGAACTCCTCAGTGAGTGGCTTTGGATTTACTTCAGCCCCTGCACAAAGAACTAACTGAGTTCCCAGAGTTTTATAGTCGAATGCCTGCCAGAAATGGTTTTGATCTGGAAAATTCTGAAGCAGGTACATTATGTCAATATAAAGGAGGATAAAATGGATTGAAAGGAAAGAAAGCAGCATAGATGGCTAAAAATAGCTAAGTGAAGTGAAAATGAAAGTCAGTCATGTCTGCCTCTTTGTCACCCCATGGACTGTAGCCACCAAGCTCCTCTGTCCAAGGAATTCTCCAGGCAGGAATACTGGAGTGGTTGATATTTCCTTCTCCAGGGGATCTTCTTGAGTGAGGGATTGAACTCTGGTCTCCTGCTTGCCAGGCAGATTCTTTACTGTCACGTGAGTCACCAGGGAAGCCCCCAAAGTAGTTAAAGGATAAACTAAAGAGGCAAAATAAAGGTTAAAAACAATGGAGCTGGAATAAGACAAAAATTAAACACTAGACTAGAAGAATTTAAAGGATACATCAATTGTTAGGATAAACTAACACAAAAGGAAATGTAAGCAAACTCATCTCTAGAAAATTCAACTGTTGGTATTAATATTACAATTAATAATATTAACAGTAAAAATAAAAATGAGCTAAGAAAAATAAAATTAAAGCAAATTTGTCCAAAGTTCCTCAGCTGGTGACACCTACCTACCCTTTTTAGAGTAAAACTTCTGTCACACTCTTTGAACAACAACTTCCTCATTCATGGTATAAAGAATTCCCCTTAATTTCTGAAATGCTAAAATTCTTTTAAGATAATTTCAAAGGCAGGCTATCCATTTTGGGGGGATCTGTAGGTCCAATACTTATATTAAATAATCTGAAAGGATAGTTTCTAAATCATCTTATCTCATCACCATCTTAATGGAATTCACTGAGTTCAACTACATTAACCATTAGTATAAGTCTTATTTGATTAAACCTTGTATGGGTCTTCTGTGAAATTAAATTTAAGATATCTGCTAAGCATGTTATGTAGTGTCCCTTGATAGCAAAACTCCTTCCCTCAGTTTGGTTCTTAGAGAAAGTTTGTCTTTTTATACATAGTGTTTAAGAATGTTTTTGGCTTTGTTTCCTAAAATAAAATCAGATACGTGTGATTCCATGTACTTCCACTCTTTCTTTCCTTTTGGGAACATTAGCGCTAAATTCCAGCCTTGATTGTATAAAGTGACCATCTCATATTCATAGTAATCTCTACTCTTTTCTTTCAAGATAACCTTCTTAAACTGCAATCTATGTGTCATTTCCATCAAATTAATCTAAGGAACTGGTTTAAAATGCAGATCCCTGGGTCTTTCCCAAGACCAAGTTTTTCAGAATCTCCAGAGAATGAACCCAGAGGTCTACAGATTTAGTAAGTAGTCCAAGTGATTCTTACGCTCACTGAAGTTCAGAACTGATTTAAAGAATCCTCATTCTCTTCTTAACTCAAGTAGTCCTATTTTATCTTACAATTAATCTATAAACCATGGTCTACTTCAAATGATGAGTGAGATAGAGATCTTATTAATACATAATACAACTGAAAGTATTGGACCTAAGTTGGAGTATGAAACCATATGCAGAAATCACTATTTCCCATGTGTACTTGAGACTGAAAAATATCTCTCCCGTTTGGGGCCCAGACCATGAGATATATTTTGTCTGATCTGTGAATCAGTGATTTTCACAAGGGGAGGGTGAAGAAGAAGAACTCAAACAAATCAGAACTTTCTGGTGCTTTTTCAAACTCTACTCTTCTGTTCCTCCTTAAGTTCTTAGTTCCTCTTTGATATTTAGTCCTCCCAAGTTCACCCCCACACCAGAGAAAAGGCTGAAAATGTCCCCAGAGAAAAGACTGCAAATAATTTAGAATATCTAAATTTGATATTTTAGTTATTTAATACCATGCTCATTATAAGTCAGGATGGAGATCAAGGTATTGAAAACTCAGTTATTTATGTGCTGTGAAGGAGAAAAGTAGTGTTTATTAGCCTGTAACTATAAAGTAGAAGAAATTAACATTTATTTAAGGACTATAAATTTAACAATTTAATGCTTGAATGCAATTTAATGCTTCAAGCTCTGATGATGGGTACTATTAAAGTAATAATAACTATAATACTTATTCCTATTATTGCTACTTCTATTACTACTAAAACCTCCAGCTTTTATGGAAAACCTACTTTATACCAGCTATTGTACAAGTGACTCTACATGCATGTGTGTGTATGTGAAGGTCATTTAATTCTAACAACCCTCTTTCCAAGGGTATTACAGTTTCCATTAACAGAGAGGAAAGTAAAAATTGAACTGCTCAGGTAACATGTTCAATGTCAAACAGCTAACAAATGGAAGAGCCAGGTCTGTGTTGCTACCAAGTGAAAGAGAGGAGAGACAAAGGCCAGATCATAAAGGCATCTGCATACTTTCCTAAGTGACTATAACTCACTGAAAGCACTGACAAATCTTAATAAGGGTAAGACACATATTTTAAAAAGATCACTCTGCTGACAGATTAAATAAGAGATTGGTTGCTTAAGAGTGAGTTCTCCTCTGGAGAAGAAGATTCAAAAAAAAAAAAAAACTATGTATGAAATAAAAAGGTGACATTTAATGGGACTTGTAAAAGAGATTAATTCATGAGGATCCAGACTGGTTTGCCATGTAAGATGATTTGTATACGTGAAATGAAATATTTTTTAAAATTCTGATTGCTGGTTTAAATCAGGGATACTGATTGGGTATCCCTGGTGGCTCAGATGATAATCTGCCTGCAATGTGGGAGACCTGGGTTCAATCCCTGCATTGGGAAGATCCCCTGGAGGAGGAAAGGCAACCCACTCCAGTATTCTTGCATGGAAAATCCCATGGACAGAAGAGCCTGGTTGGCTACAGTCCATGGGGTAGCAAAGAGTCGGACACAACTGAGCGAGTAACACTTTCAGTTTCATTTATTGTCCTTTTAAATAATCATTGGTTTAAGAGTCCCTTGGACTGCAAGGAGATCCAACCAGTCCATTCTAAAGGAGATCAATCCTGGGTGTTCATTGGAAGGACTGATGCTAAAGCTGAAGCTCCAATACTTCGGCCACCTCATGCGAAGAGCTGACTCACTGGAAAAGACTCTGATGCTGGGAGGGATTGGGGTCAGGAGGAGAAGGGGACAACAGAGAATGAGATGGTTGGATGGCATCACCAACTCGATGGACATGAGTTTGAGTGATGGACAGGGAGGCCTGGCGTGCTGTGATTCATGGGGTCACAGAGAGTCGGACACGACTGAGTGACTGAACTGAACTGAACTGACTGAACCATTGCTAATGGTTATAGCCAGAAGGACTATGACATCAGATTGATATATATTATGCCTTGGTTTAACATGCTGGTTTTTTCACCTCTGCTTATCTAAAATTTATTCTTAGAAGCCATTGAATAAAGTTTATTGGTCTTAGCAAATAAAATGGATTTTAGGTGGAGAGGAAAAGGTACTAGGATAATAACCCATAACCTCCATGTGTACCATACACTCCAAGGGTCTACCTCTATGATCTTTCTGGTATTTGAAGAAAAGAAGCAAAGGGGCAGTAAAGAGAGGAGAGGAGGGAAGGAAATAGGAGGTGAAGAACAGCCAGATGCCTTGGAGCTCCAGTCTGTCTTCAGAGGGACTGGAATCAAGGTTGCCACTGAAGGAGGTGAATTCCATGCCCACTGCAGGATCCTGACAATGGTTCCTGGTCCTGTCATTCCTTGAGCACACAAGGGTATGCTGCTTATAATGCTCAAACAGCATGTTTTGTGTCAATCCTGATTTCTTGATCTAGAACTATAAGTAAACAAAGTGCATACAAAATCCAAATCCAGAAACAGAGTACCCATATCAATCCAAATGCCAAAGGTGCTGGATTCACTTCACCTGTGTTCTCTTTCTTCACAGATCATGGTGCAAGGAAGGTAATGTCAAGCCACATCAGAGTTCATCGGGGATGAGATACCTGTCAAGGATTTGTGGCAGAGTGGCATACTGGAATAAAAACACAGAATCTCTTATAAGGGTCGTATATGAACAAATGAGATAATTCCCAGAATTGGCCTGGAGTTTTTCTGGAAAAAGGTGCTGTGACTATCTAAGGTACCTAAACTTCTAGTGGGTCTAAATGGTGTTTGTGCAAAGTAAACTAAAATCTAGTAAACTAACAATGGCAACAGTTTCAGGACAAAAAGGAGGCAGAAGAGGGATTTCCTGCCTCCTTGCTAGTTTGTTTCTCCCAAAGAGAAAAACACTCAAGAGACATGGCAGAGATGACCTCAGGGAGTGGAAAGATGACAAAGGCTACTGATGTAAGTAAAGAGAAACTAAACCAGCATTTTATTTCTTTTCCTCTCAAGAGACACATTCATCTTGTGTATTCAGCAAATTACCCAGGATTGTATTTAGTTGAACTTTATTTATTTGGCAACTGGTTCTGTAGGTCATCTATTTGTATAGGATAAAGGACATCCAAATATGTAGTCAGAATTGGATTGTAAGCTGGCTCCTGGACTGGCCAAGTTTTTGAACCTACTGAGGAGTGTTTATTTGTTTGGTGTTATCAGCCGCAACTAATGAAAAAGGCTGTCTAAAATTATCTAAGTGAAGAAGGATGTTTATTGAACCTAAAAAGCAGTGCAGAGGCTGTTTGGGTCCAGGAGGTGAGTGATCCAATCAAGAGCCCAAGGGTAGATCTACCTCTGTGGTCTGCCACCCTCAGTGTGTCTGCTTTGCCCTCACAATGGCATCCCTTCTGGTTTTAAGTGACAGCAGTAGGACCATCATACCCTGATGCAACAGTGTCCATGGGACAGATAATTCTGTCTCCCCCTCAGTCTTTCTTGAGTGAAGAAACTTTTTACAGATGCCAAGTTGGCATACTTGCCCTCACCTTGTATTGGCCAGAACAGGAACAAATGCCTAATCTTTAACCAATGATAGGCAAGGGGTTTGAAGGAGGTATTGAAGTAGAATGGCTGTTGGGAAGATGAACACAAAATTTACTTCAGTTTGAAAACACGCAGTAGACAAACTGAGGAGCTGATTTGTCTGTTACAATGATGCTGATTTGTTTATTACAATATTGGCTTAATTGTCATTATTAGTTAGCTGTTGTCTCTCTGAGCGTGTATCTGTCTGATAATGATAAAGTCACAGGCAACATCATCTCCTAAAAGATAATAATTATTTCCAAGACAAAAACTGTTCTGAAGCCAGAGATGAACTTCTGCTTTCACATTCAGCTATTTTTTTCAGATGCCTGACATTAAGTCCAGGTAGAAAAAGACAAAAATAATTCTTTTATTAAACAATTGGTAAATCAATAATAATATTTATGTATGGACAATCACGGAGAAGGCAATGGCAAGGCACTCCAGTACTCTTGCCTAGAAAATCCCATGGATGGAGGAGCCTGGTAGGCTGCAGTCCGTGGGGTCACTATGGGTCGGACACGACTGAGTGACTTCACTTTCACTTTTCACTTTCACACATTGGAGAAGGAAATGGCAGCCCACTCCAGTGTTCTTGCCTGGAGAATCCCAGGGACAGGGGAGCCTGGTGGGCTGCCGTCTATGGGGTCACACAGAGTCGGACACGACTGAAGTGACTTAGCAGCAGCAGCATGGACAATCATGTGTTTATCTGACAGGAAAGGAACAATAGTAGAGAAAGTCTAGATTTACTTTGTATTTGGCCATAGTATGGTGATAGCCACCCTACAGTTACTTTCTCAATAGGTTTGTCCAAACTGTTAGTAATACTGATTGCTTGACATTACACTAAGAACAAGAGATATGTTACACAGATGAAGTAGCAAGCTCAGACTTTTTATTTACCTTTAAATAGCTCTAAAATGTTTGACATACATGTGAACAGGTATCTATTAGATGTGAGTTTTAGGTTTATTAATTCATTCCTGTTTGTTTTGTATTTTAAAGCAAAGGTGAGGACTGTATTGCTGTGCTTCTTAGGTAGTACCACCCCATTCCTAACATAATACACACATAACAACCTCTATACATAATAACCTCCTAATAAGGTAGCTGACTCATCTTAATTCCATTTCTGAAGACATGAACTAAAATTCTTCTCATTTTGCAGGCTTGGGACCCAGGCTTTATTTTAACCTATCTATATTCAAATCCTGACTCCTTATTACTTTTGTAACTTGGACAAGTTTTCCAACCTACGTATACCTAGGTTTTCCAACCTGTAAAATGAGGAAAATAATAATAGTAATACCCTCATAAGGTTAAAATGACAATTAAATCAGTTCAGTTCAATTCAGTCTCTCAGTCGTGTCCGACTCTTTGCGACCCCATGAATCGCAGCACGCCAGGCCTCCCTGTCCATCACCAACTCCCAGAGTTCACTCAAACTCATGTCCACAGAGTCGGTGATGCCATCCAGCCATCTCATTCTCTGTCGTCCCCTTCTCCTCCCGCCCTCAATTCCTCCCAGCATCAGAGTCTTTTCCAGTGAGTCAGCTCGTCTCATGAGGTGGCCAAAGTATTGGAGCTTCAGCTTTAGCATCAGTCCTTCCAATGAACACCCAGGATTGATCTCCTTTAGAATGGACTGGTTGGATCTCCTTGCAGTCCAAGGGACTCTCAAGCGTCTTCTCCAGCACCACAGTTCAAAAGCATCAATTCTTTGATGATCAGCTTTCTTCACAGTCCAACTCTCACATCCATACATGACCACTGGAAAAACCATAGACTTGACTAGACGGACCTTGGTTGGCAAAGTAATGTCTCTGCTTTTTAATATGCTATCTAGGTTGGTCACAACTTTCCTTCCAAGGAGTAAGCGTCTTTTAATTTCATGGCTGCAATCAGCATCCACAGTGATTTTGGAGCCCAAAAAAAATAAAGTCTGACACTGTTTCCACTGTTTCCCCATCTATTTCCCATGAAGTGATGGGACCAGATGCCATGATCTTTGTTTTCTGAATGTTGAGCTTCAAGCCAACATTTTCACTCTCCTCTTTCACTTTCATCAAGAGGCTTTTGAGTTTCTCTTCACTTTCTGCCATAAGGGTGGTGTCATCTGCATATCTGAGGTTATTGATATTTCTCCCAGCAATCTTGATTTCAGCTTGTGCTTCTTCCAGCCCAGAGTTCCTCATGATGTACTCTGCATATAAGTTAATTACATGACAGAGTATCTGAGACATAGTGATCATTCAATTGAGTTTTATCTATTATTATTATTTAATCCTCAAAGTCACTTGGTTAGGTAGGCACACCAACAAAGCAATAATTTCAAAACTTTTAAAACACGGATAATAATATTTTATTCAGCCTTGGCGAGTGCCCAATGGTTATTATTATAATGTGTTGAATGCTGTGTGTATGCCTTTGATAAAATATGCTCTTGGTCACACACGCCACTCACGAGCCCTAAATGAAAATTCCTTTGGAAAAAAATAACAACTTTCTTTAGTAGGAAAATAGTTAATTGGTCCATTCTATCTTTTAGATTCAGTTCAGTTCAGTTCAGTCGCTCAGTCATGTCCGACTCTTTGCGACCCCATGAATCACAGCATGCCAGGCCTCCCTGTCCATCACCAACTCCCGGAGTTCACTCAAACTCATGTCCATCGAGTCGGTGATGCCATCCAGCCATCTCATTCTGTGTCGTCCCCTTCTCCTCCCGCCCCCAATCCCTCCCAGCATCAGAGTCTTTTCCAGTGAGTCAACTCTTCGCATGAGGTGGCCAAAGTATTGGAGCTTCAGCTTTAGCATCAGTCCTTCCAATGAACACCCAGGATTGATCTCCTCTGGAATGGACTGGTTGGATCTCAGATTATACCCTTCCTATTTCTTTTGTTGATACCAAGAAAACACAGACAGCATCCTATTCTCAGTAATGAAACCAGTCTTTCCCTGACAACTCTCTCTCTTGTCGTCAAGAGCATGAAAATATATTAGAATGCTGTTTTTTTTCTTCCCTGATCTCTCAAGTTGTATGACACAGAACAACTTTCCTTCCTTGAAGATGGCAAATTTATAGCCTCTGACATAATTCAGTTTCCATGGGAATAGACCAGAACTAATTGATTTTGTCTGTAACATAATTATAAAAATCCCTACAGAGAGAGACAGAGAGAGACTATTGATACTAACAGGCTATGGACCAATACAACTCACCAAACTGTTTTCTGTTCTGGAAAATTAGGCAAGATGAGAATTCACGGGCTAAATGACTAATGGAAAAAATACTTTTGTTTCTGCTGCAGTAGTGCTACGGCATATCCCAAATATTTACTGTGCCATTTTTCTCAGATTCTGATTCATTAACAATTATTAATTTTGTGTTCATTGTATTTGTTGGTTTTACATGTTTTTAGCAGCTTATGTTAGTATCACAGCACACAGATATGTGAACCTGGAAAACTGAACTGGGTTACACAAATCTATTTTTCTGTACTAATATACAGCTTAGATCTTTAATATCAAATCACACAACAGTAAGATTTGAGATAAAAAATGTCAACAATAATAGGAAAAATCAGTCAAGAATAGAAAGTATGGAAAATGTGTCACCCTAGGGGGACAATCTGTGTTTGTCAATAGACAGACACTTCAGTGAAGATTATTTTACTTCTCTGTGCCTGTTCCTCAGTTATTTTAAAGGCAGGGAGCTGGACTTTTTGTCAAATCCAATGCATGCCTTTTAATTAGCTTCTTAGAAATTCCTCTTTGGCATCTATATAACTGTTCTAATTTCACTGTCTAATATCCTCTGTGTTCCGTCTCCTTAAAAATGGTAATCATAAGAGTCCTGCCTCTTCATGTTTCCAATTTTTTCCTAAATAATGTACTGTGTATTCTTCAGCTTTAACTGGTGACTCCTTAGTCAACATTTCCTCAGCCCAGACAGCTTTCTTGAGTCTCAGATACATATACACCCAGTTGTCTCACAGGCATCTCAAACTAAATAAAACTCAGGCAGAATTTATTCCTACAAACCTCGACTTCTTGGTTGGGTTAAACTTGAGGCTTAAACCAGAAATCTGGAAAAGAACTTAACCTCATAACTCTTCTTCACCCTTCATATCAAATCATCACAAAACCTCATTGGTTTTCTCTTCCTAATTGTGCCTTCAGTACAAACTTCCAGCCATGGTTTGTTTTCTCTCTAACTTATTGAAGACCTTCTATCTTCTAGGCACTTGCTCACCTTTCAGTGCATTTTCTCATTTAAAGATTAACATTAACTCTATGAAGTATATGCTGTCATTGCTATCATTATCTTCATAGGGAACCTGGATAGTATGAAGAATAAAAAAAAATTTTTATCACATTGCTAGAACATAGTGGAGCCAGGGCTTGAATGCAGTCCTGACCACCAAGTCCACACCCAAGGCAATGGCAGACCACTCCAGTACTCTTGCCTGGAGGATCCCATGGATGGAGGAGCCTGGTGGGCTGCAGTCCGTGGGGTCGCTAGGGGTAAGACACGACTGAGCGACTTCACTTTCACATATTGGAGAAGGAAATGGCAACCCACTCCAGTGTTCTTGCCTGGAGAATCCCAGGGACGGGGGAGCCTGATGGGCTTCCGTCTATGGGGTCGCACAGAGTTGGACACGACTGAAGTGACTTAGGTAGTAAAGCTACAATAAAATTCTCTTGCCCTTTGCTTTAAACCACTGGTGTCCATCTGCTTCCTTTTAGGGAGGCTGTTCTCAAAGGGTGGTTTTCAGACACGGGGGTGTTCCTGAGTCCACTTCAAAGTGTCTGTGAGGTCTCAACTATTTTCTTAAAAAATACCAAATTGTCATTGGCCTTTTTTCACTGCTCTGATATTTGCACCTATAGTACTAAAGTCATGGAAGTAGAACTGCTAATGCCTGGGCAGGAATCAAGGCAGTAGCACCAAACTGTAGGAGGAGTCCTTGTTTTCTTCACCACCATTTTTGGTAAGGAAAAAAAATGCCAGTTCACATAAGAACATTTTTGATGAGGCAGTAAAATTATTAGTTTTATTAAATCTTGACCCTAAAGAACACATATTTTTAATATTCTGTATGATGATAGGGAAAAAATACAGAAAGCATTTCCACTGTAGACCGAGCACTACAGCTGTCTCAAGGAAGAGTTGTGTGACTGTGTCAGTCAGGAGCCGAATGCACATTATTTTTTCATGGAATACCATTTCCACTTGAAAGAAAGAACTGACAAACTATGGTTATTCAGACTCGGGTATTTGGCAGACATTTTCTCAAAAATGAATAAAGGAAAAACCTGTCATTTCAGGGAAAGCAAATGATAGCATTTGTTGTTGATGTTAAAATTGGAGCTTTAAAGGGGAAATTGGAATTCTGGAAAACTTTTACCTGAAGCTGGGATAACTGACTTATTTGAAAAGACCCTGATGCTGGGAAAGAAAGGGGACGACAGAGGATGAGATGGTTGGATGGCATCACCAACTCAATGGACATGAGTTTGAGTAGACTCTGGGAGTTGGTGATGGACAGGGAGGCCTGGCATGCTGCAGTTCATGGGGTCGCAAAGAGTCAAACACGACTGAGCAACTGAACTGAACTGAACTTGGAGCTTGACAGTCTCCCAATACTTTATGATCTTCTCTAGAGATCAATGGTGATATTAACAAATGCTATTTTTGAATGTTACATAATAAAATTTGTCAGAATTTGGAAAATCTGCATAGCAATGTGCTGCTATTTTCCAAATGATCTATGCATGATGGTACAAAATCCATCCAAAGGGCAAGATGAATCAAAAGTTCACTGATAGACAGTTTCAGGTTCCATATTGAAACTAATTTAAGAAACTACTGTTTGTAGAGTTTTAATTGTTTATCAAAGAAAAATATTCACAATTGCTTCATAAAGAAATTGAAATACTCCCTATTTTCCAACTACATATTTATGAGGGGATTTTCTTTTTGTACTTTAATCAAAACAATATATCTCAACATATTGAATTCTTAAGCAGATATGAGAATCTAGCTATATTCCATTAAGTCAGACAGTAAAGAGATTTGCCCAAATATAAAACAAGTTCATTCTTCTCATTCAATTCTTTTCATTTTGAAACATGATTGGTATATTAAGTTGTTTTCATTAAAAATCTGTTTTATATGTAAACATATTAATTTAATCAAGACATGTTTTCAAATTTTCTATTCTAATTTTTAGAACAGCAAATATGGATAGATAAGTCTCCTCTTAAACAAAAGCTCTTTGAAGTCATCTATAATTTTAAGAGCATTAAGGGATCCTGAAACCAAAATGTTTAGAAAACATGGCTCTAGGATCGCTCCCTATCTGTCCATCCTTCATACTGCCACCATGTTTCCAATCTTAAAGTGATCATGCATGTCCCACCTACAGCTTTCCTTAGCATGCTGAATGAGGCCTTCGGTGATCTATATCCTGCCTAAATTCCATTCCTTCATTTTTTCACTCCCTTTTAGGCAGGTTGACTTCCACCTATAATGAACTTCTTATAGTTCTTCCCAAACAATCCACGCTCTGTTATTTCTGGGTCCAGATATGTGCTTCCCCCCTGCCTACCTAATAGGTCTCTACTGATAAGGCTTCTTCCCAACCTTCCCCCATCTACCACCACCACTACAACTAGCTGGTCAAATTCCAACCAGTCTGCAAAACTTACCCTAATATCACTTCCTTAGGAAAACTTGTCTTAACCATGCCCTTCCCTGGGTAGAATAAACAGCTCCCTTTAATGCAGCTCAGACAATAACCAGTTATATAAAATTATATTATAATTATTAGTATAAAAATCTGTCTCTCCCAATGGACAGTCAGTCCGTTAAGGGCAGAGACTATGGGTGCCTAGTTCAAGCACAGTGTTGATAGAGTGGTCCCTCAATAAATATTTCCTAAGTAAATGACCCCAAGTTTCCTTCCAGGTTTGAAATTCTGCCATCCATCCCTGTAATAAGAATTCTGAACCACAGTCTTTCTTGATTAATAGAAGGATGCATTTGTTTTATTGACACACATTAGCAAACATAGACACTTGAGTTTTTAATCAGAGGATCAGTTCCTCAGATCTTTTCTCCTTTTTCGTCCTTGCAAGGACAGTTCTGGAGAAAATTTGGTATGTTAAATTTGATGTGTTTTAATAAATTATAATGCACATATATTCATTAATAATAAATATTCACACCAAGGCATCAGCAGGAATTAATTTTTTAAAGTCTGCCCTAATAGGAATATAAAATTATGTAACAGCTCAGTATAATAAGCTCACAAAGAACAAGAATAGAAAAAAATTAAAATAGAACTACTAAAGAACTACAAGAGGTTTCTAAATAGCAACACTATAGATGAAGCCCCCAAGAAACTTTTTCACTATAATCTTTAATGTCTCAGCCTATCCAAATACTGAGCAAACCCTAGGTATCCTTGCAGACAAAAAGCTGAGAATCTAGAACTGGACTGTCTTCTCAGGATTTAGAGACACCAGCATGGTGATTTAAAAGAGACGTCTTTACTTCCTTTTGATCAAGACTTGAGATCTTTATTCTGGCCCCTGATAAGTGAACAAAGGTAAAGAAATATTTATTTTTATTTTTATTATTATTATTATTATTTTAAAAACCATTCGACCACCTGGAGCCAGGCACAGCACAATATCCCTAGGCAGTTTGTTTCAGTCCTTGTTTTGTCTTCACCTGCCCCCTTTTACTCCAGGTCACATTGGTTCAAGAATTATTTATTTTTAAATAAACTTTCATGATTTTGGGATGGTACCTTGTTTTGTGTCATCTCAGAGAAATCAAAGTCATTTATAAAGATTACTGGAAGATTTCTACATTAGATATATTTTAAATAATTTCATTTTAAAACTTAGGAGCCAGGAGACTCTAATTAAATGAGTCAAAGTAGTTATTTCTTTATGGAAAAGTTTTGCCACATATATGATAAGGTATTTCAATGTCAATGAGTTTACTTGCTTGTGTGTGCTCAGTTGTGTCCAACTCTTTGTAACCCCATGGACCGGGGGCCCCATCAGGCTCCTCTGTCCATGAAATTCTCCAGGCAAGAATACTGGAGTGGGTTACCATTCCTACTCCAGGGAATCTTCCCAACACAGGGATCAAACCGCGTCTCTTATGTCTCCTGCACTGGCAGGCAGGTTCTTTAAAGAGGTTGAGGAAGATTAAATGACAAACTCAATACCACAAACTCATTACTCACAGACTCAATACCAATCTAGATCTCTGAAACCAACTGCTGCAAGGTTTTCATTTCACTGTCAATAAAGAAACCAAAATCAGTTCAAGTAAATGCTTAACTACAAAAGTAACCTTTCTTGTCCCTTAAGAGAGCAGCCAAGTTCCACAGAAATTTTTAAAGATATTTTTCTCATGCTTTGTCATTTTCATTTAGCACTTGGGAAGAACCCTTATACATTCAATTCATGACAAGTGATAAGAGACAGGTGAATTACACACCCCTGGTTATTTAAGGCTTCAGTTAAAGGCGAACTCCTTCCCCACTGAAAAATACAAAAGCTGTGATTATTCCACAGCTGCCTAGAGTTGAAATGACTATGTCACCATTGAATTTAACATAAAATGGCTGAAACCATTAATTCTACTTTGTGCCATCTACCATGAATTTAGAAGGCACAAAATAGAGAGTTGATTAATTTTTAAGTAAAACAGAATAACTGTTCCCAAACCTTCTGATCCATATACCACTTGATGGAGCAGAAGAAAGAGGCTTGTCCCATCACAAATCAGAAGTTCTTTTTTCAGAACTAGTAAGGGATATGGCACAATTTTTTGGCAAGTCTGATAATTTATAACTTATCTGGAATATACCTTCATATTCAGTTCAGTTCAGTTCAGTCGCTCAGTCGTGTCCGACTCTCCGCTACCCCATGAATCACAGCACGCCAGGCCTCCCTGTCCATCACCAACTCCCGGAGTACACTCAAACTCATGTCCACAGAGTCGGTGATGCCATCCAGCCATCTCTAGCAGGAAATATAATGATGGTATCATACTATGAATATGAATTCAATGGAAAGACATAGGTATTCAAATATTTTTTGTCACTGGGACAGACCTGGGAACCAGTAATTCAGATATACACTCAAAAAACATACAGTATTCTGTATCAGTTTTCTTATGTCACTATAAGATCTAGAATTTCTCCTCCTGTGGAAACTCACTATCTCCATGCAATGAACTGCCAAGAATTAGAATGCCATTTAGGGATAGCTTCCCTGGTAGCTCAGACGGTAAAGCGTCTGCCTATAGTGCGGGAGACCCGGGTTCGATCCCTGGGTGGGGAAGATCCCCTGGAGAAAGAAATGGCAACCCACTCCAGTATTCATGCCTGGAAAATCCCATGGACCGAGGATCCTTGTGGGCTACGGTCCATGGGGTCGTAAAGAGTCGGACATGACTGAGCGACTTCACTTCACTATGGTGACTATAGTAAGTGTGGGGGCAGAGGAAGGTGGGTGTCTGGGGATAGGGAAATGTCACAGATGACTTCCACGATTATTCTGATGCCATGGTTGTAGATCATTCTACAAGATGACTGATGTACTCATTGCATTTCATTGTTATTGTTTCTATTTTCTATACGGATTTTTAAAATGAGATTCTTGGCACAATGCAAAATAAAATAACTGCTAACTCACGTTTCAAAATTTATGTAGCTGATTTCCTGTATTTCTGACAGTTCTGTCACATTTCCAGCAGATAGAATTTCTTCCCTCCCCTGGGAAATTGAGCAGGTCCACTACACATGTCTGCCTTGTCTCCTCCACCCCTCTTCCAGCCATGGGGTAGGCGTGTGTGAATGTGCCCCTGTACTCTGCACTCCCCAGTCCATTCCTGAAGCTCCACAGTCAGCTGCAGTTCCAGCAAGTTAGGACCTTATTTAAAGAACAGTGGCTTGAATTGCAAAGATGCTTGAAACCACAACAGAGGAAATGGTTGAAGGAAGGAACTAACATAATTAGATTACAATCACTGACACTAACACAGTGCTTGCTAATTCTGGAAACTAGTCTAAATATTTAAAGCAAATTAATTTATTAATTCCTTACTAACCTGGAGGGGGGTCAGTTCTCATATTATCCCCATTTTATAGATGAAGACTGAAGCACTGAGGAATTACATTTTTAAAGTCATGCCGCTCAACAGTGACAGCCAGGGTTTAGAACAGAAGGAATCTGGCTCCATAGTCCATTCCTTTACCACCCTACACCAAATGAACGATTCAGGAAGATGAAAACTGTCCTGGAATACTTAAACCGGAGCAGACAGGAAGAGTAAATACCTTCTGCATTGCTTCAGAAGATACCTCAGGAGGAACCTAAGTGAAAAGCTAAAAGGAAACAGTTTGACTTCTCTGTCAATGCTGACAGGCCTTGCCTTAGAACCAGTGTTCAGTGATGCTGGTAATTAGAACAGTGGTTGGGTTACACAAAAGTCTTTTCCTACCCTGAGATTTTATGAGTCATCGGTATACCACTGTATTGTCACCAGGATATTTTTCTTTGGAGTGTCAGTAAGTTATGATAAAAGGAGGAGGGAGAGAAATAATGGGTCCCTAAGTAATTTTATCGACAAGCATTCTTGGCACTAATCTTTACCAAATGTTTACTATACTTTGGTGTAAAGGTATCAGAACAGACATTTGATAGACATATAAAGTTGTCTTATTGAAAATTATTAGACTGGATGATATTTCTAAGTTAAAATTTGTAGTGCAGCATGAAAAGCACTACTTAGTGTTTATATTAAAATAATTAATACAAGAAATATTAAATAACATCTTGGTTGATTTTCTTAATCTCTCTCATTCTCTTGCTTTCCTAACCCTCACGCATTTTTTTAAATTACAGGCAATTCTTATGCAAGAAGCTAAACGTAATTAAATGTGCAGGATGAAAAGATGGCACAGGCACTGTTGGTACCCCCAGGACCTGAAAGCTTCCGCCTTTTTACTAGAGAATCTCTTGCTGCTATCGAAAAACGTGCTGCAGAAGAGAAAGCCAAGAAACCCAAGAAAGAACAAGACAATGATGAAGAGAATGAACCAAAGCCAAACAGTGACTTGGAGGCTGGAAAGAATCTTCCATTCATTTACGGAGACATCCCTCCAGGGATGGTGTCAGAGCCGCTGGAGGACTTGGACCCCTACTATATCAATAAGAAAGTGAGTGTTGATTTTATCCTTCCCATAAGTCTTTAACTTGGAACTTTAATATATTTTTCTGAGGCTCATGGATACACTGCACCATAAGTTTTCTATTGTGTAAGATTTTATAATACTTATTTCCACTTATTTTTAAGTACAATGTAATAATCAGCAGAAACATAGGAAATGAAGTCAAGATCGGGCCAAAGTGAAGTGATATAGAGATGAATCATTTCTACAATTTCACAGTCATTGATATTGACAAAATTAAAATTGACACCAACAAAGCAAAACATCTGTTATTGGTGACATATTTAAACACACAGTAGACAACAGAATAATAGCTATGTGAAAGAAGAGTTACAGGGTACATATCCTTATTTTTTAGTTCTTTGACTTGAGGTTTCTTCACGATAGATTGGTATTCATGAGGGTAATAAATAATCTTTTATTTAGCATCCTCCTATAGGAAGATAGAAAAAATGTTCACCCAAAGATACATTTTTTGGGTCCAGTAACTTGATTGGAAGTTTCTCTTAAACTTAATCTGTGACAGGCTAGATTCCAAAACACCTACATGTTGTTAAAACATCACTCTGAGAGAAAAAAAATGTCAAGAACAGAAGACAAATAAACAAAAACAGAAACTCAAGTTTTTCCATCTATATATGATTTAAATCAACAATTATGACTGTGTCTTTCTAATACTATAATAACAATATAATTCTGTCAGAATTAGCTAGTTTTTGATTTTAAACCAATTGTGCAGTATTCTATAGGAAGTATAAAAAATAGATGATAGATTCTGTGCTCTCTAATTAGGTATTTTTGCAGCTTACAACCATGATTTATATTTCATATTCACAGACATAAAAACTGGCCCAGGTAGAAATAAGGAAACATTAATATCACCAAGAGTTATTGGCTTACAGATTAAAGGAAAAATTGACCACTTTTATTAATCAAAGCCAGCCCTTTTAAAAAGAATGGCTAAAGAAGTATTCTTTAAGCAGCATACAACTTATAAGATCAATGATGGTAAAGGAACTGACAACCATTAAGACCTGGAACTAGCCCTATTGCTCTGGAGTGCTTCTGAAACTATGTACATACAGAGGATAATGCTAAAATACAGATTCTTTCTGTTTCCTTTTAAACTAGCTGCATGAAAGGTGGCATATAATATATATTAATATAGTTCTAAAAGTAATTTATTCCAGGACTTTACTATAGAATTGGTAAAGAAAACTTTGAAATTTAGTTACTGTATTATTACACATGATGATGAAAGTGAGATATTCCCCAAGAAACTAGAAGAAAATTCTATAAATTATTGATTCAAACTATATATTTGTAAAGATGCCTTCAAGAGATGGCAGTATGACTTATACTTTGACATGATTAGAAGTATTTGCTACTTAAAGAAAGGAAGTGTCCTTAAGATAGGAAATTGGCAAGATTAAGGAGGGGCAAAAGAGAATAATGAAGAAAAATATTAACATTTTCTCAGGGAGACAGATTTTCAGTTAGCAGTAGTCCTGAAAGTACTTTCCTCTCAGAAAGTCACTTCACTGGGGGGGGTGCCTACACCGTGCCACCTAATCAAGACGTCATCGAACATCCATATTAATTAATTAAGTCAGCTTATTTGGACTCCACACTCATAAAGAGTATCTTATTATAATTCGTCTTCCCATAGATCTGCTTAAGGGAAAGAATGTACTGTCTATGCTACAGCAATTATTCCAACCCGTGTGACAGTGATCTATCTGGTTGTATATAAATAGATTGGCGTTTTAATTTTATATCAGGCTTTCAAGCTTGGTTAATGTGAGTCTGCCGCTAGGAAACAGAATTGCTCTCTATGTGCTAACAAAGTCAGTTTTTATTGCCTCCCTGTCTGACAACAAGAGTAGAACACATATTTATTCATAATGGCCATGACTCATCTTAAGAGACATCTAGAGTGTATACTGTTTGCCCTGCTTTCCTTCATGAAGAGTCTATAAGGATGAAGACTGAGGGGCTATAGAAGAAAATAGCTCTTGGGACAGAAGGAGCTAATATAAGAAGCTAATGGAAAGTTCTGGAATTTAAAATATGGTATAGAGTTTGTTAATTATATGGAATAATTGCAGGTGAAAGGTGTTTTAAAATTATGAAGCATTATGAAACTTTGATTCCATCAATTAATGTTACAATTTTACATACCTAAGTGAATCATATAAGCAAAATCACAATGTATTTTAATGGCGTTCAAACTGATCAGATAAAACTTGAGAATAGTGACTGATTATAGCAATAGCTAGAATTTGCTATGCTCATACTTTGTCAGGTATTGTTTGAGTGCTTTAACTCATATAACTTATGTAATATTCAATGGAAAACAAGGCATGTGCTAGCTTTACCTCATTTTCTAGATGGGGAAGTGACGCACAGAGAGGTTACGTAACTTGCCCAAAGTTACACTCCGTAGGTGATGAGTTAGGCTGTGAACCTGGGCAGTCAGGCTCCAGAGCTCTCAATCACTAAGCAAAACTTATGCTGTGTTTATTATATAATGAAAGAAAATGTTTTTAAAAATTAGTTATGTAATTTTGAATTCTCTGATGGATATGGTTCTACTCAGAGAACTTATTCTTGCCTTAAGTAGTAAAAACTTTAGTGAACCTGTAAAATGTGCACTTACCAGGAAAAAAGAAGCAAGCACCATTCCAGAGGAGATAATAACCAGTTTAACATACTTCCAGATATAACATTCATCACCTTAGTAGCAATATATAGTACTATTTTCTTAAGCCATATCATTACTTATCAGTTCTTGGAGAACGGATTTTGGAATTGACACTATTGATCCCTCCTCTATTTATCAGTCATTCTCTCAAATAATTTTCAGTTTCATTATATCTCTCAATAAAAGAGCCCCAAATTTCAAATGCCTTTCTTGTCATTTGTTCACCATACAGGACAACAACCTTTTATTCTTCACTTCTCAGAACTCAAGGTTTTCTTTCTGTGAGGGGTTGTTCTCCAGAAATAAACTGGGATTGTGTTCTTAAGGTCTGCTTTATTCCAGAATCAGTTTAACCCCATTAGTACTGCAAAGGCTAATTTTATGGGAAGAGGCAAGGTTTCCATGTTTAAAGAAACAGTTCATTTCTGTTCACTCTGACCTTGGAGATTTTTCAAAATAAAATCCTCTCAGTGTTACAGTTGGCTTTTTCAGGGATACTGTTTTAAAAAAACAAAAAAGAGTAAATGCACCTTAAACTGTAGTAAACTTTACATGTTACTGCTGTCATTGAGTGTCTAAACAGACCCAGATTGCTTGACTATAATATTAAATGATTTAATCCTATGAATTCAAAAAAATCCTTTAATGCATCTGTGTTTCAAGAGCAGGCATCCCAGTGCTCACTCTCCCTTGTGAATAATCTCAGTGCTAGTAAAGAACAGCTTATTTGCCCTTATCATAGCATTTTTCAGATCTATAGATTACAGTTCATAGAAAATAGTTAGGTCTATGGTCTTGAATACAAAAAGGCAACATGCAGAGAACTCATTTTCTCTCTGCTTTATACTTATACATAAATATTTTCTATTCATTAAATGTAAATATTATACTCACAATATTCTATACAAACAGAGCATGTTGTCAGTGAACATGAATGTCTAGGATACAGCCCTTAGTTAATATAATCATATAAGCAACACCACAATGCATTTTAATGGCATTCAGATTGATCGTGTAAAATTTGAGAATACTGAAAACATATTCATAACTAAATGGTTACATAGAATAGATATCTTAAAAGTAAATAGCATCTTAAAGTAAACTCACATTTAATTGAAACAAGAGTTTATTTGCAAACCACTCTATTAAATGCTGTGTAAAAACAAAATGGAAAAATAAAGTAGCTAACTGGTTGTTTATGCTCAGTGATTTATAACAACTTCTAAGCTAGTCCTCAGTGGAATGAACTCTACAAATAATTGCTGCTTGACTATAATTACAAGCAGCATGCCAATGTGTGTATATTAATATACTAAGACTTACTGGAAAAGGGAAACAATTGGGGAGAGATCAAAAGGCAGTGTGATTTATCTGGAAAGACATAATGGTGGAGATGACTTTGACAGCTGCGGACAAGTAGGGATTTTCAACCCGTGGCTGCATATAGAATCACTAGGGGAAAATGTTTAACATACCATTGTCTATGCCCATCCTCCAGAAATTAATTCTGTTGTTCTTGGGTGGATCCCATATAATAGCAATTTTAACATCACCCCAGGAGATTCTAACATGTGGACAGAACTAAGAACATTTGCTATAAGAGTGGGTCATTGTAGGTGGAACCTTACTGTCAGGTCTGTTATGGACCTGAACAAAAGTAAGTTTGCATTACATGACCTTTCAGGTGCCTCCTTCCTCTAGGATTCTATGACACTCATCTTGAGAATCAGAGTGAGGAGTTGATAGTAAATGGGATTGGCAAGTGAATTGAATTGGCTGGAACAAAGGTGCTTCGGTAGGAAAAGAAATAAAAGATGATTCCAGGGAGACCTAGTAGGTAATCACCATCTGAGCCACCAGGGAAGTCCCAAGAATACTGAAGTGGGTAGCCATTTCCTTCTCCAGGGGATCCTCCCAACCCAGGGAATGAACCCGCATTACAGGCAGATTCTTTACCATCTGAGCCACCAGGAAAGCCCAGCTTAAATGCTAAATTGATGATTATAGGTTTCAGGTCATGGGAATTTAGCAACAGAATGCCTTTTGAAATGATGCTGCTGCTACTGCTAAGTCGCTTCAGTCGTGTCCGACTCTGTGCGACCCCATAGACGGCAGTCCACCAGGCTCCCCCGTCCCTGGGATTCTTCAGGCAAGAACACTGGAGTGGGTTGCCATTTCCTTCTCCAATGCATGAAAATGAAAAGTGAAAGTGAAGTCACTCAGCCGTGTCCGACTCTTAGTGACCCCATGGACTGCAGCCTACCAGGCTCCTTCGCCCATAGGCTTTTCCAGGCAAGAGTACTAGAGTGGGGTGCCATTTCCTTCTCCGTGAAATGATGCATTTCAGCCTAATTCTTAATGTGGCTGGTCCTTCTCAGTATTGCAGCAGATCTATAGAACCAACAAAACCAGTTTATTCAGCCTGTTTGAACATTTAAAATGTTTGAACATTTTAAAGTAGGACAAGTACCACAGGGAAAAGAGCTTCACAAACTTTGGAGTTAAAAGATTTGATATAATTAAAATATTTATAAAAGATTATTTTAATAACAGTATGTACAGAATAATCTGAAAAGTTACAAAACTGGGGACAGATGGTAAGCCTTAAATAGAATTAGAGTCCACAAAGTTAATTTACAACTTGATACAAATTTTGTGTAGGATCATCAGTTTGTATTGGGAAGTTGATACCTGAGAGACAGATTAGATAATAGTACATTGTATCTTTATTTGTAGTTATTATGTTAATTTAGGGGAGAAAAAGTGATATCTAATATGTTTATACTTATACAAACCGGCTTAAACAAGTTCAAACAAATCAGGTAAAAAGTTTTTATGTGCGTAAACTCTTCATATAAGCCACATGTCTAATCTAGTAATTTTTTCTCTTGTGTTCTTTTTCAGACTTTTATAGTATTGAATAAAGGGAAGGCAATTTTCCGATTCAGTGCCACCTCTGCCTTGTACATTTTAACTCCACTAAACCCTATTAGGAAAATTGCTATTAAGATTTTGGTACATTCATATCCTTTTTATGTGAATTGTCTAAATGCTGTTTCTAGTATGATTTTATAAAGAATGTCATTCTTTTTATAATATATATATAATTCTTTCAGATTAATTGGTAATGTTGTTTAATCTACTGTACTCACTGATTTTCTGCTATTTATAACAACATTATTGTAGAATGACAATTATGCTGCTGGTAGTAAAAAGACAACTATGATAGTAAATGAAACACACTGTGTAACAGGAACAACAGCAAATCTCCTTCAAACTTTTATTAACCTCAATTAGACCATATATAACCACCATTAAAGAAGCATAGCCTACTGTGCTTAGTATTATTATCTGTATTCCAAATGTTCAAATTTTTGTGCCTTAATTGGTTCTGTATCTTCATCACCTGGACTTCCCTTCCTTGCTTCCTTCTTTTCGTCCTTCAGTAAATATTTATTAAACTACTATGCATCTGATTGATAATATCTATTTAAAGATCGTTGAACTTAAAACTACTTACAATGATAGTCAAAAACTATATGTAAAATGACATAATAGGTGTGGATTTCAAGAAAACTCTCAAGAAGTGATAATAAACTAGAAAGGTGATCTTCAGAGGCAGTGATCCAAAATAGGCATCTTATACAAACAGATTCAAAACAGGTTAACATAAAAACTAAAAGAGAGACGAAAGAGACGGGGAAAAGAGGACTGATAGCCTTTTGAAGCGCTTTTGAATTCTCCCATTCTGTGGTTTGATATCGGAAAGTATTTACATTTTAAAACAGAAAGATTTACTTCAAAAAATGCAATCATAAGTTTTCTTAGAGTGAAGGCTAGGTTGAAATTCTAAGAGAAATGATTACAGCCAATTCTTAGAAAGGTTTAAAAACAGTGTGTGTTTAGGTATGGCATGGACAAGATACAGAAAGAATATTAAATGTCCTGATAAGTTCCTGTACTCGCAAGTGAAAATAAAAAGTTAGAAAATAAAACTAGCTCGTTAACAAAATTTTTCTCTCCCTTTATTATGTGGTAAATGCTAAAGGAACAAATTCCATCACTGTAAGGCTACTAGAGTTCCTAATTACAGTAGAATCAATCAATGTAATCCTTGAATACACAGGGCTATACATTCTCAGGCTTACTATATTCCATTCATTAACCTTTTGTCCATCCGTGGAAATTTTAAAGGGTATCTGAAGTATAACTTTTAGACTTACACTAGAAAATTCCCATTTGCTTCAAACAGAGATCTCTTTCTATTGAATTCAGTTTTGTGTGGGAATGGTGCAAAATACAAAAACAACGAACCAAGAATACAAAGAACATATGACAGACTTGGGAGTTTCATTTTTTTCTTTGTCATTGTTTTAAAACAAATAGGTAAAATTAATTTTCCAGGTAACTTGGTTTTTTTGTATTGGATTATTTGTAAATGGCCACAATATTGTACTCGCATTTATTCCTTAACTATAATCTACTTTATTCAGCATGCTTATCATGTGCACTATCCTGACCAACTGTGTATTTATGACCTTGAGTAACCCTCCGGACTGGACAAAGAATGTAGAGTAAGTACAAATGATTTCTTGGAATGAGAAATGCACACTCAAATTTTCTAGCAATCTCCTTTTAATTATGGTCTGACTTATGGTTTCCACTTTTTGCAGTCAAACTAAACACTTCTAAGAAATGATTATTTGCATAATGTGGAAAAAACAAGGAAATTTTTTTTGGGGGGGGCACATATTTTTCCTATGAGATAGATATTTCTTCCAAACAAATGATTGCATTTGATTAAGGAAGGTTATTAAATTATATACACTATCTGGTAAGCTAAATAATCATTTATCATAAAAGTTAAGACTGAATCACAATTATGCATTTTAGATAAAATACAATGACCATTTGAGCATAAATAAAATTATTTTATTCTAGTATATTACTACTATTGTTATATTCTGATAAAATTGATTGAGGTGTTTAGCTCTATTCACTAAGCAATTCAGTTATACACTATATCAGTATATTTTTAAAAAAACCACACTTAGGTGTTTAAGTTATTTTGATGTTTGGTTATATTTAGATACATAGATTATTTAGACACAGCATGTGTGCTAGAAACATCACAAATCTGTAAAGGAAACAAAATGTCTTTGCAAAACATATTCAAATAATAACAAGGCTTAAGGGGAAAACATGATTATGGACAGATCTCTCAAAACTTAAAACTTTCTCATTAGAATACTAATAAAAAAACATAACAATCCCAATAAAAAATCACTGGCCCAGTTGAATCTCTCTGGACATTTGTACCTAAAGTCTTAGCCAGCAACCTCTCTGCAGTCTTAGACCTGGGCCTTGTCCTTCCTCCCTTGAAATGGAGACCCTGGCAATGATATCATCAAAGTAAAACATTTGATTCAATATTTTAATACAGAGGGAAAGGGCTAAGCACAGTATTTGGGGCATGTTAAACTATACCCTGCTTGCACTAAAGAAGGAACTTCTGTCAATTTTTCTGCAATAGTATTAAGGTCTTTTATTGCTTAGGATGTTTTATATAAGTGTGAATGAAAAGGTGCCCCTAATTATTTCAAAACATTAATGCGCTGAGGAAAACTGTGCTTTAACTAAAAATCTTTGCATTATAACAGCATTATTCCCCAATTTGTCAATCACATATAAGATTATTCATGACAGAAACATGCTTTTTTTTTTTAGTGAAACAGAAGGTGTTTAGCTTAGACAGTCTATTTATGTAATGGGCTAATACAATGATTGGGTATTTTAGTGAACAAGAAAATTGTATGTTTTTACCATTATATTTTTAAAGTAATGTCCAATAGGAGATAAGCTATTATAACAAATACTGACACCTTCATTTCTGTTTTTTTACAGATATCTATAAGAATTTACAGAATCATTCTAAGCCATCATCATCAGTAATTTAACAAATTAAAGACTTTTTTGAAAGTAGATTGAAAAAGCTCCCTAGAAATCTTTTTAGTAGAGAATCCAATTCTTATGTTGAGGCAAGCCATTTGACAAAATTCTGTTACCATTTACAATTTGGGGCTCAAAAAGTGGATATACCTGTATGAAACTATTCTGTATGCACTTTTCCCTGCAGAAATTATTGACATACTTAAACATGTATGAATTTATTTATATAATGTTATTAAAAGGAAGGTAAAGGAGACACAAATATTATTATTTGAATATGCAGTTTTCTTTTAAGTTATTTTTAGAGATGCCTATATCCATTATGAAAACTCAGCTTTACAAAAGCTTTTGACTTACACTGTTTAGTTGGAAAACTTTGCACAGGTTTCCTAATCAATTATCTCTAGTCACCTGACAGCAAGGCAGCAGGAAAACAAGCAAAATATTAGTGATTACAGCAAAAGAAGCAAACAACAAAAACCTTAAAAAAACAGAGTCCAATGAAACAGTAGTCAGTTTTGACAGGAAAATACAAGTCACTGATAGCAGAAATTTTCCCTATACAAAGAGATGGCATACCGAGGACCATATTATATAGTGAGAGTCATATTATGTAAGGCAAATCATTTCTACAGATATCAAAATTACAGGGGGAAACACATTGTAACATGGACAGAATCAACAACATGATTAAGAACCTAGTGGGGTCAGAGTCAGGAAAAATCAAGGTCCACCTTGATTCTCACTGACCCATTCAATCTAGTTTTCTAACAGGTATATCTGAACAGCTGTTCTGTGCAAAGCTGTCTTAAATGTTAAGCTCTAAGACCCTCTTCCTTGGATAGCTATCAGCACTCACCATCTATTCCAAATGTCCCCACAAATTTTCTTCCTTTCCCAAAATCAGAAATAGGAGTAGGGACCTTAATCTTACTCCTAACAACTCTGTAAATAACTTAGAATTGCCTAAGCGTAAGCCATAGGGCACTATCTATTAATATGATAAACAGAACATACATGGGAGCTATCTCTTATGGACTTTGCAATGCTAGGAATCTCTCCAAACAAAAATATCATGGTGATTATATGTAAATATACAAAGATTCAAACCAAAACACAAGTAACCATAAACCTGGCATTGGAAATTATCTCTCTTCCTAGTAAAATCAGCCACTTCATAATAAGTAAAGACAACAATTATACTTACTCTTCATGAAATCAACTGCATTGTTTAAAAAGGAGAAAGAACATTCCTAGAAAAACTAGACATGAAGATTCTGACATACATTTTCCTGTGATTTCTTTGCTCCCTCATAAGAGAGAAATTTCTACAGAAAAAGAAAGCAAAAACTATTTCCCTTTTTTTTTTTTCATGTATAAGATACTAGTAGACTGGAAAATATAGTGAATTTTAATAAAAGTTAATTCAATCTTTGTGGCTTGAGTGAAGTAAACTGAAGAACAAACTTAGATTATACTTTTTAAAAAGAATACAATGTTGAGAAACAAATACTCTCTCCCAACTATTTTTGGAAGAAACAGAAATAACTTATATTGTCAACATTCAAAGGAGAGGGCTGGTAATGCTCTACAAACAGCAAATAGAAAAGTATTTCACTATTTGGGGGACTGAAATTTGAATTTAAGCATGTTTAAATGAGAGTCCCTTGGACTTCAAGGAGATCCAACCAGTCCATCCTAAAGGAAATCAGTCCTAAATATTCATTGGAAGGACTGATGCTGAAGCTGAAACTCCAATACTCTGGCCACCTGATGCGAAGAACTGACTCATTCGAAAAGACCCGGATGCTGGGAAAGAGTGAGGGCAGGAGAAGGGGACGACAGAGGATGAGATGGTTGGATGGCATCACCGACTCAATGGACATGAGTTTGAGTAAACTCTGGGAGTTGGTGATAGACAGGGAAGCCTGGTGTGCTGCAGTCTATGGGGTCACAAAGAGTCGGACACGACTGAGTGTCTGAACTGAACTGAAATGATTTGGCCCAAGTGCATAGAGATAGTAACTGATGTGAGGGTAGATTCAAGAATTTTGTTATCCCTGAATTTTGGTAATTGTGTAGACACACACACATAGAATACTAATGAACTGAAAATTTTTGGTGAACATATCAGAGAAGCAGATTTACAATGTTATGACTGAATCTTAAGGATATAAAGGGGAAGTTCATTTTTTATATTAGATACATAAAATCTCTCCCAAATTATTCTAATCATTAAGAAGTCTGAGTGAAATGTTTTACTATAAATAAACAAATCCAAGAAATGTTATCTCTAGAGCTATACTGCCTAGTGGAGGGAGAAGGCAGACACATGCAGCTTGAAATTTGAAACCTGAAATGTGGCTACTTTTAATTGTTGAAGAGATAACATTTTAGACACATTGGTTTAAATAAAATGTAACGTGCAAATTAAGTTTACTCATTTCTTCCTTTTATTTGATTACTAGAAATTTGAAAACTATATATGTAGTTTCTATTAAATTTCAGTTGGACAGTGTTACTCTAGAGGATCAAGCCTGATGATTATCCATAAAACACATGAAACTATTACTATCAAACCTAAATATTTAAACAAGATCAAATTCTTAGTAGAAGGTATTATCATTTCAGTTTAACCCTTTACTCATAAGACTAAACTAGTAGATTTTTTTTGTAGGTGGGAATACGGAATTCCATCTTAGTGAACTGAAAAACCACAAAAGAATGAGATTTGCTATATTTTAACAGTTCAAATGAAATTGTTAATTTTTGATTGGATGCTTTTCCTAGGTACACATTCACTGGAATCTATACCTTTGAGTCACTTATAAAAATCTTGGCAAGAGGATTTTGCTTAGAAGATTTTACATTCCTTCGTGATCCATGGAACTGGCTGGATTTCAGTGTCATAGTCATGGCGTGAGTATTTTTAAAAACATGTTAAGCTCAAAGGCATGAAACAGTTGTAGCATAAAACAGGTTGTTGCTACATATTTTAAATGTAGAGTTTGCTTGTTAGCCAAATTAACTATATGCCTCATATATTTTGAGGATACATAGTAGAATATATATTGCAAAGTAAATGTATCTGATAAATGAGCAATAAATGGAATTACTTTCATGTCATAGTCTTCTACTTCATCAAAATGAAGTTATTCATTGACTATAAATTTAATACCACCAACTGTACTTTAATTAGTTTTGCAAACAAACGTTCATATTAGTGAAAACTGTATCGAAATAAGCAACAAAATTTTATTCCTTAAAGGCAGCTTTTAGCATATGACACCCTGAAGTCTAGCATTTCCGTAAAATTCAAGGGGCTCTATATGCCAAACCAACCCACTTTTCATTCTTTATTTAGTATAAACTTTGCCATAACTATCAGTAACTCTGATTTAATTCTACAGGTATGTAACAGAATTTGTAAACCTAGGCAATGTTTCAGCTCTTCGAACTTTCAGAGTCTTGAGAGCTCTGAAAACTATTTCTGTAATTCCAGGTAAGAAGAAACTGGTGTAAGATGGTAGACCCCTTATATCTCCAACTTTTCTGTTATTGTGTTTGTGTGTGAACTCCCTATTACAGATATGTGACAGAGTTTGTGGACCTGGGCAATGTCTCGGCGTTGAGAACCTTCAGAGTTCTCCGAGCATTGAAAACAATTTCAGTCATTCCAGGTGAGAGCTAGGTTAAACACCGAGACTGACTTTAAATACACCGTAATAATACTGAGGTTGAAATTACACATGTGACATTAGCCTTGTTGCTTATTATATTTGTTTTTTTAATCTTCAAGAATGCCAAATGAAATTAAATATTTATTTATAAAGTCAGCCTTTGAGTTTAACAGAGAATTGCATGAGGTGTCTATACAAAATACTAGTTTTGCTCTCTTTCTCACCCACTTTTTTGTGCATTTATGATGTAATGTTTTCCTTTTTACATCCTATAAAAGCTTTGCTATCATGGCTTTACTAACTGATTTAGGTTTTACCATTTACTGCAGATATATTTTGAAAGTGGACCTCCTCTTTTAAAAGAGAAAAGATTATTACTGAATGGCATGTAATACATGGCATGGGATTTTTATTATCTTAAAATTCTTTTCTCCTCTAAACCACTGCAACTTGGAAAGCTAGTATTAAAAAATGGTTGGAGAGAAACAGCCTCCTGAAACACAAAATGTGAAGTGAAAAGTAACTGCAAGGTTGTCTTTACATGTTCATGGCAGCACATTAAACTATACATTAAAAAAAAAAAACAAACCTTCCTGCCTAGATATTTACCCTGTCATTTTAAACCTCCAAAAAGCACACTGCTCATAGATAAAATCTGCTCTTCATCCATTTCCCAAACCATCTGGCTGTCCATAAAGCTTTGGTGTCTAAACAGACAGGCAACTGTTTGTGGGGAAAGAGAATGTATATGAATATTAAGAAGACTCTGTGGCTTGTGACGTGCTTCCTCAGCTGACCTCATTCTCTCTCCACAGGTTTAAAGACCATCGTGGGGGCCCTGATCCAGTCTGTGAAGAAGCTTTCTGACGTCATGATCTTGACTGTGTTCTGTCTGAGCGTGTTTGCTCTAATTGGTCTGCAGCTGTTCATGGGCAACCTGCGGAATAAATGCTTACAATGGCCCCCAAGCGATTCTGCTTTTGAAACCAACACCACCTCTTTCTTTAATGGCACAATGAATTCAAATGGGACATTTGTTAATGTAACAATGAGCACATTTAACTGGAAGGATTACATTGATGATGACAGTAAGAAATATTGCTCCATTGTTAATCTTAGTGTTGCTGAATGAGTTTTCAACTATAAATAGCTGAGGCTGTGGGCTTGAAGCCATCTTTGTAAATTACATTTTTGGTGTCCACTTTGGAAATAACTGAGATAAATTCTATTTATCCCTAATGTCAACAGGATTGATATGAAATAGTTTATTCTTTATATTAACAGGTCACTTTTATGTTCTGGATGGACAAAATGACCCTTTACTCTGTGGAAATGGATCAGATGCAGGGTAAGGAAAATGTTTTTTAAGATGTAGAACACTTTGGGAAAAAGAAAAAGCAAATAGAAAATATACAAGGGTACTCTTGCGTGTGTATAATAAAGAGTGGTGCTGCCTACCTAGGAAGTACTTTCTCCATATTTTGGGATTGGTATTTATTCTAAACTCACAGTCATTCAAATCATCCCTTTGGGTGAAGACCTTTTATCCAGAATTTCACAGATAAGATGTACATGAATTTTTCTTTCAAGAATGAAGGTCCAGTGTCTGTTTTATCTGTAAACCCATTAAAGTCAGTTAAGAGTTACAGGGAAGGAAAAACAAGATGGGCACATTTTGACTGGTGTTAGGATGTGTTGATGGGACAAGTTTTGCCCTGGTTGGAAAAGATCCAGGCTGTAACATGGTCATCAGGGTGCAAACCCAGTTGGAAAACTGCTTTGAGAAACTCAGATACTCTTGAAATTGGATGAAACCCTGTGTACAAGGAATCCACGTGGCTGAGTGTGTCAAAGGCGTGTTCTGGTCTGCATCTGTATACTTTATGGTTCTTTTCTGTCACACTACACAATAAGAGATGCTGTAATGCCTTAGTCTTCCTGCTAGTCTCTCACACTTAACATATTTTGCCAAGAGTACTGCAAATTAATTATAAGTCAGGGTGCTGTGCTGTGCTTAGTCGCTTGGTCGGTCCGACTCTTTGTGACCCCATGGACTGCAGCCCACCAGGCTCCTCTGTCCATGGGGATTCTCCAGGCAAGAATACTGGAGTGGGTGGCGATGCCCTCCTCTAGGGGATCTTCCCAATTCAAGGATCAAACCGAGGTTTCCCACATTGCAGGTAGATTCTTTACTGAAGCCCATAACTCAGGATAGAGACTGAAATTTTTTAAAGCCAAGGGATAGCAATAGTGACTCTTAAATCACAAAACTTACAGAGAACATATTTTGATTCATCCCATAAGATTGGAGAAGGAAAACAGCAACCCACTCCAATGTTCTTGCCTGTAGAATCCGAGGGACAGAGCAGCCTGGTGGGCTTCCGTCTATGGGGTCGCACAGAGTCGGACACGACTGAAGCGACTTAGCAGTAGCAGAAGCAGAAGATGGGAAACTGGTGTGGTCATAAAGATTTAAGAGGATTATTAAAACCATATACCAGTAACAGAGATAGAATTTTGGGGAATTATTTTTTCCTGATGGTTTTCCCAAACTTTGGTAGGAAAGGGTGGAGAACAGGAACGTAAGTTCTACAGTTCATATACATGAGTGTGTGTGCTAAATCACTTTACTCGTGTCTGACTCTTTGTGACCAACGGACTATAACTTGCCAGGCTCCTCTGTTCATGGAATTTTCCAGGCAAGAATACTGGAGTGGGTAGGCATTCCCTTCTCCAACTGTTCATATATACCTGGGTTTAGGGAAACCATTCAATATTACAGTAATCCAGGCCTATGCCCCAACCAGTAATGCTGAAGAAGCCGAAGTTAATCGCTTCTATGAAGACCTACAAGACCTTTTAGAACTAACACCCAAAAAAGATGTCCTTTTCATTATAGGGGACTGGAATGCAAAAGTAGGAAGTCAAGAAACACCTGGAGTAACTGGCAAATTTGGCCTTGGAGCACGGAATGAAGCAGGGCAAAGGCTAATAGAGTTTTGTCAAGAGAATGCACTGGTCATAGCAAACACCCTCTTCCAACAACACAAGAGAAGACTCTACACATGGACATCACCAGATGGTCAACACCGAAATCAGATTGATTATATTCTTTGCAACCAAAGATGGAGAAGCTGTATACAGTTAGCGAAAACAAGACCAGGAGCTGACTGTGGCTCAGATCATGAACTCCTTATTGCGAAGTTCAGACTTAAATTGAAGAAAGTAGGGAAAACCACTAGACTATTCAGATATGACCTCAATCAAATCCCTTATGATTATGCAGTGGAAGTGAGAAATAGATTTAAGGGACTAGATCTGATTGATAGAGTGCCTGATGAACTCTGGACGGAGGTTCGTGACATTGTACAGGAGACAGGGACCAAGACCATCCCCATGGAAAAGAAATGCAAAAAAGCAAAATGGCTGTCTGAGGAGGCCTTACAAATAGCTGTAAAAAGAAGAGAGGCAAAAAGCAAAGGAGAAAAGGAAAGATATAAGCATCTAAATGCAGAGTTCCAAAGAATAGCAAGGAGAGATAAGAAAGCCTTCCTCAGTGATCAATGCAAAGAAATAGAGGAAAACAACAGAATAGGAAAAACAAGAGACCTCTTCAAGAAAATTAGAGATTCCAAGGGAACTTTTCATGCAAAGATGGGCTCGATAAAGGACAGAAATGGTATGGACCTAACAGAAGCAGAAGATATTAAGAAGAGGTGGCAGGAATACACAGAAGAACTGTACAAAAAAGATCTTCACGACCAAGATAGTCACGATAATGTGATCACTGACCTAGAGCCAGACATCTTGGAATGTGAAGTCAAGTGGGCCTTAGAAAGCATCACTACGAACAAAGCTAGTGGTGGTGATGGAATTCCAGTTGAGCTATTTCAAGTTTTGAAAGATGATGCTGTGAAAGTGCTGCACTCAATATGCCAGCAGATTTGGAAAACTCAGCAGTGGCCACAGGACTGGAAGAGGTCAGTCTTCATTCCAATCCCAAAGAAAGGCAATGCCAAAGAATGCTCAAACTACCGCACAATTGCACTCATCTCACACGCTAGTAAAGTCATGCTCAAAATTCTCCAAGCCAGGCTTCAGCAGTATGTAAACCGTGAACTCCCAGATGTTCAAGCAGGTTTTAGAAAAGGCAGAGGCACCAGAGATCAAATTGCCAACATCCGCTGGATCATGGAGAAAGCAAGAGAGTTTCAGAAAAACATCTATTTCTGCTTCATTGACTATGCCAAAGCCTTTGACTGTGTGGATCACAATAAACTGTGGAACATTCTGAAAGAGATGGGAATCCCAGACCACCTGACCTGCCTCTTGAGAAACCTGTATGCAGGTCAGGAAGCAACAGTTAGAACCGGTCATGGAACAACAGACTGGTTCCAAATAGGAAAAGGAGTGCGTCAAGGTTGTATATTGTCACCTTGCTTATTTAACTTATATGCAGAGTACATCATGAGGAACGCTGGGCTGGAAGAAGCACAAGCTGGAATCAAGATTGCTGGGAGAAATATCAATAACCTCAGATATGCAGATGACACTACCCTTATGGCAGAAAGTGAAGAGGAACTCAAAAGCCTCTTGATGAAAGTGAAAGAGGAGAGTGAAAAGGTTGGCTTGAAGCTCAACATTCAGAAAACAAAGATCATGGCATCTGGTCCCATCACTTCATGGGAAATAGATGGAAAAACAGTGGAAACAGTGTCAGACTTTGTTTTTTTGGGCTCCAAAATCACTGCAGATGCTGATTGCAGCCATGAAATTAAAAGACGCTTGCTCCTTGGAAGGAAAGTTATGACCAACCTTGATAGTATATTAAAAAGCAGAGACATTACTTTGCCGACCAAGGTCCGTCTAGTCAAGGCAATGGTTTTTCCCGTGGTCATGTATGGATGTGAGAGTTGGACTGTGAAGAAAGCTGATCGCCGAAGAATCGATGCTTTTGAACTGTGGTGTTGGAGAAGACTCTTGAGAGTCCCTTATACTGCAAGGAGATCCAACCAGTCCATTCTAAAGGAGATCAATCCTGGATGTTCATTGGAGGGACTGATGCTAAAGCTGAAACTCCAATACTTTGGCCACCTCATGAGACGAGTTGACTCACTGGAAAAGACTCTGATGCTGGGAAAGGTTGGGGGCGGGAGGAGAAGGGGACGACGGAGAATGAGATGGCTGGATGGCATCACCGACTCTGTGGACATGAGTTTGAGTGTACTCCGGGAGTTGGTGATGGACAGGGAGGCCTGGCGTGCTGTGATTCATCGGGTCGCGGAGAGTCGGACACGACTGAGCGACTGAACTGAACTGAACTGATATATATACCTGGGTTCAAATCCTAACTCCACCATTTACAAACTCTTGACCTTGGAAAAGAGTGAAGCTCTCTGTATTTAAGTCTATTTATTTCTCAACTGAAGAGTAATATCATCTCTCCCTTCAGGTTGTTATGGTGATCAGTTACTTAATACATATAAAGTGCTTGGACTAGCACCTGGTCCATCATAAACATTTATGCACATTAGCTATTGTTTGTATTATTATAGTTAATGTAAAAGCCTCGATAAAATTTTGGATAAGGTTGGTTAATGTATACTTTATCTCTATTAAACCATAGTAATCACTTCCTTTATTGAGTATCTGTTATGGGTCAGGTAATTTACACTGCAAAATTGATAGTCATTTGTTAAACATCAAATAAAATTCTAAAGAAATCTACTTCAAGACTCCCTATAAGGCTATAGTAATCAAGACAATATGGTATTGGGATATACTAGATATAGATCAATGAAAGAGAACAGAGATTCAAAAGAACAGACTACAAAAACGTAGTCAACTAATTTTTGACAAACAAAATGCAATTCAATAGAGACAGGAAAGTGCTTTCAAGAAAGAATGCTAAAAGAATTGAAGATTCATGTGCAATGAAATGAACTTAGGTACAGCTTTCCATACACAAAAAGTCACTTAAAACCAATCATAAACCTAAATGTAAAACACACAAAACTATAAAAATTCTTTAAGAAAACATAGAATAAAAGCTACATGACTTCGGATTTTGTGATGAGCTTTAAAATATGATCCCCATAGCATAATACCTGAAAGAAATAATGTATAAGTTGGATTTAGAAGCTTCTGCTCTGCAAAGACACTGTAAAGGGAGTGAAAAGACAAGCCACAGAGTGGGAAAAATATTTGCAAAATACATATATGATAAATGATTTGTACCCTCAATACACAAAGCACCCTTTAAATAAAAAAATAAATTAAATAACCCAATTTTAAAATGGGCAAACTGAACAGGTGCAAAAGAATATACACAGATGGCTAATATGGATATATAAAGATGCTCAACATCATTTGTCATTAAGGAGTTGAAAGGTAAAACAATAATGAGTTACTATTACATATCTATTAGAATGACTAAAATTAACAAATAAAATTTGACAATACCAACTGCTGGTGAAGATGCAAAACAACAGGAATTCTCATTCATTCATTCACTGCTGGCTAGAATGCAAAATAGTACAGTCACTTAAAAGACTATCAGGCAGTTTCTTACAAAATAGACACAGTCTTACCATATAACTCAGTAATTACTCCACTAACTATTTAGCTAACTAATTTGAAAATTTATATCCACACAAAAGCCTGATGTAAATATCTATTTATACCATCTATATTCACAATCACAAGAAACCAGAAGCAATCAAGTTGTCCCTAAAGAGCTGAAAAGATAAACTGTTGTATATTCATACAATGAAATATTATTGAGTAATAAAAAGAAATAAGCTATCAAACCATAAAAATATTGATGAACCTTAAATGCATTTAATAAGTAAAAAAAAAGGCAATCTGAAAAAGCTACATTCTGTATAATTCCAATTGCATAATATTCCGGAAAAGATGCATAATAGAGATGATAAAAAGATCAATGTTTTCCAGGGGTGCAGGGTTAGGGGCTTGACTGAGTGATGTATAGGGGATTTTTTAGGGTGGAGAAATTATTCTGTATGATTCTGAAATGGTAAATATTGAGTATTTGTCAAATTTACAAAACTTTACAGCACAAAGATTTAATACAATATGCAATTTTTTTTAATCGTGTGAGGACAAGAGATCTCAGGTTGAAACATAGAATGTGACATAGTATCTAAATACATTTAAATAATAAACTGAAGGCAGGGAATAGGTACTAACCTAAGTAACACTGGAAATGAATGGAGCCTATAAGACTAAAAGCGAGCAGAACTATACTCTTCTTGATAAAGTTGTTTCCCATCACAGTATGGATTAACAACCCAGAAACAATTATGTATGTACACTGGCACTGCGTAATTAAACATATAGACAGTAGATGACAGAACTCAGGTTTCTCACTTTTGGAGTGAGGGGTTCCAGAGAAGAAAAGGGAGGAGTCTGGAATGGTCCAGTAATAATGAAATAAAGTTGGAGAAATGACTATGACCTCATGTTTAGCTTAACCTAGGCACAGGTGGCTACATGTATAGTATTGGAAACCAAGATCTGGGTGCCGTGCTTATTGCCAAGGCAGTGTCATTGCTTCTGGGCCCTGAGTTGGCAGGGCAAGGAGACAAATGTGTATACACAAACACAGACACACATTTATTGTGATTTCTAATGCCACTCTTCAATAAAAGAGCAAAGGCTCCTTGGAGAAATGATTGATTTCTAGGACTGGGGCAGGAAATATAAAAGATGAGCCTTGACCATATCATAGTGCCAGAATGTAAGAAAGTGTGGAAAAACAAACAAAAACAAAACACATACCACCATCAGTCAGTCAGTTCAGTCGCTCAGTCGTGACAGACTCTTTGCAACCCCATGAATCACAGCATGCCAGGCCTCCCTGTCCATCACCAACTCCTGGAGTTCTCCTGTAAAGAGATACAGGAGTCACCTGAAAATTTCCCAGTGACCAAAAGTGGAACAAAGTAAGCAAAACTATACAATGATATTATACATATAATTGCATTATAATTCAAAGTGTAAAATGAATATCCATGAGTATATACTCATAAAACAGATTGAATAATAGATAAATTATAGATAAATCTCATGTAGAATTCCACATAAATCCATGCACCTACTCTACTCTTAAGAAGGTACTTCATAACTCCCTGCTCCTTATGTGTAGGCAACACATAATGACTATTCTAAAGAGAGCAGGATGGAAAAAGAAGGAAAAAAGAGTAAATTTACATTGGAGAAACCTGACAAACACTATCTCAAGTCAGGTGATGAAAGTTATTATCAACGGTGATAAGTCATATTGATAGAATGTACCCTTGATATGATGTAAGGATCATGATACTTTACTTCTGTGGTCTTCCTCCCAAAAAATCCATAACCTAAATATCTAATCATGATAAAAACATCAGACAAATCCCAACTGAAGGAAATTCTTCAAAATACCTGACCAGTATTCCTCAAATACGTCAAGGTAATCAAAAACAAGGGCAAATCTGATAAGCTGTCACAGCCAAGAGGAGCCTCAGAGAGACATGCTGACTAAATGTAATGTGGCCTCCTGGGTGGGATCTTGGAATGTAAAAAGGATACTAAGGAAAAACTGAAAAAGTAAGAATGAATGGTGGACTTTGGTTAATAATAATGTATCAATATTGATTAAAACATACCAACATAAGATGTTAGTAATACAAGAAACCAGGCATAGGACATATGGGAAGTTTCTGTACTCTGTAATTTTTCTGCACATCTAAAATTATTCTAAAATAAAAATTTTATTTTAGGAATTTTTACAGAAGTGGCTAATGAAGTAACTCATTAAGCAGTTCCCTACCTTTTGGCTGTTTTCTGGGTTTTCATTTTTAATCATTGACTGCTGCCACTTTGAAGAGAGGTGTCAGTGCAAAAATGTGTGATTTCTGCCACTCTGCCGTGCTAAATGTCTATAAATAGGACTCCTGTGCACTTAAGTTTTCTATTGGTTTTCCTGATAAATTTCATCTGATAACAGTTTCACTGTGAGCAATTACCTAAAGTGTTCTGGATATGAAAGCAAGAAAATTCATCACAGACAGCAACTCTGGGTTTTGACAATTTCTGTAAATCAATATGGATTCAAATAGCTATAACTGCTCTGCTGAGCCCAGCTCCATTCCTCTCTCTTGCAGCCAGTGTCCAGAAGGATACATCTGTGTGAAGGCTGGTAGAAACCCCAACTATGGCTACACAAGCTTCGACACTTTTAGCTGGGCTTTCTTGTCTCTATTTCGACTCATGACTCAAGACTACTGGGAGAACCTTTATCAGCTGGTAAATGTTTTTGTCCCTTTGGGTCGCAATAACAAAATGCCATAACAGAAATATATTTCTCACAGTTATGGAGACTGGGGAGTCCAAGATCAATACATCAGCATGAGTGCATTCTGGTAAGAGCCCTCTTTCTGGCTCATAAGCTGATCTTTTTGCTGTGTCATCACCTGGAGGAAGGGACTAGAGATCTCTTTGGAGGCTCTTTCTATTAGGCACTAATCCCACTCATGAGGGTCCCACTGTCATGACCTAAGCACCTCTCAGAGGCCTCCTAATACCATCACATTGTGCATTAGGATTTTAACACATGATTTGGTAGGACACTCACATTCAGAACACAGCAGTAAGGTTCAAAATAACATGCATAGAATTTAAATTTATGAGCATGCATGAAATCACAAGTATAGGCATTTGTCTATAATACTGTAAAATACTGAGAAAGGTCCATCATAAAGCGAGAGTGTGCCTAGGATCCCAACTGTTCATTCAGTCAGTACACGTATTTTGACATTCTTTGTTGAGAAGCATTCTGCCAGGGGCTATGGAGGATGCAGAGAATGTTCATGACTTGAGCTTATAATATAGTTGGATGTAACAAGAACATGTGAAAAGATTTTAAAATTCAATTATATAAAAATTTCAAATTCAACTTAAGGTTAATTGGCACTAGAAGGGAAGAAAGATGTTATCTCTAGATGATGTGGAAAGACAGTGTGGACTGAATAGTAACTCCACTGAAAGGAATTAAAATAGTGTTCCTACTTGTAATATTTCCCTGCATTATAGACTCTAAGAAAATGCATTTCAGTAGTCCTCAAATGTATATCCAATATGTACAAATTTAAAATGTGTATGTTTACATAAAATGACACTACAATCAAGTCTCAAATAATTTAACTTGTGTGTATGTGCATTTTAAAATAAAAAATAATATTGGTCAAATATATTGAATGCTAATAAGCATTCATCTTCCGACTATCTAATGTTAGTAAGCAGATCTTTATTTGAGGACATTTTTTAAAATACTGTTGAGATTGATCTTTTTCTTCCCCTTAGACATTACGTGCTGCTGGAAAAACATACATGATATTTTTTGTGCTGGTGATTTTCTTGGGCTCATTTTATCTGGTGAATTTGATCCTGGCTGTGGTGGCCATGGCCTATGAAGAACAGAATCAGGCAACGCTGGAAGAGGCTGAACAGAAAGAAGCTGAATTTCAGCAGATGCTTGAACAGATTAAAAAGCAACAGGAAGAAGCTCAGGTACTAAGTGATAATAAGCAAAGCTGCTTTATTATCATCACTGTTATTGTTATTTAGTTTAAAGTAGGCATATTGTACCACAGAGGTAAAATTGGTACTGGCTTTTCATATGGCACACTGGCATTGTCATTAGAAAAGAGAAAGCTATTGAAACTTGAAATTGTTTCCTAAGTTAGAGTCAAAGTAACTTTTTAGATATTATATATGAGGAAACTGAGGGCTTCCCTTATAGCTCAGTTGGTAAAGAATTTGCCTGCAATGCAGGAGACCCCTGTTCTATCCCTGGGTTGGGAAGATCTGCTAGAGAAGGGATAGATACCCACTTCAGTATTCTTGGGCTTCCCTCGTGTTCAGTTGGTAAAGGATGCACCTGCAATGTAGGGGACCTGGGTTCGATTCCTGGGTCAGGAAGATCCCTTGGAGAACGGAAAAGCTACCCACTCCAGTATTCTGGCCTGGAGAATTCCATGGACTGTAGACAGGGTCACAAAGAGTCGGACAGGACTGAGAGACTTTCACTTTCATGAGGAAATTAGCTCAGGGTAGAAAACATTCAGGATGAGGTTAACTATGCAATTATCTTATGAAATCTCAGGGAAGAACTTTATTTTCTGTTTAATACAAAAAAGATACATAACTGGTATTTCCAAATATTCCTATTTCACCCCTAATTACACTTGAAGGTTTACTCTGTATTGATTGATCACAAATGTGATCTCAAATCTTGAACTCAAAACTTCATGCCTACCTATGTTTAATCATTCTTCAGGATTTCTATAGCACAATAGGGTATCAGGATATTTGGAAGGCATCTGCTATTAGAAGCCGACTTTCAATTTTCATTAATATTAAAGGCTGTTTGGGCAAGGGGCATAGAGAATGGGGCATTCATGTCTTGAGGAAAAAAGAGAGAAGAACGATATTTGATTACAAGAAAAAACATAAATTGAAAGATGAATGTCATGGAAAGACAAATCAAAATCCAAATCATGTCAGTGAGAATTATATCCTTTACATCTTCACCAACTTTGGTATGGTCAGTCTTTTGACCATTCTCTGTGTGTGTTAGTTGCTCAGTCACGTCAGACTCTTTGCGACCCACAGACTGAAGCCTGCTAGGCCCCTCTGTCCATGGAATTCTCCAGGCAAGAATAGTGGAGGGGGTTGCCCTTCCCTTCTTCAAGGGATCTTTCTGACCCAGGGATCAAATCAGGTCTTCTGCACTGCAGGCAGATTCTTTACTATCTGAGCTACTTGGGAAGCCTGTTGACCAATTCTACTAAGCAGTATTTCATTTCTGTCTTATTTTGCATTTTCTTAACAATTAGTGAAGCTGAGCATCTTTTCATGTTCTTATTTTCTATCTGTATGGATTCTATTGTAAAGTGCATATTCAACCATCTTCCCCATATTTTTAGCTAGGTTGTTTTCTTATTATTGAAATTGAGTAATTTTTATGTATTAAAAAAAATAAGTCCTTCATGGTAACTATTCCTTGCATATATTTTCTCCCAATCGGTAATTTGTTCTTTCATCCTCCTCACCATACTTCTTTAGGGAAAAGTTTTAAATTTTGATGAAGTACAGTTTATCAAGATTTTTTTTTTTGTTTCTTTGATCATGCTTTTGGGGTAGCATCTCAGATATTTTTGCCAAGTCTCCATCACAAATATTTTCTCCTAATTTTTCTTCTGCAAATTTTATGTTTTATATTTAGGTCAAAGACCCATTTTAAGCTAATTTTTCTGTAAGGTGGTGTGATTTACGAGTTGAGCCTTTTTAAAAATTTATTGTTGCTGTGTTAATCGCTCCCTCATATCTGACTCTTTGTGACCCCATAAACTGTAGCCCACCATGCTCCTCTGTCAGTGTAATTCTTCAGGCAACAGTGCTGGAGTGGGTAGTTAGTCCAATCTCCAGGGGTTCTTCCCAAGCCAGAGATTGAAACCAGGTCCCCTGCATTGCAGGCAGATTTTTTACCACCTGAGCCACCAGGGAAGCCATTTTTTTTGCATATGGATACCTAATTATTCCAGCATCACTCATTGAACAAAATATTTTTTCTCCACTAAACAGCCTTTGAAATTTTGTCAAAATCAGTTGTTCATGTGTGAGTAAGTCTTATTTCTGGATTCTATTTTATTCAATTGATTTATTTCTCTTTACACCAAAGCCACACTCTCTTAATCACTGTAGCTATTGAGTGAGCTTTGAAATCAGATAGTGGTAACTCCCCAACTTTATTTTTCTCTCTCAAGACTGTATTGACTATTCTTGGTCAAATATATTTTTAAAATGTGTAGCTGCATATGAGTTTTAGAATTAGCTTGTTAATTTCAGTTCACATAGCTTCTACTGTTACGTCTTCAAGTTTATCATCTTTTCTTCTGCATCATCAGATTTGTCTTTGTCCCACCCAGGGTTATTTTCATCTCAGACATTATAGCTTTCATCTTGAAAAGCTTGATCGGAATTTCTTTTACTTCTCCCACATAGGTAACATACTGAACATACACAATTTAGTTATAATAAATGCTTATAGAGTCCCAAAGTCTTTGTCTGCTAATTTTAACATCTGTGTCAGATCTTGATCAATTTTAATCATTTCTGTTCATTATTGATTATATATTCCTGATTTTTTTACATTTATGGCAAACTTTGATTAAATTCCAGACACTTGAAACTTGATCTTTTGGGGTGCTGGATATTTTTGTATTCCTATAAAAATTCTTGATCTTAGTTTGGGAACATAGTTAAATTACTTATAAACAGTTTGATCCTTTGCCATCTTCAAATCTTTGAAGATTTGTTAGGTATAACTTAGAACTTAGTCTAAGGCTACTTATTTCCTGCTGCTACGTGAAAACCCTTCTGAAAACTCAACTCAATGCCCCCATCCATAATTTCTTCAAAACCATTGTTACGTGTATGTAGGCTGCTTAGTGGTTGTTTTAGGAGGAAGAGTGAATCAAATCTGTTACTATATCTCGACCAGAAGCAGAAATCCAAATAATTTTTGTGCATGGTGATTTTTTAAAATGGATGTTCCCAAACATTAGAGGCATTATTTGAATGTCAGTATATCCTTGGAATTTGTGTGTTGAAAATTTAAATTTTTAATAATTCTGAGTTACTCTGAAGATGCACAACATATGCAATAGGTACTTTTTACTGAGGCTTTTTTTTTTTTTTTGGTGAGACAGATTTAACAATGAATTGCTTATCTGGTTACTCAGACCAACCATATACTTAATAGTTGCTGAACATGCTGACTCTATTTTTCTGTTAACACTGGGTACAGAGTAGTATCATGGTTACAGTTTATTGATTTATAAAAAAAGTCATAAACAAATTTGGTGATAACTTGAGTGTAACTTATAAAGTATACCTCATGCTTGCCAGGAATTTCTCCTATATTTCAAGTATTCAAGAGTTTATTCCAGATCATTACAAATAAAACACAATTGTAAGATGATAAAATAGTAGCTATTGACAAGGCAAAGACTTTTTTCATTTCAAAGCTAAAAATAAAAGTTACACGAAATAATATATATGTGTATACACATATAGATAGATAGTGCATAATAGTTGTATTTTAAAGCATTGGGTTATTCTATCGTCATTTACAAAAACAGACAAAGCAATGTGCATGAGAATACTAAACTGACCTACAGTACAGGAGTAGGAATGTATTCTGAAATGCAGCCATTTTAGGGTAAAATATTGCATCAGTTAAAAGAGTATAATCTTTAAAATTTAGCAGTAAAAGTATACTATGTCTAGCAGAATTTGAAGAATCTAATTATCTATATCTTAATTAGGTCAGCCAAAATGTCAGTTCTTCTCACTTGAAAGTTAGTTATTGGAGTCCAGAGATCAAATCATGACTTGATTCAGCTTTAAGTTCATATACACAAAAGTTTAAACTGATTTCATGGTAACTTATCCCAGTGTTTTAATATTGACGGGGATGGCACGGGTGCTAAGCTAATTTTACTTCCTTATTGACAATGCAGGTTAACAGTGACCAGTAAATAGCCCATGCTGACGGAGGGGTGGGAGGTGGAGACAGAAAGAGAGGGAGCCTTAGTACACCCATGAGATCACTGGCGCTCCAGCGTAATGTGAGTCTGGTTAATCACCTGTGACTCTTCAGAAGCTGCTGTCTAGCTAATGACTTCATGAAGTCTAGCATCATTTCCATTTTTATTTAATATATGTTCAAAGCCCTCTACGTGCTAGTCACTGCTTAGACATGGAAAAAAGCCATATTCAGCTCACAAACCAAGTACAAGGATGAACCAGAGGGAGGATAAGGGGAGGAGGGAGGTGGGAGGGGGGTTCAGGAAGGGGAACTCATGTACACCCGGGGCAGATTCATGTCAATGTATGGCAAAACCAACCAATATAATATTGTAAAATAATTAGCCTCCAATAAAAAAAAATAAAAATAAAAAAATAAAAGACAAACTGACAAAGAAAGAAATGTTTTGTCCTATGTCATCATAATCGTGTCTGGCATTTAATTTGTGATCTTTAAATGTCTAAGTCCTCAGCGTAGCATATTCCACAGCAGTATATATTGGTCTGATAGGAAAAATTTAGCAGTAAACTTTGGGACAAAATTAGAAATAGTGACATTTAAGAGGCCCAATATAATTTGGGGTAGAATTGTAATAAGTGTAGTTAATGTCTTGGGGTTTTAAAATGAGATTTTAAAACTGGATCTTATGTTTATACTGAAGTATAATCACAGATTAATTTTTATTTTACTTTTTAAGGACACACAGATACAGTAAGTTATAGAGGCTCTTTTGTTTCACACAGAGATAAGAAAAACAAAATGTTATTCTCTGTGGAAATATTCAGCACATATTTGTTATCTGTTACAATAAGAATTCAGCAAACCCACTGTGAAAGTAACACTATTAGCCTAAGTAAGCAGGACGTTGGCCATGTCACAGAGCTGCGTATAAACAGGTACACAGACATGGGAGGTGACAGGAAACATCTGCCTCTGAGGGAATTGGCAAATCCCTGGAAGTGGAATAAGTGACAGATTCGAGTTGACGAGTGACACAGAAAATGTATTGTGTCGGGAGGTTACCGTTGTTGCCGTACAAAAATCTGTTTTGGTTTTGAGTTATTCCAAATGTTTACCCAGTCTAAGTAGGGAAATCATGTCTTATGCAAAACAAATTCTGGAAGTGATTTAAATGGATATGAGTTTCAGAATTATGTCCAGAGACTATTACCACCACTTCCACTTCCTTTTTTCCTGACAACAAACAAGTGAATAAATGATTTGGCACTATGCATTGGCACTATGTTTTTCTCTATACAAAGTGGAAAGGAAAATTAAGGACTTTATTTGGATAAAAAGAAATATGTATACATTCATTCTCTCAAGAAGCGCTGTATATTATGTATCTCCTATGTATCAAGCACTATGCAACTATATTTAACTTGCTCAAATTAGTCTTTCATTTATCCACTTTATTTTATACTTTTATATTAAATTTATTCACATTTATAAAGGGCCCTTAATATTTATCATCTTTCATCACTGATATTACAAGTAATATCCATGATCAAGAATTTAATTTGGACTTCCATAGTGGTTGAATGTTTAGGACACAAAGATTCCACTGCGGAGGGCACAAGTTTGATTGATCCTTGATCAGGGAACTAAAAACTAAGATGCTGCATACCACATGGCTCAGCCAAAAATAAAAATAAAAATTCAATTAAAAAAGATCTGATTATATGCATTCTATAAATATATAAATTCTGAATTAATGTTTCATTTAAATGTTAGGATTGTCTTTTATCAAGTTTTAGATCTGGGTTTCTATAATGAATACAGCAATCAATATAAACATTTTACATGTTCCTTGGCCCAACACATATATATATAGTACTATATATAGTACTGTGGTTCCCATCCCTGGGGTCATGTTAATCCCATGGAATGTGTATCATAGTACCTTTAATTTTAAACCTTTTTTAAAATTTTTAGTTGATATGAGGTTCAGAAACTGTAGCTACTTACAAGGGTCTGCTTCTCAAGAAGGAGAAATCAGAGAAGATGTTGTCAAAGCATTCAATATGAGTTTTATGTTCTTTTCTAAAATATTACTTCTGTTATGCAGACTATTCTAAAACCCTAGCTTTTATGAGATCTTGAAACATCAAGTCTGTCTTATTCTTCCCATACTCCCATTCAGTATCTGAGACAACTGACAGTATAATGCCTTTTTTTACCCTTATTCACCAAACATTTACTGAGTCTTTTATGTCAAGTGACATAATATGCAATGTGCACACAGACAGACAGACACAAACACACATACACACACACACACAAATGACAGAATTCCTCTCTATACGAATAGACCAGAATATGTCTAGTGGCTAAGAGAAGATAGAACAAATAACAGCTATATTAGAGTTGTCTGTATTCAGTAATGAAAAGAGTTGAACCAGTAGTCTAATATTTAATCATTTCCAGTTTGATGATTATGTTTATAAACAGGAACATACTTAATGAGAACTCAGCTTTGAATTACGTATCCTCTCCAGTTAGTATTTAGAGCATTTCCCCATCTAAAAAATACCACTCACGTAAATAAAAATACAAAAGATTTGGCATGCCATGTTTCACCTCAAAGCTGCTTGTTTCTTTAGCAGGTGCAGAAATTTAAAATGCTTAAGTAGTGCTTGCTTCAGCAGTACATATACTAAAATGCTTAAGTATACTCAGTGTTGAAATATGGAAAGAAAATATTTGAAGTAGTCATAATCCTTTGATGATTATTTCAGGTATTTATTGACTGATAAGTTCATCTTTTGTTATTATTTGTAATAATAATAATAAATTAACATTTAAAATTTTAAGCTAAAAGTGCTGTGCAATAAATTAATCATGTTAGATTCTGGAATTAATATGACCTCAGGAATGGGAGGGCTTGCCAGGTGGCTCAGTGGGAAAGAATCTGCCTGCCAATGAAAGAGATGCAGGTTCAGTCTTTTGGTCAGGAAGATCCCCGGGAGGAGGAAATGGCAACCCACTCCAGTATTCTTGCCTGAAAAATCCCATGGACAGAGAAGCCTTGCAGGCTACAGTCCATAGGATTGCAAAGAGCTGGACACAACTGAGCAGATGAGTACGCTCGAACCCAGAAACGCGAATAATAGTACTGAATGTGATTCAAATGAAGGAAGAGGATATATTAGCCAATACATTCCCACTACTTCCCCTAGAGGGAAAACGTAGACACTTTAAATGCTTTGAGTTCACAAAAAAAGAAAAGTCTTTTGTCCTAGATTTAGAAGGAAAAAATACCACTCAGTTGTTGACAATCACAAGTGGGAGGAACAAACCTATGGATGGAATTGGAACACTAATCAGACCAGACACCACCATGAACAGAACATTTGCTTTTAAAGTGTAGAAGATATTTTTAAGAGAGCAGTTGTTCCCTGAAATGAAGCTAATCTCAACAGAGTTTTTAAAAAAAGACTTCAGAAGATGTGCCAAACCAGACTTTTCTAATTCATAAGCTAACACATTGCTTTATACTATGCAAAAATGTATCATTATTAAGTAAACTCTCTTGTAGTAAAACATACAAATGACCAGAAAGACATAAATTTTCGGATATAGTTCACTGTATTAAACGGCAACATATGTCCCATAGTCAACTGTTTTCCAAAGTTGCATGTTCTAAATAGTGCCTGGTTTTATTTACACAGGCAGTTGCAGCAGCATCAGCTGCTTCAAGAGATTTCAGTGGAATAGGTGGGTTAGGAGAGCTCTTGGAAAGTTCGTCAGAAGCATCAAAATTAAGCTCCAAAAGTGCTAAGGAGTGGAGGAACCGAAGAAAGAAAAGAAGGCAGAGGGAGAATCTTGAAGGAAACAACAAAGGAGAGGGAAACAGGTTTCCCAAGTCTGAATCTGAGGACAGCGTCAAAAGAAGAAGTTTCCTTTTCTCCATGGATGGAAATCGACTAACTACTGACAAGAAATTCTACTCCCCTCATCAGGTACAGCTTTCTACTAAGGATTCCAATTTGTTTTGTCATTTCTGTATCTTCGTATATTTTTGTAGTATCTGATGTAAATGAGGGACAGGGAACTAACATTTAATATGATTATTTAAATGTATATCATAAATTGTCTTTAAAAGATATTTTTATTAAATCATTAATAACTTTTATTTTACAGTAATCAGTTTTAAGCACTATAATATTTTGAGACCATTTTCTCAATCTGTTTTGTTGGGAGGTAGGAGGAGTGAAACCTACCTATCAAACTTTTTTCTTCAGTGAGGCAGTTTCGTAATCTCTTGTTTACCTTTTCCATTTTGAGACCTCAAATGAACCCACCTTTTTGCATATGCTTTTCTGCCTTTAATATCTGAGTATTAGATATTACTAATATCTAATGTATTAGATACATTACTGCAAGATATGTATGAATTTTGCAAAGAAATGTCTCTGGATTTTGTTTCTATCTTTTGATGTGAGAACTATACGGTCGTGATCTTCCATTATGCTGATACGGTGTCATGCAGTGATATATTAGGATGAAATTATGACCCAAATTCTCTCAAGGAGAAGTAAATAAAAGAAGGTCTATTTTTGCTCTGATTTAATGCCAAGTACCCAATTCTTCAGCATATTTTCAAGTCAAATAGGGAAAATAGTATCAACTCTAAGTTTTATCAGTTGCATAATGAAGAGTAAATGGTTATGAAATCTGTGATAAGTACAGTTATGGCTTTGAACCCTATTTGGTTCCATTAGAATTTCATGTGCTATGAATCCTGGGTCAGCCAATCAACAAATATTTATTGCTCACCTACTTTGGTTCACAAGAGGAAAGAAATAGTTCTGGGAAAAAAAAAAACTCAATGAACAAAACAATGTAATTCACTGACCTCATGGATTTTTATACAGAAGGAGGAGACAGACAATAAACAAGACAAGTAAGTCACAGACTATGTCAGAAAGTGATAAGTACAATTGGGGGGAAAAGGCAAGAAAAGAAAATTAAGAGCACTAACTGGTGGTTAAAAAAGTTAAATAGAATGGTTTGGGAAGCCTTGACTGTAAAGGAGACCTTGCAGCAAAGATTTTGAGGAGGCAAGAGTACAGGCTATCCATCGAAGTGCATTTTAGGCTCACTGAAGAGCAAGTGGAAGGCCCTGATGTGGTAATACGCTCAGAATGTTCAAGAAGCAGCTGGGAAGCCCCTGTTGAGTGAACCAAGAGGAGCAACAGCAATAGGAAGTTAGCTGAAAGTCAAGAGTTTAAATACTAAAAACAGAACTGGTATATATATACATTATATGTAGTTCATTTCATATCTGGAGATAGTGAAACAGATACTTAGGGAGACAGGAAGAGAGAGAGATGGTAGGATGATAGGTAGACTGAGAAATAGATAAAATAGACAACAGATGTTGCAAAGTAAAAGAAACAGCCTATTAGCATTGATAGTTACATACCCCAGTAAAAATATGCAGAAAACATTAACGCAGTCACAAGCAAAAGTATACCAGAAGCATTTTACAGTTTCTGGTTGTTTAAATAAACTCTCTAAGAGGAAAGAGAATCAGTGGAGATAGTGGGGATAGGAAGCATAAGGTGGGCATGGCATAATGTTCAAAACACATATATCTTTAAAATCGTTAAGGCCAATTAGCCATAAATTATGAGTACCCTGTCCTCCACTAACATAAATTTTAGATGTTAGTTTACATTTATTATATTATTTTATTCTTAAATACATAATACATGTTCATAGTACAACATGAACAAGTACTTAAAGGCAAACAATGGAAAGTGAATCCTCCCGCCAAGATTTTATCTATGTTGTTTGAACACAAGGAAGCAATTTATTTTAAAACAGAAACTTCATAGCTAGAACCAAGTGTAGTTGTTGACTTACTGAAAACATTGATAAGCTACATACATTTAACTTGAAATGCCATGCTTATATTAGAACATCTTCAAATTCTCTGTGTCTTTCATTCTGACTTCCCAATTCACTTCAAGTTCAGTTCTTGCATGCAGGATTTTGTCCTTACACCTAAATGCTTCAATTTTCCCTTTTGCTACTGAAAATTAAGAAAAAGAATTCAAATTTACCTTCTTAGAATAAGACAAAAAAAAAAAAAAAAACATACCCAGAATTTATATTTTGACATGCCTGAGGTAAAGAAAGATGGCCTTTTGATCCTTAATGCATAAAAGCTTGTTTCCCTAGAGAAAGGCCTGCCACAGCTGTGGGTATTCCCTGCACTCTGCTTCATCTTCTAGTGTGTTATTTTTGTTTTATTTTCTCTGAATACTATTTTTGCTATCTTCTTTTTTCGGTCTCTGTTGCCTTGAAAGCTGTGCTTACACCCATTATTATACTTTCCAAAGAGTGAACAGAAATTTCAAATAAACCCAAGGATTTGAAACGCCTCTGAAAACATGTCAACATAAAAACATGCAAATTAAAGGCATGTACCAGATACATTTTAGATATACACACATACCACACACTCCCAGCCAGTATTGTGTAGACAATATTCTAACACAGGTATATGAAGATGACTGAATTAAACCATCTTAGGAATTAGTGCAAGACAAAGCTGGTATTAGGGCTTCCATGGTGGCTCAATGGTAAAGAATCTGCCTGCAATGCAGAAGACTCGGGTTCAATCCCTGGACTGGAAAGATTCCCTGGAGAAAGAAATGGCAACACACTCCAACATTCTTGCCTGGAGAAACCCATGGCCAGAGAAGCCTGGTGGGCTATAGTCCATGGGGTCACAAAGAGACGGAAAGGACTGAGTGACTAACACTTTCACTTCCTTTTCGAAGCTGGCATTCCTCTGAGTGCAGGGTGAGGTCCACCTGCATTAGAATCACCTAGAATGTATGTTTGAATACTCAGATCCCAGTGTCCTGGGGCTTCCCTCATAGCTCAGTCGGTAAAGAACCTGTCTGCAATGCAAGAGACCCAGGTTTGATTCCTGGGTAGGGAAGATCCCCTGGAGAAGGAAATGGCAACCCACTCCAGCTTTCTTGCCTGGAGAATCCCATGGACAGAGGACCCTGTCAGTCCATGGGATCACAAGAGTCAGACAGCACCACCACTACCACAGTGTCCTACCCCTGCTTACTGAATCCCAATTCCAAAAAGTTGGGACCTAAAAATACACACCAAGGTTTCAAAACATGAGTGTGGACATAAAAATATTATATTGATAATTTAAATTGAGTATGAGGAGATTAAAAACATCATCATTCCTTATTATTGAGGGCTGAATGAATGTCTTCACAATGTCTAATTTCTTGATCACTTTGATGACTGGAAAATCAGTCTAGCTACTGTCTGACATTGGGTAGACAAACCTGCTACGTGAACTGAGTGTCACATAGACACAGTCTCAGCCTGGATTAATCAGTCATTAATTCCTGTGAATATTTCTAACCAAATCCAAAAGAACAGCACATTTCTCAATGAATAGTATCTTTCCAGAATATCACTGAGACAGAGGGCAAAAAAAGATTATTCTAGTGCTTTGCAGTCAGGGAAAAGCCATAAAATAAAGCTAAAAATGGGGCATAATAAGATAAGCATGACCTAATTAGGCAAAGGGACCAAACCTAAATTTGAGGGAGTTTGCCTTCCTTGTGGTTTTTTCTGCTAAAATTACTATTTTTGGTTTTACATTGACGCTTCGTGGAAGAAAGGAAAGGTCTAGGTATATTTCCAGCTGCATGTAGATATGTATGCATATGTATGTGTATGTATCTACATATGTTACCCAGCTATACAGAGACTTAGAACAGGTCATGAGAGGTTGCTGGGGCAGGGGTGGGGACAGAATATGGGAAATGCCATTGTCAACGAGGAAGGGAGCAAACAGAGATTCTGCAGGAGACTAGAGATGCTTTTGAAAACTATCATCAAGGCTAAAACAAAGAATTATTTGGTGCTACTGATTTAAAAGCCATTCAAAAAATGAAAGAAGGGACTTCATGCTAAATTCTTATTTTCTAGTATCAGAAACCGTCTACTTGATTTATTCAAAAATATATGTAAGTTTTAAAGTTTTTAATCATCCAGCTCCTTTTAATAAAATTAAATTGATATTAGAAGGATAAGCTGTCCTCTACATCACCCTTATCGGTTAAGACATGTATAAGTATTTTTAAAACTAGTGTTAAAATTTTGAGTAAGAATAGTAATTTATACAGCAATCTAGGAACTCTCTCTGTTGTGTTTGCTATGGCATATATTCTCTCAAACAAAGTGAATCATTAGTAGCCATTTGGAAAACTTAGCAAATTTAGAAGACAGCATCATAGATAAGTTTTGTGGCTTTTACGCCCATGTGCAAAAGACAAGAAGGTCCAGAAAATAATAATAACTTCCTTTTAAAACTCAAAAAAAAAAGAGAATGGAGAGATAATGCCTTTGTTTTTAAATCATTATCCAGAAGAAACATACTTGGTCCAAATATTTTAAATTCAAGCCAACAGTTTCACTTGAACTGTAACTTATTTTCCAAGTTGTGTGCCCTTTCAGATTATAGCATTTAGGAATGAAAGCCACCTATCAAAAAGAATCATTTGTCCTCTCCAGCATCAGGTTCCCCGCCTAGAACATTACGCTAACAAAACCCACCTCATAGGACTACAGTGAAGATTAAATGAAGTGGTCATGCACTTAGTAAACTGCATATTAGAACTCCTAATCAGAAAAATTACTTAAATTTGTATTGTGGTCTTTAATAAAAATATCAAAACATATGTGTTCTCTATAAATTTGATAAACCGTGTTTAAGATCAAGACTATTCTTACCCAAAAGCAAATAGATTCTTCACTATTAAGACTTTCATTAAATAGTTGTGTCCCCTGTCCCCATTCTTTCCTTCCTTGCTCTCTCCTCAGTCTCTGTTAAGTATCCGTGGTTCCCTGTTTTCCCCACGACGCAATAGCAAAACAAGTATTTTCAGCTTCAGAGGTCGGGCAAAGGATATCGGTTCTGAAAATGACTTTGCTGATGATGAACACAGTACATTCGAAGACAGCGAGAGCAGGAGAGACTCACTGTTCGTGCCGCAGAGACACGGAGAGCGACGCAACAGTAACGTTAGTCAGGCCAGTATGTCATCCAGGATGGTGCCAGGGCTTCCAGCCAATGGGAAGATGCACAGCACTGTGGATTGCAATGGTGTGGTTTCCTTGGTGGGTGGACCATCAGCTCTAACCTCACCTACTGGACATCCGCCAGAGGTGATAACAGATAATAAATTAGCTACTACTGACATTATACACCGATTTGAAATAATCAAGGCCTAGGCAGTTTAGCCTGTTATACTAACCTACTTCCCAAAAATGAAAGTCCTTAAAAATAACATATGCTTTTATTGAATGAAGAAAAAATAGAATCTTGAGAATCAATTGAATTGTATGGGACCGTTAACTTTCAAATGCTTTAGGTTAAAAGAGCCTGGTTTTTAGAGTTTGGGGTGAAAACGCCTATCTGCAAATTCAACACAAAATAATGGACACTATGACAACTTATTACAGATGTCTGTTCACCCAGAATTGTATAATAATCTATACATATTCTGGAAATTTCATATACTTAAAATTAAATAATTTAATGACCAACATATTGATAATAGGCAGTTTCGGTGCAACTGCCAGTATTCTACAGTGACTCTAAAATGTTCTGATGTCTAAAACGTTTTGATTTCTTATAAGATGGCACATGGAAATAATTTTAAAAATCTCAGGAAAGCACACACATTTCATTGTACATCTGTGTTTGTGCATAGAAAAAAAAAATCGTCCCATATATGTCAATATTTTCAATATAGCCTCAAAGAAAATAATTCAGCCTTAATATTAATATTACATAATATTATTATTTGTTTTGGGGGAAGATTAATCTGATTCTTAATCACTGAGAAAGCTAAAATACTTTTCATTTGAATTAAATGAAATAATATATGATTTATGAAAAATTTCTCTGGAAATTCCAACAGGTAAATTAAAATATTTCTGCAACATAATTGCCTTATACAATTGCATCCAACTGGTAAATTCTTGTTTTAACCCTGTAGGGTATCACCTGTGATCTTTTTAAGTATTTATAACTTAATAATAAATTAGTATTTTATTATTACTTGAAAATTGTTACTTGGGAAAACTGCACAAAGTATGACTTTCCAAAGAAATGCTAATGTTGTGTTGTATTACTCACTGAAAAGGGTGGTTTGAGCCATCAGTATTTGGTTTGCAGGGTACCACCACTGAAACGGAAGTCAGAAAGAGAAGGCTAAGTTCTTACCAGATTTCAATGGAGATGCTAGAAGATTCCTCCGGAAGGCAAAGAGCCATGAGCATAGCCAGCATCTTGACTAACACAATGGAGGGTAAGAAGGCAGCCATGGGATAGTCAGGTTTCTATGATTATGCAGTTTGGAGAACTATTACTTATTCCCATGGAATTACGAAAGTCAGTTACCCAAGATCAGAACTGTATAATAGACCCAAGTAGATAATATATGGAATACACTATTATCACATTGATTACAAAACTAATATTGCCTCTATTTCTTTTTGATTCCGATTCTCATCTGCCAAGTGATTATTTTACCACTTGATAGCTCATCAGCGAGGATTTATCCTTATGTTATATTATCCTTAAGCAATTAGAGCAAAAGCTTCTCTTTTTAAGTTCTGGTATGCAGAAGCACAAAGAAACATCACTAAAACTTCAATCTGTTCTCCAGGCATAGAAGTGGTGATGGGTTGAGGAGGTATATGGGTTGAGTTGGAGAAATCAAAACCTGTGTTCCATTTCCACAGGAACCCTAAGAAAAGATCTTTCCTCCATCTTCCACATACTCAGAAACCATTACATTCCTTTAATGAAGAGCTGACACAAATATTTGTTGATTTTGACACACATGAATGGACAACAATTATTACTTCCTTGTTCATTCATTAAATAAGTCCCCTTTTCTTCAAGTTTGGAGGAATATTACATCAGTACTGTCATTTTCTAAATCCCAATCAGAATTCATATCTAACATAAGTTCTTTAGAAAACTTCAGTTATATTTTGTACCTTAGTCTATTGGTGTATTGGATATGCAAATGGGCATATATTTCAAATATATTTCACCCATTAAATTACTAGTACCCATTAAATTACTAGTACCTTTTTAATAGGCTAGAATTCTGAAAAAAAAATGAGCAAATATGAATAACAGAACTAGATTTGGGGCTGAATCTATATTAAAAAGAAAAACATACTATATCTTGATATGTACAAGATCAATGCTAATGTGGAGACAGAGAGAAGAAAGGGTCACACATATTAATAAGAATCACAGCTTTAGAAAGTATTCTGAAAAAGCTCTTTCAAAAGAAACAGTAATTGATACATTTAATAGTTCTCTAGAACTTACTTTAAAATTCTGTTTTGATAAAGAAAATATAGCAATTTAATAACCCATTACCTAATTAATAGGTAATTAAGTTATTTAACTTGAGGCAAAATATTAAATTTGAAGTATTTTTTCTGCTTAAAGAGATTTTTCATAAATATTTTGTGAAAATGTTTAATGGAATTGTCTTCTCAAGTCTGTTAAACTAATTTGAACTTCTGTCCCTAAGCAAAAGTATCAATTTTATCAAATAGTGTATAAATTACAGCAACAGTAATGTATAATGTATAAATTACAACAACAGTAATTTGTTTATATTGTTATTTACTATCTCATTCTTTATTGTTCCCCCAGAACTTGAAGAATCTAGGCAGAAATGTCCACCATGCTGGTATAGATTTGCCAATATGTTCTTGATCTGGGACTGCTGTGATGCATGGTTAAAAGTAAAGCATCTTGTGAATTTAATTGTTATGGATCCATTTGTTGATCTTGCCATCACTATTTGCATTGTCTTAAATACCCTCTTCATGGCCATGGAGCACTACCCAATGACTGGTCAATTCAGTAGTGTGTTGACTGTAGGAAACCTGGTGAGTTCATTTGAAGTTTACTTACTTACTTTGTCAGAAATGGGGCAGATAGACCAAAGAAGAAATCCATTTGTGCTATGCAGAACCCACAAACTATACCCTCTTTTCTCATGGGAAGAAATATCTAAAGGGATATTGAAGGGATTCTCAGGGATAAGGTCTAGAATTCAACTGGTATGAATACTGACTGTTGAGACCAACATCTGTGCTGATTGATCATGGTGTTTTACCCTTTGTAAACTTGTTAAAATCTTTACTGTCAATCTTGCTGGAAAAAAAAATAGAAATCATGAGGTCTAATTCTGGCTCCATAAGAAGACATTTTTCACACACACAGCTTATGAAGAAATAGTTCTTTGAAGGGAATTCATAAAGATTGATTTCTGTGCAAATAAGGGCATAGTTGTTTCAAATTGAACTGCCTAATAAAATGCTTCAGTAGAATTCACACAAGAGAAGAAATAGTTGATAAAAATGCATTTGTAATTTAGCCACACTCTGGTTCATGTTACTTGGGTAGACATCTGTATATGTGTATGCCGACATATACATTTCCTCCTTCTACATGAAGAAACTGGAATGGATGAACAATTTAAAAAAAAGAATTTACATAGTTTATTAATCAAGACCTTTCTTTTTGGCACAAGATAGAAACAGAATTCAATAGTTTAAGAGGAAAAGAAAAAGACTGTCTCATGAAATGGAAAGAAAAAGATGATTTACCAAACCATTTGAGGATAATTTTGCAACTGGGCTTCAGGAAATGCTTTAACCAAGGGATTGGATGTAGCCCAACCATTCATTACATCTTTTGTCTGTGGGTCAGGAAATATGATCACCCATACCTTGTTGGTTCATGTAACCTTTGCAACGGAAAAACACTGAATCTCTTTTTCAGTTCCAGTTTAAAGACTATCGTGATAAGACTCTAGCATAGCTTGGATCAGATGCTCATCTGTGGTTTAGCCAACATTGGCAAAGGTAGATTCATGTGAAAATCGCAGTTCTGAGGAATTACACAGGTGGAGGATTAATTCCCAAAAGAAAGAAGAAAGGGAATACTGGACAAACAACTAAGTGTCTACTTCAATAAGTGATCTCAACTTCACTGCATTATTTGACTAAGTATAACTTCCCTGGTAGCTCAGACGGTAAAGCGTCTGCCTGCAATGCGGGAGACCTGGGTTCAGTCCCTGGGTCGGGAAGATCCCCTGGAGAAGGAAATGGCAACCCACTCCAGTACTCTTGTCTGGAAAATTTCATGGACAGAGAAGCCTGGTAGGCTACAGTTCATGGGATCGCAAAGAGTTGGACACAACTGAGCAAATTCACTTCTAACACCCACCAGATTCTTGAGACTTTCTTCATCTTTGACACCTGTGATATTGATTTTTTTTTTTTTTGTCTGATTGCCTCCTTCATCTTTCCAATCACTCTATATCACTGCTTTCTTTTCAGGACTGCTCTTCTTTTGCCTATTAGGGCTATGTTTGTCACTCAATATTTGTACGTACTCAACAACTCTAGGTATTGTCTACTCTTATAAGGTGTGTTCTATTTCTTTATTTCCAGCAGTTAAAGATGATCTTTCTCACAGTTTATTGAAAGCCCTAAAATTTTCAAGTTAGTTTTGTATTACCTCTAGTAGTAGCCTTTCAGTTTCAAAGAGGCTTCCAGCTCCAAAACAGAAACCTTTTATTTCTTATATACAATTTTATATCAAGACCCATTGTTTCCTTTTCCTAGGCATCAATTTTTTACCTTTATGGCTGCCACTAAAATTGTATTTCTAGTACTGTACCCTCAGTCTGCTTTCATCTTGCCAAAGTATCTATTGTCTATATTTGTGGTTTGAAAATCTTACCTGGTTTTTAACACTCCCCCTCTAATCCCATCCTTCCTATGCCATCTTATTTTCCATTGTTTCCTAACCAGTCACCACCAGTCTTCTCAGAACAGCCTTGACACTATAACCCACAAATGTTTATATGTTTATATATGGGAAAGTAGTTCACTGTTCTCTACATTCATACTTAAAGTGTCCTGACTCAAATCACTTCATCTCAACTCTTCATATTCTTTAAGGTCCAACCACAGCTTCATCTCTCCTCTGATATGACTCTCAGTCCATACTGAGCACACTTTTCTTAACTCCTAATGCATTTCTGTGAATAGAACATGGTTGAACATTAAACATTTTCTTGTTGCATCATAATTCTTGTTTTTCAATTCCACTACATATTACTCCATGGCAGAGATCACATCCTACTTTTCTTTTGTATCTCTCAGAGTGTTTACATGGTTGTAGCTTGATAAATAACCAACTGGCTGTTTCCTACCCATAAAGGAACATGGGCTTTGGAATCTGGTAGAACTGGGTTTGACCTTACTAATAATGTAGCATCTGGACAAGTATGATAAAAAAAATTTGAGTCTTTGTTTTCTATTATTGAAACGGATACAATAATACTCATCTCCCAGAGTTGCTGTGAAGGTATAATGAGATAATGTGAAAACACAACACTTTGCCTGGCATCTAGCACGTGCTCAATAAACAGCTTCCTTCCTCTTATGTACGCTATTAACCTTCCTTTGAAATACTGATGGAAAACAGTTCTGGTCTAGCTCTGTATTTTTCCCAGACAGTTAGGGAAGTTGAACTGTTAGGAACAATTTGGGAAATTTGTCAGAGTGACGCAGGAAATTGAGGTCTTAAAGAATTTTGATGTTGACGCAATAGAGTACAGAAGCACAGGATAAGAGATGTTGGATTATAGGATAATCAAACTGAAAAGCACTAGACTAAAACACCAAATTTGTGTCCAAGTCCAGTTGTCTGTGCTAAATATCTGATCTTGAAAAAGTCACAAATATTGTTTTCTCATGAGTACAATGTGTTGGGACTAGACGATTTTTCATGTCTCTCCTCATGCTAAAATCTATAACTTTAAATATCAGTGGAGATAATGAGATAGAGGAAGTGAGGTGAAAAACTGGTCAGTGGTTTACTGTAGCAGAACCATGGGTAAGCTGAGTTTAGTGTTAGGGAAACAAGACTCATGAAGATAGAGAACACAGGTGACAGGAAACAGACTTAACTATTTGTAACCATAAGAACAGGCGAATGTGTAGACTGTTACTACTGGCTAAAAGCTCATTAATATTCTCTCTTTCTCTCTGTGTGAGAGAGAAATATTGCTTATATTATGGGTACTTAGCTGACTTTGGATCTATGTTATATACCATAGATGGGTGCTGCATTGCATATTTTGTGAAGACTTTATAGTTTTCTTATTAAAATCAATTTAAAATTTCTCTGGACTAGTTTATTACTATTCAAATGATTCCATACTGCCTTATAAATAAGGAAATTGAGTTTCTGATTGAATTAATAACAAAAGAATGTGCCATAAGTGTTGTGGCACTTTCAGCCTTTACTTACATAAATGTGCTTTTTTGTATTCTCTTTCTGCTGAAGCATATAAAAATTATATCATTTCCCTGTTGATTGCACTGTTCAAATTTAAGTTTCAAGAGACCTCAAATCTCTATTGAGTTTCTCTAAGATTCTGTTTTGCTTTTGTGGGTTTTTTTGTTTGTTTTAACCACTGTTAAACACGTGCACTCATTTTACTGATTCTATAAGCAAAAAATCTTCCATCAAACTTAGTAGGTTATATAATCCCTTCATCATATAAACATTTCCAGCTAACCTGTAACTTTTTCTTCAGGGAATATCGATAGAGATCTGTAGCTCCTACATTATGTTTTTCTTACTGCAACTCTCCCAACTAGAGATTAAAGATTCATGATATCCCTCTATTCTGCTAGACCCAGATGGGAACTTAGAAAATGATACCTGTTCTAAGGATTTTATAGGCTATTTTCAAATAAAAGCCTAAAGAAACATGATTAGCAAATTATTTAATTAAATGGTGTGGTTTAGGATATGAATACAGAATGTTAGAAAAGGGACATAATTCTTTGAAGGAGAAAAAAATGGCTTTGTTTATTGAAAGATAAAATCAGAAGCCAAATTCAAGAACTCACCTATGAAGCCTCTTGCATCAATGAAGTGCTATTTGTCTACCTAATTTCTTTCCTGATATAAGAGAAAATTGATTATTGTCCCTTATTAACCACTACTAATAAGACTGTTATGTAACAATAATTATGGATACACCACAATTTCTAAAAAAATTATAAGCATATAATACTGATAGAAATCCAAGAATATTAAACACAGACCTGATGAATCATCTCAATATCCCCATTTGACAGATGAGAGAAAAGAAAGTCATAAATGTTGATTATTTCCCATCATTTTTCTTTAAATATAATTCAATTTCATCCTCCAAAAATGAATGAACAACAAATATTTAAAGGTACAAATCCAAAAGGCCTGGATATGATAAAACTAAAAGTATTAAAACAAGAAGCTGATAGTGATGGAATGAAAGGAGGCTACAGGTATGTCAAATTCACTGCAAAAGAATGGAATTTCAGTCTGGACAAGTAGAGGTCCTGTGGAGCAAACTGACCAATATTCAAACTTCAGCCTTCAGAATGAACATTTCTGTCTTTTTAATGGATGTATCAACAGAAGTTTCCTCTCTAAGTAAATACTCAGTAAGGAAATTTTCCTATCCCTGAATTGAGACCGTAACCCATAAGATTTGATCATTCAAGCTCAGTGTCCTTCAAAACAACCCAAAATGCTCACCTTTTGTTTACTCTTGGTCCAGACTCTCAGGCTGATTCTCATCCCTATCTTTAGTGCTTATACTTTTACTAATTGTCATGTGTCATCATGTACAATATTAAAGATTTTTCACTAAACATCTCCTTATTAAAGAAGCTGCTTGCTGCTGCTGCTGCTAAGTCACTTCAGTCGTGTCCGACTCTGTGTGACCCCATAGACGGCCTCCCCTGTCCCTGGGATTCTCCAGGCAAGAACACTGGAGTGGGTTGCCATTTCCTTCTCAGGAAGCCTATAAATGTATTGTCCATAAGAAATTTATCAGCCTAGATGAATTCGGTTTGCAATTTCAACTTGTATGTCCTAATTAGCACTGTATTTATTTTCAAAGCCTAAAACAATGTCTAGTAAGCAATCAGCAATTTTTTATGAATGAATGAATGTCTGCAGAAGCATGTAATCCAAACTTTAGTAAAACAAAAAGCTTCCGCAGAAGACAAGATATAATTAGCCTAAGTCCAAACAATAAACATTTGATGATTTTACTAACTGTCTTAGTCTTCTCTTAACCACTGACAATGCTGAACTAGATTGAAATGTAACAAAAACAATTATCAGTGATTTTTAGGGCCTAAATTGAAACCATTTGAAGAGATAAAAGGCTATGACATTAAACTGCAAATTGTAATTAAAATGTTTTTAAAGAGAAGTTTCATGCTATAAACTTCATGATTATAAACTTATAGGAATATAAATTTAAGACATTCCTTTTATAAATTTAAAAGGAATTTAAATTTAAGGGTTTTTAAAATGCAGAACATCCTCATGTCGTTTCAGAAGAACTAAAATGTTCACCTTTATGATTTTATACAGGAAGAGATATTTACCTGGATTGTTTCTAACTGAATTTAACTAATATGTTTCTATAATTAGGCTGTTTATTTAAATAGTAGCTGCTCCTCAAACTTGAGAACTTATTTTACATTAACCAGGGAAAAAATACTCCAGAGTGAGTTCTTATATAAAAGGAAAAAACACTTTTTAATGTGCTTTATACCACATATCTGGATTTTCATACACTAAGCTTACTTGAATTATGTTTTACTTCTATTAGAATGAATGAGTGATAACTGAAGTTAAGCTATCTTTTTCTGGGATGGGTATTTCCCTAGGTTTGTGATTGGGGAAATGAGATGTTAGCTGCATTTACACATTTGTAAGAGTGGATCAAGATTTCCTTAAATTAATATTTTAGGAAACCAAATAATCTTGATACTATTATTTTGATAAAGTTCATTCAAGGTAAAGGCTGATTTACCTTGCTAAGTGGTATGCTTTAGTCATAATATGCAGCTTTTATCTATAGTTAATTAAGATAATTGCTTTAAAAGAATTTTTGCAAGAGTAATTTCATAGCTCTTCATGCCCTTGGGTGTCTTAGCCTGTGGTTTTGAGTTAGAAAACAAAACCATTTTCAAATAGACATTCATCCAGCCTCTCAAATAATTTATTAATCCTAATTGTTGGTGCATGCATACTGAGAATGTTCTCCTACTGCTTTCAATTAAATCTGCAGTTCCTTGCTCTATTTATCCATTAATCTTAATTCTGAGGCACGAATCCAGAGATAATTATTATAGAAACATTTGTGGCAAACTCATTCTTATCTCAAGAATGTTTATAAAATTATAGAAATAAGAATGGTGTCCCTTGAATAAAACAACATAAAAATCAAGAACAAAATATGGTTTTTCCTGATTTGGAGTAATTTTTGAGTGACTTCCAATAATACATAGATTTGTTCTTAATGCCTATATTTTTTAAAAATTAGTTGTAATTATGGTAGAAGTATAGGGTACAAAATAGCTATAAGTAGCTATTACTAATAATTACCAGTACTAATTATTTAATATCAGATTTCAAATATGGACAATGAAATATTATAAACTCAGCGTCATCTTGGAAATCTAGCAGATTCATTAGATAACACAAACCCACTTAATATATTCCCCAGAAAAAAAATGCTAAACTTGTATATCCATTTGTCACATTTCTTCACTTTAAATTTTAGATATTTTTACTCATAACAGTTTAATATTCTTTACAAATTCTCCGTGTTAAAAGTTTGTCAATGCTTGTGAAGTACTACTCTCTATGTTACTTTAGGTCTTCACTGGGATCTTCACAGCAGAAATGGTCCTCAAGATCATCGCCATGGATCCATATTATTATTTCCAAGAAGGCTGGAATATCTTTGATGGAATTATTGTCAGCCTTAGTTTGATGGAGCTTGGCCTGGCAAATGTGGAGGGACTGTCTGTACTGAGATCATTCAGACTGGTATCTGCTTAGACTATGCTTATATTCTATCTTTCATTGGAAAAACATTTATTTAAAAAATGAATCAGTGTGATTGTTTTTCAAGAATGATGAAAAAAATTAAAACACTTCATAATTATTAGCTGTGTAAGACACATTTTAAAATAAACATGTGCTTCTAAAATTATGTTTTAAATGAATTAAAAATTTTTTGCTTTAAAGCCTATAAAGAAATGCAAATAAAAAGCTTGCACCCAATTAATCTTTTTATCAACTTACATTAGTAAAGGAACACGGAAGAAAATGTGTTCCTATTAGCACTTTAGAAAATGGTATAACAAATTTTTGAATTTAGCAAAAAAAAATTATTTAAAATATGCAAAATTTTATAGGAAATTAAGTAAAATGTGTGTTTTTAAAATTGATACAAGCTTTTTTATGTTTGGTTAGTTTTCTGTGATTGTGGCTTTCATTCTGTCTGCCCTCTGATGGAGAAGGATAAGAGGCTTATGGAAGCTTCCTGATGGGAGAGACTCACTGAGGGGGAAACTGGGTCTTGTTCTGCAGCCCATGGGGTTGCAAAGAGTCGGAAACGACTGAGCAATTGAACTGAACTTTTTATGTTTACCAAAATTAGTTCATTTACTTTTATATTTTAAATGTCCATTAAAAATATGTAACTCATACTCTTAATACTTCTTTTTACTCTCTAAAGTATAGTCAGAGGTGACATTAGTTTGCTAAATTCACAAATGTCTGTAATTAAAATATTAATTAGTTTTTATGGACATATTTGCCAATAAATCAGAAATGTTTTATTTATCATTTCTGAAATATTTTCTCTCTTATTTTTCCATTTAAATGATATTATGATTTGATTTACAATTCCAGTATTATTACACTTTTTTATGGATTTGAATTAGTATGCTTTGAAATTTTATATTCCTTAAAGGTGGGTCTACAGTGTAACATACTGATAAAACGATGTCTAATTTTTAAAATTAAATTGTGATTACTACTAAGAGTACATTTTCACTTGACTACAGCTTCGAGTTTTCAAGTTGGCAAAATCCTGGCCCACCCTGAATATGCTAATTAAGATCATCGGTAATTCAGTGGGGGCTCTGGGTAACCTCACCTTGGTGTTGGCCATCATCGTCTTCATTTTCGCCGTGGTCGGCATGCAGCTCTTTGGGAAGAGCTATAAAGAATGTGTCTGCAAGATTTCTAGTGATTGTGAACTCCCTCGCTGGCACATGAATGACTTCTTCCACTCCTTCCTGATTGTGTTCCGGGTGCTGTGTGGAGAGTGGATAGAGACCATGTGGGACTGCATGGAGGTCGCTGGTCAAACCATGTGCCTTATTGTTTTCATGCTGGTCATGGTCATTGGAAACCTTGTGGTACGTATGTATTAACACTCGTAATTAAGAACAAGATCAGATAGTAGATGGGAAGGAGACCTGATGCAACAGACATATCTGGTTTCATCATCAACAAGGTAGACTCAAATCCCAGTAATAGGACTCTGAGCAGGGGCAAGTTACTTAACTTTCCTCAGGCTCAAATTCCCAACTATGAAATTGGAATAACAAAACTGAAATCTTGTGGTTTATGTGAGGATTACATGAAGTATATATATATATCTGTGAAAGTCTTGGGACAAAAATATTAGTTTTCCTTCTTCAAAGAAATGTTTTTAGCATCAAAACTAATTTGTCCTAATTTTATTTTTATGGCTTGAATTATTTTTTATTCTATTATTATTTTGACAAGATAATGATCTCCAGTAATTTAACACTGAAAAAAAGACTATTCTGTGTTGAAATTGTTCTTTACACATACATAGTTCATAGTTTGCTTACTCAGAGGCAGATGTTGCATATCACCAAATTTTAAAGACAAATTTCAATGAAATCTTAGCTCTGTATTGTAATTAGCAAAAAAAAAACTGTAAGGGGACTAAATATATTTTTCCCAGAATTTGTTTTATTAAAGGAAAATAAATTATTGTAGTTTCAGTTATACACATGTATAAACATTGACCAGATTTTAAACGATTACTTTTAGTTCTGACTTAAAAGCACTAATATAGAAGCATAATTTGTACGTTTATGTGTTTTAATGCTTACATTTTTCAATTATGCACTGTCAGAGTATTTCTTTATTTCATCATTCTGAACCTTTCCTTTGAGAAGTACATATCAAATGAGATTTCTTTAAAAATGGTTTGTGGGATATCTGTGGACATGCAACTTTTTTAAGAAGTGTGTGGACATGAGTTTGAGTGAACTCCGGGATGGTGATGGACAGGGAGGCCTGGCGTGCTGTGATTCATGGGGTCGCAAAGAGTCGGACACGACTGAGCAACTGAACTGAACTGAACTGAACTGAAATAAGGAAGTTCTAGATTCTGAACAAATCTGATACAAAAATAAGGAAATAAACTGGGGTTCTGGCTAAGTGTGTGTCTTCCTACCATGTAACATTTTTTGAAATTCAGTAACTACATTTCAAGCTAAAAATATTCAATGAATTATTCCTGTATTAATCATATTTTGCCAGTTAATTGAATAATATTTTCCCTCATGTATCCCAATGATATGCTGAGATTTTACCACATTTTCTGCAAAAAAAGAAAAGTAATTTACATTATATGGGTCTAGCCTAAACCCTGGAATAATTTTAGACTCTTCTCCATCTGTTGAACTATTTGGACACATATACTTCAAAGTGTATTGATAAGAAATGTGTTAAACCTTATATAATCTGCCTTTAGGCTGCTCTAAAATTTTTTGGCCATTGGAATTTACATTTCAAGTATGTTGTTTTAATACGATACATCAGGCTATTAAATAAATAAATTCATTATATACACACACAAAGCTAGACATTCCCTAGACAAATTGGTTAAATGACTGAAATGAAAATATCCCATTTTTCCTCTTTAGCCAAAACCACAACAATGGGATTTTGTCTTTTCACTAGCAACCCTGAGTAGACACAATCTAAATCTCAGAAGCTCCAGTTTCCTGGTTGTCCTCCGTTTGAAAGGAAAAGCATTTGTTTTACCATTTTGCCCTTAGAGCAGGTAGGAGATACCAGATTCTTTAAATAGCGTGTGACTCAGACAAGGTGTCTGAAATATAGTAAACAGCCAAGAAGCATTTGTTGAGTTAACTTCAGCAACGAGCTGTGAGTCCTCTGTTTAAACTAATACATTTACACATACTTCAATATTAATATAGCAAAATTTTCTTCTTTTCTTTTAGGTTCTGAACCTCTTTCTGGCCTTATTGTTGAGTTCATTTAGCTCAGACAATCTTGCTGCTACTGATGACGATAATGAAATGAACAATCTCCAGATTGCAGTAGGAAGGATGCAAAAGGGAATTGATTATGTGAAAAATAAGATACGGGAGTGTTTCCAAAAAACCTTTTTAAGAAAGCCAAAAGTTATAGAAATCCATGAAGGCAACAAAATAGACAGCTGTGTGTCTAATAATACTGGAATTGAAATAAGCAAAGAGCTTAATTATCTTAAAGATGGGAATGGAACCACCAGTGGTGTAGGTACTGGAAGCAGTGCTGAAAAATATGTAATTGATGAAAATGATTATATGTCATTCATAAACAATCCCAGCCTCACTGTAACGGTGCCAATTGCTGTTGGGGAGTCTGACTTTGAAAATTTAAATACTGAGGAGTTCAGCAGTGAGTCAGAACTAGAAGAAAGCAAAGAGGTAAGAATGATTTTAAAGTTTCTATTGCATTCCCTAAAAAAACCATGTACCACAGTTACTTATAATTTTTATTGTGTTTATAGGCATTATTAAAAAGTATATTAAAAGCCATATATACAGTAATGTTAGAAAATTATCAGATATTCTTTGGGAATTCCTTCCATTGAAATTCCAACTTTTCACAGGAAATCATCATTCTGAATAGTTAGTATATTCATCTTCTTGATATTTTAAAGTCTGATTAAAAAATATGGCCTTCCAAAAAGGAGATTTTATTTTATACACTACATTATGCTCTTTAGAAAAATAAACCATATTTTACTGATCATTGTGAAAGTGTCATATCTTTATATAATACATTGTTTTTCTATGATATTTTAATGTGAATGTTTTGTGTAGTTTTGTTCACCTCTGAACCTTTAATTGACTACTGATAATAGTGTTATTCATTTATGAAAATTTTACAAATATTAGGAAAATAAGAGTAGTAATGATTACATTTTGGTCCAGTCAAGGAAGAACATATTTATAAGGTCTTCCAGATTAACCTGGAAATACTAAGAACTATTTGGAAAAACTCCACTGAAGGATTACAGCTGAACTGTAGACTGAAAAGCTATTCTTACTGTCATATTGCTACTTATTTAAAAGAAAAGGAAAAAGGAAAGGCAGTGTTCTTCTTGCAGGATTAGAATTCACAGGAGTCTATGATAGTAGTTCAAGGCTATTAATTCTCCAATTCTGTGTTGTGGAGAGCAGGATTAAATTTTTTACTATTACTTATTTATAGAGTTCTGATATTCTAATAGGAAATTAAGTCTAGCAAAGAGTTATGAAGACAGATTTTAACTTGAAAGTATAAATAGTGACACCATAGGAATCAGACAAATGACATCTGATTCTGTGAGCATATTTGCATAGTTTGGAACCTTCTTTTTTTAATAACAGTGGCAACATAATTTGTATAAGCAGCTGACAGTGTCACAATTCACATGCTTTTTCAGGCATTTCAGAGCTTCTGAGATATAACAGTAAATTTGGAAATATTTTGAAAAAGGTAAAAATATATACAAAATGAGGTATAATATCCTTTCTCTGAAATTCCACTCAAAGTCTGCTTAATGAGTTCAATTCTAATTTATGTGTTGCTCTTTCTGGTAAGATAAGAAATCAATTCTAATTTTATTTCCCATCACTTGACAAAGATTTATTTAAGAAAATTATCATTTATTGAGCACTTCTGTGAACTCAGAACTCTGCTGGGCAGTAAGGGTAAAGGAAGAGATAAAGGAGAGATTCATAATATAACCCTTTTCAAGGAATTCTCAAAATCTTCAAGGAAGCTAATACTAACTCAGAAAATCATTAAAAGTCTATTAAAAAGTTTAATCCTAAAGGACTGACTATAAGACTATAAAGACTATAGGTATTTATACCTATATATACAGCAAGAACATAGCAAATTGCTAAATGAAGAGATAAAATTGAAGTAGGCCTCGAAATGTGGGTCAAATACATGAACAGAAAGCTAAAAGCAGAAAACTACTAAACAAAAGCCAGAGTTAGAGTGAGCTTGGTAGTTAGGTGCAGCAGTGAAATAATCAGTATGAATAATGTATTGGTTGAGAAAGTGGAAAAATATGTTTGAGTGAGTAAGGTAGTTTCAGACAATAAAGTCTTGAAAATCAGCCAAAGAGTTTCAAATTGGCTATATGATCAATAAGGAGCTATCTGTTCTGAAGCAGGTGAAAAGCAATAGGAAAGTGATGCTTTAGGAAAATTGATTCCATAGTAATGAGTAAAGCAGTTTAGAGTGAGGAATAAGGGTTATCTTGGGGCATAATGAGGTAACAATCATTTGATAATAATAAGGTGATAGAAATATGGGCTATGGTAATAAGTATGACAGATGAGACTAACTGGCAATTTGACAAACCTAGTAAAGAGTCTGAGAAGTTGGAAAAATGGTAATGCAACTGTCTGAAATGATCTTTTAGGTTACCATGTTCATGGGAAAAGAAGGAATTCAACTGGGATATACTGAATTAGAAGTGGGATCCAGTGGGAACCACAGCCTGGATGAGCAGTCAGGGTTTAAAAGTAGATATGATAACACAGATTTCATCATTATCTGATTCCTGAAAAACAAAGGAGTTCACCACAGAAGTAACTGCAAAGAGAAAACAAGGGAAGACTAGGGACAAGACTAGCTTGGGGTCAAGAAAAATAGAAAAGCCAAAGAGGTTGAGAAAATTTTGCTACATTAATATTATAGGTTTCATCTCACTGCACTCATGGAAATGATATATGTTAATTTCTTTTTACCAAAAAGTTGGTTTTTAGAATACTTCAAAAACTCTATGATGTCCATAGATATTTCAAATGATTTCTTTAGAATACCACTACCTCATTAGCATATCTTTTTAATAGCTCCGTTCCGTTCAGTCGCTCAGTCGTGTCCGACTCTTTGCGACCCAGTGGACTGTAGCCTACCAGGCTTCCCCGTCCATGGGATTCTCCAGGCAAGAATACTGGAGTGGGTTACCATTTCCTTCTCCAGGGGATCTTCCTGACCCAGGGATTGAACCCGGGTCTTCCGCATTGGAGGCAGACGCTTTTTTAATAGCTAAAAAATCATAAATTTGGAACAAGGAAATATATCTTTATTTTCAAGCCATTGAAAACATTTTATTATCGGAATGAAGTTTCTTTATTGGGTGAATTTTTAAAATAATCATCTGTCCTCTTCCTAGCTAGTTTTGGGTAGATAGAATTCAGTTACCAAATTAAATTGTTTAAAATATACAGATATAACAGAGGGAAAATACTTGCAAATTAATATAAAATCAAATACTTCTATAAAGTTAGGATAAAACTTCAAATTATTTTGCACAGTAAAATTAAATTCAAGCATAAGTTTTATGTGGATGAATTTTTTAAATAGTACCAGAAAAACCTTTAAAAATAATAGGGCAATTCTCACATATGCTCACACAAAGTTTAAAAGTACAGTTGACCACTGAACAACATGAGAGTTAGGGGTGTCAACCCTAAACCCAGTTGAGAATCCCAGTACAATTTACAGTTGACCCTTCATATACAATGGCTTCCCTGATAGCTCAGTTGGTAAAGAATCCAACTGCAATGCAGGAGACCCCAGTTCGATTCCTGCGTTGAGAAGATCCACTGGATAAAGGATAGGCTACCCACGCCAGTATTTTTGGGCTTCCCTTGTGGCTCAGCTGGTAACGAATCCGCCTGCAATGCAGGAGACCTGGGTTCGATCCCTGGGTTGGGAAGATTCCCTGGAGAAGGGAAAGACTACCCACTCCAGTACTCTGGCCTAGACAATTCCAGGGGCTGTAGGGGTCTCAAAGAGTAGGACAAAACTGAGCGACGTTCACTCCTTATACATGGTTTTGTAACTGCAGTTCCACATCAGCAAATTCAACCAACTGAAGACCCTATGGTACTGTAGCATTTACTACTGAAAAAAATCTGTGTGTAAGTACATCTGAGTAGGTCAAACCTGTATTGTTCCAGGGTCAACTGTACACTGCTCTTAAAAACAAAAGCAAAAATAAGCTTTATAGAACAGATTTAGACAAATTCCAGCAGATTTCAGTTTTGATCTGAAATCTCTGAAAACTTCTGTCACTGAACACAGGTCACAAGTCAGCTTTATATTTATGTCGGCTGGGTTGTTCTTTTTTAATAGCTATTGCACATACACACTCATATGTACACACAAATTAAAAATAATGTGTCCATAAAACAGCATTTTGGTTTATGCTTATTAGTTTTTTGAACACAAGTAGAAAAAGCACATTGGGCTGGGCTTTGGGGGACACAAAATATCTTTTTGCTGACAAAGTGAAAAATCATATAAGTCAAACCTAACAGAATGATATATTTCAAAAAAAAGGAAAAAGAAAAGAAAAAAATTTTTGCAACACTATTTGTGCTTTAAGAAGAGGCAGTAAATTAATCATTAATTTAGATAGTACTTAAAAACTCGATTCTATTACTTCCACTCATTTTCATAATAGAATATATGTAGCTATACCACAGTTGAGGATAAATGATCTCTAGAAATTTTTAAAAATAAAAATATGAATTGCTATTATATTATGTAATATAAATTTTACATATGTGTATCTTTCTATGGACCACTAGCATAAACAGACTGGTACAGAAACAAACATAAAGCTTTGCATGAAAAAAATTTAAGGAAATTGAAGGCATGGATTTCAGAATAGTGATCTTTTTATTTTTGCAAACTTGGAATTATACCTGTCTTGTGACAAGATTTAATATAGAATTTTGCTTTTATATTTTTACAGTTCACATAAACATAATTTCTTGACATTTTTATGTAACTATGGACTTTTAACAATTTAGTTCTTGAAAGGTTTCATTGTCTTCCTAGGTGAAGGATATAGAATAAATGCTCTTAAGAATCATATTTGAAGTTGAATTCCGTAGCACAATCTAGGAATATCATCCTGTGACCTTCACTGCTTACCATTCTTACTTCTCACAGGGGTAAAATCAAGCTGGAGCCATCAAGAATGAAACTCTGGTGTTTTTAAACCAGCCAGAGGCTCGTGTCACCACTTTTACCCAGGTTACCCAAGCAAGTTATACATGTACAATCACTTTCTAAATAAATTTTGACTGGCCTGCATGCTACTCAGCTGTGTTCCTTCCCCTGCCATGGCAAGGAAGTGCTAGACGTGCCCAGCTGCTGTCTGCTGAATCGTGTGACACATCACAGCATGGTCAGGCAAGACGGGCAGTCCCAATACCACATTTGACTCTGCTAATGACTTTCCAGTTTAGTCTTTTTAGGCTTTTAAAAGCAATAATTGCATGCTCTATAGGATTTATATCTATTTTTAAATGATAGAAATGTTTAAAGTTCAATTTGAGAGCATGCACTTTTTTTCTGCTTTTGTTTCATTAAAATAAGATCACAACTTTTTGTTGTTGTTGATTCAGCCCTTATAAGTAAATTGTATTACCAAAATGAGCCTCGCAGGTTTTTTTTTTTAATAGTATTGCCATTTTCAGATCATTATATTCAGATCTGTGAATATAATTTTCAACCCATCCAATTCGTGTGCTCCAGATGGAAATGTTTGCTTTCATGTTTTGGGGGAAGCCTCTGTTAAAAAAAAAAAAAGAATAAGGTGATCATGAATTTTTGGATATGAAGGGCCATAGTCTGTATACATTTGGGCACTACATATCTTGGATTTTCATGTAGTTTGGAAAAGTTGTTAAGTCATGTGTCTGCAGAACCCTAAGCAATCATTATAAAGTAATTAAAAGATGAAAAGCAACATGGTACAGGCTAGGAAAAATTCACTGCATCATGATCATTAAGTAATTGGTTCAGTGTACCTGTTAGGTTTTTTCCCCTGATCTGCATTAATTTCTCCCTATATATTCAACCCAAAACTGAGCAGGCAAAAAGGAGACTACTTTTGATTATTATTAATTATTAACTATAGTTTTACAACAAGTAAAGGATATTTCCAAAAATTACTGTAGGTTTGTGGTTGAAATAAATCTTCAGGTAATTCTCTTGACTCAACTTTTCCTGTTACTGGAATATCAGTCATAGTGAGTGTTCTTGAAAGAAAATTGAAAAGCAAAAGTGAAAAGTTCATGAGGATTAGCAGTTTTCAAGGCTTTTGGTGGGGGAAAAAAAATCTAACTAGATCTTGTGGTTTGTCTCCAGGTTTAATTAATACATACTCTCTTCTTCTTCAGGAATAACTGAGAATTAATTGTAAAATGCAACAAATTCAGACACTAAATTATTAATAAAAAATAGAAAAAAATATGGTCCCTGGTGATTTATGTAATTTTACTTAGCAACGACTTTTTAGTTTTAGGAGTAAAACAATATATTATTAGTCATTGAAGAAAATCAGATTATTTTTTCTTCACAAGCAGGGCAGAATTACCCTGTGGAAAATTACCTTTTACACAATGTTTGTAAAGATTCCCTCTTTTTCAAAGCCATTATGGAAACTTTGAAAATGATGCTTGACTGGAGGTCACAAGCACGTACGTGCCCCTCTGGAAAAGGCCCTGTGCTCTGTTTTCAGAATCTGGAGAGCAACGGGAGAAAACCTCTAGCTTCCCATTTCTATCAGGTTCTCAGTGCCTTCCAAATGTTCTTTGTGAAATCAAATGTGAGGCATTTCAAACCTACCTTGACCTTCAGGGAACAATTTTGGTGCTTCAGTTTATTTCTGCTAAAATAAAAAGCAGGGCAAGTTTAGATGGAAATTTCTGTATATCTTCCTAAGATAAACCATCTTTTCCTTTGCCTGCTGGATGCCCCTCTGCCTTACCCTTCAACCACCATATAATTAATTTCAATTTCCTATATTGTGTTCTTAGTAAGGCTCTTTCAAAATAAAAGGAGCATCAGGGTTGTTGCACAAAATATGCTAAGGTCAAACCAAATAGAGGTGGTTTATATTTTTTACCATTCAGTGAGTAGTCCAGAAAAAAGAGTTGTTGGTTTTAGTCATGTTCTTCGTGCCTTGGAATAGCAACCCCATGGCCTCACTGTGTGGCTACCTGTTCTTCAAGTGAGATATCCCAAGTCAAGATATGGATATGCATATCCAAAAGATCAGACTAAGGCCCTCAGAGACTGTATAACCAAAAGATTGTCTGCTTCTACTTGCAAGACAAAACCCAGAAGTTTTGAAAGAAATGGCTAGATTTTAAAGGCAATCTGTAATGGCTGAATCTTTTGTTTTTGCCTTTTGAATCATACAGCAATTTGTGAGAGTCAAACATTTGATAGCTGATTAAAAATAAATGAAATGTGAGCGCATTTCAGTGGAAGTAGGCCAGTTGCTAACATTCTCATCTATTTCTGAAAGTTAAAATTCACTATTTAATTGGATAAAAATTAAGAGCCATATTTGCTATAAAGGGGAATTTCTAAATAAGTTCATGTTATCAGAGGGGAAATGGCCATTTGGGGGGCTGATTCTGTCATTTCTTGAGTTGTATTTGCAGCTAACCCTGAAAACTTGACATTCAGGTACCATGGCTTTGAGAACATGGTTCTTGGATCAGCGTGCAGCTTCCACAGCATTGCGCCAGGCTTCTGCTATAGCCAGGCATGTTTTCTGTGGCTGAATTAGGCCTGGAGAATGTTGCATCTTCAAACCTGCTTTCCAGTGTGCATTTGTAGAGCATAAGCCATCATCCCTCTGTAGACTCAGTAGTTTCTACAAGGGATGGAAGAATCTACCTTAAGTGTCATAAAATATTGGACAGGTAGGGAGAAAATAGTACAAGAAAACAAGTGATGAGCTTGTACTATGTGGCTTTATATGGAAGCTTTCTACTGTTATGCCTATATACCTCATTACATTTTTCTGACTAATTTAGAACAAGTATTAATTTTAGTTATTTAGTAGAGTCACCAAGTTCCTTAATGTGGAAAACTTCATTTCAGGTTTCTTTGGTTTTTTGTTTTATCATTGTAGTATCACAGCTATGGCAATTTAAAGAAAGTAAGTTATACTTTGTATTTATCATTAGTCACCTGCTTTTAAATTAGTTACATGCTTTTAAATAAATTTGGAAGTCATTTTGGTATGGTTATGATAAAATGTATCACAAATTACTCTCTATCAGAGTATGAGTGCCAAAGTGTTGAATTTAATTAGAAGTGTTTAGATTGTAAAGATAGTATCATATCCATGTACAGAATTTTAAATGCTTAAGTAGTTTTCTAGGATATAAATTTTAAAATTGAAAAATACAGGAGTAAAATTCTGTATGTTTCCAGTGACTAAAACTTATCAGGCCGTATATCTTAATTGGTAAGTTGCTGCAACTTAAGAGGAACACAGTCTAAGTTTTAATTTATAAATGTAGATAAGTTTACAATTTTAAAATGTTTATATAGTTGATACAGTATTTTTATAAATTCATAGGATAAAATGTATGTACTTTCTTATGATAAAAATGGGGCCTAGGAAGAATACACCATTAATAAGCCTGACTCTCCAACTATCAAGATTAGCTTTATGTCAATTTCCACAGGAATAGGAGCCTTCCACAAAGCACTTTTTAGTGACAAGAACACTAGCCTGCCAACTATTTTTTAAGCTTTGGTGCATCTAGTCTCTGAATATTCCTTAAGGAGTTTTCCAGAGCATAAGATTGATGAGTTTATAGTTATACTCAGAAAAACTCCTGGATAACAGTGAAGCAATTCGTCATGTAAAATGGGTTTTGCTCATTTGAAAACAGAATTTATTGTTATTGTTTAGTCCTTGTCTGTTTCCAAAAGACATGCTATGCTTCATAATGCCAGGCAGACAGAGGTAAACTAGCTCACACACTGACCCTCTCTGCTTTACAATGTACATAACCTCCATAGACATTTAGAAAATTGAAATTATTTATATTCAAACATATATCAACCACATTCACAAAAGTTCACAATATAAAGACAATACCAACAACAAAGATACAGCCAGAGGTCAATATTTGGTAAACAACAGAACTGTCATTCAGATTAATGGCTACCATTACTTGTGCTGTGAAGGATTTGCTTTAAATAAGTATTTGTATTTAAATATAAGACTCTTGTATAATATATGACAGAGAATTATAATGCAAAAATTTGAACATTTCACAACTGTATTAACAGTGGTAAAATAAGAAGTGAAGGGTGAGTATATTTTCTAAAGTTTTCAAATGGAAAAGTATATGTGTATTTTTGCATATATACATATATGCTTATTACTTTATTCCTTCAGATTTCTTTATTGAATGTCTGCTAATATTTTAGAGAAACATTTTGGAAACATGCTTTTATCATTAAAATATCATTAAATAACTTTTATTCATTAAGAAAATGCATTTTCTTATAAAATTAAAACTTCCGTAAAGGCCACAGCTGAGTTGTGTATCAAAATGAAGAGATCAAATTATCTAAACACTATAATTCTCTCTATAAGAGTAATAACAAAATGCATTCACTCATTCATTTATTCATTTTTCATAAATTCAGCCTATTTAGTGTCTATTCTATGCTTGGATCTTTTGGTGTATAAATATGTGTATGTGTGTACATTCTAATATATATGTGTATATATGTACATAATTGTACAATTTTATGTATATATATAAAATATACATATATATTTCTGAGAATATTTGGTCAAAGCAAACAAGTATTATGGACAAAATGTTATACAAAATTAACATGGGGAAATCATAATAAAGAAAAGCTTCATGGAGAGGGGATCACGACCAGGCTCTGAATAAATTCTTCAGCTTGGATTGGCCAAGAGGAAGAAGAAACATTAAGCTTTTTATAACTAACCTCAAAACAATTTGGTTTCTTATTGGTTTTATTTATACAGTGGATATTATTGCTGCCAGTCATGAAATGTCATAGTGTCCAACCTATAAACCAGTAAAACTGAAAGGAAAGAGTTATTTAGTATTTTCTCGGATTTACCAGAAGCTACTGCAACTCTATTCAGCAGTAGCTTTCCTGGGATTTTCTTACAAAAATAAAGACATTCTGGCTGTAAGAAGTGGAAAAATTCTGAGGGAAGAAAATATGTCTTGACCTATCACCTCTACAAAAAGTAGAGGATTTTAATGGTAAAACTTTTTTACTATAATGATCCTAAGAACCATCAGCCATAAGTAATGGCTAATTCTCTCCTTAGCATACTTTGGACATGGAGATATTTTATTATAGAATTATATGTTGACTTAGGGTAACTTTCATAATATACTTAACTGGACATAGTTAACCTCATCCTCCAAGTAATACCACGGAAAGTATCACCTGGATATTACTCTTCAGTGTTCACATTATAAAGTATTAAACTAACATTTGCATGGTGATTTCAAAAAGCTAAGAATTTTGAGTCAGATATCCTCCAATATGATCGATGTTTAGGTAGTCATTCAGGTATTTTTCAGTAACATGTTAACTCTTTCAAAGGGCTAGGGCAGAGTGACGCTACCTCTCAGTTACTAAAGTTAATGGGGCCTTTGAAACCATTAACATGTCCATGTTCTTTCATTCTAAAAGCTTTACGTTGCCTGGTTGTGCTATGTGTCATATCTTTGCATCACTTTTCATAAAGAATTCCACATCTATATTGTCTTCCCAAGTGGTATTAGAGTTCTTATAAGATATTTATTCTTGTAACACTAAAGTGGCTCTTCCTAGCCATGTGGCATGTCACAATGATTTATTTAAAGGAAAAATTCACAGCCTGATCACATATTGAATTCAGAATACGCTCCTAGTGAAAGTCTATACAGATTCTGAGCAGTGTCATTCATGAAGAAATTTCCATTTCATTTAGAATTTTTTGGCAAGTACTGAATTCATTTAAACAGTTCAAAAAAAGAGAGAGATCCATCATTTTTCAGCTTGTAAAGTAAGAAGAAAATTATGTAAGCCAGAGAAAAATATAGCACAAAGTTGAAATATAATGACTGTGACTAATGTTAATCTGCTGCTCTTCCTTTCTAAAATTACAGAAACATGGACTGTAGTTATAGACAACTGGTAATGTTCTTTGCCCTCTGAAAATTTCCATTGGAAGAGTGGAAATAACAGTTTGATTTGAAGCATTTTAATTAATATAATCAGTTATGAATGTCAGTATACCAAACTTATCAAACTATTCTCAATTTGGCCTGAGTGTTAATGTGTTAAATTATTTTCACATGGCATCCATAGACAAACAGAGATCATGAACAAGTTAATCAGTATAATCACTCCTTTCCAAATCACCCACACTGAATGCTCTGTAACCATTTTCTGTCTGAATCAAGTTAGTAGTTACGTTGTTTTGAATAATAGGACTTTATGTTAAATTATGAGTACAAAATTATCAGGACTGTTAAGAGAGTCAATACTATCACTACCACCACCATTTGTTCACACCATGTCCGAACATTTTCAAACTGATGGAATAAAAGGAAAGAAAAATCACATCTTTGCAATGGGGTTTTGTTTCCAGAAATTAAATGCAACCAGCTCATCTGAAGGAAGTACAGTTGATGTTGCTCCACCTCGAGAAGGTGAACAAGCTGAAATTGAACCCGAGGAGGACCTTAAACCAGAAGCTTGTTTTACTGAAGGTAAGCAAGCTCTAATATGGTTAAATCCAATCTCCCCTATTTCCTTACAGAGACTAAATATACCTCACTTGAACAAAATATTTCAAAGAAACAGTGAAGGCATATTTATCTTTGTTTTGTTCTTTTCTTCCAAAAAGTTTATTTATCTGTATTTCCTGACTATACTATAGCAGTTACTGTGCCTGGACAATAAGATAATTTGACATGTCCTTTTTTTCGTCCCCCAGAATGTGGAGAAGTGAACCCTAGGAGATGAATGGTATTCTAGAACATCTTCTCATTATTGATAAAGCAATCCCTTCAGACTTCACTGGCAATGTTGTGATTTGATTTATAGATGTTGCAATAGCTATACCCCATCTCTTACAGTTTCAAATGTGGTTAATTTGTGCTGTGACCACAGCCATTGGGGGATATAGATGCATTGCAGAGCCTTGGCAGGGAGACTAAGTTATTCTCACAGCCACCAGTACAGTGTCCAGCACACAAATCAATAAAGATTCGCTGATTCAGTGTTATTGGACTGAATCCCATAAGTAGTAACTCAGACAGTTAGAGCCCAGGAGTGGATGGAAGTTAGAAATAACATGAAAGCTAAGAGGGGGAGGACAAAGGAAGAGAGATACTGACTGACAAGATGAGTCATAGGTGTGACTAAGAAAAGCTCTGAGGTTGGAAATAAATAGCTTGGGAAAACTGACAGAGGATGATACCCAGGAAGACAGAGGGATTTTCCGTGTGAAAAGAAGTGAGTAAAAATCCAGGATCACATCAAAAAATGAATAAACAATTTGAACATGCAGTTTTCCCCCAAACCTCAGAGGTGTCCTTATCTATGACTGGCCTTGAGGCAAAGAGAGATCCTGTTCAGTGTTCAAGAATGGAACTGTTTATACTCAAGTAACTTGCTGGAGAAGACTCTTGAGAGTCCCTCGGACTACAAGGAGATCCAACCAGTCCATTCTAAAGGAGATCAACCCTGGGTGTTCATTGGAAGGACTGATGCTAAAGCTGAAACTCCAGTACTTTGGCCACCTCATGCGACAAGTTGACTCACTGGAAAAGACTCTGATGCTGGGAAGGATTGGGGGTGGGAGGAGACGGGGACGACAGAAAATGAGATGGCTGGATGGCATCACCGACTCGATGGACATGAGTTTGAGTGAACTCCGGGAGTTGGTGATGGACAGGGAGGCCTGGCGTGCTGTGATTCATGGGGTCGTAAAGAGTCGGACACGACTGAGCGACTGAACTGAACTGAACTGAACTCTTGGTAAAGCAATTCCTTGAATTCTAGGTAGCTGGCTGATATGTAAGTCTGAGAATGATTCACTATACAGGAGGGATGCTGAAAATAACTACAGAATGAAGTAGCCAGTTACTATATAAAACGATGATCT